>NC_141691.1:1371199648-1373599648 GCF_964263255.1 Lissotriton vulgaris
CCTGTCCCCCCAGCAACAACAGATTCCTCTTTTCTTCTCTACTTCCTTTTCTTCCCTGTAATAGAAGGAATCCCGGGTAGAGTCACGGCACAGTCACATGTGCAGCTGCTTCCCCCACCTCACTCCGGATCGGGTCTGTGCTTTCTGCTTCATTAGCTTTATCAGATTCAGCGACTAGTTTTGCAAATAATACAGGAGTAGGTGAGGGATATAAAAAGTCCTGAGCCATACACCCCCTCTGGTCCCTCTGGTCCTGTTCCAATATCCTGCCTACCTCATGATTATTATTTAAGGGGCACTTTATTTCCAGAGTGCACAATGGTGCATGTGGTGTACTCACTCTGCCGAATCCGTTGACATTAAACCCAAATCGAATCCGCAAAGCTGCTGCCCGAACCCATAACCACAACCTCGCCTGGCTCTCCCAGAGACTCGCTCGGCCTCTGCCGCATCCCCTGCGAGACTCCTTTGCAGCCTCTGGCTCCGCCTCCGCTTCTCGAGCCATCACCTCCCAGCCCTAGCGCCAACCTCCAGCTCCCCGGGGCCACTCGTCTTTCCGAAAAAGGGAAAAAACACAAAAAGAAGAAAACAGGGGCCACATCAGATCCGGAATCTTTCCTCACCATCAAAATATCACATCCTTACCGGGTGAGTTCGCCGCATTCAGCTGTATTGTAATCCATCTTCATGCCGAGACGCCGCGCTGTTCCTGGAGCTCCCGCGACCAGCGTCAGCCAGCCGCCATGTTCCTCGACCTGGTCTCAACCCTACCCACACACGCTGTCCAATCAGAACCCCCGATGACAAGCAGAGTATTGGTGTATCTTAAATTTCTCATCTTGCCTGCCTTTGTGAGTTTGGCCGTGAGATAGGCTAATTTACCGGTGTGGAGGACTCTGTTGCTGAGACAAACAGTTTTGAAGCAGCAATGTGCTTGGATTGGAAGCTACTTTAGATTTTCCAGGTTGGGTGAGATGTGATCATATCTATTGACCTCAGTGACCATCCTTGCAGCTGCATTTAGTGAGGCTCTCAAAGGGGCTAAGTGAGACTTTGCAGTACCTGTGAGAGTGGCGTTCCCGTAGGAGGAAGGGCTTGATTTTTTTCAGGAGTTTATGGTTGTAAAGACACTCTTCACTGTATTCTTATGTGTATGTTCATGTTGTTCTAACTAGGGTCTAGGATGATCCCCAGAGATTTGGTGGAGTCATCTAGAGTTAGTTTGCACTTTAGAGAGTCAATGTTATTTAGCCCCTCATGACCTGGAGGATCAGCCCATTGTTAAACAGGAGAAGAATTTCTGTCTAGTCTTGGTTGAGTTTCAGGTGGTTGTGTAACAGCCAGTTTTAGACTTTTATGAGAGTGGAATTAAGCCAGTGTAGGTCATCTTGTGAGTATATTTCCAGGCATAGCTGGGGGTCCTCCAAATGAAGGTGGCAGAGGATGTTTGCTTGTTTGTGTATGATGGCGACAGGTTCAATCTAGATATTGAAGATTGTAGGTGACAGGACTAACTTTTGGGGGACCCCCGGGTTATAGCAGGCATATCTGAAGTCAATTTGTTTATTTTTATTTGTTGCCAGCAGTCACATAGAAACGAGGTGAACCATTGCAGAATCATGACATCTGCTCTGACCCTTTGTTGGAGGCAGTCCAAATGTAGCTTATGGTCGACTGAGTCGAAGGCCACTGATAAGTTTAGGAGGATGAGCATGCAGCATTGGTCTGCATCCACAGATTTGTGTATCATATGCTATATTTAATATAGCTGTTTCAGTGCTGCATCACTTCCTGAAACCCGATTGGTGTGAGTCAAGTAGATTATTGGTGTACATGTGTTGGATGTGTTGGGAGAGAAAACATTTCTCAGGAATTTTTGCCAGGAAGGGAAGTTTAGAGATGGGCCTGAAATTGTTTAGGCCAGTGGTTCCCAAACTTAAGACTCCTGAGGACCCCCATTGACTCAACACTGGAAGCCGGGGACCCCCAGCAATTTGTATGATTTAATTTTCAAACATTAACCCCTTCCAGGCTCATGACGAGCTGGGCTCGTCATGGCGTAGCCTCCTCGCACGCTGATGCCGAGCCCAGCTCGTCATGAATAATGGGATTTTGAAAATCTGAGCATGCGAGCAGAATTCTCTGAGCGCGGATGTGGTTAAAAGAATAATTCGAAAAAAACACAAGTGCACACAAAAAAATACTCGAATTACTAAGGATTTTAGTATTTTATATTAATAGAAATTGCAAAAAACAGAACATTTTAATAGGAAGGTTGGTGCTGCATCTCCGTGTTTAAATTTTAAATGCTTAGTTTTATTTTGTAATACAAGGCTCCTGCTCCTGCCAGGGCCAGAGTGCAAACCCAAAGCAGCCCTGGCAAATGTTTTTAGACCAGTCCCCATACAGTGCACACCAAGTGCAGTGAGTGAGCCTGACCACTACAAAGGGGGCTTTGGGAGGCCCCCCCCCCCCCGCCCAAGAAAATTTAGGATACAATGGTGCATTCTACAGCACATTTATCATTATATATTGAATTGTATTAGCTTTCAAAGAATAGTAATTGATGATTTTACTATGCACCAGGATACAGCAATCTTAGTTAGGGTTCTTTAATGATTCCCTTATTAACACCCTTCAACAGTGCCTCTCATTTCTCCATAGCACACCTGTCACATGTATTTCATTTGTTTTATAGCATCTCTCATACCATTGTAAGATGTCAGAGGACTTTACATCACACACATTTAGATACAATGAATCATACTTGTAAATCAGTGTAGAGAAAATGGTACATAAGGTAAAGGGGACTGCAAGGTGGAGGTTTCACATGTCATTCATACTGGTAGGCATTTTTAAAGAGGGCTTGGTCTGGAAAAGCCCACACTCAGGATTCAGAACATAACACAGTGGTTAGCATTGACTAACAATAACAATGTATTTCCACACAAATAAACTCATTTAACAGCATCAGGATAATGAAAGACTAGTAAAAACCATAAGTTACTAACTTGTACCATGCAGTGTGTAAGCAGCTCTTGGATGACCATGTATAGGTCACTGTGCTAGATTATGATTGTCGCTTATGAACTGGCGAGTAACAAAAGAATCTCTTTGACAAAAGCAGTAACCCACTGACCTATGCACATAAAATACTTTTTTTAAATGCATGGTTCACGTTCTTTGCAGCAGGCATATTAACCCTCTGTGCTACATTAGATAAGTCAACCCTGCCACTGGACAAAACTTTCACCTCTCTCCAGCAGGTACATTCATCACTGGTGTTATCTTGACACTTTTATTGTTGCTCGAACCTGCTAATTCTACAAGAAACTTTGTAGTGCTTTTAAAACTGCTGCCTGTGGACCCCCTGGGAATGTGTCACGGACCCCTGGGGGTCCACGGACCCCATTTTGGGAAACACCGGGTTTGGCCATCAGGGTCTGGGCATGTTTCTTTTTAGTAAGGAAAGTGACTAGACCTCGTCTGAGGGGATCATATATATTCCCATTACTCAGGGAGCTGCTTATTAACTTAGTCCACAATGGTGTTAGGGCGTGATTGAGACTTTTTCCAGGGAGGCCGGAAGAGGGTTTGCGAGGTGGAACGAGGGCTAGGTTTTTACAATCTTGGAGATGTCCTCAACCATGAGTGAGTTGAACAACTTCCAGCTCCTGAGTATTGTGGGGGACCTTGGGATTTGGTTGTACCTAGTGATCTCAGAGTGTTGACTCTCTCCTTTATGGGGAGTGAGTTTCAAGAGAATTTTTTGAGTGTAGCAGTCTAGGAGAGTTCGATCTTCATGCTTTTATTATTGGAGAGTTTTGCAAATTTGTTACAGCATTCTTTGAATATACCAGGAGTTTTTTGGCTGGTTTCAAGATTTGCTGCATGATGACATTGAAAAGCTCTTTGGGGCAGTATTTTGCTTTATCTATTGTGCTGCAGAAGAAAGCAGATTTTTCTTTCATGATGTTATTTTTGTGTTTCTAGTGTTCCACTTCGAGTTGGTGAAGGTGGGTTTTGGTCGGTTTTGTTCTTGAAAGTCTTTCTACAGCTTTTAATTGCCATCTTTCAGCATTTGGATCTTTGTTGAACCAGGATCTCAAGGGAGTCTCTCTAACCCTTTTTAATTTCAAAAGGGGTTCTTGGTCTAGGATGGCTGTCATCATTGAATTTTAGTGAATTGTCAGGTCATTTGTTGAGAGGTTATCTGTTGGGGAGAAAGTAGTGACATTATTTCAGGATGCCTGTAAAACATGTCATGCTTGTTTTTGCCTCAGGGAGCAGGCGATTATAGGCATGAGTTTCTTGGGCTTATTCAGTGTGCTCTTTGGAATTCAAGTGGTTTTGAAAATGTAATGCCCAATAGATCAAGTAGTAACATCTTCAAGTATTCTTTTACGTTATCATTCTCAAGTTACTCAGAGTTCCCATAGAATCATACATTGATGCATTGCAATCAGTCTTCTAGATCGGTAACCCCTATAAAGCTACCATAGCACTTGACCCCAATCTGAATCAGTGTTTAGGCAATCATTCACCTTCACTAAGCATTTGTCAGCTGTGAAAATTCTGTTGTTAAATGCTGTGATGTCCACTCAAACCAATGGGACCTACAACATCAGTTTTGATATGTTTTTGTACACGGCGCTCAATTTAGAACAGAGTGATATGTTCCATCATAATAATTTCCAGGTTGATCCCTCAATACACAAATGCTATAGTTTATTGTGTTTTCGCCTTCCTCACTGCTTGTGAGAACAATAGGTGTCGCAAGGAAGGTATGGGCATGTAACAAATGCATGCTGAAAGGAAGTACAATACCTAGCCTGCAGGATAGTAATGGCCCCAAGAGTGGGGGCGACTGCAGTGCCTGTTTGCACTCAAGGTAAAAGGAACTGTCTTCTCTCATGGGACACTTCTTAGTTGGCTTCTACCTGCTCTTCCCAGGAAATAGAAGGAGACAGGTGAAAACGCTACCATGAAGTATTCAAGAAGTAGTGGAAGGAGAGGAGGAAACCGCCAGTAGTCCGTCATGAGACTTCAGGATTTCCAAAGGTCACATCTCAGATGATTCACTGGCACACTTGCTGATGTCATGCTTATTGGATGGACAGGTCTTCAAACCGTCACAGTGTAACAGGGCAAAGTGCTATGAGATTATTTGTAGATAGTTTTGCAGCATTGTGGTCTTAAACACTTACTTGGGTATATGCATGCAGGGTTCATCGGACACACTCCCATTATTAAAAGATGGACAGAGGCTACATTACAACTAAAAGGGCTATGTTTGGAACGGGGAGTAAGGGCAGTGAATGGGAGGTCTAATTCAGATAGGTGGGGCTCTCATATATTTAATAACGGGCCGAGAAGCAGCCGTACAGATTATATTCTACTTAACTTAGAATTTTGGACCTCCCTACTGGATATGGTAGTACAGGAGCGGATCGAAAGTGATCATAACCCTCGATTATTCTTCCCATTTACAACCATCAGGAAACTGTGAAGGCAACAGTAGAAGTTCAGCTTACAAACGACTGCAGGAGAGTCAAATGGGCTAAGATTATCGACAATGAAGGGCACTTAGAACAGATGAAGGGGCTGGTTGAGTGCTCGATAGCTACCCTCCACACCTGCGTCACTCAGGAGGATATAAATTGAACCATATCACAGGTCCATAATGATCTGTTTACTAAACTCAAAACTTTTTTTACCAAAAATCTAAATAAACAGAGGAAAGAACCGTGCACAAGGGTAGCCACTTGCTACAACAAATCTCGCAGAGAGGCATACAGGACATTATCAAGAGCCATTAGACTAAAGAGCATGGAAGACATTAAAAAGGCAAGAGCTGGGTATACGCAAATTCTATCACAAGCCAAAAGGGACTGGGAGGAAAACCGTTGGCAAGATTTGCTTAAGGCCAGCAAGGGGAAAACATGGCTAACTTTTGATACCTTGTCAAATGGGGTAGTGGCAAATTAAATCAAGCTCCAGTTAACTATGTCGCCCCGGAGCTGGGGACCTCGCATTTTGAGGCCCAGTTTGCTGACACTGGAGCTAGTACTGACTAATTTTATATGCCCAACCCTACTGCCACCCAGCACTTCTCCAGGTTAGAGGTCCAACACGCACTTACCTCAATCCCAAAAGGCAGAACACCTTGCCTAGACTGCATACCGGCGGACCTCTTCATGCACGATGAGGACAAATGGGTGACTTATATTCAGCTACTCACCAACGGTATAGCTAGTGGCGCCTCTATCCTAGAAAAGTGGTGTGGAGCAGAAATCGTCCTGATTTTAAAAAAGGGGGATTGATCTAAACCTGGCAATTACAGGCCAATAAGTCTTATTGATTGTATTAAAAATAACATTCCC
Source organism: Lissotriton vulgaris (assembly GCF_964263255.1). Taxonomy (NCBI): domain Eukaryota; kingdom Metazoa; phylum Chordata; class Amphibia; order Caudata; family Salamandridae; genus Lissotriton; species Lissotriton vulgaris. The sequence continues at coordinate 1,371,206,032 of NC_141691.1, forward strand.
AGGTTGTTGCTATGTAGAATCCAGACGTCGATAGATGAAACAGACATTATGTCACCACTACAGGCAGGGTTTCGACCACACACTGGCACCATAGATCAGGTTTTTAGGTTCATGATTATTGTCGGGTAGTTATTATAGGAGGGGGCACAATTTATGCAGGTTTTATTGATCTTAAATCTGATTTTGATTTGGTACCTCGTACCAAAATGTGGAGAGTTTTCCTGGATATGGGGATACCACCTCAAATACTGGCTTTCTTAGTCACCCTACATGGCTATAACTGTGCTCAAGTTTGCTGGGGAATGCAGGGGGACGTTATGGATAAGTTTACCATTTACAAGGGGTTCGCCAGGGGTGCGTCCCTGCACCAACCTTGTTTTCCTTATTTATTAACAGGGTTATGCAGTATTCTGTTAACTACCCCACAGATGCACCTACCTCAGCAGGTAAGAAGATATCCTTGTTAATGTTCACGGATGACACCCTGATAATTTCTAAGACTCAAAAAGAGTTGCAGTCAGCCCTTTCTAGGTTTGAGGTGTTTTGCCGCGATCATGAACTGTTGGTACATGTGGAGAAGACCAAGGGCCCGATTCACAGAACTAACTAAAGACAAAACCCTAAGCTTACTACCATTTTGGTATTCACAGAAGGCACTTACTCATTTTGGTATTCACAAAAGGCACTTAGGGGCTGATTCACAGAACTAACTTAAGACAAAATCCTAATCTTACTACTTTTGGTATTCACAGAAGTTAGGATTTTGTCTTAAGACAGACTTAAGACAGACTCAAGACAGACTTAAGACAGAATCCTAACTTAAGTCTGTCTTAAGTCTGTCTTAAGACAAAATCCTAACTTCTGTGAATACCAAAAGTAGTACGTTTAGGATTTCGTCTTAAGTTAGTTCTGTCAATCGGGCCCTTACTCATTTCGGTATTCACAGAACTTAGGAGTCCTAACTTTAGGACTCCTAAATGCCTTCTGTGAATACCTAAAATGTTAAAGTTAGGATTTTTCTCAGTTTAGGAGTAGTAAAATTAGACTCCTAACTTTAGGACTCCTAATTGCCTTCTGTGAATACCGATGGTCTTAAAGTTGGATTTGTCTCAGTTGAGGAGTCCTAAAGTTAGGAGTCCTCACTTTACTACTCCTAAACTGAGAAAAATCCTAACCTTAAGACTTTCGGTTTTCACAGAAGGCATTTAGGAGTCCTAATGAGTAAGAGCCTTCTGTGAATGCCAAAATAAGTATGTGCCTTCTGTGAATACCAAAACGGTAGTAAGTTTAGGATTTTGTCTTAAGATAGTTTTGTGAATCGGGCCCCAAGTTTATGGTTGTCCACAAAAGTAAAGCCGTAAAAGGGAGAGTTTTTATGACTAACGTCCATCTAGAGCAGACGGACGTTTTTACGTACCTGGGAACCACAATAGGAAGGAAATTAAATTGGAAGCCCCAAATTGATGTGCTGGCTCTTAAACACACCCAATTGACTGGAGTGCTGATGAAAGAGCAGAGACTTTCTCATACCAAGCAGTGGCTTCAGTTTTAAAGTTTTATAAAACCAAAATCAGCACCTCAGTATTATATGGGGCTGAGCTGTGGGGTTTTGCAGATTTAGCTCCCCTGACTACAGCCCAAAACAAATTTTTGAGAGACTTAATAGGTCTCCCACAATCAACACCATTGTTGCCTCTTTATTTAGTTTGGGCTCTAATAAAATTGAGGACATAGCTCGCTTCAGACCGGTGACATACTGGAGAAGGCTTTGAGTTACCGAACTGGCCTTGTACGCCCAAGCACTTCTTGAAACCAGGGGGGCAGATTGCTCACTCAAGATCTTCTGGTTAAGAAGGGCAAAAGACACCCTGAGGGATATTGGGTTAAGTAGTTTATGGGAGGATCCTGTAGGAAATCTTTTTGTCAGGGCAAACTCGGGGTTCTGATATCAATTTTTGCTTTTCTCACTTCACTCGACCTGATGGCTGCCCCTTACTGCATACCTGCAACCATCAGAAGCTTTGAACACCGTGTCAAATGATCACGTGCTCACTGGTGGTGCAATGTAAAATTATTGCCCCCGCTTCCGAGTGTGCTCGATCAGAAATGCTCCTCATGGAGATCTCAGCCTCCGCATATACTTAACCACTCGAACGAGTGTTTGCTGAGTATTGATTGAGTGTGGGGCGGCCTCCTCCTACTTTTCCCCCTTGAGCTCCTTTAGTTGGTTTAGGTTCTAAATGGTGGAACCATATCCCTCACTGTGCTGTTCAATCCCCTAGATCTGGTGCCTATCGCCTCTATGGCACAAGACCCTGTGGGACAAGAGTCCCTCTGCCCCCAATGAAGATGGGACCTTTTCTCTAGAGCCCTCAGCCCAGCACAAAGTCCCACGCCCCTTGCCGAGTCATCCTGGCCGTAGGATGGCTACCCCTTAGAGCTCTAAGAGCCACAGCCTACCATCTGACAAGCCCTATTAACCTAATATAACCCGCGCCATGTTCAAAGAAGATCCCTGGAATTAGAACATTAGACCTACTCGGAACTATGACCCCTCCCAGGACCCTGCCTGGCCCTTGCCTGTCCATCAGAGTCCCGACTATAACTCACAACAGGCCCAGACCAGACACCAACAGTAAATTTAATCCCAACATCCATCTCACTCTCGGCTGGTCTGATTTACCTTCTCCCCACCTCCTGCATACTCAATTTCAGAGACTTGATCCCCTTTGCACACAGTACCCCCACTATGGCTCTTGACTCGCCAACCCCCCACCGAATATCCTACCTACACATCTGAAACCCCATAGCCCGTACTCATACACTATTAACTTCCCCCACCTCTCTGCTAAAATGAGACGAAACTTCAAACAAAAACTAATCAGACAACACAGAGAAACCCTATTTAGTGACATCTACCACTCCTCTTCCAAAAGTCTGAATAAGATGGACCTAATTTTCCACACAGAGAGACCTGAAGACTGGATCTCCACGCTCAGAACCCAACTTTATATCGCCAATACCACATCCACACCACACAGCTGCAAATTAACATACCTGCTCCCCAATCGCTCGTCTAGAAGAGGGATCACATCCGTGACCATTCACACTAACGGCACTGTCCTCATTCAGGCAAACAATAAGAACCTTGAAATTTTCGACTCCCTCTTTCCCTCACTTCGATCCGCTCTCCCACACCTTCCTCACCCCACCTCAACCCAAAGCTCCCTTACAGCTACAGCTAACCTTGAAGCTTTCGACTCCCTCTTCCCCTCACCCTGATCCGCTCTCCCCCACCCGCCTCGCCCCACCTCAACCCAACTCCCGCCTACAGGCAATCAGCCCCAACGGGAAACTCAATCCACACCACCACATGCTCCCACCGCACAGCTCCCCCGAGTCACCACTCATCACAGTACCCCTACTAAACATATTCCACAGCACCCTATGGAAAACACAACCTCCCCCCCAATTGGACCCTCCTTCCGCAACCTCATGAATGAGCCCCGATGACAACGACCCCTAACCTCACTAGTTCCCTCACAGATCTCAGATACTTAAATTCATCTCATGTCTCAATCCACCTTCCTCCCTTGACTTCAAAAAGGGGCAACCTGTCCTACACAATAAATAAGAGACAACACTCCCTCAACCCGATCTACACCACACAAGATGAATCCCTAGATGCCCTCAACTCCACCCACGACTCTATGGCGCAGCGACTCGCGTCACTGGAAAACCAGATAGACGCGATCTCCTGGGGCCTAACCGATATCCTCTCCAACCTAGGTAAAGCACGCAAGATTCCACCAATCTCCTCCCTGGGTACCCCCCACTGCCAACACCAACAGCCACAAGAGCCCCTCATGGCCCTCAGAAACCCTTGAAACTCAGCCTCAGAGACCCCCAATAAGGGTCACAGAACCTTGGCCATAAAAAGCCTCAAGAATCGCAGTCCTTCCTTTTAGGCCTCAGAATTGCTCAAATACTGATACAAAACCCCTGACCTCAAGATCCACTAGAACAGAAGCAGCCATGTCTGATAACAAAGCAGCCATTCTAGCCTCTTCTTACGATACACCCTCCTTTGATTCTCCTAAATCTAAAATCCAAGTGATCATAGGTCTCCAAAAAGACCTTCCCTGCACAAAACCCCAGAGACCGCCCGTCCTTACCACTATACCCAGGGCACCCAAAGAAAATACCGCCAGCAACAAAGAGCTTTTCACCAACTGCTTACTGATCAACTGCAGTTCGGCTTTCTTACATGCAACTGAACTAGCAGAGGCCATCCTCGTGCATTACATTGGCATTGCGTTCCTCACGGAGACCTGGCTCAATGGGCTATCCCCACATTTCTTAGACATGCTTGTACCCCCAGGCTTCTTCCTCATCAACAAAGACTGGGAAGACCAGTGAGGGGGAGGGGTTGCAATCATCCCTAAGGACAACATGGCCATCACGGAAATGAACTCATACGACTACAACACATTTGAATGTCTCTTCTACAGAATTAGTACTCCTGAGGCGGAAGCCGGGAGCCCACAGGTTTTTTAAAAATTGAGTGTCACGTTTAAACTTTGTCTGCTATTTTAAAAAGAATTCCTTTACCTGGCAACTTGAGGGCAGGAAAGCAACTCTTACTCCTTGGACAGCGGATCTTAGCGCTGTCAAGGACACAAACAAACCACCACTCGTGGACGCCATTGCCGGCGTGCACCGAGGCCACGCCCCCTCTGAGGCCACGCCCCCCCCGCCCAGCTTAAAAGCGCTGAGAACAAACGCTTCTACAGAATTAGTACTCCTGAGGCGGAAGCCGGGAGCCCACAGGTTTCTTAAAAATTGAGTGTCACGTTTAAACTTTGTCTGCTATTTTAAAAAGAATTCCTTTACCTGGCAACTTGAGGGCAGGAAAGCAACTCTTACTCCTTGGACAGCGGATCTTAGCGCTGTCAAGGACACAAACAAACCACCACTCGTGGACGCCATTGCCGGCGTGCACCGAGGCCACGCTCCCTCTGAGGCCACGCCCCCCGCCCAGCTTAAAAGCGCTGAGAACGAGCGCTTCTACAGAATTAGTACTCCTGAGGCGGAAGCCGGGAGCCCACAGGTTTTTTAAAAATTGAGTGTCACGTTTAAACTTTGTCTGCTATTTTAAAAAGAATTCCTTTACCTGGCAACTTGAGGGCAGGAAAGCAACTCTTACTCCTTGGACAGCGGATCTTAGCGCTGTCAAGGACACAAACAAACCACCACTCGTGGACGCCATTGCCGGCGTGCACCGAGGCCACGCCTCCTCTGAGGCCACACCCCCTCTAACCCCTCCTCCTCGCTACAAATAAGTCTTTGGAGGAAGCGCAGCGGACGAGCGCAGCGGGCGCGCCTAAGGCAAGCCCGTCTGCGCCCATCCGCGCCAGGACGGGCCTAGGGCCAGCCACCCTGGGCTCCTCTAATCAACCTACTACTTCATATTCCAGAGACACTCTGATGCAACTACACCGCCCTCTTCAGCCTCTCTGTACGATCATTCCCCACGGAGAGAGTTCCTCTACCCACTGCGCGCACTGCTCTTTTAAATTCATCCCGGTGTTGAAAGCTCAAGCCCCCCGGACCATCATTAAGATGGCCCTACTAAATTGCAGATCCCTGCCCAAACATACCATGAAATTTCCATGCTGCTAGAGGAAGAGCAATTCGAGATACTATTTCTCACGGAGACTTGGCTCACTCCAGACTCAGACGCTGATGTGGTACAGGCGCTACCGCAGGGTTATCTTATTCAACACCTAGATCGAGTGAAGGGGAAGGGAGGAGGGATAGCTATTATCCATAAGGAACAACTTTCATGTAGATTTCTGGACAGCCCTTTAATGAACTGTGAAAATGTTCATTTTAGCATTCAACTCTCACCCTGTAAATCACTCTCAGGAGCCCTTATTTATCGCCCCCCAGGAGCCTTGGGCCAATTCTGTAGCTCCCTCGTGGAATTCTCTACCGCCATGTCAAGCACCCTGTCGAACCTACTTGTCCTAGGGGATTTTAATATTCACTTCAACAACAAGGAGGACAATACCGCATCTGAGATACTTTTAGATCTTGCCACTCATCATCTTTTTCTGCAGAACGACCAACCCACGCACAATCATGGGCATTTACTTGATCCTATCTTTTGTAACATTAATACCCTGAAAATCGCCGCCCCTATCCCTCTGCCCTGGTCAGACCATAGGCTCATTCCCTTCAGTTGGGAAATTCCGACCAATGTTCCTCCCATTCCATTACCCGGTAGACCGGCACGCCCCTGGGCTAAATTAGACCCTAAAAAATGGGAACACACCCTAGACCTCTCCAGGCCCAGCCTTGCCACCGACCCGGTAACAGCGGACGCAGAGTTCTCATCTTGGATAGAAAACTCCCTTAATACCATTCTTCCTTGCAAACCGCATCGGACAGTCCGTAAACAAACTTCCTCCTCATGGTTCACACAGGAAACCCGCCTTCTGAAGAAACAATGCAAAAGGGCGGAGAGAACCTGGCGGAAAGATTTCGACCCCAATAGCAAGAAGGAGTACAGGCTGGCTATCCTCAATTATAAAAAAGCCTTGAAAAATGCTCAAACCTCGTTTTTTCAAGAAAAAATTAATTCTGCAGCCTGCTTGTCGAAGGAGACTTTTCGCATTTTTAAACTACTCCTGAAAACCCCGGAGTCCACCTGTCCATCTGTCCTTGCAGACAACCATTGTGATAAGCTGACCACATACTTCGATCAAAAAATTCAAAACATCCTGCAGCAACTCCCTCCCATTCCGTTAGACTTACCACCTATGCCCCTAATACAAGCCCAGAACCCCATCACGAGACTTGAGACGTTAGCTGCCATCAATAAAGAAACATTGGCCCCTATCCTCCAATCCCTTAAAAGTGGCTCACCCTCTGACCCTGCACCAGTTAAAATCTTAAAACTAGTAACACCTACCATCCTCGGACCTATGGTACACCTGATCAACGCCTCCTTGGCATCGGGAGTGGTCCCCCCCAGCTGGAAAAAGGCGAAAGTCAGAGCACTACTGAAAAAACCTAATTTGGATCCTCTCAATCTAGCCAATTTCAGGCCCATCTCACTCCTCCCCTGTACCAGTAAAATGACAGAAAAACTCATAAATGCCCAGCTCTCCCACTACCTGGAGTCAAATGAATTACTTAAACCATCTCAGACGGGTTTTAGCACCGGCCAGGGCACAGAAGCAGCAATGGTGACGGTGGTCGAGGAGTCCAGTAAGATCATGGACTCAGGAGGATCCGTGGCAGTGATCCTCCTGGATCTGAGCGCGGCCTTCGACACTGTCAACCACCAAATCCTGACCCAGCGACTCAGTGAGCTTGGGATTGCAGATGTTGCCCTGACCTGGATAAAATCCTTTCTTCACGATCGCTCATTCCAGGTGATTGAGGGTGGCTATTCTTCCAGGGAGACCCCTATACGTTGCGGAGTACCACAGGGCTCCTTGTTGAGCCCCACGCTCCTCAACGTGTATATGTCCCCCTTGGAGAAAATAGTCACCCCCCATGGGATTAAACTCCTAACGTACGCTGATGACACCCAGCCGGTAGTCTCTCCTTCTCAGCAGGAAAATCCCACCTCCAATCTGTATTCCTGTCTGAAGGACATAGTCAGCTGGATGGACAGCTGGCACTTAAAGCTCAACAGCGACAAGACGGAGATACTGGTAATGGGGAATCAGGACCATTTCCGGCCAGAATCTCTATGGCCCCCATGCATGGGTAAGCCTCCTACCCCTAAAACCGAGATCAAAAGCCTCGGTCTTTGGCTCGAGCAAAACCTTACCATGCATACTCAAGCTAGGAAAACGGCTGGGGTCTGCTTTGGGCTTCTACGATCTGCCCGGAAAATCCTGCCGCTTCTCCCTTTTCCATCAAGGAAACTCCTTACCCAAGGCCTCATCCTGTCACGCCTGGATTATGGCAACGCACTGTTCCTTGGTGTCCCGCGGAAAGTTACTACTAAATTGCAGGTGGTGCAGAATGCGGCCGCACGGATCCTCACCAATACCAAGAGCCGGTGCTCGGCTAAACCAGCTATCAAGGCACTCCACTGGCTACCCGTGGTAGAAAGAGTGCAATTTAAGACGCTCTGTCTTACACACAAGATCCTCAACGGCAAGGCCCCTCCCAATTTTAAAGATCTGGTGACTCCTTACACTACTTCCAGACCTCTCCGTTCCTCCAATGCACACCTAACTCTGCTTCCCAAGATCAAGAAAGCACGATCAGGAGGCCGGCGTTTCTCATACAACGCCTCCAAACTATGGAACTCCCTTCCCCAAGACATTCGTGCACAGCCGCATCTTCTGGCTTTCCGAAAATCTCTGAAAACCTGGCTGTTCCCGTGATTACCCCTTACGACTCCATCTGTACTTATTCAGCGCTGGGACGCTCACGGGCAGCCATGTGCTCTAGAAATCCAGTAACATTTAACAACATTTAACATTTCTCATCCAACATCAAGACCGAAGATAATGGTTCTTTACTTTGTCACCTTCTCCATCATCCTCCAGGTAAAACCGCCACATTCGGAGAACAACTATCCGACCTGATAGCTCAGGGTGCACTCTGTGATACCAACGATCTAATTCATGGTCACCTGAACCTATGGTGGAATGAGACCAAAAACCCGCTAATCCAATCGCTATCCAGTCTCCTCTGTGATAACAATTTAATGCAGTGCTGCACAGAGGAGACACATTACAAAGGAGCCACATTGTCATTGCTCAAAGAAACACAATCACTATCAACCACATACTCCCCGTCGACTGGTCAGACCCCCACATGATCCTATTTCATATTAACCATCCCACTCTCTCCCAATCACCTCTGCAAGACCCCCTCCCAAATGGCTGAAAAACTTCTCTCAGGTTCCCTTGGAGTCCTCGAAGAACAGATAAGCTCACTTCTCCTTAACACCAATGACCTCCTCTCCACTAACGACCTCACTGATTGTTACAATGCAAAGCTAGTCTCCATGCTTGACAAAATAGCTCCTCTAAATCTCAAAAAGAGCAGAGCCATCCCATCCAGAACATGGTTCAATTCTGACCTCAACTTCGAAAGGAGAAAACTAAGAGCCAAAGAAAGAAAGTGGAGAAACAACCCTACCTCCATCCTCCGTGATCAACTCAAATCAGCCCGTAGGAAGTACAACAACCACATAAAAAAACAAGAAATCCAGCTTTTTCCGCTGTGCGCTGGACAGTGCCAAAAACAGACCTAAGGAGCTCTATAGCATCATCAGACAACAAACCTCCAAGCCCATGTCCTCCTCCTTACAGGCGTCCAAAGAACTATGTGACAACTTCGCCAACTTCTTCAACGACAAGATCATAAAAATCAAACTCTCACTGGACCTCAACAACATGCACCTTACGAAGAGCATCGCGGCAGGGTCGCATGATCTTTCTCTTGGTTCCTCTCCCAATTCCTGATTTAGTTTCCGTCCCGTTCAAGAAACTGAAATAATCACGCTGATCTCCACCTCCAAACCCTCAGCTCATGTCCTATAACCCATTCCTCCCCTACTGACCAAAAAAATGAAGCAAGCCTTTTCACCGCTTTGGAGCACAATCATAAATAGCTCCCTGAAAAACGGAGTGGTTCCTGACTGCTTTAAAATGGGTCAAGTCACCCCCCTGTTGAAAAAAACCGGCCTAGATAGGACAGATCTGAACAATTTTAGACCTGTGTCGAACCTTCCCCTTCTCTTAAAAACACTAGAAAGATGCATACTACATCAACTAACACATCACTTGGACAACATCAACCTCCTGAACCCCCACCAGTCTGGCTTCAGAAAAGGCTGTAGCACAGAAACCGCGATTCTCAACATCATGGACGATATACATGGATCACTAGATTCTGACCAATGCTGCCTCCTCATTCTTCTTGACCTCTCAGCAGCATTTGATACTGTTGATCACAACCTTCTCATAAGGGCTCTCCAAAAAAGAGCTGGTCTTGGCAAGGTAGTCCTCAAATGGTTCTCCTCCTTCCTTCACTATCGCACGCAAAAAATAAAAATCAAAAACTTCACTTCCGATCTCCAGCAAGTTAACTAGGGAGTCCCTCAAGGCTCGGTGCTCTCACCTCAACTCTTTAACATCTACATGGAACCTCTCTCCAAACTACTCAGAAAAGCCAACATTCACTTTCATCTCTACGCTGATGATACTCAGATCTATCTGGAAACTACCTCTCTCAAAGACATTCAAAGACTAAATGATGTCCTGAAAGATGTCCAACACTGGCTAACATGCAACCACTTGAAACTAAATCCTGACAAGACTGAGACACTCGTCATCTCGAGCAAGGAAGATAACCCCCAAATCACTGAATGGTTAAAGGCTATCGATGCGCTCAACGGGAATCTCACTCTAGCAGACTCTGTCAAATCTCTAGGCATCACCCTAGACCCAAAACTGAACATGATGAGACACATTAAGAATTTGGCCAAAAGTGCGTTCCTTAACCTCAGACTACTGAACAAAATAAAACCCTACATTCCGACCAATGATCTCAAACAGGCCACCCAATCTCTGGTACTGTCAAGACTGGACTATGGGAACGCAGTCCTCGCAGGAATTCCTAAATCACATCTGGCTCCCATCAAAACAACATTACATGCGGCTGCCAGAATAATCACGGTACCAAGAAATTCGATCATATCGCCCCATCACTCAAGGAACTTATGTGGCTTCCAGTCGAAATGTGGGTTAGCTTCAGAACAGCCTGACTCACCCATAAAGCCCTTCACACCGGCAAACCTGAGTACCTGGCAAAAAGCTCATAAAAGCCGTCAAATCCAGGAACCTGAGAAGCTTAAACTCCCTCCTACTCATCCCACCTAAAACTAGAAAAAAAACTGTGGATCGATCTTTCACTGGAAGCGCTCCAAAAATTTGGAACTCCATTCCCCCTTACATCAGAACCATTCCCTCCTTTGTAGAATTCAAAAGCCACCTTAAAACCTTATTCCTCAACCACTCCCTAGGAAGTGGATAGAATGGGGCAGACAGCAAGCATTGAGCTCTGCTCCAGCCTAACTCTCCGAAGAACATTGAAGGCAAAAATGTCCTGCACTACAATGTGTTGCTCTTTATTTTGATGCTCGTCTGTTGATATGTTGCTCCTCTATTTTTTATCTGATGATTATCTGTTATGCACCTACTGTAAAGCACTTCAATACCCCCGGGTCTGGCCAGCGCTTTAGAAAACTTCTTAAATAAAAATAAATAAATAAAATGTTTTACCTGTAAATGGCATCCCCCGAATGACCCCCAACTACACAAGAATGTCAGAGGGTCTAGACAAAAGGGGATGTAAACCAACAATGTAAACCATAAGGCACACCAGACCTTACCACGTGTCCCAACACCTCGGGTCAACCCACCATGAGACCTATGAGATGGTCAGGCAAGGATGCCCATCAGTCACCACACGGAACCGCCCTTCATCATATGGGATTCACTTGCGACCTTCTCAGAGGGAGGCAAATGTCTTCGCAGTTGAGGGCCTAGAAGGAAAAGGCCCTCGCCTGGTCAGACAGGCCTTTCTAAGGTCCCATTACTTTTTGTGTGAAATATTTTGAAACAACAGGGTGACTGATGTTGCAGTGCAATAAGGTGTGTGAGTAAAAAAGGGGAAAAAAGTGTCATAAAATTGGATGAGCAAGTAGTAAAGGTAACATTTATTCTGTTGCTAGCCGCCCTTCCAATATTAAAATGTAGTCAGTAACAGTTTAAACATATAACTGCCCAAATGTACATGTTTCAGCAAATAACGGCATGTTCTGTCTCTTGCTTTCTTCAGGACCTCAACAACTAATAGCTACTGCAAAGTGAATAAACAATAATCAGTGAACAATAAAATGAAAAAGTGTGTAGGGGAACGAATACAGAGATCACCTGAATCCACTAGGTGTCCGTATCGTCCAGTTGTCTCTCAAGTCGTATCTGTGTAATTCAGAGACAAAAAAACGTGGTTTAATCCAATGGGCGCCTTGCTGTTGACACCAGGTCTACATCAACCCACAACACTGATACAAGGTTTATACATGAACACTAAGTATATTGTGCCAGGATTTTGTGCAAAATTACGCAAACGCTGCATGCTGGTAAAATGTCATAGGATCAAACATACCAATTCCATAGACAAACAAAGTATCGTACCGGACTTGTAAGAGATGCTGACCTCACCCCACCTGGCCTTGGCACAGGAAGAAAAGGGGAAGCACCGCTCTGGAAAGGAAGGGCAAGTGAACAAGAATTATGAAAGACTAGCCCATCCTTATTACTCTGACCATACAAAGCCAAGCGCTGACTAGAGACCTCCATCCATTAAGCTATTTGGAGTGACAATCTCATAAATGTTATCCCGTCAGCAGAGCACTGCAGTGGCTCAAACTGACTGACAAACTCGTAACTCAACGAGATATCTCGCTCCTTCTAAATAAAAAGCTCCACAAGTGCACAGCGCATTACAGAGGTTGAACAAGCGTGAGGACCTGCAACCGCTGGCTTACCTAACCGTCGGTACTTCAAAACCGGCATCTGAACCGTCTGGGGAGGTACCGCCATAGTCCCGAGGTCCGGTATTTGTAAAAGCCCGTGATTGGTTGGAATACAACCATGTGACTCCCTCGATTTTGGGAAAAGTAAGGAGAAAGCTGATTGGATCTTTCTCGGCAGACTATCCAATGAAAGAGAGTTCACGAAAAGAGCGTTGCCTAGGAAACCCTGAAACAAGTCTCCGTAACCTCAACGGCGATCTTTTAAAACAGCTCCCCATAGCTTTATTGACACAGACAATGCCGCGATGTAACACAGCTTGTGCTGTGGTATCTAGGTTAACTACAGTTAGGAATGATGTTTGCGCACACAATACACCAAGTATCGCTAAATAAACAGGTCTTTACGTATGTGCCACTAAATAATCTAAAACAACATTGACATGACAGATGGCAACATAATGCCTAACGTATAATGCCTAGACGATCATCATGTCCAGGCAAGTATTAAGTCTGCCTGAATGAGGCTATTATGATCGCCAATATTGTGGAACAGGCATAAATAGGCAGACCATACCTGTCACCAGAATACCATACTTACTTGAGGTGTATCGATACCAATTAGAGGGTGGCCCAGGGTATCTCGGCATTAAGGCCCACCCGATTAGTACCACGTTTAAACACCCATTTCTGCTCTTTCCGTGCAGATCAAAAAACAGTAGTTTATGAGGATAGCAGAGTGGGTTACTTCTTTTGTCACATACATTCTTTTGTTACTTACAGTTCATAACTTGCAATTCTAATAAAGCACAGTGTGAGTTGTCATCAAGGAGCTGCAAGCAAACTGCATGGTTTAGGTTACAACGTCATATTGTTTTTTCCACAGTTCTTCATTATCTTGTTGTTAAAAAGGGTGTGTTGGGGGTGGAAATACATTCTTGTTAGTAAAGCAAACCCCAACCACTGGGGTACATTTTAAATACTGAGTTTGTGTTCAGTGGTGGCTGCTATAACTGAAAAGTGATGGGAGAGTGTGGGGGAGAATTACGGAAAAAATAAAAGAGAACTTACCTGCTGCCCCAATAACAAAGCCTGAGAAACAGTCTACAGTGATAGCAAGCTGGGAGGTGAATAAACAGTTTGACACATACAAACATGAAATGGAATTGATGTCCAGTTGCAGACTGTGCAGAACACAACAGTAGCAGGAACCAGCTTGTGAACAGCAGTTACGCAGGTTGACAACATAGGATTCTGCGTCTGAAAAGATGGGTTCCTTTGTTGAAAGATGTATTCATAGGATGTTACTGGTAATTACCTGATGAGTAGAGGATACTGGGAATAAGGCCACTAACACAGTCTAGAGCTCAGAATAGGTCTCAATAAATTATTTCCATGCTCAACCCTTGGTAGCTTGGCTGCGAGCAGACAAGATTAACTTCAGAGACAGGTATGTCCACATTTAAAAACAACAATTCAGTAAATAATTTAGACACAGCACAGGGCACAGGATGAGTTTGCAACAGTGGGCCAAGTGTCTGCGACAGCAAAGGGCCCAAAACATATTGTGAAGGCATCGAAATTATTGATCACAAAACGACCTGGTTATGCAAAGGGGTCACCTGTGACTTTGGTCCCGGGCTCGGTGGCCATCTAGGGAAACCTACCAAACTTAGACATTTTTGAAAACTAGACAACAGGCGGAGGCCAGGGAGGTGTGGCTTGCCTGGATCACCCAAAGCTTTCTTAACCAAATCTCCTGCAAGCCTCAAAGTTAGCTAAAATATTCAAATCACATTTTCCTCACCGTTCTGTGTGCAAAAGGTATGGGATCACTGGGCCAGCACAAATATCAAACCACCCAGCATTCCCCCAGGTCTCTCGCTAAAAATGTTACCTCACTTGTGTTGGTGGGCCAAGTGCCCACCACAGGAACAGGTTCAAAACATATTGTGGAGGCATAAACATTTTCGATCACAAAGCAACCTGGTTTTGCAAGGGGGTCACCTGCATTTTTGGTCCCGGGCTCAGCAGCCATTCAGTGGAAAAATGTAATATGTCCACGTTGCGTTTTGGGCCATTTCTTGTCCTGGTTACAAGGCCTGACCACACAGGTGAGATACCATTTTTATAGGGAGGCTTAGGGAAATTATGGGTGTGTGGAGGTTTTTGCTGCCGTCAGATTCCAGAGCTTTCCATCACAGAAATGTGAGGAAAATGTGTTTATAGACAAGTTTTGAGGTTTGCAAGGGATTCTGGGTAACAGAACCAGGTGAGAGCCACACAAGTCACCCCAACGCCACCAACAAGGAGGAAGGCTGTGGGCTGGCAAAACTGAATAGCTACGTTAAACAAGAATGTGGCTCATTTAGAAAGAATTTGCTCATTGCAGGAGATTTTAACATTCATCCATGTGGAGACCCAAAACTTAATGCCCGGGTGAAACTGGGTTGTCCACTGATATCGGGCATCCATTTCAAGCATACCACACAGGGTAGTGCTCTAAATGCAATGCAATGCTCGACGAGTATGATTTATTCTCTACAATGAGCTTTGTTGCCCCACATTGCATCTTCAGGGAGCCCACGTTTAAGGGCCAAGGCAGCGGGACCTTTATAGATCATATATTAGTATCTAGATCCATTCTACCCCTCCTTCAGGGATTCTCCATCATTCCAAGCACATACAGTGACCATAATCCTGTGTGTTCGACTATAGGAGGGTGCCAATGAAGATCAAAGATAGAGTGCGCAGCTGCAAAAACTTAAAACCCTCAGAGGGAGGGCGTCGCATTAAGT
The DNA here is from genome assembly GCF_964263255.1 of Lissotriton vulgaris. Classification (NCBI taxonomy): domain Eukaryota; kingdom Metazoa; phylum Chordata; class Amphibia; order Caudata; family Salamandridae; genus Lissotriton; species Lissotriton vulgaris. Next base: position 1,371,221,407 of record NC_141691.1, read on the forward strand.
GGTGCCAGATAATCCCGTCCACCTTCCTCGACTCCTTGATGGCCGCTTGTGAGGCAGAATTTAGCTGTTGCCAAAATCACGAATCTTCACCAACATGCATTTTAAAATCATTTGAAGGCATTGCGTCCAAAGCAAGCGGCATGTTACTTGCCCACAGCAAGACTAGCACATCTCAGGGACCAAAATGGTTCTGTCACCTCTGTTCCAAAGCAGCGAGTGAGCTTAAGGCTGGGCTAAAAAAAAACCTAGAGATAGAGTTCTGATCTGCACTCTCAGGAAAAATTATAAACTTGCTCTAGCTAATCGCAAAGTGGTAGTCAAACAAGAATTATGGAGGGAGCTTTTAGACCCTGTGACTCTATCTAGCAGTTCCAGATTTTGGAGCGCAATTAACCGATCACCTTTTTTAGCGGAAGGGGTCGGAGAAGTGGGCTCCATTATAACTGAGAATGAATGGGTGTCTCATTTTGCAGGTATTTAAAAACACATCGAGCCAGTTAGACCCCCATGGTAGGCTCACGGATAAGGAAACATTGATGTTCTCTGTGAACGAAATTGAGGGGGGCTTTGCTAACCTGACCAACAGAAAAGCACCAGGCCCGGATGGTATCCCCCTGGACCTTTTTAAATCAAAACCCTCGTTCTGGGCCAAGATCTTGACTGCCGTGGGTAACGCTGCAGCTGAAGGAGGATGCCCTGCCTCCTGGGGCGTCTCGACGATTGTCCCTGTGCACAAAAAAGGGGACCGAAACAGCACGCTAAATTACAGGCCAATCTCTCTGATTGACTCTGTTGTTAAGGTCATTGGGGGGGCAATTTTTAAAAGATTATGTACCTGGGCTGAGGAAAACAACATTATCTCGGACATTCAGTATGGGCATTCTACCATGGCCCAATGTCTAAACCTCTATTCCATCATAGGGAAGTACACCATGGCTCGCTCTGGATCCATTTACATGGCCTTCATGGACCTCTCTTCTGCCTTTGATAGCGTCAATCGTGGAAAGCTGTGGTGGTCCATGGAGGCCATGGGGGTGGAGCGCGCCTTGGTTGACCTCTTGAGGGATCTTCACAGAGACACCAAGGCCAACATTAGATATTCCAATGACCTGAAGATATCGAGGAACTTTGATATCGAAAGGGGGGTCAGGCAGGGGTGCATACTGGCCCCCTTCCTTTTTAATTTATATATTAACGATCTGGAAGGCTCCTTGCTAGAAACTGGGGCTGACTTTCCCTATGTGGGAATGCGAGGACTGCCAGTCCTGCTTTATGCGGACGACGCAGTCCTCTTAGCACGAACCCCAAAAGGACTCCAAATACTACTTGATGCATTTCACGGTTTCATGGACAAGAGTGACCTGTCCATAAACAACTCAAAATCTTACGTGATGCACATAGGGCCCCGTCCTAAAAGAGAGCACTCCTTTGTGGTGAACGGAGTGAGGGTGCCGAACTGTACAATATTCTCCTATTTGGGCGTCCTGCTGGATCATCTGCTTAATTGGGTTTCACTCCTAAACAAAAAAAAGGGCCAGGTAATCAGGGCAAATGCGGCACTTTTTGGCTTTGCTGCCAAAATGGGCAACCGGCCATTGGCAGCAATGCTAAAAATGTATCAGGCCAAGTGCATATCTATAGCAAGCTATGGCACGATCTATGGGGATATTGTGGTCTCGAGGGTCTTCAGGTGACAGAAAACAACTTTTTAAAACAATTATTGAGCGTCCCAAAGGGGACTGCTAATTTGTCTGTCCATGAGGAAACAGGCATGCCCTATTTAAGTGACACTCTGACTTTACGTCCGCTTACATTCTGGTTGCAATGCTGGCTCAACAAACACATAAATCTCACTCACACTATACTTAGAGAGATTCTGAGCCTTGATCATATGATAAATATCCCCTGGTTCAAATACCTAAAAACCAGTTTTCATGAGTTGGGACGCTTGGACTTGTTTTTAAATCCTGAAGGTATCAATAGTCTGGATGTCGCGTTTGTAAAACATTCGTTCACACAAATTAGGAAAATGGAAAGAGATGAGAAAGAACTACTGAAATCTAGTGTGTGGACACATTTGATACTTAAAACCACTCCTGATATTGAGCCGTATCTATTGTGGCCGCTGCCTGCTTATGAGCGATTTCTACTAACTAGGCTCAGATTTAACCTTCTGCATTTTTTATTAGCAGTTCCAAGGGGCAGTCACAAAGGGAGTGTGTTGACTTCTTGTGGCTGCAACTCTAAGTCTCCACAGGACCTACTTCACTTCATGTTTTTTTGTAAATACTATGAAATGCCCAGGACTATTTATTTGAAATCCCTTTTAAAAAAGCTAAATTTTGCACAAGTATGTCCCGCTCTGTTTTATTTGCAATTGCTTAAACCTGACTGTATCCCGTTTGTGGCCGGCTTCCTGAAATGCACAATGAACTACAGAAAATGTTTGGATTTTTAAAATTACTGTGCCTCAAATGTCTTTTCTAATGTTCATTTTGCCCCCCCTTCTTGTAACAATGCCATTTTAAATTGTTTTTATTGTGAATCACTGTTATCAATTTATTGTTTTTAAGACATCAAATGTGTTGTATCTTGAAATGTTACCTTTATGGTTTCTATGAAAGAATACCGAATAAAGTATTTTTGAACCACTAAAAAAAAAAATCCCTGGTTTGCAAAGTGTCTATAGGTGCCACCTGAGCTAGGGTCCAAAATCCTCAGCAAGGCACATTACAAATAAGGGGTAGGCTTTCTTTTTCAACGTTGAAGGATACAGTGTTCCAAAATATTGTGCACCTAATCTTTGTTTCCTTGAAACTTTGCTCTGCAAAAACTTCCTGTCGACAAAAATGTCGGATAGTGAAGAAGAAAGGCATAGAACTGCAGCAGCAGCTCGACCAGCCGTAGAAGACAAAGGTCTTCAACAAAACGAGCATCAGCTCTGGTTTAAAGGTGCCCTACAACATCAAAATCACATTACCAGGCTCGGTCCACTAGGTAGACCAGGAGCAACATGGCCGGTACTAGCCAGCTACACACCACACCCTGACATTAACGGAATGACAGGTCCAGAACTGTTAGCTCAGCTGAAACAGTTAATTAAAATACACAGACAATTGGTTCAATATGTCATGCAGACTTTAACAGCCTAACCAGCTGTAAGGATTCCACAGCACACCCCTCACCAGGGGAATACAAACAAAATCACACCACAGACTATACAATCAGTCATTGGTAAATTGCCCGCAAAGAGGAAACACATTCCTTTCTGGTTAGCTCCGAAAATTACTCAAATAGAGGCAATATTCCCTGATAGTACACCTCATGAGAAACACAGAATTCTGTCAATCTGGTTACCAATGGGGATTGCACCACACGTGGAGGACTGTGACACTTGGGGTACAGTCTTTGCTTCAATCTACACAAAAACACATGGTGTTCCGTCAATGGCAGTAATACCTGACGTCCTAAGACAGATTCAAAATGAATATGGACCTGAACCTGCTTTAAATTTTGGTATGAAATTACTAAAAGATTTCAAACAGGTCTCAGCGACACTATTAGCCAACATTAAAGGTGAAGCAGCATCAGTGGCAATCCGCCAAAAATAAAAGAAACAGATATAACAGGCCAACCATATGAGCTTGCTAGAATTATTGAAAAATCTTATGAAGTGCTAGGAAGAGATAGTTTGGGTGGGAAACCAGTAAAACCCGAATTAACAGAAAATCCTGATAAAGTTTTTATTAAAAATAATCTCACTACTCCTAAAAAGAAGTGGGAAAATACTAAACAGATACTTCCTAAAGAGAAACATTCTCAGTCCAGAGGAAGATCTCCTCAATGGGGAGGTAGGTCTCCCCAACGGGAGCCCTCTGAAAAAAGGCATAACCTTAGAAATAGGGATAATTTGAGAAAACCTGACAGATATCAAGATACTGATACACGTTCCTCTTGTACCTTTCAGACTTCCTCGCAGAAATCCGAAAGAAGAGGACGATCAAAACAGAAAGAGGAACGCGTGAAGTCCAAAGAAGAACAGCATGTTCCAAAAAATAAGAAAACTCAATTCACCAAGAAGAAGGTAGCAAGCATAAGAATCAGACATGTCGAGTATCCTGAGGACAACTCAAGAACGGGGAGTGGGCTCAGACAATGCTAGACAGCGCAGCAGAAGTCACCAAAGTTCGCAAGATCTTGAAGGATCATCTGGAGACAGTGGACTTGAATGAATCCATTCAAGTTGAAACTGCAGACACCAGGGTTAGTCTACCCCACAGGTTATATGAAATAACACTCTGAATGGAGGCGGACATAACTAGAAAAATAAGAGCTCTCTTTTGGGAGAAGCTCTCTAAGGACTATGACATTCTTCTAGCTGAACAAGACTGGCCTCCTGGATTTGTCAGAGAGTTCCCACATGGCGAAGAGATAAGTATGACAGCCTTCTCAAATCACATTCCAATTAATAAAAAATGCACATATGCTAGGAAATGGGCAGTAGCTCAAGCTTCAGCATTATATAAAAATCATGCAGGATGGGATTCACCATAAAATCCAGTTAAAAAATCAACCCACTGCACAAAGGCAGTATCCAGTAAAACAGGAAGCTAAAAAACAGGTCAGGGAGATTTTAAATCAACTTGAATACCAAAGGGTGATTGAAACATGCACCTCATCAATGAACAATCCTTTGTTTCCTGTCTCAAAACCAGACAATTCATATTGTCTAGTTTTGGATTACAGACATATAAACACTTGTTGCAAAACATTTGCAGTACAAAATGCACACAGTGCAGCATTGATGAATAACATTGTGTGGAAGAAATGTAAAACCACATTAGATATTTCAAATGGGTTTTTCTGTCAAAACATTGCACCTGAAAGCAGGCATTTGACCACTTTCTCAATTATGGGGGCACAGCAACAATTTTGCCGTCTCCCCCAAGGATTCAAGAATAGTTCAGGGTTATTTTCAGAGTTACTACAAATGTATGATGATGAGGCATTATCTTATGTCGATGACATCAATCTTACAGACGATGATTTGGACGTGCACTTGAAAAGAGTGAACACCATAATACTTGGGTTTGCTTCGGAGGGGTACAAATTCAATTTTAAAAAATCACGAATTGCCCACCACAATGTCCTATTCTTACGATACAAACTTTCAAGTGAAGGCAAAAGCCTGGCAGCAAACTTTCTAGAGAAATGTGCACTGCTCCAGCCTCCAAAGACGCTGAAAAACCTACAGTCAATTCTAGGTTCCCTGAATTTTGGAAGAACTTATGTTCTAAACTACGCAGAAAGGGTTTCACCTCTCTACTAACTAATCAAACCTGATTTCAAACCAACTAATTGGACTCGAACACACAGAAATTTTGCTTTCAGTGCAAAGACAAAAACACAGTTAGAAACACGCGACAATGTGCGTAATCTTGTGATCCGAATCATTCCAGGGAGATGCAGATTCACGTACCTGACCTTTAATGAAGGTGAAAAGGTACCAATAGCATACAAATCACTCTTGTACACACAAGCTGAAATACATGTCACTTCTATAGAAAAAAATCTGACAGCGGTTCAAACTGCAGTAGCAAAAGAGAGAGCTCTTGCACAGGGTAAACACATAATGATCGTTACACCTGTACCTGCTTTAGAAGCAGTGACGAAAGCTTTACTTCCAAGATGGATTCAAGGGGTTAACTCTCTTGCTGCAACAGACGTTGACTACGTCTTTGACCCCTATTTGAAGACACAAGAATTCCTACAATACGAACACGAATGTCCTCTACCGACAGAGATTCTGCCTCTAGAACATTACCGATGTACAATCTATACAGACGGATCAGCACAGCCCGGAATTGGGGGTAAACAAGCCTATTGTGCTGCGTGCACGATTGGTAATGGTCGCTGGCACGAAGGTAAATTTAGACCTATGGTCACTAAAACTCAATCACTCAGAGACTGTACAGCTCAGCGAGCTGAACTACAGGCTTTCAAGAGGGTGCTTGAAAATACCGATCGCAAATTCCCCACACAAATAGTGTGCGATTCGTATTTCTGCGTTGAATCTTACAACAAACACTTGCAGAGCTGGGTGAAAAACGGGTTACAAAATTTAAAAAGTGGCACAATCAAGCATAAAATGCTTTGGGAACAAATAGTTCTTTTACAGAAAGAACTACAAAAGACTCACGTGATTCACACACTGAGTCATGAGCGTGATGGCGTTGACGTTGCAGGGAATTCATTGGCTGATGAGGCCGCGAAGGCAGCTGTACAACCGGCTTCCATAGCTACAATCGCTCGCTCAAAAAGAGTAATAGATGGTGAAACGTTACTAGCTGTAAAGCCACAATGGAAGGCAACTATGCAGCGTTACCTCTAAACTATCCACTTACGTATAAACATAATTGATGCAAACTCTGTTCCTTTCGCTCGAAACCCTGGAGTGGGGGACAGAGTAATTCCAAACAGGAAGCGGAGAGCTGCTTTGGTTCATGAAGCATATATGGGAGAGGGTCTGACACATCAAGGGATCTTATAATCTCTAATAGAATTAGAAGAGATTTACTGGTGGCCAGGAATGAGCGTCCAAGTTTACGAATTTGGAATAAACTGTGATACCTGTTACAGATACCACAGCTTTGAGGACCACCAGATACCTGACTACAGTGTAGCCAGCCCAGTTCAGATACCATTGCTAGACAGCATTAGGCTATCGACATACCGATGTCTCGATGGATGGGTGCGGTCTCACAACTACTAGGACAAGATTCATTTGGATGTGGCCCCAGCGCTCGGCTGACGCCAGAACTGTTATAAAGGATTTGCGAGTCTTTATCGGCACATACGCAGTCGGCACGCTACATTCTGACCAGGGTCCTGCGTTTAGCTCACGAGCTTACAAAGAGGCCATGGCTAGCTTGGGCGTTGCAGTGTGGTATTCTAGTCCCTTCTATCCTGAGGGTAATGCGGTAGTGGAAAGAAAAAAGCGTGACATAAAGCAATCCATAACAGCTAAGGTATTAGGTTCGGGTGATGGGTGGGTCAAACATGTAATAAGGGTCCATCGTAGTCTTAACAATCTGCCAAGAAATTCTCTGGGTGGAATCACTCCATATGAATTACTATTTGGTACTAGAATGATAATCGAAGACCTCGATTGTCAAACTTCAGTAGTGGAACAAAAACCCTTTGATGTGAAAAATCGTTTGGCTGTTTTACAGGACTTAAATGAAACAAAAAGAAGTCTGAGTAACACAATACAGAAGCCAACGACCACTGAAGAAAAACCACCTGTCCCAGCAAAACCTGTCTGGATTCCAAAGATTGGGGATCTAGTTAGGGAAAAGATTGTGGTAAAGAAGAAATGTGGGCCTTCTTATAGAAAAGCAGTACCTGTCTTGGCAATCCAAGGAACAAGATAAGTGGTACTACTGCCCCTTGCTGGTAAAAGGAAGAACAGAGTGGTGTCCATCGACCTGGTCAAACCACATCATGTGGCCAATAATAAGTAGTAGGCCCAGTGGACTCCTAAGATGTAGCAGAAGACCAAATCTTGCTACTATCCAAGAGGTTCAAACTGAAAGACTTATCACCTTTGATAAACCTGCAGTAAGAAAAGAAGGACTATGTAACAAAGCCATGGAACTTGTGCCTCTTGAGACCCAAATATCAGTTCGTCAAGAAACACCTGTCTACAATGATGTAGCCTCTGACTATACCAATATGACAAAGGAAGAAGCAGCTCCAAAGATTAATAACAATCCTGTTGCAATTCCAACAATTGACAGAACTGCCTCTGGCTATTTTATCAACGTTGATACATTTCCTGAGGATTCCAGTGAACCTGAAGATATGCCAGCAAATGAAACTTTCGAAGAAAAAATAACAGAACTCTTTCATCAACTTGAAAAAACATATTTGGTTTCACCATGGATTGAATTTTGGATTGTGTTAGGTGTACGTTTTCTCCTACTCTAGCTCATTATGGTTTTAATGGTTAATAAAATAAATGGTTCTGTCGGGTGATAACCAAGAGTGATTTGTAGAGTACTGTTACTGTATTCGAGGTCCCCCCTCTTAAGACAACACAATTCAGAACCTCACAATTAATGACTCGAGGTCTTATTCATTGCATTTTCATATTTTATATGAATTGGAGTCATTCAAGTATTTCATGCAGTACAGATCAAAGACTGTCAACGTGAATTTTTGTGCAAAAGAAAGTGACAGTGGTGAATAGTGCTCAAGTGGTAGAAACTTCTTACATATGTACAGTGAAAGATACACATCATACAATCAATATATACATATATACACAGTTATTCATTTCAAGGCCATTCCTCATGGCTGTCTAGAGATTTTTCAATGTTTCTTTTAAGTATTTGAAATCCTAGAAGACAATGGCCTGTTGTGGGATGTCGACGTTTCGACCCTTCTGCGCCTGTGTCTAAGGTCGCGGCGGGTCTTTTTCAAGACAAAGGGGTGTTGCACGACAGTCCACTCGAGTAGCAGGTCGTATTGAATCGCCTGTAAAGGGTGAGGCTCAATGGCCTTATAATCCGCTTCCAATCAGTAAAGGGATATCATCGCTGGCTCAGAGGTTCCAGGATCTGCTGCGAGTTGTCAGCTACTGACGATTCAGGAATCATGAAACACGTGTCTAGGGATACGAATTGAAACTAATAATACAGCACTGGCTATGAACACTTTGAAATGAATTGAGCGAGAAATAATGAACTACATTAACCATCATGCTTGAGGTAATTACGTTGGGACGTGTCTGGTGCGCTCCCACCCCTTGAACTGTTTAAATTTTGTGAGCTGACGAGCTCGGGAGCCTGCACCTTCATGCTGTGAGTGGAACTGGTCCTGAGAGACGAGGCAGCACGCCCTGCAACCTATGAACTTTGCCTTTTTTCCCTACTGACGATTCAGGAATCATGAAACACGTGTCTAGGGATACGAATTGAAACTAATAATACAGCACTGGCTATGAACACTTTGAAATGAATTGAGCGAGAAATAATGAACTACATTAACCATCATGCTTGAGGTAATTACGTTGGGACGTGTCTGGTGCGCTCCCACCCCTTGAACTGTTTAAATACGCCGGTATATACGCTGCGTACAATGAAGCTTGGAAAATAACACATATGGAAACTGCAGAAAGAATACAAGAAATTGATCGTTTTAATTTAGAGAAAACTTTCTCTATAGTGGACAATGGGTTAATGACTCTGTCCTCCAGAATATATTCTTTAGACAGCATTGCATCATCTGCAATTGACATAATAGAGTAGGACTTGCTAATGTTACAACATGGCTAGTCTCAATTATGTTCTATAATGCAGCTAGGCAGGACATTACAAAATCTTCGTTCAGGCTACGGGTCATGGCGTCTAATCAACACAACATCATTGTTTGCTGTATTTAACAGATGTCTTTGGCACAAAGAGGAGCAGGCTATACGGTGCTGAGCATTGAAAAACTGGAAAGATTACCATTGACAGTTTCTGAGAAGCCTGTCATTGAATGGATAATACATGGAACCATTACGATACCAGTGACGATTTTCCAATTTCAGTATTGTCTACAGCATATGCCAGCGGGCGTGTATGAAAGGTTGGGTAAAGAATACATTAAGTTGACCTGGACTTTACCTTACACACACAAATGTTGGAGTTGTGGAAAAGAGGTATTCCTTAGTGGTAAAAATTGCAAGAACTCACTAAGTGGTACACTTTTGTGCCAAGGTATTAATTTACATGGAGTCTGCGAAGGTTCTGCAAATAACCTCTCTTGCCACCTGCACGGTACACCCTCCACAGTGAAAGAACCAATTTTCAGGCAGCTATCCAATGGCAGCTACGTTATGCTCAATGACCACATCTGTTGTGGCATGTTGCCAGGAAAAGCGTATCTAGTTCGTTTGTTATCCAGGGTCACTTGTTGTATGCAAATATTGTATCCAAAGAGCAAGACAGACAGGGAGACGGCATTATGGCCGTCATTGAATATCTCTTCTATACGAATTGATACTTTAAGCAGAATGAAAGTCATTCTTTTGCAAAAAACTGTGCCACTGACCTCATCTAAAGAAACATATGATCTGCAAGTTACAGGGACTTCTGCAGAGATACATGCATTATTTTCAACGATATGCCCAGTACATTTTTTTCAGAAATGTTATGTCAAATCTTAAACATGTCTTATACCAGTGGCATCGCACATGTATTTAAGACGATTTTTTCGGGACTGTTAACACCGCTTGGAGCAGTCCTCGGCATTTTTCCAAATTTCGTGCATTCCTTCTGCTCCGATATGGCAAGTCCGGTCATCCGCGATACCCAGACTACCATGGAACAATGCCTCCTTGCCATGAGGTATCGTGAGAGAATTACACAGATTCTTGGCTTGGCTCGTTTAAGAGATCTGAACACAACTTGGTTTCTATTGTTCAGACCAATCTGGCAAGATTGCATCTTACCTGTTCTGTGATGCCTGCTATGCGGAGAAGAATGCATGTTGGACATTTGTCTTACACTTCCATCTGTCCTGCCATCAGATGTTGACGCTTTGCTAGGTCTGGTAACGACTCATGCATCGTGTTGCCCCCAACGTCTGCCAATTCTGATGACGGCATTCATTGAGGTCTCACCGGCAAGTCTAACTGAGGGTGAGGTACCTGACTCTACAGGCACACAGGTATCACCTATTGCGGACATTGCTAATGCTTCAAACGCTGATGGCGATGATCCTCATCTATGCACATTTGACCTGCTAACTGAAGTGGCCCCACTCTCGCCTACTATGGTAGACAGTTTCTTTGCCAGCCTAGACGATCTGATGTTTTCTCCTGACACCGAGAATAACTTTTTGATTCATGCACACATTGTTCCCTGAACTCTGAGATTCGGCCTTCGTTTTTTCAAAACAAACTAGCTAACAATTTGAACTTTTTCAAAATAGAACTTTTGGCACAGAGTAATCTGCTTAAAGTAGAACTATTCTTAGAGAACAAGATTTCTTTAGAAAACTTCTTAGTGACAATATTTGGCCTAATCCTCATCACAAAACTGTTTAAATATTATATTATGGGATAGTCTCAGTTTCTTTTCTATAAACGTAAGAGACATTTCATGAATGTAAATTTTGTATTATGCTAGAATGTATGCTCTCATAATATGCTTCATATCAGTTGAGACTTGTTTTTCCATACACTTTATACTAGTTTCATGTACACAAGCCTTTTCAAATGCAATTTGTATTTTGTGTTTTGGGTGGGATTGTAAACACTAGCTTTTGAAATGTTCAGTGCTCATACGTTTAGTTTTTATTGAACTTAAAATCATGGAGTGGGTGTTGTAAATGAATCCAGGACCCTAGTGTAATTTTCCCAATTCATGCCCTTATATAGGTATAAATTACCCGATCCTTATATAGGCATAGAAATCATTACCATATTTAGACAGAGCCTATGCAGCCCAAATACGGCATGGCTACTTTCGCTAAGTTCCGAGAATCAACAACGATTTCTTAGAGAAACCCGCCTTCAGCAGCTAGGGACATCCCCTTGCCTGAATACTAATTTATCTAGGAAATCATGGAGTTTTCGAAGAACTGAGCCTTCAATGACGTTATTAAGTCCAATCAAATGTCAAACTTGGCACCTTCAAGGTATAAATATGCCTACATTTGCCCAGATAAACACACAGTGGTTTGGAGCAGATTGACTATCTACTTGCCCGACGCCTGCAGCAGCAAGTGCCGAAGGAAACCAACCCTCCAGCAGACGCACTGAGAGACTCTGTCTCTGAGAGATCCAGCTCCAGTGTTTCCAGGCTACCCTTGAGGGTTGCTGGGAAATCGAGTCCTGAGAGAGAGATACAAGACCTCCTTCATTCTAAACCAAGGTATGGAGCTGATTAGACCCTTAGAGAATTCTTGGATAGATTCTTGGCAGAGAAATACTAAACTTAAGTTACTCCTCACTTACTTCCTCCCTTGTACTAGACTTAGGTTAGGTACACCGGGGTAGTCATTATTTTATCACTGTATGTATTTTATATGTTTTAAGGGAATTTATGGCTTAGAAAACATATCATGCTTTTACAGTACTACTTTATAATACTTTTCATATTATTTACCTTGTACTTTATTACCAGTATTACGATTGTAGTAGTACATTTCTTATGCTTGAGAAAGAAGACTGTTCAATAAATACTTTTTATTGAAAACGCCCGTCTCTCTATTTTCTCAGCACCTCTGGTGAAACGAAGAATGCACGATTGACTGAGTAAAATAGTTATCTATTGTTTCCGTGACTCTAGAGATTGATTTCTTATTCTTGGGAAACAAAATTGTCATGTTTATGCAGTTGTCAGAAACTAATCCCTTCTTGTGAATACGAGAAAGTTTCTAGTGACCTCTGAGCTAGCTGGCACTCGCTATTACATCTAATATATACAATAGAGACCTAGTCGACCCCATTCGTATGTTTAAACTATAGTATATGTTATTCCAATGCGCAGAGCCTATTGGGAATATAGGAACTACACTACTATGTGTACCTATTAATTCAGAGAAGTGCAAATAACCACTGCTTCTAACCTTTATATCTTGTTTCCATTTTCAAAACACATAGGCCCCCATTAGGATCACCCCCGACCGCCATGGAGGCGGGAAACAACCGCCCGCAAGGACCAAGGAAAAACCGGCGTGCAAATTAGGATCAACCGCCAAAAAAGACCGACCGCGGTGGTAGCGGGCCTACCAAAACCGCCCGACGCTGGCGGTGAAGGCAAAAAAGCTACTGCGGCGGTCGGAAAAGCAGTGGAAAAGCAGCAACCCGCCACAAGGATAGCGGATGCACCGCATGGGAAATTAGGATATCCCCGAGGGTCCCGCGGTCGGAACTGCAGCTTCCGACCGCCACGGTCGCACACAGGAGTGAATGGGAGAGATAGCTGAAGAACTGCAGCATAGCCACCGCTGCGGAAGGTTCAATAAAAAAAATGTCGGACGATGCAAAAACACTGCAGTGATGTCAAAAATTGCACAAATCAAAGTAGCCATGCCGCCCAAATACATTTTAAAAATACAAAGAAAATAAATAAATAATAACAAATAAAAATTCACAGGACAACTCCCACAACACACCTGACAGCCAAATTCCCATTGGACACACCCACATAGCTGAGTATAAAACCAGCCCCTTCACTGACCACAATCCTTTGCAACACTCCAGAAGAGAAGGCCATACACCACATCTGACAGGAGAGGCAAAAGAGCACAGCACACACACAACCACCACCAACATCACTACCACCATCACACAGCACAAACAATCCCCCAGCACAAAACACACCTCACACACCAAAACCTCAACCGCCACCCACACACCTACACCCACAAACACTTACACACACCATGACCTCACAGAAGATGCCCAAATTCACAGAGGGTGCGTTGACAGTCATGGTCAATGAGATTGTCAGAGTAGAGCCACAACTGTTTGGTAGCCTGGTCCAAAAGTCCCCATTAGCCACAAGGACACAAATGTGGGAAAGGATAGTACAAAGGGTCAATGCAGTAGGGACCACCCCAAGATCCAAGAAGGAGATCATGAAGCAGTGGCATGATCTCAAGAGGGTTGTCAAGGAGAAGAGGAGCAAGAACTGGGAGCTGGCGAACGTGACCGGCAGTGGCCCTCCCATCCCACCTAAAACATTCATAACATGGGAGGAGAAGGTGCTTGCCATACTGCATCCTGAGAGTCTCACAGGAGTAGCCAGGGGAACAGAGGCTGGTAAGTACAAACAAATGCCAAACAACACACTGATAAGTACTTCCTTTCACAACCCAAACACCATTGCACTGTACACCCTCAACTAACAGGTAGCGCGCTATCTTCACTGTGAGGCTTGTTTGGGGGGTGGGAGGGCTGTATCACTACTCCCAGCATGCCCCCTGTCCCACACTCCAGCTGCATGGAGGCCTCACCTACCCAGAAGCATGTGTCAGCCATTGCACTGTCTCCCTCAGCTGACAGGTAGGTAGCCATCTTCACTCTTCCTGATGTGTGTGTGTGGGACCTGCATCCCTACATACAGCAACAATTGCATGCAATGCATTGACACCTGACATGTAGGAGTAAATGATGTTGCTCTGCATCATGAAATTACACAGTGTTGCAATGAATAATACTAGTGTTGACTTCACAATTGTGCAGTGAACAGACAGTTGATGACATGCAATTGACACAATACTTGCACAGTGCCCAACACTAACCATTACCCATCTAATACACAGGTGATGAAGAACTCACTGCTGAGGACCAGACAGCAGCAGAGCCAGTCTCCACCCCCGGTTCATGAACTCTCGGATGTTGACTTGCAGGACAGTTTGGACGATGAGCTCCAGGCCGGCCCATCTGGTGTGCCACAGACCCAGAGGTCCCAAGACCCCATCCTCCCCACCACCACGTCTGCTGCAACAACAACAGCACAGCAGACCCCTGCAGTCACTGCCTCTGCCTCCACCGCTGCCACCACCGCCACCACCACCACTACCAGTAGCACCAGTACCACCTGCAGCACCCTCCCTGTCCCAGGGGATGACCAGGCCACACCAACAACTGTGGAGGGCAGGGAGAGTGTGCGTGTACCCAGAGTGGCGAGGCAACAGGTCCGTGGCAGCAGGGCAGGTGGGAGGGCCAGGGTCACCACCAGACCTCAGGAGGAGTGGACACCATCCCTGGATCACTTCACCAGAGTGGTGGAGGCATACCAACAGGTCCAGGGACAAAGTGGCGGGTCTGATGAACCATTACGGGAGCTCATCCTGCTGATGAGGTCCATCGACAACCGCCTAGGCCAGATGGTGGACCTCATGGGCCAGCAAGTGGCGTTACTGAGGGACAGGCCAACGTCCCAAACAACACCTCCGCCCCCCTCTGTTGTGCCACAGGATGACAGTGCACCATCCTCACCTGTGGCCACAGAGAGAGTTGAGTACTCAGACTCCTCTGTCCAAGCTGCAGCCCCACCCCCAAGAGATCAAGGGGGCATCCAAAGAAGTGCCTGGGAGTCTCTGGAGGCAAAGCACCAGACACACGCCAGTCACGGAGCCAGCCCTGATGGCAACCTTCTTCCCCACTGCATTGACTCTTTGAACTGTCCTTCCCCGCACTGCCTTGTGAATAACACATGTCTGTTGGACTGGGTCACCCCATCCATGCGGTCTCTACTCTTGCATCTCATGTACCATGACTGTCAACTCACTGCTCCATCACCACCTACATGTGAAAATGCCCGCACCCCTCACATGTCAACTTTGTAAATAAAGCACCTTACACACTACAATTTGTGCAGTGTTGTCTTTAGTGCTATTTTGACTGTCTCCACAATGTCCATGATATATACAAAAGATGTACATTATGTAGGCCAGGATGACTCCGTAGCACCTATGGAGACACAGAACAACAGAACAACAGTCACTGGCGTCAGTGTGCTATCACAGACATAACACAACACCAAACATCAACATAACTGTACAGGCAGACAACACAATGCGCAGCAAGTGTCAACAAACAGAGTCCGGCATATGGTCACATTTGAAATGTCACTGATGCATTTTTGCATACATGTGACTGTCTGTTACATACACGCATAGCCCTTCACAACAACAGCAACCACCAGACAATGTACAAGTCGTACCTCGTCACCCACCTTCAAGTGAAGTAGCGGTTGATAAGCTGTTGGCGCAGGTCAACTCCTTCCTCCTCTCCACTGTCCTCATCACTGGACTCAGGTCCTTGAACAGGCGGTGGCCTTGGTTCCTCACCATCGTCCATGAGCAGGGGATCCCCTTGTGGATGGCCAGGTTGTGCAGCATACAGCATGCCACAACGATCTTGCAGACCTTCCCAGGCGATTATGCCAGTGCACCTCCTGTCCTGTCAAGGCAGCAGAATCTTGACTTCAGCACCCCAAAAGTCCGCTCGATTACACGTCGGGTCCTGCCATGGGCCTCATTGTACCGGACGTCACCAGGGGTCCTGGGATTCCTTAGCGGGCTCAACAGCCATGCCGACTGGGATATGCCGAGTCACCTGTGAATCACAAACACCCATTGCAATGTTGCACAGCCAAGTGCAGCAGGTAACACACAGCATGCCATATCAGTAGGCATACTCACCCACAATCCAAGCACGTGCGGGATGCAGATTTTCCATCATCCGTAGCACCATGCTGTTCCTCATGACGTACAAATTGTGAAGAGCCAGGAAATCTTGCACACACATGGGAAATGGTCATGTCCGCAAGGCACACCACCTGCACATTGATAGAATGATAATGTTTATGATTTCTAAACATTTGCTCAGTTGCCTGTGGTGGCAACAGACCTAAATGGGTGCAATCGATGGCACCAATAAATTGGGGGATGCGCCCAAGGGGGATAGAAGTCACCCTTCGCACCGGCCAATTCTGCTCCCCTAGGGAAATGAATGTAGCGATTCTTATATAACATCATGTCTGCAAGAACATCCCTCAGCACCTGGCTAAACATGGGCTTCAATATCCCTCCAGCGCTGGCCACTGTCTCCTGGAAGGAACCAGTTGCAAAAAAGTGGAGGGCTGCCATCACCTTGTCTGTCGGTGTGAATGCTGTTGGATAGTGGCGGCGAGGCTGCAGGTGGGGCTCCAAAAGATCACACAGGGTCTTCAGTGTTGGTTTGTCGAGGCGGAATTTCCGAATGATTGCAACATTCTCCATTTCCTCCAGCACTGTCAGGTGACATAGGAGATTTGGCCTCCTCCTAGTTGAGATGTAAATAAGTAAATGCCAGTGACAACCATCATGAGATGGCCACAGCACACACAATCAATGATGTCATGGCAAAACAAAGACTGCCCTGAGAGATGCATGGCACACCAGGTTACATGGGTGGCCAGTTGAGACACGCAGAGGGGCCACCTCTCCACTAACAATACACAAGTGCCGCAAACAACACAAAGGTCAATGTGAATGCACACATACTGAACCACACATTTCACATGTGCACGCCTGGTGCTTTACCATCCGCCAATGTGTCTAAAATGACCATGACTGTATCATACCCATCTGCTGTACCTGTCACACCTCAATGCATCCTGTAAATCCTGCACACATCCACAACACAATGATCACAGTAGACGGCAACATTTCATTTGTGTGCATGAGCTGATGTGAAAGCACCAGTCTGGTACCATACCATACAGTGAGACAAGCCTTGACAAGCTCAGCACTGACCCACAACACATTGATTACTTCAACATCATTGACACCAGCTTATGAGCGTCACGCATCATCAACCATCAAATGCATAAGTGACATTGCAGGGATCACAGACCAAAGTGCGTCACACAGAACGTCCGTCCACATGTGGATGATATGGAAGAATGGCATTGTGTGTGCAAGGATGTTGCTGCTGTGTACTGATGCAGTGTTCACGATGTACATAGCCAGTAAATGTTAATAAAATGGCGGAAGCTACCGCCTGGCCCCAGATGTGGGACACCAGCGCCACCCCTTCACAAGTGCGGTAGCATTTGGCATGGAGACATGTGTAGATGGCTGTGGGTATGATCCGCCACCCAAATGGCGGTAGCTACCACCTGGCCCCGGCGATGCATCACCGCCATGGAGCCTTTCCTACAGCCAATGGCAGCGATGATCGCGGTGGCATGATGCAGATTTGAAAATGGCGGCAGGTGTGCACCACAACCGCGGAGGCAGTCATTGGATGCTTTTGAATGATGCACCATCGCGGTAGCGCACCCCGGGTCCCCGCGGTGCATCACCGCCATGGAGCCTTGCCTACTGCCAATGGCAGCGATGATCGCGATGGCATGACGCAGGTTTGTAAATCGCGGAAAGTGTGCAGCGCCACCGCGGAGGCGGTCATTGGATGCTTTTGAAAGAGGCAGACCTGGACAACCAATTGTTGTTTTCAGCTTTCAAACGAGCCCAGGGGGCTATACATCTGTGGGAGTGAGCCTCACATTTCCACTGCTCACAGAGCCTGCTGCCTGGGACCCTCTCCTGCTGTTGCCTCAAGAGCCTGCTGCCTGGGACCCTCTCCTGCTGCTGCCTCAAGAGCCTGCTGCCTGGGACCCTCTTCCTGCTGCTGCCTCAAGAGCCTGCTGCCTGCGGCCTGGGACCCTCTCCTGCTGCTGCCTCAAGAGCCTGCTGCCTGGGACCCCTCACCACTCACTTCCACCACTGTGAAGATCCATGCCAGTCCATTCACAAGTGAGGAGCTGGAGGTCCTTGTGGACGATGTGCTGGCACAGTACCCAAGGCTGTTTGGTGGTCCCAATGTAGTGGTAAGTCACCATGAAGGTAGCTGTAGGGCAGGGGTGTGTCAGACGTGTAGTTGTGCTGCTGCAGTATATGCCTCGGCATGTGGGGTTGTGTCAAACACTGACAGACAAGCTGTCTCCAGGGCGAGGGAGTGTGTGTGTCCCAAAGTCACTCTTTTCCATGCCTGTACTTGTATGTGTGAGTGGGGTGTGTTACATTGTCAGCCATACAGAGCCACCGGATGTTAGCCATGTAGGTGCCAGGTAAGTAATTGATTGTGTGAATATTTCAGTGTGCCCCTGTTGTCTGACTCAGTGCGACCCAGGAAGTAGGTCCAGTGCCTGCCCACCCAAATGAGAAACATCACCAGACTTGCATGCTCCTTGCTCCAGTTCCTTCACAGTGAATAGTAGATATGGCCCATCTGTGTCCTGTATAATTGCACACTTACACACTTCTGTCGATGCATATTGTGCTGATGCATCCTGTATTTGTGATGTTGTCATGGACCCTCAACGCCCCAATGTGTGCATGCAATCACTTCTGTTTGGGCCATGCAGAGTGCCCTTGTGAGGGGTGCCCCAGTTTTGGACGGAGGGAGGTTACAATTGGTCCTGAGTCTGTGTCTTGCTACTGTACTGATAGATGTTGGTACCTGACACTGTGTAACTGGTCATTTACCCTTCTTTTCTCTCATACCTGTAGCTCAAGGTACACCAGCGTAAGGCCGTGTGGAGGGCCATTGCAGCAAAGGTGCGTGCCCTGGGGGTATCGAACAGACTATGCACCCACTGTCACAAGAGGTGGGACGACATTAGCCGGCTGGCAAAGAACATGGTAGAGATAACCTTGGGGATGCTACCACACACTGGGCGTTTGGCACGGCGCAGCATGACTCCACTGATGGGCCGCATCCTGGCAGTGACTCATCCAGACCTGGATGCTCCTCTGAAGGAGCATCACTGGCAGGGGTGGTGAGTATCTGGGGAGGGAGCCTTTTGCTGTGAGTGGATGCATGTGTACAGGGCCTGTGGCAGCAGGGACCCATGTGATGTGCGTGTGTTGCTGTGCTGTGCTGTGTCATGTGAGTGGCTGCTGGGATGTGTGCTTGTATGAGGCATTGGGCCACCCTGGCCTTAATGAGCTGATCCTCCCAGCTGTATTTTCGCATTGCCAGATGTGTTAGGCTCCACGTGGTCATTCATCATTGGGATAGTGTGGGGAATCTATTATGGGGTGAACAGCAGTGTCCACTTTCTGAGTGTGACTTCAGTAATGCCTACTTTGCATGCACCATCATCATTGAGGCCCACACATCTGAAAACAATGTGCCCCAGATTACCACACGGTGCTTGCTATGGCCTACTTGGCATTGTGGACTGTAATATCATTATAGGTGTGTGTGTTGTCCCCTGCTGTTCCCTGAAGGTCTGTCAGTGGTAATAAGTGTTGTACCTACATCAAGTCCCTAGGTGAGGGCAGGGCAAGTTGTGTGTGTGGTGCACTCCATCTACGGGCATGGTGTAGTGCTGTGTGGCATCAACATGGCTCACTCATGGCATATATTCTGCGTTACAGGCACTGTTGTGGTCTATGTTGTGTGTTGCTGCACAGAGATTGCAGGTTGTGGTGGTTACCATGTAGATTTGGGCCTCTCCTGTACTGCATTGATTGAAATTTGTGTGACCAGATGATGACACTTACACAACCCTGCATCTCTCTCTCATGCAGATTCGCAAGAGACCACGGAGGAACATTAGCCAGAAACCAGTGGTGGCGAGAGTAGCACAACAGCTGCAGTGGAGGCAGTGACACAGAGTCCACCAGCCCATCTGAGGGGGACCGAAGTATGCAGGAGGAATCCGTGGCTGAGACACAGAGTAGCACATCATCTGATGCCAGCGGGGATGCATCCATGTTGGCAGGCACAGGGGATGGGGAGTCTGAATCATCATCCACCACCCAGTGGCCAGTGCCCAGCCTCCCATCCACTTCCTCTGGTGCTGCCCGTATCCGTGTCACTAAGAGGGGACGAGTCACATTCACTCCTGGCACCGCTGCCCCTGCACCTGTCTCCCTGCTGCCCTCAGTGCAGAGTGTGTAGAACTCCTGCGCCAGCTTTGTGTGGGCCAGACCGCCCTGCTGAATGCCTACAGTGACCATGACCTGAAATTAGGCCAGGTGGTTGCATACATGGAGGGCATACACTCTGACATCGGTGGGCTACACCGTACAGTCCAGGCGTTGTCATCCACAGTGACGTCTGCCCTTCAACAGGCACATGCTCCCATTGCACCTCAGGTGCCTTTGTCCAACCCCCAGTCAGTGGCCACATCAGATGACAGTGACCACGGTTCGCCAGCGTCCCCAAAATGATACAGCACAAGGAGCCCACAACAGGCATAACCCAAGCACAGGCGCCCACAGACACCATCCCCACTGAAGAGTAGGGCCATCCCAGAATGCACAGACAAGAGCCAGTCAGGGAAGAGCAAGGCCAAAAGAGCAATGAGGCAGACATCAGGCTCAGATGCCGCAGAAGCATCACCAGCAAAAGACTCTCATGTCACTGAAAAAACACACAGACCTACCCATGCAGTGTCAGTGCCCACTGAGGAGGTGTGGCATATCAGGGGTACACCTAGGAAGAGCACAGGGACACATCCACCCACCACATCAACACCAATTCCAAGACCATTAAAGCAGGTGGAGGAGGGCACTGTAGAGACCACCCCTGGCAAAAAGGGAAAGGAGGGCACTGTAGTGACCACCCCTGGCAAAAAGGGAAAGGAGGGCAATGTAGAGACCACCCCTGGCAAAAAGGGAAAGGAGGGCACTGTAGTGACCACCCCTGGCAAAAAGGGAAAGGAGGGCACTGTAGGGGGTACACCTGGCAAAGAGGGTAAGGTGGTCCAGAGGAGTAGCCAGACCAAGCATTCTGCAGGATCCAGCACATCACCAGAGGTAGTGCTAGTGTCTGTACCTGATGTTGGACAGTTGGTGTGTGTGCCTGCTGTGTCAACACCCCTTCCCATCAACCCCAAGACAGGGAAGCCATTTCATATTCCCAAGAAGTGGAAGGGCACCCCTCCAACCTTTCCCGCCCACACTGTGTCGGAGATCTGCATTACTCCACCTCCACATGCCACTATGCCACCTGGTCCACACAGCCCTCCAGCTTGCCATGCCACTGTTAGCCCCACATCACCTGGGGCTCTGTCACCTCAGTCAAGTGGGCCTGCTGTCCCCGACACACATCCATGTCTAAGTCCGCATGACAGCCATGAGTGAGTTGACATCCCCCTCATATGCCTGTGCCTCATACAGGTGTGCTACTCTTGACCATTGTTTACAACCTGGGCATGTTGCTGGCCCTGTTGCTCTGCTGTGCTGTACTCTCCCCTGTGCAGCCTCTCATGTACTTGCTGTCTCACCTGTGCCATGGACACTGGCCCTATTGCTCTGCTGTGCTGTACTCTCCCCTGTGCAGCCTCTCATGTACTTGCTGTCTCACCTGTGCCATGGACACTGGCCCTGTTGCTCTGCTTCGCTGTACTCTTCCCTGTGCAGCCTCTCATGTACTGTCTGTCTCACCTGTGCCATGGACACTGGCCCTGTTGCTCTGCTGCACTGTACTCTCGCTTGTGCAGCCTCTCATGTACTTGTTGTCTCACCTGTGCCATGGACACTGGCTCTGTTGCTCTGCTGTGCTGTACTGTCCCCTGTGCAGCCTCTCATGTACTTTCTGTGTCACCTGTGCCATGGACACTGGCCCTGTTGCTCTGCTGTGTTGGGCTCGCCCCTGTGCAGCCTCTCATGTACTTGCTGTCTCACCTGTGCCATGGACACTGGCCCTGTTGCTCTGCAGTGTTGGGCTCGCCCCTGTGCAGCCTCTCATGTACTTGCTGTCTCACCTGTGCCATGAACACTGGCCCTGTTGCTCTGCAGTGTTGGGCTCGCCCCTGTGCAGCCTCTCATGTACTTGCTGTCTCACCTGTGCCATGGACACTGGCCCTGTTGCTCTGCTGTGCTGTACCTTCCCCTGTGCAGCCTCTCATGTACTTTCTGTCTCACCTGTGCCATGGACACTGGCCCTGTTGCTCTGCTGTGTTGGGCTCTCCCCTGTGCAGCCTCTCATGTACTTGCTGTCTCACCTGTGCCATGGACACTGGCCCTGTTGCTCTGCTTCGCTGTACTCTCCCCTGTGCAGCCTCTCATGTACTGTCTGTCTCACCTGTGCCATGGGCACTGGCCCTGTTGCTCTGCTGCACTGTACTCTCGCTTGTGCAGCCTCTCATGTACTTGCTGTCTCACCTGTGCCATGGACACTGGCTCTGTTGCTCTGCTGTGCTGTACTCTCCCCTGTGCAGCCTCTCATGTACTTGCTGTGTCACCTGTGCCATGGACACTGGCCCTGTTGCTCTGCTGTGTTGGGCTGTCCCCTGTGCAGCCTCTCAAGTACTTGCTGTCTCACCTGTGTCATGGACACTGGCCCTGTTGCTCTGCAGTGGTGGGCTCGCCCCTGTGCAGCCTCTCATGTACTTGCTGTCTCACCTGTGCCATGGACACTGGCCCTGTTTCTCTGCTGTGCTGTACTCTCCCCTGTGCAGCCTCTCATGTACTTGCTGTCTCACCTGTGCCATGGACACTGGCCCTGTTGCTCTGCTGTGTTGGGGTCTCCCCTTGTGCTATGGACACTGGCCCTGTTGCTCTGCTGTGCTGTACTCTCCCCTGTGCAGCCTCTCATGTACTTTCTGTCTCACCTGTGCCATGGACACTGGCCCTGTTGCTCTGCTGTGTTGGGCTCTTCCCTTGTGCTATGGACACTGACCCTGTTGCTCTGCTGTGCTGTACGCTCCCCTGTGCAGCCTCTCATGTACTTGCTGTCTCACCTGTGCCATGGACACTGGCCCTGTTGCTCTGCTGTGCTGTACTCTCCCCTGTGCAGCCTCTCATGTACTTGCTGTCTCACCTGTGCCATGGACACTGGCCCTGTTTCTCTGCTGTGCTGTACTCTCCCCTGTGCAGCCTCTCATGTACTTGCTGTCTCACCTGTGCCATGGACACTGGCCCTGTTACTCTGCTGTGTTGGGGGTCTCCCCTTGTTCTATGGACACTGGCCCTGTTGCTCTGCTGTGCTGTACTCTCCCTTGTGCAGCCTCTCATGTACTTTCTGTCTCACCTGTGCCATGGACACTGGCCCTGTTGCTCTGCTGTGTTGGGCTCTTCCCTTGTGCTATGGACACTGACCCTGTTGCTCTGCCGTGCTGTACGCTCCCCTGTGCAGCCTCTCATGTACTTGCTGTCTCACCTGTGCCATGGACACTGGCCCTGTTGCTCTGCTGTGCTGTACTCTCCCCTGTGCAGCCTCTCATGTACTTCCTGTCTCACCTGTGCCATGGACACTGGCCCTGTTGCTCTGCTGTGTTGGGCTTTCCCCTTGGGCTATGGACACTGGCCCTGTTGCTCTGCTGTGCTGTACTCTCCCCTGTGCAGCCTCTCATGTACTTGCTGTCTCACCTGTGCCATGGACACTGGCCCTGTTGCTCTGCTCTGTTGTGCTGTACTCTCCCCATTGCAGCCTCTCATGTACTTCCTGTCTCACCTGTGCAATGGACACTGGTCCTGTTGCTCTGCTGTGTTGGACTCTCCACTTGTGCTATGGACACTGGCCTTCCTGTCTGTATTTAACCCGTGCATGGTATCTTGCATATGATCATCATGTTGTGCCTTGCTGTTGTCTACTATTGTTCTACTGATACATCTGTGCAATATGTGAATAAATACAGTTACTCATGTTGTGTGTTTTGTCAGTGTCCTTGCTGATTAAAGTTATTTTTGTAATTGCATTTGATTGTCTGTGCCCCATGCTCTATGTATCACTTCAACATTGCAAAGCTCTTTGCACGCATCAGATTTTTAGACAGAGGTGACAGGGTCTTCTGTCCATTCTGAACCTGATAATAGTGTAATCTGTGATGGCTATTTTACCTGCCATGCAGTTTTCTTCTTTGGGATTTGCTATTGTTGGCTACAATGTTCACATTGAAGTTTGGTGGACACTGCCAGCACAGGGTGTGATGCTGTGCAAAGGTTTGGAAGCAGGCTGGAATATGTAATGAGGTATGCGTGTGGATTCCTTAATGTGTGCTCAGCCGTGTATGTGTAAGGTCATCTTGCGTTGGCCCTTAGTCCTGGTACCATGGCCTACATGAGATGCGTAGTCTTGGGTGTAGCAGAGGTGTGCAGTGTGTAGGGTGTAAGTTTGTAGTGGATGTGTGTGTGCCCCTGGATTGTGAGAGACACACATGTGTCACCCAGGATGTGTGTGCCTGATGTTTGTTTTGTCTTGCCCTGTGTATGAGATAGTATGCACTTGTGTGATCTGTTTGTTGTGCACTGTGCTGTGTGTTGGTGTCTCCATTCTGTTGTGTGTGACTCCTCCTTGTTGTGTTGGTAAGTTAGAAGTGTGCAACGTGTGTGAGTTGCACATCAGTGTTGTGTTTGTTTGATCCTCTATGTGTCTTGGGTGTGTTTTTGTAGACTGTGTGGCCCTGCTGTTCCACACTGGAATTGTGTTTGTGTTTGTCATGCATTGCAGGCACATGGTGGGTTTTCTACTCCTGTATGGCATGGTATGTGTGTTGTTCATCCATCCTCTATGTGTGCCACTTGTGCCTGGCCATTGTGGGTCTTCCTTCTCTCCATTTGTGTGTGGTACACCCCTTACACATCTGCTACTGACATGCAGGGTATTTCACTTTGATGTCAGCTGTCCCCTTGGTTTGCATGTGTGTGTGCCTCCCCATCACTTCATTAGTGAGCTTTTGCTTTGTGGTACAGTTCTTGGGCCATGAGTATCGTTCCCCTCTGGACATTGCCCCAATGGTGTATGTGTGCTGTCCTTGTGCTATTGGTCATTCTGTGGTGGTCATGTGCACTTCAGCTGTGTGTGCTGCCCAGTGCTCTGGTGGAGATGGCTTGGCACTTGTATCCCAGAGTGATGCATGTGTAGTTGTTATGTTTGATGTGTGTGTGTTGGCTGTGGTATTGCTTCACTTCCTGAGTGTGCTGTTGTAATTGTGCTGTGCTGGTATGTGGTGTGTGTGATGAGGTTGTGTCAATCATGTCTGTGTGTGGCTGTTGTGCTTGTTATACACACACTGCTTCTTGTGTATGCAGTGTTGTGTGTATGTGGTCTTGGCATTGCCTGATGTGCATCCCCTGATGTCCTGTGGTGTTTGTTGATTAGTGTTTGATGTGCATCCGTGGTTGGTTTGATGTGGCAGTGTGGGTTTGTCCTGATGCACGTCTTGTGTGATATGTGTTATGGTGTGTGTGTTTTGTTCCTGAGTGATGATGTTGTGAACTTCTGTTGGGTCTGTGCTCCCATTGCTTTTTCCCAGTTTGGCTTGACAGGGTATGTCTGTTTCTGTTGGGGTTCAATATGTGTTCCTGTGGTGTTTGTGTGTTGTTCTTATGCAGGCATCTGTTGAGGCATCCCTGTGTGTGTGTTGTGTTTGTGGCTACAACCAGGGTGTGTTTTTGTTTGTGTGTGTATATGTGCTGGCAAGGATTGTGGGCCTTCAGTGTGTGTGGCACTGGTGTTATTTGTTCCTTGTTAGCCACTCCTGCAGTGGTTGTCTCCCTGGTTGTGTGTTGTGTGGTGCAGGGTGTGTATTGTGCTTGCTTGTTGCTGTGCTTGTTGCTTGTTGGTGTGCATGGGGGTGCACAGGATGTGATTTGATGGGGTGTGTTGCTGTGTGGTTTGGGGTAGTGTGGCCCTGTGGTGTTTGTGCCCTGCCCATGCCTTGGAGTGGCCCTGCCTTCTGCATAGTGTGCATGTGTTGACCGCGGCGGTGACGTGACCGGGAGCGGGACGTTGCTGTTGGTTGGCGGTAGATATGTGTCCTGGATGCTGAAGGGTGCCTTGTTGTCAGGTGGGTCATGTGTGGGTGCCCTTGTGGATGTGTTGTGACCCCCAGTAGGGAGTCTGTGTGGTGATTCTACCCTATGTTGGCCTGTGTGTTGTGTGTTGTATTTGTGTAGTTGCGTACCTGCGGCGGCGTCCGCGGTGGACCATCTGAAGGTAGTGTTGTAGGAGGTACATCACCGGATGCATATGGAGGGCTGGGTCCATGCCGTTCATGACCGGGTCTCGGCTATCTTGCTCCGCTGTCGAGTTTCCTCCTGCTCAGGTTGGGCGGTGTCTCCGCTGCGGTGCGTCTGCTTGTTTGGGCCATCCTAATTTGTTGAGCGGATGGACGTAGTTCCGCACGGCGGAGAGTCTTGATTGGCGGTTGCAGGCGCACTTTGATGGCGGTGCACGGCACTCCACGGCGGACGGGAAATGACCTATGTTTTGCTATCCTAATGTGGCGGTCGTGAGTTCCGCTGCTCGCGGTCAGAAAAAGGTGTTTTTCCGCCCCGCCAGCACCGCTGTGGTGCCACCGCCCGACATCCTAATGGGCCCCATTTTTCACTTTTTATATTTTACCAAATGAATCGCTGTATACCCGGTGCACAATGAAAAACCATTGCAAAGCGCAGCTCAGTTATTGGCTCTGGGTACCTCTGGTTCTTGATAAACCTACAAGCTCTATATATCTCAACAACTAGAGGGGTCCAGTGGACCTAATGATATATTGCTTTAAAAAATCTGCCAAAATAAGAAAAAGCTACAGGTGAAAACGTAGGCACAAATGGCTGTTTTTTTCAACTCAATTTCAATATTGTTTTATTTCAACTATTACTTTCTATAAGAGTATGACTACTTTTTAGAACTGTATAGCTTTCTGGGATCCATTATTGGTTTCGTACCCATTCCAACCACTAACTGGAAGGAGGTTCAAAGCACAAAACATAGGAAAAATAAGCTATGTCCCAATAAAATGGCAACACTGTGTAGAAAATGCTTGTTTTGTAACTAAAGTCTGTCTGTTGCTGAAAGCTGGGAAGATGATGATTTTTGCAGTATAAACCTTCATTGCTACCTTTTGCAGGGAATAAACCAGACACTTTTTTCTGCAGTACTTTTATCCTATTTTCCCAAAAAACAACATATGTACCTGTATTTAGGCGAATTTTTCTGTCCCCACTAGGGTAATTCACAAACCCTGGGTACCTTTAGTATCCTCAGGATGTTGCAAAAGAAGGACGTACATTTGGCATGGAGACCGTATGTGGACAAAAAGTTAAATGGACGTAAGCGTGCACTAGCCCAATTAGTAAAAAAAAAGGCTTAGCACAAGGAGGGAAAAGGCCGAGCAGCTGTTGGAGAGGGAACGACATTTAAAATTTTAATGACATGAGAAAACAGATTTTGACACTTTCTGCGAGAAAATAACAAACATGCACCAACTACACGTTCTCAAAAACATGACAAAACAAGAGAATTTCTAGTTACTGCATTGTAAAAGCATGCAGAAAAGATGTAGCCTAGATGACATCATTTGAGTAAATAATATACAGCCAGTTTCATCAATGTCAAATTCGGCAATTTCCAAATTGCGAGAAAAAGCGAATCGCAATTTAGAAATTGCAGAATGGTATTCATGATAATTTGCGAGAAAAAAAGCGAATACCAAAAATCTGAAGAAATTCGCAGAATCGGCCGATACCCGTGTTGAAATTGCAATCTCGCAATTACTGAAATTGCAAATTGCGATCTCGCTAATTGCGAGATCGCAAAATCGGGAAGTCGCATTCTGAGCACAGTGATGACATCACAACCAGGAAGTAAGCAGGTTCCACCGTCATTCAGCAGTGAGAGCCTGAAGTGGAAGCAGCATTGCCAGAGCTCCCCTCCAGAGTGCCTACAGGAGAAAACCAGGAGACACCCCAGTGCACAGCATGTCGCAGGAAGCTGCAGGTGAAACTTCCACTGGAAGAAAAAGGAATATTAAATTTTCCGAGCAAGAGCTCGAATATTTGATAGAGGGAGTCTGCAAGGACCACAATCGCCTCTTTGGTAAAGACTCCAGAAGGGTGCCTGAGGCCAATAAGAGGAGGATTTGGGTGCGCATCCGCGCAAAAGTGAACTCTGTGGGGGTGACCCAGCACTCTGTGGATGAGCTGAAAAAACGTTGGTACGACCTCAGAGGGCGGGCAAAGGAGAAGATCGCAGAGAGGCTGGGGGAGCGTGTTGCGACAGGTGGAGGGGAGCCCACTGTCCCACCAAACACACCACTCAAGGACCGAGTAGAGGACACCATTAATCCGCAGGCATGTGTGGGGGTGATCCAGCTGGACTCCTCCCGACCCACCCAAGATACACAAGGTAAGTGCCATGCGACTGCGACCCCCTGTCCCCTAACAATGTCCATGACTCCAGATCATCCCATTTCAAACCCCAGTCATGCAGCCAAAGCACACCACAAAAGCGCTATTGCATTGTGGAACATGTAGTCTGACCACAATTACCATCTAGCCCCATGAAGCCAGACCTGTTTAGTGAGAATCAATCCTGCAACGAGTCAGGGAATGGTAGCCTGCATGCATGTAGGAAGCTTAAATGTGGAAGAAACATGTCACTAATCAACGTCCACTTTACATCACAGGTGGCGCAGAAGTCCCTAGTACAGACAGCGATGCCCTGCAAATTGAGGATATCACAGAGGACACTGAGGGAGACTTACATCTATCCCCACAGCCAGGACCAACAGGGCAAGCTGCCGCACCAGCGGTCATTCCACCACCTGCCCCTGTGGACAGTGCCACCTCTGCGCCAACAGGCGCAGCAGTACCACAGCGCGTGACTCAACCACCAGTGGGGCTGACAACACCAGCAGCATCATGCCGACAAACCCGCCGCCCTGCGGCTGTGAGGAGCCAGTCAAGCGGACTGGTGAGGGAGCAGTGCAATAACACTTCCCGCGCTGGCAGGGGACCAAACGTGTGGCCAGGTGGGCTCTCTATTGAGCGCCGTATGCTCCATGTCCATCAGACACAAGCCCGTCATCTCGCAGCTATACAACTCCAGCTAAACAAGACCGCCAGGAATGTCGGTCAGATGTCAGACCGCATGGAGAGGATGACAGCTGCTGTGGAGGCCAACACCCAGGCCATGTACAGCCAGCAGGACCTTAACCGGCGCAGACACCGGCAGCTGCTGACCCGCCTATCAGCATACACGAGGTTCAATTACATTATTGGCAACGCAACCTCCCCTCCTTGGCCATGCAGGTCCAAATGGTCCAGTGCTGTCAGGACGTCGCGAGAGCTCTGGAGCAGGTGACAACAGCAGTACAGGGCATGCAGGCAACTGGCCATGGCCAGGCGGGGGGGGGGTGACGACACTAGTGAGGCTACTTCCAGCCATAGTAGCCAGTCTGTGCCACCGGTGGTAGCACCCCGCCGCAGCAGCAGGCCCTCTGCTGCCTCACGGCCGAAACAGGAGGAGGATGTGGAAAGGAGGTTGGGAGCATGTGCCCGGAGGCGGCATTGAACATTTGAACATTACCATGAGGGGCCATGCTGCTGCTACAAGCATGCCCTCCTCAAGAACATGGGACATATGACGCAATATGTCAATCATGTAACAGTTTGGGGAATCCCCACTTTATTGTGCTGTAAAAATAACAAATATTCTGTCTAACTCAATCTGACTCATGTCATTATTACTTTTGTCATGCGTGAGTGAAGTAATGGGTGTGTGGAGTGTGTGCACTAGAAATAGTTCATGCTGATTTGGTTACGGCGCCTGTGTCCTTCTGCAGGATTCTCACCTCGTGCGTGACGCACATGTGCAGGTGGTCGGTTGTCCCCTTTCGACTCACTGCCAGAGATGTCTACAGGTATCCTGTGCTTGGTAGCAATGTTGTGGAGGATTGCACACACGGCCACGATTCAGCAGCAGACCTCTGGCTCGTATTTTGTGGCCCCACCAGTCTTGTGCAGTATGTGGAATCTGCTCTTCAAAAGGCCAAATGTCCTCTCAATGCAATTTCTTGTGCGTATGTGAGCAGCATTGTAATGCCGTTGCTGTGGTGTTGCAGGGTTGAGGTATGGGGTGCGGAGGTACTCACGGAGAGCGTAGCCGCTGTCACCTGAATGATAGGAGCAGAGGGTGAGTGCCTGTTCTGCGCAGCTACATTATCACAGTGTACTATTGTGGGGCATGTGTACTTACCTAGTAGGTGTCCTTCACCAAAGTCTCCCCTGGCCAGTCGTGTTTGAATGCCGCTGTGCCGGAATATGAAGGAGTCCTGTGTGCTCCCCGGGTACTGTGCCACTATGTCCGTGATGATTGTCTTAGCATTGCACACCATCTGG
Organism: Lissotriton vulgaris; assembly: GCF_964263255.1. Lineage (NCBI taxonomy): Eukaryota > Metazoa > Chordata > Amphibia > Caudata > Salamandridae > Lissotriton > Lissotriton vulgaris. The sequence continues at coordinate 1,371,252,037 of NC_141691.1, forward strand.
ATATTGAGAGAGTGGTAGGACTTGCGTTTGCGATACATGTATTCCGTCTGTGCTGGTGGGCAGATGTGGATGTGGGTACAGTCAATGCATCCTATTACATGTGGAAATTGTACTACGCTGTAAAATTGTAGCTTGGTGTCATTCAAGTTCTGTTGGCTGGTGGGAATGAGATGTAGTGGTGTAGCCGGGTCAGCATAGCCTCCAGGAAACTCCATAGGCAGCGGGACATGGTGGGCTGGGATATCCCCCCTGCAACAGCGACTATCTCCTGGAAGCTTCCGGAGGCCAGAAGGTGCGGATTGCACAATACCTGGACATGTGTGGGCACGGCATTGGTCCTCCTTGTTGGGTGCTGCATCAGGGGGTCTAGGTCCTGGATCAGCTTGATGATCATTGCCCCATTCAGGCAGTACTTAGCGTAAATTTGCTCCTTGGTTTGGCCCAGAAGGGTGACCCGCAGGCGGAATATCCGCTCCTGAATCCTACGTCTGTTCCGTGCTGCTCGCTGTAGCCTTCGCCGCCTGAACACCATGTAGAGTCCTGGCATTGTGAGAGTCCTCATGCTCCAGCTGCATATCCTTAAGTGTGTTTGGTCAGACCTGCACCTGTTGGTGGTTTGTAAACGTTTTTTTTTAAAGTTTTTTTTTCCTTACTGGTTACCACCTGGTTTGGGTTCTCCTTAAATTGCGCGTCGCAAATTGCGATTTTCGGGATTTTCGCATCCTGCGATTTTTCACGAATAGCGATTGCGATTGTTTTGCGATTTCACAGATTAATTCGCAGATTCCATGGTTTCTCGCTATTTCAGAATCGCAAATGGGCTTCTTCCAGGATTCTGCGAATTTATTTGCGAAATCGCAATTTTTCATTAGCGAATTCGCGTTTTTAGGGATTACACTGTCATGAATTCCTTTTAATCAAATTGCGATCGCAATTGCTTATTCGCAGCTATTGCGATCGCAATTTGGCTTCATGAATCTAGCTGATAGACTGTAATTTACTAGGTGACAAAGTACTATATTTCATAACGTGTGCTAGAATTATGTGAATGGTGAGTGCTCATGTTATGGAGTTTACCTCTAATCATTCTTTATTATCATTTATAAGTATGTATAACTAACAAAGAATTAATCAAACATTGCGATGTTTGTGTTGGTAGACATATGAACTGAAATGACAAGAGAAAATAAGTGTTACACATTCTTTATTAATGATACCTTCATGAACTTTCTGAGACTGTATCACACACTTGTATTAATGTTATACACATAAAACGAGTTTCTAATATTAAGGTTTTTAATATTTTTACACATTAGTACATTCGATAAGTAGAAGTGTACCATACTGACACGTGTTATTTGTACCCATATTAAATCATTTCAAGTGCATCAGAGGTATACTAGAATCACAACATCTTTATGTTCTCTTTGAATGTATGTTTAATAATCATACATATTTTACGTTTAATTAGCTCAATTGAATGTTGACCTGACTGCATATGTGAAGTCTCCTGACTTGTTTAATCTACTGTTCATGAGAGAATTCCTCAATATAACCAATAACGTGAAACTGTGTTTTCTTTCCTGAAATCTCATATATTGTACAAGATACTCCACTACATTTTTTCATTTTAATCCTGGACAGCTGCCTGGAAAACTGTCCTCTTGAAGTCACTTGGTGCTCTTACTAATGGGGCATTGTTCTGATATTTCACATACTTGATTGCTTAAGGACTGCGTAATTCTCTCATCTATTTCTTTATGATTTATTTCTTCTTTATGTCGCCTGACACTCATACTATATGAAATGACCAATGAACTAAGTGGCCTGATCAGAAGAGGTGATTCCAGGAGGTGTCACCTCCGGAACTTTTAGAATATAATATTGCCCGATTAAACGGACAGTGGCAGTCCAGCTGGTATGCATTCAAGCACATTGATAGTGATGTATGGGCTACTGGCTGTCTAGTGACAGAGACTTTGTGGAACATTCTTGGCAAACTTGACTTGCCTAATGTTGACTCATAGGGCGTCCTTTTTGAACTGATGCATACACCATATGCACCTGGTGGTCTCTTCTTTCTTTGGAAACTGCTTAGATTGGTATGCTCCATGCCCCTTCCTGAACTCTTGAGCTTTGGTATCTTATCTTGAGTTCCTTATTAGAATTTGACTAAAATTGTCATCAAATAAATAATTCAATGCAACATACTGACAGGTTTGTATTACCTTAAATTTTGATAAACTATACTAAATTTCTATACCGACTGAGTTGTCATGTTTATTTCTATTCAAGTGAATGTGCATTCTTGATTTGGGGTTATCAATGATCAGTAGAGATTGCATTCAAGAGATCTCAGAGCATCAAATGCTAATTCTAATATTCTGTATAGCTTTACCTGAGCTCTTGGTGTGTATGACTTTGGTCCGCCTATGTTTCATCAGTTTGGACTTTCCGTGATAATCCTTTATCTTTACAGCATCATTTTGAGAGTCATTTCAATGAGTTTAATTTCTTGTTTGTAACTCAGTTTTCCAATTCTTGGTCCTCATTGGATGACTTTTGGGACTCTTTATATCCGACCTCTGTCATCACAAAGCAAGGTCCATCGGAGGACCAGGAAAGTGGTATAAATATAAGGAGGAATAAAGGAAAAATTCCATGGCCCAGAAATGTAACCACACAGCGAAGGGGTTAAGTACTTTCCTTTAAGAAAATGACAACCGCTACTACAAATGGAAACATTAGAGAATTACTGGGGAGGGGACTGATCTATGAATGTGCCACCCATCTACCTCCAGCTGAGAAACTGGTTTTAGTAATGTTGTTAGCGTGATAGGATGTAACATTTTGTCACCTCTTAAAAACAATACCTTGTAATATGGTTTGGCTAATAAATTATTTTACTTAGTCAGGCTGTGGTAGTAGAGATGCTAACCCCTACATTCTTCTTGTCTAAGGCTTTTGCATATCAATAGACATTAGGGCTTGCTCTGAATCAGGATTTAACACTCTACTCTCTGCCCAATTGGCCTAGTCATTGTAGTCCACACAATGACCACTCTTCAGGTAATTTCTGTAGGTTTGCCACTTGTACTTGTCATAGGAGGGCCTAAAATATTTCAAAACTCCTAGAGCAAGCTGGTATTATATAGGTAGAAGGAGAGAATGTGCAGGAAGTACAAACATGATCATATTGGCATTGGGGAAAAATTCTAAAAGAGCAGAGGCTCTTATACCCTCTCTCTGCAGAGGCTTGGAAAATGCCCCCAGCTTTATCTTGGTCATTTTGCACTTGGATTTCTAGCTTTTCAGACTCAGGAGGCTGTAGTGGGCATTCAACATAGGTTAGAGTTAATCTCAAGCAGAGTGAGCTTAAAGGATAAGATTAAGCCCAGAGTACTTACGTTTTTTGAATTGGATGAAACTTGGTGCAGAAATACCAGGAACATGCAACCAGCGACAAAATTATGGTTGGGTTCTTCATGCATCATAGTATGTCTTTTGGACTAATGACCCAGGAAACACTCATAGAAGTCATGTTGCCCAGGATCAACATAATATTGTTGCATGAGAGTAGCACAATTCTATGCTTGCCTTTGATTTGGGCTCTGGATCAAGAAATTTCTCTGTTGTGAATTTCTGATGCCACAACCCGCATGTCATGAATGTAAATGTAAATGTGTTTGTATTTATATAGCGCCTTCTACCCAGAGGTCTCGTAGTGCTGTATTCATACCGCTGTGGAACCCTTCCTGATTTTCCTGTGAGATGTCCACTCCTGGGCAGCCCAAAGGCCTGGGGGGACGATTTTGAATGTATAATTCAACAAGAACATTGAAACTTTGATTTTGGATCATATGACTAGAATATGATGATGGAAATATTGAACTATGACTAACTAACTACTATCATGATGAATACCTGTTGAAATAAATCAAACAATAGTTTTGTCCAACATCGGATTCAGATCTTTATTGAATATATTTACGCACCAAGGTGCCTACTAGAGTGCCCAGGATTTGTCCTTACCCCCTGTAAGGCTCCCATCGCTCTCAGCCCTAAGGTGAAGCCAGGCATCCAAGCGCTGCTGGGGCCGTTGTGGAGATTAAGCAAGCTATTGCCCAGAGTCACAGAGTGGGACCCATGATTAGACTAGGCACAAGGCGAGAATTATCAGGTCCGGGGAGATTGAGTCCACGAGCCGCAGAGGCAGGAATTGAACCCTGGTCCCGGGCCAGACCTCTGCATCGGGGTCTGCCGCTCTAACCATTGAGCCACGCTTCTCCGCATGAATGCGTTACACAGGGCTATGATCACCTCACCAACTCATCCCATAGATATACCTAGGATTTAGGGGAGGCAGAGAAAAGAAAAATGTATGGACAATGAATGTATAAAATTGTCTCACCCAGCCATTTTCGTTCATGGCGGCTTCAGGTGAATAGACAAATGATAGACATTTGGGTGTCTATCTTTTAAAATTCATAATAGGATTTAGAGTTTAATCTCGGCAAAATAGGAATGCACAATCCTAGCCTGGGAGTTCTTAGGGGAGTAGAGGCTTGAGAGGGAAAGGTCCAGATCAGATGCTGGCACCACAATGCTGTTGTAACAGTCACCTCTAACTCACACACCAGCAGTCACTGCTTCCCCTTTAGAAATATGCTCAACTACTCTGCCTTTTTATCTCACACCCCACTTTTAGATTTGTGCCCATTCTATGAGCTGGAAACACAAGCAATGAGAAGGTGTACAGTACAATGCAATGAGAATTTGAGACACTTCATTGCTCCCAAGCCTGCAAGAAGAGCCAATCGAAGGGTTCACACAAATGCGACTCTCCAGTGGTGAGTTACTGATTAGTGTGTGCATTTAGTATGTCAATAACACTGCATTACAATAAAGCTTAGGGGCTATGCAAAAGCCACTTATTGATGGCCTCCTACTATTTGTAGGGCATGTCTCTTGAAGCAGAGGAGAGAGAAACATAACCCTCCACTGTTCCAAATCAACCTGCATTTCACAATTGATGGAGAGCCAGGAGTCAAAGATGGTGAGGCGTGCAGACCCTGACTCCACCCACCCGTTTTGAAACCCTCTGAAAATATGCTAAATACCCTGTAAGCCCTGTTAGTAAAATGGGTAAGGCTTTTGCTCTGCCAGGCTATGCATAGCTGTGCATGTGCACACTGGCATATTTTGAGCCTATGTAGGTTGCCAGGATACTGATTTTTACAGTTTTAGAACGTTTGGAATAGGTACTGGAGATCCCCCTGCTTACACCTCACAGAGCTAATATGAATTTGATCCTGAGTGCTTTGTTCTGTGGCTTGGCCATCCTCGCACTAAATCAACCTTTGATAAAAACAGATGGTGTAGGCAGTGTTTAACTTTCAAGCAAGAATAGGCACTATACTCCCACCCCCCACCAATCCCTGGTAAACCGTGAAACAGATGTCATGCTCCACCTTGTTCTGTTGAGCGACTGATGGGCTGGGAGCAGTGTTAATCCCTTATGAGATGTTGGTGCTCCTTGCTGAACCTCTTTCTCTGTAAAGCATTCTAAATGACAAATCCTACAAGAATGACAAACAGGAAAAGTAGAAACCTTAAAGGTTTATTTTCAGATTGTAAGTTATTCAGAAATTGAGAACTGTTGTCAAATCAATTAAGGTACTGACCAATCACAGAAGTCAGTAAAGGTCAGTGGCAAAAGGCATATCTCACAACCACAAAAGCGTACATTAATAGGGATCTGAGAAAAGGATTTCATACATTCAATACAGTTGTACTCAATTCCCACTAAATTGACCAATCAGAATTAGGCAGAATGAAACAGTCTCTCATAATTCTACGACATGGAGCTTTTCAGGGGCACTATCTGTACTGCAACAAATATTGCTACATTATGTGTGATTCCTCTAAGACAGCTAGGTGAAAAGCTTGAACATGTGCAATTGTGCCGAAACATCATTTTAATATTCTCGTGAAGGTCATAATCTTGCCTTCAAAAATATATTCAACATTATTTTACTGAGACATGAAAATAAGTGTTTGTCCATGTGATACAGAACATTGGCAGCAAACACAAACAAGCATTGGCATAGCCAATAGGTCTCGCCTTTGGGACCTTATAAGTATTTAGCCATGCAGCACATTGTCTTGGGTGCAACAACATCTACTATTACTTCACATGCCCCCGGTGAACAGCCATGCTGTGGCTAGGAGCAGTGCAGCCTGTGGCTCCTGAGCGTGACAACGATGCCATTAATTTGTCCTTAAAAGTTCCGTTCTATGATAGAACAGGTCATGTTTCAAATTTATTTCTGTTCTAGCTACCCCTGAATAATTCCAGCCACTGGCAGATGTTATTTACAGACCATTTTGTTATGTGATTTAATCCATACCAGAAAATACAATGTTGCCTTCACTAACTGCTTTTTCTGTGTGTTTTCGTTGTAGCTGAACTGTTGTTTCTATGATGACTGTTACCTGTATTCTCTTTCCTGATGTCTTGTGAATCGCTTTATTGCACTTGGGATAAAGTTGTGCTATAGAAAATTGCAAAAGTAAATACAAATTGTACTACCTTAGTGAAAACATTGAGGGCCCATTGTAAGCAATTCTCAGGCGACAAGCAGAATTGATTGTAGAAAAAAAACTCTGATCATGAGCGCTCATATCTACATTGGTTGGATATACAATAAACCTCTGAAACAGGAGCTTTATAGCAGTCGAGACACTACACTATCTATGCGGCCAGTCCAGGGGATGGAGGAATGTCCGGTCCCCCATATGCCCTGCATGGTGCTTCTCTGCTTAAACTTACTGCTGTCCAGCACAATAGTGAGCATGACTCAGCACTTGTGGTTAAAGGTGAAGATGCTTTGAGGCAGGAAAAGGCCTCGTGGTTGTCTCCGTTTCTGCCTTTTGGGGAAAAGTCTATATCCATGATCCTACTCCTCCTGGCGCTGCTGTCCCTCCATCAGACTACAAGGATGTGACATATAGCTGAAGCCTATCTAATGTCCCTGACCAGTTCATTTGTGCTACTTCAGCCGTCTTAATGTTCAGAGCATGGGGCATGCTAGGGCTCACAAATCACGTAGTAGGATGGAGGAAACATATTAACTGCGACTTTGTGAAAGCAAGATCAGTCTGGAGTGTTGGGGAAGCTTCTCCTGGATTTGGCTGGTAGTGTATGTGTTGTTTATTGGCTGTGATGTCCTGGGGCCTGCGCCCTTCAACAAAAGTAGGTGCATTTTCCCAATCGCAGATCTGTCAGCGTATGGGTTCACGCTGCGACACTGGTGTGCAGTTTTAATGATTGTTGTCTTTAAAACCATTGATTCACAGCAACAATAATGTGCATGCATAACTTAAAAGAGGACATCCTTTGTTTTGTGTTTCATCGAAAAATGCCTCATATAGAAGGTCTGGTTCAAGATGGAGGACATGGTGGTGAGACTGTGTCCCACCTGCCAATGCAGATGCAAGCCATCTCCAAATAGCAGATCTGCGGACACTGAACCCCTGACATCTGAGGGCCTCTGAGCTTTGGACAATACCTACGAGTCTTCATTCAAGAGTACTGCCGGCTCCCACTGCTGGGTGAGGTGTCGTTTATTGCTGAGGTAGCATTACCAAGCTGAGAGCCCCAGCAGCCTAGGGTAGCCCTAACTTACCCAAAACAAGGCATAAACAAACTTGAGCCCCCGTGTCTTACAGGGAAACAGATTATAGACCTCCAATTAATGGTAAAGAATTTCCAAAGTTCACGAAATACTCAGGTGTTACTTGTGGGGAAATAACTGTGGTGGCATGGTGGAAAGGTATAGGTCCACTTTAGAGGCTCCATTGGTAAACTAAGCTCTTTCTCTAGTGCTAGGATTACTGAATTACACCACACAGCGCTAGGGAAAGTTGGCAGGCAGAGCTTGTGTCTGGGCATACATTCCTTGAATGCCACTCTACCCACCACAAAGTCATATGAGGGCAGCGAGAAGGCCATTACATCACATGGTGTCAAAAAGCTAATTCTTCAAGCCTAGGAGCCCAAACGAAGATGGAATAGCGCAAAAACCTACTATTCCATGCAAAATGCGATCAATTTAAGAAGCCTGAGTTTAAGGCCCAAGCGGCTCGCACTCTTTCGCCTCTCGCTCATTGATGCCTCTCTCTGTTTTCCATGAAAGTGGGGTGGTGTCTGTCGAGTCCCCTCGGCAAGCCACCGGTAGGACAGTAAGGTGGGATCTGGACTCCGGGAGCCACTGAGGGGCGATGGGGGGAGTAAGGATCACGAGGGCGGGAGGACGCAGAAGGGAAAAGAAGGAAGTCGAGAAAGGGCTGCAAGAGTTTCACAAAAGGAGCGAAAGTCCTTCTAATTACTGCTCTATGGATTCCACGCTGACCGCGCGCCACCGTGAGTGTCCGGACAGTCCTGTCAGATGAAAGGCTATGAATGGACAAGAATCACGTGGCATCGAGGCTGGTAGAGAGCTCTGCTCATGACCAGTGAGTGACATTGTCCCACGGTGTGTGCGCGCCCCACAGTCTCACACAAGAACGCATCTGACAAGACAGTGCACCCCACCAAGAAGTGAGACTCATGCCATCCATGGCGTGACCCGGACAGCCAGTGGGGCAGACTGTCGTCCATGAAGTGAGACTTTCACTCTTTGAGTGAGATGGAGCTCAGTGCTTTGAGATTCACATTCATTGCGTGAGATTATGCTCGGCGGTGTGAGGCTCAAGTTCAATGAGTGAGACTGTGCTCAACAGCAGGAGACTCTCATTCATTTATTCAGTGAGACAATACTCTACAGCTCCGAAATTTAAATTAATAGCGCAAGACTTCTCGAGGGTGTAAGACCCTCATTCCTTGACAGCAGACTGTGCACCGAGATGTGAGACACACAACCAGTCAGTATTTATTTATTTATTCAATGCAATTTTGTATAGAGCGAACATTACCTGAAAGCGTTAGAGCGCTTTACAAAGACTTAATTTCACATTGAGACTTAAATTCATTGAGAGAGTCTGTGCTCCAGGGTGTGAGACTCATTCCTTTACAGCAGGCGGCGCTCCAAGATGTGAGACACACAACCAGTGAGTGAGGTTGCTGGATGCCAGTGTTCATAGCACAGCAAGCTGTTCCTCAGTGGGCGCCAAATTGCTCCACAAATGATGCCTAAAACAAGCATGTCAAAGTTAAAAAAAAAAAAGGTTTGATGAGAGGCAGCAGGGGGAGGGGAGAGAGGAGGGGGTCTGCACCTGTTTCCTTTGCGGGAGTGTGCAGGAACCATATATTAATTACAAATACATGGTTTCAAAGCTCGCTCCTGCAAGTGAATCGCCAAACGTGCACGCGTTGCATTCAAAGCAATGCAATGCATGCACGTTTTTGGTTGAAAAGGCGAATCGATTACAAGATGCCTTTTTCCTAAGCAGCGCATGTGCGCTGGGTAAACGAGACCTAAAACAAGTTAGAGTAGGAAGCCTACTATTTCTATCTAGCTAGAGTGTGATTTTCATTAATGAAATACATTTAATTCCAGGAAAACAAGGTTACCAAAAATGTTGAAAGCGTAGTTTTATAAGTAAAGGTCTTGGTGAACTACACTTCCTGTGTGCTGGGGGCCAAACGTTTGTTTGATGGATCCAATATATAATTGCTACCATGGAGAGTCCGACATATCAGCTACCCACTAGTCACGATTGAGCAGGGAATCCGCAGATTGGGAGGGCTGAATATTAGCATAGGAGCCCTTTTCTATGCCAGTGGCGGCTGCATAGGCCTCTGGTCGTCCTTTGGGTGTAGAGCTCCTTGAGAGCAATTCATTGTAGTATGCAGGAGGGGGTGTACATAGAGTTTGCTTGAGAAAGTCAAGGAAGCCTGGACGCCTGACCTGTGCGTGGGGATGCCCGCATGCCTTATTCACAAATACTGAACAAGTCTTTAGAGCAGATGCAGCTCTTCGGAGAAGCCACAATCGTTCATACAGCCCTCAATCTCGGCCTAGAAGTGTGCAGTTCTCAGTGGCTGTGGGAACCTGATATTCGGATCACGCCTTGTGTCAGTTCCATATTTCTTGATTGTTCGGATTGCATTGAACCTTAAGTACCAACAGCCCACTTATTAACGAATTAACTGTGTGCCTGCCAGCTGTTTAACCTCGTTCGAATATATTTTAACCCCTTCGCTGCGGCGGCTATTCCGCCGCAGCACTAAGGGAGAGGCGGGGCCGCGCGGCGCTCCCGTGCTCGTGACAGAACCGCTCCGTCACGGCCCGCGGGTGAGCTGTGCTTGTGACGGAACGGTTCCGTCACAGCCCCGCCCGCTCTTTAGAACATCAGTGCAGGCACGGAATTCGTGCAGCACAGGCGCGGCGAGCAGGCCGTGACGGAACCGTTCCGTCATCAGCACAGCCCACCCGAGGCTCGTGACGGAACAATTCAGTCACGAGCATGGGAGGGGTTAATAGTTTGTGCTGCAAATGACCCACACAGAATATTGTGTTGCGTATCATATGGCTGGCTACCTTTAATCTGCATAACATGTAAAATTGACTGTTTTCTAAGAACTTTCTTTTAGAGCAAAGGGGAAGCTCTTCCTTGAAGAAATCACTAATGGAGAAACACTGAAGACAGATCAGGCGATAAGATTCTTGGACAGAAGGAAATCTGAGTTCAGCAATCCGGCAGCAGAATGAAGTAATACCAAGGTATGCAATTTTAGTTTACATGAAATAACAAGTTTCTGAAATAATGAGAGCTATGATTGCCTTGACATGCAACGTGTGAAATAGGATCATGAAACCTCAAAATCAGTTTCTTGTACATTAATGTACAGTTGAAAGATCATCAAACCCTAGTAGAATCAAATGTGAAAGAAACCTATCAGGTCAGCCAATATACTGGGGATCCTGACCCGTGTTAGTTTTGCCCGGTGAATTGTCTTTCAGTAAACATCTCTTAAAGATGCACACACAACAATTTGAAAGTATGAATCTTGGAGACAAGCTTTTTCAAATAGATCCCGGTGATGGACTAAAACATATGTGCTTTATTTCTTCTTTGTGTTTATCAAATAAAAAACCAGGAAAAATATATGTGAATGAATTATGATTCACCCACTCTCTGAAGTATGCATTGTCTTTATTCAATCTGCTTGCACATTATATAGGCGAATACTGACTAGGATAAAGGCGGAATCAGTACAGCTCACCTTGGTGTCAGGGTGGGCATGGTAAGGGAATTCGAGATAGAGCTGGAACGTGCTGCCCATTCCCACTATAATGCACAAAGCGTGTGTGGTGGCCCTGACGCTCCATGTTGATTCAGAAACTAACACTGCAAAGGAGCTGTATGAAACAGTTCCTTCATCTCACATTCTCCGAGGTCATGGGAAAGGAAGTTATTCCTTCGAGAATTAGTTGATTCTATCTCTCTCTCTCCATGGAAAAGTCATGCTTTTAAGGGAAGATACACCAATAATATCCCCTTTTTAGTGATGATAGCAGGATTACCAACACATTGATTTGCCCCATCTTTACTTTCTTTAGTGATCTAAACCTGTTTGAAATTAAAGACATTTATCTCATAAGTAAGCCTTCCAGCTCACCTAAAGATGTTGGGCACAGGAATACCTACAAATTACCAGCGGCCATCATTAGTCAAATGGTCAAAAAAAAATCTAAAGTCTTTCTTGCCCATGGGCTTTGAAGTTTCTGACAAACCCATAACGCCATCCATTTTCTCGCCAATTTCTCTGCTCAACCTTCATCAGTAAGCTAAATGAGTGAGTTGTAACTCTCCAACCTTAGCGAATTGCAGAAAATACTTCACAACTAGATCATAGACAGACTGGATTTCAGCCTGGCCTTACCACTAAGAATGTGGGGTCCTCATTTATAAGCCCATTGCACCACCAGTGCAGTGTTCCTGCTCATATTTACAAGGCCCTGTAACGTCACTCTGCATAATTTGTTCATGGCCTTTTAAAAATGGGCCACTTTCACACATTACTGTGTGTGAAAGGGGCATTCCATTGGTGTTGCTGTGAGTGTTCCCACGCAACACCCATAGAACCTGACACATTCACAGATTTACAAAGTGTCGTAAAAACTGGGATTGCATCAGAATTCTATTCCTAGAGGCGTAGGAGTGGTGCAATGTGGAGAAATACTTTTATTCCTCCTCGTTATTTGCTCTTTCTATGTGTACTGCATACATATAGAAGGAGGAAAATGGCATTAGTTATTGTTTTTGTGTAGGAAGGTGTCCTTTCCTGCACAACAACAATCGTCCCTGTAGCGCAGGCACCCTTGCACCATGGCGCAAGGGTGTCTGCGTTGGCGCCCAGCTGCTGTTTGTGCACCGTCGCAGGGGAGATGGACAGGAGTGCAACATATCTTGTAGATATGGCACATTCCTGCCCTTTTATTTTGACATATGGCAGCACCGCAGGTAGAATTGCTGCACTGCTGTGTGCCTAAATATAATAAATGAGGCTGGTTTCGGAATTGGAAAAATTAGGAATGATGGCAGAGAAAAGCGTTGTTGGGCCATGTTTTTATCAAATCTCTGTATGGCCTCTGACACCGACGACCACACACCCTCCAACACAGCCTTGCAGAACATGTCATTAGAGGCTGGAGCCTGAATTGTTTTAGTTCCTATTTTACCTGAAATGGACTTGGTAGTTCATCTAGGTTCATACACTCTGAAATGTTGCCTAGGCTATTTCCCAAGTTCCCCCCTTTCCCCTTCTTTGTTCAACTGCATCCTTTGATTTACCTACTGCATGAGATTTCAATGTCCTTCTTTATGTAAGCTGACGAAACACAACTTTTTCTGCACTTTCAAAAAGTCCAAGAACATGCTAAGAACTTACTTCCTCAAAATCTGGAAAAGGTTTGGCAAAGGATGTCTTCTAACTATCTTACGTTTAACTACCCAAATCAGAAATCATGCTTACTTGTAATTTGGCTTTTGCCTGGGGCAGTCTCTTAGAGCTGTCCTTTATCGGTGCTTGCCCAAGCCATTTCTAGTGTTGAGGGATCATGGCATCCTTATGTACACCATACCATACCAGCGCCTCTGGCCTGGTTGCCCCCTCGCTCCTCCGCGCTCCTGCTCCAGGGACCCTCGCAGTGCCTTGTCTTCTCCGACGCCGAGAGCGGCGCCCCAGCCACCGCAGGACCGCCCGCTCTACCCGATCCTGGTTTCCTGCCGCTTCCTGCCTGCGGCCCGCTCCCTCGCCAGTCCATTGGTGGACGCGACCCCGCCTCCCAGCTGACCCGCCCTCCCGGCCCCCCTCTTAAGGGGACCCCGCACGCACCTGGCTAGCAACCACAGCGCCTCTGGCCTGGTTGCCCCCTCGCTCCTCCGCGCTCCTGCTCCAGGGACCCTCGCAGTGCCTTGTCTTCTCCGATGCCGAGAGCGGCGCCCCAGCCGCCGCAGGACCGCCCACTCTACCCGATCCTGGTTTCCCGCCGCTTCCTGCCTGCGGCCCGCCCCCTCACCAGTCCATTGGTGGACGCGACCCTGCCTCCCAGCTGACCCGCCCTCCTGGCTCCCCTCTTATGTCGCACCCTCAGCGACCGCGCAGCGGACGCGCACAGCGGACGCGCGCAGCGGGAGCACCGTTTGAGCGCCGAAGGTGCGCCAAAGGTAAGCCCGTCTACGCCCGTCCGCGCCTGGACCGCGCCCAGCGCCAGGACCCCTGGCCCCCGCAGACCCCAGCCCACTCGCCGGACGTACGACGCCGCCACCCTCAACGCACTCAACGCCGGCAGAGTCCCGGGCTGCTACTGAGCCACCCCGAGACGCACCCACGGACCCTTCTGCTGCAACTCCTGCAAATTCTCCTGCCTCCGGACCTGCACCACACCTACACCAACCAAGACGAACAACAGCAGCAGCCACCTGAAATGCATCCTGCTCAACACCCGCTCCGTCCACAGGCACGCCATCGAGATCTGGAACCTGCTCGACACCACAGCCCCAGATGTCGCCTTCTTCACGGAAACATTGATGAACGCCTCCTCAGCGCCTGACATCGCCATCGCCATCCCAGACGGCTACAAGATCATCCGAAGGGACCGCATCAACCACACCGGAGGAGGCATCGCCATCGTCCACAGGAACACCATCCGCATCACGACCAACACCGATGACACCCTCGCAACCGCCGAGCACCTGCACTTCCAAGTCCACATCAACCCCAAGACCACCCTCAGAGGCACCCTCATCTACAGACCCCCTGGACAACGCACACAATTCAGCGAAGACATCGCCGACTTCATCAGCCCACACGCCCTCTGCTCCGCTGACTACATCCTCCTAGGGGACCTCAACTTCCACCTGGAGAACAACAACGACCGCAACACCACCACCACTCTGCTGGACAACCTCGCCAACCTGGGTCTCAAGCAACTGGTGACCACCCCCACCCACTACGCCGGACACACTCTCGACCCCGTCTTCTCATCCAGCAAGGACATCGCCTTCAGCCACGCCACCGGACTCCACTGGACGGACCACAGCTGCATCCACTTCAGCTTCTCAAGGACACGATCCACCACCACCAGCAACAGGCTGCACGCAGGAACTGGAACAAGATCACAGCCGACCAGCTCGCGTCCTCCCTGAGCATGAATCCTCCCACCACCACAACGAACCCTAGCCAGGCGGCCACCAACCTCACGAAGTGGATCAGCGACTGCGCAGACGAGCTCGCCCCCCTGAGGACCCCGCCCAGCAGACCCGGCAGCAAGAAAGCCCCATGGTTCACCGAAGAACTCAAGAGCTCCAAGAAGAACTGCCGAGCCCTCGAAAGAACCTGGCGCAGAGACCCAACACCGGACAACATGACTGCCCTCAAGCTCGCCACCCGAATACACCACCAACTCATCCGCGCCACCAAGAAAACTGCATTCAAGGAACGACTGGATAACAACGCCCACAACAGGAAGGAACTCTTCAACATCGTTAAAGAGCTCTCCAACCCCAACGCCGGAAACAACGACATCACCCCTTCGCAAGACCTCTGCAACTCCCTCGCCTCCTACTTCCACAACAAGATCGCGGACATACACAACAGCTTCAGCACTCAACCTACGATCACCACGACCGAACCAACGCCCCCCACCACCACCCTCCGCGCCTGGACTCCGATCAGCACCGAAGACACCGTCCGCACGATGAACTCCATCCACTCCGGATCTCCGACCGACCCCTGCCCTCACCACGTCTTCAACAAGGCCGACGCTGTCATCGCACCCCACCTGCGGGACATCATCAACACCTCCTTCGACACTGCTACCTTCCCGGAGAGCTGGAAACACGCCGAACTCAGCGCTCTACTCAAGAAGCCATCGGCTGACCCCACCGACCTCAAAAACTACCGCCCCATCTCGCTACTCCCGTTTCCTGCAAAAGTCATCGAGAAGACCGTCAACAAGCAGCTGGCCGCCTTCCTCGAGATGAACGGATCCCTCGACCCCTCGCAGTCTGGCTTCCGGGCCAACCACAGCACCGAGACCGCCCTGATCGCAGTCACCGATGACATCCGAGCGCTGCTCGACAACGGAGAAACAGCGGCCCTCATCCTCCTCGACCTCTCCGCGGCCTTCGACACTGTCTGCCATCGTACCCTAGTACAACGCCTCAGCAACGTCGGAGTCCAGGAGAAGGCACTGGAGTGGATCATCTCCTTCCTCGCCGGAAGGACACAGAGAGTCCGCCTCCCTCCGTTCAGATCAGAAGCCACTGAAGTCATCTGCGGCGTCCCTCAAGGCTCCTCGCTCAGTCCAACCCTCTTCAACATCTACATGAGCCCCCTCGCAGACATCGCACGCCAGCACAACCTCAACATCATCTCCTACGCCGACGACACCCAGCTGATCCTCTCCCTTACCAACGACCCCGCCACCGCCAGAGCCAACCTTCACGAAGGGATGAAAGAGGTAGCCGAATGGATGAAGAACAGCCGCCTGAAACTGAACTCAGATAAGACGGAAGTCCTCATCCTGGGATCATCGCCCTCCGCCTGGGACGACTCCTGGTGGCCCCCCGCCCTAGGCAGCGCACCCAAACCAACAGACCACGCACGCAACCTGGGCTTCATCCTGGACTCCTCCCTCTCCATGACCAGACAAGTCAACGCCATCTCCTCGTTGTGCTTCAACATCCTGCGCATGCTACGTAAGATCTTCCGGTGGATCCCCACCGAGACCAGGAAGACGGTCACCCAGGCCCTCGTCACCAGCCGTCTGGACTACGGCAACACCCTCTACGCCGGAACCACCGCCAAACTCCAGAAGAGACTCCAGCGGATCCAGAACGCCTCTGCACGACTCATCCTAGACATCCCCCGTCGCAGCCACATCTCCGGACACCTGAGAGATCTGCACTGGCTCCCGGTCAACAAGGGAATCACCTTCCGTCTCCTCACCCATGCACACAAAGCCCTACACAGCCAAGGCCCAGGATACCTCAACAGCCGCCTCAACTTCTACGCTCCCAAACGCCAGCTTCGATCGACCAGCCTCGCCCTCGCCGCCATCCCCCGCATCCGTAGAGCCACCACAGGGGGACGGTCCTTCTCCTACCTCGCCGCCAAGACATGGAACTCCCTCCCCACCCACCTCCGCCTGACCCAGGACCACCTCGCCTTCAGGAAGCAACTCAAGACCTGGTTGTTCGAGCAGTAGCAGATCCCTCCCCCCCCCCCAGCGCCTTGAGACCCTCTGGGTATGTAGTGCGCTATATAAATGCGATGATTGATTGATTGATTGATTGATTGATTGACTTTCTCTAGCCAAGCATAGCTCAGCTCTGTCAAAAATAGCTTGTTTCTTCCTTTGCACTCTCGGGTGGGCCTTTCCTGGCGGTTCCCAAGGTTTCTACCATATATGTCTTTTTTCACAAATACTTTGATTATTGTAATAGTACGTTTCCATGTTCCAGAGTGAAAAAAATGCCACACTTCAAAGCATTCAGAATGTAGTGGCTAGGACTATTTCTGGCTTTCATAAACTTAATGTTTTTGGGAAGATCAGATCACTGCATTGCTGCCCTTTCATAAAGAAGTGGATTGCTTTAAATCACTGTGTTCTGTACATAAAACTTTCATTAATGGCTAACCCCATTGTCTGTCAATGAATTTCACGGACCACAAGCTTATTTGGTCTTCTGGTGGTTGTTGAGTTAAACTGTGCTTCATATGATGGGAAAATTATTTAAACTCCCTCGATCTATAACAAATGAAGGGTTGCTTAGAAAAATGCTAAAACATGTCTTTTTGACTTAACCCCTTCCATACGGCTGCGATTCTGCGCCTGTGCAGCAGAATCGCGAGTGGGCGGGTTTATGACGGCCCCCAGCCGTCATCAGCACATGAGCACTGTGAGAAGTTGGCCTGATATGCAGTGCTCACTATTCTAGTGATCACTATGTATCAGTCTAAACGACCCTTATTGATGATTGGTTGTAAGTCAACCTTATAGACCAGCTATCGTAGTAGCATGGACAAGAGCAGTCTTTAGGCTAAACTCTAGAGGGTGTGTTAAGCTAGCTGTTATACCATCACATATACCCCTTGAACACTAAGTGAAAGGACACCACACAAGTTGTTATGAAAATAAAAGGATATTTATTCATAACACAACAACCCTGGACTCTTTATGAGGACAGGGTGCTAAGCTAAGCATGGGCGAATTTTGCGAATTCGCCATCCGCGAATTTGCGGATTTGCGAATTTGCGATCCGCAAAATTCGCGAATTTGTGCGAATTTGCGGATTTTTGTTTTTTTGCGTGTTCGCGGGGTTTTTTGCGTGTTCGCTGAGTTTTTTGCGTGTTCGCGGGGCTTTTTGCGTCTTTGCGAGCCGCTTGCATAGCGAAGTTACCCATGCAGTCGTTTATGGGAGATGAAGAGAGAGACAGATAGATAGATAGATAGATAGATAGATAGATAGATAGATAGATAGATAGATAGATAGATAGATAGATAGATAGATAGAAAGAGAGAGAAAGAGAGGGAAAGAGAGAGGGAGAGAGAGAACGAGAGAAAGAAAGAGAGGCCGGATCTCTGAAGGGCCAGATTCCTGAGTTGCCCTCACAGAACATACAGCTTTTTATTTTTAGCAAAATGCATATGAAAATTGTGCTGTAAAGGTCTCTTTTAGTTTAACCCCTCCTGACAACTCAAAATGGGTGTATTTGCCATCCTCTCCCTTCTTCCTGTTTTTTATATCTGTAAGTGCTTCCTGATGAGGTTTAATTCCTTGGACAGGTGCCTCGTTGCCTACTTGTAACTATTCTCTGACCCTGCTTCAAGGGTCAGAGCAGGGTCAGAGAATAGTTGCAAGTAGGCAACGAGGCGCCAGGAAGCAATTAGCAGCAGGTGTCCAAGTTGAAGTTAATTTGTTTGTAACCCTTTAGTAAAAGGTTACAAAGAAATTAGGTTCAACTTTTGCACCTGCTGCTGTAACCCTTGCTTGGCTGAAAATTCGTCCCCGCTGATTCGCGGATTTTACCGCGATTTCGCGAGATTCGCGGATTGCGAAATCGCAGAAAATCCGCAAATTCGCCCGCGAAACGGATTTTACGCCCACCCTTATGCTAAGCACAATACAAAACTCTTAAAGAAATACTGAAAGTCGCACAATTTACACAAATGCCCGAGGGGCACGAAAAACCATATACTACAAAAGTGGAATGCGAAATACTAGCAGGTAAGTAACTCGATCCAGAGGCTTTAGGATTGCTAGGACTACACTACAGAACCTTCAGGTTAGGAGCAGGAGGCCTAGGGAGATCGGGTGCAGAGTGTGCACTCTCACGCGGGATGCGGGACAAAGTCTATGGATGCTAGTAAATGCAAAGTTAGTGTTCTCGGGCGAACCCGACTAGGTAGGTCAAAAACGAAAGTGGATCTAGACACTTAGAGAGTGGTTCTACGCTGGAGCACTGTGGTACTCGGTTTACCTAGCCCAGGGGCTGCGGCTGCATAGGGTTCAAGTGACATCGGGAATCCTCGTTGACGAACCAGGAGCCTGAATTGAAAGTTGCTGGCAGGCGACCAGTGAAGACGTTCCGGGCTGATCCAAGGATGGATCAGTGAAGAAGGATACCTGTAAGCAGAGGGGACCAAGTTCTGAATCACTAGCCAGTGATTAGGTGGGCACCAGGATGGCCCTGGACGTGGTCACTCAGCCAGGCGAAGAGGTGACACTGGATTCTGCTGCTGCACGGACCAGGGCGCTGATGTCGACCAGGCTGGAGGTCTGCGAGCTGTCCCACGTCGGATGTCTGCTGCTGGCGATGCTGGATCTGTTGAAGGAGGCAACAAGCCTTGGCTAAGGCAAGCCCACGTGGTGACACAAAATGGCGTCTGGAGTGGACCAGGAGGGTCCGAGGAAGTTCCCCTTCAAGAGGAGACGAGGGCCAGTCTAGAGGAGCTAGACCAGCGGTGAAACAAACGTAGGACGTCGTCTGGAGAGTCACTAGCCAACGGGCAAGTGACCGGACAACGTGGCAAGCAACGCAGAAGCAAAAGGGCCCCACGCAGATCTGGAGGATGCTGGGGGGCTGGACTTCGGTGCTCGTGCTGCTTGGGTTTGGGGCTTCTCTTGCCCCAGTGCACCCACTCGAGGGTCCTTCGGCGGTCGTGCTGGATCAGTGTTGTGCTGGTTCTGATGGTAGCCGGGTCCTCTGGTCTCGTTGCACCCACGGTTCTCAGCTGTGCTGTAGAGGCAGGTAGAGGTCAGAGAGGGCAGGGAGTCCGGGTCTCGTCGTGCTGGTCGGTCTGGTTCCGGAGGAACGACGTGCAGCAAACCGCAAGATACTTATTTGGTGCCTGCTGATGCAGGGTGACTACTCCTTAGTCACAAGGGAGAAATCTTGAGAAGAAGTCGAGAGTTCCTTTCGTAGAAAGTAGTTTCAGGATTCAAAGATGATCTAATCTGGAAGGGTCCCCGCTCCTACCTTTATTCTAAAGAAAGGGGCTGGCACGCGACAAGGTCCTGCCCATGGGTGGGACCAGGAAGGGGGGTGGTTACACCCCTCTCCCTTTGTCCGGACTTTCCCCAGCTCAGGGGCTGGTGTGCCCCTGGAACTGGTTCAAGCCGGCATATGCACAGTGAGCACCGGGGTGCCACTTGCAGTCACCTTCCACTGAGCCCTGCATACCTGGGATACACAAAACCCTGTCTGGGATGGTGTTAGCACCGCCCCTGACAGGAAACCCTTTGTCCAAGCTCTCCTCGCTGGAAGGACTCCCAGCAGCAGGAGGTCAGACTTGTGTCTGTGGTGGCAGCATACATTTTGTGATGCTGAGGCTCGAGTTAACTTTAACCGGGGTTCACAGTTACATAGATGTCGTGTCCCTCTAGAAGGGTGGAATGCTAACCCCATCACCAGAATTGGCGAGGGGTTAGTATTCCAATTCGTATGACACCTTACTCGACATGTTTTGATAAAGCAATACCAAAGTTGGCAAATAACCGCGAGGATTATAATGCACTTAAGAGTATATTATTATTATTATTATTATTATGTTTCTTATATAGCGCCTGAATCGACCCCCGAAGGGGTATCTCCGCGCTTGCCTTGGGAACCCATCCTGGCTTTTCCCTGTGAGATAGCCCCTACAGGGCATCCCCAAGGTGAAAGCCAGGCATCCCGCCGCGGGGGGCCGTTGTGGAGATTAAGCAAGCTTAATGCCCAGAGTTGCAGAGTGTGAACCCATGATTAGGTCAGGCACCGAAGCGAGAATTATCGAGTCCATGGACATTTGAGCTCAAGACCCTGCCGCGTCGGGAATTGAACCCTGGTCCCGGGTCTGACCTCTGCTTCAGGGTTTGCCTGCTCTAACCAGTGAGCCACACTTCTCCACTATATGGTACGCGTTATCATGGAACAGCTATTAGAACTTGGTTCCGCAAGCTGCAAACGGGCTCAGCTCATGCCAGAGCACCATCTCACATAATTCCAAGCACTCTGTCTTCAGGATTGATAAGGCCTGCCATAGGAGTGACTGATAGGAATACATGTGTCCATTTTAGGGTTAGATATAGGTATACTATATCTAAAGCAAAGGGTGATTACACCACCTTGCCCCAGCTGTTGTGCAGCCAGTTGTGTCAGATTTAGATGGCCAGCCAGGGGTGGCATAATACATGCTGCAGCCCCTGGTAGGCCCTGGGTACACCTATGCCCTGGTTACAGGGACTGATAAGGTGGCCCAGTACCAATTAGTAAATGCACCTAAGGTACATGGAATCCATTTTACAGAGAGATCAGTGGGCCTGGGGTCCTGAATAGCAGGTCCCCAGGTCAACTAAGTCGAAAAACCAGCAAAACACCAGGCAAAAAGTTGGGGGCAACCATAGTCGGATATCCACCTTCCTACATAACCCCCCCCCCAAACGAAAGGAGATAAGGCTATCCTTGACCAGGTAAGCCTATATTGCCTGAGTGGCCATATGAGGTGGTATATGCACTGGCATGGTTACCCCCTATATCATGGTCCACTAAGCAATCCCTCACCCTAAGGGTATCTGAGGGTCTCCACCATAGGGAATCACTACCTGTGGTGTGTTTTGGCAAAGTAAAAGGCTGGTGCTGAGATGGAGTACTGAAGTGAGACCCCACTAATTTCGGGCTCAACTTCCTCCAATCACTATCCACCATGTGTGCCTTTTTTCCATGACTGAGTTGCTGTGAGCTCTCAGGGTCAACTTCTGGCTACCTAAAGCTGGAGGCTGAGTCCCTCTGTTTGGCTTACTGGAGGGACAGGTCAGGTTTGGGGTTTTTAGGCCCCAGGTTTGGCTGTGCCGAACAGTGTCCATCTGTGGGAAGTCCCCAGCTAATCTTAAGGGGGATCCCTCAGGAGTTTGTTTTATTTTCACTGGGCTAGGATTACTAGCTTCAGTGCCCTTAATCTGCTGATTGGGGAGTTCTTTTGGACAGGGGGCCCTTTGGGGTCCACCACTGGCCTCCCTGACCTCCACAGCCCTGGGCTGACTGAGGCAGGGTAGAGAGGGACAGGTTACCTGCTCCAGACTGGGTCCCACCTTGGAAGGGTCCACTGACATAAGGGGCTCTGCCAGGCTAGGCCTGACTACCTCTGGGGCGGTTCCTTCACAAGGGGTCAGATCAGTTCCCTGAGGAGGCTGATCCTTTCCTAAAGTCTGGTGGGAGGGAGATTTCTCTTCCTCCTCAATGCTCTCCGTCTGAGTGGAGTGATCCATAGTTTAAGGCTTCACAACACTGTTATCTGTCTGAGTTTGAGCTGTGGCCATCACAACTCCACCAACCTTTTCAGGAAGGGACTCAGTTTGGGTATGGGCTGTGACCATCACAGCCTTGACAACCTGTTCAGGAAAGGCATCTTTCTGGGATAGGGCTGTGACTGGCACATCCCTCCTGACCTGTTTAGGGAGGACATCTTGGACTGGGGCTGTGGCTATCACTGCCCCACTAACCTTACCATGGAGGTTTACCATTTTAAAATGGGTTTCTTGCTCTACCTCAGCCCAGGCTGAGATCTCTAAATCATTCCCTAGTAGGCAATCTACAGGCAGGTTTGGTGACACTGCCACTCTCTTGTGGCCAGTGACACCTCCCCAGCTGAGATTGACCACTGCTATGGGATGATCTCTCTGCACTCCATCAATGTTGGTTACCTGGTATATGGCCCCAGGTATAAGTTGCCTTGAGGGGACTAGGCTCTCAGTCACCATGGTGATGCTAGCCCCTGTGTCTCTGTAGGCCTCAACTTTTGAACCATTGACGAGGGGCTCCTGTCTGTACTTGCCCAAAGTGTTGGGACAAGCTGTGAAGTTGGCAAACCCCATGCCAGTCTCACAGACAAGAGTATCTAAGTTTGGGGACCTGGTTAGGCCAGAGTCCCCAGGAACTCCCAAAGTAAATGCACCCAGATTCTTGGGGGCACTCCCACCACCTGGGGGATTACTACTAGTAGTAACAGGAGGCTGGGAAGTTTTACCTGGGGGTATGTTCTTCTTATTGTTGTTGGCCTTTGGGCAACTGCTGTCACTTATGTAATGGCCTACCTGTTTGCAGGTATGACAATAAGGTTTCTTTTGGGTATTGGAAGGATTTTGGGACCCACCCTTTTCAGAGGAGTTTTGGGACCCTGGGGTTTGATCAGAAGATTTATTCCCACCCTTCTCTTGAGGCTTGGTTGATTCCTTCTTTTGGTCACCACCCTGGTTTTTAGGCCTAATCCTGGTTCTGACCCATTTGTCTGCCCTCTTACCCAATTCTTGTGGAGAGGTCAGATCAGAGTCTACCGGGTGCTAGTGTAATAACTGGTTCTGACAATTACTTAAGACTTGCTCTCTCATAATTAGATTGTACAATCCTTTGAAATCAGTAACCTTACTTCCCAGTAGCCAGCCTTCAAAAGCCTTAGTGGCACAATCAACAAAGTCAGCCCAATCCTGAGACTGAGTTTTCTGGGTGTCTCTGAACATCAACCTGTACTGTTCAGTTCTTAAGCCAAACCCATCAACCAGTGTATTCTTCAGGACTTGGTAATTGTTAGCATCCTCAGCTTTAGTAGTGAGGAGCTTATCTCTACCTTTGCCTTCAAAGGAGAGCCACGAGATAGCTGCCCACTGACTCTGGGGGATGCACTGGACAGTGCAGGCCCTCTCCAAAGCAGTCATCCATTTGTGGATGTCATCCCCTTGTTTAAAGGGGGGCACTATCTTACTCAGGTGTCTAGTGTCTAAACTCCTGTCCTTTTCTTTAGGTAAAATGCTGCCACCAGTGAGGTCTGCCCCACTCAATTTCTGCTCTCTAGCAAAGACAAGTCTCTCTTTGGCCAGGGCAAGTTCTTCCCTTTCAATCCTCAGATTGACTTCCCTCATCTTGGCCTCATGCTCTCTCCTCTGAGGGGATGTCATCCCTCTGTGAGAAGAGGTCTGAGAGCCATTGGTTCTAATGGATCTGTTAGAGCCTCTGGATAGAGACCTAACTCGTCCATTACCAATGTTAAGCCTGCCTGAGAGTGGGCCTGGGGGTCCCCCAAGTCCATTTTCATGCCTGCTTAAGTTGGTCCTGGTGAGTCTACTGACTTCTACCTGACCTTTGTCTGCCTCATCCCCTGACAACTCCTGATCCTCTTCCTCTCCTTCACTCACTGTTCCATTGAGGTGGAGGTCAGGGTCCCCAAGGGTTCCCTCTAAGGGGGGCATGCTCCCATCTGGATTAGGAGGGCCTGTGTTAGAAGCCCTCCTGGCATCATAAGTATCTAAGAGACCAATCAGGAATGGGATGGTAGGGTTAGAACCCTGTTTTAGCTTCCTGGAGGTACACACTTGTCTCATCTCCTGGAAGCTAAGAGCTGCATATCTTAATATGACATGTGGAGGGTCAACTGACACAAGGGGGGCCTCTGAGTTCCCTCCTTTGTCTGACATGCTTTTCTAGTGAGGTGTAAGTGGTGCACTTACCTACACTATTTGGTTGCCTACTGATCCCTTGCTAAGAGTTGTAGTCAGGGTGTGCTAAGCCCTGTTAAACTACAACAGCTGGTTCAGTAGAACTCAGAGTATTCTAAGCTAAGTTATATGTACCTTGGTACTTATGTGATCTTTCAAATGATATTCTTAGGATACATGTGGTAAAACAACAGCAAGCTCAAATCCCAACCGCTGCTCACCAATGTGAGAAGTTGGCCTGATATGCAGTGCTCACTATTCTAGTGATCACTATGTATCAGTCCAAACGACCCTTATTGATGATTGGTTGTAAGTCAACCTTATAGACCAGCTATCCTAGTAGCATGGACAAGAACAGTCTTTAGGCTAAACTCTAGAGGGCGTGTTAAGCCAGCTGTTATACCATCACATATACCCCTTGAACACCAAGTGAAAGGACACCACACAAGTTGTTATGAAAATAAAAGGATATTTATTTATAACACAACAACCCTGGACTCTTTATGAGGACAGGGTGCTAAGCACAATACAAAACTCTTAAAGAAATACTGAAAGTCGCACAATTTACACAAATGCCCGAGGGGTACGATAAACCATATACTACAAAAGTGGAATGCGAAATACTAGCAGGTAAGTAACTCGATCCAGAGGCTTTAGGATCGCTAGGACTACACTACAGAACCTTCAGGTTAGGAGCAGGAGGACTAGGGAGATCGGGTGCAGAGTGTGCACTCTCACGCGGGATGCGGGACAAAGTCTATGGATGCTAGTAAATGCAAAGTTAGTGTTCTCGGGGGAACCCGACTAGGTAGGTCAAAAACGAAAGTGGATCTAGACACTTAGAGAGTGGTTCTACGCTGGAGCACCGTGGTACTCGGTTTACCTAGCCCAGGGGCTGCGGCTGCATAGGGTTCAAGTGATGTCGGGAATCCTCGTTGACGAACCAGGAGCCTGAAGTGAAAGTTGCTGGCAGGCGACCAGTGAAGACATTCCGGGCTGATCCAAGGATGGATCAGTGAAGAAGGATACCTGTAAGAAGAGGGGACCAAGTTCTGAATCACTAGCCAGTGATTAGGTGGGCACCAGGATGGCACAGGACGAGGTCACTCAGCCAGGCGAAGAGGTGACACTGGATTCTGCTGCTGCACGGACCAGGGCGCTGATGTCGACCAGGCTGGAGGTCTGCGAGCTGTCCCACGTCGGATGTCTGCTGCTGGCGATGCTGGATCCGTTGAAGGAGGCAACAAGCCTTGGCTAAGGCAAGCCCACGTGGTGACACAAAATGGCGTCTGGAGTGGACCAGGAGGGTCCGAGGAAGTTCCCCTTCAAGAGGAGACGAGGGCCAGTCTAGAGGAGCTAGACCAGCGGTGAAACAAATGTAGGACGTCGTCTGGAGAGTCACTAGCCAACGGGCAAGTGACCGGACAACGTGGCAAGCAACGCAGAAGCAAAAGGGCCCCACTCAGATCTGGAGGATGCTGGGGGGCTGGACTTTGGTGCTCGTGCTGCTTGGGGTTGGGGCTTCTCTTACCCCAGTGCACCCACTCGAGGGTCCCTCGGCGTTCGTGCTGGATCAGTGTCTTGCTGGTTCTGATGATAGCCGGGTCCTCTGGTCTCGTCGCACCCACGGTTCTCAGCTGTGCTGTAGAGGCAGGTAGAGGTCAGAGAGGGCAGGGAGTCCGGGTCTCGTCGTGCTGGTCGGTCTGGTTCCGGAGGAAGGACGTGCAGCAAACCGCAAGATACTTAGTTGGTTTCTGCCGATGCAGGGTGACTACTCCTTAGTCACAAGGGAGAAATCTTGAGAAGAAGTCGAGAGTTCCTTTTGTAGAAAGTAGTTTCAGGATTCAAAGATGATCTAATCTGGAAGGGTCCCCGCTCCTACCTTTATTCTAAAGAAAGGGGCTGGCACGCGACTAGGTCCTGCCCATGGGTGGGACCAGGAAGGGGGGTGGTTACACCCCTCTCCCTTTGTCCGGACTTTCCCCAGCTCAGGGGCTGGTGTGCCCCTGGAACTGGTTCAAGCCGGCATATGCACAGTGAGCACCGGGGTGCCAGTTGTGTCAGATTTAGATGGCCAGCCAGGGGTGGCATAATACATGCTGCAGCCCCTGGTAGGCCCTGGGTACACCTATGCCCTGGTTACAGGGACTGATAAGGTGGCCCAGTACCAATTGGTAAATGCACCTAAGGTACATGGAATCCATTTTACAGAGAGAGCAGTGGGCCTGGGGTCCTGAATAGCAGGTCCCCAGGTCAACTAAGTCGAAAAACCAGCAAAACACCAGGCAAAAGGTTGGGGGCAACCATAGTCGGATATCCACCTTCCTACAAGCACCGTAGTGCATGACGGCTGGGGCCGTCATCAGCATGCAAGGGGTTAAAACAGAACCCTTAGTGTCAATAGACCTGTTCCGTGGTGGATGTTATGTTCCATAAATCTTGAACTATACAGATGGGTTGTCACACAGACACAGGGGACCATATTTCCCAGAGTCACTGCATCACTCTTACACCACTCTTACACCATGCAATGTGGTGCAAGAGCGCCGCAACTCTACAAAAGAGATTTATGAAGCCACACAAGGTCACATGGAGTGACTTCATAAACCTAGAGTAATGTAATGCAACGCAAATCGAGGTGTTGCATTACTTTTCGAAAGGGAGGCATTTCCATGGGTGTTGTGTGAGTCTTCTCATGCAACATCCATGGATTTTGTCACATTCCCAGATTTACAAGAACAGATAAACCTGGGAATGTGCCAAAAAGATATGCCTCCTTAGGAGGAGCCTAACAAGGAAAATATGTTTATTTCTCCTTGTTTTTCCTCTATGTGGGCTGCTGCAGCACACATAGAAAGAGGAAAAAGACTCTCAGGTTTGCTTTTGAAAGCAGGCACCTTTGCACGACGGTGAAAGGGTGACTGCGTTGGCACTAGGCAGCCGATTGTGTGCCAGCGCAGGGGAAAGGACCTGAATGCATCATATTCTTTTGAATATAGCGCATTCCTGCCCTTTCCATGTCAATATGACTCAGGCGGTTGGACCATAATTGGACCGCCGGCTTTGGCTGTGAACTGCCGTTCCCTGGCAGTGGTGCAACGGTCAGGGGAAATATGTAATATACAGCTGCTGCCACTGTGGCACTGCCATGCATATAACAAGTTTCAGGACCACCAGTGGGTTCTTGGAGATCTTTTCTCCATGAGAAGGCTGGCGGTGCTGAAACAAAGGGAGCCCTGCAGGGGCCCCTGTTCTCCCTAATCCTAGGGTTGCATGCAGGGGGCACACAATGTACCCCCTTTCTGCATTCACCCAGGTTCTTGCACAGCATGGACTTTCGAAGGTGACTTGCTGCTCTCCGTGTCTTTTTTGTAAATATGCCCCAGAGTGTGTGGATGCATGAAAGCATCAGCGTCACAGCACTTTTTTAAAGCAAGTAGTGCTCTCTCAAACATCAAACAGCATTTGCAAAGTGCAACACTGTCACCCCTGGGGGTATCTGGGCACTGTGTCTCTGTCAAAGAGTCAGGTCTTGAGTCTCTTTCTGAAGTCTGCCAGCAAGGGTGCCACACAGAGCTTAGGGCGAGGCCTTAGAAAGATTAATGAGTGGACACAGTTCCAGGATTCAGAAAGTTGAGCAAAAATATGTTAAAGGTTTTTTGCCGATCTGTGTGGCCTCTTTGCATTGAAGGAATACATGCACTAGAAACATGTGCTTGTACTTTGGATTGGTAGACATTAGAAATGATTGATAATACAACTGTTATAATTTACATAGATTTCAAAATGAATTAGGGCACCTAGTAATATGGTTATGAAGGCACAACCATACAATTAAAAAAAAGGTATGGCTGAAATATTGTTGACATTAATCCTTGCTATGTCAGATACAAATCCTTAATTGGAAGTGGGTACTTGAGATGTGTTTCAAAAAACATGACTGCAGCATTTCGCAAGGGATTAACTTACATTATCAAGGCCTGGAGGGAACCAAGGAAACACATGAGTCCAACATGGAATAACTCGTGATAATATCACAGCTGGTTGCTGTAGGATCTGTGACATGATGTCCCATCTCAGAGGTTTAAATCGTCAATAAGAACTTGGATAATAACATTCGGGTTATCAATGAAATGAGATCAGATAAATGTAGATAGCCATGTTATAGCCCAGGGGATCCCATCTAAGATAATTTTAAATTTTAAAGTGGACCTCAGTTACCAGCCTCATCAAAATTATGAGATCCACTGGAACACCACAAACCGCTTTAGCTTCACTGGAGATTTGGGCTGCTGAAAACAACCAAAGTATCTGGGGTAAATTGGGGGTCAAAATGAGGAATTTCCAGGGACACACATCTCGAATTCCAAGTGCCCAGTAGTTCCTCATTTCTTAGTGAACCCTCATGACTAAACTCATAGAGGACTTTTTTCTGCCTCCAGAATTATTGATGCACCTGGTATCCATAACTCTGTGTGTAGATGGCAGTCCATTTCCTGGGCCCTAGTGACATCTGACCAGACCTGCATCTGACCACAAACAGAATGTGCACATTAAATATCTTGTCACAAGCATTAAACACGACCTTGAGGAGAGAAATGAATCCATAGCCAAATTAATGAGATGCCATTAAGGAAGGCAGAGAGAAAAAACAATGGGAAGATGAATTTGAGAAATTATGTTGCACCAGACCTTGGATGTATGTGGTGCTGGGCAAGAACCGGTTTGCCATTAGAAAGTTTTGTGGAAATGTGGTGCCTTAGGCTAAAACATCAAATTGCTGAACTGTCTTCCACATCCTATCTTAAGACTGCTGCACAGACATACAGCAAACAGCTCTATAATGCAAACAATGTTTAAAACACTGTTTCTAGAGTTCCTGGAACTGAACATTGATGCATTGAATGACAAAGACACTAAGAATGTAATAGAGGACCCCTATCTTCATTTAAGATAAAGGAATCTTGAAAGGTTTGGCCAGGAGCGGAGTCAAATCTGACCCCATTCACTGTAAACCTCACCATTTTAGAATGATCATTACAGTAAATGATTTACACACAAGAATTGCATATTCAGATGATATGTTGGAGAAAGACTTGAAGAAAAAGGGGTCAGGATGTGAGAGAGAAAAGTAGGACCCCCTTTTAAAAAAGGTTGGAAAGTTATATGTTAGTGTAAAAAAATAAACAGGAACTAGTTTCACCAAACAAGATAGAGTGTCTGTATAAAGGAAGAGCTTAGGAAAAACAAGAAGGGATCAAAAGAGGTTAGACCAGTGAGATGATAATTAAAGGAAAGCATATGCTGATAAGGAAAGAAAGGGAGCTTATGGTAGAAGAGTGGAGCATGTTATGCAGAGAAAAAGCAACTAGAGTAAAGCCAAGAAAATCTATAGAAAATTAAGCATGCAGGCAGAATGACTAGAGACTGATGAACAAAGAGAGAGCATTATAAAGAGAACCGGTTTGCTATGCTAATTGATTCAGTAGTATTAGTTGGCCAGTATCATCAGTCACTTGGTATCATCAGCTATTGAGTATCATAAGTGTCTCACTATTACCTGTGACCTAGTACCATCAGTAGAGCTGTAACATCGTTGGTCAGTATTAACAGATGTGCATATTTAGTTGTGGTGTCATTTCATTGTTGATCAGAATTCTAAGCATCTAAGTGGTTGCAGGTCAGAATATTGATCACAAATATGTTGTGGCACAAACATATTGACAACTAATATATTATGGATGGAAGTAGATATTGGGTGGTATAGATTTACTATTCTACACAATCATTGCACAGTATGAATGAATACATCTTTAATGTAGCTGTTAATTCAACCTTTTACAAAAGAGATCAAAGGAAAATGATAAAAAAGGATAATAAAAACGCAAGACAAAGATGACAAATCATCTCAATCAATTAATAAATTCTTTATTCAGCACAAGTTAGCCATAAAAAAGCGCATAAAACAATAAACAGCCGCAAATCATCTTGTATTTTAATTACACTCGCAGACATATCTAAATTAAAATTCCGCACATTGTTAAGGTGCAACCTTTGAAAAGATAAAATGCATTTCTAAAAATACATAGATACAGCAAAAAAACATCTTTAAAAAATACAGTATAAAAGGGCGCCGGGGCTTATCCTAATAAAACCTAACAAACAAAAACCTCCATATAAGGGTCTGCTATGTAAGCAGGGTATAATAGGAGCCACCTGAAACCATTAATCTAATCAAATTTTAACCAATTTACATTAACAGTACATTTATAAAACAGCTCACTGTCTGTTAATTTCTCAAGTTAGCAAAATACGCCCCAGCCAAAAACAGGGATAAAAAGCAACATGTTTTTGGTGAATCCAGAAGTTGCAAGTAAAGTAAGGCAGGTCTCTCTTGATAAAAACCCAGAGGAGCAAAAAGGGAGTGAATATACTTTCGTCTTAAGGCTGACCAGTCCGGAAAAATAAAAACAATGTGCAAAGTGCCTAGTGCATAAATTGTGTCACTTGTGCAAAAAGGATAGTTTAATGGCTCATGCCACACTATCAAGAGCTGTGGAAACAGGTCTAAATGGGAGTAAGTTAGCAGTCTTCTATCACGGGAAGTCATGTCCAAAGTTAAATACATTTCCATTTTTCATGGATTTCACCAACATAAAGTGCTTATAACTATGTTTGGAATGGCCTACTTGTAGCCTAGCTTCACGAGTAGTTAATCTAAAAGCCTCTTTCACCCAGCCTATGTCTGATGTACTAATTAGCTCTGGGGTACTGAACAACTGGGGTTTGCCGAACACCCCCGAGGTTGTTTTGAAGTAACTTAACCATGGTATGCGATGACTTGGTTCTAAATTCATGCAATCAATCACAATCCTTCTGTTAAATTCCAGCACACTTTTGAACCATATTGAGAACCAAAGAAGAATTGGGCGGAGTTTAGTAAAAATCAGTAATAACATTTCCTCCCATTTCTTCATGAACAATTTCCTCTGGGACACTATGGGGAATTCTTAATAGCTTTCTGAAAATGTTGTTTTTAGCAACTTGAATTGGACGACAAGACTTGTAT
This sequence comes from Lissotriton vulgaris, assembly GCF_964263255.1. Classification (NCBI taxonomy): domain Eukaryota; kingdom Metazoa; phylum Chordata; class Amphibia; order Caudata; family Salamandridae; genus Lissotriton; species Lissotriton vulgaris. The sequence goes on from NC_141691.1 coordinate 1,371,283,589, forward strand.
CCCCAGATTTTTGCAGCAAACTCCACCATGGGAACGCACTTCACATTGTAAAGATGTAAGACAAATGTGATGTGACTGTGCCCTAATTGCCTACTGAAGGAATCTATCCCATCCTATTAGGGTATTATCTCTTTTTCGCATGTAGATTCTAGTTCACAATAATTTTAGCAGCAGATAACCCGACAGAAGCAAAGCCTTTAACACAAGCCTCAGTTAGATATTTAGAGCACAGGTATCTCTAAAGTGACTAAGTGCATGTTCAATGTGCACAGTTCCATCAAGTTTGTAGATTGAGTAGGTTTCTTTTGTGCTCACCTCGAAAGTAGAATACTATCCCTCCTTTCAGAGCAGTAACTGAAATGCATATCAATCAAATAGGAACAACTGTTTTTAACCTAAATACCCAGTGCTAATACCTAAAACTAAATAAATAGAATATAATTCTAAAAAATACGTGTCATTCTAACGCATTGAGTGAGATCTGTAACTAGGTAGCAATTTCTTCATTGATTGGTGGTTTCATTAGCACTTTCGATATCCACTGACATCCTGAGTCTAGGGCAGAGCTGTTCTGCTTACAGTGATTTATCATTCAATTACTTGACTGCCGGATGCATGAATTTCAAATAGCAGGCTGGCAATTGAGGGAACTTTCTAGCTACTGCATCTTTACAAAATATAGTTGCAAGAAGACTGACAACAGCCAGTACATTCTAAGTGACATTAGAGAGGAACAGATACAAATGATATGCATTAGACACTCCGACTGCACTCCACAAAGTCAACATGACAGTTCCGTTGTGCCTTTAATTCACCCGAAGTAATATTCTTTCAATGAAATCACACCACACCTTAAATTTATTCACCTTTGCTTCATGTAAGTATTCCGGAGCAAATAAAAAAAAAACGAAACTCCAGTTTTATTGTATTGGGAGAGTATGACTCCTGGTCACTCCATAGCAGAGATGGCTTCAGTATCCATTGATCTAGAATTTAATCTGGCTTGCTTTGACAAGACTCTGGACATGAGTTTGGTTGCATATTACTGTCCCAGATTTCTTCTGCTGCTAAAACATTTACTGCAGATTGCAAGATAGTGATGCCACTTTAGATGATTGATTGAAATTGACTGCCAAATCAGGTGTCTCATCGTGGCACTCTATTCATTCCTTGCAAATGCACAACAGGAAATGAAGCAAGATTTTAGTTTTGCTGATGTTGATTTCAATATTATTCATTCAACAGTACTCATTAAGAGCATTCAAAGAACGCTGTAAGCCTATTTGAGAATGATTAAAATATTGGTATTGTCAACTTACTGAGGAAGATGGATCTTGGCCTCAGCTAGTTTTGGTGGGCAGGCCTGTGCCAGTGAATTATCTTCTGTCCTGAATCCACTTCAGAAGCCCGTCTAGGTCAGAGGTATCTTAATTTTTTCTGTGACCCACTGTTTCAATTCATGAAGTAGGATCTTAGAATATTCCTTGCCGTCTATGTCCAACAACGCAATTAAACTATAGTTGGCGGGGTTATCACAAGATCTCTTTTTATGTATAGTAACCAAGACCGAGCCTCACCAGCTCTCAGGAATGGTGTTATACATCCTGAATTGAGTGAATCATCCTTGCCAATCCCGTACTTGCTGCTTTGAAAAGTCTGTCTGGTAGGCTGTTTGGTCCTCGTGCACCTGGCCAGACACATGGACCTTATGCTCATTGCATAGTACTCACAGCGACTCAACCGCTCTGAATTTTAATGAGTCCGTATAATTACTTGCTTAATGTTCTCATTAATCAGTATCATTAATAGGATTACTAGGGCAATGTCACTTGTCATTTAGTAACAAGCGCCGGGACACTCTTCGGAGTAGCCGAGCGCTATATAAGACACCCATAACATAACATAACATAACATAACATAACATAACATAACATAACATAACATAACATTAGTAGCTCATCATAATCACATGCCTAATACTAATGTTACTTTTACATTATACCAGTGTTTCATTATCATGAATGACTCAGTATTATACACGCACTATTATGGTTACTGGCTCAGTATTATCACTGCAACTCTTAAAAGATTTTGAATTGTGATAAGGATGTTATTATTTCTCTTTAAGGTTGTATGTTTCAATTTATGGGAGATTGATTGTTTTGTCCTGAAAAAGGTGGGTCCAGTTCACTGAAATACGTCAATGTAATTTATAAAACTGAATCTGTGATAACATGGGATCTGGTTGTTGGCGACGTGAACACCCAAAAAAGTATCTGTGATACCCCAGATGGAACGATCAGCTTTCAAAACTGATAATTTGTTTTGTTGTCTTCCTTGTTGTTATCTGTGTATTGATAAATGTCTTATTGAGCTATGTTGTATCATATTGTCAATGTCTTTCAGACTTTTTGAAATCATTGTGAAGGAATTCTCCATTTTGAATTGCATTTGAGCATTCCGGGGATTGGTGTATTATGTGCGTGTTTTTGCATTGTAAATTATAATGTAAAAATTGGCGTTGTGGTACTGAATTGAGCCTTTAAGAATGATTGATTGGTGTCTTTGAACCAGATGGGAGATTGAAATATTTATGTTATTGGAAAATAAGGTTGAACCCAGCATTATCACTGACTCAGTATCATTAGTGGCTCTGATTTATCAGTAGGTCAGTATTACTATTCGCTCTGTAATTGCAATATCTGAGCTTCATCCTCAAATGGAATTGTCAAGGCGAGAAGGGCAGAAGACGATAATTCGGTAATATTGCTAGCACTTGAGTAGAAAGCAGATACTAGTAAGGCGAGAGAGGTGCACACAAGCGAAACACTGGGGAGAACAGAACAAAAACTTGCAGAGCATTCGTTTCTAGAAACTATGTGACACAGAAGTTTTGAAAAACAGAATATCTACCGACCCTGTTGTAGAATGTATTCTTTTTTGCTGCAGGATTTAATTATGGGTGGCTGAAGTTCTAATTATCCCAGCAAAAATATTTGAATAACTAAAAAAAAAAATTTTAAAACGAAAATGCGGAAGGGGAAGGAAGAGAGATAACATAGATGTGCCTGGTGTTGCCGGATGGTGTTGGCAAAACAGGGCTCGAAATAGTGTATATTTAGGGATTAGCACACTGACTTCTCAGGTGGTATGTGGAGAGAATGTTAATGAGTATAAGAAAGAGAGACAGTTCAAAAAGCAAGCATTGCTCAAATATGTCAGATATAAGGAGGCATTAGTCCTAACAGAGTAAGCATGTCTATCTGATTTCAAGGCAGGGGATAGGCCATAAGAACAGACTTCTACCAGAACAGAACTGTTGGTTCCCAGGATGAACAGGAGACAGAGACCAATGAGTAGCAACAGATGGCAGAGTCCAGCATTAAATAATATAGATAAGTAGGGAAAGTGAAAGAAGGGATTTCAGTGAAGGGATGGCATGCAGGACCCAACAAGGGTACAAAGCAACAAAAACGCATGACATAGGAGCAGGTGGATGGACTATATGGAGAGCCAAGACAATTATGATTCTGTTAGAAATGGGTATTCTGGTTGGCTAGGGTATCCCCCTAAGCCAGGAAGAACTGATCACTCTAGTCAAGGTAAGTAAGTTACACACCACAGATAACCTGTGCTCACCCTCTGGTAGCTTGGCACAGAGCAAGCAGGCTTATCATCAGAGGCAATGTGTAAAGCATTTGTGCAACACACTCTCACCAGACACACAATAATTTCACCACAAAAGAGACTCCACACAGGATTATATAAAAATATATCTTGTAAATTTTACATAAAACATAGACCAAAATGACGTTAATCCTAAATACTATGCATATTATGCCAATCCTGAGTCATTACTCATTATCCTATTAATGCAAGAATCAAAATGACATACACCCTAACATCAGAGCAAGAAATGCAGTAGTTAGGTTAGAACAAGAAAGTATATGAAACACCATATATCCCCATAAACACATTGGGTGCAGCACTGCTGCACTCCTATTAACCTTTATGTGGTAATTAGGCCCCAAATGCAGGGCACATCAGCACCTGTGAGCCTATTAGAAGGAATTTGGTAATGTGTTTACAGGTACCTCTTCCCTCAGAAATGTGTTTCTACTTCGGGGCCTCTATTGACATTTCACCCATCATGCTCCCTGAAGAGGAGAAGATGCCTAAAAAATGTGTTCTCCCAGGTAAGAGGGGGAGACACAAATTGTAGGACCATGTGGAGAGACCCGGTCAGTCCCCCGCAGTCCGCATATAAAACATATCTTGCCACGAGGATGTGGTACAGCCACAACCTGATGGTACCTGTTTGATTATAGAGACGTGGTGGCTCTGACCACAAGGTGGTGCAGCAATGGGACAATGCAGAAATTGGCCGGGTCGGAGTTGGGCCAAGTAGAACCTGGTGGCTGGCACATCCCCTGTGCTGAATTCAGGGGCAGGGTTGACGTGACTCCCTTCATAGTACAGCTCGGGCTCTCCATGCACACTCAGACAAACGGGGCTGATGGTGGTGTTCTGCCATGACTTGGGGCTTCATTCTAGGCAAAACAATCATGGAGAGCCCTATCCCAGCAGTAGATAGGCCTGTTCAAACCTCCCACACTCAAGGATCCTGTCTGTAATGACGCAGGCACGCTGGTAGACTTCCCCCGGCCGGGTAGTGATCAGCACACAACCCCATGTTTTTCTGCACGGTTCTCACTGGGAAAATCCACGAGGCAAACTCCCCTTGGCAAAGCAGTATGGAGCTCAAAAACAAGTACTGCGCTCAATCCCCAGTCAAGTTAAGCTCTGTTCTCAAAACACAAAAAAGTGGAGCACAAATTGCACAGTAAACCCAGGAACAGAACCCAGTGCTCACTACATGCTGAATTCCTAAGAGTACATTTGGGGCACACAGCGAGCAGCTGGAAGAACAGCACATAAAGGTCATTTGCAGAGTGACAGTCCTTCCAGCAGTCCAACCAGCAGCAGCAGTCTTGCACAACAAAGTAGGTAGTCCCACTGGCGGTTCCTCCTGGTAGTACAGCAGTCCTCTGGTGCAGTATGTAGAGCCAGCAGCATCTGGTTACCAGTCCCACGCTGTGTCTACAATGATGGCATCTGAGCCCCTGTACTTATACTCAAAATTGTCTTTGTTGAAGAGGTGACTTCAAAGGAAACCTGAGAAGTGGACAATACCCCCTTTCAACTCAGCCCTGTCTCTAAGGATCAGTAGGGATCAAATCAGCCCATTTGTATGTTGGCAGGACACAGCCAATACAAATGTAAAGTGTGAACAATCCTCTCTCTCCCAGCCCAGGAAAACCATCAGTATGCAGATGTAACCCTGCCACACCCAACCCTTCCTGTGTGGTGTCTGTCTGGAAAGTATGTATGAAGTGTAGCTGCCACTAAGGCCCAGACCTGGATTGGAGTCAGCTTTCAAAGCATAAAGAGCCAAAAGCACAGACAAATAACCGCTTTCTAAAAGTTCTACAAAACACAGGGTTGGGCTCATAAAGTCAGTTAGGCTGAGCCACCTATGAATAACACAAACACACCAATGCCAAACCTGACTAAACCTTTGAAAGTGTAATTAATCCATACTTGCTATATACTAGCTGCGATCAATGTTTAAATGTTTTTGCAACATTTTACAAACACTTTTATTTTTTGTCACACATAAAAGACCAAATACAGTATTAAATCAAAAGTATTCTACCCTCCCACCAACAACTATTAATACACAACAGTGTATAAAAACAGAAATAAATAAAGGCAAATACATACATATAAATAATACACAACACAAAAAAAGAAATAAAACAATTCAACAATAAATCAGTTTGCCTTTTACAATGTCCAGTGCATAAACTAAAGAAAAATGGGTTACAATTACACATATAAAACAATTAAATAAATGGGACTGTTCTCTTTTTTGTGGACCGTGTACCTCTGCCAACACGTGACTAATATAACCAGGTTAACGTAATTTACAAAAACAATTGTTGATTCCCTGGATTTTCAGGTCACACAGTATTTTAAACCAATGTTCATGACAGTAGGTCCACAAAAAACTGGTCAATGTGTTTCGAACACTCTACAACATCCTTTATGGGGTTCTCCTCAGGACACACAACTAATATCCATTCTACAAAAACAAACACAGAATTACATACTACTATCAACAACATACTAAGGTGGGTCTAAAACCACTCAAAGAATCACCACAATTACCTCAGATGGCTTGGAGAATGGGCACTACTGCGCTGAGAGCATTTGTTTAACTGAAAAAACATGCATCCATACATCAAGGCTACAATCAATCCCACACTAATAAAATGATGTTAAATTCACAACATCTACTGATGACCAATACTTACAACAATAAGGACAGACACCCCTACTTCAGAACACAATCTCCAAATACCTTCAGACTTGGCATTTAGGAGAGTAAATGAATCTGCAACAAAAGATCTCAAAGTTACTAAAATTGTGACCGGGTCGGTAAAGTTCTATTATTAATGACCTTTGCAGAACGTTTTAATTACTTGATTCCATTGTATAAAAATCCTTCTTCGCATGCATTTCCATATGATGTTATGAAGAAAATACCTGTTCCAAGCTCATGAGCTGAATTGTACTACTGCTGCAATGCTGTTGCTCCATGTGTACTTAATTGTGTTCCAAAGAAGCACAACTATCAATTGATGCAATGCCTCAGCTTCAGGCGTTCCTCGTGGTATCTACTTGTCCACTAAACATTGCTTGTTGACACTCGCCTCAAATTACAAGTCTTACTTTTAAGAATTCCTTGAAGTTGTTGGGGTTCGCTCGCTGTTCAAGGACTGGAAGTGGAATAGAACCTTTGCATTTATGTGCAGTTATAATTGGATAATTCACTCGCAGGGAGGATTCAAAATCCTTAGAATTGCATCATATTCCACCCAGTCAATATTCATGTGAGTCAGTAATAAATTGGAAGGCTTGAAGTATGATGGAACAAGAAATACTCAAAAAGACTGTGACACAATTTGAAAAAACTGAAATACACTTTCTATTTAGTTTGCAGGCTATTAATTTCGGACATTCCATTGAGTCCATTCACAACTGTATTAAAATACAGTATACGGCTAAGCCTCCTTGCGGTTCAGTTTCACATCAATGTCCCCCCTCGGGGGTTTGGTTTAATAGTTGCCAATACAGTCCTTATATATCAGCTTCACTGTGATGCTTGTCCATCCAATGATTGACAAGAGGAACAGTCAACACCATGCGCCTCAGGTGAGATTAGTGTTGAATAATCCTTTGACGAATCTACTGGTTGATTTTGCTTTCAAGGGTATTTCACAGCATAAACCACATTTTTCATTTTAGAATTTGAAAATTAGGTAAGAACCCAATTAACATTGTTATGCTGGAATAGCGTACCTTCAATAAGTTGATGATAACAAATGCAAGTGCTGCATTTAAAATGTCCTTCCAATTGGGGAAATTCCAAAGTTTACGCAGACTATTTTGCAGTGATCCCGATGGTATACAGGTGAGAAACAGTTGATTTCCAATGGTCAGTTCTTTCTTTAATGCAAATGATGGCTGCGAGAATGAATTGCCTATTCTTTCAATCAAATGCCAGTTCTGGTGAATAATTCTTTTGAAATGGTTGTTTTTTTAACAAAAGGTGGTCACACAAACCATACGTTCAAGCAAAGTAGTTTTGGGTCTCTTTTACAACAGGGACACCCTACGTGTTCACCTTGCACAAACAAACGCAAGTGCGGCATTTAAAATGTCCTTCCAATAGGGGCAAATTTCAAAAACGTCTCCACCTTGCACTAACAAACGCTAGTGCCGCATTTAAAATGTCCTTCCAATATGGGCAAATTCAAACTGTAGGCTCACTATTTTGCAGTGATAACGATAGTATACAGGTGCAAACCAGTTGATTGCAAATGGTCCATACTTTCTTTAATGCAAATAATGGCTGGGAGAATGAATTGTCCACTTTTTCAATCAAGCCAGTTCTGCGGAATAATTCCTTTGAACTGGTTGTTTTTTTAACAGAATGTGGTCACACAATCCAAATGTGGTCACACAATCTATACGTTCCAACAAAGTAGTTTTTGGTCTCTTTTCTAATAGGGACTCTCTCTGTGTCCACCATGCACGTTTCATACTATTTTTCAAGAGGTTTTTTGGGGATATTCACGCTCTTTTAGTTTATTCACAAGACCACCTGCATCTGAGAAATAATCTCTTTTTTCATAACAATTACATCTGATTCAGCGAATTTAGCCATATGGTAAATTATCTCATAAACTATGTAAATGATGGCTAGTATAGTATAAACTATAAAGCATTATTTCTGTCAATGGGTTTAGAAAACAACGTAGTTGTTAACCTTCCATTATCGCCAAAGATAACAACAACCAGAAATGAAACCGATGACTCGCTACTGAATGCACAGAATTTAATGTCAGCCACCCTCTTTCGACCATTCAGTGAATTTATTCAAAGTGTCATCTTGTCTGTTCCATATACAAAAGATGTCACCAATCAAACTGAACCATTTGAAAATATGGTGCACAACGGGATTATTTTCATAAATGAATTGTTCCTCAAATGTTGCCATGAACAACATGGCCAGCTCTGGAGCAAATGGACAGCCCATCTCTGTCCCTTTGGTTTGGACAAAAAAACTCATCTCCAAACTTGAAATAATTTTTACTCAGAGCAAAATTACCCAACTTAACAATGAAACTAGTTGGAACATGATGTGGTCTGGGTCTTTCCTTCAAGAATTATTAAATAGCTTGAAGTCCCTCATGTTGTGGAATCTGTGTATACAAAGATGTGACATCAAAAGTGACCTGTCTCTGAGTATCTTAATTAAATTCTAGATCTTCAACTTTCTGAATAAAATCCAATGGTGTCTCTTAGATAGGATGGGACATTTTGTACAAGAGGTTTTAAGAACATGTCCACATATTTAGGGATGGTCCCAAAAACTGAATCGCAGCCAGACACACTCAGGCGTCCAGGTGATGAAACATGATCTTGGGCAATAGGTAAAATACTAGAATCCTAGGGTTCATTTTGATGAGAAAATCACATTCACATGATCCAATGAAGCCATTCTCAAATACCTGCTTAATGAAATCAGTGACTTCTGAAAGTGGCATTTCTAAAATAGTAATGTGTAATCCAACTGCATCAGTAAGCAGGATTTGTCAATGCCATTCTAAACATACCACAAATGGCAACTCTACTCCTACAGATCAGGAATTACAATTCAAAAGAATATAAGGGAATTCCCAATGCTAGCCTATAAAAGGAGTAGGCCTCACAGTAGTGAGAAAAATGCTTGGACTGCAGCAGCGACACCCTTGTTCTGCGATGCGACGGCAGCAGATCCACTTGTGACACTCTTCTCCCACGATGTGTGAAGCTTCCACACGATGTGACAACTACAGCGGCGACATCCACGATGCGACGGCAGCAGCTCCGATGGCAGCGCTATTCTCTGGGATGCGAGGCGCTTTTCTTCGATGTGGTGCAGTGCGACAGGTCCGGCGGCGACACCCTCCTTCGGAGTTGCGATGGCAGGCACTGCGCCGGCGACACGCTTCTTCTTGATGAGTCGAGCTTCCAGCTCCTTGCAACACGCAGTTCCGCAGAAGGCCCAAAACAGCAGCAGGCACTTCCGAAAGAACACTGAGGAGATGGGGGTTGAAGTCTGTTGTCCCTGAGACTTCAGCAGGAGGCAATCTCTTTTCCAAGCCCTTGGAGATTCTTTACAAGTTGAAAGCAAAGTACACAAAGTTCCTTTCTCCTTCTTTGGCAGTAAGGCAACCACTGCCCCCAAGACTTGACTTGACTAACTTAGCAGAGGCAGGCTTGAAAGGTTAGGCAAGCAAACACCTACTTTCTAAAAGTGCTATTTGCAAACACAGAATGTTAAAAACCAACTTCACTAAAAGATGTATTTTATAATTCTGAGTTCAGGCATACTAAACTCGAATTTCTACCATGTTCTCTGAGACAGTTAGGATTATAAACATGTAATATTCTAACAGCCCATTTTGGCCTATGGAGAACAGGTAGCCTTGCAATAGTGAAAAACGAAAATGGCTCTAATTCACTATTAGGACATGCCACACACACCAGGTTATGTCCTACCTTATACTTACAATGCACCCTGCCCGGGGTCCTACTATAGGGGTGTCTTATATGAAGAAAAAGGAAGGTTTAGGGACTGGCAAGTGGGTGCACTTGCCCAGTCAGCATGACAGTACCAGACTGCACATAGGCTCTGCAATGGCAGACCTTAGGCACATTATACAAGGCTGCTTCTGTGGGTGGCACAACCAGTGCTGCAGGCCCACCCCAGCATTTGGATGTACACCCCCTGGGCACACTCAGTGCACTAGACCAGGGTCTGACAAGTAAACCAAATAGCCAAACATGGAACCACTGATTAATACATCAATTTACAATAGGGAGCACTTGTTCTGTAGCACTGAATAGCAGTAGCACAGTGCCCAAAGCATCTAACACCAGCAAAGGTACATGAGGCAACAGCAAAATATGGAAGGGAGACCCACGCCAATGGAGCCAGGTCTAACAGAAACAAAATAGGCTGTTTGTCACTCCCAGGACATGCCACACTATAAAGGCACATATCCTACCATTTACATACACAACACACTGCTCATAGGGTTCAACAGATTCATTGCATAATAACCACTACTTTGATGTTCTCAGTCCTTCTCTTATGCTGGACATTCTTCCCAGAAACCTTTGGAGTAAGAAAAAAATAGAGTGAGTATGCTTTCTGTTATCCGCAGGAGCATTCCTGGGTGTCTTCTTCATCCCATTTTTGTTATAATTCTCCAACATTGCAGTTCGCAAAATTGGTAAGCTTAAAACCTATCACAAAGTTGTGAAGTCCAAGACTTCACAACTTTGCCCACTCCTAACACTAATATTTGTTTTTCCACTGGACTCAATATATAAGTTAAGTACTATCTGTCCTTGGTATATCAAGTTTTGATACCAGGCTCCTAGTTTTCTGTGGCTATTTGCAGATGCTAGACTGCAATCTCTGAGGTACTGTAGGCAGCCAAGACTATAGCGTAGTCATACACACATAACAATATCTCTTTGCTTTAGCAAATGGCTTCAGAGAATGTGTTTTAAAAATCTACTGTTTGGAAAATATTTGTTTTTCAAAAACGTATTGGAAATATAATCCTTGGATTGGAAGGACATGCTTGGTGGGCTGTCTCAGGAATTCTTTTAATCACGGATGATTCAAGATAGTTCATGATGAATGAGTGCAAGTGAGGTGAAATACCCTGTTACTTTGGCCATTATTTTGATATAAGGGATCCTTGTGTCAGGATCCATCGAGGATTTATCTGAATAGATTCTCAACAGGGGGAGTTGGTGGGGTAGTATGCATCGTGACTCCTTCCTAGTGTGAACATCTGTTTGCTGGGCATGTTGAAAGGACAACAGCGAGGCTCTTCACTGGGACAAACCTCTGAATAGTGAACCAGGGGCCAGATGTATCAAAGAGTTTTACCCATTCTGTGTCTATGGAAAAATGTATTCGTACATTTAGCCTCTGGCAGATTCCTTTAACCCCTTGCCTGTGGGGCTAATTCCCCAGCTGTTCTGGGGGGCGGGCGCGCACAGCGCCGCAGTGCTCATGACAAGCTCAGCTCTTCCTGAGCCATCGTGGCCGTGTGCACATGATGAGCTGAGATCGTCACGGCCACACCTGTTTCTGTAGAACGCTCAGCACAGCGGAGGAATTAGCCCCGCATGCGAGCATTGCGGCCGTTATGACAAGCTCAGCTCGTCATGAGCACACGGCCACCGTGGCTCATGACGACCTGAGCTCGTCATGAGCATGGGAGGGGCTAAAGCACCTTGAACCCTGTAGACATAGGGAAATGGAAGCATGATTTATAACCACATGGGAAACACATAGAGTATTGAGAAGAACATTATATGGACCGAAATCTGAAGTTATGATAACACAAGGTCTAGTTTTCCTCTGAAGATGAATGCTCACTAATTAAGGGTAAATGTACATGATTTTTGTTCAAATGCTAAAAAAACAGATGATGGACGGAATGCTGAATCAATCAAATATTCACCCCCCCCAGTCACAGATCTGGGTTAGATCCATTGTTTCTTTGCATGCCACACCATTCCAGACCCTGCCATATGCAAATCAGTCTTGACCCTGTTCGCCATGAGCCCCCACTGCAATGCCAACTCCTCCCTGGACCAGAAACAAGCATCCTAGGAACGGTTTTGGGGTTTCACCCCTCATCAGTCCGGAAAACATGAATCTGGTGTTGTAGTGAGCACAAGACCCACGTCTGGGCATGGCCTTCCCACTTATGGTGACAACTGCAAAAAGAACCGATGATGGACGGAATGCTGAATACTGACTGGGGGTGAGAGTCTGAAAAGTTTCAGCGTTCCCTCTGTCATCTTATTGTGTTTGCATTGTTCGCCCTAAGTTGGCAGGGTATGCCGAGACGTGGGCCCCTAGATCACTTTGCCACTGGTTTCAAGCTGGCCTGGCTGACACGGGGTGTTATCCCAAATCCGGTCCCAGGATGCTTGTTTCCAGTCCAGGGAAGACCTGGCTTGGCTGTTCATCCTGGACTGTTCCCATGAGGGTCTAGACTGATTTGCATATGGCTGAGTCAGAACTTGGGTGGCGAAGTGAGTTAGATAACGATGATGGATTTTAACCCAGACCGAATAGGGACTGGGGGTGAGTGTCTGAAAATGTTCAGCACTCCGTCCATCATCTTATTGTGTTTGCATTGTTAGCCCTAAGTTGGCAGGGTATACCCAGATGTGGGTGCCTTGCTGTCTTTGCCACTGGTTTCAAGCTAGCCTGGCTGCTTGTTTCCAGTCTAGGGAAGACCTGGCTTGGCAGTTCAGGCTGGACTGTTTCTATGAGGAACAGGGTCATGCCTGATTTGCATATGGCTGGGTCTTAACTGGGGTGGCGAAGAGAGCTAAAGAACAATGATCAAATCCAATCCAATCCAGATCCAATAGTGACTGTGGATGAGTGTCTGAAAAGTTTCAGCGCTCTGTCCATCATCTTATTGTGTTTGCAGTATTTTTTTGTTCACCGTGGCTCATCAAGACTATCTTTAGCCATTTCCAAATGATTGCCTCTTTTGTGGGATGAAGACATTAACCAGCCTAGGATTTCCCTAGGAAATACGAGCCATATACTAACGTTTGGGATGTTTGGATAAAGGCAAGAGTTAGAATGATTTTAGGTGCCAAACTCTCACTTTTACAAGACATTATGTATTTACTTGTTTTCATTTAGGCTTCGCTCAATAAAACCCTTCCATACCTAATTCATCCTGTGTCCCATATTTATTTCTGTCCTAAAAGAGATACAGATTGTGGCCAGACAATAACACCTTCAAGTGTGAGACAAATTGCACAACTGACTTACTCATCTATGAAGTGGCTGATCATAGCCTGGGAGAAGGTACGGGCAGAAAGAGAACAGTGGAATGGCCAGTTAAGAAGTAGGTTAAAATGTCAGTTTTGAGGTTGAGAGCTTAAAATCGTTACACTAGTTTATAAAATCGAAACAACGCCTTATGTAAAAGACTCTAATAGAGAATACGACGTGTTTGTAAAAGGTGTTTATTTGGCATATTGTAATAGAAACGCTTATGCAGCAAAGAAGTAAGTAAGGGCTTAACTTAGGGCTTGGCAGAGTTGAAGGACCGATGTAGAGCGGCCAAAGCAGTGCTTTCACTGCCCCATTCAGCGGTATAGGAACAGCCGAGTTACTGTTGCAGGCGCAGCATCTGCTGACGTTAAAGGCTGACCCGGCCATCCATCCTCTACAGGACTGACAGATCATGGCCACAGTTGTCCCGCCCTATTGAGCCACAGTGATCCCTAATCTAAAGATAGTGGAGGAAGGTGGCCATGGCCTTCGACCCACTGGCTGGACCGGCAGACCCTCTCGTAGTATGTAAGTGTCCTCCTAAGTATTGCCCAATGAAGGAAGTCTAGTGGTGAAACAAAGGTGCTATTTGCCCGAAGATAAACAAGTAAATCCATCAACTAGGTAGTAAACAACATCAATGAGGTGCAGGCAGCCACTCACACTCCTGAGACCCGGTCTGACTGCTCCTCCTGCACTAATAATAATTAATAAATGAAGCACAGGGAAGAATGATAAAGTTATCAAAATAATTGTTGCCATTAAAATGCTGCACTAACAATGCACCCATCTCTTAACATCTGTGAACAGAAAAGGGGATTGCTTCTCATCATTAGCATAAGGTACACGTTGTGAATAGAACTAAATCGAAGGGAACCACAGGCGTCTTATGACTGCGTGCCCTTGTCCTGAAAGCTCTTTGAACAAATGTTGAATAAATATATACAACATCTTACAGCTCCTACCCTTAGGGGGAATCTCCTGCTGTCAGTAGTAGAGTAACTGTTCTAATATGTCAAGCTGTAATCCATAGGCTCAGCAGTAAAACATATGCAAATAGCAAAAGAGCTTTGTTAAAAATAATTCTTGCCTCAGGTCTGCAACAGAAGGCATCCTTCACAGATGTGCAAATAGAATGCCTACTGGTGTACTTCTCTGCAGATTATCCACTTTTTCAAGATTTTATCCCATTCTTGGGGCATAAGGTAAGCATTAAACAAAGTCTCGTTGTTTTGTCATCGACACGTTGTGTTATTAAAAACGTTTGGGCTACAATTCGCTTGGCAGCTGGAATTACCCCAATATCAATATGAAAATGTCACCAAACAAAGCACATGTAACTTTATCTTATTTTGTCCACTTTATTCAGGTCCAAGATGTACTTTTCTGATTCTTTTGTTACGGTAGAAATTAGGCGAAGCCGGCCAGCAATGGAAATTTTGCAAATGCTAATCACGATAGACCCATGCCATGGAGTGCTAATTTGATTAGGAGTGCAATCAGGATTTGAAACAAGTAGGAGATTGTAAATTGTAAATTTTAACTGAAAACTTGTTTTAACAGAGAATTATACTCGTTTTTGAATTTTAGAGAGATCATTAAATGTCATATTTTATTTGTTTTAGTGACTAGTAGTGACATTTATTCATGTTATGCGTGAAGTAGCCGAAATAAAGACGCACTGACTACTAAAAACTGCTCAAAACTCCGAGTTGATGAAACATAGTTTTGCAATTTAACATATTGACCAAGGTGTGCTAATATTCCCCAATAATGCTTTGCTACAGCTATCGGCGCGGTCCATTACTCATTCTGAAAAATGGCATCGGAGAAAAATGTTTTGGATAGAAAAGAAGAAAGACTAGAAGATTAGGGAATTTCCCGTTACTATTTCTACATGAATAATAGAGTCTTATGGCCTGACTATAATAAGTCTATTCCTAATTTATGCAGAGAGGAGAATTTCTTCGAAACCTAAGATAATGCAATGTTATTATGAGACTTCGTTGACTGATTATAGGAATATTCCACTCATTGTAAACAATTTCTTTTGCATGGAATCAATTTTACATACAAACTCATGGTTTCACCACCACCTCCCTCACCCCTGATGTCCTCCTCACCGAGATCTGTCTCAACCCACTTCCACACCTGACATAGCCACAGCTACACCTGACAAGATCACTCAACAAGACCGCATCAACAAATATGGAGGTGGAATTGCAATTATTCACAAGGAGAACATCCTCTGCACCACCACGGCAGACGACGTCTCAACTTCCAACTCTGAACCGACAGCAAAACCACCATCCGAGGCACCCTGGCTTCAGACTCCCATTACTTTGCCCCAGCTTCAGTGACAGCAACCCCGACTTCATCGCTCCACTCGCCTTCAACTCCACAAAGTACACTTTCCTCAGTAATCTCAGCTTTCACCTCAACGACCCCAACAAGAGCAACACCATTAACCTCCTTGAACGATGAGCATCATCGGCCTCACCCAACTGGTTACCAATCGCACCCACATCACAGGACACATACTCAACCTGATCTTCATAGCTAGCAACAGAATCAAATACAGTTTCGCCACCAAGCTCACCTGTAAAGACCACGCCATTGTCCACTTCATCCATTTTAGGATTCCCTGGCACTGCCCCCAAACCACCCAGGACATCACACTGCAGCTGGAACAAAATCACAGAGAGCCAATGGATTGCCAACCTCAAAACCTACTGCCCTCACACCGCAACCAACCTCGAGCAGACAGTCAAGAACTTCCCCACCTGAATCACAGACTGTGCCAACATAGTTGCCCATACAAACCGGCCAAGTTCAAAAGATCGTTCAATCATGCCAGATGTTACACGACTACTCTAAGAACCTTGAGAAGAAATGGTGCAATAGCAGGGAGTCCGCGGACCAACACTCCTTCAAAACCACCCTTAACCAGTACCACCAACTCCTGCAAAAGATAAAAAGACGTGCCCTGGCCAACAGCATCAAAGCTAGCTCCACCCACAGCAAGGAACTCTTCAGCATTGTCAGAGAGCTCTACTGCCCCTCAGCCACCAACAACGTCACCATCCCTTCACAAGAACTCTGTGACGCCCTTGCAGACTTCTTCCACAGTACAGGATCTCCCCATCTGCAGAAACTTCAAACTACAACTCACTGACTTCCACAGCCTTCTTGACTCGACAAACGACAAACATGAGCACCTGTTCACTAACTGGGACCAGCTCACCATGCAAGACACCACTGTCATCATGATCTCAGTCCACTCAGGGGCACCCACGGACCAATGCCCCAACCACATCTTCAACCTTGGGAGCAAGATAATCATCAGCATGCTCACCACCATTTCCAACTCATCGATCACCATAGCCACATTCTATGAAGATTGGATGCATGCAGAAGTCAAACCTCTACTCAAGAAACCATCTGCCGACCCCAACAAACTCAAAAAACTACCGCCCCATCTCTCTGCTCCCCTTCTCCACCACAATCTTCAAGAATGCCATCAACCACCAAATCACGGAACCCCTTGAGAACCACGATCTTCTGGACACTTCCAAATCCAGATTCTGCACCAATCACAGCACCTAAAACACCTGTTGGCAGTCACGGATGACATCAGATCCCTCCTCTACCATGGAAAAATGGCAGCCATGATCTTCGACCTCTCAGCAGCACTCAACACAGTATCACACCACACCCTGATCAAAATACTGCACAACATCAGAATGAGAGGAAACGTCCTAAGTGGATTGCCTCCTTCCTCACAGGTACCCAGAAAATCCGCTTCCTGCCCTTCACAATGGAACCCAAGAACAACATCTGCAGCATCCCTCAAGGCTGACTCACTTAGCCAAAGTCATAAGATTGCATGGACTAAACAACAATTTCTACACCGACGATGCCCAGTGTATCCTCTCACTATCAGAAGGCCACACCACCACACTGACAAACTTCTGCAAGTGCATGATGAACATCGCCCACTGGATGAGAACTAACTGCCTGCAACTCAACACAGACAAGACAGAAATGCTGATCTTCGGAAACTTCTCCCCCTGGAACAACACATGGTGGCCCTCCAAACTAGGACCTTCTCCTACACCAAACAACCACACCTGCAACCTCAGCATCATCCTGTACAATAATCTGACCATGAAAAATCAGAACAACACAGTCTCATACACCTGTTCCTCACCCTGCATATGCTCTGCAAGATTTTCAAGTGGCTCCCCATTGACACTAGATGCACCATCACACAAGCCTCGGTCACCAGTTGACTAGAGTACGGCAATGAACTCTATGAAGGAATCACCACACAACTTCTCAAGAGACTGCAGACAATACAGAACCAAGCTGCCAGACTCATTATTGACCTCCCCAAATGAACCCACGTCACACCCACCTCAAGAAGCTGCACTGGCTCCCCATCCAGAAGAGATGCCAGTTCAATATACTGATCCACGCCTTCAAAGCCCTCCACAACCTTGGACCAACATACATCAACCACCGATTGAATTTCCACCTCTCATCCAGACACCAGTACTTCACAACCATCTTCCTCACCCACACCCCCTGCCTCCACTGCTCCTTCTTCCACCTCGCCGCAAAGTCCTGGAATAACCTCCTACTTCACCTACAGACCTCCTCCTCCCTGCTGGAATTCAGAAAAGGACTCAAGACCTGTTTATTCAAATAAGCTCCAGCAGCAACACTCTCAGTGCCTGGATACCCTCACTGGTAATTAGCCATGCTCTGCAAATCGAATGGGATTAGATTGATTTCCCCATCTCATTTAGAGCATGGGAACTGTAGCGATTCTGATGGCAGAGTATCTTCTGACGTCAGTGCTGGCTGCATGCATTAGAAGACCAACTCTATTTAGGGCTGTCCTTCTGATGCTCTTCCGTTGGAACTGCGACTGGAACCTTCCGAAGTCCTGTTCAGGAAGAAACTTAAAACATACCTTTTCAGCAGATAGCCTTTTGTGGGAGGGGGGGGGCAGCCACTTCACTTATCACAGCGCGGGGACACGCCAGTGGCGTAACCAGGCGCTTAATAAATGTCCAAATAAATAAATAAATAAAATGCTCACTTTTCCTGCCTTGGTAGACCTAGCAAATGCAAAAAGAACAATTGATGGACAGAATGCTGCACAATGTCGAACATTCACCCCAGTACAGAGATTTGGGCCTAAATCCATCGTTTCTTTGCTCCCCATGCCATTCCAGTTCTATACCCAGCCATATGCAAATCAGTCTTGACCCTGTTCCGCATGGGAACATTGCAGCACGAACAGCCAGGCCAGGTCCTTCCTGGACTTGAAACAAGCATTCAGGGACCGGTTTCAGGGCATCACCTCTCATTATCCAGGCTAGCTTGACTCCAGTGGCACTTGGGGTGACAGATGCAACAAGCATTGGCATAACCAATAGGTCTCACCTTTAGGACCTTATAAATGTTTAGCCAGAGATATTGACGTTGCCTATGTCTTTACGCTGTGCTGTAGAGAAGTGTGCAGCATGCTAGTTATAATACAGAAGTGCCAGAATAATTTTTGTTAACCTTATATATGACCAAGAAAGCATTATGTACAACTGAACGACCATATTAAAAAAGTATTACCAATAAATAATGTCTTGAGTTTTTTTTGTCCTTGCAATGTTGGCAACTTCTATCTGCCTGTTCCAATGGTTGCTTGTTATGATTTTTTGCTGTGGGGGGGGGGGCATAAATAACGGGAGGGTGAAGGTTGGGAAATAGTACCTGTATAACAGCACTAGCAGCGGGCGGATGCTATGGGTGAATCAACAGATGCCAGATTCCAAGGGTAGACTGAGGTGGTGCTGAGTGACGCCCAGGTGGTGGTGGTGGTGGTGACTAGTGCGGAGGTGCAGAGGTGATGCTCATGTGGTGCTGAATGATACTCAGGTCTTGCTGAGTGTTGCTGATTTGGTGGTGTACTTGTGCAGAGGTGCTGATGACATGGTACGGAGTCAATGCTGAGGGATACTGAGGTGGTGCTGAGTGATGCCAAGGTGGTGCTGACTGATGCTGTGGTGCTGAGCCATGCGGAGGTGGTGGTGATGCACTGATGCTCAGGGAATGCAGAGCCGGTGCTCAGGTGGTACTGAGTGATGCTGAGTTGGTGCTGTGCTGAAGTGATGCTGAGGTGGTGCTGCACTGATGCTGAGGTGATGCTGTGATGATGCTGAATCGCTGCTGATGTGGGGCTGCACTGGTGGTGTTATGCTGATGCAGTTTTATGCTGATGTAGAGATGGTGTTGTGCTGGTTCTGAGGTGGTGCTGTGTTGGAGCTGAGGTGGTGCTGCGCATGTGCTGAAGAGGTGGTGCTGTGCTGATGCTGAGATAGTGCTGTGTTGGTGCTGTGTGGATGTGGTGCTGAGTGATGCTGAGTGAAGGTTTGGTGTTGCTCAGGTGATGCTGAGTTGGTGCTGCACTGGTGCACTGATGCTGAAGTGGTTCTGTGCTGATACTGAGGCGTTGCTGTGGTGGTGTTGAGTGATGCTGAGAAGATGCTGAGGGGGTTCTGACTGATGCTGTTGTGATAGTGAGTGATGCTGAGGTGGTGCTGAGTGATGCTGTGGTAGCACTGAGTGATGCTGAAGTGGCGCTGAGATCCCACTGAGTGATGCTGAGGTGCTGCTGAGTGAAGCTGTGGTGGCGCTGAATGATGCTGAGGGGGCACTGAGTGAAGCTGAGGTAGCACTGAGTGATGCTTTGGTCACGCTGAGTGATGCTGTGGTGGCCCTGAGTGATGCTGAGGTGACTCTGAGTGATGCTGAGGTAGCACCGAGTGATGCTGTGGTGACGGTGAGTGATGCTGTGGTGATGCTGAGTGATGCTGTGGTGGAGCTGGGTGATGCTGTGGTCGCACTGAGTGATGCTGTGGGGGCACTGATTGATGCTGAGGTGGCACTGAGTGATGCTGTGGTGGCGCTGAGTAATGCAGTGGTTGCACTGAGTGATGCATTTTTGACACTGAGTTTTGCTGAGATGGCGCTGAATTATACTGTGGTGGTGCTGATGGGTGCTGAACTGGTGCTGAGGTGGCACTGAGTGATGCTGAGGTGGTGCTAAGTGAAGCTATGGTGGCCTTGAATGATGCTGTTGTGGCTCTGAGTGATGCTGTGGTGGTGGTAAGTGATGCTGTGGTAGCACTGAATGATGTTGTAGTTGTGCTGAGTGATTCTGAGGTGGTGCTGAGGTTGCATTTATTGATGCGGTGTTAGCACTGAGTGATGCTGAGGTGGCATTAAATTGGCTCTGAGTGATGTTGAGTTGGCACTGAGCGATGCTGTGGTGGTGCTGAGGGATGCTGTGGTGGCATGGAGGGAGGCTGAGGTAGTGCTGAGTGAGGGTGTGGTGACGCTGAGTGATTCTGTGGTTAATCTGAGTGATGCTGTGGTCAAGCTAAGTGATGCTGAGGTTGTGCTGAGGTGGAGCTGAGTGATGCAGAGGTGGCATTGAGTAATGCTGTGATGATATAGAGTGATGATGTGGGGGTGCTGAGGTGGTGCTGAGGTGGTGCTGAGGTGGCGCTGAGGTGGCACTGAGTGATGCTATGGTGGCGCTGAGTGATGCTGTGGTAGCACTGAGTGATGCTGAGGTGGCGCTGAGTGATACTGTTTTGGCACTGAGTTATGCTGAGATGGCACTGAATTATACTGTGGTGATGCTGATGGGTGCTGAATTGGTGCTGAGGTGGCACTGAGTGATGCTGTGGTCGAGCTGTGTGATGCTAAGGTTGCGCTGAGGTGGTGCTGAGTGATAAAGAGGTGGCATTGAGTGAAGCTGTGGTGACGCAGAGTGATGATGTGGGGGTGCTGAGTGATGCTTAGGTGGCGCTGAGGTGGCACTTAGTGATGCCATGGTGGCACTGGGTGATGCTGTGGTAGCACTAAATGATGATGAGGTGGCGCCAAGTGATGCGAGGTGGCGCTGAGTGATAATGAGGTGGCGCTGATTGATGCTAAGACGGCCCTGAGTGATGCTGTTGTGTTATTGAGTAATGCTGTGGTGGCGCTGAGTGATGCTGAGGTTGCGCTGAGTGATGATCTGGTGGCGCTGGGCGATGCTGAGGTGGCGCTGAATGATGCTGAGGTGGCACTGAGGGATACTGTGACCTAAAAAGGAACTGAGAGGAAGAGATTGAATGTGGAGTGAAGAGATGGTGTGAGGGTTCACCCTGTAACTAGCATGTCAGATCCTTCGATCCCAATCTATTATAGCTTTACAAATCTGGTGCTGCTCTCCTCTTTCACGCAGCACAGTGCAGCTACCCCACTAACTGCACTGTATTGCTTGAAATGTTAGTAAATATGCCCCTCGATGGGCAACTTCCCCCAACCCCTCCCAGGCCCATTTTTGAATTTCATTGCAATGACAATCATGTGCATGGTGCGCTATTGTCATTGGAACAAAATCGAAACTGAATCATAGTTTCAGTTTCTCAGCTTCAGTGTTTGTGGCTATCTCAGCCCCCCAAGCACCAAACAAGATGGGAGAGGTATCGTTGGGAAGGGGAGAATCTCCCCTTTCCAATGGAACCCTAGTAGATCCCTCCTTGGGGATCACCCCAGAAGGGTGATCCCTAGGCAGGGAGCCACCCACCAGCACCAGGGAGGGGGGAGAGGCCCCTTGGGCAAGGGGCTTTGCTACCCCCATATCCCCATATTTGTTAGGTCGCAACAGTCTTTCTGCTCACCCTGGGGGGCATATGAGGGCAGTAGCACCCAATCTGCCACCGGTGGGAGGGCAGAAAGCCCACTAGAAACCGGGGATTGTTTTTTTTATTGACATTCGGGTGGGGGCTGCTCAAATAGGGCATGGCTGTGCCCCCCCCAAGTAAATGTCAGCCTTTCTGCCCCCCCCCCGGCAAACGGTGGTGCAGTAGCCCCCAATCTGCACCGGGGGTCAGAAAGCCCGCTAGAAACCAGGGATTTCGTTTTTATTGATGTTGGGGTGGGGGCTACCCAAAATACGCTTGACAATGCGCCCACCCCCAGTGAAATTCCAGTCATTCTGCCCCCCAGGTGGCAGAAAGCCCATTAGAAATCAGGGATTTTTTTATTAATGTAGGGGTGGGGGCTGCCCAAGATGGGCAGGCAAATGCCCCCACCCCCCAAAAACAATTACCGAAGTCTTTCTGCCACTCCCCAGCGGCATATTGTGGCAATAGCCCATTATCTGTCCCCAGGCGGGGGGGGGGGGGCAGAAAGCCCTCTAGGCCTCAGGATATTTTTTTTATTCAGGGTTGAGGTCAGCCCAGAATGGTCATGCCAATGCCCACACCTCCCCCAGAAAATAACACAGTCTTTCTGCCCCCCCCCGATGGGCGGATGTGGGCAGTGGCCCTGAGCTACCTCCGGGGGAGGCAGAAAGCCCACTAGGTGCCTGCAAATATGCTGGATTTTCTTTATGCGTGGGGAATGTAACGAATGTGCCATTTATGTGGATAAATAGCCTGATAATGACCGTCGCCCATCACCATCTCAGTCTTATTTAGCATATTTTAGCATAATATAGTGATGTGTAGGCCTGCATCGCAAGAATAAGTTACAAAGTAGGGCTTGATTATGTCCCTTTTTGTTTCTGACTTTATCTTGCTTAACAAAACGGTACAAAGGGGGGTGGCTGAACCAATTAAACACTCACACCCAGTCAACAGATCTGGGTTTAATCCATCACCGTTCTTTAGCCCACTCTGCCACCCCAGTTCAGACATGGCCATTAGCAAATCAGTCTGACCCTGTGCCTCATGGGAACAGTTCAGCCCAAACTTCCAAGCCATGCCTTCCCTGGACCGGAAACAAGCTTCCTAGGACTGGTTTATGGCATTTCAGCCGTCTTCAGCAAGGCTTGCTTGAATCCAGTGGCAAAGTGAGCAAGGGACTCACGTTTGAGCATACCCAGCCAACTTATGGCAAACAAAGCGGTAAAAAAGGGGGTGGTGATGGACGGAGGATCTGAACCAATCAAACACTCACACCCAGTCAACAGATCTGGGTTTAATCCATCACCGTTTTTTTGCCCACTCTGCCACCCCAGTTCAGACATGGGCATATGCAAATCAGTCTGACCCTGTGCCTCATGGGAACAGTTCAGCCGAAACTGCCAAGCCATGCCTTCCCTGGACCGGAAACAAGCTTCCTAGGACCGGTTTCTGGCATTTCAGCCATCTTTAGCAAGGCTTGCTTGAATCCAGTGCAAAGTGAGCAAGTGACTCACGTCTGAGCATACCCTGCCAATTTATGGCGAACAAAGTGGTACAAAAGGGTGTGATAATGGACGGAGCATCTGAACCAATCAAACACTCACACCCAGTCATCAGATCTGGGTTTAATCCATCACTGTTCTTTAGCCCACTCTGCCACCCCAGTTCAGACATGGCCATATGCAAATCAGTCGGACCCTGTGCCTCATGGGAACCAGTTCAGCCCAAACTGCCAAGCCATGCCTTCCCTGGACCGGAAACAAGCTTCCTAGGACCAGTTTCTGGCATTTCAGCCGACTTCAGCCAGGCTTGCTTGAATCCAGTGGCAAAGTGAGCAAGGGACTCACGTCTGAGCATACGCTGCCAATTTATGGCGAACAAAGCGGTACAAAAGGGGGTGGTTATGGACCGAGCATCTCAACCAATCAAACACTCACACCCAGTCAACAGATCTGGGTTTAATCCATCACCGTTCTTTAGCCCACTCTGCCACCCCAGTTCAGACATGGCCATATGCAAATCAGTCTGACCCTGTGTCTCATGGGAACAGTTCAGCCCAAACTGCCAAGCCATGCCTTTCCTGGACCGGAAACAAGCTTCCTAGGAACAGTTTTTTGCATTTCAGCCGTCTTCAGCCAGGTTTGCTTGAATCCAGTAGCAAAGTGAGCAAGGGACTCACGTCTGAGCATACCCTGCCAACTTATGGCGAACAAAGCAGTACAAAAGGGGATGGTGATGGATGGAGCATCTGAACCAATCAAACACTCACACCCAGTCATCAGATCTGGGTTTAATCCATCACCGTTCTTTAGCCCACTCTGCCACCCCAGTTCAGACATGGCCATATGCAAATCAGTCTGACCCTGTGCCTCATTGGAACAGTTCAGCCCAAACTGCCAAGCCATGCCTTCCCTGGACCGAAAACATGCTTCCTAGGACCAGTTTCTGGCATTTCAGCCGTCTTCAGCCAGATGTGCTTGAATCCAGTGACAAAGTGAGCAAGGGACTCACATCTGAGCATACACTGCCAGCTTATGGCCAACAAAGCGGTACAAAAGGGGGTGGTGATGGACGGAGCATCTGAACCAATCAAACACTCACACCCAGTCAACAGATCTGGGTTTAATCCCTCACCGTTTTTTAGCCCACTCTGCCACCCCAGTTCAGACATGGCCATATACAAATCAGTCTAACCCTGTGCCTCATGGGAACAGTTCAGCCCAAACTGCCAAGACATGCCTTCCCTGGACCGGAAACATGCTTCCTAGGACCAGTTTCTAGCATTTCAGCCATCTTCAGCCAGGTTTGCTTGAATCCAGTGGCAAAGTGAGCAAGGGACTCACGTTTGAGCATACCTAGCCAACTTATGGTGAACAAAGCGGTACAAAAGGGGGTGGTGATGGACGGAGGATCTGAACCAATCAAACACTCACACCCAGTCAACAGATCTGGGTTTAATCCATCACCGTTCTTTAGCCCACTCTGCCACCCCAGTTCAGACAGGGCCATATGCAAATCAGCCTGACCCAGTGCCTCATGGGAACAGTTCAGCCCAAACTGCCAAGCCATGCCTTCCCTGGACCGGAAAAAACTTCCTAGGACGGTTTCTGGCATTTCAGACGTCTTCAGCCAGGCTTGCTTGAATCCAGTGGCCAAGTGAGAAAGGGACTCACGTCTGAGCATACCCTGCCAACTTATGGCGAACAAAGTGGTACAAAAGGGGCTGGTCATGGACGGAGCATCTGAACCAATCAAATACTCACACCCAAATAACAGATCTTGGTTTAATCTATCACCTTTCTTTAGCCCACTCTGCCACCCCAGTTCAGACATGGGTATATGCAAATCAGTCTGACCCTGTGCCTCATGGGAACAGTTCAGCCCAAACTGCCAAGCCATGCCTTCCCTGGACCGGAAACAAGCTTCCTAGGACCAGTTTCTGGCATTTCAGCCGACTTTAGCCAGGCTTTCTTGAATCCAGTGGCAAAGTGAGCAAGGGACTCACGTCTGAGCATACGCTGCCAATTTATGGCGAACAAAGCGGTACAAAATAGGGTGGTTATGGACAGAGCATCTGAACCAATCAAACACTCACACCCAGTCAAAAGATCTGGGTTTAATCCATCACCGTTCTTTAGCCCACTCTGCCACCCCAGTTCAGACATGGCCATATGCAAATCAGTCTGACCCTGTGCCTCATGGGAAGAGTTCAGCCTAAACTGCCAAGCCATGCCTTCCCTGGACCGGAAGCATGCTTCCTAGGACCAGTTTCTAGCATGTCAGCCGTCTTCAGCCAGGTTTGCTTGAATCCAGTGGCAAAGTGAGCAAGGGACTCACGTCTGAGCATACCCTGCCAAATTATGGCGAACAAAGCGGTACAAAAGGGGGTGGTGATGGACGGAGAATCTGAACCAATCAAACACTCACACCCAGTAAACAGATCTGGGTTTAATCCATCACCGTTCTTTAGCCTACTCTGCCACCCCAGTTCAGACATGGCCATATGCAAATCAGTCTGACCCTGTGCCTCATGGGAACAGTTCAGCCCAAACTGCCAAGCCATGCCTTCCTTGGACTGGAAACATGCTTCCTAGGACCAGTTTCTGGCACTTCAGCCATCTTCAGCCAAGTTTGCTTGAATCCAGTGACAAAGTGAGCAAGGTAATCACGTCTGAGCATGCCCTGCCAACGTATGGCGAACAAAGCGGTACAAAAGGGGGTGATAATGGACGGTGCATCTGAACCAATCAAACACTCACACCCAGTCATCAGATCTGGGTTTAATCCATCACCGTTCTTTAGCCCACTCTGCCACCCCAGTTCAGACATGGCCATATGCAAATCAGTCTGACCCTGTGCCTCATTGGAACAGTTCAGACCAAACTGCCAAGCCATGCCTTTCCTGGACCGGAAACAAGCTTCCTAGGACTGGTTTCTGGCATTTCAGCCGTCTTCAGCCAGGCTTGCTTGAATCCAGTGGCAAAGTGAGCAATGGACTCACGTCTGAGCATACCCTGCCAATTTATGGCGACCAAAGCGGTACAAAAGGTGGTGGTGATGGACGGAGCATCTGAACCAATCAAACACTCACACCCAGTCAACAGATCTGGGTTTAAATCCATCACCGTTCTTAGCCCACTCTGCCACCCCAGTTCAGACATGGCCATATGCAAATCAGTTTGACCCTGTGCCTCATGGGAACAGTTCAGCCCAAACTGCCAAGCCATGCCTTCCTTGGACTGGAAACATGCTTCCTAGGACCAGTTTCTGGCACTTCAGCCATCTTCAGCCAAGTTTGCTTGAATCCAGTGGCAAAGTGAGCAAGGGACTCACGTCTGAGCATGCCCTGCCAACGTATGGCGAACAAAGCGGTACAAAAGGGGTTGATAATGGACGGAGCATCTGAACCAATCAAACACTCACACCCAGTCATCAGATCTGGGTTTAATCCATCACCGTTCTTTAGCCCACTCTGCCACCCCAGTTCAGACATGGCCATATGCAAATCAGTCTGACCCTGTGCCTCATAGGAACAGTTCAGACCAAACTGCCAAGCCATGCCTTTCCTGGACTGGAAACAAGCTTCCTAGGACCGGTTTCTGGCATTTCAGCCGTCTTCAGCCAGGCTTGCTTGAATCCAGTGGCAAAGTGAGCAATGGACTCACGTCTGAGCATACCCTGCCAATTTATGGCGAACAAAGCGGTACAAAAGGTAGTGGTGATGGACGGAGCATCTGAACCAATCAAACACTCACACCCAGTCAACAGATCTGGGTTTTAATCCATCACCGTTCTTTAGCCCACTCTGCCACCCCAGTTCAGACATGGCCATATTCAAATCAGTCTGACCCTGTGCCTCATGGGAACAGTGCAGCCCAAACTGCCAAGCTATGCCTTCCCTGGACCGGAAACATGCTTCCTATGACCAATTTCTGGCATTTCAGCCATCTTCAGCCAGGTTTGCTTGAATCCAGTGGCAAAGTGAGCAAGGGATTCACGTCTGAGCATACCCTGCCAACGTATGGCGAACAAAGCAGTACAAAAGGGGGTGGTGATGGACGGAGCATCTGAACCAATCAAACACTCACACCCAGTCAACATATCTGGATTTAATCCATTACCGTTCTTTAGTAAACTCTGCCACCCCAGTTCAGACATGGCCATATGCAAATCAGTCTGACCCTGTTCCTCATGGGAACAGTTCCGCCCAAACTGCCAAGCCATGCCTTCCCTGGACCGAAACAAGCTTTCTAGGACCGGTTTCTGGTATTTCAGTCGACTTCTGCCAGGTTTGCTTGAATCCAGTGGCAAAATGAGCAAGGGACTCACCTCTGAGCATACCCTGCCAACTTATGGCAAACAAAGCGGTACAAAAGGGGGTGGTGATGGACGGAGCATCAGAATCAATCAAACACTCGTACCCAGTTGTCAAATCTGGGTTTAATCCATAACCGTTCTTTAGCCCACTCTGCCACCCCAGTTCAGACATGGCCATAAACAAATCGGTCTGACCCTGTGCCTCATGGGAATAGTTCAGCCCAAACTGCCAAGCCATGCCTTCCCTGGACCGGAAATAAGCTTCCTAGGACCAGTTTCTTGCATTTCAGCCGTCTTCAGTCAGGTTTGCTTGAATCTAGTGGCAAAGTGAGCATGGGTCTCACGTCTGAGCATACCCTGCCAAATTATGGCGAACAAAGCGGTACAAAAGGCTGTGTTGATGGACGGAGCATCTGAACCAATCAAACACTCACACCCAGTCAACAGATCTGGGTTTAATCCATCACTGTTCTTTTGCCCACTCTGCCACCCCAGTTCAGACATGGCCATATGCAAATCAGTCTGACCCTGTGCCTCATGGGAACAGTTCAGCCCAAACTGCCAGCCATGCCTTCCCTGGACCGGAAGCAAGCTTCCTAGGACCGGTTTCTGGCATTTCAGCCGTCTTCAGCCAGGCTTGCTTGAATCCAGTGGTAAAGTGAGCAAGGGACCCACGTCTGAGCATACCCAGCCAACTTATGGCGAACAAAGCGGTAAAAAAGGGGGTGGTGATGGACGGAGCATCTGAACCAATCAAACACTCACACCCAGTCAACAGATCTGGGTTTAATCCATCACCGTTCTTTAGCCCACTCTGCCACCCCACTTCAGACATGGCCATATGCAAATCAGTCTGACCCTGTGCCTCATAGGAACAATCCAGCCCGAACTGCCAAGCCATGCCTTCTCTGGACCGGAAACAGGCTTCCTAGGACCGGTTTCTGGCATTCCAGCCGTCTTCAACCAGGCTTGCTTGAATCCAGTGGCAAAGTGAGCAAGGGACTCACGTCTGAGCATACCCTGCTAACTTATGGCGAACAAAGCAGTACAAAAGGGGGTGGTGATGGACGGAGCATCTGAACCAATCACTCACACCCAGTCAACAGATCTGGGTTTAATCCATCACTGTTCTTTTGCCCACTCTGCCACCCCAGTTCAGACATGGCCATATGCAATCCAGTCTGACCCTGTGCCTCATGGGAACAGTCCAGCCGGAACTGCCAAGCCATGCCTTCCCTGGACCGGAAACAAGCTTCCTAGGACTGGTTTCTGAATCCAGTGGTAAAGTGAGCAAGGGACCCACGTCTGAGCATACCCAGCCAACTTATGGTGAACAAAGCGGTACAAAAGGGGGTGGTGATGGATGGAGCATCTGAACCAATCAAACACTCACACCCAGTCAACAGATCTTCCTTGACAGGTGCAGGCCTCACCTTGGTCCCTTTCAAGTTAGTAAAGTTCCTGGACCCTTCCCTGTTGCCCCTAGCAACCTGAGAAGTCACATACTGCCCACTCAGGTCTTCCTGCCCAAATTCCTAAGCCATTGTTTCTGCTCTGTCACCAGTTTTCACACCTCATTAAAGGGAAGCACTGATGGGGCCCAGCTGCTAGTAGGGTAACAATTATTAACTTACTGGCGCTTCAGGCAGGCCAAGGCTAACATTTTAAAAGATGCTTTTTCTATTTATTCATCAAAAATCCAACTTCACCACAGTTAGATCTGTCAGTATTAGTGTGGTCTTCCCCCATTCCTTTTTCCGACTCCCCTCATGTTTTGCTGAGTTTGTTTTTGTTGTAAAAGGACTCTGTGCATTTGGTCATTGCTAACCAGTGCAAAGGTGCTTGTACTCACTCCCTAAAATATGGTAAAATTGGCTTCCACCTACTTGGCATATTTAATTTACTTGTAAGTCCCTAGTAAAGCATGATACTAAATACCCAGGGCCAGTAAATTAAATGTAATTATTGGGCCTGTAGCACTTATTAGGCCACCTAAGTATGCAGCTCACTAAAACATGCCTCAGGGCTGCCATTACAGACTGTGTGTAGTTTTAAACTGCCAATTCAATCTGGCAGATAAACCATTTGCCCTGCCATCAATGGAATGGCTGCAGTCGGTGCCTCGCCACATGCTGTCTCACCGCTGCACTGTCTGGAGCCTTGCATTTTCAGAACCTGGGTTCTCAGAGCTAGGAACACCCCCAGCAGTGAATCCTGATGACCTGCCAACCCGGCTCCTGATTTGAAGCCCGTTTTTAGTACCCTAGCCCAGTGGTGCTGAAAATACTTCTCCAGAAAGCCAAACAGCTGGTGATACTTGCAGTACGAAGAGACAAACTTGTCCCCACTCACGGTGATCCTTTGTGCGAGTTTCACGGTTCCAGCCCGAATAGGCCCATTCGCATTTGTGAAGTACCCAAAAGCTTGATTATGAGGGCTAGAAACTAATCCAATGACCCAGGGACCTGACAGGCTTCTATTGGGGATAATGAACTCATGGCAGAGGGGTCCAGCAGCTGTATTCTTGCGCTGGCCAAGGGTTCAAAGCTCTGCCTTACCATTTGGGGGCTAGGTCTCCCACAATGCACCTATGAAGTCTAGGAAAATCCAGGTGTATTTGGCCAGCTGGAGTAATCCTTTCTTTGGGCGGTCAAAGGTGATTTCTTCTAGCACATTTCTACCTGTTACTGCTCAAGGAGTCCACTCCTTATCCTTTAGGCAGACACAATCCTTTATTTTGTGGAGAGAGTGCAGCAGTTGTAGTCATTCTGAGTGCAAGCCTGCTGTGGTGCAGTACAAGGGTCTAGCACGGTAGTCCTTCTTCTCCTGATGTTTCAGGTAGGGATATGAGGTGATCTTACAGCTCTCTCATATTTATTATCCATTCTGGCCTTGCAAGATGGGGGACAACCCAACCAATGGGTTTCAAGTGGTCACCCTCTGTCATGACAACCTCCTGTGAAGTGTGGCATATTCTCGTCCCAGGTGCATATCTCTTCAAAAATCAAAATGGAGAATATCTCTCCTTGGAGTTCAAGTCTGGCTAACCCAACCCACAGGTGTGGCTAACTTTTCCCTACACTCCCCTTCTAGCCCCCTCCTTATCTATTTAGAGGGGCTTCTTTCTTGCTGGGGAACCATGAAGTACGGCCAGGCCTGGGTCCTGTGACATCTGTGAAGTTCAGTTTCTCTCCAAAGCTCCCTTCCTATCCCTGGCTTCTCCAGGAAGCAGATCTCCTCCCTCCAAAAGGTGGTATTGTTTCATCCTCAGGCCTCTTCACACCTAATTAGGGAGCAGCTTGGCTCAGGCTGTCAGAGGCTGCCCAGTCAGAAGAGGTTCTACAGGGCGGTTTTAGGTAACTTCAGGATAGCAAGTTCTAAAACCACTTTCCTGCAATATTTATAATAAATCCAACCATGCCAATTTATTTTAACTATTATTTTGATACTTTGCATCATGTTGCTAGCTACTGCCAATCAAAAGTTAGACTTTATTAATGTTGAATAAAGTGTTCCCCTGTTAGCCTATGGCACTATCGCACTACAACAGGAACAATATGACTTTGGCTGTTTTCCTCTCACCTGAGCATATAAAACATCTTTTATAATGTCCCTTCTCTTTGTAACAAGGCACGCTACCCCTGGGGCACCTAGGGCAGATCTTAGGGGTTACTTATTTGTAATAACCTATATGTTAGAAAAAGGTTGTTTTAGACATTGAAAATACTTTTAATTCCAAAGCTGAATGTGGACACAGTTTTATTTTGAAAAAACACACCAGATACCACAGCAGTGCACACTTAAGTGCTTTAAGAAGTCCACTGGGGTCTTTACACCTACATGCCCTACCATATACTATGGACACGGAGGTAAGCTGTCTAGGCCAATTGTAATTACACCAATTACCAAGTACTTTCTAAGGACAGAGCACAGGCCTTGGGCCTGGTTAGCAGAACCCAGGGCACTTTCAGAGTCAATAACCACCAGTTTCAATCAAAAAATGGGGAGATAAGGCAAAAAGGATGACTTTCCTACAACAAATAAATCTTTGATAGCATTTATCATCACCCAAACATCAAACAAGCCTACTCCGTTTATTCTCTTGACAGGGAATTTTAATATGAACCTGATTCAGGAAGTGGCAACTGAACAAGCCTTGGAAATACAAAGCCAATTCTGGTGAATTCCACCTTAAAAATACCTAGCAGCAAAGGAAGGATAAGAGGGGCTTGGCCTTCATGAAAGACTTGGAGCATTTTGACCTGAGTTCTTTAAACATGTGAATAAATAGTACTGCACAAGTAGAATACACCTTTCACTCGGCAAAGGCTCCTTTGACCTTAGGTTGCACTATGGTTGCACTTCCACTGTTCCAACAGGTAACCTTTTTTAACATAGGAACCCGCTTTGATCATCAACTACAAGGGATCCACCTAAACATATCCTGCATGCATCATGCCCAAGCATAGCAAGATATGTGCACGGTTAGAACCATAAATCACAGAAGGCTGACATGGACAACAGGCTGAACTCCTCACATCAAAGCCCATGCTAGATCTTTATGGGAGAACATACCGTACCGGTGCCGACAAGCCAGCTAGGTTTTAGGAAACAACCACATTTTAAGTCTCTTTCTAAAGACAAGGAGGTCACTAACTTGTCTTAGCTCCAATGGGAGCTGATTCCAAAGTTTGGCAGCAGCAATCCCGAAGGATCGGCCACCTGCCCTAACTTTCCTGAATCTAGGAATATTTACAAGTCTTGCCATAGAAGAATGAAGGCTTCTCACAGGAGCATACCACTCAAACTTTCTTTGCATAGACACAGGCCCCAACCTATGCAAGGCTTTCAACACTATGCAGAGAGACTTGAACTGGTCTCTCTGTCTCAGCGGAAGCCAATGCAGTTCTGCCATGGCCGCCAAGAAAGCGGATCTTCTAGGCCACCCCAACGCCAACTTGGCAGCGGTTGACTGAATACTCTGCAACCTGTCAAACAAGAATTTAGGAGACTCGAGAAACAAAGCATTGCAATAATCAAGTCTACTAAGAATAGTACTGCGCACTATCAATGCACAAGCGTGAAATGGTAGCAGAGGAACAATCTTCCGCAGTGACCTAATAATTGTCAGACAACAAGTCACAGTTTTCATGACCTGAGCTCCCAGGGGGAGTTCATGGTCAAACATGACGCCCAGGTTGCGGACCTTCTTCACTGGTTGAACCATGGATGAGGTAGTGGCGGGCCAGAAGTTACTAGGCAGGACAGAGGGAATCCTGTCCCTAGGACAATAAAGCACCTCTGTCATATCTGCGTTAAAATGCAGCGAGTTCTCCTTCAGCCAGATAGCCGTATCACGCAGGCAGTTATGAAACACTTCTAACGGAGTTGACTGATCTCTCTCAAGGGAGAAAATCAGCTGTGTGTCATCCACATAATTAACGATGTTAATGTTATGCTCTTTGATGACAGCAATCAGGGGTTTCATATAGATGTTAAATAAAATGGGGCTGATAGCCGAGCCCTGTGGGATGCCATGCGAGATTTTAGTATAGGCGGATTGAAAAGTAGGGAAGGGGCACCGCTTGCTGTCAATCCAGTAAAAAGGACTGGAGCAACCTCAAGAAAGATCCCGTCACCCCCACCTCTCTCAGCCCACCCAGCAGAATCCCATGGTTAACAATATTGAAGGCGGCAGACAGGTCAAGCAGAACCAAAACAGCTGTCTGCCCTCTGTCTGCCCGCATCCGAAGCTCATCCATCACGTTCACCAGAGCCGTTTCAGTGCCGTGGGCCGGCCGAAAGCCAAACTGAACCTCCTCCAGCAGATTATGTTGTTCCAAAAACATGGACACAGTGCTACTCACCACTCGCTCCACAATTCTAGCTGGATAAGGCAGGAGAGAGATAGGCCTAAAGTTCTTAGGACACTCCGGATCAAGCGAGGGCTTCCTTAGCAGAGGTTACTACTAAGAAGGGGGACCCCTGAGAATGATGGGGGCAGGTAGACAGGGGAACAACCGGAATACCATCAACAAAAACTACCTGCCCAATTAATTTGAACAAAGTCCCAAACGGGGAATCTCAATTAAGCCTGCTGTCACCTGAGCAAATAATTAACAGAGAAGATCAGTCACTTCAATAAGTACAAAGGTAGAAAATGTATTTGATTTTTAACACATATTTCAAAAGGATATCTTGTTTAGCAAAATACATATAATACATATGAAAACATCAAAGACAAAGATTAGCAACAAATATCATCCAAAACTGCTCATTCATTCTGCACATTCGTTACTTCAAAATTACCCCCTTTCAACATACAGCTCAATATCTCAATCACACATTTTAATCACATTCGCACAATCACAAAAAATGAATCAGCGCCACTAGACCGAATAAAACGGCTCATCATGGTAAAAGGGGGTAGGGGTAGATATCATTCAGCTTCCCCTTTACAGATAACGCCAACGTGCGTTTCGGTGTGTGGCCCCAGCCGGGGCTACACCTTCTACAGGGCGAGAAACAAAACAACGAATAAAGGAAGAGAGGGACAACAGGAATCCTGTAAAGGTAGATGAAACAAAATAAAAAAACACAATTTCAAAATAGTGACTGATCTTTCTTTTAAAGAACAACTTCAATGACTTAACAGTACCAATGTCTACTTATTACCCTCAGGGACAGCCACGATATGATACATATTAGAGTCAAACTATGAAACTAGGAATAGTGCAGACAATTGGTTCCCAGACAAAAATAATGTCAAGTCATCTTCCGATCACACTTTCATCAAGATGTATTAAGGTGCAGCTCCATTTGCACTAACCAAGGTGAAATAGGAAAAGCGTGTCAGGCACCCATACCGCACTAGATGTACAATTGGGGTCGCACAAACCTCCGTAGGCGCACTGTCCACTAGGCCTCACAAACAACAGACTACAAGAGGACCACAATCAAGCATGGACTGGTCCCCCAGCCTGCCCTAGTCCCTCTTATCCTCAGATCTTCCTTCTTTCCTCTCTTTTCACCACCTTTCCTCCACTAACCCTCTTCTTGGGGCTCTACATAACCACAGCTGAAACTAGCCTATGCAGCAGTATGCCTAATGTAACCAAGAAGGCGCCAAGAATCAATGAACTGCCCCAGCATCACTACTGTACTGTAATTGAACAATTTTCTTAATAAAAACTCTTGAAATAAAAAAATAAAAAAACAGAGCATGAAAAGGTTGTTACATCCAAAAAAGTGCAGGTGAAAACTAAATTTTAAATAAGGGAAACATTATGGGTCATAGGAGAACCATAATGGGAAATAAAAAATATAACACAAAATAATGTCCCACCACCAGGCTTGAGAGCGGGACGAGATGTACTGAAATGAGATGCGGGGTGTGATATCATATTTAAACGACGCCTACTAGAGGGCAGAAGGATTAATATCCACCAGCCTGTAAAACACGGCGTGGAATGCACCGGGCGGATGGCCTTGCTAAGAGCCAAAAAAGGACGCTCTATTCTGGGCGACTCAGTGGGATGAAGAAAGACATTTTCAATAACGGCACTTAAGCAGGAATAATGAGAAAGAGGAAGTGATGAGGCAGTGAGGGCAAGTATGGGGAACAAGAGGAGGGGAAATAGGAAGGGGGGGAGTGGAAGAAAAAAAGAGAAGAAAGAAGCGGGGGGAAAGGGGGTGAAGGAAGACGAGGGAAAAAGGAAAAGGGAAAACAAAGAGGAGGAAGAGAAAAAGAGAATAAAGAAAATGCTGAAAAAAATGAGACAGAACAAGATCAAAGGAAGGGAAAGAATGAGAGGGGGAGTGATATATAAACAAATCTGCCCATCTGAGATGGAAAGATATTACAATGGTTTTTCCAACAGGTTTACACGCGACTGGTGCATTATCAGCAAACACCCGCGACCGACCACAGTCCGGATCCTGAGCCACAAACCAGGTTATTAAGCCTTGCTAGAGGTGACAAATGGTCCTGTAGCGTTTTTTCTGGTAACAGGATCCATGATAAGAGACACTCGTAAACAAACAATACTTTACGTGCAGGATCTGTGAGTATGCTGATCCACCACATACACAGCGCGCTTTAAGGTGCCTGCTGATATAATTACACTCCACAGTGACCAGTGAAACATTTTTGGCCACGTGCACCTATGGTCCTGAAGAAAGCCTCACATGTATCGTAGAAGGCTGAAACTAGTAGACCTACACTTATTGAGAGGGATATAGAGGTACATTTTCGCCTCAATTATATCCTATTGTTGTTTTTACTTGTGCCATAGGACCCTTCAATTAAAACTTTTCAAAAGGGTATTTCCTATAGGTACTTTTAACATATATTTCACATTTTCGCCTCAATTGTATCCTATTGTTGTTTTTACTTGTGCCATAGGACCCTTCAATTAAAACTTTTCAAAAGGGTATTTCCTATAGGTACTTTTAACATATATTTCACTACACATAGCACTTTCACTTTACACAAATAAATCCAGCTCCGCTCTAGACAGGCATTGCAGCACAGCTGGAACACACTTGGTGATCCAGCTGGGCCCCGATGATGAAGCATGCCACCTACCAGGTAGGTGGGTGAGGGGTTTCCTAACAACAACCTCCTGTTGTTAGCATTCAACGACTAGGTAATAGGGGACCATCCCTGACCTGTACCTGCTGAAGGTCTTGTCCTTGTTGTTCTATTATATATGCCAGGGGAAAAGGACAAGTACTACGGTCTATTCCTCGCTCTCTTGTTGTTACTGTGTATTTCACCTATTGACCTGCAAAGAACTCTCAGAGGATGCCCCTCTGCCTGAGGCCTGATATGTACTTCAGAGGACGTCACTGATGCACCCAGAGATCTGCCCTGGTGACTGAAGCCTGCGTTGTGCCGTCAGAGGACAGCCCTGCAGCTCTTCTGATTGTACCCAGAACTTCCATAGTGACTCCAAGGGCTAGTTGGCTAGCCTCTTTATCAGAGCCTTCGGGACAGAAAAGGCTCCAACCATCTTGAACCTGGACCTGGACTGCACCTGAGTGAATCCTGACCATTCAAGTTGTACTCCTCCAGTCCTGAACACTTGGAAGTGGTGCTGTATATGCATCTACACCCTGCAGCTTCGTCCCACTGGAGATTTTCGTCTTCCATGAAGGAGACTAAGTCTGATTGTTGAAATTTTCACCACAACTTCGTCCGGCGGCTCCCCAATGATGACCCCCTCCTTGGGCACTGAGGGCTGCCTTGCTGCCGCAATGAACTTTACCTTCTCAGGCTTGTGTTTATCAGAAATTCTTTGAAGTCTGAAGGAAAGAGTTGACCGGGTCCCACTCCATTTTGTATATCTGAACTGTGCTCCATTGCACATAGCCTTAACTTTCGACTTCACCATGGTCTCTTGTGGCTAGATGTCAGTGGTTGGTGCTTTGATATTAAGTGCTCTTTTTTACTTTAAACCCTAAAAATTTCAAACTCCAATTCTAGAGATTGCATTTTTGTCATTTTGGTGTCAAATACTTCACAATTCTTGTTTTGTGTTTTCACTTTATTATTGTTTGAGTGCTGTATAAATACTTACACATTGCCTCTAATACTTGCCTCTAATACTTACACATACTCACAGATTGCCTGACTGCTTTTGTGCTAAGCTACCAGATGGATAAGCACAGGTTAACTTATTGATTTTAGCTGTTTCTCACTGACAAGGATTGCGGTGGTTGCTTAAGAAGACCTCACACCCCTCTTAAACAGCAAATGCATTTTTCACAACCATTGAATTGGATTTTTTTAAACATATTTAAAATAGTTGTTGAATATTTTCTTTAGCTTATGCTACTAGCAAAATTTGTTTTTGCAGCCCTTTGCAGTGAAAATAAGCATTCGAGGATTGTCACTGTATGAACAAGCTAACATAAAATTGTTATATGTTCCACTTTTAAGTATTACACACCCTACCTTGTGTGTTACAAAGACGGCTCAGGGGTGAGTTATTCAATATTTAATCATAGGATACCTCCCTATCTAAAAAGGTTTCTTTGGCAGGTCAACCTGCAGGTTTAAAATCTGCAGCATTCAGGCTACATACACATGTAGATATGATGCCATGTTTTCCTTGTGGATTTCACTATATGTGCTGCAGCACATCAGTGGAATTTAACGTTCCATGCCATTGGTGTATCTTCTTGCACCAAGTACTGTATGCTTACTGGAACATTAAATAGTCACACTGGAGATTAGCCAATATTCCAGTTTAGGATAAGTCAATTGTACCATGTTTTAGTCTTCAGAGCACACCATTGGGTAC
Organism: Lissotriton vulgaris; assembly: GCF_964263255.1. NCBI lineage: Eukaryota > Metazoa > Chordata > Amphibia > Caudata > Salamandridae > Lissotriton > Lissotriton vulgaris. Next base: position 1,371,321,970 of record NC_141691.1, read on the forward strand.
TGGAAAGCGTTGTTTCAGTGTGCAGAGTTAAAAAACAGCAATAGCAGTCACCGAAAATTGGGGGTGATCTATCAGAAAAAGTAATTCTGTAACAATTAGTTGGACTCATCACTTTCTGTTGGCCACACCAGTTGTCAAAAAGAGACTCAGAACTAATTAATTGCAGCAAAGATCAGCGCTTGATGATGCTTCTGGTAATCACTAAGGCTGCTTGTGCATCAGTTAGGTTATCTTCTTCTTGAGACCTGCCGCCTATGCCATCACCACAATTATTCATTCTATTGGATGGATTTGTAAAACACTGCATGTCACCCTGCAGTAGGCTCTGATCGCTTTTGTAGGTCACAGGTAAATTGAAAAACAGTTACCACGAATACACAGAACCAGATCAGGAGGACAGGAATGATCTTACATCCCTCCTAAAGCGTGGATCGGACTCCTAGTCCATATCAGAGCTTTCTCCTCTCTTAAATTCCAAAACAAGCCGAAGAATTGACTTTTCAGTTGACCAACCTCCCATTGGCAGTGCTTGGCATGCACACCTGCTCAGCACCAGGATAGCCTTGCGAGTGATAGAGAGCTTTATAAATACACATACCATAATAAGGCATTACCATTAAAGAGGCACCTATAATAGGAGGTAGATATATGTCCTGAGTTGACAGGGCAATGATCCAAGCTAGGATGCACCACACATTGACTGTATAAGCTAAGTGGCAGCAAGATGTGGCGCTCCTTTCACTGACTCTGAGCGGACAGAATACTAGGATACCATAAGATGATGTCTTGTAAAGTTAGGTTTCCATAGTGCAATTTAAAATCCTTCATCAAGTCTATTTCACTCCTCTTATTCTTACAAAAATATACCTGACAAGAACAGGGGAATGTCCTTGGTGCAAATAGACCATAGCGGATCTACTATATATGTTATGAACCTTCCCGTGGTGGTAGACTATTGGACTAAGGTGACTGTGACAGTTTAGTGGCAAAACACCAGTTGAGAGTTGAGTGTTCCTTGAAACACTGTGTGATGGGCCTACACTCTACTCACAAAAATTTAAAAGTACAGTACCAATATGCATCATTGCTGTTAGTATTCGCAAAATGTAGAATCATGATTCACTGTACACAACCAGTGGACCCTTTATAGAACAGTGGTTTGTGGATACCAGGGAATTGCTGCCGGCCAAAGATATTCAACTTATTATGTTGTGAAGTGATGACAGGTCCCAAGTGGACATCCAAGAATAGAATATAATGGCAGAAAAGATATTGGAGAATAATATTACCCCTGTAGTACTGACACCGCTCAGGGTGGAGTTCCCGCAGCGAGACCAGATGCCTGAGTCATATATAGGAGGGAGGAGGATCGATGTTCATTGAAAATGGATACCCCTTGGAATTGGTAAGCATTGTAAAATGTTGCAAACATGTCATTTGAAATGGGAAAGCATTGTGACATGAGTGCTGTTAACCTTGTTTGAATGTTACACAAATAAATACATATTAAAAAAAATATTAAAGAGACAATCAATCATTCAGCTAAGTTATAATGTCTGCTGGTGTGATCCCTCATCTGGTATATCAAGTTACAATAGAAAAACCTTGACTGATTCAGTTTTGTCCTTTGAGGACTAAGATGTTTAAGCCACTCTTAAATATCTTAAGTCTTTAAGCCATTCATAAGTGTCTCACCGTTAAGAAATCTTTGTCAGATGGTGGAGTCTGTTTGAATTATCCCACCAGGAGATGAGACAACTATACACCAAATTAAACATGTGTATTTTTAGATACTATGTAAATGTAAAACATTTTTTTTACAATCTGAGTGGGGTAATTAAAGGAGTTCTACAGGCAAGAGAGCTAGACATAATGGAATATTTCATCAAAGTTTTTTGCAGTGTGTCAGTCAATAGGACAGTAGATTTCAGTTGGCAGACTGTTGGCTTATGGTATTTTATGCCAGTGTGAAGGCAGTCAATAACCCAAGTATGACAGAATAAGAATATAAATTGAGGAATAGTACGTTTTAACTGCACTGTGTTTTACAAGATTTAGTTCACTAAGGGAAGTTAAACTAGGTGTAGCTTGGAAAATAATTTGTTTTGTGTCCTGTGATGAAGAAGACAGCAGAGTATATTTCTCCTATGAGTGTGCATAACGTGCTGGAGAGGCCTGTGAGTGAGACATTTCTATAGCCTATAAAGAGATTATCATTACTTAGACAATTTGCAATTAAGGAATATGTAGGATTCGCAAAATTATTTGCAAATCCTAAAATCATAGCGTTTTGCGATCCTCAAATAGCAATTCGCAAAACAATCGCTATTTGAGAATCGCAAAACAAAACTTTCATACATATGGCCCATTATCTCACATTCGCATGCATTCACGCCTTCTCTTTCTATGAACTGACCAAGGTATAGTTTAGTTTTTCATCTGCCAAAGACGATCTGTATTTTAGATCTCAAATTTCTCTATACCATTATTTTGTTTTTCAATTAATTCAGAATTACACTCATTTCAGATCAATCTTATTTTGGGGTTCTGGTGACTTATAAACCACAAGGCTGAGTTGTTTGTAAATGTCACCGGTACCCCAATATGATAAAATAGGACCATGTTACACATAGTCCAATTTATTTGTACGTTGATTTTGGTATAGTTAATTTTCAAAGTGCAGCAAACAATGTGCACTTATTGGAATTAAAATGTTTATTTTTTATTATCCTTTTTAAACAAGTTAATTTAAACATTTTAAAGGTCATTAAAATACATAAATTGCATCAAACATATATTTACATGCACCAGAGGACGAATAAGATAGGAAACTGTGAGGGGTCAGTATCACATTTGATCTTGATCAGTTCTTAAGTCTGAGTCCTGCAAAGTTTTGGTTTCTAGTGCCTCAATTCCAGCCAATGTAGTCCAGTGCTGGATGTTGTGGAATTTACCTATCTCTGTTGAAGTAGGTATGAAATGGGGTCCATATCTCATCAAACTTTGGTAATGTGTCGCTCAGGTTGGCTGTGAGGCATTCCATTGCATCTTTATCATCCATACCTTCACCCACCACTATAGTTGCCAAAGAGGTAATCCGTTATCTTTGGCATAGCACTAACAGGAGAGGGGCTAATAATATATTTTTCTTCTTTGGGGTATAGTTTGTCTGCCTCCATATGGCCCAAAAGCGTTATTTGGGGCAGTTTTGGTAGATCAATAGTCATGATTCCTTCTATGAGTTTCTAAAACTTGGCCCCAGAACAGCTGGAGTTTGGCCAATCCAACCACACATAGATATATATGTATATATATATGTGTGTGTGCGCGCGCGCACATGCGTGCGTGTATATATATATACATATAAAGGTCCCTTGTGAATGGCAACATCTCCAGCAACAGTCAGGTATTACACATCACTTTCAGACAGATTGGGGTGAAGTACCACTGCATGCAACATTATTTTAAATGAATTCGCCCTGTGTTGGAGACAAAATGAAGATTTCACCGCTCTGCCCCACGTTTGCATCCAGTCAGCCTCAGTCAGTGTGAGGGCAAGGTCTGTTGACCATTGTCCTGTATACACTATTGTTGTTATGGGGATGAATTTGCCTAGGACACAGTAAATACAAGAGAGAGTTTGTTAGTGTCCCCATACGCCATCAAATTCTCCACCCAGTCATCTCTATTGTCCCTAATTTTCTCACTTTAGTGTGTCTAGCCCAGTGTACCAGTTGGGCAATATAGTAGAGGTCTCTGGGCCTCAACTTGAAATCTTTGGAGCAATGCTCTGTGGTTTTTGGGATTCCATTAGAGTGCATTTGTCACCCCGAGTGGGACGGGTATGCCCAGACGTGGGTTCCGTGCTGTCCATGCCACTGGAATCAAGCAATCCTGGCTGAAGGGGGATGAAACCCAAAAACCAGTCCTAGAATACTTATTTCCAGTCTAAGGAGGACTTGGCCTGGCAGTTCGGGCTGGCTATTCCCGTTGGGCGCAGGGTCATGAATGATGCTTATGGCTGAGTCCAAATTGGAATGGCATGGTGAGCAAAGAAACTATGGATTTAGAACCAGATCTCTGTACTGGGGTGACTGTATGACATTGTTCTGCATTCTGTCCATCAATTTTTCTTTTTGCATTAGAGTATAGGTGGCCAAGACAGAGCGTGCCACTACCCTCCCACATATGGTATCCCATGTCCTTCATACTCAACAATGGGAAAGGGAAGTAGTGACTTGTCTGTTCCCGACCGCTTTGTTTCAATATTGCAATTTCTGATGCCAGTCCAAGTCTTCACAGAGCTTGTGGGGACAACCATAGCAGCTGGTGAAGAAAGAGCCAGACGTTGTCCTATTGCAGGCTGCACCAGCGTTTCTCTGAATCTGGGGAGCACTATGTGAGAGTTGATGTAAGCTGTGCTGCAAGTATATATTGTTCCAAGTCAGGGACACCCATTTCTCCCTCCGCTGTGCTCCTAACCATAAAGGCTTTGGCAATTCGAGGTGTTTTGTTATTCCAAATAAAGGCCGAAATTTTTGTTTACATATATTTCAGAATGTCTGGGGGGAATAATCACTGGTAGGCATCAGCAAAGGTATAATAATTGAGGAGAAAATTCATTTTGATGCAGTTAATCCTGCCCATCCATTAAATCTTTAGGCGACCCCTTCGGTAGAGGTATTTAAACAGGGTAACCAGGAGAGGAAGTACATTACTATGATATATCTCACTTGTGTTGGGCGGGTGGCCAACTCAAAATAGTCAATTCCAGTTGACGCAATTTGTAGCTGTAACTGTAGGTGATTTTTTCACTGCCCTCATAGTTCTTGACCACTGACATTGTTTAAGATTCAGAGTGATTTATCTTAAAGCCAGCTACCTGGTAAAAGTGGTCTGATTCTTCAATCAATGCAGAGAGGGAGGTGGCAGGGTTGGTCAGGAAGTATAGGATATCAACACCGGCAAAGCATGGCATCTTCACCTGTCCATATTCCGTCTCCAGGCCCATGATCTTCTGGTTGGCCTGAATATGGTGGAGCAATAGTTCCAATGTCAAAGCGAAAACTGTAGGTAAAAGTGGGCATCCCTAGCATATCTTCCGCCTATCGACCATGAAATATTTGATTGTATTTAAATCTTTGTGGAGGGTCTCACATCTGAGGGCTTAGCATTGTTTGGTCTAATGCTTTTTTTTAACAATGTCCAATCTACTCGATTAAACGTCTTCTCTGCATCAAGCAACAAAAGGAGGATCTGTGTTTATGTGTTCACTGCCTTGTCTATTAAATTATCTGCCAAACTAATATTATCTATTGGTTGGAGGTCTCTGATGAACCCCGACTGAAATTGGGAAATGAGGTCCAGTTACACCCCCTTTAACCTATGGGTCAGTATTGTTGCATAAAACTTGACATCACAATTTAGGAGAGCTTTTGGGTGGTAGGACCCACATTCCTGTGTTTCTTTTTCTGGGTTCACTAATACTATTAATTTTAAAAAGAATATCATCATTGAAAGTATGACTTAATGTGTGTTCAGAAAGGAGTTAAAGGTCTTAGTCAAATATGGGGACAAGACACTAGTTAAAGCATTACAAAAAGAATTAGGGAATCCATCTACATCCATCAACTTGGAACTGGAGATCACTTTTATGGCTTGTGAGACCTCTTACTCTGAGATTGTTAGATCTAATTCCTCCCGGAGTTTAACATTAATATCTGGAAAATGTACCTCAGCAAGATATTTGTTTTGTAAGAACTCACTTCTCCTTATTCCCTAATATAGGGCTGCATAATATTCAGAGAAGAAAAATCATTATTTCCTGGGCTTTGGAGCGGCATTGCCCTTCGCTGTCTCTTATGGAGGCTATATAGTTCCTAGACTGGAGCGCTGTATGCGTAATTTATGAGCTATACGCCTATAAGCTTTATCAACCCTCTCCTACTACAGATGCTTCGATTCCAAGAGTTTGTGAGCAGCATCTTTGATTAAACAATCTTCTAGTTCCCCCAAGCTATGCACAAGGCTCGTCTTGTCTTCCTGTTCAGGCCTGGGTGAAAATCGCAGAGTTTTACTCTGCAGACATCCTCAGAGGTCCAGAAAACTTAGGGAGAGTGTGGGGTACTCTGTAACTGCATGAAAGAATGCTCGGCCGACCGTTCTCGCTGCTTTTTTGTGGCAGCAGTGGGTTCTTAAAAGTCATTGTGAACTGCACCACACTGTCCCATGGGTGCGTACTTTTAATTTACCTGATTTCCAAGTCTACATGATACTGGGCCTAATTTTTCTATCCATTTAAATCCATTCCTAACCTCCCCCTATCCCGCTCATCCACCCCTTTTCACTTTTTATTTATCAGTTTGTGTCTTTTGTGTTTGTGTATTTTATTCTTTTTCGGTGACTATCTGCACAATTTTTAGTTTTTTTCTTTACTTCTTTAGTTATTCCTTTCTTGTTCTCTTCCTTCCTTCCAACTTTTTCTATTTTTTTTTCCCACCCACCACCATGTCAGAGCAGCGCAAAAGGGAAAGTGGCGGCTCTGGTGCGGTTGCCAGCAGTACATGATGCTGTGCCAGCACCACAAAAGGTTGCAGCCCCACCCTATTTTTTCTGAGTGGACTTTGTTTAAGTGAAGTTTGCCATAAGAATGCCTTTTACTTCCAATTTGAAGGATGCAGTGGAGGGGTTTATGCAAATTAGTCTTTGTTCTGCTATTATCGTAAAGTGAGCACAGGGCCCATGTCTGGGCATACTTGTCGCACTTCAGTCCTCTATTGCAATAATAAAGTAGCCAAGAGTGAAGGCGAGGCACATGCGGTGGATTTGCTTGGTCATGGCATGCTCTCTGGTAGGAGTTTGTGAACTGCAGGACTCCATGCTGCATGATGACCAGGATATGGAGGGGTCCATGTTCTCTATCAAAACCCACCTCGGGGACAAAGACACCCATCTGCATGATCAAACTTGTGTGATGAAGAGACACTCTTAGCTCCTACAGAATGAACATTAACCAATCCAGACATCTTTCAGATGCACAAGTAGCATCTCTTGGGAAGGGAGAACAATGTCAAGTGGGGTGATAATGATAATGACCAGGATATTATGCAGATCCTTTCTCACAGTTGCCCAGTCCTTCCTGGGAGACCTATTCATGCCTATGAGACATGCGTGGACTTAAAGCACCTGTAGTGTGCCCAATCTCAACTATCCCACTGGCTCTCAGTGCACAATCTGACTCTGACTCAAACTAGTCCCTGCATTGCACAGGCAGGATGTGGACGACACCTTCAAGGGCTTGGACGACATCCACCACCTAGAACACACCATAGACCACTCACTTTTCCCAATCCGCACATCACAACCATTCATGTCTGTTTCCTCATCTTAAACATGTAAAGTGAATTGTAACAATTCTTGGGCTCCCCGTAGGCAGTGCACTTCTTTGAGCTTACAATTAAGATGTCGGTTATTTCATGAATACATGTGCCAAATGGTGTGAATATTTTCAAACAGTTTTTTGATGATTGGGCATTTCATCTGAAGACTTCAAAAACAGCATAGCCCAATTCCATGTTTGAAATTGTGCAGCATTCTGTCCATCAATTGTTCTTTTTACATTTGTCACCCCGAGTGGGACAGGTATGCCATTGCCTAGAGGTGGGTCCCGTGCTCTCCATGCCACTGGAGTCAAGCTAGCCTGGCTGATGAGGGGTGAAAACCCCAAATCGGTCCAAGGATGTTCGTTTCCAGTCCAGGGAAGACCTGGCCTGGCAGTTCGGGCTGGACTGTTCCCATTGGGTGCAGGAAGACTGTTTGCACATGGCTGGGTTTAAACTGGAATGGCATGGGGAGCAAAAAATGATGGATTAATGCCCAGATCTCTGTACTGGGGTGGATGTTTGACATTGTGCAGCATTCTGTCATCAATTGTTCTTTTTTCCGATTCCATCCATGTACAACAGACAGGACGTGGAACATCTTGGATGGCCTCAGTATGCTGCCCTGTGAGTATGCTTCATTTAAACCAGCATTTTAGCTTGCATCTACACCTTAACGAGTAGAAACATAATATATAGCCGTCACTGAACATTGATATGCAGTCAAATGGACCTATAAGTGAGGTGATTTTGGGACATTTACAATAATGTTGACCTTTTCCATTTTTTGCTGCACGCTGACCTTTCTTGCTGCCTTGACATTCCAGCTTTTCAAAAGAGCAAACGTGATCTCATTTATTTGCATCAAGAATGTGTTAATATTTTACAACCGAATTTGGTATAATTATTATAAAAATTGAATTTACCGCAATGAAAATGCCCTTTTTTAATTAAAGCGAGTAGCATTTTTTTTATGAATGGTAAAGTAATGCTCGAAACCGAAACATGAATTACAACAGTGAAAAAACTGCAAAGAGCAGCATGTGAATTAGAGTGCATACGGTTCCAAAGAACAAGCAACCACTTTCACTAAATGCCAGCTACAAGACATGAGTACCAAAGGATGACTTAAATAACTGAAATGTGTTAAACATTATGACAGTATGCATTCATGCAACAAGTAGAGGAAAACTCCGTGAGTTTACCATTTGATGATAGATCGTGTACTCTGCAGATCACAATCTCAGGCCCCAGAAAGGCAAACTCACCCCATTATTCTTTCAAGGATAAAGTGAGTGATAGCAGATTTGATGATATTGATGCCTTTTTAGTGCAGGATTTAGAAATTCCATATATATAAATAAAATATTATTATGAAATACATTTATTTTATTTTATTGTTTTACTTTTTGCGTTTTAACAGGTGGTGGTTTTAATGAAGCTTTTTCTTTTTGGAGACAGATAACAGATGCAATTAACACCAGCCCTAGTGAACTTAACATCAGCCCTAATGACCTAAAGTTTTGATGTTGGTTCTAGTCAGAGTCCTAATGAATGTTTAGGAAATTATATAGACGTGTGTTCAAAAAAGAATATTCATATCAACTATAGGAAATACATTAATGCTTTACAAGTGTTAACTTGAGAGTAGTCGTAAGCTATAGGCATTATTTGCACAACTCGTCTTTGCAATACACTGGATGAAAGTGTCTTATTGTACTTTACCTACGACATTGGAAGCTTTTCTGAAGTCTCGATTAAAAAAACAGTGCTGGAGCGTAAAAGTTAAATGACGGTTGCCTCTATCAATTTCCACCATAAAAAGAGATTTATGACAATGGCCCAGATGTATCAAGATAAACTGTTGCGATTCTCAAATAGCGATTTTTAAGGAATCGCTATTTGAGAATTGCAAAATGGTATGTATGTAGAAATTCGCTATTTTTTTGCGATTTCTTAAAATTCCTTAATTGCGATTAGCAAATTGCTAATCGCAATTAAGGAATAATTTCCCATTCATTTCTATGGGCCAGGAGGCCCATAGGAATGAATGTGAAATTATTCTCAATTTGCGATTCGCAATTTGCTAATCGCAAATTGAGAATAATTTGAAGGGTGCAAGGGTGTACAAAGGACACCCTGTTGCACCCCTGAAATAAGCATGGGTGCACATGTGGTGCACATACATGCCCAAGGGCATGTATGTGCATCACATGGCACTTTGAAAAATGCCAAAATTGGCATTTTTCAAGTAATTCGCAAATTACCACCAACTTGAAGTTGGTGGTAATTTGCGATTCCTTAGGGATAATTAGCACATTTTTTTTGCATCATACATTGCATTTAGGGAATCGCAAAATGTGTGATTCCTTAAATGCAATCGCAAAATAAGGTTATTTTGCACTATTTTGCACATTTGCTACATACATACCATTTTGCTCAAATGAGTTCACAAACACCGAATTTCGGCGTTTGCGAATCCATTTGAGCTTCATACATCTGGCCCATAAATTTTTGTTGAAAATGTGTAAAATGTCTGAAATGAAAAATGTGAGTTTTAATATTGCATTGTAAAAGCATGCAGAAGTGTTTCAAAATGTGGAAATAGAAAAACAGAAAGAGGGAGAAAAAGTGTATTTGCTTTTTACACGTAATCATTTGTTTGAGAAAACTAAACATTGTTAACATAGAAAATGTGCTGAGGTGGGCCTTTAAAATGTAACAAGTGAAATAATGCTTACATAATGAAACACTTGAAACAATTAAAATGCTTAGTTTAAAGGTGCTTGATAATAAGAAGATTTGCAGTTTTTACCCTTAGTATTGTGTGTCACAAACGTGTATATCAAAAGTTACACTTATAATAATTTCTTGAAAAAAAGAAAACTGAAAATATTCATAGTAATGTGTGTTTTGTATTAGTCATAAGGTGGTAATGATTCAGCAAGTTTTTATGTAGGTCTCAGATGCTTCTCTTTCCTTGTTCTAAAAGCAGATTCGAGCTGAAGTCGTCATTTTAGACATTTTGATAACTTTCCATGAAGTTTCTTTCTTGTGCTTGCAAACAAAGGACTCTCTTTTGATTCAGCAACACTTTTGACAGAAATATATTGATACAATTGCAAACCCAGAGAGAGTGTCTTGGAACAGATAGACAGTGAACAAAGTGAATCTTCTTACTTCAGAGCAAAGGATGGAAATATAAAGTTATTGAATCTGTTGATTTTGCAAAAGGATTACTTGATGCTTCTACATTTCTTAGTGAAGTATTGATCGCACCATGAGCAGCCCACTGTGGACAACCAATGGAAACCACAAGGAGTGATTCAAAAGATACTTTGTGGGTGTAAACTGAGAACTTTTGGAAATATAATTGCCCCCAGAAGGAGGAGTAAGGGACTGGTTGTCATTTTCAATGTTCCTGCCTTGCATGCTGTCTGACTGAATTCCTTTCTATGCCAAACTCAATTGAACTAAACTTTCTGAACGGACTCAAACCTGTACTTTGCCAGCTGCTACTTTGGCTGAAGAGTTTACGGACTCTTTCCTGTGACTCACTGAGCTTCAACTCTGCATATTTGGTTTGTATAACCTAAATGCTGAAACTCGAATGTTCCTATGTTTCTCTTTCTCACTTCTTTTCCTAGGTAAAAAGCAAATGTTTTCCTTGTTGAATCTGTCAGGCATTGTGTAACTAATTGTACTAAATGGTTCTCATTAAATCTGATTACAAACTGTGATTTATGTTTCTGACCAATCAAATTGAGGCTTAGATAAATGGTTTACATGAGCAAACTTTATCTTATTTGAGTTCTTCTTGGTTTGAACCTTCTTGTCGTAAGTGTTATTGTTGGACTTGGCCCGGTTTGCAGGGTCATCCCAAAACTTTTTGCCTTTCTCCTAGCCTTTTTTCTGACATGGTTTTGATGGTTTTAGGACTCTGGGCACTTTAGCACTGCTGACCAGTGTAAAGTGCGTGTCGTCTCTATGTTAAATATGGTAAGATTGGTCTACACCTGTTTGGCCTACTTAACTTACCTGTCAGTCCCTTGTAAAGTGGTATCTCAGATACCCAGGGCTGGTAAATTAAATGCTACTGGTAGGCTTGCATCGCTGATTGCGCCACCCGCCTGCCAGTGCCCAGCTCTGCCCCTGATTATGTTGGCCTAAGAATCCTGGGAAGCGCACTTGGCACGAAGAATGACCCAGGGACCGTGAGGCCATCAGCCTTGTGCTGCATGAGTATTTTCAAGGAATTCACGACGTGTGGAGGATTCCCCCGTGCTCTGAGGGGGAGCGGGAGCCTACCCCACATTTTGCCAGGAGACAAGGAGCGTGCATGCTCCGCAGTGCTGGGCTGTAACTTGGCCGGAGGGAATCCCGATATGGGGACTCCCCCGCATTTATGGAATTTTAAAAAACGGGAGCAGCATTCATATTTGAACCAGGGCGGGAGGCTCCTGACCAGCCCCGTTGGGCATTCCCGGAATTTGCACCGCCGCACCGCAGAGTCGCGGTCAGCTGCCTTCGTATCTGATCAGGGGCATTCGAGTTCAGAAGCGGAGCCAGCTGGTAGGCTTCAGCAGCACTGGATCAGTCTCCAAGGAAGGAGACAGGGGCGAGTTGCAATCCCCCCTTGTTTTCTGTTGGAATTGCAGGGCGAGCCCAGGACAGGGAGCCCGATTAGAGACACCGATGTGGGGGACAGGAACCGCCTGGCAGGTGTGCTATGGTGCACAGTTGCTGATGGGATACCTAGCACATTATCCTGGTCTGGTTTTGCCTTATAGGCTGTCCTAGGTGATGTTAGGAAGTGCACCTCTGTTAGTGAGGTTTAAGCATCACATGTTATGCTTTGTACCCTGGTGTGCAGTGTTTATTAAGGTACAGTGCTGCTGATTATGTTGAATGCATAATAGGCTATTCTATGCAATGCTATGATTTCATGCCTAATGGGGTTTATACCTAATGTGATGGATGCATAAAGTGTTTATGCCTACAGTGATTGCATAATGTGTTTACGCCTACAGTGATTGCGCAATGTGTTTATGCCTACAGTGATTGCATACTTTGTTTATGCTTAGGATATTTAGGCTTAATGTGCTTTAGGCGTAATATTCTGGCCTAATGTGATGCAGACATAATGTGTTCATGTTGCAGGTGCTAATGCTAAGTACAGTATTTTACCAGTAATCACTGGTTGTGTCTTATATCTACTACTAGCTTACCCGCCGCACGTTGCTGCGATCTCAGAAGAAAGGAAATGTAAGGAAACTTGTTATGATAGCATTCAATTTACATTGTGTCATTTTTATTGAAACGTATTCATTTTAATATGGAAAACATTTTAAAGTGTTGTTTTAATTCTGTTTATCTATTCGAGTGCTTGTGGATACACGTTTTTTTTGTTTTTCCGTCTGGTGCGTACACGAATAAATTAGAAGGTTTTCCAGCGCGTGAGCTGGCCACATACAGTTGTCCATGTGAGAAGCACGGATTCTCCAAATCTAGTCCACACACTTGCAGCGATTGTCCTTGTGCTTTGTTGATGGTCATTGCAAAAGCGAGTCGCACCGTAAAGTGTAAACGTTCAGTATTGGAAAGATTATGAGGGCCCTGGGGGTCCGGGGGGGGGGGGGGGGCGATATTTAACACATTTATTTATTCATTTATTTATGCCAGAAACCTACGCGGGAGTGTACTCAACCACTTTTAACAATTTTTTTTAATTTTAATTTTATTTTTTGGCCAGAAACCTTCGCGGGAGTGAACTCAACAACTTTCCAAAGTTTCATGGCGATCGGATAAATGGTGTAGTAATGCATAAAAGATAAACAGACATACTTTCGATTTTATATATATAGACTAGTACTTTCTAAAGGTACTGACAGCTGCCCGATTGGTCCTGTCATGTATATAATCCCCTATGAATATTGCCCAGTGCCAGTTGGCACAGAGTAAATGTGTGAATATGTTTCTAATGTGTTTATGACAATACAAAAGTTTTTTTTTATATACCATTGTGTGGAGTATCCTTTGTGGTTTGCCTAGTGTGTGTGTGTGTTGCGCAAATGCTTTACACATTACCTCTGGGATAAGCCTGACTGCTCGTGCCAAGCTACCAAGGGAAAGAGCAGGGGTTATCTTCAGCTTATAACTCTCTTGCCCTGACTAGAGTGGTGGTTTCTGCCTGGCTTAGGAGCATGCCCTAGCCAACCAGAAATCCCATTTCTAACAGTGATCAATAATGGAGTCTAAAGAAAAGGTTGCTCATTGCTAGTATTTTATCTGGCTTTTTCTTATTCCAGGTCCCCATAAGGAATTGCCTCATGTTCTCCGAATATCCAAGTCCCTTTTAGCTCACATAAAAGATCCATTGGAGGATCAATGACAGTTTAGTAATATGTTATGAGAACATAGAGGAAATAGTTGTGACGTAATATAGGTGACATGACTATAAATACATTTTGGGCCAGCTTACTGCTGCATCAACAGTTAGTTACTGCTCTGCTATTCAGATAGACGCTCATCTGCCATCTTTAAAGGGTCTCTAGAGACCTACTGGAGTACGGGGTTCTGCTGGTTGCCCACTCCTCTAGCTAGAACCCTGAGCACATAATCTCAGGTCGATGGAACTTTGTTGTCAGCTGAAACTTCAAATTAAATCTCAACTTAGATAATTATCAGTTATCATTTACTTTAATTCAGTCAATATAGAGCGTTTAGTTGAGTTAAATGGTTATATTGTTATCTCCTTTTGTAATGCTTTGTTTATTGAAGTATTATTTTCCAATAATCATCAGTAAATGTTAACAATCAATAAATCGATATTTAGTAGTAAAGAATCAATTTAGTCATCGGAATAAGCATCAACAAAGCAAATATGACAAGAGCATTCCACTGACAAACTTCCCTATTCTAAACTACGATTGAGATAAATGTAGAAGGTATTGTAGGTGTCAGTCCAGAACCCATAAAGAGTTCTGATGAGAAAAATAGAGAAATAGTATAAAGTTTTGGCAGAATAACCTGGAAAGCATTTCAGGTCAAATAACAGCAGATTAAGAAATACACTATGTGGCATAATTATGAGCCCCTTTAAGTCGCTCTTGCAACATGCAACGTGGTGCAAGAGCCATGCACATCAAAAATTTGATTTATGAGGCCATACAAGACTATTGTGTGTGACCCTGCATGGCTTCATAAATCGTGAGAAATGTAACACAGCCCACATTGCTGATTTTAATTACGCTATGCTATGATTTAATAAACGACGCAAGTGCCCAAATGCATTGTTCTTTACAGAATTGATTGGTGCAAAAGCTCTACTGAATGAGGGGAGGGAAGAGGGAAGCTAACAGATGAAGGAGCGTGTTTTCTATCAGCGCACATCCATCATTGACTCAGTGAGGAGAAAGCTACAAAGTTCTACCAACTGAAGAGGGAGTCTATCATGGAATTGCTGAAGAACATAAGGCCAAGTCTCCAGCCAGCAACTGCAAGATATGTGAGGTTGATGCGCTGATGAATGTGCATGCTGGCCTGAGTGTTTTGAGAGGGGCAGAAGTTAAAGGAGGTCCTGCCGCATATAAAAGAAGATATGGCTTTTGCATGGGAGTGACTTTGCCCCCATGTGTGGAGTCTGACTCTTGCGCCTTGCAGACTCTGACTCCGTTATTGTTTTCCCAGTCTCCGACGCAACACAATGTGTTGGGACCCCGAGCAAAAAAAGATTGCTTCAGCTATGCAGCTCTGGTGTTCTTTTCTTTTGTATTGCCAATTTAAACCTGCATGCTGGCAAGACGGTTACAGGGGTATATCCAGCCCTGTTCTGGACTTAAAGTGAGCCAACACATTTATTCCTCACAGTAAAATTTAACACCTTGGTGGAGGCATAATTGAATCTTTTGAATGCTTATCTCCACCTGCCAATCCATCCGGCTTCCCAGAGGTTTTTCAGGTTCTGGTGGGTTTAGGGCATTACTAGTTCCAGGTACTCCCATTTGGGTTATTGTCAGGCCGCAGTTTTTCAAGAAAATGTTGGGATCTTTGGTGGTGATCGTTTATAAGGAGGGTATACAGGTGTTTCTATATCTGGAAGACTGGCTGATTTTTGCCTCTTCTCTTTCTAAAGGCACCCTTCACATCCAGGAGGTATGCAGGATTCTGGAAGTCCATGGCTTCCTCATCAACAGGAGGAAGTCTAGTCTAGTCCCTTCCCAAGATCTGGTTTTCATTTGGGGTCACCTGGACATGATCAAGGGACGCGTTTTTCTTCTGGTGGAAAGGAGGATAACTTTAAGAAGGGAAATTAGTTGTCTGCTCTATATGGTTTAAGCTCCAGTAAATCTTTGATTGAGGTTGGAGGGGTTGATGTCAGCTGCGATCAATGTCCTTCCATGGGCAGGGTTGCTCATGTACCCATTGGTCAATCATCTCCTGGCACACTGGTCCCCATGTTCCAACAATTACGTCATGACTGTGAGGGTGTCTCCTCAGATCAGAGTGGCCTTGGAGTGGTGGTTGGACGACGTCTATCTATCAGATGACTCTTCTCGGGTGACCACAGATGCCAGCAATTTAGAATGAGGGGCAACCTTGGAATATTTGTCTGTACTGGGAAGGAGGGATCTCCTGCAGGCTGGTTTCTCTTCAAAACTTAGGAAACTTAGGCCGTTCAGATGGCCTTTCCAGAGTTTGGGTCGTGCCTCCTTGGGCACCATGTTCTGGTAAGTACGGCCACTCAGGTGGTGATGGGGTTTCTGAACCGCGTGGGGGGTTGCAGGATACAGTCCGTGTGGCTCGTGATTCAGGAGGTAATAGCCAGGGCAGAGAGCACTGTGCTAACTCTGAGGGTGATGTATCTTCAAGGGAGGGAGAATTGTGCAACGGATCATCTGTGCAGGGTTTTCCCCCATGAGTGCAATTTCTTTGATGAAAGTGGTGTTCCAGTTGTTGCAGAAAAGGTTTAGGTGTCCAACGGTGGACCTGTTTGTGGACAAGGACAATACTTTCCTTCCACGCTTCTGTACAATTATTCCTTGTGCAGCGGTGTGCCTGACCGAAGTAATGTCATTCAGGTGGATGGGGGACCTGCTTTATGAATTCTCGCCGATCCCGTTGATTACCACAGTGTTGTGCAAGATTCAACAGAACAAGGCCTATGTGTTGTTGGTAGTACCAGGGTGGATCAGATGCCCATGGTATCCGCTGCTGAGGACTCTAGCTTTTAGGATTGTTTGACAATTCAAGACCATCTTTATCCTCTGAGGCCCCCCTCTTCCGGCAGGTGTTCTGAAGAGATTGCACCTTCGGGCTGTTTCCAGATGGTGTGTTAGAAAAGGTTTGGACTCTGGATGATTGATCCTGTAAGAGTAATGGGGTTCCTGTTGGATTACTTTGCCTTGGATCTGGCTCAGTCTATTCTACGGGCGCAATGTGTGACTTTGAGGGTCTTCAGAAGTCCCCATTTGGATAATTTAGGTGTTCTAGTTTCTAGGTCAATGCAAAGTTATTTTCTTCGGCGTCCTGGGGTGTTATGTCCGACTCTGGAATAGGATCTATATTTGGTATTAAGGGCACTTCAGGCTTCTCCATTTCAGCCTTTGGATGAGGTTTTCATTATGTTTTTAACCCTGAAGGTGGTTTTGTTTTCCTGGTGAACCTTGTAACAGCAAGATGAATTAGGGAGTTGGGGTAGTCTTTGAGGTTCCTGCTTTTTCTCAAGGTGTTACCAGATTATCCTTCGTAGACAACGTGGCCATTGAGGCTTTCAGCCCGTTGGAATTGCCAAATGTTGGCATCTAATGAAGATTATCAGTGCTTTCATCATGGGAAATTCACTCGTCATTATTGCTTAGGAATGTTCTTCTCTGATTCCTTATCCTAATTGTCAGTTACATGCAGCAAAGATTCTGCCTTATTCACTGTTGTTCCTTTTGTCGATTGGGAGTACATCTAAACCTACTGTATAGATTTATGATCATATAGAGAAGTTATCTTACTGCCTCGATTAGTTGTATGTATTTCACGGATCTGCGCTGATGAGTTTTTGAATGATTGTAATTTGCATGGTCCTAGCATTATTTTCCATTGGCTTTGCTGATGAAGGCGCCAGGTTCGTCGAAAAGTGTGTAGATACTAACCCTGGGTGTAGTGTGCGTTGCGGGGCTATGCGGAGTGCCACTGAGCCGGAAACAAACTCTGTGAAACTCAGCGCAGCTCTGCTACGCCACCCGCCTCCCAACCCCTCATTAACAATTGAAAAACAATTACATTAAATAACTTTAAAGTACACAAAACCACTTACCTCGGCTGCGGCATTCCCGGGCTGCCCTTCTCATCTTCATGGCCGTTTCTGAAAAAACTGAGCAGGCGCACGTGCCCGCACATGCGCATTTCTCCTGAGAACTGCGCATTCCCGGGTGCGCGCACATGCCCAGTTTTTCTAGAAACGGCCATGAAGACGAGGAGGGCAGCCGGGGGACGCCGCAGCCCAGGTAAGTGTTTTTTATGTACTTTAAAGTTATTTATTTTAATTGTTTTTCAGTTTTTAATAGGGGTGGTGGGAGGCGGGGGCTTGCCAACTCCGCTCCGCTATGGAGTGTGCAGAGATTTGTCTGCTCCGCGTTCTCCGCGGAACGCGGACTAGGCAAATTTACACACACTCCGCGGGCGGAGCGAAGTTCTCTGCCCACGGTTAGTAGATACATCAAAGAACCATCACTGATTGATTTTATTAGTCACTATATTGTATTGTTTAACTTTGTATATCTTTCACTGTGTATTGTTTGTACATGTGGTGATGCCATTAATTTTCTGTGTGACTATTCAAACCTCCACATATTAAGTAACCTGAGGTTGTATCCAGTTGTGCCGGCTGTATGCGACATTGTAAACATACATACCAGGTCTGAAATAGATTTGTCTGTTTCTTGTGTTCTCATTGTATTTAATATGTCTATTTATACAGAACCTTAAAAACAATATGCTTTGTAGTCATTTAAAATTTTCTTTCTATTGATAAAATGATTTTTTTAAAGGCACTAGTGGTACATTGAGTCTATTGCTATCACCTTAGATTTATGGTCTCATATCCTTTTGAGACCAACCAGTTGCCTAGGGATTTATTTCATGAACAATTGTTTTTGCCCCAATTCAATCCTTGATGAACTAATCCAGATAAGAGGTTTTGCCAGCTTTCAATCTGGAGCCTCAGTCAGCGGTAGAGTCTAGATTACAACTTTTGGATGTAAAAAGGGTGATAATGTAATATCTTGAGAAGATGGAGAAATGTAAAAAATTGGACAGTTTGTTTGTCACCTTTGGTCCGGTGAGGAATGGGATGAACCCATACGACTCCACGCCAGTAGATGGATTAAACAGATGGTCCTATTAGTTTGTGTGGCTCAAGGTTCGGTGGCGACTTCCAGGGTACAGGGGAGCTCTGCTTGTATTTTTTCTGTTTCTTGAGCTTCCTTTAAGGGTGTGTCTATTGAGGACATTTGCAATGCCACCACATGAGCCTCCCAACACATATTTGTTGGAACATTTTCGGGTGGTGTTGTAGGCTTGGCAGGCATTGATTTTACTTCACCTGTGTTGAATGCAAACACTAGCAGTTGAGTTACTGTATGACAAGTGTCTTACGGCTGTGTTATTTGTCATGTGTTTCTTTTTTGATTTACATCTCACAAGTTACATGCAAATTTGATTAGGTTGTTTTTCTGGTGATCATAAAGCCGAATATGGCTTTGATATTAGCTCACTATGTAAGTAACATGGCAGGGGAGACTGACGAGGAGGTAATGCCCCAATTACTTATCAGTAATCTTCATTACTCCAAGTCCAGGGTTCCTCGCCACATGGGTTTCCTATCCCTTGTTCTTTTTCATGTATTGTGGGGCTTGAGAGAGGAAGAGGAAGTGGGGTGGGTTGAGCCTCCTCTTATGGATAAAGTCGGAGTGATGGAGGTTAGCTATTTTAGGGAGGGATTGGGAAGGCTGGAGCATTAATTTTGCTTGGGGGGTTCTGTGGGGGAGCTGAAGCTCACTATTTAAGTAATGTGATGAGGAAGACTGGACTTGGAGTAATGTAGATAACCGGGGCAATAAGTAACCGGGGAAATTTAAATCAATCAGCATTTTTTGCCACTGCCAGATGCCTAGAGAGAGTGGCTGTGATTAACCCCATGCATGCTCATGACGGAGCCGCTCCGTCATGAGCCGCGGTTGCGCTGTGCTCATGACGGAGCGGTTCCGTCATGGGCATGCGAAGAGGTTAAGGGAAGGCTCCATGAACGCAGGTGGTGGGCAGGCTAAATTAAGTTTACCATTTGTGCCATACATATGGATATCCTTCTACAAACATTCCATTGCTACTCTGAAAAAACTTGAAATAGTGCTTAAATAGTTTTATATTGTGTTTTTTCACAGGCGTTGCTACCAGGTGCCAAGTCTCATGTCACGTTGGACATATTTAGCCAGTCTTGGCTTTTCACAAGCAGCACTTTGCATGCTTCGATTTTTAGCCTATTCTTACAATAATAAAAGCAAGTCTACATGTGCCATAATACTTTGATGAAAACAAGCTAGGGTAGGCTCACATGGCAAATATCTACTTGGCAGCAATTGGTTCTCATGAATTCCCTCAAAAGAGAATTAATATAGTTTAATGTTAAACGCTGTTTGTTCAAGCCAAGTAGTAATTCAGTTATCTAATTGACACTAGACACAGTGAATAACACTTTTAAATGAGTGTACATGGATTTCAAGTGGACACATTTTCTGATCAAACCAATTCATTCTTTAAGGAATGCCTTAGCTTTTGCTTGTTTTACTGGGACGTGCCTGTGCCAATTTTAATTCCATGTATATTAACATGTTGTATATTGAAGCTATGAATGGAAAAAAATTGCCATATCCATCAGGCCGCCCCAATGCTGGTCCGATTTTGGAAAGATTTGAAAGCTCACCAATTTATTAAACAATAGATCACATTGCATCAACCGCCTACAACCCTTCTTCCTCTCCTGCTCTTTATTGACTTTATGCTTGTTTTTGGCCATGCACAGCGCTCCGCTGCCTTTTGGCTAAGTTTGTGCTTTAGAAATACTATAGACATACATACATACATAAGAACATACATACACATATACATAAGTGATACCAATTCTGGCGATGTAACGTCTAGAAGTGTCATTAAAGTGAAAGGTTTGTGTCTCTGCTGTGGAAATTTGAATTTTGACTCCCCTGGTATAGAGTGCCTCTGATCAGGGGAACTCACCTGGCTTTCTCCTGCTGTTGGTTTCTTCATTCATCCTCAAGCTTCTGCCTTGCTTCTCCACCACTCTAGCTCTAACTCTGGTCCAGCTGTGGATTTGTCCCAGCTCTTCTCTAAACTTGCCTGCCCTGCCCTAGTTCTGCCCCAACTCTGCTGCATCCTACCAAGCTCCAACTCGGCTCCTGTCCTGATCAAACCTCTACCAAAAACTGCAGCCTTTCAATAACTGTCCTACAGTTGGGACCCAGCACCATGGGGATTATTGTGCCTTTGTTCCTTTTATTCTTGATGCTGTTAGGCACTTAATTCCAGTGGGCATCTTTTATGTAACCCAGGTTTCATTTGGGATACAGAGTGTACTTCCTGGAAGGGGTTCCCTTTCAATAGAGACTCTCAATAAGAGGTGAAGAACACAGCCCTTGCCATTGGCTGGAAATGTAGCAGCATTTGTTTACATCTCTGAAAGAATTGAAGAGCACAATGGAATGCAATTCAATAATATGCCCCAACGTATAATAATATAACAAAAACATTACGAGGCACTAGACAATAAACCAGTCAAAGTAGAACACAACACAACAACCAGAGTACAACACAGCAATAACACAGTGCAATAATGTAGCACAACAGCACAAAAAAACATAACACGTCACTACCACAAAGAAATGCAACACAACAAATATGCACACATATTTTTGTCACACATTACCACCACCATAAGTATGCTTTTATATTACCATGGCTAACACAATGCCTTAGGGCCTTATTATGACTCTGGCGATCAACAGACCGCCAGACTCACAGTGGCGATTTCCCGACCGCCCTATTACGACTAAGGCGGTCGGGCTGTCATAGGACCACCGCTAGGGAACTGCTGTTGCCTGGCCGTTGCATGGCGGTCCTGAGGCCACAGTTTTCCTGGCTTGGCCGCTGCAGCCCGCCAAACATATTATGAGTTTCCTCACTGCCACACTTTTTATGAAGGTGAGACCGCCATGAAAAGTGTGACGGTGAGGATACAAAACGGGCCCTACAGGGCCTCCTGGTCCCTCACGCCATGTAGATGCACACAGGTGGGCACAACATGTGACCCCCTGTTTGCATGCTCACCATACCTACACCGCATGGGCTGCAGAAGTCCATATCATACAGGTACTGCCTTTGGCGTTCCCATTGCTGTGCCACCACCCTGGGAGCGGCAAAGAACTGTCCCGCCAGACCAGGAGAAAACTCCTGATCTGGCAGGCGGTTCCTACACAGATTTGGCGGTGCAGGACCGGGGCGGTCCAGGCATACCGCCGAACCCCTTAGTTACCACCAAGAGCATGTAAGAGCATCATTAAAAAATGTTTTGTGATCCCAAATGCTTCTGGTAAAATTCTTCGACTTTTCTTTTGGGCGTCTGATACCTCTGACTGGACGAGTGATCCGAATTAGCTAACAATTCCCTATCTAATTACATATACTGCTCCCCAAGATAAATATTCACGTTTAATTAGTTTGCAATGACCTACAACAAGTATGTACATTGGAAAGGCTATATTGCCATATTCAAGAGATCTGCTCAGTCAGTTGAAACGTGAACTTTCTTCTTCGTTCTCATGTTCCTCGTACAAACAACCGACGTAACCCGCCTTTATTCACAAAAATCCAGTTTTTCTCATTCATGGTAGAACCTTTAGAGGCTATAACACAGAAAAGAAGCTCTTCTACGTAAAGTGTTTAAATACATACAGCCAATACTCCGGGGGGCTCAAATCATGAATAAATTAATGCTGCTAATTAGAGCCATATGCTTCCTTTGATGCAAGGCTATGCATTTCTCGCCTTTGAAGTGTCTGTTTCATTATGCATCTGATAAGTCAGTCTAGCTCGCTAGCGGAATTAATCATGTTTAACATTTACCAGTCCATGACAGAAATTATTGTGACAAATGTCTGTTAATATGCAAATGAGGCTCCTATTGCCTCGAACATCATGCCATAATTACTCAGCTGTTTCTCCGGTGTGATTTATTGAATCAGCAATTTGTGGTGATGGAGTACCTCAGCCTAATTTAGTCATGTAGATTCATTAATGTTCGAGGGGTGGAAATATGCTTCCTGTCAAGCCGTAGAATTATTTGTTAGCACTACAACATGGCACGGGTCATTGAATTCGGCTACGTAAATCCATTTGCAGAATGCGGAGGAGACGCTCGCGCCCAGTTGACAAGTGCGTGCGCACCGAGACCTCTTCCCGCGGCGTTGCTTTTACTCGCGCCTGAGTGGTTAGATTCAAGGGAGCACCCTGAGAATACATGAGCAGATGGTCTTGGAAGTGCTATAAATACCATGATTAATTGGCTAATGACTTTTTTTTGCATTCGGTGAAGTACCGGTCGGATTAATGGGCACTCAGCCACCATGTAAACAATGTTTAAATTAATTTGAGGTAGAATTACAATCAGTGTATTACACCTCTGCGTGCTAAATAGAAGAGGTTGGCTAATGCCTTTTCCCTTACTACAGCAAAGAAAGTGTGTATAGGCAGAAGGGGCGACAGTGAAAAATAGCCTACATGGTGTGAAGTGGGTCAAAAATATGGTGAATTACTGATTGGTTTCTTGTGAGGAACATTTCTTTGGATATTTCTCCCCCACTGGCATCTACTCTCAGACTGAGATGAATGGTGAGTGGTTCAAGAGGGACAGTGAATGTGGAAGGTTGAAACTGTTGAGCTTTGTCATACTGCAATGTATTCTGACAGTGATGTCAATAAAAGAATGTTAAAAAAATTATCGGTATATCTCATTTCTTACCGATAATCGTCATTACTCCGTCCTAGATTTCTCGTTCCACTCATCGCTAATGAGATGTTATCCTCTCTTATACAGAACAAGCACTGGCAAAGCCAGTAGGTCTCGTGTATAGGTGTGAGGAGGGAGGATGTTGATGAGTAAACGGGGGAGGAGGTCGGAGTGAGCAACAGAATAGTATATGTAAATAAGCACCACGAAGCCATAAGTGGGAGGGGCAAAGAAACAGGAACGGGAGGGTGGGTGTTATGAGCAGTGGTCCAAGTGGGGGGAAAAAGTAGGGGAACTGTGAGTGGAGAATAAGAGGGCGGGAATAACTCATGGCCTGGGTCAGTGCACGGAGTCAGAGATGTGGCAGAAAGAGCAAAATATCCCAATTTTTTGTATTTGTTTGGTATTTCACTGACCATTTACAACTTATTACATTATTTAATTCATCCAAGGGATACACATGTTTATTAAACGTTGAATATGATTACTGACATTAAAATGTTTTCACAAAGTGGGGTACGTTTCTAATCACAGAATGAACCAAATACACTTAAAAGTGGAAGGAAGAGCCATTTGTCTACGACCATGCAGTTTCTGTCATCAGCACTTCTCCCTTTTTCAACAAGAACAGTTCAAACATGAATGACAAATATCCCAGTTTGCAAATGTTTTCCACCTAATTATGTCTCTGCCATATTTGCCACATATTACACCAGCTGCTGCATAATCTAATGATTTTAACTAATACATTGTTTGAAGCTCAAATGCATCAAAAGTTACAAAAAAATGTGACTTGTGTTGCTGCGAAGTGGAGGGCCCTTTGCAAAGATTGACTGGTAACCTTTCTCACTGCTGCATATGCCTGTTACAGTGGTACTGACTAGGCAAAATATTTGCAGTGACTTTAAGTATGTTTAAAAATGTCAAAATATTAAAGTATCAAAAATATACCACATTATGCTGCAGACTTTTTTTTTGCTGCATAATTTAATCAACACTGTGGCATAATCTTGTTCTCTCTTGCTACATATTTATACTGGCCCCAAAGCAGGCAGCACATGTTAAAAGCGCTTGTGCATGGAGCAGAGAGGCCGTGAAGTTTGCAAACTTAGTTTGGTGTGCGTGAAAATCCTGCATTGCCGATCCCTGGTGAGTTGCACTACTATTGCTGAAACAAGGCCAATTGAGATACCAGTGGGTGAGGCACACTCACTTCAAGGGTCCTGTGACCTCAGTGACCAATTCACTGTCACTCTGAGGTGTGTTGCCTTGTAAGCCTGCCCACAAGACTGGAGGTGAACTTCAGCATGGATTGTGGTGGACAGGCCTTCGAGGATAACCCACACTTGCCACTGCTAGGGCCCACCTTCTGGTGCTAAGACACCCGGGCTTCTACAGTCTAGCTGGGCCTCTGGAGAGTGGTCTGGTGGACTGGTCATGAAGGCTGAACTTGGGTCTCCAGACTAAAATTCGGCAGCTCTGGCCATAGTACCACATCCTCTCCCACACTGAACACCATACCGCCCCACTGAGAGAAACTTGTACTGCCTTCAGCTATAAACCAGTTGTGATGCGCTATAAACACCTGGATGTAACTCAATTCAAATTATGCACTAGACAAGTAATATGCTGTCTGAAAAAAAAGTGATAACATCTTAGGGAAATCAGTCAGTCAGTCAAGCAGGCTTTATTCGACAATTGTCATAAAAGCAGAACAGATGTAATTCATTCTTAAAATTGGATAGAAATAAGAAATACATAAAAATCTGGATCAAAATTCAATTAATCTAAGCTTTTAAAAAGAACTTGAGTTCATGACCAAAAATGATTATAATACATGCGAGTGAAAATACAATTCATCTCAGCTATTAAAAGGAATACATTCATAATCAAAGCAGTAATAATACATTATGTACAGCAAATTATTACAGTACTCATGCAAAAACCTTAACCCTTCATCACTTTGCTCCTAATAATCCAAGACCATCCTAAAAATGTTGCCACTGCAATGTATACAAAAGGGATAGTGCTTGTACGAATGATTCTAATAGCTACTACTCCACTCCTAGTGCCCAATAATTTGCACATTGTGCGCAGCCAAGCTTTACGCGGAGGGGAGTACGCAGAGCACCCAAACAGCACATTAACTATTGTTTCCAGGGGCGCCTGACAGCATGGACATGAGGCGTTCCCACCACTTAACCACCTAGATGTGAAGGCTCTAATAGGTAAACTGCCAATTCTCATTTGAAAATAGAGCTTTCTATCTAGTGGCTTTGTTAAATCGTCCCAAAATTTCTCAAAAAGTGGCTCGTCCTTAAATTCCAGAAAAAAAAACCATCAGTGAAAGAGGAGCAGTGGTTCTGAAAACTCTTAGAGATATCATATCCCAATATAGGCTTTTGAGTTCCTTTTTGGAAGGGAACATAGCATTAAGCCGGTCCTCCCATAGCTCAACCAGCCCCAGCTCTTTGAGAATCCTACCAATTTCAGAGAGCCATTTGATTCGGTGTAAAGTATCACTTTTAATTATATCCAAGAGTCCTGTAGCAAATATTTTTAGTTCGGGGGTTGACCATAAACGCCTCCAGTACAATACAGGTTGCAAATTAGCAATTAAATCTATTCATCTCATATCCAAATCATAAAAAACAGGGCCCTTGGGGTTGTTCTGGGGTAGGTTAGCAAATGTTCATAAGAACCTATATTCGGAACATACCAACTTATTAAGGTTCCCAAACCCCCAGATCTCTACACCATAAAGTGCAGCGCTCACTGCCTTTGCGTTGTACACAGCGATGGCCGGAGCCACAGGTTTTGTCAAAGATTTGGCATGCTCTTTACTCAATGTGCCAGCCAATTGTTGATGCTTGAGAGTTGCCAAGCCTATCTGTTCATTCCACCGCAAGTCGTTTTGGATGATAACAACCAAGTAGCTAAATGATTTAACTTGCTCCAGGGGTAAATTATTCATGGACACATTGCCCTTATATGATTTATGTTGATTAAAAGACATGAACTTAGATTTTAAAACATTTACTTCCAGACCACGATTGGTGCAAAAATCTTGGAAAATACCCAGTGCTTTTTGCAATCCACTTGGGGTCTTGGAGATAATGAGACAATCGTCGGCAAACATTAAAATCGGTACCTTCGCACCTGCTCGGGTCGGGGCATCAATATTTGCTTCAATCAGTGCATTGGCCACATTACTGATATAAAGGGAAAACAGGGTCGGGGCTAACACACAGCCTTGCCGTATCCCCCTTTCTACTGGAAACTGGCTGGTAATATTTCCAGCTGAACTCCATCCAATCTGGGCAAAGTTGTGTTCATGGAGTTTCATAATTAAAGAAAGGAGGGCAGGAGGCATACCCATATCATTTAAAACAAACCAAAGGTTTGAGCACGGAACAAGATCGAATGCTGCCCTTAGATCAATGAAGGCAGCATATAAGCTGCCCCCACCTAATTGTACAGTCTTCCAGTAAAGCATAGCAAAATGCAATACTTGGTCGACTGTGCTAATACAAGCTCTAAATCCTGCTTGAAGATGTGATAGAATATTCTTTTCACGCTCCCAATCCTGGACTTTGTTTAGGACCAATCTACCGAAGACCTTCTGAATAGTATCGATCAAACTGCAGTAATTACCAGGAAGTGACTTATCGCCCTTCTAAAAAACTGAAATAATTTCCACACCATTCTACGATTCAGGTATAGGTGCTCCTTTTGCTATTATGTTTGCCAACAAAAGTATGTACCTCCCCCAGGATTCCCTATCATATAGAAAAATATCAGCAGGAACGCCATCTATACCAGGCGCCCTCCCAGATATTACAGAATCAAGGGCACACTCTATATCCCCAATATTAAAAGCATCTTCCAGGTAAGGAGCATATATGACCTCTGCCCTGGTATCTATACTTAGTTCCCTGCCTTTAGCATATTGGGGCTTAAAATAAGCCGCCCAATCATCTTGGGGTACCCAGTATTGCGGCTTGTTAGGTTGGCCCTTGCATCCCCACTTAAGTATACTCCAGAAATGTTTAAAGGTCTTTGTGGTACTAGCTTCTTTGAGCTCATGCCACTTCTTCTCATCCCAGGCATGCTTGGATTTTAATATTACAGATTTGTAGGCTGCCTTTGCAAGACGTACAGTAATGCTGGAACCAGATTTTATAGCCTGACCCAAATCAAGGCGTGCTTTTCTACATTCCTTTGTATACCAGCAAGGAGTGTTCTCAATTGGATCCTTGTTTCGCTTACGTGGTCTAAAAAATAATCCTTTTAATTGGGCAAACAACCTTTCATGTATCCTG
This sequence comes from Lissotriton vulgaris, assembly GCF_964263255.1. Taxonomy (NCBI): domain Eukaryota; kingdom Metazoa; phylum Chordata; class Amphibia; order Caudata; family Salamandridae; genus Lissotriton; species Lissotriton vulgaris. The sequence continues at coordinate 1,371,349,740 of NC_141691.1, forward strand.
GTACCATTTTCTCTGTCTATTTCTGTGGCTTCAGCACTGGTAAAGGAGCTCAACTCCCTAGTCGCATGTTCTAGCTTGCTTGAAATAAAATCAATATTTTCCTGGCAATCAATCAATTTTTGCCATTTTACATGGCGCATATCATTGGCAAGAACTATACATTGGGGGGATTTATCACTCACTCAATTCGCAGCCGTAGGCGCGTCCCAGTAGGTCAGGGCCATGCACAGTGGGTTGTGATCACTCTCGATACGGTCCATGACCTCCATATCCTCTAGGTGGTTCCACATTTCAAGATTGACTAATATGTAGTCAATTCTACTTTCTCTAGGTCCACTTTTAAAAGTGACAGCACCCTCCTTGTCTTTTGGAGTCCTGCCATTGGCCGCCCCTAACCCTTTGTTTAGATAAAATGAATTAATTTGAATCGCCAGTTCCGTCCATTTCTTTACTGGCTCCAACTCTAATTTAAGGACACTCCACTATTTATCTTGTTCCTCTATGAAGTTCCAATTGCCACTTAACAGGGGTTCAAAAGTTGCGTTAAAATCTCCTGCTACAGTTATGTGAGATTGGGCAGAATATCTATCTATAAGCTCCTCGAGAGCGATAAATGTTCCAGATTTCTTTCCCCCTGTACTTCTAGCGTACACATTATAAATATCTACAGATTTGGCCTGATTGAAGGTAAGTGTTACAATCTGTATGTCTTTATGATTTGTTGGAAGCACTTTTACAGTGGTTCCTAGACCCTGCCTTATCCAGATTGTTAAACCTCCAGATGGCCGACCTCTTTCACTTTTTTCTGCGGGTACACTATAGTTTAAAAACCCAGTGAGATTCTGGGGTTCAAGTAACCAAGTTTCTTGAAATATACATATATAATGCAAATTAATAAACAAAGTCCATTCCGGGCTTTGAATCTTGGTACTCAAGCCAGCGATATTCCATGACACGATAAGACCAGATTTTCCGAGCCCATTTAACAAATTAGAATTTACATTTAAGCTTGGATTTGCTGATGGACAGGCTAGAGTAGATATTGTGTGCCCTTCCAAGACCCTCGGGGTTACCGATGTACATGAAATCCTTGCACTAATGACTGAGTGCATACTTGGGGTCTCTACTGCAGTACTAGCTGGCCGGCCTAGCTCGTCACCCTCAGTTGCCATTCAATCGTTGGTATCCAGGCCCGATCCACCCTGCCCTCTTTCTGATACTCGCTTACCCATTTCGACCATCCACTGTTGGGGGGGGAGATCTCATTTGTATAAGGGAATAATCAGGGGAATAGCTTCTAAATTCTAATAATATCAAGCTTTGTGCCAGGTATTCCTCTTTAAAAATTATTTCGATACAATCGGTCTTACTCCCTTTGTGTGTGAGCCTTCGAGCCCGGGAGATGTCATCCCTAATCACAGATAGACATCCCCTGATATGTCTGATCCAATGAATAGGTTTGTTTGTTAGGGAGTCACTTGTTTCCATATCCCTCCCAGGGCCCAATTTTGGAACATTCACCATAAAGACTTTCAACATGTCATCCGAGTGGGGACTGGGTTGTTGAATAACACTATCTATTTGTGTGCTTTCAAGTTGTCTTGGCATACTTGGCATGCTGGATCTAATACTAGATCTATTACTCGGTTTAGAATCACCGATTTCTTCGCCAGATTTTACATTAGAATTCTTTGCAGATTTCATAAGTGGGGCCTGTAATAACCCGTTCCTCTTTCCAACTACTTCACTATATAAAGTACTGTTCTGTCTCAGCAGCCTATCCCTGGATTGATTAGATACAGTATGCTGTGCTATCACTTTCCGTTTATCTGGGGATACACCGTTTAGTTGTTTCTTGACCAAACAACAAGTAGGACATGGGGTATACAACTGTTACCACGCATTTTTTACCACGCACTACCATTACAACGCAGGCATTACAACGCATACCATTACAACGCATTGCGCTGGGGGGGGCGCTCTAGGATAGGGAATAAGTTTAATTTTATATCCAACACCTTCCCTAGTATCCACGGGGACTGGAGTTGGAATATAAAATTATACTTACCACTATCCAGCACCTCAAAGCGCTATGCGTTGTAACGGTATTCGTTGTAAATACCGCGTTGTAATGGTATGCGTGGTAAAAGTATGCGTTGTAACGTCATACATCCAGGACATGGGCCAGAGCTAGTTGTGACATTATTTACTTTGGCAGTTAAAGCTTCAATCTTGGCTTGCATCCCTTCGATAAGCTTACATTGTTGGTCAACCACACTAAGCAAAGTAGTATTATCACACCCAGTGGGAAGGAAGGAAGCAGGAGGATCAGAAAAAGCCCCACGCATTAGTTCATTAGCTCCTTGTGGGACATCTCGTGTAGTTGGATGGGTTTTAGAGCCCTCGATCACTGGATCGGAACAATCAATATTCGCTAATACAGAAAACCTGTTTACACAGTGTACAATCGGATCTACTACATTCTCGTTAACCCCGGGATTTTCAATGCCTTCATCGCAGTTATGGTCAATTTGTTTTTTCCCTAGGAACATCTTGGGAACCACTACCAAACCCTGTTTGCTACACTTCCTTACTGCATCAGCCGCTTCCCCAGTACTCCCACCTGTGTTCCAATTAGGGTATGTTCAGATGTATGTTCAGATGTAAGTAAAGCTCCACAGTCCTCTATCAGTTCATCAATACAGGTCACTATGCAATTTTCCCCCGCATGCTTTACAACTTTCTTAAGCCTCTTGGATTTTTCCTTTTAACTAGCACGCTTGCACCCTCTATCCCAACCTCCATACTTTTCCTTTTCCCCATTAGTCAAAGTCGGGTGACAACAGTACCTTTGTAGTTCAGAGTAGGAGTTAGAGGAGTGGTCCAGCCCAGCCTCTTTCAGCCCCTGACGGCCACAGACGGCCCACCCTTTGCCCGGGCTTAGCCCGCGTGCGTCCCAGGAGGCAGGAGGGGTACCGCGTTCTTACGGCGCCTCCAGGCACAGCATGAGCGTCAGAGGTGCACTGATCCCCTGGGGCAGCTGGGAGGTGTGGTCCGAGGTGTCAGTGCAGCCGTTGCCCTCACAGCAGGAAAAGCGCCGGTGGTATCAGCAGCGCGGCTGTTGCCCTCACGGCCTCCGGGATGTGTGTGCTCTGCCCTGTGTCACTCGGGGGACGCTCGGAGCACCGCATTCTTATGGCGCCTCCAGGCGCAGCTGGAGCCTCAGAGGTGCGCCGGTCCCCTGGAGCAGCTTGGAGGTGTGGTCCGAGGTGTCAGCGCACCCGTTGCCCTCACGGCAGGAAAAGCGCCGGTGGTATCAGCAGCGTGGCCATTGCCCTCACGGGTCCTGTATGTGTGTGCTATGCCCTGTGTCACTCGGGGGAACGCTCGAGGCACCATGTTCTTATGGCGCCTCCAGGCGCAGCAGGAGCGTCAGAGGTGCGCTGGTCCCCTGGGTCAGCTGGGTCAGCTGGGAGGTGTGGTCCGAGGTGTCAGCGCGGCCATTGCCCTCACGGCAGTAAAAGCGCTGGTGGTATTAGCAGCGCGGCCGTTGCCCTCACGGGCTCCGGGATGTGTGTGCTCTGCCCTGTGTCTTAGGGAAATCAATTACTCTTAGGGAATGCAAGATTAAGTAAAACATGTGAAATGTAAGCAGGAACAACGTGGTCTTAACAGGGCGCAAAGAGGAGAAATGCTTTAGTTCATGTTTTTTCTGTTTTCATGTGTGCTGCATTGTGCAGCACACATAAAAACAGCAAAACCCCATGCATGATTGTTTATGTAGAGTAAGGTGTCCCTTCCTGCACATAAGTCATTTAAAAAATAACGAGTTGCAACTTCCATTTGTGCTGCAAAAATAGAAGTTACAAATCGCCATTTAAGATTGTTTATGTGCAAGAAAGGACACCTTACTGCACGCAAACAATCATTCAGCCGCAACACAGGCACCCATGCATTGTGGTGCAAGGGTGCCTGCGTTGGCGATAGGCAGCTGAAATTATCACCAGCGCAGGAAGAAACGCAGGGCTGTACCGTATTGTTGCAAATATAGTGCAGCCCTGCATTTCAGAGGTAGCGGAGGGCAACATTAAGCCAAGAAGGCTAACGCTGTGGTCTGTCACTTCTTTGTAAATTTGCCCCGTTGTTTAAAGAAAGACGACAAAACAAAAGTAGTGCTTTACTGGCAAACTCTTTAAAGGGGCCCTAATGTGTTTTGGTGTGAATGAAACCAATCTGGCCACTTTGCGACCACTCTGACTTGCTTTATTAGTTATTTTTAGTACTTTGAAGAATTTTTCTCTCCGCCCGAGGCTGCCCTTTGGAATAGAAAAATGTCTGAAAAAGAAATTGTGGCATGCTATGTAACTAATTCTTCTCTGTTGGGTCTATTTTTATGTAAATTGGAATTAGTAAGGCTATTGGATCCCTTCATGTTCTAGTTCGGAACTATGTTGTGCCTGTTTGAACTCTATCGGTCTTCGTGCTCCTGTGCCCTTGGTACCCGCAGCTTATCTTCAACCTACAAATAAAGAGCTACTAAATTCTTTATGAGAAGCGTCTTCAATACATTACAGACATTTGCAGCAAAAGGGTTTATTTTGTTTTTTTGTATCCCTTTCACAGGTTACCAAATAAAGGGAAGAAAGAGTAAGAGAGCGGATTCTTAAAGTCATAGTTTTCAGCAACAGAGAAGGAGCCACACAGAAAGAGAGGCAATAGGAGGAAGAAGTGAGAGAGATGGAAGCAGCTGCCAGCGGCAGAGCAGAAGGGGACACTGTCCTTGTCTTTCCTGGACAAGAAGGAAGAGGGACAGAGTCCTTTTCCTTCTATGCCCACCCCACCCATCCCCAAACGGCCATGAATGGCCGAGCCTTCTCTATAAGCTTTCGCTGGGACACATTTCCAAAAACAGAAAAGTAGGGAAACGGATTGCCTAAATATTAAGAAGTAGGGGCACGCTGTGCCCTTCTGATCCCGCCCACTTCAACTACTCACGGTTATGAGGGAGAAAAGCAGGATAGGGGCAGGTAGGGAAGGAAATAAAAAAGCATAGTGCAGCAGGAAGCATTAACCATGTCATATGGTGAGAAGTCAAAATATCAAAAATAAAATATCAACCTACATTAATATCAATATCGACCTACATTAATATCAAGGTGACAATATCGAAGGGACAATATCGAAGGGACATAATATCGATGTTAAGAATATCGATGGACAGAATATCGACCCTAAGGTAAGTAATATCGATTTTTTTATATTGATGTAAGTAAAATCGAAGATAGTAATATTGATATCAAATATATCGATGTTACTAATATCGATGTAACTAATATCAATGTTTATAAAATTGTAATGTATTTTATTATGTATTTAATGTGTATTTGTTATATGTGTTTTGTTACGTGTTCTACTTGTTTTAAAATATATGTATACAATTGTTATATGCTAATAATGTTTTTTTAAGTTACTTTGGGGCATATTATCAAGCGGGTTTATCTCCGCTTTTTTGGCTTTAAAAGCCAAGAAAGCGGAGATAAAATTATCTCCCTATTACCAAGCTGTCGCTAACACCAGTTAGCGACAGCTAGTAGGAGATAGCGACCATCTTGGGCCCCACTTTGCATGTCAGTGATATTTATCACTAATGAGATGCAAAGTGGGCGTGCCAAGATGTTAGAGACTGAAAACAGTCGCTAACATCGCTATCTCCTATTACCAACTTTTGGAGATATTCGCGCTAAGCGGAAATATCTCCAAAAGCTAACACCTGCTCTGAGCAGTTCTTAGCCATGTTATCCAATGGGAGGTGGATAACATGGCTAAGAGCATTTGCTCGATAATGCATGAATATCGCTGACTTTTCAGCGATATTCATGCATTTCGGCTGTTTTTTATCGCATTTGCGATAAACCTTGTTAATAGCAAGGTTTATCTGCGATAAAAATCGCCGATGTGCGGCGATAATTTTTGTCTCTAAACAAGTTAGAGACAAAAATTATCGCTAGTTGTTGGTAATATGCCCCTTTGTTTTTTAGTACCGTAGCGGGTTGTCGGTTTATAGGGGAATAGGGTGGGAAGTAATTTAAATATACTAAATTTGTTATACATTTTTAGGTCTTATAAATTAATTTTAATTATTTTTTGTGTTTAAGTTCTGTAGCGGGTTGTGGGTTTATAGGGAAATAGGGTGGGAAGTAATTTAATTGTAATTAAGGAATAATTTATTTTAAATATTTGGTATTGATAATGGTATTATAGTTAATTAATTAATAATTGGTAATACATGTTTAATAATTGGTAATTCATTTTTATTAATTGATTAATTGATAATTATGTCAAGTGTATTATTTTAATATTAGAGTGTGTTGTGCATTTATAGGGGAATTGTGTTGGAAGCAATTGAAATCTAATTAAATAAATATTACATTTATTGTTGGGTATTGGTAATTAAATTATTGGACAATAATTATTAATTGGTAATTATTTTAAAATATAATTGTTTGGTTATGAAAATAAATGTATTGTTGTTTTATCATTAATTGGTAATCAAATAATATTACATATTATTTATCGGTTAATTTAATTGATATATTAATACGTCATTATTAATTGGCAAATAATGTTTATTAATTATTAGTTTTGGTATAAAAATCATTTAATTGTTCGATATTTGTTAATTGGTAATTAAGTTGTAATAATTAATATGTTTTTGTTATTAAACATATTTTATTGTACAATGTTTATTATTTGGTAATTCATAATTATTAATTATTATTTATTGGTATTTAATATTAATTTATTCTTAGTTAATTATTTATTGGTAATTATGTTTTTAATAATTATTTATTGGTATTTCTAAATGGTTTAGAGTTATTTAATAATTAATTCATTAATTTAAAAAATATATATATTTATAAGTATGCTATTTTTAACTTCTAGTGGGAATAGTAATTTTTACCCCTACACTATCCAACACTTTCCCTACTGTTGCACTCACTGGAGTGGGAATAGTAATTTTTACTCCTACGCTATCCAACACTTTCCCTACTGTTGCACTCACTGGAGTGGGAATAGTACGTTTTACTCTCCCGCTATCCAACGCTTTCCCTACTGTGGCACTATTTGGAGTTGGAGTAGTAATTTCTACCCTTATGCTATCCAACACTTTCCCTACTGTTGCACTCACTGGAGTGAGAATAGTAATTTTTATCCCTACGCTATCCAACAATTTCCCTACTGTTGCATTCACTGAAGTAGGAATAGTAATCTTTGCCCCTACGCTATCCAACACTTTCCCTACTGTTTCACTCACTGGAGTGGGAATAGTAAATTTTACCCTCCCGCTATCCAATGTTTTCTCTACTGTTGCACTCTCTGGTGTTGGAATAGTAATTTTTACACCTAAGCTATCCAACACTTTCCCTACTGTTGGAGTGCCAATAGTCATTTTTACCCATACACTATCCAACACTTTCCCTATTGTTCCACTCTCTGGAGTAAGAATATTAATTTTTACCCCTCCGCTATCAAATGTTTTCCCTACTGTTGCACTCTCTGGAGTGGGAATAGTAATGTATACCCCTACACTATCCAACATGTTCCCTACTGTTGCACTCTCTGGAGTGGGAATAGTAATTGTATGCCCTACGCAATCCAACATTTTCCTTATTGTTGTTTTTTTTGGAGTTGGAATAGTAGTTTTATTCCCTCTGCTATTTAATATTTTTTGTATCATTTTAGTTAATGTAGTATATAATTAATTTTAAAAATATTAAAAGTAAATATAATTCTTTAATTTGTTATACATAATTATTTAATTTTTATTTATGTTATAGTTTTATGTGTATGGATGTATTTTTAGTTTATAATATTTTAAAATAATTTATAAGTAATTAAAATAATTATTTAAACTGGTTATTAAGTAAGTATATATATTATATATACCTTGTGATCAAGGCCACTGTGTTGGCTGAAACACGTTATGACCGCTTTGCACTATTATTTTAATGAACACGATATCCAGAACAGCAGAATACAGTGTATTCAAGAGTCAGTTTTTCTCTGTGTGGTGCCTGCATGCATCTTGGGGCGTTAACTGCTATTATATATAATATGTATTTTTTAATTAATGTTTTGTTAAATTATATATATTAGTTATTAATCTTAAACATTATACATTTAGTTTTAACTTAGTTTATTTTATGTATAAGTATTATTTAGCTAAAAAAACAATATTTTTAATAACAATATTTTTGACATTGATATTGTTTTCGATATTTTTGTACTTACCATGTTGTAGATAGAATATCGATATTCTTGATATCGATATTCTTGCTCCGATATTTATGTAGGTCGATTTTTTGACCTTCAATATTTTGTCAGTGATCCGCGTCATATAGCTTTAAAATAAAAGTAAAAAAGAAACAGTACCTGAAATACAGCATGAGTAGTATGACTGTGAAGGAATCCTAAATACTGCTGGAATAAAAGATTCTTCCATTGGGACAACTACTACTGCAATAAATCAACTGGTTCAGAACAAGCAAATGGCTAGTTATAACAATTGTCCCTGTATGAAGAGCAATTGGTGTACAAACAGGGCTGGCTTTAGCGCTGGTGTCGCCTGGTGGTACACGCTTTTTTGGCACCCCCCAATATGAAATATGAACCCTCTTTGGATTCCCTCACTACCACCCAGCAAAATGCCACTCATCTCTCCATTGACCCTCTCTCATATATATTACATTTAAAAAAAAGCTCTGGTAAGGCTGGCTTTACTAATCCACTCAGCTGTCCATATAAAATACAGATCTGTTTTTTGCAGTAGGCATATCAACGCTCTGCGTACCACCATTAGAAAAAACTCATCTGTCTCTTTGTCTAACAGGAACATTAATCACAAGAGTTATCATGACATTTTTTTTCCTGCCTGACAGCTGCACGCACGATGACTTCTGCAGAAGGTGCTTTTAAAATGTGCATCAGTGCTTCACTCAGCAACACCCCCCCCCCGCCCCCCAGACCAGTGCCCCCACTCCAATTAAGTGCCCAGTATACATAGGACCCAAATGCACCCGCAAAAGTCCGAAATGACGTCTCAGCACTGTCAACGGATGCCGTAGTCTAGCCAGGAAAAAGCTGCAAACAGCTGAGGCCCTCCCTCCCCTATCCCAACAGATCATCCCAGCCTGGCACACACCTGGTACCACGAGGAGAGCCGGTGTCTCCTGAAGCTTCCTAGATCCCATTCTCTGGAGCAGCACAGCTGGCACTCACCGAGGTGCGACATGGATGTTGTGCATTAGGTTGGCTATGTGGGAAGAGGCTGGGGCTAAGGGCATGACGGCTGTGGGTTTTTTCCTGACGTAGAAATTAACCCACTGTGGCCTATTGTCCCATAGAAGCATGTGAAAATAGAATGCAAATGCAGGGCAATGACACCCATCCTGTTGAACAACATGTTGTTTGCAAGAACAGTAAACAAAATCACGTACCCTCTGGCTTGAACTTAAATTTATTTTAAAACAAAAACAAAAAAGCATGTCGATAATGACGTGCACGGGATGCAGTGCGTCACCAGGCTACACCGGGTAAGCCTGGTGAGTGGTTATAAAGGCCACGTGAATAGACCTAAATAAACTGTAATGCACTTCATTCAATAACATTTAGTTACCAATACTCATTGTATTTGGTTAGGGTAACCAGAGGTGTGTAAAACATTGAGGGAGGTCTGCTAAGGGATGACTGCATAAGCACAGCTACTACGGGGGACTATTTCAGTGGAAGGGGCTGTGAGGGTGGCCTTCCTGCTTGTGCAGAGGAGCACACCTCTAGTTGTAATGAACAAGGGGTGGGACAGAGCTCGACAAGACATACCACAAGGGAAAGAATGTGACGAGGGCTCCAGAGCTCCGTCTTTAGAGCTTGGGAACCAAGGCAGAGTCTCGTGGTCTGCACACAATCCTGTAATTCTGGGTTATTTACATAATCTTCCAGTAACTGAAAGAAAACAAGCATTGATAAAGCCAGTAGGTCACGACTAAGTGAGAGTTATTGGCTTTGCCAATCTCTTTTAGCCATGTTGTCCAGCAGCGTCGCTGCGCAGCATAGCTAAAAGTAAAGTTATCAAAAAAGTGCTATGACATGCCCAGCGCCGACTCCGTGTCATATCGCTTTATATTTTTGGGTAGAAGAGAGGGAAGGCAAGCAAGGAGGTGGGGGTATGGGCAAGCAAGAATGGAGGGGTGGGGCATAAAGGACAGTACCATGACGAAATGATGGGTGGGAGGGGAAAGCAGCATCATGTGTAAAAAAAATAGCACTTAAATCAAATAGCACTTAAATCAAGGCGTAATCAGTGAACAGACACCAATTAAATGTAGTAAATTTGTTCTTGGTCCCTGAACCTGTGAAAGGTATGGAAGTGACGCATGGCCTCTGCAGGCTATTTTGAATGCAGCAAAGCACAGTGGCAGACGACAACAAAAGGGATAGCAATGAGCATGATGAAAGCCCTATATTGTATACAACAGTGTCGCTAGTGAGAGCGCATATTCATGTGCTGTTGTAAGCTCAACCCTAAAGAAGAACAGGAATGCCCATAGATATTGCCCCTTCCCCTCCTTCTGGGACCTATATAGGCGATACCTACACAGAATTCAGTCTGAACTACCAAGCCATCAATATGAAGGCCAGTAATCCTGGGAAGGAGGAAGTGAGGGAGAGGAGTGATTGATGGGATGAGGACATTAGGACCAGGAGTAATGAAGAACACCTGTAAGTAATGAGACATTACACCCAGGTCCATCTGTCCTGGCCCCCATCATCACTAATGAGGGACCCAAGCTGTGCTGTCTTGCATTCATATGGCAGTCAAAGAGAAAAAAAGACTAACATAGAGACCACTATAAGAATGTAACACCTCATTTATTCAGAAAAGTAAGAAGGTAAGAAACAGTGGACTGCAAAACTCCCAAGATGATCATAACCACACTAAAATGTCTGTAAGCGATAATGATTTGCAAAAGTCTTCGGAGTCACCCAAGTACCTGCCTAACAGATCTCTGAAAGGGAAACTCCCTTCAATTCAGCCCAGGAAGCAGCAACTCCCTTGGTGAATCTACCCTGAATTCCAACTCGGGGAGGAGACTCAGACAAACAACATCAGAGAAATCAATTGCTTAATTCACCTACTGATGAATGAAGAGAAAGCCATATCACATTTAGACGGGGACCCAAAAGACAAAAACAAAGAGTCCATCTTGCGATAAGACCGTGTCCTATCCAGATAAACCAAAAGTGCCCTCTTAACATCGAAGAGGCACCACTGAACATTTGAATCAGAACACCTTTTCAATTCTAAGGTTGGAAGATAAACCTCCTGGGCGTTATGAAACTGGGTAACAACTTGGGGAACAAATGAAGAATCCAAACAAAGAACCACCCCATCATCAAAAAAGACAAAAATGGTTCCCTCGCCATAAGAGCTTCCAGATCACCAATTCACCAAGCCCAAGTTATTACCACCAGTAAAACTATATTGAAAGTCAAGAACTTGATGTCAACTGTCTCCAAGGCCCAACAGGGTGGGAACCCAAGGACCTAAGAAACAGAAGAAGATCCCATAATGGAAATAAAAGTTTAATCAAGGTCTGGCCAAAATAAAACTTTGCAATAACCTGGACACCAAAACCTCTGCATCTGCCAGATTACTCCAAGGAGACATGGATATCCAAGGTAGAGAGTATTAAAATATTCTCGAAGCCTTCACATGGATTTGTAGGATATCATTCAGCTGGAAATCTAGAGGAGCAATTTGTATAGGCAACCACCACTTCTGCAAACTGCCCCAATGTCTTTCATAAGACTTTAAAGTAGAAGGTTTACATGTCTGCTGAATTACTACTGCCAAATGCCGGGATAACCTCGTGTGCTGCATTCCGTACCAATCAATTTCCAAACCGAGAGCTGAAGCCTCTGAAGAGGGAGAAAGGGAGTTGCCCTGAGAGGAGAAGGAGGCAGAGGCTCAACGAACAGTACTGGACTTCTAGAGATCCTGTAGGTCACCAAGAGCATCTTGGACAGAATGGGTCGACCACTATCATCACCCTGTGCTCCCTCAACCAATTTGTCAACAGCAGAGGAATGAGAAGAACCAGAGGGAATGCATACAACAACTGCCCAGGGCAGAAACAGGGCATTCACTCCCAAAGCTTCTACTTGTGGACTCCGTGAACAAAACCTGGACATATGAGCATTGTGCAGGGAAGCAAAGAGGTCTATGAAAGCTACACCAAACTTCTCGCATGGCTGAAGAAAGACCCCCTTGTAATGGAGCAAGGTTTCGCCCGTAAAGCGCCTTGATTAGACTCAGCCCTCTTGGAATAAACTGTAATATACTAATGAATATGTTTCGTCTTATTAACAAGGCAAAACACGATATTTCTAGTATCTAGGGGAAGCTTTTCTATGTTCTTTTACTAACCGTAACTCGATTAACTTAAAATGGCTGCTGCAACGCGAGAACATTTCTGCGCATGCATCTGTCACACTCACGTGACATGACGTACTTACTGCTTGGTGGGAAATTCTTGCTTCTGCGCACTAGAACTAAATATGGCTGCTCCTGTTTTCACATCCTAACGCTTGTGCTATTGCTTTTACTAAGTTGTCCATTCTGCTTAATTCCTAACACTGTAGTTAAAATAAAGTAAAGGGAATAAAGTAGAGATAAGTGGTATACAGTGCGTATTCATTTATTTCTTGTTCTAAAACAGTTTCTTTTTTACTTTTACCTGTATCGTATTTTGGGCCTGAAATGTACTTCTGAACACCATCTTTGGAGGAACTGCGCCTGTGCAGAGAAGCTCAAATTCCTGAAGCACTGGCATTGAAACCCGGCCAAGTCTTGACTTGCTAGAAGATCCGCCTGGGAAGCTGACCTCTCAACCCCACAAGAGGATGTATGACGTTACAACGCATGCTTTTACCACGCATGCCTTTACAACGCGATTTTTACATCGCAATCCATTACAACGCATAGCGCTTTGGGGTGCTGGATAGTGAAAAGTTTAATTTTCTATTCCAACTCCAGTCCCCGTGGACACTAGGGAAGGTGTTGGATAGAAAATTAAACTTATTCCCTATCCTAGAGCGCCCCCCAGCGCAATGCGTTGTAATGGTTTGCGTTGTAATGCCTGCGTTGTAATGGTAGTGCGTTGTAAAAGTTTCGTTGTAAAGGTTGTTCACCCCACAATAGGAAGCTGGATTGTACAAATTTATAATACAATGTTATTGATATTGATACATTCACTGCCGGGTGGAATAAAAGTGCATGGGAAAATAAAATATTGGGCGGGAACATAAATCTGAATATTGAAGAGCATGACCTCATAACTGGTATGGTGTGACCTCGTCTTTTGACTAATCAAATTGAGGGAATTCACACATTTGAAACATTGGGGGGTGGTACACTGCCCTGGAAAATGGTATATCTAGGGTAGGCTTAGCTAGTTAGATTGTCCGACTTGTCCGAATAGCTGAACTGTCACTGACCCAACGCACTCAATAGGCGATCGAGAGCAGAGGTGCTGACGGAGCACTCTGTCAGAAGAATCGATAACCCAATCTGGGTTCTGGGAAGGAGTTCGATAACCCAATTGGGGTTCCTGGGGAGAAGATTCGCTAAACCAATCGGGGTTCGACTTTTAGCTGCAGAAAGGGGTGTGACGCTGGTGTTGCACTTAAGCTTTGGGTGCCGGTCCTGACCTGCGGTGGTCCTGTCCTGATCCAATTTGTTAGTACTTATCCTGATTCTGGTCTGCACCTGTTCTATCCTGTTGGCACCTGCAATATCGGGGTCCTATCCTTTATCTCAGCCCGTGGCCAGGGTTGGTCTTCACACCATTCTAGGTAAATATAAAGCTGAGAGGAATTGTGGAGAAGTGTGGCTCAATGGTTAGAGCGGCAGACCCTGATGCAGAGGTCTGGCCCGGGACGAGGGTTCAATTCCCGCCTCAGCGGGTCTTGGGCTGAATTTCATCGGACCTGATAATTCTCACCTCGGTGCCTATTCTAATCACGGGCCCAACTCTGGGCAATAGATTCCTTAATCTCCACAATGGCCCCAACAGCACCAGGATGCCTGGCTGCACCTTGGGGGTGCCCAGGAGTGGATGCATCACAGAGAAAAAGCCAGGAAGGGTTCCACTGCGGTATTCGTACAAGTGCCGGAGAGACCCCATGTAGGGTGATTCGGGGGCTATACAAGTAATACAACATTTACATTTACAATATGTCATTGTGTTGTTTCCCTTTTCTTACCCTTTCTATATTTCAATGCTTAAAAAACGTTTCATGATACTCTCAAATCATCTTGTTTTGAAATTATTCTTGATTGATCAGGCCTTGACTAATTTAGTATGGACATCAACATTTAAAACATTATTTAGATAAAGCGTTTAAATCTTTCCTGAGTCTGTGGTTATTTAATGAGTGCAAATAATGATATACTGCCTATTATTCTAACTACCTTGATCCCTTCGGACTCTAGGTACCGGTGACAAGGATTGGTAAGACAAGGTATAGGTCCTAAAAAGGGGGAACGTCGTTTACGACGCAACTTTTAGCACGCAGTGCTATTACAACGCGGTTTTTAAATCGCATTCTATTACAACGCATGACTCTGGGGGGCGCTCAAGGATAGGGAATACTTTTAATTTACTATCCAACACCTTCCCTAGTGTCAGCGGGGACTGGTGTTGGAATAGTAAATTAAAATATTCACTATCCAACACCCCTTTCTGTTATGCGTTGTAAAAGAATGCGTTATAAAAACCGCGTTGTTACAGCATGCGTGCTAAAAGCATGCGTTGTAACAACGTACATCCCCTAAAAAGTAATATTTACTGGTTTTAAAGCGTAGGTTTACCTGTTCAAAGTGAGTACGTTTATGACAAATGTTTTTACGTTGTTAAATAATAAGTATTGCATTTTAAAAGTGAAAAGAAATAAGTTCTCGTATTACCTTGTAAAAGAGGGAGTCAGTTGAGGAGCTGTGCTGACGTCACTCAGAGCAGCGCTGTTATTGGTTGAGACAGCGGGTGTGTAATTGTAAAGGAGGGGTGAGTGCAGGAGCGTGAGAACTTGTCTCACGAGAAAAGCTGGGCAATCATTGGTCGAAATAAACTGAATTCAAATCACTGATTGGCTCATGAAAATAATAAACGCGCTGGTATTGGTGAAGCATTTAGTAAATAATTGAGTGTAGCTGCATATTAAATTTATTGGTGCAAATTATATGTGGCATTTAGATCTAACAGTTATAGGAAATAGACCCGAAAGGAGGTACTTAGGTTTTGCGCATGAGTAGTACATAAGGGGAAGACCTTATATCATGTACGGAGGAGAGAGAAAGATGTTGCTATTTAAAAAGATTAGGAATTTCTTTAAAAAGGGCAAAACGATTAAAACTAGAGAAGGGATTATTATTCCTCCACCAAATACGCCTGCATCATACATGATGGTAGAAAGAGGCTACCACACCTGTGTGTGGTTAGAGAACTGGACTGAGTATACCAAAGATGATAGTGTTTTGGCATTTCCAGAACATGGTACCTTTAATGGTAGACTTTTGTACAATTTGAGAACACGCATGAATGAATTAGATCCCAGACCTGGATTAACTAAGTACGAAGCATTAGAGGAATGGGAGACTGAGGCTTTTGAGCGAGATAGACCCAGAAGCGACAGAAATTGGAGTACATTTTATTCCAGATTTCCAAAAGAGACAAGAGATAAACAAATGAAGAAATGGAGACAGTCTATGTTAGTGGAGGGATTATATCCTGTGCGGACTTTAGAGGAAGCCTCAGGAAGCAAATGTACAGAGAAAACAATAAATGTAATGATGTGTGCTGAGTCAGATGATGACTACTTGGAGGATTTGTTAATGAAAAGACAGTCACCTTACCATGAAGAAGTAAATAGAGGTAACCCTAGTGCCCCGTTTTTTAATCCACCTTTGATTCCACAAGTAGTGCATGAAACCTCGTTAGAAAAGGTGTTACAGGAAAGGGAACGAGAAGCCATAAATAAACAGAGAAGTCAATTAATTCAGAAAATTTCACAGCTAAATATGAATCCTGAAGCCTTGACCTTTCCGGTAACCATAGGTCCCGTTGTTCCATTATACAGAGAGAAAAAGTCCTGTCCTAGACCTCCTGTTTTAACTACCCCTGTAGTGTATTCTAGAAAAGAACCCTTGATAGTTGAAGATCAAGCAAGGGAATGTGAGTCAGTGATTTCCCTGATGGATTTACCTATAAGGGAACCAGTGAGTGATTCTGTCAGGAACAACACTCCTGGAACTTTTAGAGAGGTGCGGATGGAAACATCCTCAGGTACAACAAGTGCTACTGTAGTAACCCCAGAAGAAATAGAGAGATGGTCCAGAGAAATAGAAAAACCAAAATCCCAGCCGAAGGTATTAGATATTTTTAAATTAAGAGTCGAATTAGAGGAGCTGATGGCTGGAAATGTGGGATTAGACAGGTTAAACACTCTCAGTGAGGATGAATTGTTGTTATTGGAGTATCACTCGAAATACTAAAACATTTCATGAAAAGTTAATTTGGAATTGATATTGGGAAATCTAAAGTTTTACGGAAACCTTACTGAGCTGAATTTTCTGACAAAGATTTAGAAAACATGAATGTGTCAGGACGTAAAGTGCAGATCAAGGAATTACTGTCATTGTTACAGAAGTGGGGTGATTTAGACAAATGGAAAACTAGATGGGCAAAGAAAAAGGAGGCCCAAGCAAAAAATACTGCAAATGAATATTTATTAAAAGAACCAGATAAAGGGGAAAGGTTGTGCCTAATAAGAGAAGTGCCTTGAGAAGGTTATGTGCATGTCCCATGGTCCCGACAGGATATTTTGTCATACACAATCGATTTCCTGAAACTCAGAGAGAAACCTGTAGAGTGGTACAGACAAGTCGAGAGATTTGTAAAAGTTTCGAAAGTACTGCTAAAAGATTTAGATGGGTTATTTGACATTGTGGTTCCTGTGGATCTATGGACAGAATGTAAAATAGCGATTGATTGGCCTAATGATGAGTACCCTAGAGACCAGAAGACAGGAGCCACGTCAGATGAGGTTAGGAAGAAATATAATCAAGTAATACTATACTTGAAAGGAAAGGTACGCCCAAAAGAAACTGACTGGACAAGAATAGACAGAACTACCCAAAATAAGGATGAATCAGTACATGCATATCATGTACAGTGGGTTGGAAAGAATTGACACGAAATACATGACCCATTTTATTTATCGATTTGTGTCAGGGTTAAAACCAGAAATTTCGCAAATGATTAAAGACCATAGAATCTGTTGGCAGGCCAAGCCAATAGATGAAATACTTAAGTATGCAAAATATTGTGGGGATGAAATTGACAATACACGAAACAATTTAGAAGAAAAGGTAATGTGGGCACAAGTAAAATTAGTAGAGCAACAGGAACTTCAGTTAACCCCTTGTATGCTCATGACGAGCTCAGCTCGTCATGGCATACAGCGCTCGGGTGCTCATGACGAGCTGAGCTCATCATGAGCCACACCCATGGGGGGAGCTCTGGCGCTCCCCCCGTGGGTGCCCGATCCTATTCATTTTCATGGGGGAAGGCAGGGGAAGACCTTCCCCTGCCTCCCCCCGCCCCCCGCCCGCGTCACCAATAACGTCAGCGCGAGAGGTACGCTGACGTCATTGGAGGTTCCCTTTCTCCTCTGACGTGCTGGGAAGCTATTTGTTTCCTGCGCGTCAGAGGAGAAAGAGGTGAGTTTTGGGGCTGGGGATTGGAGGATTTAAACGAAAGAGGCATTGGGGGAAAGGAAAGCGTTTTCCTTTCCCTCAATGCCTCTTTTGAGCATTCCTGCTGCACGATCGTGCGATCGTGCAGCAGGAATACCCACTAGACGCCAGGGATTTTTTATTTGGGAATGTTTGTTGGTTTGGGGAGTGGCCCCTTGGGCAAGGGTCGCTCCCCTTTATGGGGGCATGTATTTTATCAATGTCTGCCACCCGGGAGGGTCAGAAAAGTTTTTAAAAATTATTTATTGCAAATGAAAATCGAGCATTGTTTTTGGGAGTGGCCCCTTGGGCAAGGGCCACTCCCATGGGGGCCATTTTAGTCATTTGCCTAAATATTTATTCTTGGGGAGTGACCCCTTAGGCAACGGTCGCTCCCCTTTTGGGGGCAATGATTTTCATTTAGTCTGCCCCCTCTGGGGCAGCAGAATTTTAAATATTTCTTATAAATGTTGCTATTGTGCTGGGGAGTGGCCCCTTGGGCAAGGGTCACTCCCATGGGGGGCCATTTTAGGTAGCCTATTTTTTAATATGTAGTTTTGGGGGCATTTTAATTTGCTTTGTCTGCCCCCCCGGTGGTGCAGAGTTAAAAAAAAATTACATTGGGCCAATGTGCTGGGGAGTGGCCCCTTGGGCAAGGGTTACTTCCATGGGGGCCATCTTAGGGAGCCTAGTTTATCAAATGTAGTTTTGGGGAGCGACCCCTTATGCAAGGGTTGCTCCCCTTTTGGTGGCCTATAATTTTTCTGTATTCGCCCCCCAGGGGGGCTGATTTAAATGTGTAGAACTCAGGTGGTGGAGTGAGCTAAAGAATGATGATGGATTAAACCCAGATAGGTTGATGGGGTGAGAGTTAGATTTGCTGAAGCGCTCCGTCCATCATCCCTTTTGATATCACCCTGAGGGTCAGTTTGGTGGGGTGCCGCCTTTGGACATGGGTTACTCGTCTTTATGGGAGGATGCTTGTGACCATTTCTGCCCTCTTTGGGTGGCAGAGTAGCAGTAAGTGTTTAGGCCCATCTACTCCCAAGGGGCGCAGAAGCCATTAGACACCAGATTTTTTTAAAAATTTTGTTTTGGGGGTGGCCTCAAGGGTAATGGTTGCTCCCCTTTTACGGAGGTGAATATTTAATTTATACTCTTAGGCCCACCTACCCCGTAGATTGGATGGTGGTTTGGTGCATTGTTTGCACATGTGATTGTAATGTTTCTTTCTCCTTTTTATTCTAGTGTAAAGCTTTTGCTTCCTGTTTCTGGTTTCAACAGTGGTTGTTGTGCAGTTGTGCGTACTTGCAGTTTTTGGGTAAGTAAAATATATGTGTTGTATTTGCTCCAAATGAGTAATTCTGTAATGTAGGAATT
The DNA here is from genome assembly GCF_964263255.1 of Lissotriton vulgaris. Classification (NCBI taxonomy): domain Eukaryota; kingdom Metazoa; phylum Chordata; class Amphibia; order Caudata; family Salamandridae; genus Lissotriton; species Lissotriton vulgaris. The sequence continues at coordinate 1,371,368,974 of NC_141691.1, forward strand.
AATTTTTTTGTAAATGGTCTCATAGTGGCTGCATATTTAGTTAGTGTTTTGAGCAAGGAAATATTTGTGATGTCTTTTGCATTGTCTAATGTAATTTTTTTTCTCTTTTTTTTAGTGGGTTATTTTTGATCCATACTGTGTCTTTGCAGAGTATGTGGTGTAACTGCTTCTTGCAAGTGAGTGGTATTGTTTTGCAGTGAATAGGTTTTTTTGAAAAAGGAGATTTTTGGTAATTGCTTATTTTACATAGTGTTTGTGGTTGTTGACTTTTGTGACAAGGTACCTTTATTAGTAATCATTATGGCTAGCCGTAGAATGACTGCTCAGCAGATGGTTGATATGCTTCTTGAATCTTCCTCTGTGCCGGATTATGACACTGACAGTGCGTCTAAGGGAGAGGAGGGCGGGGAAGATTCTGGCAGTGAGTTTTCTCTCCACATGGAATCATCGGATGATGAAGGTACTCTCAGTGCAGATGAAGGGTCTGTTTTAGAGGAGGAAACTGCTGTGCCGATGGTGCAAGAGGCTTCTGGTTTGCAGCCTGAGGCTGCTGGTCTTCCTACTGGAAGTGCTGGACTCTGGGTTGATCCTAACATGGTGCAGCTGGTGTTGCCTGCCTTTAGCGGTGATGCAGGGTGTAGAGTGGATTGTGATTTTTTCTTGCCGATGCAATATTTTCAGTTATTTATGGTTGATGTGTTTTTGGGTGAGATTGTTGAGCAGACTAATTTGTATTCTGAACAGTTTTTGAGGGACAACAGTGACAAACTTAGGCCCCACTCTAGAGCTACCTGGTGGACTCCCACAAATCTGGAAGAGCTAAAGAAGTTTTTGGGTTTGACTTTATTGATGGGTTTGGTAAGGAAGCCAAACCTGGCTTCATATTGGTCTTCTAGTCCCTTGATGGCAACAGCCATATTTCCAGCTGTTATGACTCGTGATCAGTATTTACTTTTGCTACGCATGTTGCATTTTGTGGATAATTCTTTGGCATTGCCACGTAGTCACCCTGACTGTGACCGTCTTTTTAAGATTCGACCTGTTCTTGATCACTTTGTTGATCGATTTTCAGAGATTTACATTCCCGGGAAAGAAATATCTATTGATGAGTCTTTGGTTTTGTTCAAGGGTCGTTTGGTTTTTAGGCAGTACATCCTTAGCAAGAGGTCACGCTATGGAATTAAACTGTATATGTTGTCTGAGAGTAAGACAGGATATGTTTTTAATTTTCGTGTGTACACTGGTAGAGATTCCACTATTGACCCCTCTGGTTGTCCGTCCACTTTTGGAGTTTCAGAGAAAATTGTGTGGGACCTTTCTAGAAGACTGTTCAACAGAGGCCACCATTTGTACCTTGATAATTTCTACACTGCTGTGCAATTGTTTAAGGAATTGTTTAAAGTGGAAACATTTGCATGGGGCACAATCCGCTCTAACCGCAAAGGTTTTCCGAAAGAGCTTGTTTGCAAAAAACGTCAGAGGGGTCAGTGCACTTCCTTGCATAGTGAAGAACTGCTAGCTGTGAAATTTATCGACAGGAGGGATGTGTACATGCTGACTACCATGCATGATGAGAGTACTTTACCTGTGCCTGTTTGGGGTCAGGTTGCTGATGTGCACAAACCTGTGTGCATTCTGGACTACAATAAGCACATGGGTGGCGTTGACAGAGTAGATCAGAGGTTGGAACCTTACACTGCTATTCGGAAGGCTTATGTTTGGTATAAGAAGATGGCCATCCATTTTTTCAACTTAGCAACTTTCAATGCTTTTATTGTGTTCAAGGAGTGTTCTCCTGCGTCCAAGTTGACATTTCTTCAGTTTCAGCACTCTGTGATATCTAGCCTTGTTGTTGTGGAGCAAGTAAGTGTTCTTAGATTTGGAGTGGTGGAGGATGTGGCCGATTGAAAGATCGCCACTTTCCTGATTACATTCCTCCCACATCTGCAAAAGACTTTCCCACTAGGAGATGTAAAGTTTGTTGGCGAAGAGGTTTGAGGAAGGAGATTCGTCTTTTCTGCCCTGGGTGTCCTTCTAACCCTGGGCTATGTGTGCCTGCTTGTTATAGAGCTTACCACACACAAAATAATTTTGGGAGTATCCATGAGGGGTAAAATAAACTGCCTGGTCTGTATTTTTTAAAATTTGTATTCTGTTCTAAGGTTGGCATTAGTGCAATGTATTTAGTTTCAGATTTTGTGTTACTAGATTTGTATCTATTTGTAACTTTTTTTTTGTTTTGTAAAAAAAATTCAAAATGTGATGGTGGTGTGTGTAGGCTGGCGCTTGGCTGGCGGTGTGCGTGGAGTGGCGCTTTGCTGGCAGTGTGCGTGGAGTGGCACTTGGCTGGCGGTGTGCATGGAGTGGTGCTTGGCTGGCAGTGTGCGTGGAGTGGCGCTTGGCTGGCAGTGTGCATGGAGTGACACTTGGTTGGTGTGCATGGAGTGGCGCTTGGCTGGCGGTGTGCGTGGAGTGGCACTTGGCTGGCGGTGTGCATGGATTGGCGCTTAACCGGCGGAGTGTGTGGATTATCGCTAGGCTGGCGATGTGCATGGCCTGGTGCTTGGATGGTGGTGTGGGTGGACTGGCGCTTGGCTGGCGGTGTGTGAGTAGTTACTTTCTGTTGGTCACTACACACACTGCTAGCTGAGTGCCACTCCACGCAGTCCATCACTTTATGTAGTTGCTGTGTCTGGAATGTGGGCATGTGAAAAGGATGGGCCCTTGAATGGCGCTGTCTGCTGGTGTGAGTGTTGTAATGTGAAGGTCCCGCGGCTGGCGGTGTGAATGATTTTTATGTGTCACACATATAAAAGGTGTATGAATGGCCTGTAAAGAGGTTGGTGCCTTGATGTGGCGTTACAGCTCACGAGCTGTGAGTCAATGTTTCAGTTTCTCATTCTTTCAATTATTAACAGTGCATTTCATTTTTGTGAAATAACTTGCTAATACAACTGTATATACTGAATCATCGCTCACCCTTGTGCCAAATCCAACCAGTATGTGTGTGTGCTTGAGGATTAGATGACTGTGCAGTAATATTTGTCTTTTTTCTCTTTCTGAAGCAGAGTGTACCTTGTCCCTTTCTGTGAATGTTGTAATGTGTCTTTTTTGCTCCCGGATGGTGGGAATGTTCTTGTGTGTATTAGCTATGAAAGGTGCGTGAATGGCCTGTAAAACGGTTGGTGCCTTGTCGTGGCTTTACAGCTCACGAGTTGCGAGTCACTGGTTCGGTTTTTATGCATTTAATTTTTGACAGAGCATTTCATTTGAGTGAAATTTCTTGTTAAATACATTTTATGCACTGAACCATCACTCGCCCTTGTGCCAAATCCAACCAGTATGTGTGTGTGTTTGAGGAATAGTTAGCTGTGTTTGATAATTTGACTTTTGAGTGTCTTTGTTAAGGTGTACATCCCAGCTAAGAATAACCTATTAAATGTAGATATTATTGTTAAACCATGGGAGTATATGGTGATGTCTCTCTTGTGAATTCCAAGTTAATTTTTTATCCACAATGTCCTGCAAACTTCAAAATGTCTGTCACAATTTTCATGCAATATTGTCCCAAAAATCTCACGCTGTAGAACTGAACACATATTTAAGTCAAAACAATTTGATTTTGCAAGGGAGGTCACCTGGGTTTTTTGCCCTGTGCTCAACGGCCTTCTAGGGAAACTACCAAAACCACACATTTCTGAAAAGTAGATACCCGGGGGCTTTGAAGGAGGTATAGCTTGCATGGATCACCCAACGTTTCCTTACCCAGAATCCCCTGCAAACCTCAATTTTAGCTTAAATAAATCAGTTTTTTTGCACATTTTTGTGTGGTAAAGCGTGGCATGACTGGGCTCACACAAATTTCCTACCACCCAGTGTTCCGCCAGGTCTCCTGATAAAAATGGTGCCTCACTTGTGTGGGAGGCCCAAGTAGCCGCCACAGGCAAAGGCCCAAAACGTAGCATGGCGACTTTAAAATTGCCTGTGTCAAAAACACCTGCTTTTGCAAGGGGGGTCACCTGGGATTTTGGCCTCGTGCTCGACGGCCATCTAGGGAAACCTACCAAACCCACACATTTCTGAAAAGTAGACACCCGGGGGTTTCCAAGGAGGTATGGCTTGCGTGGATCCCCCAATGTTTCCCTACCCAGAATCCCCTGCAAACCTCACTTTTAGAGTTAAAAAAATCAGTTTTTTCACACATTTTAGTGTGGTAAAGCGAGGCATTACTTGGCTCACACAAATTCCTACCTCCCAGCATTCCCCCAGGCCTCCCTATAAAAATGGTGCCTCACTTGTGTGTGAGGCCCAAGTACCTGGGACAGGCAAGGGCCCAAAACATTTTGAGGTAACATCGACATTACCTATCACAAAATGTTTTGGGCCTTTGCCTGTGGCGGGTACTTGGGCCTCCCACACAAGTGAGGCACCATTTTTATCAGGAGACCTGGGAAAATGCTGGGTGGTAGGAAATTTGTGTGAGCCTAGTGATGCCACGCTTTCCCACACACAAATGCATGAAAAAAAAGATTTTTTCAGCTAAAATTGAGGTTTGCAGGGGATTCTGGGTGGGGAAACGTTGGGAGATCCACGCAAGCCATACTTCCTTGCAAGCCTACGCGTGTCTACTTTTCAGAAATGTGTGGGTTTGGTAGGTTTCCCTAGATGGCCGTCGAGCCCGGGCCAAAAACCCAGGTGACCCCCCTTGCAAAAGCAGGTGTTTTTGAAATAGGCAATTTTGAAGTCACCACACTACGTTTTGGGCCTTTGCCTGTGGCGGCTACTTGGGCCTCCCATACAAGTGAGGCACCATTTTTATCAGGAGACCTGGGGGAACGCTGGGTGGTAGGAAATTTGTGTGAGCCCAGGGATGCCATGCTTTCCCACACACAAATGTGTGAAAAAACAGATTTTTTTCAGCTAGAATTGAGGTTTGCCAGGGATTCCGGGTAAGGAAATGTTGGGGGATCCACAGAAGCCATATCTCCTTGAAAGCCACTGTGTGTCTACTTTCCAGAAATGTATAGGTTTGCTAGGTTTCCCTAGGTGCCGGTAGAGCTAGGGTTAAAAAACTACAGCTAGTCACTTTGCCAGAAAAAGGGTAATTTTTCACTGCGAATTTGGGGAACGCAGAGTGGAAGGAAATTTGTGGGATTTTTTGTCCATTTTTAGGTTTTGCCTGCAAGTGCTCACGTAGTGAGCATGCGCTAAAAAACCTTTTGAGTTCTATGTCGGATTGATGACCCACCTCTGTCTCTCATTGGCTAGCTCCATAAATGGAGGCTAGCCATTGGGAGACAGAGGCTGTCAATCACGCTTTCCCCTGAAAACGCGATTCGGGGCGTTTCTCAGACTTTTTTTAAGCCCCGCCCCTTTGTCCTGGGCCGCGCTATGATTGGGGTGCTGGCCCGGGACACCCCCGTGACGTCATTCCCGGGCCGCGCTGTGATTGGCTGCCGGCCCGGGACCTGACTTGTTTAGGACTTGTGCCCTGCTGCAGACGCACCGATATACCTCACGAGAGACAGCTCAAAGATTAGCCTGTAACCGAGGGCGTGTTAAAGCGTATAGTCAGAGATAAAAACTGTATGTTTTTACTACCTACAAGTGTTGTCTGCTCCGGCAAAAACATAGGTGTGCAGCCACAGATTCCGGCAGAGATTCGCATAAACCTTTCTGTATAAGCCGCGGCTCCTGCTTGCCTCCTCTGGGGTGCCGCGTTGAACGCTTGTGATCGCCGGCGAATGTTGGAAAGTTTTCTACTTCGAGAGCCGAGGGAGTTTAGTGCACCCGACAATTAGCATCATAACAAAGAGTCTTCTGCAACTAACTGCACTTGAAGGGTCGTTGTGTACAAATGGAGCAAAATGAGTTAGCATTTGATAACACCGACGCCGTGCAGGAGGAATGGAGAGTGGCTAGTCACTCATGGAAGAAAAATGGGAGGATTTAGCAAAAATGCACTTCCACGGCATCAATTCAGATTGAGCACGCACGGCCTTTCATTGCCTACCAGAGGTGACATCAATCCTCAGTGGAAGGTTGCTTCCTTAGACGAGCAAGTGCTGGGTAGAGTAAAAGGTAGCAGGCAGGCAAACCACAACAATAAAAAATGTTCTATCATATTCAGGGGCCGTAATGAGCAATGCAAATGGCGGTGCCATTCAGGGGAGGCAATTGTTTCTGTGTGCGGGTCAGCAGTTTAGGAGAGGGGCAGCATTTTCCGAGCTGTCCTTATTGCTCCCCTCAATCATCAGTAAACATGGCAGATAGTCATTGTGGCTTGGTTCTCGAGGCACGTCTGTAGATAAGCGCACCCTACTGTCACCACATGTCAGCATTTGTTTGTTTTTCATACACAATTTTAAATTATTTCCACAATGCCCGTGTTTGTATTTTATAAACAAATAAGATAAAGCACGTGCAAGGGAGAGAGATGGATTACGGCCCCTGGAGGGAGGCACTCACACGGGCCGCTCCCCCAACTCATGGAGAGAAAGAGCATCGCTGCAGCAGCTTTTAGTTAATGCTCCATTAAATCATTTGTCAGTGAGGGGCAAAGCAACAAATGGATTCTCCGTTCAGAGCGTCGCAGCCGCCCTAAGAACCATTAAACATCGACGTAGCATCTCCCAGCGCACAATACGGCCCTGAACGATAACACAACTGAAGCATGTCGGTATCATATCGCAAATAATTTCTGATACCTTGCCCTACAGTTGCAAACGCCCGATAAATACAGGAGACCTCCACAGAAGTAGACCGTCTTAACACCAGAGATGCAATTCACTGTAAATGCCCTAACACTGCAGTGGTAGAATTGCACAATTCCCGTGGTCTTTGCTACTTCCTGAACATGCTACTAATCGGACGCCCACAATTTAACAAACAGAACGTCCATCTTTCAATAACGGCCTATTTTCGCTTGTATTCACCCCAACCAAAATGCACTGCAGAAGTGTTACAAATCCAGGGTTTATCTCAGCAAAGGAATTGTGGTTGGGTTATTCAGAAGGCATTTCCGACTGGGCGCAGGGTACACTTCGGCTTGCATTTAAATCAAAAAGTCCTTGTTACTATGGCATTACAGTGGCATTTTATTTGTATGATATGGCTCTACCAAAGGATTCTGTCTCTGTGCGTAGAGATTGTTAGATCACATATTCAGAAGAGGGGTGTCAGGGCTAAATAGCATGCCAAGGTTGAGGTAGCAATTTCGGCGACTTAACTAAGTGATCTCACTTTAATGCATTAGAATAAGGTGATGTAAAAAAAAAATCATTAATAAAAGCCAGTACCATTTACAATACAAAACTCACACTAGTACAAATGCAATGCAATAGATTTTTTAAATGAGCAGCTGGGGGAAGTCTCTCTCCCTGTGCCGTAAAATGCTATGCGCTCCTGCAGAGGCGTTGTAAAAGTGTAAGGTGCTTGTTTTCCTCTTGTAACATATCGTTTGCTACCTCTTGTATTTTGTTTGCTCTTGATACATGCACAATTGTCACTATTGCCTTATGTAACGTAACGTTTGCTTTTGTAACATGCTCACTTGTAATTTTTCCTTATATTTCACTACTGTTCCTGTTGTAAAGCGCTCTGACACCTTCTGGTAAAGTCCGCGCTATATAAAAACGCATAAAATAAAATAAAAACTCCCATTGGGGCAAGGCTCTGTGTGTGTGTGGGGGGGCTCTGTGTGGGTGTGTGTGTGTGTGGGGGGGCTCTGTGTGTGTGTGGGGAGGGCTCTGTGTGGGGGGCTCTCTGTGGGTGAGTGTGTGGCATTTGCGAGAGATTAAGCTATTGGCATTGTAAATGACAATGTCATTTATTTATCTGTTTTCAAAACCAACACATAAATAAAAATGTTGTCATTTACAATGCCAATAGCTCTAACTTTTGCAAAGGCGAAACCGTTGCATTGTAAATGCTTGTTTAGGCTTGCAAGGGATTCTGGGTAACAGAACCTGGTGGGAGGCAGTCAAGTCACCCCATCCTGCATTCCCCTGGGTGTCTAATTTTCAATAGGTTTTCTAGGTTTCCCTAGGTGCCAGCAGAGCTAGGGTTCAAAAACTATAGCTAGTCACTTTGCCAAAACATGGTCATTTTTCACTGCGAAATTGAGGTGTGACCATGTTGCGTTTTGCACCGTTTCCTGTTGCAGGCACTAGGCCGACCCACACAAGTGGGGTACCATTTTTCGCGAAAGACTTTGGGGAACACAGGGTCGAACGAAATTCGTGGATCCACACAGATTCCAGAACTTTCCACCACAGAAATGCGGCGAAAATGTGTTTTTTTGGTCAATTTTTTAGGTTTGCAAGGGATTCTGGGTAACAGAACCTGGTGGGAAGCAGTCAAGTCACCCCATCTTGGATTCCCCTGGGTGTATAGTTTTCAGAAAGGTATAGGTTTGCTAGGTTTCCCTAGGTGCCGGCAGAGCTAGGGTTCAAAAACTACAGCTAGGCACTTGGCAAAAAAGGGCCATTTTTCACTGCAAAATTAAGGTGCGACCACGTTGCGCTTTGCACGGTTTCCTGTCGCAGGCACCAGGCCGACCCACTCAAGTGAGGTACCATTTTTCTCAGAAGACTTTAAGGAACACGGCGTGCATGGAAATTTGTGGACCCACGCAGATTGCCGAACTTTCCACCACAGAAATGTGGGGAAAATGTGTTTTTTGGTCCATTTTTTAGGTTTGCAAGGGATTATGGGTAACAGAACCTGATGGGAGGCAGTCAAGTCACCCCATCCAAGATTCCCCTGGGTGTCTAGTTTTCAAAAATGTATAGGTGTCCTAGGTTTCCATAGGTGCCAACAGAGCTAGGGTTCAAAACCTACAGCTAGACACTTTGCCAAAAAAGGGTCATTTGTCACTGCGCAATTGAGGTGTGACCACGTTGCGTTTTGCCACCTTTCCAGTCGCAGGCACTAGGCCGACCCACATAAGTGGGGTGCCACCTTTCTCTGAAGACTTTGGGAAATGCGGGGTGAGTGGAAATTTGTAGATCCACGCAGATTCCAGAACTTTCCACCACATAAATATAGGAAATATTTGGTTTTTTGTCCATTTTTTAGGTTTGCAAGGGATTCTGGGTAACAGAACCTGGTGGGAAGCAGTCAAGTCACCCCATCATGGATTCCCCAGGGAGTCTACTTTTCAAAATGTATAGGTTTGCTAGGTTTCCCTAGGTGCCTGCAGAGCTAGGGTGCAAAAACTACAGCTAGGCACTTTGCCAAAAAGGGTCAATTTTTAACTGCGAAATTGAGATGTGACCACAATGCATTTTGCGCCATTTCCTGTCCCAGGCACAAGGCCGACCCACACAAGTGAGGTACTGTTTTTATCGAGAGACTTAGGGTAATTCAGATTTGTAAATCAACTGTTATTACCTATTGAGTTTTCATGCATTTCTCCCTTCCAAATGAAAGACATTGTGTAAAAAAAAAGTCATTTTGAAAAATGACCAATAATTCTCATGCTAGTCTGAGTATTCCCAATTTTGAAATGTGCAAATATGTACTGTTTCTAAACTATATAATTTGTACTCAATTAAGAAATACATAGGTGTCTTTCATACCGATTTTTCCATGTATACATTTTCCCAGAATAATTGCTCTATACCCGGTACATAATAAAATACCATTGCAAGTTGCTGCTCAGTTTTTGGCTCTGGGTTCGTTGGGTTATTGGTAAACTGTTATATCTTGAGTTTCCCTGCTGCTCAGCTGGTATGCATGTCATGTGGAATGTTGGATGATTGGAATGTGAGTAGCTTATGAATGTCAGTTGAGTGAGGGCTGAGCAGCAGGACAGCTGCTCCTGATGGGGTTTCTATCTTATAACTTGTTATCATTCTATCTTAAATAATTAACTTAATAAAAGTAACTTGATCAATTCTACATGAAGTATCCATCTTCTTATTGATTACAACATTTTGGCGACATTTTTGCGGACTTTTCTGTAAAGAATCTACGCGTGCAACTTAAAGGAAGAAGATTATATTACACTGCAACCAAGGAGAGAAGAAAAGGAAAAAAAAAGAAACGGAACCAGTGCAGTTAAAGAGGAGTAAGGAGAACTCGAGGTAAAAGACTTTGAATTTGTATAAGAGTGTATGTGTAACGCTGTCTGGCAAACAAACCCCATCAGTGACCTGGACATCGGTCGCTCTGAAACCAAGGTTTGCCAGATCGATCAGCGAAAATCTTGTTTAAATAACCAGCAGCGCTGTCATCAGTTTCTGGTTCGGGGGCAGTGGATCGAGCCTCGATGTCAGGTGTTGACATGATACCTGCTGCAACATTTGTGTGTGGCTCGGGGAAATGAGTCCGGCCTCGGAGCAATGTGGGTCATGTCAGTTAAACATCGGATTCCCTAAGACCAAAATCGGTGTCTTCCGTCAGTGTAAATTGGGTGATTTGTAACAGCTGCGGAGAACGGGGATTAATGTTCGGGGGCAGTAATCGAGCCTCGGTGTAAAGTACACTATGGCAGTTATCCAGTGTATGTTGGGAGCTATGTCATATGGATAGAGCACATTGGATTGTACAGAAAGCGAGGATTGTGCTTTTGTGCTGCCTAGTGACGGATGAGAAATTAGGGACCTCTGACAGAAACTTTGATTGAAGTGCGAGGAGGTGTTGTTTACCTATGTTTTGGGCGTAGGTTGAGGAGACTGTGCTGCTGTGCATGGAAGTTACAAAAAAGGAAAATGTTTTAAAAAAGGAAAATTTTTTTCACTTTATTTGGACTCTTCCGTGTATTTCAAACCTGTTGAATTCAATTGGTAGTGACCGTTAAATCAACAAGGGCGAGGTAACGGATTGTGTAACAATTTAAAATTCGGCACGAGAAGAACTAGAGTTGGCAGGCTTACCGCAGCGTAATCCGCTGTGACAGCACTCCATTCGTGATTGACGCATGAGAGGCATTGTTTGCTGCGTGTTTGTGCCGTGAACCAGCCAGCACGATGTCGATATGCGTGAATCCATTATGAGAAATTGGAAATCTCAAGTTATGTCGCGAGAGTGGCATCATGAAGAGAATCGGGAAGAATGCTATCACTTTGTGTTGTGAAACGAGAAGTGTTTTTTTCTTTTGTTAAAAGCGAGCGAAGCAAGAAGGAGTGGAGTGGAGAATTATTAAAACCAGGTACTGTCATCGTTTAATTACAGCAAGTGTTTAGTGTTCGTCTCGCCAACTGAGGGTCACGTATGGTTTGGATTACCGCAATAGGAATATCGGGTCGGGGTTCAGAGCTGGTGAATAAAGAACATTTTGGGAAGAGCAAGAACTTGGAAGAAGACTGATTATTGAAGGAGTCTAACATCAATGATAGCGGTCGAAGGTCGAAGGTCAGAGTTGAAGTGAAGGAGGAGAACCAGTGGGATCTTGCTGGAGGCACTGGTCTCGGGACATAAGCTGTATTGGTTCACTCTTTGTTTTTGTGTGTGTTTGAGATGATTGATGAATGGGTTATCGGTGTTGGTGCATTGATGATTATCTCAAAAGGAGTTGTTCCACAACTAGTGTTGTGTGTGAGTGTGTCTAGATGTTAGGCGACTCATTAGCTCATGTTTGTGGGGGGGCTATGTGGTATATGGTCACCCCTTGGTTGTGTTGTTTGGGTGTTGATGCTAATTTAACAAGAGTTTGAAGGACTGGGTTATTTAAGACCCAGCGGTGCCAGGGGACAACACCTGAAACCTTCGTGGGTAACCTGTTCCGGCGTACAAATGACAGAGACACGGGACACTTCCTTCGGCGTCAAAGATTCAAAGGTTTATTTACTGCAGGGAACACAGAAGTCACGTGAAGTACACAGCCGGTATGTTCGCGGGATCTGATTCAATTCGCTACTGTGGATCGCTCCTTTTTATACAGTTTTCTCTCATAGGTTAACATGGTGCACAAAGGTTTACAACTTGGTTCCCATAATTATCCCCGAGAGGGGTCGCTTTGAGGTATTCAAGGTCCGGAACATAAGTACGAAACATTTGGTGGTTCCCAACTGTAAAAACCCATCTTCCCACCATTAGTACATTCCAATCAGCAGTAAAACAGATCGAAAAAGGAACAAGGACAGGTGCAGAGGAAGGCAGAAACAGTGGGGAGATCGGAAAGGGTGTAAAAAGGGGTGGTATCAGGAAACACGAGTTGCAAGCATCAAAGGGACGTGCCTAATGAGATGCACGGCTGAGACAACAAACCGGCACGGCAAGATGAGCCTCGAGCGGGGCCATCTGCCTTACAGTATCATCCCCCTCATCATAAAGACTCTCTGAAAGGAAACCTGTCTTCCGTAAGAGTCTTGGGAATCCCAGGGTCGCGAAGCGGACAGCGTCCGTTCGCTGGCTACTTGAGGGCAGGAGACAAAATGGATGCCACATCTAAGATGGAACCCGTGGGCTCGGAACGAGAAACCCACGAAACAAACGAACGGTTTAAGTTAACATAGCGAAACTACGTACACCCACTAAACTCGTCATTTGCGGTTCGTAGATACCAGACTCGACCATATTCGTGCGAGTCGAAAACACCACTTACAATCGTCACGGAACCTCAGACGCTCCTTTTGCCCTCATGTAGGCAAGCACTAATCAGAATCATATACGATATTCATCAGACCATCTAGATGTTGCTGCAACATAATTCTGTCCAACCGAGCTCCTTTGGTAACAGGCGGCTGTCTTATACACGTCGTAGCACAGAGACCACATAAGGCAGGACCACACTGCACACAAAGGCAACACGTGAACAGAAACGCTACAACAACCCCGATGATCATCAGAATCTTCCAACCCCAAGTCGACATCAGGCCCCAAAACCACCCAAGCAGCGTCCAATCCCCTACGTCCACGTGTATGGACTCAGAGATTTTATGCAACTTTGAGATGGCTTGATAGACAGTCGGAGCGTTATCTGGAATGAAAATGCAGCAGCTCGAATGGATGACCTTACATACTCCACCTCGATCTGCTAAGACAACATCTAAAACCATACGGTTTTGTAACGTCATAAGCCTATCCGCCTGAAGTTCTGTGGTAATATTACCAAGGGCACTGGCAGTGATATTAGCTGTCGATTCTACCACTCGGGTCAATTGTCTCAGGTTCCTACTATTAACCATAGGCCCCCAAAATGGGAGGAAACCCTTGAAAAAGTCTCCTGCCTCTTGACCGGCAGTGTCCTCTTCGCTAATCACGCCTCTCACAACTCTAGTCTTGTGATAGTCTGCATCAACAGTGAACGTCGGAGGCAACAGATTTGCGATATAACATGAGCCCACAAAGTCGGAGGGCAACCATGTATACGCACGATCATGGCAGACAAAGTATGTACCCTTGGCTGCCAGAAACACAGGGGACGAGACCATCGGCAAGATATAAGTCTCGGAGCAAGCACTCTCTCCAAGACGAGCTTTTGATCTCCGACCACGACCCAATAGACAGAAATTACCAAGGTGGGGTACGACCCATATCGGAGGCGAGCTCCTAAGCTGCTTTTCACCAGTGAGCGCACTATACTCGACCTTACTCAGGACTCTATAGGCTTGTACCTCTTCTTCTGGAATAAGCGACGGCTCATAGATATCTCTATCTAAGTCCTCTATCGCTATAGACAAAGGCTTCTGATACGAGCCAGGACCAGAGTAGGGAGAACGTGGCTCTCGATTGGGGTAGGAATCCAATGCGCTTCGAAACATTGTTTGAAATGCTCGAGCTGAACCCTGGGAACTATAAGGAAGAACCAGATATGGAATTCCCTTATCCGTGGTATGTGGCATTAATCCGCACACCCAACAATTTGTAGTGTTAACCACTAACTGATGCTGATGAAGGAGCTGAATAAAGGAATTATTTCTGAATTCCGCACGTCTAGCCTGTTCGTGTTCGGGTAAGATATGGAAAGAATGAGGGGATACAGTGGAGATAGTTTTAGGTTCAGAAGTGGGAGTAGGTATGGCGGAAGGTAAAAAGTACGACATCATGTAATACACCCCACCCGCCAATAGCAAAGAAACAGTCAGAAACAGTAGGAACACTTGAAACATAAAACATTTGGTACGAATTATCTGCTGTAGTTTGAATCTTTGCGCCTGAGCTTCTTCCACATCCAGCAGCTTCGAAAACGCCATCCCCTAAAAACCGTCCGCAACGTTTCTTGACGCACTTCGTTCTGTGTAGCAGTAGTCAATCCCTAGGAGTTCCCAGGAACCGACGGTCTTTGACCTAGCGCCAAGACCTACTAACCAGAAGGAAGTACACGCGCGGCCCTACGGTACACCTGGATGCAAGGTATCTTATTTACAAATATGTACAAAGTCTCTTAGCTGTGGAAGTAAAAACACATAGATGGAACGAAACTCAATGTTTACAAAAATAATCACAGTTATACGGGTGTTTTAGACTGATCGTGGCAAACGGGATAATGTAGATGTAAAAGGGCAAAACGAAATCTTTATTAGTCTCTAGTGCTGGATCGCAAAAAGTATCGGGTTTTCCCAGGACGTGTCTGTTCATCAAACAATGGATCCAATGAGGGGACAGAGTTCTGCTGATCAGTCGATTGTTCAGATCTTGAGTCTTGTGATGGCAAATGTTCAACAATGTCTTTCTGCTGCACTGAGGATTCTCCAACAGGCTGTGCGTCGCTAAAGGGTACAAATGTCTGGAATTTCTCTGTTTCAGACGAAGCAATGCCTTTCCTCACCCACGAGTCCGCTGGTAAAGGTATTGGTACCTTTTTCGTATGAGTGGCATGCACCCAATGTTTACGCCCTTCCAAACGGACAGCGGTTCTTGTGGCGAGGAGGACTTGATAGGGTCCAGTAAAACGGGGTTCCAGACTCTTCTTGCGGGCAAAGTTTCGGGTGACCACCCAGTCTCCGGGCTGGAGCTGGTGGCCTGGACCCTCCGTCTGCGTCGGCAGTGCTTCGTGAACCTGTTGGTGAATTAACCTCAGTTTAGCAGTCAGATCATGAAGATAATCAATCAACATTGGGTACTCAAGATTAGAAAACACACTTGGTCTAGGGACCCCCCAAACATTCGCAGGACGGCCCAACACTATTTCATAGGGACTGAGCCCTATTCGGGAGTGTACTGTCGCCCTTGTTGACAACAAAGCTAGAGGCAAAGCGTCAGGCCACGAAAGACCAGTCGTAGCCTGAATCTTAGCCATCTTGAGTTTAAGGGTGCCATTATACCCTTCAACCAAACCTGCTGACTGGGGATGATTGGCGCTGTGGAATTTTTGATTAATTCCAAGGCCCTTACACACACTCTTCATCACACTCCCTACAAACTCACTTCCGTTATCAGACCATACGATTCGGGGCATTCCATACCGAGGAAAATATTCCTTCAGCAGGATTTTTGCAGTGGACAAAGCTGTGTTGTCTTTAAGAGGGTAGGCTTCAATCCATCGGGAGAATGCGCAAATCACAACTAAAACATATTTCAGGTTATTGCATCGCTCCATATGGATGAAGTCTAGCTGGATTACTTCAAAGGGGTATGAAGGGGGAGCAAAATGGCCAGGAGGTGTAGGGGTTCCCTTACCAGGATTGTACAACATACATACCATACAATTCTTCACCAATCTCTCAGCACACTTCGTAATACCATCATTCTTCCACACAGGGGTCAACAACTTACAAATACCTTTCGCACTAATATGTGCTAACCCGTGTGCCATCGTCACAACAGCCAGCACATATGCATCTGGCAACATCCATCTCTTATGCTCCGACAAATCAATCCAACAACCATTCGCATCCAACTTTCCCGTATTCTCTTTCCACTTCGTCTTTTCAGTCTCGGTGGCCTCATTCTGTATTGTTTTCACACTCTCAATGGTATCCTCGCACATACTAGTCTCTGTAGGCCACCTAACCGAACTCGTCACATACATTCTAGTGCTACGGTTCTGGGCAGTCTCCTTAGCCGTCTCATCCGCAAACGCATTACCACGACCAACATCATCCATCACCTTACGATGCGCACTACATTTAACAATCGCTACCTGTTTAGGCAACGTAAGTGCATCCAAAAGATCATTCACAAGCTGTCCATGCTGAATCTTCGTACCATGCGACGTCATAAAACCTCTCTCTCTCCACAATCGTCCAAAGCTATGAGCGACGCCAAAAGCATATTGGCTGTCGGTAAACACATTCACTCGTTTCCCTTTCGCCAACACACACGCTCTAGTTAACGCAATCAGCTCTGCAGCCTGGGCAGAGTTCTGATTCAATCTCGCAGTTTCCACAACAATATTCAACGTTACCACAGCATACGCAGTAGTCACATCACCATTTGGCAATTTAAAACATGAACCATCCACATACAAAGTTCCATCGGGATCTTCCAAAGGAGTGTTTTTAAGGTCCACTCGACCTTTTGTTTCCTCCTCAGTCCTTAAGTAGCAGTCATGCGCTGCTACTTCATCTGACTCTGCACTAATTGGCAATAAGGTCGCCGGGTTTAGGACATTGCAACGTTTTATCTGAATATGGCTTGCCAACAGCGTCAACTCGTACCCAGACAACCTTGCACTGGTCAAGTGCTGAGTTTTCGTACGATTTAAAAGAGTATCAACTGCATGTGGCACCATCACCGTAAGCATATTATCCATGACCAATCCTGCTGATTGTCGGATGGACACCGCAGCTGCCGCAGTTACTCTCAAACAACTCGGCAATGCTCTAGCTACCGGGTCCAAGGTCGAGGAAAAATATGCACATGGACGCTGCTTATCACCAAAAGGTTGCGTCAAAACACTCAACGCACAACCTTCCCTCTCGTGAACGTATAGTGTAAACGGCTTACTGTAGTCAGGGGTACCTAACACAGGAGCCGAACACAACGCATCACGCAGTTCAGAAAAACTTTTCTGACATTCTTCCGTCCATGGTAAAGGAGTCGAAACATCCTTGCACGTAAGGGCCACCAATGGTTTCGCTAACAAGGAAAAATTTGGAATCCACTGTCGGCAGTATGACGTGATACCTAAAAAGGCACGCACATCTCTTTGGGTTACTGGCACAGATATGCGCGCAATGGCTGCAATTCTCTCTGGGGTCAACCTTCTTCCCTCCTTTGACAATAAGTGACCTAAATAGGTTACTTCTTGACAACAATATTGAAGCTTAGAAGGTGACACCTTGTGATGTAAGTCACAGAGATGTTGCAACAACGACACCGTAGCAATTTTACAAATGTCTTGAGTATCTGCGGCCACCAATAAGTCGTCAACGTATTGAATTAAGGCTGCACCAGCCGGCAACACAAATGCATCTAGTTGGCCCTTCAAGGCTTGACTGTATATCGATGGACTCTCACAGTAGCCCTGAGGAGCACGTTTGAACCGGAAGCTACGACCACCAAGAGAGAAACCGAAAAGGTCTCTACTTTCCTCAGCGATCGGAATACTGAAGAACGCATTCTTCAGATCGATCACTGAAAACCAGGATGCCGAAGCTGGAATCAGAGTCAGTAGCGCCGTGATGTCAGGCACAACAGGGAACTGCGGAATCACTATTTTATTGACCTCCCGTAAATCGATAACAAAACGATAAACGGGTGGTTTCGAAGGATCAGTACGTTTCAAAATAGGCAGCACAGGGCTGTTGCACACGTTTCCCCGAGTCTCTTCAATAACATCTTTCTCGATCAGATCATAGATGATCGCCAACAGTGCCCGTTCACCATCAAGGGATATCCGATACTGGGGAATACGTGGCAGTCGCGCATTAGATTTCACGTGAACAACATAAGGAGAGATGTCAAGCAGGCCCACGTCATTGGGACCTGTTGCCCACAAAGATGCAGGAAGAGAACTCAATTCCGGTGGAAGCTTATCGAGAGACAAATACATTGGAGAGACAACTTTCTCACCCAAAGTAAGCTTCAGTCCCGCAGGAGAACAGTACAAAGTCGCATACAAACGCTTTAGCAAATCCAGGCCTAAAAGATTTTCACCACAGCCAGTGGTCAAAATCAAGGGAGCTGTGAGCTCACGAGGCCCAATCGTAAGTGGCAAAGGGCACGAAACCGGATTGCTAACAGGGGCGCCAGAGAATCCAACGGAAACATTTGTTAAGCCAGACAAAGGTGCGCCGGGGAGTTTCGAATGCATGATGGAACTTTTCGCTGCACCAGTGTCCAACAGAAAAGGCTCAACGACGCCCGAGGTGGCAACTGCGACGTAAGGCCCTCTCTGATCAACCGGAACTGATACTACTCCCTCTCCTTGTCTATGGCTGTCCTAGTAATTACCGTCGTCAGTTCCCTGATCGACGTAATAGTCATCGACATTGTACTGCGCAGATCGTCCTTGTGATGATCCACGTTGATCAAAACAATTATTGGAATTTGACAAATTGTCTGAACGGTCATTTTGAGCACCACGACCCCTACCACGTGATGTCTGCTGAGAACCACCACCACCTCCTCTAGATATGTTACCACTATTACGCTCATTGAGGGCTGGACAGTTGAATTTTAGATGACCCTCCTGTCTACAGTAGGCACACTGGTTGTACCCTAACGAAGATCTCTGCGAAGAGGAGTCATTTCGCGAATGCGACCTATTAGATTGCAACTGCGATCGAGTACATGGTTGCGAGTCGTTCTGATTCGAAAGCAGAGGATATGCTTGCTGCAACAACACCTTAGTTTTAAGTACTTTCGTCTTTTTATCGGCACGGTCAGTCTCTTCTTTCTCCCTATTCTCGTAATACTGTGCCGTAGCCAATATTTGAGCAGAAGTAGAGACAGCCCATGCACTCTCAGAATTTTTTAATTTGTTGCACAAATCTGGCAATAAGTTAGAGACAAATTTATCCACAAACAACCGCTGACCACCCTCGGTACCCATATCCTGACCACTATGATCGATAAATGCCTCCTCAAATCTCGTAAAGAAGTCGGAGACACTCTCGTCCTTCTTCTGTCTGCAAGCTGACAACTTGTCCCAGTTCACCCTCATAGCTGGCATAAGTGTTTTCATCAAGGTAATGATTCTCTGAGGGAGATCAGTAATAAGCTGTTCAGGCTTAGCCCCACCAACTTGTCGTGTATCTGCCGCAGTAAGAGCAGCCCAATCACCACCCAATTCATTTGCATGATCCTCGTGACGAATCTTGGCCCATACCGGTTGCGGTACGACATTGCCAAACAACATATCAATATCGGCAAGATTCATTATTGTAGCATCTACAAGCTGTGACAATTCCTTATAATAACCTGCAGGATTTTTGCGAGGGTCAGGCAAAGATTGCTTCACCTGTAAAACTTCTGATCGTTTCCATGGGAGATGTATCCATACTCTCTGGAAATGTGCCAATACCGGAGGTTGAGCCTGCGGGTTGGCTGGCATCCATACTGGAGGAACCTCGCGCATGGGATACTGACCAGACGCATCTAACTGACTCTCAATATCCTCAACGAACAATGCTTGAGGTATCGGAGAGGGGCGGAGGGCCAATAATTGCTCGATGGCACGTCTAACATTGGTGCCCACTACCATTCCACTCGAAAACTGAAGCTGTAAGTTGGTCAAAGCAGTCAATACATCTTCCGACGCATCTGCCGATATTTGATCGCGCAAAACCTTGCACATTTCTTCAAAAACATATCTCTGTGTCGGTATATTGAATTGACTAAACGTATTCAACACCGAACGTGGAGGATTTCTATAGGGATGCAACATCCATGACATCGCCATATTGTACAACGCGGCACGTTCCCTATTACCAGGGAGCTGACTACGTCTTTGTGGACCGTCCGAATCAGCGGACTCAAGAATAGGTCCAAGAGAATTAGCAAAATTTGCAGCCATTGAAGGGGTACGACGTCGAGTAGTCGGAGAAGTGTACGATAGAGTAGTAACAAGAGAAGGAGTAGGAACAGAAAAAGCAGGAGGAGTAAGTAAAGCAGGAGCAGTAGCGGGAGCAGGAGTATGTGGAAGTACAAGCGGAGGAGCAGTAGGGACAGCAATAGGCAAGGGAGCAGGAACAGTCAGAAGAACAGGTTGAGGAGCAGGTACAGGAGCAGGTACAGGAGGAATCGCAGGAGCTGCGGTATCCTGTGCGTACGGAGGTGGTGACTTCATAAGATAGGACATTAAAGGATCCTCAACTAATTCCTCTTTCTTATCCGACTCCATTGGCAAGACGGGATAACATTTATCTATAGTCATACGCTGAAGCCTGTCAAAAACTTCCTTTTCCTTATCCTCCTTATCACGCTGAAACTGCTCTGCTTTCTTTACAATGGTAGCAACACCATCTCTTTGATTACGTTTTGTCTGTCTGATCTCTCTCTGTCTGGCTTCTTTGCGCCACAACCGAAAGGCATCAAACATGGCCGGCCTTGACTTTTTCTTAAATAATGTAGCCTCAAGGTTATCTAAAATCGGAGTCTCAAAACTACCATGAGGTGGCCAACTAAGGACACCATCTTTTTTGGTATAGCGAATCCAATATTCATTAAAGGTAATCGGACCTAACCCATGCTTGCTATAAAGCTCATAAGTGGGAGTTCCAACCGGAGGTATCGGACACGAGTTCTCCAGTCGGGAATCCGTACCACAACGTCTGAAACAACTGAACAAAGTACTACGACCAGGCATCTTGCACACTAGCCGAGTTTCACAAACTTCAAGGGTTACGGGATTTACCAAGTCCCTGCAAAGAGCAAAAACCCTCGGTTTTTGGCGGCTGCAGTCGTCAAATATTACAACAAAGAACCAAGTACTAAGAACCACAAATGCAATGGAACCATGCAACAACTAAGAACCACAACTAAGAACTCTGGGAGCGACCCACAAATACTTAACTCAAAGATCGATGGCGTCACCAGGAAGGCCCGTCTATCGTCTCGCTGTACCAAGGTCTACGCCAGGCGCCAAAACAGGTCTACAGTCAGGGGAGCAGTCCGTCGCAGCCGTCAGGAGGCGGGAATCTTCGCGGGAAAAGTCGTCGGGCCACTTATTTCGACAACAGGATCGATGAAGCGGGGTGCACCTTCCCTCAGAGATTTCACACGAAGTTCCTCACGATCGTCGGGCTTGGACCGGTACCACTGATGCAGCCCCACGTTGGGCGCCAACTGAAGGACTGGGTTATTTAAGACCCAGCGGTGCCAGGGGACAACACCTGAAACCTTCGTGGGTAACCTGTTCCGGCGTACAAATGACAGAGACACGGGACACTTCCTTCGGCGTCAAAGATTCAAAGGTTTATTTACTGCAGGGAACACAGAAGTCACGTGAAGTACACAGCCGGTATGTTCGCGGGATCTGATTCAATTCGCTACTGTGGATCGCTCCTTTTTATACAGTTTTCTCTCATAGGTTAACATGGTGCACAAAGGTTTACAACTTGGTTCCCATAATTATCCCCGAGAGGGGTCGCTTTGAGGTATTCAAGGTCCGGAACATAAGTACGAAACATTTGGTGGTTCCCAACTGTAAAAACCCATCTTCCCACCATTAGTACATTCCAATCAGCAGTAAAACAGATCGAAGAAGGAACAAGGACAGGTGCAGAGGAAGGCAGAAACAGTGGGGAGATCGGAAAGGGTGTAAAAAGGGGTGGTATCAGGAAACACGAGTTGCAAGCATCAAAGGGACGTGCCTAATGAGATGCACGGCTGAGACAACAAACCGGCACGGCAAGATGAGCCTCGAGCGGGGCCATCTGCCTTACAGTATCATCCCCCTCATCATAAAGACTCTCTGAAAGGAAACGTGTCTTCCGTAAGAGTCTTGGGAATCCCAGGGTCACGAAGCGGACAGCGTCCGTTCGCTGGCTACTTGAGGGCAAGAGACAAAATGGATGCCACATCTAAGATGGAACCCGTGGGCTCGGAACGAGAAACCCACGAAACAAACGAACGGTTTAAGTTAACATAGCGAAACTACGTACACCCACTAAACTCGTCATTTGCGGTTCGTAGATACCAGACTCGACCATATTCGTGCGAGTCGAAAACACCACTTACAATCGTCACGGAACCTCAAGTTGTTCCACAACTAGTGTTGTGTGTGAGTGTGTCTAGATGTTAGGCGACTCATTAGCTCATGTTTGTGGGGGCTATGTGGTATATGGTCACCCCTTGGTTGTGTTGTTTGGGTGTTGATGCTAATTTAACAAGAGTTGTTCCACAACTAGTGTTGTGTTTGAGTGTGTCTAGATGTTAGGCGACTCATTAGCTCATGTTTGTGGGGGCTATGTGGTATATGGTCACCCCTTGGTTGTGTTGTTTGGGTGTTGATGCTAATTTACCAAGAGTTGTTCCACAACTAGTGTTGTGTGTGAGTGTGTCTAGATGTTAGGCGACTCATTAGCTCATGTTTGTGGGGGCTATGTGGTATATTGTCACCCCTTGGTTGTGTTGTTTGGGTGTTGATGTTTATTTCAACAAGCTTTGTTCCCAATTGGTGTTGTGTGTGAGTTGGCGTCAGGTTGTTGAGCCACTTATTAGCTTGTGTACAAGTTGTTTGCCACATATGTCCAGTTTGGGTTTGTTCTGTGTGCACGTGGTTTCCCGGCTACGTAAGTGCTTGTTGTGTGCACGTGTGGTGCTGAGGTGTGCTTGATGTGTGTGTGTGGTTTCCCGTAGTATGGATGAGTTATGCGAGTGCTTGTTCTTAGTCTATGGTGTGCGCGTTGCTTCCTGATATTTGTTGCGTTAAGTTTGTTCCTTTGTGTCTTGCTTGTTATACTGGTCTGGCCAACTTGTATAATTAGTGGCATAAGGATGTAGGATGAAGATAGTTGTTCATTTCAGGAAGTAATGCGGAATCCTTAGTGTGCGGGATGTGTTAAAATATTTTGTTTGTGTTGTCCATTTGTACTTTGGTGCATTGTTTTAATATCTTTGACTGTGTGTATTAGAGTGCATTTTATTGCAACTATTTTATTGCTCTATGCAATTGTACCCATAACGAAGGGAGATATGTTATATCTTGAGTTTCCCTGCTGCTCAGCTGGTATGCATGTCATGTGGAATGTTGGATGATTGGAATGTGAGTAGCTTATGAATGTCAGTTGAGTGAGGGCTGAACAGCAGGACAGCTGCTCCTGATGGGGTTTCTATCTTATAACTTGTTATCATTCTATCTTAACTAATTAACTTAATAAAAGTAACTTGATCAATTCTACATGAAGTATCCATCTTCTTATTGATTACAACATAAACCTACAAGTCCTATATATCACCACAACCAGGAAGGTCCAATGGATGCAACGGTATATTGCTTTCAAAGAGCTGTCTAAAGTACAAGAAGTTACAGGTAAAAACGTTGAGAAAAAAGGCTATTTTTTCAACTAATTTTCAATTTTTCCAATATTTAACTGTTAAATTCTATAAAGATCCCTTCATGGAATTAGACAAATGACCCCTTTCTGAATTCAAAACGTTGTCTACTTTTCTAAAATGTATAGCTTTCCAGGATCCATTATTGCTTTCAAAGTCATTTCTACCATTAACTGGAAGGAGATTGAAAGCACTTAAAATAGCAAAAATAGGTATGTCCCAGAAAAATGCCAAAACTGTGTAAAGAATGTTGGTTCTCTGACAAAAGACTGTAATTACCTAAAATCTGGGAAAATGGTGATTTCAGCCCCACAAATCCTTTTTTGATAACATTTGCAGGGAAAAATCCTGAGGCTTTCATTTGCAGCCCGTTTTTCCCATTTTTCTGAAAAAAACTAAAATGTTACTATATTTTGCTTATTTCTTGGCCCCCTCCAAGGGAATCCACAAACCCTGGGAACCTTTAGAATCCCCATGATGTTGGAAGAAAAGGACGCAAAATTGGCGAGGATACCTTTTGTGGTCACAAACTTACAGGGGCCTAAGCACGCACTACCCCAAATAGCCAAAAAAAAGGCTTAGCACAGGAGGGGGAAAGGCCTTGCAGCGAAGGGGTTAAGCCAATTGAAAAATAATCAGAATCAAGGAGATGGAAATGGGGTTAAACCAAGAGGTAGAATGAACAGGGAGGAGGCAAAGAAGAAATTTCCTTCTCATGGGTGCGGAAAAATGGGGTATTGGAGGAACGAGTGTAAAGCTGTATTGAGTAACCCTGTACAAAATGACAATTTGAATCCCCAGATGCAGAATGAGGTGTCAAGGAAGCCACAGCAACAGGTAATACAGAACCACTTACCCCTTGCACCTATACCAGATTCTGGGATCCAAGCAAATTACAAGGTGGATACCACAAATTGAGAGGGAAGTGAAAGGAGAGACGCAGTGACATCACAATTTCTTTTGAGTGGTGCATTTTTTGAGGTAGATAATTACTGACCGTGCCTGAGAGGGGAGGACGAAGAGTGCATACTTGGCGCATCCTTGCCGGTAGACCAGTCAGGTCCATACATTGAGGGAAAAGTTGAGGGAAATGATGTTACCTTTTTGTTGGATACTGGCGCTACCCGTTCTACTGTGAGAACAGCAGATGTTCCAAACCTACCCCTCTTGGGAGAAGCGATCCAAGTAGTGGGCGTATCTAATAAACAAATTAGTACCCCTGTTACAGAACCTATGGAGATTAGAATAGGGAATTTTGAAGAAATGCACAAATTTGTGGTGTGCGACTCCAGTCCAGTGAACCTATTAGGTAGGGACTTGCTGTGCAAAATGAATTGCACAATCTTTTGTACCCCAAGTGGTGTTGAAATTCAAAGCCCAGATGAAGATGGAGTTTATAAATAAATGTTGGCCAAACAAGAAACTGAAAATAAAAAGATGCTAGTGACAGACCTCCCAAAAGAATTGCAGCGTACAGTGAATCCTGAAGTGTGGGATTTCACTGGAAAAGATATAGGAATAATGGCAAATGTTGACCCGGTAAAGGTAACAGTGAAAGAAGGTGCAGTTTACCCAAACATTCAACAATACAAAATGAGCCCAGAAATAAAAGCAGGTGTAGAAATAAAGCGATTGGTTGAGCAAGGCATTTTACAGGAAATAATGAGCAGTCCCTGTAATTCACCCATAATTGGCATAAAGAAACCAAGCGGGAAATATAGGGTCGTACAAGACCTTCGCAAAATTAATAAAATTGTTGTCCAATGTTGTCCAGTTGTGCCAAATCCTGCAGTGATTTGTATCAGATACCGTGGGGAGCCGGATGGTTCACGGTAATAGATCTGTGCCATGCATTTTTCTCCATACCATTACATCAGATAGCAAATAACTTTTCTCGTTCAAATTTGATGACCATGTCTACGTTTGGAGCCTTGTTCCTCAGGAGTACACAGAAAGTCCATTGTTTTTTAATCAGATATTGAAATAATGCCTTGAATCTCTGGTCTTGCCCAGACAGTCTGTCCTGGTGCAATATATAGATGACCTGTTGGTGGCGTCTAACACTCAAAATGACTGTGTTGTTGATACCATTGCATTGCTGAATCATTTGGCAGAAGGAGGGCATAAAGTGTCACCTGAGAAGTTGCAATTCTGCACCACATCGGTAAAGTATCTGGGGCACCAGATAGAAAGAGGTGTCAGGCGAGTTACCTCGAAAGAATCAAAATAATTAGAAACATGAATCTACCTCAGACACAGAAAGAAATGAGAATGTTTCTTGGGGTTGTAGATTACTGCAGACAGTGGATTGTGGGATTTGCAGTCCTAGCTAAACCTCTGATCCAACTGACAACGAAAAGAGCAAAAGACCCAGTAGAGTGGGATGACAAAAGCATGACTGCCTTTTTGAAGCTGCGAGACTGCCTCTGTTCAGCTCCAGCCTTAGGGATGCCTGACTATTCGAAAGAATTTGCACTATTTTGTGATGAACGCGACAATTGTGCATTGTCTGTTCGGACCCAGACTCATGGTTTAATGAGACATCCTGTGGCATATTTTTCATCCACACTAGATCGAGTAGCATATGCATTGCCAGGATGTCTGAAAGCAGTAGCTGCAACCTGCATGAGTCTCGAGCAAAGTGAATCCATCATTATGGGACACCCTGTAACTGTGTATGTTCCACATTCAGTGGTGATTCTGTTAGCCAGAACAAGTACTCAGTATTTGACTCCTAGTCGGCTGACTAAGTACAAGCGAATTCTTCTAGGTGCAGGGAATGTAACTATTGCCAGGTGCACTGTCTTAAATCCAGACACACTGTTACCTGAATCACACTTCGCAGAAGTGAAAGGGGAAGTCGAGCATGATTGCATCGACCTCACAGAATACAGTACAAAGCCCCGACCAGACATAAGTGAAGAGCCATTGTTGACATTTGAATATGAACTGTTCGTTGATGGCTCATGAATGAGACATGAGGAAGGAGGATTAAGTGCTGCTTATGCTGTGTGTACTTTGTGGGGTCCAGTGGAAGCATCCTATTTACCTGGAGTCAAGTCTGCACAAGTAGCCGAATTAGTTACATTGACAAGAGCCTGCAAATTTGGTAAAAATTTGACAGTAACCATATACACTGACAGTCAGTATGGTTACGGGGTTGTGCATGACTTTGGCCAACTTTGAATGCAAAGGGAGTTTCTGACTTCTTCGGATACTCCTATTAAGAACGGACATTATGTAAAAGACTTACTAGAAGCGATTCAATTACCAAAAGAAGTGGCTGTGGTCAAGTGTGCTGCTCACCAATCTGGAAATGACAAAGTGAAGCAGGTAACCGATATGCTGACCAACTAGCCCAGCATTGTGCCAAACATAAGATGGCAATAAATAAGGAAATTGATGCACATGGAAACAGCTGCCAACTTATGTTGCTTGGAAAAGTGAAAACATTGGAAGAAGGTAGAGATTTGCAAAATGAGGCAGACATGAAGGAAAAGGAAGAGTGGGAGAAAATAGGATGTCGGAGAAGGGCTGAGGATGGTGTTATTGTTTATCTTGATGGGAGACCTGTGTTACCAGATTGTATGCTTGCTCCTATGGCTAGGATGTATCATGGAAATATACACGTAGGTAGAGACACTATGATTAGACAGTTCAGACACAGTATAACATGCCAAAGTAGGAATCCTGGTAAGAGAACTGTAGTGTTGCCAGGAAAGATTGGAAAGGCAGAAGGTCCCTTCATACGACTCCAGATTGATTTCATCCAATTACTCCCTTGCTGAGGACTGAAGTACGTCCTTGTCATTGTTTGCCTGTTATCACAATGGGTGGAAGCCTACCCTACAAGAAGGAATGATAGCATCTATTGTAGCTAAGTTACTACTGAGGGAACTCATACCACGTTTCGGTTTTCCAATAACGATTGAATCAGACCGAGGGTCTCATTTTAATAATGAAATAATTTGTCTGATCTGTGAAGCATTCCAAATTGAGCAAAAGCTGCACTGTGTATCCCGTCCAGAGGCTTCTGGAGTGGTAGAACAACTGAATGGCACAATCAAGTCACGATTGGGAAAGATGTATGAATCTACCCGATTGGAGTGGCCTGATGCTTTACCTCTTGTTCTGATGGGACTCAGAAGCATTCCAGACAGAAACACAGGCTTGAGTCCCCATGAAATACTCAAGGGAAGAGCAATGAGGCAGGCATGGGTACCAGGACACAAACTAATAAATATATCTGATGATTTAGTACTCAAGTACTGCAAAGAACTGGCTGAGCAAGTGTGTTCTATCTCTCACCAGGTTGGGGAAGACGCTGTGGCCAGACAATCAACTCCAGCACATGACCTGAATCCAGGTGACTGGGTAGTGATAAAGGAACATACTCGAGAATCTTGCCTAGCATCCAGGTGGGGAGAGCCACATCAAGTGATATTGGTTACTACCACAGCTCTAAAGTGCAGGGGAATTCCAAACTGGATCCACGCGAGTCACACCAAAAGGGTGACTGAACCTGATGACGTAGGAGCTGAAGGTTTTGCAGCTGAGGGGTCTCAAGAAGTTGATCTCGAAGTAGTTGATGAAGAACAACCGAGCCCCAGTCAGGATGAATGGATTCCAGTAGTAGACATACCTGCAGATTTTGTGAGAACCAGAAGTCAAACCTATCTAGATAGACAGAGTGATAGTGAGGACGAGACAGGAATAGAAGAAAGTACTCATATCATAGAAATCCAAGTCAAAAGTGATTCTGAGGAAGACCAGATAGGGAAATGTGGGTGTAGTCAGACATTTAAAACTCCAGCCAGTACTGCAGAGTCTAAGGAGGGAACGATAGGTATTAGGGCGAAAGCTCAGGCAGAAGATAATCAAGAAATCCAAAGACCTGAGCAGGACCAGACAGGTGTAGAAAAACGTGTTCAGGAAGAAAAAGGCGTACAAAAACAAAATCAAAGTCAAATACAGCAAACTCCTGAACAAGGCCAGATTAGTATCCAGGCAAAAGAAACCACAGTAAGCCCTGGACCTAGTCAGATAGAGAGGAATTCAGAAGTTGATGGAGAACAAATAGTGCCACAACTGAACGAAAATAAAAGAGCGTATGAAGAAAGTTAAAGCACAGTGCCAGCTAAAAGACTCAGACAGGGAGATAAGTGGCCTGGTTTTGTCAAAAGACTGACATTTTGCCTTAAAATAATAATTGAAGAACCAGAGCAAGTAAATGAAATATCAAGCCAAGCTGGACCGTTCACAGAGCAACCCAGAAGGAGAAGTCCACGTTTGAAAAGACTTAATAATAAGTTTAAAGGACCTGAGTGGACATACGTCTTACTTGAAGATTTCGAAAATCTAGAACTGAGTGATGAGGAACTGATTGTAGATCAGACTGACGAAGAAGTGAGACCAACTTGAGAAAAGAATCACAGGTTAAAAGTCTGTAAAAAGTTACAAGGAGGGGATGAAATCTCCTTAGTTGAAAATGGCTGATTATAATGTTAACGGAAGACCGAAAAGAAATTGTTTAACCACTTGGCTGCTATGGGTTTTCCCGCTGGGTGCTGGATCTTCTCATTTCCCATTGTTCATGACAAAGCCAGCTCGTCATCCGCGCAGCGCAGGTAATGCCCATGACGAGCTGGCTTTGTCATCAGCGCTGAAGGGGTTAAAGACATGCTGTAGAATATTTACACATATTATAGTAATGTAAGTTATAGTATGGTTCGGATTGATATTAGCTATACCTTACCTAATGAGCAAAGAAATGCAAAATAACATTAATATACCTGAGCAAGTTTATTCACCTGAGACAATAGATACACATATACATGAGAAAGCAGTTAGTCTTAAGCAACCTGGAATAGATTTAGAAGCACCAGATGAGGGGGACTTACATTATAAAAGAGCTAGAAACAGAACTCATTCAAATGTATTTGCTAACCTGTTAGTACATTATGTAGAAGCTATGGAAATCAGTGACTGCTACATGTGCATGAAGTTGCCCACATCAGTAGCTGAAGGGGTCACTTACCATCACTTACCATTGACCTATGGTATTTCATGTAGCATTTTAGCTAGTCTGTTTTATAGAACTGGAAAATTACAATATTATTATTCTAATTTTGATGTACTCTTTTCTGAAGTTCCTTTATGTAGAAATGTCAATTGTATTTCTAGTACTAGAGACTCTACACACTTTAACACCTTCGCTGCGGCGGCTATTCCGCCGCAGCGCTAAGGGTGCAGGGGGGCCGCGCGGTGTGCACATGCTGGTGATGGCACCGCTCCATCACCAGCCGCGGTTGCGCTGTGCTCATGACGGAGCGGTTCCGTCATGGCCCCGCCCGCTCAATGGAACGCCCACCGCAGGCGCGGAATCCGCGCCGCGCAGGCGCGGCGAGCGGGCCATGACGGAACTGCTCCATCATCAGCACAGCGCCACCGTGGCTGATGACGGAGCGGTTCCGTCATCAGCACGGAAAGAGTTATGGGAGATTATTTTCTAACAGTAGGATCAATAGATACAGCTCAGGCTCACAAGAAAAATCTAACATGCACATTACAAGAGAAAGAAAAGATGTTTTTAGATTTAGTCGAGAAAAGGAGATAGGATTTCCATAAGAAAGCCACTGATCATAAGCGAAAGATTCCTAAATGGGCTGAAAATATAGAATTTACCTCTAATGGCAAGACTCAAGCTGCTATGTTGCTGGATTTCAAAAAGAAAGGGAAACTCTGTCTCCATAGAGAGAAAACAGATTATTATAACAATATATTAATTTGTTCCAGTGAATGTGAACACAATTTCAAAGTTATTGGGGGTTGGGGTTTCAAAGATGGAACTAAACCAGTATTCCCTGAAATGTATTACATTTGTGGGAACAAAGCCTATTTTAAATTGCCTGATCATTGGTACGGGAGTTGCTATATTGGAATAGTATTCCCAAAGGTGTACTATGTGGAGAAAATCACTGGAAGCAATGAAGAAACTAATGGACTAACGCGTAGTAAAAGAGCATAATTTGCTGAAATTGTAGGTGACATATTTAGTGCAATAATACATTCAGTGGGAGTGGTTCTGAACACTCAAAGAATTTGCAAATTGTCAACAGTGGTGGATCGTTTATCGACTAACACTGCTAGTGGATTTTTGATGATCAATACCGAATTGGTTGAGGTAAGATCAGTGGTTTTACAAAATCGACTTGCTCTTGACATATTATTGGCAAAAGAGGCCGGAGTCTGTGAATGCTGAAGACGCAAAATTGTTGCACTTACATTCCAGACGAAAGTGTGGAAATTAAAAGGTACGCAAGAAATATTACTAATTTAAGAGAAGAACTGAAACCACTGGAGGTTTTTTATTTTATTTTATTTTTTTTTAAATTATTTTTTTTGATGCTCAACATAACAAGGCACATTGACATGTCATCAGTCATCTTCTCAGTTTGCAGTGTAACATAGGGGTAATCACAGTTCAACATTGTGCGGCAGGTTGTGTTACATCTTTTTAGCATGTCCCCACTTCCCCGTCATTACATTCATATCGAAACATATGGTCATCATGCCGGATCGTCATCTGCAGTATCCACCCCCGTCATTTCCACAGTGTCCAACTGTCTCAAATATTCTATCAGCGGTTCCCAACAATCCACTGGTCTTGATATAGGTGGGAATTCCTCCTCATATGTTTTGAGGCGCTCTTTGCAGTATGTCATATCTGCCAGCCAGTCTTTAACCCTCTGGCTACGTTTAGTGTCCCAGGAAATTGCCACCCGCCTTTTCGCCAGAAGCAGCGCCACAGCTAACAACTTTTTTTTCCGTGCAGGCTTCACATAGGTAATACCAAGTAAACAGACCTTCACTGTGCATTCTAGTGCCACTTGTAACATTTTGGACATTGCCCCCACAATCTGCTCCCAATATTCTTGCACTGGTGCACAATTCCATGCCAGATGTAGAAAGTCGGCCTCCTCCGCCCCACACCTCTTACATGAATGTACGTCCTGCAGCCCTATTTTCCAGAGTTTGTGTGGCGTGTGGTATACCTGGTGTAGATATTTTAGATGTATAATTCGGAAGTTGCCATTTGGAGTGAGGAGCGTGGTAATCACACAACTAGATGACCACTCTGCATCCGTTAACGGGGTGTCTAATCCTGCATTCAATAGTCCCCTAGCTCGGGATTCCTCCTTACTCATCTCCCTCTGCATTACTCGATATAGACGGGCTACCATATGTCTACGTACAGGCTTCGTGATTATCTCCTGTAGCCATGAGAATGTACTAGGTTCTACAGGGAAATCTTCGTAAAGCGTTCTGACCAATGCTCTAAGCCTGTGGTAGGTGAATTTAAACAGTAGTGTCTGATTTGCAATATATGCCAGTTGCTCCGATTCTATAAATATCCCATTTACATATAGGTCCCCCATCGTACTAATGCCCACTCGGCGAAGCATAGCCATACTGCCCGCCTCCTGGGTCACTGATATCTCCGGGTGATGCTCTAGAGGAAGAGCTGGTGCGTACAGAGGTGCTTTCCCCGCCAGGTTACCCAGTTTACTCCAGGCCACTGCCGTGGTCTGTATCAGATTCATAGCTGTGGGCGAAAGGTCCAGTTGGTGACCTAGCAAGCCATTAACTAGCGGGGTGGGGTATGCTATCCATTCCTACACCGTCAGATGCGGCAAATATTTCTCAGGATGGTACCTATAGTGGGCATATTGTGCCTGCGCACAGAGATAGTATAGTTGGAAATTGGGAGCGACAAACCCATCCTTATCATAAGGCATGGTGAGGGTTTTCCAGCTTATTCTAGCCTGTTTACCAGCCCAGACCAGCTTTGTTAAATGTCCCTGAAGTGTTTGGAAAAAATGCTGCGGTAATGTGATCGGTATATTATTAAACAAGTACAGGAACCTGGGCAGTACCACCATCTTCACTACAGCTATTCTGTCCACCAGTGACAGTGGGAGCCCTCTCCACCTTTCCACTTGAGTGGCCAGCCTCTCCAGCGCATACCCATAGTTAAGTCGGAGCACCTCTGCCTTCTCATTGTGTATCCAGATCCCCCAATATTTGGTTGCCTCTCTCTGCCACACCAGCGGGAATTCTATCTCTCCACTTTCTGTAGAAGCCGTTAGCGGTACTATCAGCGACTTAGCCCAGTTAATTTGTAGGCCGGAAAAACCACCAAAGAGGATATATTCCCGTAGAAATCTGGGCAGATGGACCAACGGGTCTCGCACATACAGCACCATGTAGTCTGCATATAGGGAAATGCCCAGCTGCCGTTGGTGAAAGTGTAGCGCAGCATCTGCATATTTCTGTCTGACCTTACATGCTAGTGGTTCTAGCGCAATGGCGAACAAGAGGGGGGAAAGTGGGCACCCCTGCCGTGTGCCCCGCCCTATACGCACTGAGTTAGACAGCTTGCCATTGACGCGAATCTTTGCTGAGGGGTGTGGGTATAACAGTCGACAGTCAAATCCAATTAACAAACACAGGCGGGAGACCCATTCTCTCCAATATCACGAACATATAACTCTACTCTACTGTATCAACCGCTTTGGCAGCATCTAATAGAACCGCTGCCGCTTTCATGTCTGGGTGTAGCGTATTTATCAGTGCAAAGATGGTGCGAATATTATGAGAGGTGGACCTGCCTGGGATGAACCCAGCTTGGTCAAATAGCACCATTGTTGGCATTAGCGGAGTTAATCGGGTGGCTAATATTTTTGCAAGGATTTTTGTGTCAATGTTAATCAGTGATAGAGGCCGGTACGAGTCCCATCTGTGTGCAGGCTTATTTGCTTTTAATAGGGTAATGATCAACGCTTCGCGTATTGTGGGTGGGAGGATACCGGTCTCAAATGCCTCATCGTGCATTGCTAGTGTGTGTGGGATAATCAGTTAACTATAGGCCTTGTAAAATTCTGCACTCAGGCCATGAGGCCCCGGCGCTTTGCCATTAGGCAATGCCCGAATCGCCTCTTGCACATCTTGTACACTGATAGGCTGAGATAAATATTCTCTATGTCCGTTCGCCAGCCACACCAACCCTATGTCCTCTAAATAGGCTTCTAGGTCTTCTTTACTTCTCCCACCGCCGGGGGCATACATCTTCTTAAATTCACGCATAAACATGTTCACTATCTCTGAGTTATCAAAGTGTGCAGTGCCGTCATCATCTTGGATGTGTGTGATGGTAGGCTGCGTTTCTCTAGTGAGGAGTTTTTGTGCCAGCGTGTGACCCACTCGTCCACCCTCCCCATAGGCTCTTGCCACACTTCGCTTCGCCACATAATTAACCTCGTCCTGTGCATATTGATCATACTGAACCAACTGTTCTTTCAGCTTTGCCAATATCTCATTCTCACCCGTGCACTCATACTCGCGTTCCAATCTCTGCAATTCCTCCTCCAACCTTTGCAGTTGATTCCGTATATCTTTGAGTATGCCTGCTGTAGTTCCAATACATATCCCTCAAATATTGGCCTTGAAGGCCTCCCACAGCACTCCTGCACTCTTTACAGACCCCACATTGATATTAAAATAAGACTCCACTGCCTCACGCACTGTCTCTTGATACACAGGGTCCAGCAACGCTTTAGCATTGAATCTCCAAATATAGTCCCCAGGGTCATACCGTGGCACCACCATAGTCATCAGCTCCGGATTATGATCCAATAACGTCCGGGGCATGTGCGTGACAGAGCACACCCAGCCATTGGTTTGTGTGCTTACTAACCAGTAATCTAGTCTGGACCAACTGGCATGGATCGTGGATATGTGTGTTCCCTCCCGTGCTTTTGGATGTCGTACTCGCCAGACGTCAACCAGGTCCCATTTCTCAATACAAGGCTTCATTTCCCCCTGTGCTCTTACATGTGGCTCAGTGGTGCCAGGTGATCTGTCAACCGTGTGGTCTAACACTAGGTTATGATCTCCGCCCCATATTACGTGCGTTTCCGCTAGCTCCTGAAGCACCCCTCTCATTTCTCTGACAAACTGTGGGTCATCTATATTTGGCCTATACGTGTTTAGCATAGTGACCTTCTTACCTCGCAACATTCCCTTCATCATTACCCATCTGCCACTATCTCCCGTTTGTATGTCTTCCACTGTGAATTTCATCCCTTTTTTAACAAGTATCATTACCCCGCGCGCATATACTGAGTATATTGATGCTGCTACTACTTCAGCCCATTATTTACCTACTCGTTCCTGTGATTGCCTGGTGAGGTGCGTTTCCTGAAGCATCGCTATGGCGATATTATGCCTTGTGAGGAATGCCAATACCTGTCTCACCTTTCACTGGTCATTTAGCCCCCTTACATTCCAGGTAATCATTTTTATTGCATTTCTTGTCTCTCTATCCTGCATCAGGACTGCACTTTATTGGGTCTCGTCGCTGTGTATCATCCATCCCGCCACTTCTACTTATTCTGCCCCCGCTCTTTGATTGTCGTGTGCCATAACCAAACAACCCCCTCTCGAACCCTTTCCCATCCCTCACCCACTCCCGCATCCCAAACATGCTGGAGAATAATCGCCCCCCATTCCCCCTCATCTTTCCCCCGCCCAACTGGGGCTTAACAAATTGCTGTGTGAGTGACACGTACAAAAGAGTTATGGGGATCACCCACGGGGTTGCTACCTGGAGGACAGATTCACAGCTCCCCTATTTCAACCCTGCGCCTTGCATTTTGCCACATGTTAACCAATTACCAAGTTAATTTTGACTTATACATATTACGCATGCAGACGTCCAGCTGCTAGCTCACTCTACATCGGATGTGCGTCCGTGCTCTCATTCAGTCTCTTCTGCTCCTGACCTCACTCCTGAGCGCGGGTGTAGCGTTTTTAGGAAGTCCTGCGTGTGCTGCGGATTAGTAAAAAAGTGGGCCTTACCCTCATGCATGACCTTAAGCCTAGCAGGAAAAAGCATAGCGTACATCATGTTCATACTCTGCAGCTTCTTCTTCACCTGTGCGAACTTCCTTCTACTTTCTTGAACTGCAACGGTGAAGTCCGGGTAAATGGAGACCTCTATGTCAGCAAACATCACCTTCCCTTTGTCGCGAGATAGCCGGAGTATGTTGTCTCTGTCTCTGTAATTGAGTAACTTAGCGATTATCGGTCTCGGCGGCGCACCTGGGACAGGTCGAGCCGCCAAGGATCTGTGCGCCCGTTCTTCAATAAAGACTGACGACAGTGCTTCTCTCCCAAACGCCGAGATAAGCATCTTTTCGACATAATCTTCCATCCGTCCCGTTGCTGTCGATTCTGGGACACCTAGGATGCGTATGTTGCTGCGTCTAGATCGCGATTCCAACTCCTCATTTTTGGCTGCGATGACTTGGAGGAGCCTGTCCATTTCTAGTGTTTTGGATGTACTGACCCCAGCAGTGTCCTCCAGGTCAGATATCCGCTTTTCAGCTTCATTGTGGCGTTCTTCATGTTTCTCCGATTTGTGCGTGAGGTTATCTAGCCTTGTGGACATCGTGTCCATTTTTGTCTCAATGGACGTGAGGCTACTTTGTATGCCCAGCAGGATACCTTTCAAGTCTTCTTGCAGTGGTTCCGTTGGCGGCACAGTGGTGGGCGTATTTTGTTTTTCCATTTCAGCCTGCGTTCTGACCGACCTGCGAGATTCAAAGCTGATCTTCGGTTGCTTGTTGTCCGTACGACCCATGTCCCTCTTCCCCGCTTCCTGCTCTGTCGCCCTCCTGCGGGCAGGGAGGTCGCTGTTGACAGCTCTTGTTATGCGTAAATGCCTGCCTCCTCCTTATTTTAGAGCATCACGTCTTTACAGCTGGGGTACATTTTATCGCTTGCTGTGTCTCAACTCCTCCAGGCCTTTATATCTTTGCTTCGGGCAAAGTAACCCTTGAGCCTAGGTGTTGCCTCCTGATCATTAGCACGCCTTACGTTGTTCGCCTCGGAAGGCCGATTCTAGCTAGGGATGAGCGGATTTTGCGGATTGGCAATCCGCGGATTTGCGGATTTGCAGATTTGCGGATTGCCAAAATCGGCAAAATCCGCGAATCCGCGTGTTTTTTTTTTATGTTCGCACGGGTTTCTGCAAGTTCGCGAGGGTTTTGTACAATTTCGCAAATTGCAAAATTGTACAAAACGCGTGCGAACTTGCAGCAACCCTTGCGAACACAATTATATGAAGAGAAAGAAGCTCCTGGTCACAGGAACAGCACGGGGATTGCGCTCATGAAAGTCAAGGATGCAAAGGCCTCTACCCAGCAACACAGCTGATTTTCCACTGTAGATTTGGGAAGAGGCACACCTGTCCAGCCTCGAAGACGCTCATGATTGTTTTTGGGCTAATGAATGAGTCACTGATTTTGAGCATCAACTAGTTCGAGCGACCATGCAAAGGCCGCCCTCTACCCAGCATCACAGCTGATTTTCCACGGTAGATTTGGGAAGAGGCACACCTGTCCAGCCTCGAAGACGCTCATGATTGTTTTTGGGCTAATGAATGAGTCACTGATTTTGAGCATCAACTAGTTCGAGCGACCATGCAAAGGCCGCCCTCCACCCAGCATCACAGCTGATTTTCCACAGTAGATTTGGGAAGAGGCACACCTGTCCAGCCTCGAAGACGCTCATGATTGTTTTGGGGCTAATGAATGAGTCACTGATTTTGAGCATCAACTAGTTCGAGCGACCATGCAAAGGCCGCCCTCTACCCAGCATCACAGCTGATTTTCCACGGTAGATTTGGGAAGAGGTACACCTGTCCAGCCTCGAAAACGCTCATGATTGTTTTTGGGCTAATGAATGAGTCACTGAATTTGAGCATCAACTAGTTTGAGTGACCATGTGTGTGTTACTATGCAATCGCCCTGAAGGGCGCAGGGGTCCCTTGAGTGACCTGTGTAAGGCTGTGCCTGTAACTATTTTACAATGGCGCCAGCAAACTGCCAGCGCCGTTGTAAAATAGTTACAAAGTTAGCTTGCACAGGAAGCACTTAGATAAAATAAAGCAGCACCTGCTTCGTTTTATCTAGTGGTTCCTGTGCAAGCTAACTTTGTAACTATTTTACAACGGCGCTGGCAGCTTGCTGGCGCCATTGTTAAGTAGTTACATGAGTGTGGGTTCAACTTTTGAACCCGTTACGTCCGCGGATTTTTTTTTGCGGATTTTGCGGGAAATCCGCAAAATTCGTGGATTGCGGATTTCCCCAAAATCCGCAAAATCCGCGGGCGTAACGGATTTCACGCTCATGCCTAATTCTAGCCCCGCTACACGGCCGGCATACCCAGCCTTCGCCGCAACCCCACGTCGCAGTCGCCGCTGTCACCAATGCTCTTGTTGTGGCCAGCCACTGTCCCTCTCAGCCACTGTTAGACGGACCGGGAGGGTCGGCCGAGATTACGGGGAGAGGTCTCCAGGGAGAGCCGTCTCCAACGACTGTACAGGTAAGTAACTTCCCCCCCACAGACGGACACCACACAAGATTGAAGGTTAACAAGACTTTATATGCAATTCTTAGGTTACGTCGTTATGATACAAGGAGGTCTGGACTCAGGGGTCCCCTCGGTTCTGATCTCTGGTTGAGGAGAAAGGGTAGCGGGACAGTCTTAGTTACCAATGAGTTAAATAGCTCTCAATCCTCGAGCTCGGCGTGGTTGCTGATCGGGCCGTGGAGGGGCCAAGCAGGTCCCGAGATGGATGAAGGATGGTCGACGGGCCGTGGAGAAGCCAAGCAGGTCCCGATGAAGATGATGGTTACAACGGTCCGCGGCCTCGCCAGCAGATCCGGACGACGGTGAAGAATGAAGGTTACGACGGCTGTGGCAGCGCCAACAGGCAGGACGATGGTGCACAGGACAGAGCTACGGCAGCGCCAGTAGTCCGTCCAGGATGAGTTCCTCTTACGTCTCTCGACTCCAAGATACAACTGACTTCCTGCTCTGGAGCTGCCCCAGTTATAGGGCTGGCGTGCTTTGATGTCCGGACCCTCGCACTTGGAGGTCGGGAGGTCCGGGATGAGGGAGTCCAGACACCCAGCAGGGGGGTGGAGCCAGCGCCCGGGGAGGCGATGGGCGAGCGGCACTGGGCGGGGGGAGAGCCATCGGCACCTCTTTCTCCCATTGACTTGCCAAGTAGCCCGCTCACCTCCTGGGTGGAGGGTGGTGCCGGATTGTCTGAGGCTGGGCTAGGCCCAGGGTTGAGGTCGATCGGGGGCCAGGCGGCCTCGTGGCGAGGTGTCCAAGATGGCGGCCCGGGCTGGGTGCATGGGCCGGCAGTGGATCGGACCCACGAGGTTATCATGTTCGAGGGCAGGGGTCCCTGAGGGGACGCAGGGCGTGCAATGGTGGTGTGTGGTGCTTGCGTGACTGGGCTCGGGCCTGGTCGAGCCGGGGGAGAGCGGCCCGTCATGTGGCCTGTCCAACATGCGTCCCCCCCAGCTGAAGGCGGGGAGAGTTACCCATCCTCTTGGGGACTCTCTTCGTCGAGGCGGAAAAACCGGGACAGGCCATCGGCGTTGGCGTGGTCGGACCCAGGCCGGTGTTCGACTGTGAAGTCCATACCTTGTAAGGAGATGGACCAGCGTAGCAATTTTGGGTTTTCCCCCCGCATATGCATCAACCACTGCAGGGGTCGGTGGTCAGTCTGCACCCGAAAGTGGGTGCCAAAAAGGTAGGGCCGGAGCTTCTTGAGGGCCCATACCACAGCGAAGGCTTCCCTCTCTATGGTGCTCCAGCGTTGTTCCCGGGGTAGGAGTCTCCGGCTGATGAAGGCCACCGGTTGATCGAGGCCTTCGGTGTTCACTTGGGACAGGACCGCCCCAATGCCCTGGTCGGAGGCGTCCGTCTGGACGACGAACTCCCGGCTGTAGTCTGGGGCCTGGAGCACAGGAGCGGAACACATGGCGGCCTTTAACTGTTCGAACGCCGCTTGACACTCTGGGGTCCAGTTCACCTTCTTGGGCTGATTTTTTGACGTGAGTTCGGTGAGAGGCCCCACGATGGTACCATAGTCTTTCACGAACCTTCGGTAGTAGCCCGTGAGGCCCAGGAAGGCTCGCACCTCAGTTTGAGTGATAGGGGGTTGCCAGTTCTGGATGGCGGCAATTTTCAGCTGTAGGGGGGCCACTAGGCCGCTTCCCACCTGGTGTCCGAGGTAGGTCACCGACCCTTGTCCAATTTGGCATTTGCTGGCCTTGATCGTGAGGCCAGCTCGCTGAAGGGCTTGCAGTACTGCTTGGAGGTGGTGGAGGTGCTCGGTCCAATGGTGGCTGTACACAGCGATGTCGTCCAGGTAGGCGGCGCTGAACTCTTCGAGCCCCGCCAGGACCTGATTGACGAGCCGTTGGAACGTCGCTGGGGCATTCTTCATGCCGAAGGGCATGACCGTAAAGTGATAGTGGCCATCGGGGGTGGAGAAGGCAGAGCGTTCTTGTGCTCGGGGTGTGAGGCCGATCTGCCAATAACCTGCCGTCAGGTCGAAGATGCTGAGGTAGCGGGCAGCGCCCATTCGGTCGACCAGTTCATCTGCCCGGGGGATGGGGTGTGCGTCCGTTCTGGTGACTTCATTCAGGCCCCGGTAGTCGACACAGAACCGGAGTTCTGGTGTGGTCCCGGGGGCGGCTGCTTTGGGGACCAGTACGACCGGGCTGGCCCATGGACTGTCTGAGGGCTCGATGACCCCGAGCGTGAGCATCTTAGCTACTTCCGCCTGGATGCAGGCCCGTACCCGATCAGGTACGCGGTAGGCCCGGTGGCGGATAGGAGGGCTGTCTCCGGTGTCCACATCGTGCACACACCAGGAAGTGACACCCGGGGTGAGGGAGAACAGACTGGCGAACCGTGATAGGAGGGCTTGGCACTCTTGCCGTTGTTCTCTGGTGAGGGTCTCCGAGAGTCGGACCCCATCCACGGAGCCGTCTTGCTCCTGGGTCCGCAAGAGGTCAGGGAGAGGCTCGGAGTCGTCTTCAACCCCATTGTCTGTGGCCATCAAGAGGCTGAGTTCTGTTCGTGCAAAGTGGGGTTTCAGTCTGTTGGTGTGGAGGACTCGGAGCGGATTCCGGGCGGACTCCATATCGATCAGATAGGTGGCAGGACCCTTGCGCTCGATTACCTTGAAGGGTCCCGTCCATTTGTCTTGGAGAGCGCACGGTTCTGTGGGGGACATTACCCAGACCTGTTGCCCCGGCTCGAATTCAATGGATGAGGCGTTCTGGTCATACCATTTCTTCATGTCCTCTTGACTGGCCTCTAGGTTGGCTTTTGCTAGGTCTCTGAACCGCCGGGACTGGTTGCGGAGGGTGAGGAGGTACCGGAAGACATCTGGAGGACTCTTGGCCGGAGGCATCTCCCAGCCTTCTTTGATCAGGCTGAGTGGCCCCCGTACTGGGTGCCCATAGAGCAGCTCGAAGGGGCTGAAGCCTAGGGACTTCTGTGGGACCTCCCGGTAGGCGAAGAGGAGGCACGGCAGCAGCACGTCCCACTGGCGACGGAGGGGCTCTTCCAATCCCCCGATCATCCCTTTTAGCGTGCGATTGAACCGCTCAACAAGTCCGTTTCCTTGGGGGTGATAGGGGGTCGTGAAGCGGTAGGTGACCCCACACTGTTGCCAGAGGGACTTCATATATTTAGAAATAAAGTTCGTGCCTCTGTCACTGACGACTTCCCGGGGGAACCCCACACGGGAGAAGATCCCCATCAGGGCCCGGCCGACCACTGGGGCTGTCACGGTCCGGAGAGGAATAGCCTCAGGGTAGCGGGTGGCGTGGTCCACTAGTACCAGGATGAAGCGATGGCCTTGTCTTGTACGCGGGTCCAGGGGTCCCACAATGTCTATCCCGACCCTCTCAAATGGGGTTGTGACTACTGGAAAGGGTTGCAGGGGAGCCTTTAATTTGCGGCCGCTCTTCCCACTGGCTTGGCACGTGGGGCAAGATCGGCAATGCTGGTGCACATCGTTTCTCATTTTGGGCCAGAAGAAGTGGGTCACTAGGCGGCTGTAGGTTTTATCCTGTCCCAGGTGCCCTGCCAGGGGGGCATCGTGGGCCAGGTTTAGCAGGAAGTCCCTAAAGCGGAGGGGCACCACTAGTACTCGGTTGGCCCCCAGCTCGGCGATTCGTTGCTCGCTGTACAATAGATCATTGTCCCAGTAGACCCAATGAGTTCCGGAGGTATCCCCGGCGCTTTGGGCGAGCGCTTGTTGTCGGAGTCCCTCAAGGGAGGGACAGGTCTTCTGTTCCTGACGAAATTGTTCTTGTGTGGGTCCCCCTTCTTGAGCCCACTGATCAAGATTAGCGAGGTCGGAAGGTTGAGCAAGTTCGAGGGGGATGCCATGGTCGGGGGTCTCGGCGGGGGCGACCGGAGGCGGTGGCGCCGGCCATTCGGGTTCTTCCGGGTGATGGTTGGCACGGGCGGCCATGGACCGGGTGGTGACGCACGCCCAGTCTGGGACGCCCAACATCCCCAAGTGTTCTTTTCGCTCCACGGCTGCCCACGGGGAGCTTTCCAGGTCATTTCCGAGGAGGCATTCCACGGGGGCGTCGTCTCGGACCGTTACCTTCAACATGCCGGAGACCCCTCCCCACTCAAAGGGGACGCAGGCCATCCGACACAGACTTTCCGAGTTGTCGGCTGATCGCACAGGGCAGAGAACGTTCGGTAGATATTGTTCTGGGGTCACCAGATGACAGCGGACGGCTGTCACACTGGCCCCGGTGTCTCGAAGGGCTTCGGCCCGTTGTCCATTGATGCTCACCCATTGGCTGTACTTCTGGGTGTTAGCGGGTAGGGGGACCCGCGGGACCATGTCTCTTCCCCCTAAGCACGCGAGAGTCATGGCGGCTGGCTCCCACTCTTGATACTCTTGCTCGCCTGTTTCTTGTTCCTCGGAGATCTGTTCTTCCCCTAGTGCCGCGGCGGCCACCTGGCGGGGTCTTGGACTCTGATACTGCGGGCAGCTTGGGTCGTTTGCATAGTGGCCGACTCGTTGGCATCGGTGACATGTAACATTGGCTCTGTATCCCGGTCGCGCCGGGGTGCTGCCCCGGTTGGCCGGGGGGGTGGTGCTGGTAGCGGGGGCGGCCGGAGTATTGTCTCTTCCTCGTCCTTGGCCCCCTCCTCCTCCTCTGGGTCGGTAGTGACCATTGTTGTTCCTGTTCTGCTCGTAGGACCCATTCCGGCCCACTCTGGTGATCTCCCACCGGTCAGCTTCGGCTGCGAGCTGCCGGGGATCGGTTAACTTGCTGTCGAGGAGGTGTTGGCGTAGTTCAATGAAGCAATTGTTGGACAGATGCTCCCATACCATCAGATTGAACAGCTGCTCGTAGGTCGTGACGTTGTTCCCTCTGATCCAGCCTTCGAAGGCTCGGCTAAAGTACGTTACATAGTCCACCCAAGTTGTACCTGGAATGCGTGTGCAGTCTCGGAACCTCTGACGGTACATCTCGGGCGTGAGGCCATA
Source organism: Lissotriton vulgaris (assembly GCF_964263255.1). Classification (NCBI taxonomy): domain Eukaryota; kingdom Metazoa; phylum Chordata; class Amphibia; order Caudata; family Salamandridae; genus Lissotriton; species Lissotriton vulgaris. The sequence continues at coordinate 1,371,411,764 of NC_141691.1, forward strand.
GCGGGTGAGGAGGGCCGCTTTCATATGGTCGTAGGAGGTCATCTGGTGGTCTGGGAGCTGTAACAGAGTATCGCGGCCCTCATTGAGGAATTTGCCCCATAGGCCGGCTCCCCAGTCGGCTCTATCGATCCGGTGCGCAGTCATCGCGATTTCATAGGCCTTAAACCATTGCTGGATGTCGTCTTCTCGAAAATATTCTCGGACCACATCCTTGGGGATGTGCACTTTTTTCTCCGCGGTCCCTGGGGTGGACGGTCTGTCGGGCACCCCTAACTCTTTATTTTGTTTGCGCAGGTTGATCTCGGCTAGGTTCCGTTCGTGCTCGTACGTTAGTCTTTTTTCCTCGAGCTCCCTTTGCCTCTGTTTCTCCTCTCTTTCTTCTCGGAGGCGAAGGTGCTCTAAGTTTATTTTTTGCTCGGCCAATTTGAGTTCTATGTCCATCTTGAGTCGGGCCATTTCGAGTTCGTGTAGTCGGGCTTTTTCTCTTTCTTGGATCTCGTCTTGCGAGAGACTGGTTCTTTGCCCCTCAGGGGCCGTGTTGGTATTTTTCGCGGTGCTTTGCTCAGGGGCTTCGACATCCCCGGTCTCTGCCCAAGATTCTAGGGCATGCTTAAAATCGTCCTTGGTACTTAGTCCGGTGGTAGCGATACCTAGTTCGATGCAGAACTGCTTTAGTTCACGATGGCTGTATTCCTCTAGTTTTTCCATTTGGAACTTCTCAGTTGATCCGCTCTCTTTAGTCGACATTTGTTGTTCGTTGTGGGGTGAGCTACTCTCTGTACGTTATGCGGTGATTCGGATCGCGCCGCTGGCCACCAATGTTAGACGGACCGGGAGGGTCGGCCGAGATTACGGGGAGAGGTCTCCAGGGAGAGCCGTCTCCAACGACTGTACAGGTAAGTAACTTCCCCCCCACAGACGGACACCACACAAGATTGAAGGTTAACAAGACTTTATATGCAATTCTTAGGTTACGTCGTTATGATACAAGGAGGTCTGGACTCAGGGGTCCCCTCGGTTCTGATCTCTGGTTGAGGAGAAAGGGTAGCGGGACAGTCTTAGTTACCAATGAGTTAAATAGCTCTCAATCCTCGAGCTCGGCGTGGTTGCTGATCGGGCCGTGGAGGGGCCAAGCAGGTCCCGAGATGGATGAAGGATGGTCGACGGGCCGTGGAGAAGCCAAGCAGGTCCCGATGAAGATGATGGTTACAACGGTCCGCGGCCTCGCCAGCAGATCCGGACGACGGTGAAGAATGAAGGTTACGACGGCTGTGGCAGCGCCAACAGGCAGGACGATGGTGCACAGGACAGAGCTACGGCAGCGCCAGTAGTCCGTCCAGGATGAGTTCCTCTTACGTCTCTCGACTCCAAGATACAACTGACTTCCTGCTCTGGAGCTGCCCCAGTTATAGGGCTGGCGTGCTTTGATGTCCGGACCCTCGCACTTGGAGGTCGGGAGGTCCGGGATGAGGGAGTCCAGACACCCAGCAGGGGGGTGGAGCCAGCGCCCGGGGAGGCGATGGGCGAGCGGCACTGGGCGGGGGGAGAGCCATCGGCACCTCTTTCTCCCATTGACTTGCCAAGTAGCCCGCTCACCTCCTGGGTGGAGGGTGGTGCCGGATTGTCTGAGGCTGGGCTAGGCCCAGGGTTGAGGTCGATCGGGGGCCAGGCGGCCTCGTGGCGAGGTGTCCAAGATGGCGGCCCGGGCTGGGTGCATGGGCCGGCAGTGGATCGGACCCACGAGGTTATCATGTTCGAGGGCAGGGGTCCCTGAGGGGACGCAGGGCGTGCAATGGTGGTGTGTGGTGCTTGCGTGACTGGGCTCGGGCCTGGTCGAGCCGGGGGAGAGCGGCCCGTCATGTGGCCTGTCCAACAGCCACGTGCAGATCACCTCAGTAGTAGAACCTGTCACCTCCTCTCGTCAGGCCTGGCTATAATGCTCATTCGAAAAACCAAAGGGGATGATGGACGGAGCGTTGACAATACAAACACTCACCCCCAGTCAACTGATCTGGGTTTAATCCATCACCGTTCTTTAGCTCACTCCGCCACCCCAGTTCAGACATTGCCATATGCAAATCAGTCTGACCCTGTGCCTCATGGGAACAGTCCAGCCCGAACTGCCAAGCCATGTCTTCCTTGGACCGGAATCAAGCTTCCCAGGACCGGTTTCTGGCATTACAGCCGTCTTCAGCCGGGCTTGCTTGAATCCAGTGGCAAAGTGAGCAAGGGACTCACGTCTGAGCATACCCTGCCAACTTAGGGCGGAAAAAGAAAAACCAAATGGGATGATGGACGGAGCGTTGACAATACAAACACTCACCCCCAGTCAACTGATCTGGGTTTAATCCATCACCGTTCTTTAGCTCACTCCTCCACCCCAGTTCAGACATGGCCATATGCAAATCAGTCTGACCCTGTGCCTCATGGGAACAGTTCAGCCCGAACTGCCAAGCCATGTCTTCCTTGGACCCGAATCAAGCTTCCCAGGACCGGTTTCTGGCATTACAGCCGTGTTCAGCCGGGCTTGCTTGAATCCAGTGGCAAAGTGAGCAAGGGACTCACGTCTGAGCATACCCTGCCAACTTAGGGTGAACAAAGAAAAACCAAAGGGGATGATGGACGGAGCGTTGACAATACAAACACTCACCCCAGTCAACTGATCTGGGTTTAATCCATCACCGTTCTTTAGCTCACTCCGCCACCCCAGTTCAGACATGGCCATTTGCAAATCAGTCTGACCCTGTGCCTCATGGGAACAGTCCAGCCCGAACTGCCAAGCCATGTCTTCCTTGGACCGGAATCAAGCTTCCCAGGACCGGTTTCTGGCATTACAGCCGTCTTAAGCGGGCATGCTTGAATCCAGTGGCAAAGTGAGCAAGGGACTCACGTCTGAGCATACCCTGCCAACTTAGGGCGAACAAAGAAACACCAAAGGGGATGATGGACGGAGCGTTGACAATACAAACACTCACCCGAGTCAACTGATATGGGTTTAATCCATCATCGTTCTTTAGCTCACTCCGCCACCCCAGTTCAGACATGGCCATATGCAAATCAGTCTGACCCTGTGCCTCATGGGAACAGTCCAGCCTGAACTGCCAAGCCATGTCTTCCTTGGACCGGAATCAAGCTTCCCAGGACCGGTCTCTGGCATTACAGCCGTCTTCAGCCGAGCTTGCTTGAATCCAGTGGCAAAGTGAGCAAGGGACTCACGTCTGAGCATACCCTGCCAACTTAGGGCGAACAAAGAAAAACCAAAGGGGATGATGGACGGAGCGTTGACAATACAAACACTCACCCCCAGTCAACTGATCTGAGTTTAATCCATCACCGTTCTTTAGCTCACTCCTCCACCCCAGTTCAGACATGGCCATATGCAAATCAGTCTGACCCTGTGCCTCATGGGAACAGTCCAGCCCGAACTGCCAAGCCATGTCTTCCTTGGACCCGAATCAAGCTTCCCAGGACTGGTTTCTGGCATTACAGCCGTGTTCAGCCGGGCTTGCTTGAATCTAGTGGCAAAGTGAGCAAGAGACTCACGTCTGAGCATACCCTGCCAACTTAGGGCAAACAAAGAAAAACCAAAGGGGATGATGGACGGAGCGTTGACAATACAAACACTAACCCCAGTCAACTGATCTGGGTTTATTCCATCACCGTTCTTTAGCTTACTCCGCCACCCCAGTTCAGACATGGCCATTTGCAAATCAGTCTGACCCTGTGCCTCTTGGGAACAGTCCAGCCCGATCTGCCAAGCCATGTCTTCTTTGGACCGGAATCAAGCTTCCCAGGACCTGTTTCTGGCATTACAGCCGTCTTCAGCCGGGCTTGCTTGAATCCAGTGGCAAAGTGCCCAAGGGACTCACGTCTGAGCATACCCTGCCAACTTAGGGCGAAAAAAGAAAAACCAAAGGGGATGATGGACGGAGCGTTGACATTACAAACACTCACCCCCAGTCAACTGAGCTGGGCTTAATCCATCACCGTTCTTTAGCTCACTCTGCCACCCCAGTTCAGACATGGCCATATGCAAATCAGTCTGACCCTGTGCCTCATGGGAACAGTCCAGCCCGAACTGCCAAGCCATGTCTTCCTTGGACCGGAATCAAGCTTCCCAGGACCGGTTTCTGGCATTACAGCCGTCTTCAGCCGGGCTTGCTGAATCCAGTGGCAAAGTGAGCAAGGGACTCACGTCTGAGCATACCCTGCCAACTTAGGGCGAACAAAGAAAAACCAAAGGGGATGATGGACGGAGCGTTGACAATACAAACACTCACCCCCAGTCAACTGATCTGGGTTTAATCCATCACCGTTCTTTAGCTCACTCCGCCACCCCAGTTCAGACATGGCCTTATGCAAATCCGTCTGACTGTGTGCCTCATGGGAACAGTCAAGCCCGAACTGCCAAGCCCTGTCTTCTTTGGACCGGAATCAAGCTTCCCAGGACCGGTTTCTGGCATTACAGCCGTCTTCAGACGGGCTTGCTTGAATCCAGTGGCAAAGTGAGCAAGGGACTCACGTCTGAGCATACCCTGCCAACTTAGGGCGAACAAAGAAAACCCAAAGGGGATGATGGACGGAGCCTTGACAATACAAACACTCACCCAGCAGAATAACTCTGCTGAGATCCGTGCATAACGTGGCCCCAATGAAAAGTTAGATGCTGTGAAGGGGTCAACTGGCACTTGCCCTGATTAATAAGAAATCCATGATCCCGGATCTGAGAGCACACTAAGGCCAGGTCCTTTAACAATTGCCCCTTCATTGGAGCATGCAGCAGCCAGTCATCTAAATAAGGGTTCAGATGAAGCCCTTATAAAAGACACAGGGCCACTAGAGGACCCACTGCCTTCCTGAACACTCTGGTGCAGTTATCAGCCTCGAGGGCAACACCTGAAATAGGAAATGGCACCCCATGCAAAACCTGAGAAACTTTTGATGGTCCTGATGGATCGGGACATGACAATAGGCTTCCTAAAGATCCAGGGTAAACATGAAATGCCCTTTGATCACCAATGGGATAATTCTCTGAAGAGTTTCCATTTGGAAAGGCATGCGTTTTCACAAACTTGTTGAGGGTTTTTAGGTCTAATACCATTTGAAAACCCTGTCACATTCTTCACCAGAAAGTCTATAGAATTGAACACCAAGCCTTTCTCTTTCCAAGGAACTTTTGAGATTGCTCACTTCTGAAGAAGGGACACTATCCCCTGAGAAAGTGCCCTTGTTGGAAGGCCAAAGAGTTGGTCTGATTCCCAAATACTGGAGGAGAGAGGCAAATTTAATCTTGCATCCCTAACTTATTATATCCAGAATCCAAGTGTTGGTAGCAGATGTTTCCCACACCTGGAGAAAGCGCTGGATTCTGTCTCAGACTGCAAATTCCTGACCAGCCATAGAGTGAGTAACAAGGTTTTGGGGAGAGTTTGCCCTCTTATCACCTCCTCTTTTAAACTGAAACCCAACTGAGAGTGAGAAGGTTGCCTCCAAGATGGTTGTTGCAAAGGAGACTTGGTCTTAAAAGACTGTTTATCTGAATAAGGTTGTTTTACCAATGAGGAATGCTTCTTCTCTTGGAACAATGTGTGGAGCTTATCCTAAAACTCAGCCCCAAACAATTGATTTCCCTGAAAAGACATGCATAGAGCTGATGCTTTCTGAGCTGAGTCTGTGCGCAAGTCTTCTAATATCAATAATTCCTCCTTGCAGGAACACATACCCCCTCCCAGAGAGGGTCAAACTCTAACAACATCAGAGGAAATGTCTGACATGTATTCCAATTGCCATTCAAAAGAGCCTCCAGTTCATAGATCAAGGACAGTGCCAAATACATCCATATATGCCTGCCCTCAGTGCCAAATGAGAACCAGAAAAAATCTTCTTCAATGCTGTATCACATTTTTTTATCAGTCGAGTCATTAATGACTGTGTCTTCTGCCAATGAAGGTCTTCCCACAAGGATCGTAACAAAGTAATCCATATGTATGGAAACTGGCATATTTTGGAGGGAATATAAATTTGCCATGTGTTAGAAATTGGGTCTCTAGATTGCAGAGTTATGCACCCTGTCCAATTAGGGACCACAATCCTTGTCAAGGCAAGCTAGATACACACTAAAAGATAACCTATGCCCACTCTCTGGTAGCTTGCACACAGCATTCAAGCTTCTCTAATGAGGCAATGTATAAAGGACGTGTGTAATGCACACACACAGTAATAATAGTCCACACAGGTTTAGGTAAATAGAGAATATTTGTATGAGTAAAACAAGACCAAAATGACAAAAATCCAATCAGTAAATTCGGAGTTATGAATTTGTAAAGATTAAATCAAAATCTACTGCTTAGAGTCAAATAGCGCTTAGGTGTTACTTGAGGACGTGCTGGACAGGATAAATCCAAAGTTCAGTCCGACTGTGAGGGAGGGCAGGCTGGCTACAGGACTCATGCAGGTCCAGCTGAAAAAGTACCTTGGATTGATCAAGTGTCGAAGACTTGATGCGTTGGTTCCGATTCATACAGTTGGGTAGGTTAATCATCGCCGAGCCTCACAGTCTGGTTCCACATGGAATCCCTTATGATGCACATGCTGTGTCAACCTTGAGCCAAGCAGTTGGGTTCTGCATCATCATCGAGCCACACAGGTATGTCCTCGAATCGGCACTGCGTCAATAACAACCACTACAAAGTCTTCATTTTAATGGTTCTGTATGGCAGAATCACATTTCAAGGGCCCAGGACTGAATTGGATCCACTTTGCATAGCAGGACAAAGATAGCAGAGTCCAGGTGCTGTTGCAGGGTTGAAGAAAGTCTTTGATGGCCATGAGACATTAGAATGGGGCAAGCCAGCAAGCCCTTGGAGTCACTCTTTGTTGAAGTAAGATGGGTCCAATACTTGACCTGAGCAGAGTAGAGATCAGCAGGCAGCAGTGCAGCTTAGCAAAGCAGAAAATCTGTTATTTATGAGCAGCAGTCAGGCAGGGTGGCAATCCTTGTAGCATAGCAGTCTTAACTCCTGGTAGAGTTTTTCATAGGTCTAGTAGTGCACAGACTTTGTAGGGACAGAGCCCCAGTACTTATACCCAAATGTGCCTTTGAAGTGGGGGTGACTTCAAAATGGGCCTGTGAAGTCCACAGGTCCCCCTTCTTCTCAGTTCTGTCTCCCAGGTTATCTGTGAGGGATAATCAGCCTTTGTGTGGGAAACAGGACACTGCCTATTTAGGTATAAGCACTCCCCCTCTCCTACTGCCCAAGAAGAGGTATCAGAATGCAGATGAGTCCTCTGTCATAACCACCCTTCCTGTGTTTCTGGATGTTTTGAGGGAATGAACCCTTCTCGTCCCACAGACCTCTCAAGACAACCACCATGTTTGTTCCCGCTTGGTTCCATATTTGCACGGAGTGTGTTTGAACACTTTGTGGAAAGCATGGTTGATTGTATAAATAATTTTTAGCAAACGTCACTATTTGAGGACAATTATTAATTGTGAGTGTGCACAGAATGGTGTCACATAAGGGGAAACAATGGCAGGATCCTAAAAGTACTATTGTCTTTCAATTCTTGATGCAATGATCTGTTTTTTCTTTTTCTTTCTCAATTTTAGATTGGCTGCTGCATCAACAGGTATGTCACCGCTTGGTGCCACATATGGTAGTAATAGGTTAGAACACCACATTACTAACGTTTTTAGTGTAGAGTTACTGATATTTTCACTAGGTCCTGAGGAATTGCCGCTAGATCCCCCTGACTAAAAGGCAAGAAACATGCCGACCGCATGGGACTGAGCGCAACACCCTGCAGCATTATTGCATGGAGTCGCCACTCCATTTTTTAACCAGGGTAGAAGGCAATAAAAGGTAAGTTTAAGGCTTGGCAAGTAGTATTAAATGCCAAGTTGAAGTGGCAGTAAACTGTCAAACGAGGGAACCGGTGCCGCCAGGACGTATTCATTTCTCTTTATCCAAACGGATATGGTGAACACACAGACATGTTCAGCCTTGACTTTAACTAAGTCCGACCAATAGGTCAATAATGTTTGCTCATACACTATAGGGATATCAAACTGGTTTTCACTTACACTATACTTGCGGGTCAGGCCCTTTCGCTAACCTATTAAAGATTATCACAGGACACTCGCTATGCATAATTTGACCCTGATTGAGTTCTACCGGGTTGGAAGCAACACCGGCATTCCGATCACGCAGCACTGCTGATCCACTTCTCAGACTCCCTACTTCTAATTATCTTGGAATCCATAATATATCTTGTACTTGTGTCCTAACGGGTTGGAATTATCACTGGCCTAGGGACATTACAGAGTTCTGGCAACTCCCTTCAGCCCTGAAGAGTCGTGGTACTACATTTCCCTGACGAAACACGTGTCGGCTGGTTGCGTTTTTCATCAGAATAAAGAAATTACGACATCACCCAAGAATTCTGTACAATTTGATTTTGAATGACACTTGTATTTCTTGTTTAAATATGTATGTGTGCACAGGATTTAGCTATACTTGTTTGCTGTAGGGTGTCCCTACACACATCAAGGGGTTACAAGGGTCTCCCCTTCCTAGGTAGCACCATACGCACTATTGCGACCCATATACACTAACGTGAATCTGCTGAGCGCCATTACTTCCTATACACTAAAACCCTCAACCTCTGGTGACACCCTATATGTAGCTGCCTGTGGGGTGGCCTGATCACAGCTCCCGGTGGTGGGTAGTTGCACAATAGTTGCTGTGTAGTGCAGGGTATCCTTTAACCTTGAATTATCAAGTCTGCCAAAAAAACATAGGAGATTTTACTCCATCGCGGGTGAATCAATCGCCCAAAAACAGTCTTGTTCTTAAAGTTTCCAAGCATCCCCGGGGACTCCCTGCCTTACTCGAGGGGCCTGTGGTCAGTCAGAATCAGAAAGTGAGTGCAAAAAAGTTATGGCCTCAGCTTCTTTAGTGCCCAGACAACAGCAAAAGCTTCTATTTCTATTACACTTCACCTCTGTTTCATGGGAACGAACCTCCTGGAGATAAAAGCTGCAGGTTGTTCTAGGCCCTCCTCATTTACCTGTGATAAAACTACCCCTATGCCATGTTCTGAAGCATATTTTCTAACAATAAACTCCTGGGAGAATACAGGGGCCTTGAGCACAGGGGCTGTGCATTTGGCCTGCTTAAAGAGTCAAATGCTTTTTGGCAGGCTTCAGTCCAAATCACATTTCTAGTCTGATTTTTAGAAGTCAGCTCTGTCAAGGGTCAACATTGGTGCCATTCCTTGATATGCATCCTGTAGTTCCTTACCCTTGCCCACAAGGTGTTGCAAGTACACCACAGATGCCTGCCCTGTCTGGCACTTACTGGTCTTTTAAGTCAGGCCTATCCATTGCAGAGCCTTAAACACTTCCTGAAGGTGAAAAATATGGCATTTCCAACTGCTACTACATCTATGTCATCCAGATATGTGGCTGAGTAGGCCTCCATACCAGCAAGGGCCTGGTTCACCAGCCTCTGTAAGGTGGCAGGGGCATTTTTGATACCAAAGGGCATCACAAACAATTGTTAGTAGCCCTCTGGAGTAAAGAAGGCTGACCTCTCCTTGGCACCTTCTGTTAGGGCGATCTGCATGTACCCTGATGTAAGATCAAAGATACTTAAGTACTAGGCAGCTCCTAACCTGTCAGTAAGTTCATTAGCCTGAGGATGGGATGAGCATCTGTCTTTGTCACTGAGTTTAGCCCTCTATAATCCACACATAACCTCAGCTCTGGTGTTATAGCCTGGTGAAGCAGCTTTTGGTACCAGAATCACAGAACTGGACCAGGGACAACTGGAGGGTTTTATCAACCCCCAACTTCAGCATTTTAGAGACTTCACTCTTAATGCTGCCCTCACCTTATCCCAAAACCTGTATGATTTATTCTTCACATCCACATCATTGGGACACGAGCGGGTAGTCCCAGGAATAAGGGAGAACAGAGAGAAGTACTATCCCAACACTTGATGGCAGTCTCCCTGCTGTTCAGGTGTTAGACTGGGAAGAATTAGTCCCTCCACAGACCCATCTTTCTCCTTGGAGCCTTAGAGGCCAGGGAGAGATTACCTATCTTCCTTCTCTTCTCCATCTGTTACCAACAGCATGGTGAGCTCATACCTTTCAAAGTGGGGTTTGAGGCGATTGATATGGAGCACCCTGTGGGGTTGCCTGGGCACCTTGAGGTCCACCAAGTAGGTGGTCTAAACCTTCCTCTCAATCACCTCATAGGGCCTAGTCCAACGGTCCTGGAGGGCACTAGGTTCCATAAGTTTCATAACCCACACTTTCTACCCAGGTTGTGATTCCACAGTGGTAGAAGTTTGGTCAGACCAATCTTTCATCACAGCCTGACTCGCTTCTAAGTTGTCTGAAGCTTGCTTCCACAAATTAGGCATTTGGCTCCTTAAGGGCCGCATGTAGCTCACTATATCCTGGGGAATTTTTCCGGGAGCTTGCTCCCACCCTTCCTTGACCAAACGCAGAGGTCCTCTGACTGGTAGTCCATACAAAAGCTCAAACGGGCTGAAGCCCTTTCCCTGCTGTGGCACCTCTTTGTATGAAAACAACAGGCATGGCAGGAGAAAGTCCCAAATATTCCTTAGGGCCTCAGCCAAGTCTCTGTTATGCCCTTCAGGGTTTTGTTGAATCTGTCAACAAGCACATTTGTTTGTGGAGGGTAAGGAGTGGAAAAACTTGTAGGTTACCCCACAATCCTTCCAAATTGACTGAATGTATGCAGACATGAAGGTTGTGTCACTGTCAGACACAAATTCCTTGGAAAAACCCTCCCAGCTAGAAATCCCCATTTCGGACTTTGCCACTGCAAGTGCTGTCATGGTCCTCAAAGTGATTGCCTTTGGGTACCTATTGGCATGATCCACCAGAACCAGGATACACCTATTGCCTGATGTAGTCTGGGGATCAATAGGTCCAACAATGTTGATTCCCACCTGCTTAAAGGGTGTGCTAAAGACAGGTAAGGGAATAAGGGAAGCTTTTAGCCTCTGCCATGTCTTCCCGCTGTTCTAGCAGGTTACACAAGTCCTACAAAATGCAACTGAGGAATTCTTTATTCCAGGCCAAGAAAATTGTGGGACACACCTTGCAAAGGTCTTGTCTTGGTCCAGGTATCCTGACAGGGGAATTTATTGACCCAGCTCCAGTAGGAAGGCCCTGTAGCACTTGTGGACCACCAGGGCCGTTGTTGCTCTCTGCACAGCAGCCTTAGGCTCACTGTAAAGGAGGTTGTCCTCCCAGTAAATGTGATGACTACCAGATGTGTAACCTTATACTTTGGATTCAGCCTGTTGCCTCAGTCAGTGATGGACACTCCCTTTGTGCCCTATAGAACTCCTACTTGGTGGGTCCTCCTTCTATATGCCATCCAGAAACTGTACACATGTCACCAAGGGAAGCAATACCTTCCTCTTAGAACTCCAGTGCAACCACCACAGGTTCTGCATACATCTCACTGGTAATACATTCAGGGGCTGCTTTTCCACACCCTCTGCCTTTCCCATTCTGAGAATCTGGCTGGGTCACTATTCCAGGCTCCAGCCCCTTTTACCTCCCATCCTGGCCAGTCATGGATCTTGTTACAACACAGATCCAGTCAGGTAAGCCCAACATCTCGACATGAGTCTTCAGCTCCACCTCCTTCTAGGTGGTGTGCTCAAGGTCATTATCCAACAAACAGTCCACAGGCATGGCAGGTCTCAAAACTACCTGCAGAAGGTCTGACCCCCCCACTCAAATGGAACAAGGGCCACTAAATAGTGACCCTCTCTGTTGTCAGCCAGACCCACTTGGTTGAATGCATTGGGAATCACTTACACTGGAGACACTAACTGGCAGCACCTTTTCTAAGACATGCTGGCACCTGTAACCATCAAAGCCTCAACCCCATGTCCATCGATGGTGACCCATTGCCTATACGTTTTAGTATTTGAGGGCACATGCATCTTAAGAACCATCTCACTGTCACCCAGGGACATTAGGGTAAACCCACTACACCACCCCCAACTAACTGAAACACAATCTTCCCTCAGCACTATGCCAGCTAACCCTGTAAGATTTCCTCCAGTGGGAGGTGGACCCATTTTGGACACTTGGGATCCCCTTTGTAGTGCCCATATTCCAAGCACTCATAGTACTTGGGCTTGGTTTTGGGCTGCAGATTTCTGTCAGGGAAGTTTTTCTTCAGTTGGCAAGATATGGAATGAGATCCTTTCTCCTGTGAGTCGCTGTGGGGGCCTTTAGAGAACTGTGGGCCAGATGTAGGTAAATCTCATTTACCGATTCATAAATACCGAATTTTACCGATTCGGTATTTATGAATCAGTAAATGAGATGTAGGTAAAAATTTGGTATTTTTAACCGAATCGGTAAGATTCGGTAAATACGGAATCGGTATTTGCTATTGAATCCTATGGGCCTTGAAGCCCATAGGATTCAATAGCAAATACCGATCGGTATTTACCGAATCTGTAAAAATACCGAATTGCTAAGGGGGACAGGGTGTCACTTTGACACCCTGTTGCACCCCTGTAACTGGCTTTTGCACCATGTGGCACACATACATGCCCTTAGGGCATGTCTGTGTGCCACATGGCACAGGTGTACATGCACAGATGTGCATGTACACAGGAACTCGTAATTTACCATGCAATTGTATTGCATGGTAAATACCGAATTCTAAAGGCCCTGTAGCACTGTTAGAAGTGCTACCTACATCCCAAAATACATTTTCGGTATTTTTACCGAATGGTAAATTTACCGAATCGGTAAAATGTACAGAATCGGTAAATTTACTGATTCTGTAATTTTACCGATTCGGTAAGATTACCGATTCTGTAAAATTACCGAAAATGTACGTTATTTTGCCCCTACATCTCCATAGCCCTTTACCGGTCGTAAACGGACAAAAATCGGTAAAGGGCTACCTACATCTGGCCCTGTGTCTTTGTTTCTCCCCCTCTTCTAATGGTGGGAACCAAGACCACCTGTTAAAAGTAAAGATGATGACAGGAACGGAATACAAGTGAGTACTTCTTTATTGACCATCCCCTCTCCATAGAACCACCTGAAACGCCAACATTCTAAGGTGAGCTCTCACCTGGGGAAACCAAGGGTGAGGGAAGAGGAGGGGTGGACAGAATGTACCATAGAGAACCAGGATTACAACACCACCTTTTTGGGAGGGCCCCCTAGATGCCTTTTTGGACACTCTGGTGCTGACCCAGATGTCTAGCTCCTCAGTAGGTATTCTGGTGTTAATTAACTTGATATCAACTTCGTGTTGGTACAGCTCTGAAAAGCAAATATCAAGCATGTGCTTCTTTAAAATTAAGCTGTCGAGCCCACAATAATCATCAACCTTGCTGCCCCTCAGCCAGCCCTTCAGTGCCTTGCTGGCATAATCCAGGAAATTCATCCATGTGTGTGATGTGATCTTATAGCTGCCACTGAATCTGAGCTTTTACCTCTCAGGGGTCAGTCCAAACGTACTGACTAGGATGACCTTCATTGCAGTGTAGCATGTCTGGTCCTCTACCTCTCGTGTAAGGAGTGTGTCCGTCCCAACTGTGGGCATAACCCTACATAAACTACCAACCCAGAACTCCTATGGTACTTTGTGAACTCACAGAGACATTTCATAGGTTGGGGACCATTTATCTGAGTCATCCCCAGCACATAACTGAGCACAAAAGCCTTGGGTATCAAGACTCTGGACTCACCATTGCAAACAAAACAAAACCAAAGGGGATGATGGACCCTAAATTGGCAGGGTATGCCCAGAAATGGGTCCCTTGTTCACTTTGCCACTGGATTCAAGCTAGCCTGGCTGATGATGGCTGATTAGCCAGAAACCGGTCCCAGGACGCTTGTTTCCGGTCCAGGGAAGACATGGCTTGGCAGTTCGGGCTGGACTGTTCCCATGAAGCACAGGGTCAGACTGATTTGCATATGGCCATGTCTAAACTGGTGTGGCGGAGTGAGCTAAAGAATGAAGGATTAAACCCTGATCAGTTGACTGGGGGTGAGTGGTTGCAATGTTTAACACTCCGTCCATCATCCCCTGTGGTTTTGCTTTGTTCGCCCTAAGTTGGCATGGTATGCCCAGACGTGGATCCCTTGCTCACTTTGCCACTGGATTCAAGTTAGCCTGGCTGATAACGGCTGAGTACCCAGAAACCGGTCCCAGGATGCTTGTTTTCCATCCAAGGAAGACATGGTTTGGCAGTTCAGGCTGGACTGTTCCCATGAGGCACAGGTTCAGACTGATTTGCATATGGCCATGTCTGAACTGGGGTGGTGGAGTGAGCTAAAGAATGATGATGGATTAAACCCTGATCAGTTGACTGGGGGTGAGTTCTTGCAATGTTCAACACTACGTCCATCATCCCCTTTGGTTTTGCTTTGTTCGCCCTAAGTTGGCAGGGTACGCCCAGAAGTGGTCCCTTGCTCACTTTGCCACTGGATTCAAGCTAGCCTGGCTGATGACGGCTGAGTTGCCAGAAACCGGTCCCAGGATGCTTGTTTCCGGTCCAGGGAAGACATGCTTGGCAGTTCGGGCTGGACTGTTCCCATGAGGCACAGGGTCAAACTGATTTGCATATGACCATGTTTGAACTGGGTTGGCGGAGTGAGCTAAAGACTGATGATGGTTTAAACCCAGATCAGTTGACTGGGAGTGAGTGCTTGCAGTGTTCAACACTCGTTCATCGTCCCCTTTGGTTTTGCTTTGTACACCCTAAGTTGGCAGGGTATGCCCATATGTGGATCCCTTGCTCAATTTACTCTGGATTCAGGCTAGCCTGGGTGATGACAGATGATTAGCCAGAAACCTGTCCCAGGATGCTTTTTTCCGGTACAGGAAAGACATGACTTGGCAGTTCGGGTTGGACTGTTCCCATGAGGCACAGGGTCAGACTGATTTGCATATGGCCATGTCCGAACTGGGCTGGCGGAATGAGCTAAAGAATGATGATGGATTAAACTCAGATCAGTTGACTGGGTGTGAGTGCTTGCAATGTTAAACACTCCGTCGAACATCCCCTTTTTGTTTTGCTTTATTCGCCCTAAATTGGCAGGGTATGCCCAATGGGGCCCTTGCTCACTTTGCCACTGGATTCAAGCTAGCCTGGCTGATGACGGCTGATTAGCCAGAAACAGGTCCCAGGATGCTTGTTTCGGGTCCAGGGAAGACATGCCTTGTCAGTTCGGACTGGACTGTTCCCATGAGATACAGGGTCATAATGATTTGCATATGGCCATGTCTGAACTGAGGTGGCGGAGTGAGCTAAAGAATGATGATGGATTAAACTCAGATCAGTTGACTGGGGGTGAGTGCTTGCAGTGTTCAACACTCCATCCATCATCCCCTTTGGTTTTGATTTGTTCACCCTAAGTTGGCAGGGTATGCCCAGATGTGGATCCCTTGCTCACTTTACCACTGGATTCAAGCTAGCCTGGGTGATGACGGCTGATTAGCAGAAACTGGTCCCAGGATGCTTGTTTCCCATCCAGGGAAGACATGGTTTGGCAGTTCGGGCTGGACTGTTCCCATGAGGCACAGGGTCAGACTGATTTGCATATGGCCATGTCTGAACTGGGGTGGCGGAGTGATCTAAAGAATGAGGATGGATTAAATCCAGATCAGTTGACTGGGGTGAGTGCTTGCATTGTTCAACACTCTGTCCATTATCCCCTTCGGTTTTGCCTTAATTCCTGTAGCAGAGCAGTCTTTATTCTTGGATGAGCTTTTCACAGGTTCAGTAGTGTATTGTCTTTGTAGTACCAAAGTGAAGTGAGGGTGACTTCAAAACAGACCCTTGTAGTGCCCAGGTCCCTTTTCAACTCAGCCCTATCTGTGGGGGTAATCAGCCTTTTGTGTGGGTAACAGGACTCTATGGGGCAGATTTACAAGCCCCCTGCACCACCAGTACATCACTTTTTGTGACGTACTGATGGTGCAAGGGGCTCCCCCATATTTATAAGGACAGGAAAGGCACCCTGCATGACTTTTCCACTCCCTGTAAATACGGCCCCTTTACATGCAGCACTTTGCGTTGAAAGGACGTTCCATGGGTGATGCTGTGGGTGTTCCCATGCAACACCCATGGAACAAGACACATCTCCAGATTCACGAGAAATCGTAAATCTGGAGATGCGTCTGAATGCTATGCCACCCTATAGGTGGCGTAGCGAGGCGCAACAAGGAAAAATTTTTTCAATTCTCCTAGTTTTTTCCTCTTTCAATGCGTGCTGCATTCTACAGCACACATTGAAAGAGGAAAATGCCTATAGTGATTGTTTTTGTGCAGTAAGGTGCCCCTTCCTGCACAAAAACAATCTCCCCACGACGTAGGCACCCTTGCATCATAGTGCAAGGGTGCCTTCGCCAGCGCATGGCTGCAGTTTGTGCGCCAGCGCAGGGGAAAGCACAGAGATGCCACATATTCTTGTAAATATGTTGCATCCCTAGTCTTCGGAAGTGCTGCAGCGTGGCACAGCCAAAGGGCTTGCAGGGCCGTGCTGCGGCACTTCCTTGTAGATCTGCCCCTGCCTATTTAGGTATAAGTGCCAGATAACCCCTCCCTTCCAGCTCAGGAAGAGCTATTAAAATGCAGATGAATGCAGCTGAGTCCTCTGTTATTCTCATCCTTCCTGTGTTTGTGACTGTCTAGAGCACATTCATAAAGTGTAGCTGTCACCTACCCCAGACGTGAATTGGAGACAGGAAACAAATGTGGGATCACACTGCTTCACCTCCCAGCAGGTTCGCCCCTAGGCATCATGGTAAATGCAGTTCGCCAAGTGTGTGTACTTGCAAAGTCTCTCGAGTGTTTCACCAGGTAGGTGCAGATTAGTGCTGGCCATCTCTAGACACGTGTTTCTGGATTATTATCCGCCATC
The DNA here is from genome assembly GCF_964263255.1 of Lissotriton vulgaris. Lineage (NCBI taxonomy): Eukaryota > Metazoa > Chordata > Amphibia > Caudata > Salamandridae > Lissotriton > Lissotriton vulgaris. Next base: position 1,371,428,717 of record NC_141691.1, read on the forward strand.
AGTAGAGATTAGGCAATTCGAATGTATGGGGTTGCTGAGCAGGCTGCCAAAGTATTCTCTGGTCACAGTAGCTCTGCGGGGGCTCAGGTGCCTCTCCACGAGCTCGTCAACTCAAATGGCTCGAGGGAGCCTTTTAAACCGGAAACAAATGTGGGATCACACTGCTTCACCTCCCAGCAGGTTCGCCCCTAGGCATCATGGTAAATGCAGTTCGCCAAGTGTGTGTACTTGCAAAGTCTCTCGAGTGTTTCACCAGGTAGGGGCAGATTAATGCTGGCCATCTTTAGACACGTGTTTCTGGATTATTATCCGTCATCAGTAGAGATCAGGCAATTCGAATGTATGGGGTTGCTGAGCAGGCGGCCAAAGTATTCTCCAATGCTGTGGGTGTTCCCATGCAACACCCATGGAACAAGACACATTTCCAGATTCACCAGAAATCGTAAATCTGGAGATGCGTCTGAATGCTATGCCAGCCTATAGGTGGCGTAGCGAGGCGCAACAAGGAGAAATGTTTTCAATTCTCCTAGTTTTTTCCTCTTTTAATGCGTGCTGCATTCTACAGCACACATTGAAAGAGGAAAATGCCTATAGTGATTGTTTTTGTGCAGTAAGGTGCCCCTTCCTGCACAAAAACAATCTCCCAACGACGTAGGCACCCTTCCACCATGGTGCAAGGGTGCCTGCACCAGCGCATGGCTGCAGTTTGTGCGCCAGCGCAGGGGGAAGCACAGAGATGCCACATATTCTTGTAAATATGTTGCATTCCTAGTCTTTGGAAGTGCTGCAGAGTGGCGCAGCCAATGGGCTTGCAGGGCCACGCTGCGGCACTTATTTGTAGATCTGCCCCTGCCTATTTAGGTATAAGTGCCAGATAACCCCTCTCTTCCTGCTCAGGAAGAGCTATTAAAATGCAGATGAATGCAGCTGAATCCTCTGTTATTCTCATCCTTCCTGTGTTTGTGACTATCTAGAGCACATTCATAAAGTGTAGCTGTCACCTACCCCAGACGTGATTTTGAGACAGGCTGCAGGCACGTAGAGCTAAGCTAAGAGCAGAGAAATGTCTACTTTCTAAAAGTGCCATATCTAAAATATTAATGTTAAATCTAGCTTTACCATTAAAGAGGATGTATCAATATAATTCCAAAGATAAGAAACATGATGCAGCTACTCCCTTCTAATCAGAAATTACAGCTTAAATGTGTATTAAGGAATTCCCAATGTTTGCCTAAGAGAGGAGCAGGCCTCACACTAGTGACAAGCAAATTTGGCTGTTTGTCATTATTGGGACCTGTAAAAATTAAAAGTACATGTCCTACCTTTTTTTTACACAGCGACATGCCCTTAGGGCTACCCTGTGCCTACTTTATGCGTGCAATAAAAGGGGAGTTTAATGCTTGGCAAGTGGTTGTAAGTGCTTTTGGACTTGGCCCTTTTTTGCAGGGTCATCCCTGAACTTTTTGCCTTCCTCCTGTATTTTTTCTGACCTGTTGGCTGTTTTATGACTCTGTGCACTTTACCACTGCTGATCAGTGCTAAAGTGCATATGCTCTCCCTATTGTAAATTGATGAATGGATTAGTGACTCCATGATTGGCTGGTTTGGTTTACTTGTCAGACCCTAGTACAGTGCACTGCATGTGCCCAGGGCATGTAAATCAAACGCTGCTGGTGGACTTGCAGCACTGGGTGTGCCACCCACAGAAGCAGCCTGTAAAATTGTGTCTCAGGTCTGCCATTGCAGAGCCTGTGTGCAGTCTTGTATTGCCATGTTGACCGGGCAAGTGCACCCACTTGACAGCCCCTAAACCTTCCCCTTTCTGCATATTAGTCACCCCTATGGTAGGCCCAAGGGCAGGGTGCATTGTAGGTAAAAGGTAGGACATGCCCTGGTGTGTGTGTCGCATGTCCTCATAGTGAATTACAGCCATTTTCGTTTATCACTATTGCCAGGCTACCTGTTCCCCATAGGCAAGAATGGGTAGTTCGATTATTACAACTTATAATCCTAACTGACTCAGGGAACAAGGTCGAAATTTAAGTTTAGTATGCCTAAACCTAGAATGATAAAATACATCTTTTAGTGAAGTTGGTTTCAACATTCGGTGTCTGAAAATGCCACTTTTAGAAAGTAGGTATTTTCTTGCCTAACTATTCAAGCCTGCCTCTGCTAGGTTGTGTATTTCTTGTCTGAAGTTTGAGTGACAGGGGCTAGGTTGAGTCAGCACAGGGCTGAATAAAGAGATCTGTATGTAGATGGGTGGGAGGAGTTGCACCTGGGACCTGAATAGGGCTGTGCCTTCCCTCCACAATGCTGGCTCCACCTCCTGTGGTGTGTCTGATGTCCCTGGCCCACACTGTCAAAGGAAACAAGGAGTCTTGTCAACAAAGTGCTCCAAGACTGCACAGAAATGGTTGTGACTGGGTACAGGACCCTCTGCCTTCAGAGGACAAAGGATTTGCTAGTGTAAATATGCGGACCCAGAACTTTAGATCACTTTTGGGAAACAAGAAGAACCTTTGCTGAAGAAAGGAACCAGAGAAACTGAGGAGGAGACTATCCCTAAGATGAGGGCTGTTTGGGGAATTAGCCTGCAGTGGTTGCCTGACTGCCAAAGAAAGGAGAAAGGACTTTGTGCTACTTTCAAATAAACTTGTAAAGGATCCCAAGGGCTTGAGATAGAGCTTGCCTCCTACTGAAGTCTCAGGGACAACAGATTTCACCAACCAGCTCCCCTGCCTTCCTTTGCTGGGAATTGAAGTGCCTGCTGTTGAGCTGGCCTTCTGAGAGACTGCGTGTCGCTGGGAGCTGGAAGAGCGACTCAAGACGAAGAAGCGGAGAAGTGGTCACATCACAGCGGATGCCGTTGCATCACCGGAGAAGCGTACCGCCGCTGCACTGTCGCCATCGCATCACCTGAAGTGCCTCGCATCACCGGAGAAGAGTGTCACCGTCGCAGCAGACACCGTTGCATCACCAGAGAAACGTGTCACAGGGCCTGTCGCCACTCAGAAGAATCGTTGAGTTGCCGCACGGCCGTCGGGCGTGCACGCATTGTTGTCACATCAAGAAGAAGACGCCATTTTGTTTCATTGCACCGGATCTTCATCACATCACGGTGCTGCTGGTCGCATCTCCATGGAAGCACAGTAAGAAACCGATGTTATCATCTCCCCACATGGAGAAGAACTGACGCATCCCCTACGCAGCAGTAGGGACCCGACGCATCACCGTTCTTGCGTGTAAGGAACCGACACATCACCTTCTCTGCAACACTTTTGTTGTATAGTGTTATGCATCCAAAGGTACATTGAACTCAAAGTGTCGCATTTTACATCTAAAGAGAACAAAGCTATTGATACCATTTTTGAAGTACATTATTGTGGATTTTTGTCGTTTGTGGTCTTATGTTAAGTCTATATAAAAATATTTTATTTTATACTACCACTTGTTTGGTGTCCATTGTAGTGTTGTCACTGGGCTACTGTATGTGTTCACAAATGCTTTACACACTGCCTCTGAGAAAAGCCTGTCTGCTCATGCCAAGCTACCAAGGGGGTGAGCAGGGGTTATTTTAAGTGTAACCCCTTACCCTGACTAGACACAAAGGTACCAACCTCTGCCAACTATAGACCCCCAAATCTAACAAGTGCCAAGTCATTGTGACAGTAAACTGCACAGACAGGCCTTGCAATGACTGTTTAAAGGGCCATTTGTGTGGGTGGCAAAACCAGTGCTGCATGCCCACTAGTAACATTTAGATTACAGGCTCTGGGTATATGGTATACCAGTTCACAAGAGACTAATATTTTAACTAAATATGGCAATCATATATACACCAATGTCACCAAGTTTAGGGTAGAAGCACATACACTTTAGCACTAGTTAGCAATGAAAAAGCAGTCAGAGTCATAAAGTCAACAAAAAGATACAGCAAAAAGAGGAGGTAAGCAGGCAAAAAGTTTGGAAGAAGACCACCCTAAGGATGACAGATCCAACACCATGAATGACAGCAAAATAATTTTATCCTGGATCCTTTCACTCCCAATTAAGGGCCTCTGAAATATTTTTTTTTAATTCATTGTTTTATTGACAGTACGTAAAATAGGATCATTGTACATACTCTTTTAAAAAAAACACGTAGCAACATAATCACCCCACCCAGGCACCACTTATACCACTCTTATATTTATAACTTGGTGAATGTTTGGGTTATCGCTTATACGGTACATTATTATTTCCCACTCCCCCTTAGTTACAACGCTCTGCTACACCCAATGGGGCGAGCTCCTTCTAGCATTGTCCTTACGACCACCACCTGCTGTGGGAGTGGATTTGCATTTTCCTGTGCCCGGCGGAGTCTGTGAGCAATTCCGCAGTTGCCCTTGTTATCTAATCTTTTTTCCTTTTTATTTTTGTGCCTTGTGGAGTGTTCCATTTGCAATTTCCGCCCACTTGTCATTTACCATTTTCCCAAATGTATTAACTGAAGTTCATGATACTTCTGGCCATTACAGCATCTTTCCCAGTATTATAGGCTTGGGTCTCCTATAAAGTGTTGAGAAAGGTTTTCACATGTTACTTCGTCCCTCAATCCCTATCCCCCTGGGAGGCGCATCAAAGTGAGTGGGGGATGGTGTGGGCTGTGATTAATGAGTTAGGTGGAGGAAAGGACATAATTAGTCAATAATGTAAGCAGGGCAGTGGCGCATGGGCTGGCTAGTGGCCAGTGGCGGCTGGTGACATTTTAAAGTGGTGTGCCGTAAAATTATTGTCATACGGCAATACAGGGAGCGAGCGTAGCAAACTAGCCCAAACAACCTACGGAGGGTTTTGAAAAAAGAGTGGACAAATGGTGCATTTACAAGCAAATTTAAGGAAGCAGGAAGGTTATGAAGCGATTGATTTATCATTTAAAAAATTGCCAATTTTTATGAGCTTTACAGGACAATCTTTGTTAATGCTGATGTGGGGGTGGAGGGGGGCATCTTGTGCCTGTGCGTGATTGCCCCGTGTGTGGTTTGTGTGGCAGAGTCACTCAGAGGATTGCTTGCTAAGTGGCTAAACGGCTACCCTGTTAGCTGATTTTTTAAATGCTAGGTGGCTTATCTTGTTTCGAAAGCTAGCTCTAGAATTATAGACAGCTCTGGTCTGGACGGTGTGGCAGGAGTTACTTCTATCTTTCATTTGCAGTTCCCAAAAGAAGCTGCCATTTTCTCGTTTTGGGTGTATGACCTTTGTTTTGTACATACATTTGTATTACTTTGTACTCAGCACATCTTAACTGGGCACATTGTGCTATCAGTGGAGCAGACCCACTCCTTATAGTCAATAAGAGAGCTGAACTAGTAGTTGTTTCAAGTGTTCTCATTAATTTTAATTAGATGTATTTCTTTGTAGAGGAGCCTGACTCCTGTAGTGTGTTAAAGTGCAAATTAATCGATTAAATAGAGAGCAAAACCAAGGAAGGCACAAACACATAGATTATATTTAACCCCACGTTAAGGGCACTGTACACGACAACTTGATATATACAAGGCAGCCATTTTTGTGATATAAGTGACACTGAGCTCTGCTCCATGGAAATAGGGTTGATCTGGTAACATGAGATGCTCTTGTCATTGAAAGCATCATCAGTAGTTGATCAGGGAATCGACCTTGCTTTCAAGAAGTTGGAATGACGGATCTCTGAGGAAAGGTTGCACAGATAGTGCAGATTTCGCTATTTCTGTGACAGGAAGCAATTCCGAACAAACATTATGAGGCCTCCTAGCATATGTTCCATACAGATGGACATAATACATACATGCAGAAATATAACTTCCATATTCATTAGGGTGCCATAAATGAATACTCAGTGGCGGCTCTCTTGCATCACAGCTCGATCAGCATCTAGCTACATGGGGAGGATTTTCAATAAACCAATGCCTCCGATAGGCCAGCTGGAATCAGCTTCAGTGGCTGACTGATAGAGGAGGCCCTGTCTCCAGACACGCCAGCCTTTCCAAGGCACCGACAATCACATAACCTCTAGCTTCAACTCGTCAATGGGAACAGAGATGCCTCTGGACAATATTTTCTCAATGCAACAAAAACACCAGGGCTGGTTGCACTTCCCTGTAGGAGCCCAGTATCAGTACAGCAAGCTCCCCACAGGCATGGCCTTGCTTGAAAAGCAAAAGAATAATAGCACTGACAAAGAAAAATGGTGAGCATCCATCCACTGAATCAGCCAGGAATCAGGTGGTACCTTCGATGGATGAAGGCTCCAGTGTGTCATTGCAGGCGGTCAACGGCCACCACTTCCACCACACCATCCCGCGTCAGGGAATCATAGCTAATCCAAGGGTGCTGCCTCCATATGGTGTGCCATCGCTCCACTGTCAGTGTGGAATAAACAGTCACACCGGAAAATGCCAGTATCCTAGCCGCTGGTACCAACTCCGTGGAAGAAGCCACTAGCTGGTACGGTGCTTGAAAGTACAGACAGAATGTCAACAGGTTGAGAAGGAACTCCTGCCAAGCCCAGACATCCCCGGGTCACGGTCGCATCCTTGACAAAGACAGGGCTCGGCCTGAGGGTAGCTAGTTTAGTGCCTTTCGATACAACAAAGTGGTCATTGTGCGTTGAAGCAATGGCTGCACCCTAGGTTGGAAAGCCTGACATCCTACACTGATAGATACCTGGTAGGCATCGCGGCTTGCATTGCAATACTCGCGGGGGTCGGGAATTAAATTTTTTTTTAAAAAGGAAGAAAACTTACCTGAATACCGGTCCGCGCCGCTTCTGCTGGGCCCTTGGCGCCTTCACTGGAGTGGCAACCCTTCAGCCAATACTGGCACTGCTCCAGCAGCGCCAGTATTGGCTTAGAGCAGGGTTACTCACCGCCCGCCTGCCCATTAGGATACAGAGAATTAAGCCTTTGATCAACCCTCACTCTCCTAATGGGCATGCGCCTAGTGCACATGACTGGAAAGGGCGGAAAAACTCACCGAAAAATTCACTGACCTTCACCAGTCATGCGCACTTGTGGTGCTACCTCTCCTGGTCTGAAAATGCATCATGCATGTCAGTCAACATGACCGACGTCATGCTGACTGACATGATTGTCAGGTCTCCCTTGGTGTCCCTGAACGTAAGTAAACTGAGTCAGTTTACTTAAGTTCACAGATGCCGAGGGAGCTACGGGCGCGGGCGGCCTGTGGGGCAATGCCCCAGCGCCCTAATGGACGCACTGCCACTGCTAGTGGCCGTTCTAACGTTTGTGCTATGAGCCAGGAGATACCTCAGCAATATGGGGGGAGGAGGCCAGATGCTGTAGTCATTATGGAGCTGCGGGGAGGGGTAGTGAGCCACTGGTGAGTCCCTCTGTGCGGGTGTAAGGGGCCCACTCTGTGAATGTTCAGTGTCTCTCCCTCCAGTGTGCCTGTCTTCTGTGACCCTCCAACATGATTCCCCATGTCTAGGACTCTGTCAATGTTTTCACCTGTGTGGACGGCGCGTAAATGGCGTTCCTCCTCCACCCCCCATTCATATAGGTCTGCCCTCCACTTCTCTGGGAGAGTAGCTATGGCTTGTACCAGTGGATTGCTATACAGCTTTTCACCAGCACCAGCCCCAGCAAAGTGAATTTAAGCTTCATATGGGTTGTGACCTTGGGAATCAGCAGCATGCCCAACAAACAGCGTTTTCTTGTTGGCTCAACCAGGAGCGTCGTTGCTTTCTGCCGGGTGTCTAGGACTGTGGTCTAGTAAGTGCAGAGCATGGGGCAGTCTCAGGTCTTATGTACGAAGTGGGCCGGGGAGCTGCTGCATCTCAGGCAGGTCACTGCTAGGTCGAGTCTTTGATCTGTTTTCAGGGTTTTGTATAGCCGGGATATTAGTCCCCTGAAGGAACCTGGGTCGAAGATTGTGCACAGTGTGCTGGATTCCTCAGGCTCTTAAGGAATGTAACCCAAATGTCACAGAAAGCACATGTTATCTTGGCATATTGCAGGAACTGGCCTTCCAGGACCTGATAAGTTTCTTTTGCAGCCTCAAAGGAGAGGACAGTGTCATTGAAATAGAGCTCTCCTGCTGAGGCACAGCCACAGTCGTGCCAGCTGGTCACGTCCATTATTGGTTGTATATGACAAAAGCCTGAAAGCCATTTTAAGGGAAGTGCGCGGCATATGGGGCTTTCCGTAATACAAGGGTGATCGTTCATTCCCAGGCCCATGCAACCTGTTTGATCACAAATGGACTGTCTTGGGGGGTCCGGAAGCCCATCCTGAGGTACTTTGGCAGGTCTGCCTCAGGGCACCAGTCAGCAAGTCATGTTTTTTCTGTGTTCGGGCCGTCTGCACACTATTATGCCGCATACTGGAGAAGTCCCACAATATATTAGAGGCGTAGATCCGGGAGCCCCAGGCCACCCTGCTCCATGTCTAGTTTAGGAGATCAAGTTTGACTCTGTTAAGTTTATTGTCCCAAACAAGTGAGACCAGGTGACTGGTCAAAGTAGTGAAGGTGTTATTCAGGATGCAACAGAATGAATTTTGCAATGTATTTAGGCAGCGGGGGAGTAGCACCATCCTCGCCAGCGCCACCCATCCCATGAACAACAGTGGTAGTCGATTCCAGAAGAGTATTGACTCCTTTAAGTCGTCAATGATTTTTGCCACATTCAGGGCATATTGGGCTTCGGTCGTGTTGCTATCTGCATCCCCAGGTAGCGAAAATTGCGATCCTCCCAAGTAAATGCCAATGGCGGGAGTTCTGCCATGTTTTTCCCCACTAGTCCTGCCAGCAGAAATGCAACTGACTTTTGTTGGTTAATTTTAAGCCCAGAGACATTCTCAAAGTCAGTCAGTACTGCCAGGAGGTTTGGGTGGCTTCTGCAGGGTGGTGCATATATATCAGTGCATCTTCTGCATAGATGGACAAAACATGCGTACACCCTCCTACTTCTAGGTCACAGTGTTCCATGTCTCTCCACAGACGAATTGCGAGGGGCTCCATTGTGAGCGCATATAAGAGTGGGGATAGGGGGCATCCCTGTCTTGTACCTCATTCAATAGATATGAGAGTGCAGACTAGCCTGTCAATGCACACTCTGGCCATGGGACTGTGGTACAGTAGGCTCACCCATGCAATACATTCTGGGCCCAATCCCCTTCTGAGTAATACTTCCCATAAATACTTCCATTGCAAAGTATAGAAAGCTTTTTCTATATGTAAGGAGATCACCGCTGCCGGGATCTCCAAGCTTGCAACGGAGTTTAGTAAATGCGCAAGTTAATGTGGGTTCCCCGACCTGGCATGAACCTTCATTGATCTTCGTGCACTAGTTGGGTCACTACTCTATTCAATCTCGATGGCAAGACTTTGGCCAGGATTTTAGTGTCTACTCCCAGCTTAGGGAGGAGGAGATAGGAACTCTGGGCCCGATTCACAGAATAAACTTACTACTTTTGGCATTCACAGAATGCACTTACTACTTTTGGTATTCACAGAATGAACTTACTCATTTCGGTATTCACAGAAGTTAGGACTACTAACTTTAGGACTCCTAAATGCCTTCTGTGAATACCGAAAGTCTTAAGATTAGGATTTTTCTCAATTTAGTAGTAGTAAAGTTAGGACTACTAACTTTAGGACGCCTAAATGCCTTCTGTGAATACCGAAAGTCTTAAAACTACGACTTTTCTCAATTTAGTAGTAGTAAAGTTAGGAGTCCTAACTTTACTACTACTAAATTGAGAAAAATCCTAATTGTAAGACTTTCGGTATTCACAGAAGGCATTTAGGAGTCCTAAAGTTAGTAGTCCTAACTTCTGTGAATACCGAAATGAGTAAGTTCATTCTGTGAATACCAAAAGTAGTAAGTGCATTCTGTGAATGCCAAAAGTAGTAAGTTCATTCTGTGAATCGGGCCCTCTGTGAAGTGGGGTTTTGCCCGGTTTGAGTAGCATGACTATTTGGGCTTCTCGTATGGACTTCGAGAGTATCTCCAGCCACCTTGGGAGCAGCGTTTCTGCAAATGTCTGATAATATACTACTGGGAGATCATCTGACCCAGGGGCCTTACTGCCTGCCATGTCTCGCACTGCTTCTTGGAAGTCTTCGAGGCTAATCTCCCTCCCCCCATAGTATTACTCTGTTACTCTGTGAGGCACGGTATGGGTATTCCATCCAAAACTGCTCTATATCCGCCCTTTCAGTCTCTTGGCCTCTTTTGTATATGGCTGCCAGATGTGTGTGTAGGCATAAGTTTATGGCGGTCTGTGTGTGTGTGAGTATGGGACCCATCTGTATGGCTTATCGCTAATATGATAGGGAGTGGGCGCTCTCTCTTAAAGAGCCATACTACCAACTTCCCAGACTTCTCACCTTCTCTATGTAGGAGCTGCCGGTATTCCAGTTTCAACTGTCCAACCTGTCCCATATTTCTCCAACTCAGCGATAAGCGATCAGTAATTCCTTGTCTGAGGCTCCCGGATCGGGGCCTCTATTTTGTAAAGTGGTCAAGTTATTCTCAGCCACCATAAGGTCTTTCTCCAATCGCTGTTTCATTCCACCCACCTTTGATAAGCCTTCTCCACGCAGCACCACTTTCAACGCATCCCACTCCCTCCCCCAGGTGTCTGTGGACAACCCATTACTGTCGAGGTAGTAAGTGATTGAGATACAAGCTCTGCACGGGAAATGTAATCTTTCAGTGCTCTGGGCTGGAGCCGCCAGAGTGGAACCTCTGGCCTACCGTGTCTGACGCCCCATTGGAGGGTTACTCGGGCATGGTCTGATAGAAGTCTACCAAGTATTTGTATACTCTGAGCGTGTTCGACCACGTCCGCCATAAGCAAGAAGCAGTCAAGGTGGCTGTAGAACGCATGGGTTGGGGAGTAGCATGTGTATTCATGCTTCGTTGAGTGTACCGTCCTCCACCAGTCCATGCACCCTGTCATTGCATTACCCCTGGAGGGCTGCTGTCATGTTGGTCTTTGTGTGTGATTTTGGGGGGTGCCTATCAATTGAGCCATCTAGCACGCAATTAAAGTCGCCAGGCCACAAGAGAGGAATGCTGTCATAGGATAAGAGTAGTTCTTCTAGGCCTAGATAAAAGGCTCCGCCAACTATATTAGGAGCGTAGATGTTCAGAAGGCAGATTTCCTCGCCGTCTAGCGCTCCATGTACCATTATGTACCGCCCACTCTATGTGTAGCTCAGAACATGAAATGGGGTCTGTGGGGCTATCCAGATTGCTGCCACGAGCGTAATTAGAGTATTCTGCTGAGTACATCTGGCCTCTCCATTTTTTATGTCGTTTTTGGGTCTCATGATCAGTTAGATGTGCTTCCCGCAGCATGGCTATGTGGGCTCGCTGTCTACGGAGGTATGTTTGTGCCCTATATCTTTTTACAAATATGTTAAGTCCTCACACATTTCAGGTGACAAAATTAAAGCCATCCTTCTCTAGTCTGCATATTTGAGGTAAGGCTGTCATGGCCTCCCCGCCAGAGCTGTCTTCGGATCACAATCAGGTAACTGAACGGTTTCCCCCCACTGACCGGGTAAACACATCATAAATCAACCGTGCTTTCCCAATCCGTTCCTAACATTTTAATACCCACTTAAAGATCAAAACTAAACTTATTGGGCATACAGCCTACTAATCTAACAATATAAAGAATTGCCGCAAATGAATTATACAATACTCTTTCACTGCTTCTCTCACCATTCGGATTCACTCACAACCAGTCAAGCCGCACTCACTCTATGACTATCCCTGCAAGAGGATGCAGGGGGTGTCCCGACCACCCACCGGTGGTAACCAGCCGGCACTCCTGTGCATCCATCGCTGCTTCACTCACTCAATGTCGCTATATCACACTTTCTTCAATTCTCACCTAACAAAATGTTCCAATGTCCATACAAATCTTAGAATGTCAAAAGTAAAAGAAAGAAAGAAAAAATTGAAAAAAGGGGGGGTGAGGGGGACATGTGTGGGGGACATGAAATAGGGGAGGGGATGGAGGCAAAAGAAAATGGGGGAAGGGGGTAGAAGATAAGGCGTACGAGCTGGGCACTTGTAGTGTAGGGCTGTAAGGGGGAAGTTAGGATGAGCAGATAGGAGAAAACAAGAGGAGAAGGAATAGGGCGGCCTGCCAACCCCTGAGTTCAGGCCAATCTGCCGGGGCGTTGTGTGGCATTGCACATCTGCACTAGGAGTTCTAAGTGAGCATTAAGTGAATTTTCTGAGGGGGTTCTTCTTTGTTATGGGTTCTCAGATTTGTCTCCTTCGTCAGTCCGCCCGTGAGCGCTATGTGGTTCTAGCTAGGATAACAGAGGCCTCCGGTTTGTGTGGCATAGTCACATATTAGTGGTTTGGGGATGTCTTCCACTATGTCCCCACTACCGGCTTCAAAACTGGCTTCTGTCACCACCTCCACCAGTGGTCTGGCCTCCTCTCGTTCCATCTGCAACAGTGCTTGACTTACTCGGCCCGCTTGGCCACCCTTGCTGTCCGACCTGGTATGTTCAAGGTCCAGGGAGCCGTCTTGTTGCACCACCACTCTTTGGGTGGACTGGAAGGTTTGGTTATTTCAGCAACCATGCCCATTGAGGCTGGTATCCGGTCATCTTATCTCACCTCCAGACAGTCCCAGACAGCTTCAGGAGTGGTGAAGTAGTAGGCTTTTTCTTGGTGGATTACTCTTAATTTGGCAGGGTATAGCAACATATACTGCACGTTCATTGCCCTAAGTTTCTGCTTCATGCCCCCAAAGGAGATTCTTAGTTGCTGCGCCATACACGTGTAGTCCAGGAAAATTTGGATGGTGTGGTTCACCTCTGGCCTCTCAAAGGATGTGATCACGGTCCCTATAATTGAGGATTTTAGCAATGAGGTTGCGAGGTGCAGCCCCTGCCGGGGAAGGAGGACCCAGCAACTAGTGTGCCTAATCTATTATAATGCAGGGTGAGAGGGGCTTCGAGGGGACCACTGTCTTGATCCAGTTTTCCAGGAATTTTTCGGCCTATGAACCCTCCGTGCCCTCGGGAAGCCCATGAAGCGTAAGTTACATCTGTGGGAGCGACCCTCCCTGGCTTACCTATTTGTGCACGAGCACCCATTCGTCCTAGTCACCAAATATTGTGCATCCACCCCATTAAATGCACCTTTAGTTTCAATGAGCATTTGGTCACGCTCACACTCTCGCTTTGGTCACTTTCGCTTTTCCACTATCCGTCACACTCCTGTTCTCTTTTACTATTATAATTGGTTTTTTGCTCTATTGCAATGTGACTGATTGATCTCTACACCAGAGGGTGACATCTTAAGATCACAACTATGCCTAGCCCCATGAGTAAGCAAATGTTTATCCGCTTCCTAGAATTATGCTTGTAGTGATATATTGTACATATTTCCACAGATACCCCTGATGAAGGGCATGATGTGCTCAAAATGCATTAGGATTTCTTAAGTTGACTTGATGATGCCATAGTCGTGGATTTTGTGACTGCCAACAAATCCCCACAAATAATTAAAACAATTAAGCATTAGCACTTCGTTTGAAGACTCCTTAATCATCATTTGTATTGAAATTGTTGAATATATTTGTAAATTTGTTCGAATTGTGCGCTAACATACAAGTTGAATATTGTATAAAGGTTTTTACACTCATTTGTGTGTCGAGCAGTGCACTAGGTTTTCCAGATCATAATCTGGACATTTTCTCTACTGAAGGGGTGGAAGGGCAGGATGTTATGTTGTTCGTTAATAATTTACTGAACGGTGCCTTTCCCAAGCTGAGTGCTTGGAACTGGGAGAATGAGGTGCAGCGAGCCCACTGTTTTCCACTAGTTCAGAGGAAAAGTCATGGGCATCTCAGCTTCAAAGACCCAGGGCAATCCTTGTCTAGGTTGATAATCATCTTCCGAGGCAAGAAGTTATGGATAAGGCAAAGCCTGAATCCAGGCGTATGTTTGACGGTATTACATTCTTTGCCCGACCTGACTTCTGTCATGTGACTGTTGAAAGAAGATGGAGGTTAAGGCAATTGATTGCCCCTTTTCAGGATCTCGGCTGTGAGGCTTACCTTTCGTATCTTGCAAGACTTAAAGTGATTACCAAAGGACAAGTCAGAATGTTTTTTTCAGAGGTCAAGGCTCAACAATACTTGGCTGAGTTGAAGGAACAGAAGGGCTGATGAGAGTGGGGGCCTTCGAGGACAAGGTTTAGCCAGGGGTCTGGTTCGAACCAGTACCCCGGTTGTTTCTTTTGTTTCCTTTTTTTTCTTAATTCTTGGATATCTAAAATAAAGGTGCCATTAAGGGACATAAATGGTGGAAATGGTGGAAGGGGGGGAGGGTGCCACTTGCTATGGGCTAAGCTGTCACACATAGGTCATGTGTGATCTATTTGTCTGTAAGGGGGTGGGGGGTCTGGTGGAGAGGGATGTCAGGTGGGGGGAGCTGGGGGAGGAGGGGGATCTAAAAGGTATAGCACAGCATGGCATCTGAGGTGGGGTGGGACACACAAGGTATGGTAAGGTTTGGGGGGAGAAGGAATGCAGGGCTATTGAAGAGGAACTTGGATCTTGATTTGTTTGTTAAAGGGTTGGAACAGGTGTTGATGTTTTTTTAGTGAGTGTGCGGATTGCTTCTGTAAATATCTGTGGGCTCAATGATCACCTCAAAAGACAGCGAGTTGCCGCTATACTGAGATCAATGCGATTAGATTTTGTATGTTTGCAGGAGACGCATGTAGAGGGGACAAGGGGCTATTTGTTGGAGCAAATGGCTTTTTTCTTACTAGTTAAACACACTATAAGGGGTGGAGAACACAACACAACACATATAACAAAACAGAAAAAACTCATCTGTTTTGAAAAACTGCCCTCACTCACATACCGAAGTATGTGACATGCCTCATCATTGGGCCTGCTTACAATATGCCCTGGTGTAGCCACACTCAAGGCGGTGCATAAGGGAGGGGAAAAAATAATAAAAATACACAAAAAACGCACAAGGTAAGACCACAGAACTCAACACGTAACATACAAAGTGATAGAACAGTGCATATCACCAAGTGACTGGAACTACTGATGCGACATAAAGTGCAGTTAATAAGGATGTGATTTAAAACTGGTTTGAGGATACCAAACCAAACTTTATTACAAGGTTCCTCCACCAGGATTAAAAAAGAAAAAAGGATGGGTAGTGTCTGAAAGAGAAAGTGAGGTTTCTCAAATCACCCCTCCTGGTACTGCTAGTGTCAACATGTTTCAACCGACTTACTGTGCCTGCACAGGTCACCCCGGTCTTCTTCAGGACTGATGCAGCTCCCAGTACCTCTTATGGCCCCACCGTATTTCGGTTGGAATGCCACAAAAAACACGAGCAGGTCTAACTAGATCCTGGCCCTTTTAGTCACGTGTGGAAAGTGCTCCCAATAATGTGGGAGAACATGAACGAGTTTACATAATATACAAACTAGAAATGATGTCCGGCAGGAGGGTATCCCAGGAGCACAACTGTACCGTAGGCTTGCCCTTTCTTCTCGGCCTGTAAACCGGATCACCACTTGCCCATACAAAACAGGGGGCCAAGACCAGAGGGGTCAATATATTGTCAAAAAGAAATGATGTCACAGTTAAAAGAAATGCTGAAGATCAATGGGGTAGATGGGTTCTCCTTGAATGTATAATTAATGGTGAAGTATTTACTAAAGGATCGGTGTATGTGCCTAATGAGGACGACCCAGATATTTTTGAGTTTTTGATATAGAATTAGCCTTATGGCCTGAGCCGGTTATATTTTGCGGAGATTTCAATATAAACGTGCTTGGTGGGCTGGGTACGGAGGTAGGACATAGTTATCTTGGACGCAAAAAAAGAACATGCTGTGCAGTAGTTAACTTGGCTCGGCACAATTCTCTAACTGATGTGTGGGCACGATTAAATCCTCTAGTCACCGGCAGCACTTACTATTCAGCCCTGCACAAAGTCTGTGTTAGGCTGGATTATTTCTTTATTTCTAATTCTCTGATGTCAAGGGCCCAGATTGAAAAACTGCCTCGGATTATCTCCGACCATAGACCGCTGGTATTAACACTAAAACTTACAAGAGCAAGTAGGCGGGAGCAGTTATGAACTCTTGAAAGAGGATTGCTTAACCACTTGGCTGCTAAGGGTTTTCACCCTGCCATGCTGGATCCTTTGTTTTCCCATTGTTCATGACGAGCTCAGCTCGTCATCAGCACAGCTCCAGTGTGCCTCATGACGAGCTGAGCTCGTCATGAGCATGGAAGAGGTTAAGGATGAAAATTATATTAGACATATGAAGGATTGGATTGCAACA
This sequence comes from Lissotriton vulgaris, assembly GCF_964263255.1. NCBI lineage: Eukaryota > Metazoa > Chordata > Amphibia > Caudata > Salamandridae > Lissotriton > Lissotriton vulgaris. The sequence continues at coordinate 1,371,445,061 of NC_141691.1, forward strand.
TATTGGGAGATTAATAGAGTGCTTCTTCTGGGGTAACCTGGGATGCCTTTAAAGCAGGCATTCGAGGGGAGACGCTGAGTTTTAGCCTTTATAGGCAGAAACAAGAGGAGCTAAGATCAAAAGCATTTGCTAAGGCAGTTACTGATGCAGAGGAGGAACTGAATTCAGCAATTCTATCCAGAGCCCCCCTGGATTGAGCACTCCTTAAAGTTATTTGTACAAAGGCGGAAACAGTTGATGGTATTGCTAGAATGGCGGCTGCTAGTTATTTAATAAAAAAGGACCAATGTAATGAACTAAGTGAACGTGTGGGGCATACCCTGGCCGTTTGCACAAGACAGAAGGCGGCCTCGGGCGAGGTCAAGGAGATCTCGATAGAAAAGGTGCCACAGTTACCGACCGTGACGAGATCCGTCAAGTTTTCAGGCAGTTTTACTCTGGGTTGTACAGTGAGGATCATCCAAAGGATCCGTCAGTTAGTCAAGGGTATCTCAGGAATATCTCTGCTCCTCTGCTTTCCGAGGAGGATAGGGAGGCACTCGAAGTACCTTTGACTCCTGATGAGATAGCTGTAGCAATAAACAGCCTCTCTCCAGGTAAAGCTGCAGGCACTGATCAGATCCCCGTTGAATTCTACAGGGTCTTTTATGAGGTTATTCGTCAGGACTTAGTAGATACAATGCTACAGACACAGATGGGTAATTCCATACCAAGCTCCTGGAAAGGTGCAGATATTGTGGTAATACTGAAAAAGGGTAAATCACTCTTAGAACCAGGGTCTTATAGACCTATTACTCGCATAAATTCAGATGTGAAAACCTTATCTAAGGCAATGGCCTTAAGACTTTGCAGAATTATTGGGGATTTGGTTAGTCCTACTCAACATGGGTTCAGCCCAGGGAGGGACACAACACAGCATGTCCGTAATGTCATCACTAGGCCTGGGCGTAGTGCGCGTAGTTGTGCTACGCGAAGATGTTCTTGCACTACGCGAGCTTTGTGTAGCTTCGCAAGCGTGCATAGTTGCTTGTTGCGCCCGTTCGCGATGCATTTTCTTTCTCACGAGCGCGTTGTGCGTGTTTGGGACGCTGTTTGCATGCTCGCGAACTAACCCATGCGGTCCCCCATGGGCGCGGCCATCTTGTTTTTTTAATTGTCCCACCCGTTCACCATGCCTTATTTTCTGTTCTGGGTCCGGTATAGCGTGTTCGCAATGCGCATGTCATGGTCAGGAATGCGATCTACTTGTTCTCGATGACTAGTGAGTGCTCGCAGGAAATATCGCGCAAACTTACCCACGAGGTCGCGATGGGTGCCGACATCTTGTTTTTTCACTCTATGCTATGGGTCTGGGCCTAGTTTTCTATCCACTTTTAATCTTTGCAATCCTTAGTTTTTTTCACTGTTTTTCTCACTTTTTTATTTATCATCTATCTCTCTCTGTCCCTAAGTTTATATTTTGCATTTATTTCTACTTTTACTGTGTTTTTTTACTTTTCTACCGTTTTATTTTTCTTCTTTCTTTAAGCTATTACTTCTTCCCCCTAACTTTATTTTTTCCTTCTTTTCTTTTCCGCCTCCACCCCAGAACCATGGCCAAGGGCAGCAGTACCGGCTCCAAGGGCAAGGCGCCTGCGCCCAAGAACCAGCTGCCTTAAGGCAGAATGCACCCTGCAGGGGTGCAGGCCCGTCAGCTTTTCGGTGAGGCAGAGGCGGCCGCCCTTGTTTTTTTCATCCAGCACCTCTTCCCCATGACCATGGTAGCAGGCGGCAGGCCAGGCTCCTGGTACCTTACCCAGGAGCGTCACCGCCGGTGGGCGAAGGTGCGCCGGGCAGTGTTTCGCTGCTCAGGGATCTGGCGCACCCACAACCAGATGGCCCACCGGTGGTCAGACATCCTGGACCGCCAGCAGGACCTGTTGGACCTGCTAGATGTCGAGGTCATGGTGCTTAGTGAGTAGCTAATATATAGTAGTATAAGTATTGTGTATAATTTTTGGAAGAATAATAACAGGATTACTGGTGCGCTTAGTTACATTGCAGGTCAATTACGTTTCAAAATCTTCTGTGATTGTAGGATACAGGTGCTGCTCTGGACTACTCTTACTTGTCTGCAACTTTGCGCTGGCTTGGGCTGATTAATGACGTAAGAGTTTACTTTAGAGAACTGAAGTTACTTAATGCTATTGCTAGAGAGTCTAGTTCTTCCATTGTCCTTCTGTGGAATAGTGGTGGATGGATAATAGGTTTACTTAGTATTAGTTCATATTTTTTTTACGGTCTGCGTGACGCCTCCTCTGTCACTGAATGCTGCTTACCCCAGTCCTCCATAGAACCTTTTGTAGTTTGTTGAGTGAGTGGTAGGTTTAGCATTGTCAGTCAGTAGCAGAACAACAGATGACGCAACCAACCAACATTTTGGTGTATGCACAAATTCATGCATGTGTCCTCCATCTCATCTATGCATTTTTGAAGGCAAAAATCAAATGGAAATGCAGACTTACTGAACAATTGGACCATCTGGAATAGGTGGTGTAGGTCAGGTGGTACTTAGGCTTCATTAGTATTCTGGAATCAGAATGATTATGGAACATTTGATTAGTGTTCATAAAAAGTAGACGGTCCGTGAATCCTGTAAACCAGTAGTCATTTTGATTAGATTGGTCAATTTTATTGCAATTGCTGTTTCCTAAAAAGCTTTTTGAGCGTTTTTAAAAATAATTTATTTGTTTCACAGCACTCATTAATGTTTGTATCTTTCTTTATTATTTCTTATATGATCAGCGCCTAGGAGCAAGAAGACAGGGGTTCCGAGTCAGCGGGACAACAACCAGAGGACCTCTCCTCTACCGAGGGTCCTGCTGCTGGCCCCAGTAAGTCCTCCAAATTTCCCTAACTTTTAATGCACCTTCTTTTTTCCGAACTATACATTACGGTTCCACTTCCTAATATTTTTTACAAAAGCTTCTTTGATCTTGATTATCTGTTTCCAAATTTTGGTTATCCCTGCCTTTAAGTTCCTTCTAACTGCCTCTGCTATGACTCTCTGTACTACTACTATTAGATTGTCTGTAGCTAAGCTTGCCCTGTTGGCCACTCTTTATTTAAGGTTTCCTTTTGAATAAAGCTCTGATACACCAATAGCTGTAGCCACTGGGTCCACTCCTGTCCTTTGGGTTGTCCTCTTTAATCTGAGGCAGAACTATGCAGAAGAAAATAGGATGTTGGTGATGGGAGGTTGGACCTTACTCACACCTCAGTCAGAACTCAGAACCCACAGTTTCCTAACCGACTAGCTATAGTGTCTCATTAGGTCCCGAACCCCCACACGAAGATACCCAATGATTATTACACAACCCAGAACTTGACAACCTTTCGCTCACTCACTCGTGTAAGTCCACAACACCACACTAAATACCACAGAGTCAATGTGTAAGTTCAAAAGGTTTCTTTATTTTGAAATAACAAGCTTTGTAATTTGTTCCATGAAATTACTACAGCCAGCTCCAACATGCAAAATACATAAGATTAAAACAGTAAATATTTGTTACAACTAGTGCATGTTAGAAAAGATCTGTGTGAATTCTGGGAGACCCCTCACCATTGAACGTAGAAATACTGGTTACATGCATCTTTCGTTAGCTCTGAGAAATCCCTGGTTCATAGAAGGGAATCTTCTGCCTATTATGAGAAAAATGGTGCACGTTAGACAGTATAATGCAATTATGCAAAAATTTTGCAGTCATGCCAAAAAGTGTAACATTATGGCTAAGCAATAGGGACTAACTGAACTCCATAAGAAAAGTGGCTTGTTTTTTGACATATTCACTTGTATGCAACACTCATGTGGCCTCAAAGGCGTCTTACTGCACAACAAGCTGTGAGGTAACATGCGCAAAAGAGTAGACATGAATCTAAAATGGTTACATGGCTCAGGCTAACTTTCCAAAGAGTAGATTAGGAGTAGAGATGACCCTAGGGACCATATAATTCTACTAATGTCTGTCTACTGACTCAACTCTAGTAAGCAATTTGGACTAGTGATGATGTATGTTGTACTTTAACTGTTTTTTTCAATCTTTCTTCCTAGTGAAAATGAGTAAAATAGGGGGAGGTGTACAGGCATCTAAAAAGGTGTAATTCTTTTTTTATAGGCATACTACCAGTACCAACCACCAGTGCCGGCGGGGCCAGTGGCGATGGCAATACATCCATTCCGGAGGGGGCGGGAGATGCAGCACCTGCAGGAGCTCCAGGGGGGAGCCAGCAGCAGTGGTGGGCGGTTCGTAAGTTATATTCATTACTTATTGGCATTACTAGCTGCAAGGGGAACACTTCACTCACTGTACTGTGAGACTTATTAATTAAGTATGAACTTGAAGTTGTACTGAACAATATACAACGGTTGAAGAAGACACCCTTTACTTAGCATTACCAATGCATTAGCAATAGCATTACCAGCATGAGTTGAGTAACCAATGGCCCCTTCTACCTGACTCCAACTCAGCTGTGAAAGTTATGGAGAAGACTAAAAGTCAGATCAGATGACCTTGATGGAGGTGTTGAACAAAAAGGGAAAGAAGGGTGGAAGGAGGAAGGACGGGCAAGATGTAATACGACTAGCAGAGAAGGAAACTTTGGAATCAGCATGCAGGTGGCTGATCGGAATCAGATGCATGGGTTGTTAAAGGATGGGTGGAAGTTGAAATAAGATGCCTGCCTGGGTGGGAGACAAAGTATGGGTGGATAGTGGATAGCAAGAATCATCAGCGGTGTTTGTGTCAAACTCAAAGCCAAGGCAAGGATGGAAAGAGCGGACGCATGGGTGGTTGTTGGTGAAACCAGCTAAGGTTTGTTAGTTGATATATAACAAAAGAATGATAGACATTTACTTTTAATGGATGGATGCCTGGATGTATTCATCATAGACAGCATAGGTGGATACTGTCACAGGATGCAGACTAGAGTCTTACTTTGAAGAGAATGTAAAATATACTGCGCCAGAGTAGCTAAGCAGAGGTTAATATTTATATACAAGTAAGATTTTATTTCAGAATACAGTTGATGACTCAGTAGTTTGCAAGCACATCATATATATATATTATCAAGCGCCTTTCTCTGACTCCAAGGACCACTTCCTACCAATGTTAATTTTTTTCCGCTTGTGTCAGCCAGCATGCAAAGGGTGGCCTATCTGTTGGTTACACAAACAATGAACAAAGTACCTTATGCAGTAGCGGTCAGTGGTGGGAGTGCTGGCGGGCGATGATGTGGGGAGGGTGATGGGTAGTAATCTATGGATTATAAATGCAGTACCAGTAATTGGCCGCAATCCATAGTTTGCTCCCCCCATCCTGCCCCTCCCCTTCCCCACGTCACCGCCCGCCAGCACTCCCACCACTGACCGCTACTGGACTGATATGTCGTTGTTCCATATAAGCAATGATTATTGGATCAGAAATATATTATAGTAATCTGCCTTTTTGTAGCAGCCAGGGTACAGTGAAAGTGAAATTGAGCAATTGCCCTTCATGTAACAGAGAGAGTATGCCTGAAAAAGATTAATCCCCTTGATCTAACTAAACACTGTGGCACATATATACACAAATCATAAAATATCAACTATATTAAAAAGATATATATTTTATTTGATTAAAAAAAAAATTGGGGGTTTCATACTAGATTAAAAATACAACATAATACACAAACAGCATAAGAACCGCATAATCACAAAGTACAGACAGAAACATGTAAGACATATAATTTGTGCAATACAATTAGTAAACTCAATATCCTATATTTACCCTTCGTATTACGCAAAGATTGCATCTGTGATTGTACTGAAGTGCTGGAATCTTGAATTGTACACAAGAAGTGCGTTGACGCGTTTCGATGGAATATAATGATTTACACCATCTTTTTCAAGACTTAACCCCTTCGACGCTCGTGACGGAACGGTTCCGTCACGAGCGTCAGTTGGGCTGTGCTCGTGACGGAACCGTTCAGTCACGACCACGCTCGTTTTCGAATCTTCAGCACAGCGCGAAAATTCGCGCTGTGGTGAAGCTGTTAATCTTTTTTTCTGTCAAATAAGCGGGGTCATATACAATTTTTCACCCCTTTCTCTCAATAAAAGAAGTCGTAAGTAACAGGGCCACCCTCAGCCGGGTTATTTCTTGCTCAAATTTGTATGGCACGGGGTGCTCCAATACGTAAAATCGCGATTCAACGCGGAACCCCATACGAGACGCCAGACCTGGCAGAGCTAAGAAGCCTATCGGGACTTGAGATTTTATGCTGGAGTAGCAGCACGCAGCTGTACCCTACAGGGACCTTGTTAGAGGGAGAGAGGAATTGAGCGTTCTTATTAGATCGGTATAAAATCAGACACAATATACATATGAATAGAAGATAACATTACAACAAAGGAAACATAAAGATTTAAGCAAAGAGAATACTACCCTTTAGAGATAAAGCACACAAGATTCCACCTCTTTACGTATTGGAACACCTCGCGCCATACACATTTGAGCAAGAAATAACCAGGCTGAGGGTGGCCCTGTTACTTACGACTTCTTATATTGAGAGAAAGGGGTGAAAAATTTTATATGACCCCGCTTATTTGACAGAAAAAAAGATTAAGTCTTGAAAAACATGGTGTAAATCATTATATTCCATCGAAACGCGTCAACGCACTTTTCATGTACAATTCAAGATTCCAGCACTTCAGTACAATCACAGATACAATCTTTGCGTAATATGAAGTGTAATTATAGGATATTGAGTGTACTAATTGTATTGCACAAATTATATGTCTTACATGTTTCTGTCTGTACTTTGTGATTATGCGGGTCATAATCGATGATGTATTAATTTGATTTTATTGTAACGCTTTTTGTATGATTTAATTGGTTCTTATGCTGGTTGTGTATTATGGTGTATTTTTTATCTAGTATTAAACCAAAACAAAATTTTCGATCAAATAAAATATATATCTTTTTAATATAGTTGATATTTTATGATTTGTGTATATATGTGCCACAGTGTTTAGTTAGATCAAGGGGATTAATCTTTTTCAGGTGTTTGAACCTCATTTCCCTTGATTTCATTAAGGGGTACCTCTCTGTTTTCTATACAGAGAGAGTATGGCCAGTGCCACCCGTAATCAAAAATACGAGCTTACCCACCGGCAGAGTAGTAAATAAAAGTAGCGAGAGTCTGCGTATTGACTCGTATGTTGGTCTTGGATGCAAGCTTAGCTGACTTAGCTGGCATGCCGGCTACCACAAGATTATGTAATTTAGCTAAACTAGACATAAGAAAAAGACTGTTGTTCCTTGTACTGGAGTCCATCCATAGTACTCGGGCAAGTATAATGCTGGAAAAAAACTCCAACAAATGTTAGAGGCAGAGGAAGCAGGAGGATAGATACTTACCAGAAATGTTATGTACTGCGCTTGCTAGTGCTGCTGTCCCACTATGTGTTGAATTAATTTGGTGTTACTATTTTGCTAAGTATTGGTTACAATTCTGTTTCTTTCTTTATAGATACTCCTTCCCAAAATCCAATGCGGAAGGAGTTGGCAGCCAGGGCCTGGCGCCGGAAACAGGAGGCCATCTGTGAAGAATACCGCCGGCTGGTGGCTCAAGCAGAGGAGGAGGAGGAGGCAGCAGCAGCTGCAGCCTCTTCCAATGCTCCGGGCCCCAGCCAGGCCCCGCCTCCAGAAGTACGGCGCCACGGTCAGGCAGCTGCCCTCCGCTGCCCTTTTTCAACAACTGCTGCCCCCCAAATGGATGCAAATGTAATTGCCGGGCATTTCGCCTAGAAACTTCTCCTCTGGATGGCACAGCTCGAGGACCAATTAGAGGAGCGAGTCAAAATCTTGGTGGACAAACACCTGAAAGCCTACCGATTGTAGATGGACCCTGTTAATTTGCCCCTTTTTTAGTATTTTTATTGGTGGGTGGAAATCGGGTGTTGGGGTTTCTTATTTGCTGGACATTGGTTGGACTTGAACATTGGTTGGGGTTAGGGAGACGGGTGGGTGAGTTGTGGGATAGTTTATTTTTGTTAGGGAAATAAATGTTATTTATTTATACTTACACCTACAATGTTAATGTTTTGTGGGGGGGTTACTGTTTCACGAATTTATGTACGTCACAAGGTTTCCTTGCTGATGCAGGGCAGCAGCCAGTGTTGGATTTAAATAATCTGCCAATTTTGTAACACACAAATAGATAGATGCGGTACCCCTCACTGAGTTATATTTGTCCTACTAGTACTGTCAGTCGCTCCTCCTAGTCCATTGTACCTCCCAGCAAACTTATCTTACCATGATTGATGAGGATTAAGTTTGGCACAGCAATGGCTGCATGGTTTCCCAAGAGAATGGAGAAGATGCCATGGTTGTGGAGGTAGTAATAGACACTGGCACTAGTACTTGCAAATAAAAAAAAGAGACAGTCACTTGCCTGAGAGATACTGTGGGAGTAGTAGAAAAGTACAGTACAGAAGAAGACTGACAAACAAACAATATTGCAACTGCTAAAGTAAAAGAAAGCATAATGGTGGCGGGGACAGCCTAGTACAAGAAGTTAAGAAGTTAAACTGTAGTTGTGTCGAAGGAGTGACTTAACACAATCGTAATTTGTAAACTTTACTGCTGTGAATCCAATCAATGCCGACAATTAATTATGATGTATTAGGTGGGTCCCTTTGGAAAATAACCTGGCTTGTACACAGACTGAGAATGGGTGGGCAAGCAGAAGAAGAACCTCACCCTGCCTTGACATTGAATTAGTGTTGCTTTCACCACATCTGCCCCAGAAAGCGTGTGATCAATTGTTGGTATACATTTAATATAGTCACATCACACCTCAATCTAAAATCACACAGTCCAGGGGAAGAGGGTTAGGGTTTGATACATTTATGGGAAGGGGAATTTGGGGAAAAGTTTGACAAAGAAAAACAGTACGCATGGAGACAACAAAAGTTAAACAATCTTTGAAGATGACGATGATCCACTATCCAATAAATCTATAAAGGGACAAAAAGGAAATGCATGCATGATGAAGATAACTTGATGGTTAATGAGTAGTACTTAACTACTACTACACAATTAGACAGTACAGGGAAGTAGTATTATATGAAATTTGCCTTGCCTGTCTACCCTAATTACCTGCTGTACCGGGCTGAAAGCTAGCAAAGAAAATTCAAAAAAAGTTGTATGGCTCAATTAGCAAATAAACAACAATACAACAACACACAGTCGTAAAATGATTGAAGAGAAAAAAGGAATCAAATTATTTAAATGATGAATATGATACTAAAGTTACTGTATTATCCAGGTCCAATTGTGGAGTTGCATCTCGTCATTAATCTTGGTCCTCCCTTCCATGGACAGTGACAGTGACCCTGCACATCCTTCTTGGGTGCCACTGGCTGGCTGATGCGTATTAGTAAGGTAAGTGTGAGTTGTTGCTCCAAGTATAATAGCACTGGGTAAAGGCCGGTCTGTAAGTGTAGATGGAAAAACAAAAGGAGCATTGAAAAATAAATGAATTAAAAAAAAGCTTCAAGTACAGTGTAGTGCAAGAAGACAAGAACAACAGGACAGGACAGGAGCCAGCACAGAAGAACAGGCCCACGGCACCGGGCCATGACCCAAACTCCATTTACCTTCAATTTTGACAGAGCCAGACAAAATGATAAAACAGCAACCTAGCATTTTCCAAATCAAGTGACTAAATCAATGCGCAACTGTCAGTCATCATACCACTATTCGACTCCACCACTGCAAGGACATGTTGCCTAGGTCTTCTGTGGTTCTTGTTGAATTGTTGCTTTTAATTTTTATGCCAGTTCATGAAATGCAGGTATTCCATCAATCATTTCAGATCCAACTGACTGACTGCGTGCAAAGATAGTATGGTCATCATCATGGTGTGTTACGTGTAGGTGTTGTCCAACACCAACTCAGTCTGTAGTGAGTGACTCCGATTAAGTAAGTCCAGACTGCACCTGCAGAAGTAGGAGTACAATGTGGTTATTAAACAACAAGGAAACACTGACTGTTACTTGAGTCACTTTTACTTTGAATATTTACTACATCCAATGCAATGCATGGCATCATTCGTTAATCATATACCTATCTTGCTCTTCTCTTTGGCTGTCAGATCAGAGATGCCGAGCCTTCTGAAATTGATGACGAGTTTACTTTACTCTCGGATGCTTGCTCAAGTTCTGACAGTGAAGAGCTGTGGGTGCCCGAAGACAGAGGCGGTAGCCTTAGGATAGTGATGAGTTAATGCTTGGAAACAAACCAGAAGATGGCTATAGCCATGTACATTTAACTTATTATGGAGGGACTGTTTGAGGCTACAATGTTGTACTATTCTCCATCTCCATCCAATGTCTGGTTTGATGGAAATGTATTCAGGGCGAGTCAGGAAGATGGAGCAGGACTCTGAGGAGTGGAGTGGACAGTTAAATGCACAGACGTGCAACTTCAATAGGTACATAAAAATAGGAGACGGTGCTGATGCATTTGTTGTGGTTTGATTTGAACCAGAAAGGCAGATATATACACACACACAAATAAAGGAAGGAAGAAAGTAACAATGTGAAAGCCTAGTTGTCGGGGAAGAGGAGTCTGTCCTCAAAATCAGGTGGTTCAGACAGAAGTAGGTCATGTGACCCACTACTTATGTCTTCGGGGTCGCTCTCCTCTTCCTGCTGTGATTGACGTATTTTGTAATCCAGTTGTATGAAGTGCTGATTCATTTTGATCATGGTTAACTTCTCCACGCTTTTGGGTGAGAGACTGGTCCTTTTCACAGTTACAATGGCACCAGTAGCACTGAAAACACGCTCAGAAGAGACACTTGCGACAGGGCAAGCCAGATACTTTATCGCCAGCGTGCTGAGCACTGACCATTGGCTTCTTTTCCCATACCAATACACCAATGGGCTTTGCTCTATGAAGACCTCTATTGTGTCATCCAGATAGGCCTGGACCATACGCTCAATGTTCAGGGGTGCTCCGATTTGCTTGGCCTCTTTTGACTTTGCATCAGCAATGGACTTACCCATCCCTTTATGTAGAAACCTATCAGTTATCATTTGGTTTGCTGTGTCTGATGATTCTGATCCTGTTGGTGCTGTTGTTGATGTTATTATTGGTAGTGTTGGTGACTGCTGGGAAGCAAACGCACTGCTCTCAGGCTCTGAAGTAGAACTTGACTCTGGATGCCCTGTAGTACTTGCTCTTTCCTGGGGTGGCACTGTCAGGCCTCTAATTGAGAGCATTTTGTTTTCTAAATCAGTGGCTTCCTCAGCTATTAAAATTTTGTACTTGGCAACATCCACTTCTGAAAACAGAAATACTGCATTACTGTTCAGAAATCATTTGTACCGTGGATCCAAAATTGAGGCAGTAATGTAATGTCGATGTGACACAATCTTATTTTGAATCCTGGTATTTTCAGATAAGCGAACGGCTAAGGCGTTCGCCAAATAACATGCGTCTACTTTGTCTTCCACACCTTCGTACATTTCAGACACCTCCTTCAGCTGTTGCTCTAGCATGTACAACAATGGTATAGCTTGGCCCATAGTACAGTCTTCCCTTCTGACTGCACGTGTGAAGACCTCAAAAGAAAATATCATCTCTGTCAGGCAATTAACGAGGTCCCATTGCCCCATCTCAACGGTCATGGCTTTCACAGTAGGATTCCCTAATCTTCTTGTCATGGCATAAGCATTAAGCGGTATGTACTGCTCAAACAGACGATCAAGCATGTAATTAGTTGAGTTCCAACGTGTTGGTACCTCCTGGATGAGTGCTTTGACTGGCATTTTATGCTCACGTTGAATTACCCTCAGCTGCTTTCGGGCTTTAAAAGAATGGTTGAAATGTGTGCATATTCTTCTGCAGGTGGTCAGTAAGTTGCTGACTTTGCTTTCATTTTTCAGGAAGTCTTGAACAACAATGTTAATGCAGTGTGCCAAACACGGGACCCTGAAATAGCCCCCATCTTTCATGGCCTTTACTACATTACTGCCATTGTCCCTGGCAACAAAACGAATGTTAAGCCCCCTTCGTCGCAGCCACTCAAGGACCTTTCTGTTAAACTCATCCAAAATGTTTCCAGCAGTATGAGATTTCTCCATAGCAAACATGGCTACGGTTGCATGTTTGCGAGTGTCATGAAAAATCTCAGCAGTGTCAACGCCTGCAGATATCTTTTCTCTAACACCCGAAAAAGAGATCCAGTGTGCAGTAATGCACATGTAATCAGTGGTTTGGCAACTGGTCCACATGTCTGTTGTCAGGTGGATACTCTGAACAGCACTCTGTTTTAAGGTTTTTCCAAGCAATTCCAGCACGTCGTGATGTAGTGCTGGAACAGCAACTCTGACGAAATAGTAGCAGTGGGGAACCTTCCATTTTGGGCAAATGGTTGTCACAAATTACAGTAAACCCACCCCTTCAAAAAAAGAAAAAGGGAGTAGGTCCAGCACTAACATGTTAGCCAACGTGCTATTGGGTGGTTGCATTCGTACTGTCCCTCCTGTCTAGTAAACATGCTAAGAATGATATGCTGCATGGTATTCCTTTCTGATTGGCTCGACGCAGCACTTTAGTAATAAGTAGTCATTTTCATATACAAGTAGTATTGTATGTATTTAATTTTAGAAACAAGAATTGATGTTTTTAACCCATACCGTCCTGAGGAAGGTGTTCTAAAAAAACGAAGCACCGAAACGCGTCGACATACGGATTTTTATATTTTTATTGTAATGATGTATTGTGTAATATGTTTTGATTTACTGTGAAATTTATATAAATTGAACCAAATGTTGTTATGAGATATATGGATGTTTGTTTTTTATGAATTGCTAAACGAACCTGTATCTAACTTGAAACCTCTTTTAATAAATAGTATTAAGATACATACATTTTTATGTTTTGATTACAATGTTATGCATAGGGCTATAAATGTTGATAGAAACTGGTCTAAACAAATAGTGTTTTGAAAATAAAATGTTGGTTTATGATTTGTAACACACAGAAAGGAATTTCTTTACTTGATCTTTATACCTCTATATGGCCAGACAACGGAGGATGCCTGTTACACATCACAGCTTCAATGCAAACAAGAAAATCCACATGGCTAAAAAGGTTGGAAAGTTACACAACAACACGTACACATGCAACAAAAGCATTTATTAACACACATCCAAAAAGTTAACTACACCCCAAAAACCACATTTTGGAATTCAATCCAATGCTATCCATGCCCTAAATGATGTTTAAATTCAACAGACAACATAGAAACAGTTACATCAAGCAAAGCCGATGAATACCGCTGGGAGTCTGGGCCAACTGGCAGAATAGGCCACAAGTTTGGAGGCCTATGGCAAAAGAACAGTGGAAGGTCCCACAAAATGGCTGCCACCACATGGCCTGGACACCCACAGCAACATTAAAAAAAAGAAGACAGGCAGTGCAGGCCAATGGCAAAAGCACAATGCTTGGCTTCACAAAATGGCCACCACCCACATGGTCAGCCCACCCAAAACAAGAAAGTACATACAAAGGACAGGAACAGGAAGTTGGAGTCTCTGGGGAACTTCCTTCCTCTTTTTAAATTGAAAACAGAAAAATGACTCCATGCTCCAAAAACTACAACCAAATGACAGCCTGAGGAGTTTTTTTAGCAAAATGAACAAAATCATCATTTTTGAGAAGGTTTTATGAAGCTCGAGACATATTGCTCGCCAGATTGCAAATTCGGCGTGTTCGGCATCCCGAACTGTATAAAATGTCGTTATCGCTTGTGCGAACACGCAGATTGAGCGAGCGAAAAAGACAAAAACTGTAAGTTTGCGTCGTCGCGCTGTGCAAAGTTACCAAAAGTACTACTGGCAGAAAAGCCCTATTTATTTAACACACATCCAAAAACTGAGAATCCACCCCAAAAACACATTTTGCAAATAAATCCAAAGCCATCCATGCCTTACATGATGTTAAAATTCAACAGACAACACAAAAATAGTTGTTTAACTTTCATGCACCCATGATGACAGATGATGAGTACCTCTCGGCCTACGGGCAGAGTAGGCCACAAGCTTTGAGGCCCATGGCAAATGCAGAGTGGCTGGTCCCACAAAATGGCCACCACCACTTGGCCAGGCCACTCACAGAAAGTACATACAATGAACTCAAGCAGGCCTACACTAAGTCTATGCATTTCTAGGGTTATCTATTGGCTGAAAAGCCCCTATTTAATTAACACACAGCCAAAAACTGAAATTCCACTCCAAAAAAACACAAATTGCATTTCAATCCAATGCCATCCATGATGTTTAAAAACTTGAAATTCAACAGACACCCCAGAAACAAGGTTGAAACCATAGTGACCCTTGCAGACTTATCCTTAAAACACCCCCACTTCACCATTTTGGGTGATTTCAATCTGCATATTGATGATAGCACGTGTGTAAAGGCAAGGTCCCTGGTGGAAACTCTAGCGGGCATAAATCTTGACCAGAAAGTACTTGGCCCAACCCACATAGCGGTTCATACCCTGGACCTTATTTTTTCAAACCTACCAGGCCTTACTACCCTAGTACCACTCCCTCTGACTTGGTCAGATCACTTTTTAATCCCATTCAACTTGAATACTTTTTTTCCCCCGACTCTTCAATGTAGGACGAAGAATCTGGGGAGAAAGTGGTATAAAGTCACGTGCGATACGCTTGAACCCACACTGACTAATTGGAACTGGCAACTCGCGAACGACTTGAATGCATATGTCGAGAAATTCAACCTGCACTTCTCCACAGATGTAGATACCATTGCCGCTCTAATTACCCTTTCATTGGCCCGAACTAAACCGACTATGCAGGAAGAAAAAAGCAAATGTAAAAGGCTGGAACCCCTATGGCGTCGCACCTATGACACTGCTGCTAAAGCAATATACAAAATGGCTCTAAAAAAGTTTCATAAAATTAAACAGACTACCATGAAAGAATATTTTACTAATAAAATTAACACTGCTGATAACTCAGCTAAAACATTATATCAAATTGTGAAAGACTTCACCAAACCAGCGGCTCTTACTCATCCTATTAAAGCCAGTCAAGAGCTCTGTGATGGTCTCTCCGGCTTCTTTCATGAAAAAGTTATTGACATCTTTTCCTCTTTTAATTCTGTGAAAGGTCCAGCGAGGAGATCTTACCCCAAATCCTCATCCCCTCTAGTGAAATGATGCTGTGTGCCTTCAAAACTATCTCACTGGATATGGCCTTGCAAAAAATCCAGCGGTGTAAGTCAGGTTCCCCGCTAGACCCAGTTCCCGCCCAGGTGTTCACGTCCGTGGCACCGACTATCTTCCAACCTGTAATTGCAATATGGAATGCCTCCCTTCTTTCTGGCCACTTCCTAGCAGCATGGAAACAAGCCACACTGATCCCTCTTCTAAAGAAGTCAGAGGCTGACCCTGCAGTGTACAGTAATTATCGTCCCATATCAGTTCTCCCCAAACCAGCAAAAATTCTAGAAAAATCGTACAAGAACAACTCTCTGACTATCTGGAGTCTAATGACCTTCTTCATGACTCACCTCACAATCCGGATTTAGGTCCGGATATAGTACGGAGACAGCACTACTGGAAGTCACGGAGACCATAAGGGAGAGCGTGGACATAGGCGAGGTACCCATGTTGGTGCTCCTCGATCTGTCCGCGGCTTTTGATACCGTCTCCCACTCCATACTGCTGGATAGCCTCCATAATAGAGGGATTTGTGACACCCCTCTGGCCTGGATAAAATCATTCCTAATGGACAGAACACAGCAGGTGTGGTGTCGACCCTTCATGTCCAAAGATAAAAAAAACCCTAAGCTGTGTAGTCCCTCAAGGGTCGGCTCTCAGTCCCCTTTTTTCAATGTCTACTTAGCACCCCTGGCAAAGGTGATAGAGGCATATGGAGTCAGAGTGGTCTCATATGCTGATGATACACAGCTAATTTTCTCCTTTAGAGACCACTCTGACCACGAACTTGAGAACTTTAAAACCTGTCTCTCCAACATTGTATCTTGGATAACTAATAACACCTTGAAGCTCAACACCGACAAAACGGAGGTGCTATTTTTTTAACCAAGCAGCCCCCCTGCAGCCATCCAAGTGGTGACCGGCAGAGCTGAATCCGCCCCCATCCCCTGTTAAAGTTGCGCACAATCTGGGCTTTCAAATTGATAAAGAATTATCCTATAAGACCCAAATTCATAAAGTGACTTCTGCCTGCTTTGGCAAACTGCACATAATAAAAAAGATCTCCCCCTACCTGCCAATGGACTTTATGAAGACTATAGTCCATGCCCTCATTACCTCACACTTGGACTATACTAATAGCCTTTACGTGGGAGTTCCAGCCTATCTCCTACAACGGTTGCAGATCGTTCAGAATGCTACGGCCCAGCTGATATGCAAGGTCCCTTAGCGCCATTCCATCTCCCCTCACCTCAAGAACCTTCACTGGTTGCCAATATCCTCCCAAATCCAGTTTAAAGCCCTGGTACTTACCTTCAGGGCTCTGAACGGGAAAGGTCCGGGGTATCTCAGACGAAGGTTGAAGCTAGTCCATTCATCACTTGCTCTCAGATCTAACCACCTCAGTCTCCTGCTCCCCCCGATTCCATAGAGCTAGAAAAGGTGATAGAGCATTTGCGGTGGTTACTTAAAGGCTCTGGAATTCCCTGCCAGTAAATCTTCACCTGACTAAATCAGAATCGCAGTTCAGATGTCCCGCGCGCTTAACAAGTATCATAAATAAATAAATAAATAAATAAATACCTCTGGGCCTACTGGCTGAAATTTCAAAGAAATACAACTTGGCCCGTCATGAAAGTACAGGTCCCCCACAACAATAATTCTTAAAAAGGATGAAAAGCCCAGAAAACTGTAGGTAAAAAAAAAAACAATCAAACAAACATGTACACCAATTCTCCAACTTACTTGTAAAATAAAATTTCAAATCCAAAAGTCCTCAATAAATCCAATCCAATGATATGATACAGCAGACATACACAAAAAGTGATCCTTCCAGCTCCAAATCCAAACGAAAGTGAACAGCACATGGACAAAGCACTGTGAGGAGCCTGCTGGATAGGAACAGGAAGTTGAAGACTCAGGGGCACTTCCTTCCTCTTGAAAAAAAGAGTAGAAAAAAAGAGGACTCCTTGCACAAAAGACTACAGCCAAATCACAATCTGAGGGGTTTTTCTGAGCAAAATGATCATTTTCGAGAAGGTTTTATCGTGCTCCAGAGATATTCTGTGCCAGATTGTAGTTCATGCGTGTTCGGGAATGCGATCTTACCAACACTGAGCCGGAAGGAAGATAGGGCGTCCGAATGACATGTTTGTGCGTCTGAATGACTTGTTCGCATTCGCACAGTCTCGCGGGATTGTGCGGTCGGATTCCAAACCTCGTGGCGCACGCAAACGGGAGAGAAAATCGAGGCGGCGAACACAGAATCACGGTAAGTCGTTACCACGCAACGGAGAACGCATATTGAGCGAGCAAGGAAGAAAAACATTCATTGGAATCGGGACGGACCATGCTGTACTCTGCTGGGCTTCAGGCTCAGCAATACAAGACAATTTATTCTTTGTACTATACACCTGCAAGGATAGCTCAGTGGGGGGGACTGTAGGTATTAGCTGTCCCCAGTGTGATAGTGTGGAGGCAGATATAGTTCATACTTTTGCTACCTTTTCTCAGCTGCAGTCACTGCATAAAGCTATTAAAGCCTTTCTGGATAGGTCCTTAGGAATATAAATCTCCCTTACACCGACTTGGATTATTCTTGGGGTAAGCGGCGATTCCGAGCCTTTTCCATCACAGCACTTTTTAGGTCGAGCTGGACTAGCATCCATAGGATGCTGTCCAAGTTCGACAACTATAGTCATCGACTTCGGGGGGATTAGGACAAGAGGGTGCCACGCGCTTTAGCCTGTGGATTTGACCTTGTGCACGCGCACGTCGGCTCCGTCCACATTCACAGCAATTCCCGCGCCGTGCACATCCCCACACATACACACATGCATGCGCATACACACAGACAGACACTCGCTCGCTCACACACACTCCCCCCCCCGCAGTCATCACACACGCATACACACACGCATACACACAGACTCCAAGACACATACACACACGCACGCTCACACACATACAGAGCCCCACGCACACACACATGCCCCCCGCCCTCGCAGCTCAGCAAAGGCCCCCACTCACCGGTACTCGTCTCCAGGCGAGGGCTCGTTGCAGGCGGCGGCGGTCTCATCCTTCTGTGCGTGCGAGGCTCTCACCTCACGGGAGCCCGCCCGGGCTTCCGGTGTGTCTTCACGTCCCGCCCCCGGCCTGCCTGACTTCCGCCCGGGATTGTAAGTCTGTCAGTGTTGCTGCCTTGTATTACTTTCAATCATATATTTTAATCTGGTAGGTTTTCCTCGTTTCATTTAACTGTCGACTTTCTTTTTGTAGTTACTAGGCCAAAGGATGATAGTACTTCAATATTTCAAACTATCTTATTGTACCCAGAAGTCTTGGTATTTATTTCCTTTACCCTGTACGAAATACCGGCTTAGTTTCAGTGGTTTTCAAACCTCTGACCGTAAGGTATTTACCTATCTTTGCTGTAATGTATAGGTCTGCTGGGCTATCTTCCTTCTATTTGCGGGGCAATTTATTTTCCAGCTCCTTTAATACCATGCTGATCTTCAAAATGTGTTGCTTGAATTAGCAGCCACGCTTTAAGTTCTCGAAAGTCTTCGCTGCCCACTAAACTCCCTTTAAGATGTGTGAACAGAGGATATCATGGTGTTTTACGTCTTGTATGCGGCATTGCTGTTAATGTCCACTTTAATGGTGTAATTAGCTCAGCTCACTGTCACCACAGTTAGTTGATAGGGTTATGCTGGGATCTTTTGTTATTCACAATATATATCCATCAGTGAACAAGAATGTAATTGAAGTCCTCACCTCGTTTTTTACCGCGCTATTGATGCTAATGGTTTTGTTTCCGCAACATGTTTTCTTTTATCTTTTAACCCGTGGGGTTTAAAGAGCAGCCTTGTGATAACATTCTTGCTTTCCATACTTTTCAAATGCAATTTTATTTCTGTTCAACTTTGTTCAATTATTAGCGACTTATTTAAAAAAAAAAAATAGGCTGAATTATCTTCTTTTCTCGGCCAGGTAACCTCTCCTGCCGTCCTCCATTAAAGCCCTACTTGACCGGACGTAATAGTGGTAAAAAAATAAAGCCAGCAACGAAAGAGCAGAGAAAGTATAACTGAAGAAGAAAAAAAAGAACTAGTGATATTATAACGATAGTGAAGATTAAACCTTGTTACGCATTCATGTGCAAAAAATACAAATGAGCAGAATTGACGTAATCATGATATTGGTTTTGTCCCTGTTACAAGGTCTGACAAGCTATTTTTTTTTACTCTGAAAGGCAAGTGATTGTAGTATGGCTTTAGAATTGTTTCTTGCATTCACGGATCAACAACAGACCTGTTGGAAAAAATGGGAAGTAAAGGGGGTTGTGGTGTATGCTGTTTATTAGATAGAGGAAGTAGTCACAGAGTTTAGTTTTGTATTCGCACCCCAGAAGGTCCAGGTTCCCAGAGTGAGATAATGTGCTTTTTGTAAGGTTTCTTGTCCCCCCCCCCGCACCCCCCTTGGAAGTTTAACATGGTTATGGCTCAAGTCGTGTTTGTGTACTTTGTTAGGTCTCGCCTATTCTACCCCTTAGGGATTGAATAGGCGAGATTGTAGTAAGCGGTCCATAAAGTCTACCTACCTGCAAATCGCGTACAGTTCATGTGAGCCGGGCGCGTGCACATCATCGCCAGCCACATCACCATTTGTCTGTGCCTTGGCATCAGACTTCAAGGGCTGCCGCTCCCCCGCCCCCCGCATCAGACTTGAAAGGAATGCACGCCCCCGCCACAGCAATGCCGAGAGCTTTTTTTTTTTTTTTAAGGCCGAGCTAAACCAGTGCTTCTGCTTTTCCTGCATTCCTTTGTGGCCATTTGCTTTTCCTGCCTCTTACACCTGCCCCTCCCTATCCCCCACCACAGAGCAGCCTCAGGCTCAAAGTACGTCGTGCGCTGTGCTCGTACCCAGCAGACGTTTTGTTTATTCCAGATAAACAGACACATGGTTTACTGGGCTGTTTTGCGAGATCCTTCTCCTGGCGACAGATTTCCTACTGGCTTTGTTTTCACCCTCTCACCTACCGTTAATCTTTCCCTTTATCGTGCATATTTTTTGTTTCCTCGTTTCTCTCTTAAAACGCCTCTATATCTTTTTCACCCTCCTATTGAAGCCCTGCTCCCGCGATACTGATTTTCCGTCTCCTTCTTCTTCTTCCACGTTTTCCCCTCTTTCTTTGCCTCCCTTTCTCGGTCTCTTTTTCGCCCGTCTCTTTTTTTCCCCTGCTTTCCGTCTCTCTCAGCCTTCTCATATGTGCACATTTTCTGACCGTGACTACAAGGAGGCTGCATATTCTTTCTAGTAGGCTGGGTTGTTTGTGCATCAGTAATGTTTGTCCTTTATGGCTCCTCGCTGTGCGAGTCAGTGATGCACATTATATAGGATGTCGTGGGTTCTGCATTGTCAATGCGTGTCCCGCCTGCCTGCATTGCTGGGCCTTGGAGATGTGTATTTTCATCAGCCGCCTGATGGTGGGTAGTATAGAAATGTGTTATTTGTTTCTGGCAGCGTGACCTTTGATGTGTGCGATCATTGGATGCCGGTTACATCGCAGACAGTATATCGGAGACCTATGATCTCCGGCAGCGCAAACTTACACCAGAGATGGGTGCGCTGCGCTGTAACAGATGGTGTGCAGTGTTTTATTTGTATTCTCTCTAGCATGCCATGTGTACAGATGACGCGTGACGTCACTCTTGACTTGAGCATTGCCAGAATATTGTTGTGTACTTCAAGCAGCGGCACATCAATTCTTTTTTACCATGCCGTCCCTGGTGCAGATTGTAGCTCACCCACCTTCCCCCTCACACACCTTCACCCTCACACACCTTCACCCTCACACCCCCCACCCTCACACACCTTCACCCTCACACCCCCCCACCCACCCCCCACCCTCACACACACCCCCACCCTCACACCCCCCCACCCTCACCCCCCCACCCTCACACACCCCGCACCCTCACACCCCCCCACCCTCACACACCCCCTGACCCTCACACCCCCCTGACCCTCACACCCCCCCTGAGCCTCACACCCCCCTAACTCTCACACACCCCCTGACCCTCACACACCCCCTGACCCTCACACACCCCCTGACCCTCACACCCCCTGACCCCCACTCACACTCCCCTCACCCACCCTCCCTCACCAGCATAGCATAACAAAACATAGCATAGCATAACAAAACACAGCATAGCATAACAAAAAGCATAGGATAGCAAAGCATAGCATAGCATAACATAACAAAACATAGCATAACAAATCATAGCATAACGTAACAAAACATAGCATAACGTAACAAAACATAGCATAACGCAACAAAACATAGCACAACGTAACAAAACATAGCACAATGTAACAAAACATAGCACAACGTAACAAAACATAGCACAACGTAACAAAACATAGCACAACGTAACAAAACATAGCACAACGTAACAAAACATAGCACAACGTAACAAAACATAGCACAATGTAACAAAACACAACAAAACATAGCATAACAAATCAAATCATAGGATAGCAGAGCATAACAAAAAATAGGATAACAAAACAAAACATAGCATAGCACACAGCATCACTCAGCACTACCACAGCATCACTCAGGGGCACCAGAACATCACTCGGGCACCACAACATCACTATGTGCTACCACAGCATTACTGAACGCCACAACATCACTCAGCGACACCACAGCATCAATCTGTGCAACCATTCAACAACAACTGGTTCAAATATGTTCTCTCAATGTTTGAAGCTTTATTACAATTGTAACAAAAAGATGTTAATATTTCACTTCTGTTCTTGGATTTTCGTCACAATAAAATACACTGAACATAATCATCACAAAAGTTATTTACAAAAGTTTAAGCTATTGCCATTATGAATTACAATAATTTTATTGAAGTATTCATTATTAAAAATTAAAAGCCATTGTTAATTGTAATATCAATACATGTAAGTCAGGTAAATACAACACATATTGCATTACAAATGCTATAGGTGTCACATTTGCAAAAGTTGTAACTATTAGCATTGTAAATAACAAAGCTATTAATTTCGCTATTTTCAAAAACAAAACATAAATAAAAAAATTGTCATTTACAATACCAATAGCTCAAACTTTCCTAATGCGAGACCTATTGCATTGCAAATGCTTGTTATTTATGGCTATGTCGGTTTTGCGAATGTGTATCATAACAGCGTGGTTAGATAAAGTGTCTTCAACTCTGCAACAGTGGTTTGCCAGGTTAATCTCAGTGTATAATCTCGAAAAAGGGATTTATGCGAGGATGGGTAAGAAGGGGAGAACACTTGAGAAGTGTATCCGGGAGCCTATTTCAGCGTGGAAGGAGAATCTGTAATGTTTTGTAATTCCTTTTCACTTACTTTTGGCGGTATGATAACAACCATTATGATTTGTATGTATAATTCAGATGTGTATTTTTATTTTTCCTATGTATAAAAAAGCTGATCCTTGCTGTGCTATAACATGAAAATCCAATAAAAATATTTTTTTTATATTAAAAAATAAAAAAGATGTCATTTACCATGATATTTCTTTAAGAGTGTCCTGATATTGCATCTCAAAGAACTGAACTCAAAACATTAACCTTTGAAGTAAAATGGCCAAAAGATACTGATCTAGTGTCTGAAATTGCGCAATCTGAAACCAGGAAGACTGTGCTCAATCGCAGCTTCCTTACTGGATAAACTGTTGTGATCCTCAGCAATTACTTTGTTTCATGGTGCCTCCATTTCCTGCATCATCCTGTCGGAGAGTACCTTGTAATACATCAGTTCAACATGGGTGCTATACAAAAACCCCTGTTGTGCATGGGGTAATAGACGATAACACTGTTTCATCTATAATAAGAGCCTGAGCCACATAGGGCTCATGACATTCTATTTGCCTCTTGGTTCACTAATTTCACTAATTGCATCATAATGTCAAGCGCTGTTCATGAATGTTTCTAAATTCGTTTTTCAAAGCCAGCAAATAAATGGCACTCAGTCCAGTGCTATAATCAAAGTTACTAATGTGAAATACTCCTGGGTTACAAGGAGGTACACTTTTTAAAACATTTTTAAGTATTTATCCTGTGTTAACATGACTTTCCTTGCATGATTTACATGCCAAATTTGCTAAAAGTTCTATTTATATGGGGACATGTACAAACGGAGATATCATGACATGTACATTTCCTCCTACGTCTGGGAAGAAATGTACACATTGGTGCTATTCACCGTGACTGGAAGATTTTTTTCTGTCCAGTGATAGGAGTATGTGTTTTCACTTCCCTTACTTGAGTTAGAGTAGACACACGTATGACCAAACAGTTACGACTAGTAAATTTCTGGATGTATTTAGGATGTAGGCTTAAAGGCACAGTTCTACAGAATATAGAATGATATCTCTGCTAATCCTATCCAGAACCAGGAATGGAAGAGAATAGGAAAAACCCCATCTCCAGAGGAAATATACTCATAACTGAAAAAAATCAGGTCCAGCAGCAAATAAATAGAGCCCACATAATGAGCACTGCCACATTTCCCTTGTACTGTGCGACCATCTTTCTGGTTGCCAGACAGAAGCCCCAACATCTAGGATGCACCCCACACAACTATAGAGGAAAAGGAACGTCACTGAGTAGGAACTTGTAATTAGCTTCTTGCCGAATCACTACAGGGAGCTACCTCGCCTTCCTTCAACCACCATTAGTGGGACAAAGAATGTGGCCATGTGGCAGGAGCTCACAGACTTTGTCAATGCGTCGTAAATGGAAGAACGAACCATGATGGATTTTGAAAAGAAATGGCAAGATGAGTGGATTTGAAGGAAAAGAGGATGAAGGAGACGTTTTCCATGATGCTAATGGCAAAGCCTATCCTTGGTGGCGGAACCTAATCCCACCTTCATGCCACCCTTCTAAACCAACATCTTCTCCCCATGATGCACCTGGAGGTGTGCATGACGGAAGAGTAAAAAAGGAAATGGCAAGATGATAGGGGGTTGGTGAAGCTGATATTTTCCAGAATACATTGTGGCAACGTCTGCCCCGTGTGATAGACCTGGAATTAGCCTCCTTCTCACCCATCTGTCACCTCTCTCAAGGAATTTATCCTCTTCAGAATGTACTCTGATTTGCTGTATGGCCTGCCTGTTTAAGGGAATCCTAACATAAGGTCAGGTAAGTTCAACACACCTCTATCTTACAACATCTTTGTCACTGCCCCCTCATGTCACAATGTCCTCAAACTACATATATCCTTCCATTCACAGATAGACACACATCCCTGTGCATGTTATTAACAGAAAGATTTACTCTACGTTTAGAGTGAAAACTCATTGCACCACACTTGACTTCTTATAAATTCAAGTTCTACGATCTCTACTTTTAGTGCATTATTATATGTGACAACTACAGCACAAGTAAATACTTCTGTGGAACAGTGGTAACCAGGCCGGGAATATCAATGCACCCCTACCAACCAGTCAACTATGCCTAAATGCTGTCAGTGTTGCAAATAAACTCTTGGAAAGTGTATACGAATGCAAGCTATATGAAAACATGACGAGAGATGCCCCGCCCATGAGGAGCTGCTCTGCGATGGCCGCTGTCACCGCTGAATCTTCGTGAGCCCTTGAACCTTGAGCCTCTTCCTCTGCCTGTACGTGATTATGTAAGGCTCTCCCCGCTCCCCCGCTTCCCATTGCTGAGCACAGCTGTCAACGGCTGTTTCTATAGTTCCCGCAGCTTCCCGTAGCTGTTTTCTTGTATGGCTCAGCTCAACTCAGCAACGCTGGAGGTTCTGAGAGGACGCCAATATTGAAAGGAAGGCGACCTTGGCGTTGAGTCGCGGTAAGCCATCGGCACTGTAGCATCGGAGACGCTGGGGCTATGACAACCTATGCCACGTAGTAGGGCCTAACTTTTACTCTGAACAAATGACACGGACACTCTCTGCTGGTTAGGGCCAAAGACCCCGAGCGGTCTTCCGGCCGTTTATTTATACCCAGGGGCTACTCCGCCCCTGAGGTGCGTGCATGCGTGTGTGCGTCTGTAAACGGGCCGGGTGGCTCCGTTACTACATCCCTCCAAACTCACAGATCAATAGTTTCAATCACGGGAGTCGCTTCGGCGAACCCACTTTCCAAGCATAGTCCCTGAGTCTCTGACTGGGAGTCGGATTTGGCCGGAGATGATATCTTTGGCGTGGGCGGCTCTCCGTGTTTCCACCTTCCTCGTGTCGTTCAGGTGGGTTTGGAACTTCATTTGGGGCGCTCTCCATATCGGTGGTCCTTTCCGCTTCCGGTCTTGGCGGGGTCGTTTCTTCTTCCCGCTGGCTCACCAGTGGCTCGTTGTCAGCTTGTCCAGGATCTTCGTCCTCAGCACCCATGGATGTTGGCTGGTATCTCCACGCCTTTGCTGGATGTGCTTGAACCACAACACGTTCCGTGTCACGGCTCTCGTGCCTCTGGTCGCGGATACCATGGTGCCTTGGATGTTCACGATCTCCCTCACTTCGGGTTCAAAAGCAGTGTCGAACTTTGAATTCTGATGTCTGTTTTTGAAGACTACCTTGTCACCAACCACCAAGGACTGGGTCTGCGCTCTTCGGGTCCGGCTGGCTTTCTCATTCGTGCATCTTCTCCGATTCTGGGTGGCACTTGGATTTAGTTCAGGTGGGCACCACGCGGGTGCGGCTGGCACACAGTCTCTGGGCGCTTTTTTGAATAGCAGATGCGCCGGGGCGCAACGTGTGGTTGAGTGAGGCGTCTGCCTGTATGCACTTAGGAATTGGGACAGACATTCCTCAGCATCTTCTCTTTTCTCCACCCCAATCTGAAGTGCTCGATTCAGAGTTCGCATAAACCGCTCAACTTCCCCATTTGCTTGGGGCCATTGCGGGGTGATTTTTCTGTGACAAATGCCTCTTGCAGTAAGGTATGCCTGAAAGTCTTTCCCTTGAAAGGGCGGGCCGTTATCTGATCTTATCTCTTGCGGCAGGCCCAACATGGTGAACACCTTCTCCATGGCTTTTCTCACGTGTGTGAATGCAGTGGAGGGCACCACCTCCACGGCCGGGAATCGTGAGTAGGAGTCAATCAGGACCAGGGTATGTCATCCATCCGGGAAAGACCCAAAATCCACGCTGATTTTTGACCACGGCTCACAACACGGATCCTCGGTGATCACTGGGTGAGGGGCCGGGTCCTGGCCTGTGATGGTGCACGAGTGGCAGTTGTTGACTTCTTCCTCCACCGCAGGGAACACGACTTTAGGAGGGGCGAGGGCACCCGAGTCACGCCTCCGGCAAGGGAATAGAACACAAGGGCCCAGCAGCAGACGAGCACAGGCAGAATTGAACCCACTGGTC
The DNA here is from genome assembly GCF_964263255.1 of Lissotriton vulgaris. Taxonomy (NCBI): domain Eukaryota; kingdom Metazoa; phylum Chordata; class Amphibia; order Caudata; family Salamandridae; genus Lissotriton; species Lissotriton vulgaris. Next base: position 1,371,471,737 of record NC_141691.1, read on the forward strand.
CTGGGGTTCAGTTCAGGGGGCAAGCTCAGATCAAGCCCTTGGAGATAGTTTCAGGCACAAGTCTACAAAGTCCTTTCTGGTCTTTTCCTCTCCTTTCTCAGGAAGGCACCAACTGCAGGCCAGTCTCCCAGATCAGAGACAGTCTCCTCTTTCAGCTTCTCCTGGTCCTTCTAGTCGGGCAGAGGTTCTTCGTGGTCAAAACAGGATCTAATTTGGTAGGAGCGGAGCTCCTCTTTTTATGCACCGTTTTTTTGTCTTTCCCGGCCAGGGGGGCCTATGCATAGTCCATCTCAGCTATTGAGTACTTTGTTTTGCGAAGTCTGGGTTTTCCTTTCAGTGAGCACGGCAGACCCTGCAGATGCTTCGCAGGATGTGGAGCCAGCATTGTGATGACAAGTACAGTCCAGGAGTACTCTGTTGACTGTCTTCCCCTCTCTTCTTACAAGGTGTAGGGCACAGTCGTCAGCCGCTCCCAAGGGGGCGGAGCCGGCATTGAGGTGGCAGAGCACAGACCTATTTAGAGTCAAGGGGCACTCCCCCCACCCATCCTGGTGTAATCTTTCTATTCACCACCTGTCTTCCCCCAGCTCTGTCACTCACACAAACCAGACAGCAAATACACATAAGAGCAGAGGCAGCCGAGATGGTTAGGCAAGCAAATGCTAACTTTCTAAAAGTAGCATTTGCAAACACAGGATATTAAAATAAACTTTACTAAAAGAAGTATTTTATTATTCTGAGTTCATGCATACTAAACTTGACTTATTACCATGTTCCCTGAGTCTAGTGGGATTATAGAGTGTTATAATCCAGCAGCCCATTCTGGCCTACGAGAACAGGTAGCCTTGCAATAGTGAAAAACGAGAATGGCTGTATTTCACTATTAGGACATGCCACACACATCATGGCTTGTCCTACCTTATGTTTACAATGCACCCTACCCGTGGGCCTACCAAAGGGGTGACTTATATGCAGTAAAGGGAAGGGTTAGAGGCTGGCAAGTGTGTGCACCTACCCAGCCAGCATGACAGTACCAGACTGCACGCAGGTTCTGCAGTGGCAGACCTTGACACATTTTACAAGGCGGGTTCTGTGGGTGGCGCAACCTGCGCTGCAGTCCCACTAGCCGTATCGGTATTTACAAGCCCTGGCACTTTACTGGGGACTGAAAGTAAATCCAATAAGCCAGTCATGGAAATCAATTATATATATATACACTTTACATTGGGAGCACTTGCACTGTGGCACTGATTGGCAGTGGCACAGTTCCCTGAGCAGCTAACACCAGCAAAACATCTGAGGCACATCAGCCAAAAGTGGAAGGGAGACTCACGCCAAGTTGGCAGGTCTAACCGGTACCTTGGACGCGTTTCTTATGCGGGCTGAGTCTGTTCTAATACATGAAATTGAGCTCACCCAAAGGAGACTCTCCCTAGATCCCTGTCAAGCCTCCTCTGAATCTCTTTTACCCAGCCAATTGCTAATTCCAGATTTACCAACCGACAGCACTTCGCCAGTGGTTTCTTTGCCCCCTGTATCCCAACCAAATGACACACCCAACCTAGTCAGTATTCCATCTCCTGTATCCTCTCCCCCTGCCAAGATCCTTACACGCCAACAAAGATCCATGCAGAGCAGGAATGTAGAGGGCACAATTACAAATAATAAAAGGAAAGCGTGTGCACTGCCCCAAACCATGCACCAGGCCAGCAAAGTGGCAAAAACAAGAGTGGTTGCTCAGGATAATAAGGGTGGCCCCATGCCGCTAAAGTTTCAGGCATCTCGAGTTCATCAGGTGGTAGGGATCTGGCTATTGTTCAACAGGTGTCTAGTGACTTTGAAGATCACATTATAGCTAAACTTGAAGAGAAATTTGCAGTAATGCTTGATTCCCTACTCACAAAACTGTCCGCCATTGACACAAGACTAACTAAAATAGAGCAACACTTTTTTCACCCAAAGCCCATATTGAGTAATGGAAATCCTGGGGGTTTAACTGAACCTAGTCTGGTAAAGGCGCACTTAACAAGACCGCCCAACACCTAGGTTGGCAGTTGTGCAAATATTGCAGCGCTGGTTTCTATTGTAAACTCCCGCAGTTAAAATATTACTACAGCTAAGGCTGGCCTTAGGAGGGAACATGTTGGGCGCCAAGACCCAGGGATGTCTAGTGACTCCCTTAACCTACCACCCGAAGCCACGCTATACACCATTATTCTTTCCAACGTGCCAGTCCTTTCTTCTGGAAATGAGGAACATTGGTCCTCATTTAGGACCAAGGCTCTTCATCTGCTGAATAACAGAACTGGGCTGGGTAACCACTTATTCCAAGAATTCAAAATGATACGTAGAATTCCATGGGCAGGGAAATCACCAAAATCTTCTAGTGGTGAATGTGTGGTGCTGAACTTTGGGTCCCCATTGATAGTTAAAACTATTCTAGAAAGAGCGGGGGCTAGGCACTTGAGTAGGGATAATATTAGCATTCCGCCACTAGGCTTTTTTTTATCTTAACACTTTGCAAGCAACTGGAAGGGTTGATCCCAGGAACGCAGTTCACACACAAGGTTCCTATGACTACGAAGTACCAACCCATAACAGATTTGAGCTTTTCTCTACCCTGGAGGACATTGACTGACTAAGAAGTTCATTGGTCTCTAATAAGACCTTGTCTCCAATTGCTGAGTTGGGAGATGGTGACTGGGTTTCAGGCCCCACCATTAAAGGTAGTTCATCTCTATCCTCACTAAACGGGCCGAATACTGAAAAGTTTCCGTGTACTCATAGGAGTGGTATGGGGAGGGACTATGGTCCAATACCTGTAGTTAATCACCCGGATGAAGGGGTTAATTGTACTGTGGTGAGGTGTGGACTATGCACTCAGCAGGGTTATAGTGTAATCATAACAACAACGTAGGACCCAAATTAGCTTCATGGAATATTGCGGGACTTACGCAAAAAATAGCTTCTGCTGATTGGTCTATATTCATTGAGGAACTAGACATTCTGTTCTTTCAAGAGACATTGCCGTGGATTAAGTATTTCGCCATGGTTATTTAAACTTTTCCAAGGCTGCGGAAGAGGGGCAGAGTGGCAGACCTAAAGGGGGACTGACTCTTTGGGTAAGACAATGTGACCAGCTTAAGATGGAGGAGATTTACATTAATTGTAGGGACATCCTTATAATTAGGCTTCAGCAGGCAAATGTTCCAGACCTGCTTCTTATTAACATCTATTCAAGGGGTTTGCAAGGTGGGAAAGCCTCTCCCATAGTAGCTCTTTTAGATACCTTTTTATCAGAACACAGAGGTGACAAAAATGTAATAATAGCAGGCGATTATAAATGCACATTCGAACCCCAGGATTTTCATGACATAAATTTTAATGCAGAGGAGGATGCCGAGTGGATCTTCCCGCAATAAAAAGATGGACAAGCGCAGCACTCCAGTTAAAAGTGTTTTGTCTGGAACAAAGGGCTAGGGCAGCTAACGGGAGATCCATTGCTGATAAACATGGCATGCCTACCTTTAGCACTGGGCAGTGTACCAGTCGAATAGATTTTTTTCTACTCAACAAGGAGTTCTGGTCCAATTTAATAGACATGGTGGTTTGTGAATGGCCTGAAAGTGACCACAACCTGTCATTAATCTCCTTATGCTCCCCGCATACATCCCGTGGAGCATGGTTGGCACCACGTACAGATTTTGTAGAGGCCCAATTGACAAATGACACCAGACAAGCCAAATAGGCAAATGTGATTAAAAAGGATGAGCATATGAAACAAATGATCAGGTTGGTTGTTAACGCCCTAGGTACCCTACAGAGTCGTGCAACCCAGGAAGAGTTTAATTTTACTGTTGTGCAGGTCCATGAGGATCTTTTTACTAAGCTTAAAAGCTTTTTTATTACCAAAATTAAAAAACACATGATTCACCCGGGCTTCAAAGCTGCCGCCTGGTATGATACCTCTTGTCGCATGGCCTATGGGAGTCTAGCTGGGGCAATAAGTCAAAAAATAGGGAAGATATTTGTAAGACTAGTATTGCATATAAAGCAGCCCAACACTGTGCCAAAGGGACTGGGATGAACACCACTTAGCAGAACTGCTTAAAGCATGTTCCTGGAGAAACAGGACTGCCTTCTGGCACATGGTGAAGTGGGTTAGTGGGTCCCCTAGCAAGGTGCCCATGAACCACATGGAGCCAGACCAGTGGGTCTCACATTTTAAAGCCCAGTTTGAATGTGTTGGCGATTCATACAATCTGTTTGAAATGCCACCCCCTATTTACACTCTATACTTTACTAAGAAAGAAATGGAACATTTTCTACTCCTAGTCCTTTTTTGAAGATAGGTATGCCGCTGGACATTCTGGCGCTTTTGATTAAGTTGCATGCCGACAACTATGCGCAGTTGAGATGGGATGCGCGGGGAGGTACCACTGAAAAGTTCCCAGTTGAGAAGGGGGTGAGACAGGGGTGCGTTCTAGCACCGACCCTCTTCTCAATATACATTACCGGGGTAGTGCAATATTTTGATAATTTTTCTACGGATGCACCGTCTTTAGTTGGGTCTAAGATCCCTCTACTCATGTTTGCAGACGACACCCTCATTCTCTCCAAGACGAGACAGGGCCTACAACGTGCCCTCACGAGATTCGAGGAGTTTTGTGAGGATCATGATCTCAATGTCAATGTGGACAAAACTAAATATATGGTCCTACATAACCACAAGAATATTGTGGGTGGTGTCAAAATGAAGGCAGGTACTTTAGAACAAACTGAGATTTTTTTCGTACCTATGGGTAACAATTGACAAAAAACTTAGCTGGAAGCTCCAGATAGACTTGCTCACCGTCAAGCATGCCTAACTCTCGGGTGCTCTGCCGAAGGAGCAGAGATTATCTCACATCAAACCAATTGCCCCTGTGTTACAAATATATAACACCAAAATCGGCGCCTCGATCTTATACGGGGCAGAGCTGTGGGGTTACGCCAATCTGGATCCTCTGGTGGTAGCACAAAACAAATTCCTGAGGTCCATAATTGGCCTTCCTCAGTCCACCCAGTTATTAGCCCTGTATTAAGACCTGGGATGCCATTCGATTAGGGACGTGGCACTCTACAGGCCGGTTTCATACTGAATGAGGCTTTGGGTGACACCTGAGCTCTCACACTATGCTCTGGCCTTACTAGAAGTTAGAGAAATTGATGTTTCTAGGAACATTTTGTGGTTAAGGTGTGTTAAAAATACACTCTGTGAGTTGGGGATGAGCCGCTTACTCAATCAATCAATCAATCAACAGAATTTGTATAGTGCGCTACTCATCCGTTAGGGTCTCAAGGCGCTGGGGGGGGGTCACTACTGCTCGAAAAGCCAGATCTTGAGTTGTTTCCTGAAGGAGAGATGGTCCAGGGTCAGCCGTAGGTGGGTGGGGAGGGAGTTCCATGTCTTGGCTGCCAGGTAGGAGAAGGATCTTCCTCCGACGGTGGATTTGCGGATTTGTGGGACGGGGGCGAGGCTGGCGGAATGGAGCTGGCGGGTGGGTGTGTAGAATGTGAGTCAGCTGTTAACCCTTTCGATGCTGATGACGAGCTCAGCTCGTCATCACCCACGGGTGTCATGTGCTGATGACGAGCTGAGCTCGTCATGGAAACAGCAAAATTGCATTTTGCAGCACAGGAGGGGGAAAACGCCTAGCAGCCAAGAGGTTAAGGTACTTCGGGCCCGTGTCGTGGAGAGCCTTGTGTGCGTGGGTGAGGAGTCTGAACGTGATCCTCTTGTTGACGGAGAGACAGTGCAGGTCTTTCAGGTGGGCAGAGATGTGGCTGTGGCGAGGGATGTCCAGGATGAGTCGTGCTGAGGCGTTCTGAATGCACTGGAGTCTTTTCTGGAGTTTGGCTGTGGTTCCAGCATAGAGGGTGTTCCCGTAGTCCAGACGGCTGGTGACGAGGGCCTGGGTGACCGTCTTCCTGGTTTCGGTGGGGATCCATTGGAAGATCTTTCGGAGCATGCGCAGGGTGTTGAAGCAGGATGACGAGACGGCGTTGACTTGCTTGGTCATCGTGAGGCAGGAGTCCAGGATGAAGCCAAGGTTACGTGCGTGGTCCATTGGCTTTGGTGCGGTGCCTAGGGCTGGGGGCCACCAGGAGTTGTCCAAGGCGGAGTGAGAAGGTCCGAGGATGAGGATTTCCATCTTGTCTGAGTTCAGTTTCAGACGGCTGATCTTCATCCATTCTGCGACGTCTTTCATTACTTCCTGGAGGTTGGCTTTGGCGGAGGCGGGGTCGTTGTTGAGGGAGAGGATCAGCTGGGTGTCCTCGGCATAGGAGATGATGTTGAGGTTGTTTTGGCATGCAATGGCTGCGAGAGTGCTCATGTAGATGTTGAAGAGGGTGGGGCTGAGTGAGGATCCTTGCGGAACGCCCCAGATGACTTCGGTGGCCGAGGAGCGGAACGGGGGAGGCGGAGTCTCTGTGTTCTTCCGTTGAGGAACGAGATGATCCACTCCAGGGCCGCTCCTTGGATTCCGGTGTTGCTGAGGCGCTGTGTCAGTGTGCGGTGGCATACGGTGTCGAAGGCTGCTGAGAGGTCCAGGAGGATGAGGGCAGCAGTTTCTCCGTTGTCGAGCAGGGACCTGATGTCGTCGGTGGCTGCGATGAGGGCGGTCTCGGTGCTGTGGTTTGCTCGGAACCCGGACTGTGAGGGGTCGAGGGATCCGTTGGTCTTGAGGAAGGCGGAGAGTTGTCTGTTGACGGTCTTCTCGATGACTTTGGCTGGAAAGGGGAGGAGCGAGATGGGGCGGAAGTTCTTGAGGTCTGTGGAGTCCGCAGTGGGTTTCTTCAGGAGGGCGCTCAGCTCAGCATGTTTCCAGCTCTCCGGGAAGGTGGTGGATGCGAAGGAGCTGTTAATGATGTTCCGGAGTTGGGGTGCGATGATGGAGTCGGCTTTGTTGAAGATTTGGTGTGGGCAAGGGTCGGTAGGGGAGCCGGAGTGGATGGTGTTCATCAGGCGGGTGGTGTCTTCAGTGCTGACCGGGGTCCAGATGCAGAGGGTGGTAGTGGGGGGCATTGGTTCGGTGGCTGGGTCCGTGGTGTGCGTGCCGAAGCTGTTGTGTATGTCGGCGATCTTGCGGTGGAAGAACGAGGCGAGTGAGTCGCAGAGGTCTTGCGAGGGTGTGATGTCGTTGTTGCAGGCGCTGGGGTTGGAGAGCTCTTTAATGATGCTGAAGAGTTCCTTGCTGTTGTGGGTGTTGTTGTCCAGTCGTTCTTTGAATGTAGTCTTCTTGGTGGTGCGGATCAGATGGTGGGGTTTGCGGGTGGCGTTCTTGAGGGCGGTCATGTGTTCTGCTGTCTGGTCGTGGCGCCAGGCTTTCTCGAGGGTGCGGCAGGTTTTCTTGGAGTTTTTGAGTTCGTTGGTAAGCCACGAGGCTTTCCTGCTGCCGGGTCTGCTGGGAGGATTCTTCAGTGGTGCGAGTTTGTCTGCGCAGTTGATGAGCCACTGTGTGAGGTTGCGGGCTGCTTCGTTGGGGTCCGTCGTGTTGGTGGGCGGGTTTTGGCTGAGGGTGGTGGTGAGCTGGTCGGCGGTGATCTTGCTCCAGCTTCTGCGGGGAACCTGTTGTGGGTGGTGCTTGGTCGTGGTTCTCCTGAAGCTGCAGTGGAAGCGGGTGTGGTCTATCCAGTGTAGTCCGGTTGAGTGGCTGAAGGAGATGTGCTTGCTGGAGGAGAAGATGGGGTCGAGCATGTGGCCGGCATAGTGGGTGGGGGTGTTCACCAGTTGCTTGAGCCTGAGGTTGGCGAGGTTATCCAGCAGGGCGGTGCAGTCCTTGTTGTTTTCCAGGTGGAAGTTGAGGTCCCCTAGGAGGATGTAGTCCGTGGAGGTGAGGGCGTGCGGACTTACGAAGTCAGCGATGGCTTCGCTGAATTGTGTGTGTGGTCCCGGGGATCTGTAGATGAGGGTGCCTATGAGGGTGGTCTTGGGGTCGGTGTGTATCTGGAAGTGAAGGTGTTCGGCGGCGGTGAGGGTGTCATCGGAGTTGGTCGTGATGCGGAAGGTGTTTCTGTGGACGATGGCGATGCCTCCTCTGGTTTGGTTGATCTTGTAGCCCTCCGGGATGGCTATGGCGATGTCAGGGGCTGAGGAGGCGTTCATCCATGGTTCTGTGAGGAAGGCGACGTCTGGTGATGTTGAGTCGAGGAGGTTCCAGAGTTCGACAGCGTGCCTGTGGACGGAGTGGGTGTTGAGCAGGATGCACTTGAGGTGGTTGTTGCTGGGGCTCGGCTTGGCGGGTGCGGTGCAGGTTCGGAGGCAGGTGAATTGGCAGGCTTGGCAGGTGAAGGGTCCGTGGGTGCGTTTCGGGGTGGCTCGGTATAAGGCGGGCTTCCGGCCGGAATTGAGTGCGTGGAGGGTGCGTCGTCGTAAGTTTGTCAGGTGCGCTGGCATCCGCGAGGCTCAGGAGTTCTGGCACTGGGCGCGGTCCAGGCGCAGACGGGCCTACCTTTGGCGCACAATCGGCGCGCCCGCTGTGCGTGACCTCTGCGCGTACGCTTGGACTCTGCCATGTGTGGTGCGGTGGGAGGGAGGAGCAGCTGGGAGGCGGGAGCGAGGTGGCGCGGGGATCGGGATACAGAAGAAGAAGGGGGCGGGCCACTGTGGAGCAGCGGCAGGGAGCGGGGAGTGGGTACTGGCGGGAAAGCGGTCACGAGAGGGCAAGGAGCGGAGAGCGTAGATCAGGGGCACAAGGAAGCGTAAACCAAGCACAACAAGCACAGGGAACGACAAGTCAACGAAGAACACAGATCAGGGCACAAGGCAGAGGAAAAACCAGCACAGGAATGACAGTCACAAGGAAAGAACAAACCTATGCCACAGGGGTAGCAGCGACCGAGCGCGGCAGGCAGGGAGACCGGGCACACTCAGCAGGAGCAAGCACAGTGGGTGGAGCGACCTTCACAGACCAGGGTCAGGTCAGGTCACCTGCTGAAAGTACATTTCCAACTGTTTCAAAGTTCCTAGGATGGGTGTGGGCGATTCGCTGGAAAGAAAGGAGGCTTATGTAAACGCTCATCATGTCCATGTCCTGTACGTTTGTATGATCAATCTAGCATTATGCACTTTATTATATCGATGATTTTTTGTAAATTGAACTAATGAAGGCTGGTTCCTCAGACGGCAGCACTGCCGAAGTGCATTTTAGTGTTTTAAGCTATTTATTCTATTATATTGAACTTCCAGGGTGGCTGTTTCAATTTTAGATATTCTTTCAAGATGTATGTTGGATACATTTTACATTTTATTTTCACCTCCTTGTGTATATTGTTTCAACTTTTGTGATTTTTCATAAATCGAAATAAAGTTTATGTCTGACTGACTGGTATATCTATGATTGTTGTAGCTTAAACCTGATATCAGTGCATCTTGGGCTGTGATGAGGTAGTGTGCTCATCACAAATGTATATTGTAAGTTAATAGGCCTCAAATATGCTCATTTATATTATGTCATTTCCATGACAGTTCTGCAGCCACCTGCTGTATTGACTGTGCCGACATGTCGGCTGACCTCATACACCAGATGGATGGCAGAGCTTAATAAGTCTTCCCCCATGTCAACCAAGAATTGACTATGCATATCTCCTCTGCATGTGTGCATAGTGGAAATATGATTTACTAATACAATATTCAGTACGTTTCATTAACATGTGTAAAGGATGAACCTGTAGGTATGATGCCTGTCACAAAACATAATACTGAATTGCAATACTTCATTGGTAAGAATTTGGCCCCTGTCACGCACTCAATCTGCTTAGGTGTCTACTGCAGCCAATCATCTAGGGGTATGCCCTGTGTTACAGAAATTAGTACTCTCTTGTTAGAAATGGGGGTCTCTAGTTGGCAATGGCTTGCACCTTTGTCCAAATAGAGACCCTTGCATCTAGTCAGGGAAAGGGGGATACACCTCTAAAATAACCCCTGCTAACCCCCTTGGCAGCTTGGCATGAGCAGACAGGCTTATCCCAGAGGCAGTGTGTAATTCATTTGTGAACACATACAGTAATACAGTGAAAACACTACGAATGGGCACTACACCAGTCTAGAAAAATAAGTAATCTTTACTAGACTTAACACAAGACCAAATGACAAAAATCGATAACACAGTATTAGGAATATGACTTTAAAATGGTAGAAATAGCTTAGATCAATGTAGATGGTAAATGCAACGCTTTACTCTCAAAGTACCTTGGATGCGTCATGCCAAAAAAACAAAAGGGTCGTAGGGAAGGTGATGCATCGGTTCCTTGCTTCGGGGGAGGTGATGCGTTGGTTCCTTACCGGAGAGGAGGTGGTGCATCAGTTTCTTACTGCAATACGGTTATGATGCGACAAAATGGCATCTTGGATGCAATGCGACAACTTGGAAGCGATGCGTGTACCAATCCGCAAAAGCAAAGGACTTTGGAGCCGCGACAGGCCCTGCGACACACTTCTTCGGTGATGCGACAGCAACCTCTGCAGCGGCGGCACGTTTCTCCGGTGATGCGACATGCTTTGTCTGCGATGCGACGGCTAACACCTGCGGCAGCACGCTTCTTTGGCGATACGACGGAAATTGCTGCGGCAGCGACACACTTCATCCTCGTTGCGACGCGCTTCTAGCTCCCAGCGTCACGCAGTCTCCAGAGGGCCTAAAATAGCAGCAGACACCTCAATGCAGGTAGAATTCCCAGCCAGGGAATTCGGAGCGAGCTGGTGGTGAAGTCTTTGTGGCCCTGAGACTTCAGAACAGGAGGCAAGCTCAACTTTAATTCCTTGGAGATCTTCCTCAAAATAGTAAAAGTACACATAAAGTTCCGTTTCTCCTTTCCTTGGCAATAAGTAACAACTGCAGGCCAAACCCAAACAGCAAACAGCACAGGGGCAGTCTGATTTCCTTTTCTTATTATTCACACTTTTTTGAGTCAGGTTGCTTTTCTTTTTTGCAACCACACACATTTTTACCACAAAACCTTGCTTCTTATTGAGGCTTTTAGGGTTTCCACCATTAATTAGGGTGTTGTGTGAAATCACCCTTTAGTGTTTTTTTCTCCATGGCACAACATGCTCATGTTAATATTATGCTTTTACATGATTGTGCTCTCATTTCATTGAATTGTTTCCAGCCCTGAACAGTCACCAGTCATTGCCTGAACAGTCACAGGAAATGACCTGGTAACGAAACACGTGTCGGCTGGCGTTGTTTTCCTTCTAAGAATATCATCTACATAAAACAACTTTCATTGACCTACCGTAGTCGACTTTCTTACGAACCACCTCATCGTATCTAAACTGTCTAGCCTTTACATGTGACCAGTACCTATTGTATGTTTTGTAGTGTTAGGGGCGTTTGCCCTTAACTCCCACAGGGGTTCAGGGTCCTCCCCTGCACTGGCAGCACCATAAATAATTTTGTTCTTGAAATAACCTTCACACTATTACCAATTACCTGCTTGAGCGCCACTGTCCTGCTCCCCTCAAACCCTTCACAGAGCCTACATTTGAACCCCACAGGTCAGGCTGCCACTGCAGTAACTCACTCGAGTATCATATTGCCCTATTATGGATAGGGACCAAGTCACATCGGAACTATTCGAAAACCTAGAAAAGGGAACCCCAACAGTGGGTCCATAAACAAGTGGAAACCCCCCAAGCTGAGAAACTCTCAAAGAAAAAATTATCAAATTAGAAAGGCTTAAAAAGACTGAGAATGCCAGATGGTGGGATAGTGCCATCCTCAAACAATATCTCAGGTTAAACAGAGTCCCAAGGGGACTGCGTTCCCAGATTTTTCCTACATTTGATGACCATCTATTAGTCAAATGGGAAGAGGCACTAACAATTAACTCAAACACACTCATCCACATCCTAATTTAGAACGCTGACGAAAGGTAGTTAAATTACACACAGACATTGTACAGTTAGAGTCAGAGATAAGGGATCTAGATCTCAAGGCGGCCACTGAGAAACACAACACTATTTTGAACGAAGTACTGAGCAGACACCAGAACGAGATTAAAGATAGGAAGAGCAGACAATTAAAAAGATGCGAGGCTGATTTCAAGGCAGGGCGCATGTTCACATTCGCGAGGAAATACAACCAACTAGTTCAAACCACTAAACAGAGTGACAAAACAAAAAGAGTAGACATATCCTCTATTTCCTCCAGCTCGTCGTCCCTCAATACACTACCTAGTGATAGTGAATCCGAATCCCAGAGATGTGCTACCACAACCTCTAATTGTTTACTTGAGGTCCAAACCATCTGATGCGAGAACAGAACACAGCAGAGGCAGAGCACACTAGAAAGAAAACCCGCAGAGGGAAAAAATCTGGGAAAGGACGAGTACAAGAAAAAGCTAACATCCGGGGACACAAGGAAATAAACAACCACCAAGAAGAGGTGCAGGTAGTCAACATCTCATCCAAACCATTAACTGAAGACATGGTCTCCTTACTTAGCAAGGGTCTCAACTTTAACCCACATGAAAGAGGTGACCTTTGCAGAACCAAAATCGACCTTTTCACATTTATCAGAGGCTTGAAACTTAAGAAACACTTTACCAATATCCCCAGAGACAACACCACCATTAGAGATACCAACAATCCCTCCCAACTGACTGTACAGACTATTAGAGAGATCAATGATACCCACCTACTCATGACACTTAATGACATGGATGATCAGCCCTACACAGCCGAACAGCTTTTACATGAACTCGATATAGAGGGGGACACTACGGTGGCGAGTAATCTTAAATGTAAATCAACATGGACTCCCACTTTACCAGGTGGGAATCCAGTTGACACCTTTTACAATTTGGGCCTTGAAGACATTGACAGACATGAAATGAGACTCGACAAACAAACACAGGGGCAGGGATAACCTTACTAGGAATGAACGCATGGCCCTCTGAACTCTTTCCTCTGATCATGACATAATATTAAGAGAGGCTGACAAAGGCGGCAACTTCGTCGTTATGGACAGAATAGACTACCACAATGAGATTTTATATCAGCTCAATGATCCCAAATGCTATATACACCTTGCAAACAATCCTACCAACACTCTGACCAGTCTGATCAACAACCACCTTAAAGATTGGCACACTGCAGGACTTTTAAATGATGAGGAAGTTCTTTATTTGAGAATAGACAGAACAAAGTCACCATGGCTACACCCACTCCCTAAAATCCACAAACCATGGACTTTCCCACCTGGCAGACTCATTTTGTCTCGTATAGGTGGACCCACAGAGAGACTGGCTGAAAAAGTTAATCTTTTTCTTAACCCCATGGTCAAAAACCTCCCATCATTCATCCAGGATACGAAGCACATTCTTGGTATCCTCAATGACATTCAATGGTAACCAGGCACGATCATAGCTACTCTGGATGTGGTGTCCCTGTACACTTCAATCAAACCTCACACAGGCCTAGAGGCTGTGACCAAATATCTGGACATGAGACACACCACTTTGTGGCAACACACAAATGTGTTAATATCCATGATGGATATCATACTGAAACACAATTGCTTCATGTATAACAAAAAATGGTACAAGCAAACGAAAGGAGTGGCCATGGGCTCGAGGTTCTCTCCTTCTTTCGCAAATCTCTACATGGGCTCATTAGAGTCAACCTAGATCTGGGGCAAGCAAGGAGCACATTGGATAGACTTTATTGTTTACTGGGGCCACTATATAGACGACTGTCTTCTCCTCAGGGCTGGTACACAGGCAGAGCTAGAGAATTTTTGCAATCACCTCAATACAAACGACATGGACATGAAGTTCACGTGCAACCACAGCACATCACTTGTCATTTTCCTAGATCTGGAACCATATGTTAAAGAGAATTCTCTTCACAGCAGATTGTACCATAAGGAAACAGCCTGTAATGCTATTCTCCGAGCAGACAGCTCTCACCCGGCCCACCAGATAGAAGCCATCCCTTATGGTGAACTAGTAAGAGCATGTAGAAACTGTAGCGACTAAACCAAATTTCTTAACTGCATGTCAGACATGAAGGACAGATTCCTCCAATGAGGCTACAACTCCAGAACTATCAAAAAGGCAATCAACAGAATCAAGAAATTGAATCAAGACAGCACTCTGCAACCTAAAACCAGAATAGAACCTTGCACTGCACAAACCAGGCTGATAATTGACTACAATGACCTTAGCATAATTATCAGAAAGAGTATCAACAGACATTGGAACATCTTACTAGCAGATAAATCACTCAGTGAAAACATCACCCCAAGATCTCTAATTAAATACAGATGTGGAAGAACTCTACGCACCAGATTGAGTCCCACTGTGCCACACTCCACAAGCACTACCACCTGGCTTACACCCCACACCAAGGGTTTTCACAAATGTGGATGCTGTGGTGTGTGCAAATGGGCACTGAATGGTGTCAAGAGCTTCAAAAGCTACCACAAATGTGATTACGATATCAATGTGAACATTAATTGAAACACTAAATTTGTAATGTATGTGCTTGAATGCACCTGCCAGAGCCCGTATTTTGGCAGTACCATCAGGGCCCTCAAAGACTGCACCAGTGAACACGCAAGGGTCATGCACCAACAAGACTCCCGCTATCTGATAGCTCTACATGTGGGATATGGCCAAAACACCAACCATGAACTACAATATTTCTTGGGCACCTGAGTCTGTGGTAGGTTCTTAGTACATGACATTAGGGTAACACATAGGTTGCTGGTATCACATGTTGTGTGATATTACCACAGGACCGTTATACTTTCTTGTCTCCTTATCTTTCCTAGACAATCTCTCCTTGTTCTATCTTTTGTTAGTATCAGGACAATCCACCTTCCGTGCCTTTGCACCTACAACACAATAGCGCTTCATGCGCACATTTCCTTCACTCTCCTTCACTTCTCGTATTTGCTTTTTACCACTGTGTATTATTAGGTATAATTCGCAAATTTATGACAGTCATTTGTCCATATGTAACCAGATTCATAACACTTTGAATGTCATCATCAGCCCATGGTAGCCTTCTATGCAAACTAGGTTTACTTATTATACTGCCTTTTTTTTTGCAATGTCATTTGTTATCTCCAATTTTGATCTAATCATGTGCTTGTGAACTTTCAATATTATAGCATACATGTGTTTCAGTTTCTGGTAAATATTTAATTCTGCTACTGTTCTGTACACGTACACTGGTACAAATAATTTACGCTTGTAACCGCTTTCATTCAATGTACAACATGATCCTGTTTTTTTCGCGTAGCTTGTGTGCTATCCCCCCGTGGCGGACCGCCGCTTTTTCCTCAGACGCACATCTACATTTCTACACCTGATCATTTATCCCTGGTGGAACTCACTTCCTTAAAACACTGTCACCCCTTTAGTTACCATTCCAGCCTTTCAGTCATACCCAATTCCAGCATGGATGACATGCTTTTAACTCACTTCCTGTTTACCCCACAAAGTGCTCAGGTAACGTTCTAGCCTTTACAACTCCACCTATTTAAATTTTACTTCCGCGCCTGACTCAGCCTCCCATTCTCCAAGGCGAGACCAGCATCGACAGGACCCGCAACCCGAGGGTATTTTCAACATGCAACAGTGTACCTCTTGCAGGCCGCCATTCATGTGGCTTTGTACAAACCTTGACCCGCACTCACATTCTCTTTCAGGGCCCTACATGAACACGAACGCACCCACTCATTTTCTTTTGTTGTCAACAAGAGTGCCTAACCCGCAGCAACTGTTTTCACCCATACACGGGGTCGGAATTATCACTGGTACATCGGTGAGTCCCGGCAATCATTAGCTCAGTCATTTTGTTTTTACCATTGTCCCAGTCTTTTTCTTTTGTACTTTTGTTTAACTAAATGCGGGTATTTCGTCCCTTCTCTCTCCTCATTATAGATTCACACATTCCGCCATTTCAGGTAATGCGTCTTCACGATTACGATTCTCAACACCATACCGTGCATGTTCTTTATCACCCCCCTTCTTTCCGCTCCACCCCTTTTTTATCTCCCCTCATTTCAATTTCCGCCGACCAGGATCATGTTATGGTTAGTCTACATGACTACATGCGGTAATCAGTTTTAATGTGCTTCATGACATTTAAGTGGTTAAACTGTTTGCTGTATGCATACACTTAATTTATCTAGCATCTAGCAAACATTCTTGTTTTTAACATTACCAATCAGAAAATATGATCACTTCACGCCGTAAAAACGTATATCACTGTCACGTCCAACATGTAACAACGCTGGTGTGACTGTAGCACGCATAATTTCAATTGTTACGTTTCTCCTCACACTAGATGATGCAACAATGTTTAAATGTGACTTTCTTGCTAGTCGTGTGCCTCTCGATATGCTGATTTTGTGATGCCTTTTCCTTTTGCCTTGAATAATGTTTCACTAGGTTATGACATTTCCTTTAGCCCTTTTAGGTGAAACAATTGTTCTAATTGTTTTGTGGTACCGGACTTTTTAGATTTGTCGATAGAAGTTATTTCAATAAAAGAAAGTTTTGAATGTTATGTTTTTTTATTTATGATTTCCTTTTCTTATTATTCACACTATTTTGAGTCAGGTTGCTTATCTTGTTTGCAACCACCCACATTTTCACCACAAAACCTTGTTTCTTATTGAGGCTTTTATGGTTTCCACCATTAATTAGGGTGTTGTGTGAGATCACCCTTTAGTGTTTTTTCTTCATGGCACAACATGCTCATGTTAATATTATGCTTTTACATGATTGTGCTCTCATTTCATTGTTTTGTTTCCAGCCCTGAAGAGTCACAGGTAATGACCTGGTGATGAAACACATGTCGGCTGGCGTTGTTTTCCTTCTAAGAATTTCATCTACATAAAACAACTTTCATTGAACTACCGGAGTCGACTTTCTTACGAACCACCTCACTTTATCTAAACTGTCTAGCCTATACGTATGCCCAGTACCTATTGTATGACTTTAATAGTTGTAGACATTGCCTAGCTACAACTAAGCTCCATTTGATATCTCCACTTATTAATTGAGCATGCAATGGTTACTGTTTCTGACTATACCTTTAAAGATTTAATATGACCATGTTACCTGTTGGACATGTTTGGAGGAGTGTCTTCGCCACTACTGCTTCACTATCAAACTGCTGATTATTTCACTAGAGTGGGGCATATTTCGCGATTGTTCATGACACTGCTTCTGGAGACACTGTCTGCAGGCTTAGAGCTTCCTCCTGCTTGTCACTCTGGATTCACATGCTTATACAATGTTACATGATTCATGCATCTCTAGCTATCGGTCACTAGCTTGCTTAGATTTGTAAAGAGCTGTTGGATACTTGCACTAGTCAATGCGCTCTGATGCTCTTGGGCCTTGTGCGTGCTATTTAAAGAAAGTAACAACTAAAATAAATAATAATAATAACAACAACAATAATATATTATTATTCACATTATTATTGTTCTTGTTCTTATTCATATTATTGGTATTATTATTTATATTATTATCATTGTTATTATTTTTGTTGTTATTATTGTCAGTAGTAGCACTAGATGGACTTGCAGTATTAGTTATAGTAGTACTCTTTCTGTAACTCACACATGTTGGCCTGGGCCTATGTGATGCTGTTAAAAACATTTTTGGTATTTCTGAAGGTTATGATTTTAATGTGTTTATTTGCCATGACTTTCCTACTCTGTGACACCTATGACTTTCTTAATAATATTCAGGGCCATAGTGTAACAGTACTGTATTATTCCTCTGTTGTTCAATGTTTGTAATATCGTTTATCCTATACCACGCTATCTGTTGTGCACGATTTTTATGTTACTTTCTGGTACTAAGCATTAAAATATTTTATTGTTTCCATACTGTATTCTGTACAGGAGGTTTGCTTTTCCTAGTATTGTCTCATGTCCATATTATAAAAAGCACATACTTGTACCAATTAACATGATATCACTTTATGATAATCATAATTATCACTGTATTGCCTGGTGCCGTTCATATTGGTGTTACTGTCTAGACTCCCCTGTGTCTAGACAGTTGCAGTTATTGCAAGCCATTTTCAGTGTCTAAAATAATAATGGTATTTCCCTGCAGTATTCCATAGTACTTTCTAATTGCAAAGGGATTTCATGTATTCCAAAGTAATTTCATTTACCTGTGATGTATAAATTATTTCTTTCAGATTTATTTCTAAGCTGTGCTGCTACATTTCAAGATTGTTTACAGCAAGGTTTAAAGTTTCTAATTCTCACTTATTGTCTGATGGTTTTAGTTTTCCAATTTTGTCTGATGTCAAATTGGATTTGGAACACTGATATGTGCCAATAATGTTGATTGTAATGTTCGGTATTGGCTATGATGGGAAAGCAGCATCATCCATTGGAGAGGGAAATAGAACACCATTAAACTTCTTGAGGGGTGGTGCGAAATTATGGGAATGCGTTTCTTCACTGGGGAAAAAAATACTTTTTCCAGGCCTAAACTTCCCTTTTTAATACTTATTTGTCAAGACTAAGGTTCCCAGCCCACATGACAGGGTGCAGTGTATATAAAATGTTGAACATCTAATTTTAAGTTTCACATGTCCTAGTAGTGAACATCTCCAAAATGTGTTTTTCACTACGTCTCCCATAGGATAACATTGGGTTGCCTTATTGCATTTAATCTGTGCTAACTTCTGATTGGGAACATGTAGAAATTTTATGTTTGGTCTCAAAAGAATTGTAATGTATTATCCTCTTTAATGGTAAAGTTGGATTTTCATACAGAATTCAGAAAATTGCATTTTTAGAAAGTTAACATTTTCTTGTCCGAACCATTTGGTGCCTGCCGCCTATGTGCTGGGTCACATAACTGTGGATATTTGGCAGTTGGCCATTGTGTATTCCTCCTATACAGTGAGACAAAGGGGGTATAGGTGTAGGCAGGATTGGTGGGCAGAGCTGCTCCCTGACACAATTACATTTCAAGGGGTCAGTCTCAAGTACAATTACACAGAACTTGATACCAGTCTTTTGTCAGCCTAGATCTCTTGGAACCTGGGCACGGAAAGGGGGGAAATTTCCAGTACCAGACATAGAGGGGCCTAGAAGTTTATCCCACTTCAAAGGCTGGCACCAGATAAAATATTTGGCCCTCGGATTAACTCTACAGTTCACTCATGAACCTGCTGCTTGAAGCCTGCCCTGAACCCTTAGAGGAACTGCTCTACGGCGTGAGACCTGCCTTGCTGCATTATCCTAGGACTTCCAGATTGACTCTAAGGGCTAGTTGACTGGCCTCCTGTTCTGGTCTACAGAGATACAAAAAGCTCCAACAACCTTTACCCCGTACCTGGACCCTGCATGAAGGCAGGCACGCCCTCCAAGTGGCTCCCCACCATTCCTAGACCCTTGGAAGTGGTGCTAAATGCACCAAAACAGCCACAAAATAAATATGGGGAACTGGAAAATCTTCAACTGAGGACCATCAGGAATTTCCGACATACCTGCTTGCGTATATGCCTAAAATGCATTGCTGGTCAGCCTGACTTCGTAGTAGCTCCCACTACTTAATTCTCTGTAGCACCAAATCCTGTTCAGCGGCTCCTCTTCAGAAGGGTATCAGACCTTGTGAAGCCCTCATTGACTACAGCCTGCAGCTTTGTCCTGGAGCTTTTCAACTTCCAAAAAGGTTGAAAGTCTGAACGTAGAAATCATCACCATGACTTGTTCTGAGGCTTCCCAACAATAAGGCCTCCTCCTCGGACACCGCCTGCTGCCTAGCCCCACTGAACTTTACCTTCTCAGACATTTTTCATCAAAAATTCTTCTAAGTCCAAATATAAACTGAAAGGGGCCCAATTGACTGCTTTTATCTGAACTGTGCTTCATCACGTCGGCCATTTCTTTCTACGTTGTCCCGGTCTTGCGCGAGTAGATGCCTGCGGTTGGTGCTTTGATCTCCTAGGTGCTAGTTTTCACTAAAAACATTAAAAAATCATAGCTCCATACATCTAATGACACCCATCCGAACCGAATTGAAGATTATATGGTTGGAATTGTGTGGGACTGTAACCCTGGGCTCTAGAAGACCTCGTTGTATATATACCAATTTATGCACATGTAACATCTGTGGATTGGACGTAACTTTTGGTCTTTGATGCGCATTATTATCTTGTATTTTATTGCTTATTTTGTATTATGCTTATTTCATGAATCAATGTATGTTCTCATTCATGCTATTCTTTGTTCTTCTTTCTTTCATTTGCGTTCTGTATCATTTTTTATTATTCTTTATTGCTCCTTATTTCTTTGTCTTCCCAATAAAAACGATTTGAACAAAAAAAAAATCATAGCTCCAGTTTTACTGATTGGAGTTTAGTTGCTCTGGTGTCAAATTATATATTAAACTTTACTCTATTTTCCCTAATTGCTCTAGGCTTTTTCCTGTGTTGTGTTTTGACTTTATTACTCGTTGTGTGCTGCATAAATACTTAACACATTGCCTTTAAGTTAAGTCTGACTGCTTTTGTACCAAGCTACCAATTGGGAATCACATGCTAATTTAGTGACTTTTGTAGTTCACCCTGACAAGCATTGTGGTTCTTGCTTGAGAAGGGTTTTTACTCTCTCAATCAAAAACCCAATTTCCTACACTGTATATGATCGGAAACATTTATTTTCAGCATACATAGTGACAAAGACATTGTTTGCTGCTGCAATCAGTCTCCTGAGTAGAGTACTAGCTGCTGCTTCGCTTCTCACAAACTGCACCAAACGATAGTTTTTACATCGAACTACTTGATTAACATCACTCACACTTTCTAACACCCCAAAAACCAAATGGCTGTATGGTGGGTTTATCCAAAATAAGAATTATACTGTCAACAAACCATTTGCTGAACAGAGTCGACCCATTGCCTCATTCTATGTAAACTGTTCTCTAGGCTGATCGAGAATATCGCTTCAACAAAGCCAATGGAACAGATAAAGGGGCCAGGCCCAAAGCTCATTTCCAATTTATTTTGATCTATTTTTAGGACATTTACAAAAACTATGGCAGGATAGTTCAAGCTGCCTTTTTGCCACATCTTTGCCTTGCAAAGTGCTTAGAAAGCTGCAACTGGAGCAGCATGTTAGGCTTATTCCTGCCAGGTTCTGTGACTCTCACAGTGCTGTAAATCTAGGAGTCATTGTGGGTGCAAATTCACAGCTAATCAGGCCCTAAATGTTTTTGTAATCTTTTTTCCTCCATTTCATGATTTATATTTACGTTTTATGCCTTTTTCGTACACCTCTCATCACCTTTTACAGTAATAGTAATTTTGAATTGCCTAGTTTACGAGAATGTCTGCCAAAGATACTTTACCCTGTTAGTGCAGCGGATATGACGTTCTCGTCATCTACATTAGGCAGACAATCCATTTACTTTTTTGGCTTAAAAGTCAAGCTGTGAGAGGAGAGCGTCACCTTCGATGTGTTTTTTTTGCTTGCTGTGACGTGCAGTGCCCCATGGACTTTGACATTAGGCCGTAAAGCTGAACGCAACCTCAGCCTTTAGGCTCTGATAAGAATGAGGGTAAACCTACCCAATTAGGCAGGTTTATACCTCTTTCTTCCCTCTTCGGGTGTTGAAAGCACACTAAAACCAATGGTAGAGTATGACCAATCCTGGCATTGGTTCAAACCACAACTTCTAAAGCCCCAACAGAATTCCTCCACAAGGGAGCATACTGGGGAGTTTATCCCCAATCTATCATCTCCACAGGACAGAAAGCCTGATAGATACCAGGGATAGATGTTTTCGTGAATAAAAGAACAGGATGGGGGCTAGCCTGTCCTGGTCTCACAACCACCCCTTAATCTCAACAGTCTTTTATCCCTCCTAGGGGGACAGATTGTGGAATTTACCCCCGAACTGTCCTCTTAGAGGTGGGGAACAGAAAACATACTAGGCGGTGGGGTTTGGCCTGTCCTGTCACTGGGCCACACCCACCTCCCTATAAGGCATAACAAACTTCATGCCCAATCTCAGGGTAAATTTGGTTTTACCCACAATCTTCCCTCCCAGGGGGAAGAAATCACACTATATTCAAGGGAAAAAAGATAAAAAGGAAGGGCACTTGCACATCCTGGCATTGAGCCACATCCCCTATCCCTAAAGCCCCAACAGAAGTTCTGCCCCAGTAGGTGACAGAATGTGGTATTGACTCCCAGTTCACACTCCCTGGGGGGCAAAGAGGCAGAAATCACATTGGACACCAGCAATTTTCTTTGAAGAATGAAGTGGGACCCAAACCTTTTTGGCGTAGGATGGTACCTCTCACCTCTAAAGTTGACAAAGGCCTTCTCTCGCCAAACCCTACAGCTTGAATATAGCAGCCATCACAATGGCAAGTGAGAGGAAAGTTTGATTACTTTGGGTGCTGTTGGGGCATAAGGACAGGCAGAGAGGGGGTAAGCCTCCCCATGATGCCTCTGTCAAGTGGCTGAAAGGCTATCTGGTGCCTGAGAAAGATCCCACTGCCAAGACAGGCCATCACACAACATCATCACCTTTTTGGACACCAATCCCTGATGTCTAGTTGGCTTTTTGCCTTTTGGGCAGGAAAATAATAGATTACCCCTACATCTTGCCCCTACGGGTTAAGTAAGACTCTCTTGTCCCAGGTTAAGAGCTGCAATCTTTTGCCAGGATGGCAATCCCAGAACCCCGTCCTGTTGTTCACTGTTTTTCCCTGATGCTTTGTTCTAACCTCCCTATTGGGAGGGGCAAAAATGTATCTCAAATAATTATTACAGTCCATGTCAGGATGAACCTCTAAAGTCACTAATTACGCCTCAGCTTAACCCTATGGGAGCATGGCCAAAAGCAGTCAGGCCTAACCTAGAGGCAATGTGTAAAGAATGTATGCAGCACTCATACAGTAATAAGGTGAGAACAAAACAAGAAGGAACCCAATTTAGAGAGATAGAGGAACTTTTAATAAATGAAATGATAGCAAAATGACAAAAATCACTAGAACTGAAGTTGTGCCTGTTTAAATGTAAGGATTCAAAATAGGGTCAAAAGGCAAGAAGCGCCAACTGTTGATATCTGGATGAGCTGGACCTGGACATTGTCACAAGTTCAGGGCAACTCTGAGAGAGCATGTGCCAGATACAGTACCAGGTTCCTTCTGCTTTAAATGTTACCTTCTGTCTTTGTTGAAAGGACTGTCAAGCATGACTGTGCTGGGTTCTGCATCACCCTGTGCCTCTCTGTGTTGGACCCGGTGAGGTTTTCAGTTGAGAGCTGTATGTCTCTGTGGGGCTGTGTATCACTCAGAGTCAGATCTGGTGAGGCATTTTTGAGGAGGTGTGGGGCTCTGCGTTGCCTGTCATCATGATGCATTGGATCCAGTGAGTCTTTCAGTTTGGAGCAGCAAGGCTCTGCGGGGCTCTGTGTTATTCTTCATTGGATCCAGTGAAGCCTTTGGTGAGGAGCTGCGTGGTCTTGCTCTATGTATCTCTGTGTGACTTGGCATTGCACTGCGTTGGATTTAGTCAAGCCTTCAGTGAGGCAGGGGCACTCTAAATACAACCGAGGCTCCAGGACCATTAAGGCAGCACTTAGGCGTTAGGAGTCACTTCCAAAGAAGGCATCAGAGAGAACTAGGTCAGGTCCGTTGGGTCTAGTCAGCTGGGAATTTGGAAAGGCCTCTGGCAGCTTCTTGTGTCCCTGTTGCTCAAACAGGAGGTCAACAAAGAGACCCTTGGAGTCACAACTGGGGTCCTATATTCAGGAAGGCAAGCAAGTCCAGTCTTCCTTTAGGATCTCCAGACAGCAAGGCAGTTTACCTTCTGATCTTCAAATGTCCAGGAGTGCTCTGAGGAGAGGTTCTGGTGATGCTACTTTTATGCCTAGTGCCAGCCTATGGGTGGGGGAAACCCCTTTGTCTAACTCTAACATTGGCTCTGGTCAGTTCCTTCCTTTCCCTTGGAATTGGCTCCAGCCTGGATAGTGAAATGAAGTGCAGGAAGGCCCATGTGTGAGCTGCATCTGCCAATGACAGGATAGGTATCATCTGCAGTCAGAAAGAGTCTGTGTACAGCTCCCAGGTTTCTCTTTGAATTGCACTCAGGCTAGAGCATTACTCCTCCACAATCACCCTATCAAAGAGACCCACACCTCCTCACATCCAGGTATTCTGTGCACTTCCTGTGAGCAATACACATCACACCACAGGAGAGCCAGTAACAGTGAGTTGACCCCTGACACTAACAGAAAACACATTTGGCTTACATAGTACAAATAGAAGTTTAAAATAAATCAAGCTTTGCTATTTTAAGTTCCTATTACCAGGGCCGGACTGGTTACCGGGTGTTATGGCACGTTGATGGAGACCTGCATGTGCTTCGAAATAAACAAAGCAAAACGAATTTTCAGCACACGCAGGTCCCCATCAATTAAATCAGCCCCCAGCTCGGCAGCATGCCAAAACGCCCGGTAGCCAGTCCGGCCCTGCCTATTACATACAATTGGTCTTTAAATAATTTTTCCAGCTAGTCCCAAACTGAAGTTATAACTTATAAAGAGTTTTACTTTAATCAAGTGTTTTTTCATTGGAGAGCCAGCATTGCTGCAGTGAAAAATGATTTTGTAGGTTATTCACTGCCAGGACAAGTAAAACCTTAAATATACATGCTGACTTTTTACATTCCATCCACCCTGCCCTAAGGGCTTTGCGGGCATATCATAGGGGGCGATTTACAGGCAATAAAAAATAAAGGTTTAGGCCTGGAAAAGGTTTATTTTGCCAGGTTGGAACGGCAGTTTAAAATGACAAAGGCAGACTTAGGGGCATGTTTTTCAGGGCCATTTGAGTGGGTGGCACAATACGGGCTGAAGTCCACTTGTAGCATTTACAATACTGGTCTTATTTGCATAAAGTACCATATTCTAGGAACTTTTAAGTAGATTAAATGTGCCACTAGGTATATGCCAAGTTGACCATGTTTAAAAGAGAAAGTACAAGCATTTTACCACTGAGTTAAGTGCACAGGTCCTATGGCCAACAAAATGGGTTCAGTCAAAGAAGCCAAATGTCTAAGAGAATACCAAACAAAAGATGGACATGGCACAATACCCCTATCAAAAAGCCCTGCAGACCTTCATGGAAACATGTGAGAAAAGGGATGGGTGGTGCCATTCAGTCTTGGCACTGGAGTCCCCTACAAGGCACCATACAGTATTTCTACTTCAAGAATGAGCCAGTCAATATGTAAAAACTGCACTCGAAGAAATCCTAGTTTTCTCTACTTGCATGGGGAAAAACTGAACTATGCAGGATCTGGGTCAGTTGGCACCAAGGGAACCCCAACAACCATGGATTTTATGAAACCTAGAGTCCCAGGGGAATCTATGGTGATGTGGCATGACGAGTCAGGCTTGGATTGCAGCATATTTTCCTACCCACTATGCCATGCAAACATCAAAAATATGCCTACAATACCCAGTTTCCCTAATCTTTCCATGTAGGATAGTTACAAAATGTTCGCCTGGGTGCCAGGAGTCAGCTGGTACCCACGGAAACCTTCCAGCCGTGAGCATTCTTGAAACCTAGTTGCCAAGGTAAAGCCAAGGTGGAGAGGCTTGCATGGATTCAAGTGCGTTTTACTTCCCAGAGTGCCCTGCAAAGATAACACTCAATTTCTTCTGCCTTTCCACTAGTCATGGCTTCAACATTTCTTTCCAGGTTAAGAACCACCTACCAACACTGGATGTTTTTAAAACTAGAGGCTTCAGAAAATCCAGGGATGTGTGGCTTGCATGGATCCCAGCTTATTTTCCTACTCAGATCTCTGTAAATGTCAAAGTATCTGTAAGAAACACTATTTCCCCCTATTTATATTATAGAAAACCCTGGGCACTTCTAGCCAGTGGCCAAAGTCTTACCCCTTGCATTCTGATACTTCTTGTGATAATAATGCTACTCCCATGTGTCGGTAAACCTAACACACTTCATAGAAATGCACGATAACTGTAACCATGCGAAGACCACAGTGACACTAACTAACTTCAAATAGTTCAGTTTTTTGTCTGATTACTGTCATAGGCGATACACTTGCCCACAGAAGTGGGGCTCCTTTTTTATCAGGAGATGTATGAGAACACTGGGTAGGAATTTTGTCAAATTCCACTAATTCTGGAACTCTCACGTTAATCTGAGAAACATCTATGCCAAAGTTTGACGATTGCAGGCGTTCTGGGTAAGGAAAAGAAATAGTACCCTGACAAGTCATATCACTCTGGCCTGCTGAAGCTGTCTAATTTTCAAAAATATCTAGGGTTTGTAAGTTTCCATCAGTTAGTGCCAACTCTGGGTCAGAATATGCAGCTAGGCACATCTTCAGAAAGATTAAGGTTCCATGGAAAAATCTTGATGTTTCCACATTGCATTGTCGTGCCTTTCCTGTCATATGAGGTAGCCTCACCCACACAAGTAGGGTGCTGTTTTTATCATGAAAGTATTGAAGTCAGTGTGATACGGCTTTTGTCAATTCCCAAAGAGTGTGGCATTTACCCTCACAGAAACAAAAGAACATTTTATGATTTTAGACAATGATGTTTGTAGGGCATTCTGTAGTAGGATCCACACACGCCAAGCTGTCCTGCACTCACCCAGATATCAAGTTTGGAGCCAAATAAAACATAAAGATGCAAGAAAACATTGTCAACCATTTCTATTTTTTCCTACTTACTTTCCTTAATTTTTGTATTCAATAATTTGTTTCTTTGGGAAAACGAAGAATGATCAACACCATGACACTTCGCTGAAATCAGAGTTTTTTTTTAAATGTACAGCTCGCTGAGTTCATACGTGAAATTCACACTGCTTTTACCCACAAACTGTAGGTACAAACTGAAAAAATTGAAAAAATATTGAATACAACTTAGAAAATTGGAAGCGTTGTGTTGCTAAATAATTTTAAAACAATTTAGCCACTTCCTTAAAGCTGGGAATAGGTGAATCTTTGCAAGCAAACCTTGTGTTGATGCCATTCTTAGAAAAAATACTGCACACTTTATTGTACAGAACATTCTTCAATACATGTTTTTTTTTTATTTTGGCTATGTTCTAGTTTACCTCAATGGGGATCTACAAACTCTGAGTACCTTTAAAATCACCTTCCTGTGGGAAAAAATGGCAACATTTTGGCCAGGGTATCTTTTGTGGGAAAAGGCAATGAAATGAAAGTGCAAACTGCTCCAACTTGTAAAAATGGTTTGTTACGGGGGTGAGGTTCAGCACTTAAGAGACAATACGTTTGTCACTATCCATAACCACCTAAGTGTTAATGCTGTGGAAGCTCACCTATTGTGTAGTAAGCCCTTAATTTCTACTTCTCTGAAGCAAGTGACATCTTCACAGTGTGATAACCCATTTCAATCTATTTGTCCAGATGTAAAAATCCATATTGGGATGCCACTGTGAAGTGAAGTTATATTTTTTTGTGTTAATGTAAATCCTGTTTCAAATTTAGGGCACTATTCTCACAGCAGTATTCTTTTCTAAACATAGTTGTTTGTGTAATTCAGATGTCCCATAAAGAAGTTTCAATGCTGGTCAGGCAACATAATTGAACTCCAGATGGGAAAAGTACATAAATATGGCTGATTAAAAATGCAAATTTATGGCATTTCAAAATGATTTCTTTCAGCATAAAGATTGAGGCACAGTATCAACAGGAATCAAATTGAAATCTAGAAATCTGTGATCCACAATTATAGAAGTCAGCATGATAATAAATCCATTTCAGGATAGCTAGGTCCATTATTTGTTGTTTGTGCTTTTTTTTTGATTGAGCAGAATGGAACAGAGAGAAGTGATATGTTTGAGAAAATAAGTGAACATCAATTATTGGTTTATTTTTGTGAATTCAAAGTCGCGTGAGTCATATTTTCTAAAAAATAAAATTGATGGAAATATGTATCTTTATTATAATTGTGCATGGTCCATAAAGCATCGGGCGTTAATGGTTGTCATGAATTATTATTTTTATGCTCAGTAGAAATTACGTACAAACAATTTCATGTACAAAATAAAATACAATAAACATATAAGCTGTACTTATTGATGATGTAAGTCTCTGACTCAGCAAACCACCTCTTTCCTAATGCTTTTACATTCTGAATACATTTTGCATCACATCAAATCAAAACAAGGGAAGTTTGTGCGTCTAAGTCCCATCACGATGTAGTAATTAATAGCAGTGGTTAATTTGCAAAAGAAAAAGGGCCATGGCCCAAGTTTTGCTTTGATGCCCGTGGTCAGTGCCATTGACTGCTGGGGGCGGTGACCTGTAGGTCTGCGCAGTCTTGAATCTCGCTCGTGCTTCTTTCATACACCACCAAACACTCACCGCCCCTTTATCTCACTCATGCATGTTCTTTTTCATCTCTGCTTTCCTTATCACTGTCTTTCCTTCTTTCTCCTTCTCCTTCTTTCCCCCTTTTATGATTTTCTCTGACTTGCTCTACGTCAAAATATGATGAGGAAAAAATAAAAACTGGTACTTTTGTTGCTGCTTTGACTGCCTGTGGAATGGTTTGTGAGGAAAAATAAAAACTCGTACTTTTGTTGCTGTTTTTACTGCCTGTGGAATGGTTTGCAACCCCTGGTGTTTCCCCAATCTTTATAGACTCAATGAAGGGTGTTTGTGACTTTTATCAATCAATATACATCAGGCCTGGAAACATTTGCATTTGCTTAATTCTGAGACTTTGTCACTGAGTGAGGAATATCCTGAAATTAAATGGGGACAGTGCAGACTGATAAAGCAGATAGATTAATTAATCCCTAATTATTTGTATCTATGCAGCAAAATAGGTTAATACAATGCATACCTTATGTTCATGTACAGATTTCACAAGATGGTCTTGCAGCGTTTATTTCCTGCATTTCCTGGCTGTCTTCATTTACTTCAAAGCCCTTGAAGTGAAATCAGAGTGCTGTGGGGACGGAGGTCAGTGAGTGTGCTGCTGTGGGCTTGTCTGGGCAGAGTCTGCAGTCTTATCTCCAGCACGCCCGAGTTTTTCACAGGTCTTCAAAGACCATATGCATTTTTGCATACCTTTGTAAACTGGTTACAGAGGCTTCGTTTTTTTTCTGGTTCCAGTACCCGCTGGGCCCCCACTCTGCCTATTCCTTATATTTGCAGTACTTAAAAAGAAATATAAAGTAGGGTTGCCAAAAGAAAAATGCCAACCATGTGTTGTTTAAAGAGCATGCAAAGACCTCGGCTTGACACTTAATAGGGTTATAATTAAAAAAGTATGTATTCATTTGTAATGTGATGTTTCTGTCTTTGTTCATTTAAATTATCAGTCATGACTCATTCAGGCTGCCCTAGAACACAATTAAAAGTGTTTTCTATTTATATTTGCTGTTCGAAGTATACACAGATAAGTGCTTAAAATACGGCTTTAGGAGACTGTTTAGTTTTGCAATATCTGGAACATCAAAATAATGAGCTGGCAACACTAATCAGAAGACTGGAAATTTGTTGCAGGATCAGCACAGAATTGATTTCCTCCTCCCTCGATGCCCAATTAATGTCATAATACCTATAGTTTAACTTATATCTGAAACCCTATGCCGCCATCAATAACATTCTGATTTACATCAAGTGTCTGGGAATGGACGCTGCATTCACACACCTCACTACTCATTCTCACCCTTCACTTTCACGCTCAACTGCACTCATAGCGCATAGTTATGGATTTCCCGCATTTTCCACATAATCCATCATCTGCTGCATAATTTGCAGATTTTTAAAAAAAGCTTGTTTCTAGCTCAAACAGGTCAAAAGTTACTAAAAATGCAGCAACACGTTACCTCGCAGTGGAAGGCCCTTTCTAAAGGTTGACTGGTCACCTTTCTATTGCTTATTGCTATATGTGGGTTTCTGACGGACCGATGGGCTCCATGAGCCTGTCGGATTGTGTTCGTCGGTCCCTCAGACTGTTGCCTCCGACCGCAAACATTGTAATGTGTCAGACGGACTGCATCAGTAGATGCGGTTCGGACTGCAACCGGCAAACCGCCGGTTGCGGTCCGAACTGCATCGTAATCACGCCCAAAGTATTTGAAGAGGTAAGGTAATTGACAATCTTGCCTGCTAGCAACAGCTAACGAAGAGTAGTGACATAAACATACTGTTTTTATTGTTATGGGGGACAGCAAGAATACAAGTTTCTGACACGAACAAAAGCTTTACTAAATATTTTTTGTACCTTGGATTAATGGCCGGTCCTATATGAATTGTATGAGCAGATATAACCTTCTGAAAGAATTAAGACCCTTTAATGCTTACAAGCATACACAAACATCATAAAATGAGTTTTGCTAATATACACTTTCACAGTAAAATGTTTAATGAGTTTCATATCTCTTTTAAAAACAAATAATAATAACTTAATTTAAAGAGTACACTCTACCTTTTGTTTACACGAATCATTAACCTTGTGATTTTCAGGTTATACAAATATCTCTACAATTAATTTAGTAGTCCACTTGGCAGGCACTTGTCTGCATGCTAAATTTTCAAAACATCCTAAAAAATGAGACGCTGAACACTAAACAATAAATGCTAAACAATGAATGTTAAAAGTAAATGCTAAATATTCTGATACATGTTTATACTACTAAAATGTGCCTCCTTACAGCACAATAATCTATCAATGTCACTAGCCATGCACTGCCCACAAACATGACATTGTGAATGTCATTCTCATGCAATGATCAATATTTCCAGATATCACAAAGCCACTTTCGAATGTTTCTCAGTGTTATAGTCGCAGATGTTGCTAATTTAATTAGATTACAGGATTTATTTTGCAAAATTTGAACGCAGATTAACAAACTCCCAATTTATCATGGACTCTGTAGTTACTCACAATTATGCCGTTATACTTATGGACAGAAAATGGAAGCAAGGTCGTTGGAAGAACAGGAATTACAAAGATTCTCTCAAATGCAAAGTGTGACCAACTTAAATATTTTCTATATTCAAATTGCCTTAAAGTTTGCAATTTGCTGCCCAAATCCAACATCACTCACTCTCAAGTTATATATCTTCAAGCTCAAAAATATCGTTGTAGTCCAAATATCTGAATACATTTCACACAGTATAATTGTGCTGACAAAAAATATCCTTTGGTTGAGTTAATGTGAAATTGAAACTTATCACAAAACTTAAAAAGAAAAGCTGATAAACCTAGACAACCTTCATTAGCACTCCACCTTTTCTACTCATGATCGAGGTTGCACTCTTGATGTTATCCTCGCTTCCCAGAAAAATGTCAACTTGCTACCCACCTATAGAAGTATATTTCTTGGACCACTTTCCAATTTCCTTCTAAATACTTTCTACCTATCCTCCATTAGACTCTAATACTCACACACCAAAATCGCTACCTTCTAGAGTCTTCTACCTTATCGTGATCAAATATACCCATGAACCACCATCAATCACAGTATAAAATAGTATAACAAAATTATAATATTGATGTAGGCATATTCGCCCTGCTCCAGATAAAACTATGGTGCATAAGCTGTGTGTCTTAGAAGTTTCACATATGAAAAGGAGAGCATGATACAACTAAAAAAACAAGTGATGAAAATTGAAATCACCAACACTCCGCACCAAGTAAAGGCTGTAAGAAAAGAGTAAAACCAATGTAGTATATCACCTGTTAGGCCAACTATATCCAAGGTCAAAATAACGTTCTCCAACCGAAATACAACTTTATTCAAATTCATGCACGTAAACACCCTCACACCAGCCACTAACATTTGAATCCATGATCAATTCAATACGTTCATCACTTCACTAAGAAAATTCAAGTTTGTTAGAGTAAAAATCCCACTCCTCAATTTGCAAACAAAAGGGAGGTTTGGGGCAATGTACACAGCACCTTTTTTCATATCAGGATCATAATATTGACACAAATACAATTTTTTAGGAAGTGCACAAGTCAAAGAAGGACAAACCGTTTTCCTTTTAACATCAGAGAGAACTCTTGAGCATTATATGTACATTATATGTACATTGAAGACTGAGCACAGCCTTAGGTATTACCCCAAAGTAATAAGACAGATATTCCTTATTCAGCTATCAACAAACAATAGTATAATTGCTAAGACTCCTACTTCATTGTTGATTCCTTTATTAACAAGTCTTTAAAACCTCTTGCCACCTGTAGCCAATCCGTTTTATCTGTACGGACTGCTTTAGGGCTTCAATAAGCATTTCTATTTTCAATATTAAGAAAGTTCTTCTGCAATCACCCACTTTGCCCACTTCCAAGTACACGTGAAATCCATATTTTGACAGAGCAAGCCTCTAATCCTTTGTATCCTGTATCCTATATCAGGGTCTATTATAGTTCATTACCTCAGTGGTTATACTTCAGGATGACACCCACATGTGAGAATATTCCTTATTGTTATCGAGAGAGGTGTGTATTTCCTCAGATGTCTACGCTGCATCGGGCAGGATACTTCGTATTTATCGAGCACCAACGCTGCCGAATCAAACCAACCACCGTGCCACCTCAAGAGAATAGCAGTTAAGCACAGATTAATGTAGGGTTTGCTGGTGCCTTACCCTGACAAGGATTGTGGTTGCTATCTGACCAGGGCTCACACTCCATTCAATTAACAACCCAATCTCTCACAATCCTGGTCCTAGGGTTGTTGTGATCGCACCTTTTTAGTGATAAGTGTGTTAATCTTCCAGAATTACAGAGAGGTTGTTGGTTTCACTACCTTGAATCTTGAATTTTTCATGCAAAAAATGTAAGCAACTGGATTTTGAGCCTTGAGTCTCTGCTGTTTCTTTCACAACCTTGGGAATGAGACATGGTTTTGTGTGATTTGATTTCCACGCGTGGGTTTTGAACTGTCTTGAATCTTTCTCCTTAACATCAGTGGTTGGGCTAAGTACATAGAATAACCCGAATGCTGTTACCCCTAACATGACTGCACGTGCAAGTGGTCACTTACCAAAGACCATGTCGATTTGTCTGTCATCTTATTTTTTGCAGGTTGAATCTGGTTCCGGGTGCAGTTGATGTTAAAAAGAGGATCTACGTGCTGAAAAGGTACAGAAGGAGGTGAGCCATGATAAACTAGTTCCTTTCCCAGGAGCAGGAACAAAGTCAAGCAACTGGGCTGGGTCTTGGGTGTGGTAAAGTACTTGTGCACCCAAGATTGCTGCCTGTTCCTGCAGGGAATGAAGATCTTGCAGTAGTTTCTTGAGATTTGCAAATCAAGTCCAGCGTGAATAACTGAAGCTGGTGGTTTAAGCGAATGTGCTGTCTATATGTTTTGGACTCTTGGAACCATATAAAAAACATGGATATCCTCTGCACCTCTCATTTACATGACCAAGTGAGAATGGGGGAACATTTTTTTGTTGCAGCATCACATCCTAAAATCCTGAATATCACGTTGATCCCTATGAATGTGATGGAATATGAATTCAAAACATTACAACTGTCAGCTGAAAGACAAACTCGGTTGCAGCTGTGTAAAAATGAAATGTGCTGAGATGAAGAGGTCTCTGAATTCATCTGTCTTAGAACAATCATCAGTTGCAATCATTTTTAAGGTGCCCTAAGTTGCAGGAAATCACCACTCCCCTAGTTTTTAAAGGTAATGGATTTGGAAGAGACATTGCATCCTTAGCTAAAATCAGTATGTGTAGAACGTCTAAATATTCTTTAAAGAAGCAAAACAATCAAAAAAGGTTTATTCCCAGAAAATGATATCCACGAGCCTCCTCGGAGCATTTATTGTGTTATATGCTGTAGCAAATCTGTTTCAGGTCAGAATGTTGTGACTCATGGTCTGTGATCCAAAATCTAGATTCCTTAGACTATGCATCACTAACTGACATGCATGAGACGCTTCCTTCATTAACAGACCTCGAATATATTACTCACCAAATTGGCTGTCTGAGAACTTGCCAATTATACCAATTCTTCCAATGGAAACTGTTGGACTTGGCCCTTTTTGAAGGTTCACCCCGAAACTTTTTGCATTCTCCTAGCCTGTTTCTGTAACCTGGTGTTGGTGATTTTAGGCCTGTGCCCACTTTTTCACTGTGGTCCAGAGTAAAGTGCGTGTGCTCTCTGGGTATGTGTGGTGAGACTGACCTGCCCTCCCATAGGAATGCATGGGCAATATGTGTGTCCATGGCAGTTCCTGATGTGTGGGGAGTGCACTGGCGAGTTTGGTATGTGCGGACTTGTGAGATTAAATGCTGTGCGATGATGTGCGCGGATTTATTGCGTCTAGTGTGGAAGTGCCACTTTTAGAAGTTGGCATGTCTGTGCAATAAATGTGAATTGACTGTCTGTCTTGTGATTGGCTGGAGCTGGCTGGTGTGCCTGGCTCCAGGAGTCAGGATGGGTCTGCCCTGGTGGTGAATGGAGAGATCTGCATGTTGATGGGAGGGAGGAGTGCACCTGGGACCTGAATAGTGCTGGGACTTCCCTCCACATTGCTGGCTCCATCCCCTGTGGTGTGTCTGATGTCCCTGGCCTACCCTGTGAATAGGCAGAGGGGCTGAGCAAAACAAAGTGCTCCAGAACCAGTTGCATCTGGTTCGCCCCTTGCCTGTACCTTGTTAAACAAAGGATTTTTGTGTATTAAAAGGGGCCGTGACCCCATGAAAAATATACTTGTTTCCAACTCGAATCTGCCAGGGGCGTGCTGCTGCTGGTGCTCAGGGGAAGGCTTGTCTTCCTGGGCCCTGCACAGCCCCTGGATGCCTGGAGGACTTCTTTCTGGTATCCTTTGGCGCTATTTTGCCCTTTAGGGGCTGGGTTGCTGTACCTTTAGCGCCTGGGGCGCTTTCCCTGCATTATGTCTGCCTTTACTTTCATTTAGCAGTCCTTGGAGGTGCCCACCCTGCCTTATGGCCGCTTGCCTTTTTATTTAAGGGAGCAGGTGCCCACTCTGCATTTTGCCAGTTTATTTTTGCTTCTCTTAAGCAGGTGCCTACCCTGCTTTATGGCCGCCGCACTGATGCTTATGAAATTGCGCAGTTGCCCACCTGCCCACCCCGCAACTTCACCCGTATTTACATTTGTCATTATGTCGGGTGCCCACCCGATGTTTACTTTTGTTTATGAGGGAGCCTACCCCTCATTGTGCCCCAAGAAGTCACCGCCGCAGCCCACAGCAAAACAGGAAGTCAGGCAGTACGGTGCCTGACGACGGGCGGGACTTCCGGTTTCCAAAGGAAGTCGCGCGCCCGCCGCGGGAAGTGGCGTTTTGAGAGAGAGGATGTTGAGAGCCCACCCCGCATCCTCGAATGTCGTGTCCTGGGGCTCCCAGGAGAGGGCCCGGGTGAATGGCAGCGCGGGGCTACGAGGAGCGAAGTTAAGCCCTGCGCCGCAAGTACCTCTGCCAGGTGTGCGGTACTCTCCTAGTGAGGAGAGAGCCCCGCAGGTGCCCGACACCAGCGAGAGGAGCCCCGCTGCCTTACGAGAAGTCCCGGCCCCCAGGAGAGGGTCCGGGTCAAGAAAAAGTCCTCCACTCCAGCCGGTGAGTGTCCGAGGGAGCCAGGGGGGGAGAGAGAAGGAGTCAGAGCGGCCCGTATGCTCAGAGGGCTGCTCCAAAGTGGTGACATGGTTTTGAAGGCCCCCGTGGGGGTCCCAAGGCCTCGTGGGCCCGTGCCGCCCATGGCGGGCACTTTCCTCCGATGTTTGGAGGCCCGTGTTCTTTTCACATTTTTGGGGGCATATGATTATTTTCAGAGCCCGTGCGGGGCTCCAACGATTGGGCATGATAATTTTAAGGGCCCCGTGTGGTCCTACATTTGGGGGCATGTTTGCTTCAGGAGCCTAGGTGGCTCCCCTGCCCCCCATTAGGTTTTAGAGCCAGATGGCTCCAGCATTTGGCGCAGTTTGTCCTGAGGGCCAGTGAGAGCCCATGCTGCCGTTTTAATGATTTGCAGCTGCCCAGCAAGTAGGGGCAGCTGCACCGTTTAGGAATTTCTTTTCAGGGGTCATGTCTTTGTGGATCTAGGAGTGAGGTGCAATCCTTTGCCCTACCTTGACCTTCCTCAGCTGCGCAGCACTTAGTGCCTGGTGCAGCGTTTAGGCCTCCAGTGAGTGTTCTCAGCTGCCCAGCAAGTAGTGGGCAGCTGCAACATTTATGTTTGCGCAGATGGCGCACCCCTGACTGGCACTGCCTTAGCAGCGCATCCTGACATTCTGGACACAGGGCATTTGAGCCCCTTCTTAGATGGCCAGTTGGCCATGGGGCTGGCTGATTTATAGGGTGCAAGGCCCTAATGTGATTTACGTGCTGAAGTGATTGTGGTGCTAGGAAATGTAATGCATTTAGTATGTTTTACGCACCCTGTGTTTTATACCTCTTAACTGTGGTTCATGATTATGAGGTTGTTTTGCATTCATGTGGTTATGCTAGTGAGGTTATGTTTCACTCTGTGATTTACGCCCCTAAATGTGAGTTATACCTAGGAGGTAGGGTCTAATGTGTTTAGACTAGTGGGAAAAGTACATAATGTAGTTTATGTTACAGGTTGAGATGGAGTACAGTGATTACCAGTAGTTGCTGGTTGTAAGTTTATGATCTATTTTTACTTGTACCAATTTCTGCTAAGTATTGATCCTGACAGTGGCCCACATGGCCCTGTCCGGTGTAAATAATCCTTTGTGAATATTGCCCGTGCCAGTTGGCACAATGTATATTGTGTGATTACTATCTGATATGTTTTGACAATACAAAAGTTATTTTTATATAACCTTGTGTGGAGTTCCTTTTGTAGTGTGCCTGGGATGTTGTTGCTGTGTGCGTGCGCAAATGCTTTACACATTGCCTCCGGGATCAGCCTGACTGCTAGTGCCAAGCTACCAAGGGGGTGAGCAGGGGTTATCTTTGGCATGTAACTCCCTTGCCCTGACTGAAGTGGTGGTTTTTGCCTGGCTTTGGCGCAAGCCTTAGCCAACCAGAAATCCCAGTTCTAACAGAAGCCTGCCCTGACCACGTGGAAAAGAGCATCATAAATAACTTGGAAACAAGGCACTGGGCGATTTTATGGACATACCCTTCTTAGTTATGGTAACTGGTTAAAAAGTAACTCTTCTTATCAAGATGCCTCTCTTTCCAATAGTAAGAGATATACATGCATTTGATCCCCTCCACATATTTAAGGGGAAATTTACTAAACTGTGATGCGGTGCAGCTAATCAACCAAAGTTGCTGCAGTGCATTGTGCTAAAGGGAGAGTAAAAAACAGTGCCATATCTACAAACATATGGAGCTGTTTTTCTTTCCCTGGCGATGGCGCATGTAAGGCTGCCAGGTGCCAATTCACACACCCTTTCATTATAGTGTGAGGGTGTGTGTGTTCTGTGAAGCATATGTTTTGTACTGGAAGGGGAGATTTTAGTACAAAAGCTATACTTTAATACTTTTCCATGTTTTCAGTGAATATAATTCTGCACATATGCAAAATTTGGAAAGTTTGGAGAATAAAAATATTTCTCCTCCGTTGCGCTTGCCTCGAGGAGGCATAATGTTTTGGCACAACCCACTGTATACAATTATTCGTAAAAAGGGATTTGCATCAACACCCATGGCTAGTTGCACGGGAACACCCAGGTACCATTAATGGAACATTCCCTTGTCACAAAGTAATACAAAGTAACAGATATTAGCACATATCGCTAATTTACATTACTTTGGTAAACTTAACAACTAAAATTCTGATTTGCGTCAGAAAGTAAATTCAACCACAACCCTTTGGAAAGGGTTTGCATTCAAAAAGTATGGAAGCAGCAGGTGGGTCTCACATGCTCTGCTGCTAAGACGACGTTCGACCTCTCCCTTCCCCCACATTATTTTCCATCTGCTTCCAGCAACGCAGAGACGCAAAGACGCAGTATAAACAGAGCAGAGGTAAAGGTGCTTACTTGCAGAGGCTGCCCCCAAAATGGGCTAGAGAGCCAGCGCCATAACTAGCGCCATGCCCCCGGACAGAAGTAGGTGGGGCCGGTTTGTGGCTCGCAAAAGCGCCGAAGAATGGGGAAAACACCGGACCCCCGTGACGGCAGCCGAAGAGGTGCCGTCACACCCGGACAATGGGGGCCAAGGCAAAACAAGAGTCAGACAAGGTAGCGAGTTGTGGCCTAACTCCGGGACAGAAGCTACTCCCTCCCTGCGCAAAGAGAGCGCAAACCCAACTTACCAAAGAAAGCAACCCAGAAGGGCCAAGAGACAATACCAAGGAAGTTTGTTATGACATAACATGCAAAATATGCAAAGTATATACATGTTTCCTTATATTTATAATAAACTGTGGGAAACAAATGACCGCCACAAGACGAACGTGTACGCTGGCATTTTTTTTTCATGATGAAGAATACAGTATGGGGAATGTGACATACAGGTGAGAGTGGGCAGAGTGTGGGTGTTATTGATGGGCAAGGCTGCCGGGTTCAAACAGTACCGCAGTGGTGCATTGTTCTTCCTCGACAGCAGCTGGTGATGCATGTCTGTCACAGGGAGAGAGGCTGTTGTTTTGGGTGAGAGAGGAGAACACTGCAACCACAGTAAGGCTCCAAGATTAATTAATGACACTAAAAGGAAGTAAGGCCTTTGTGTGGCACTGTGAGGGGAAAACCGCCAGGTTTTACACTGGGATAAGTACTTAGCTGTGTGTAGCTATCTGCATTGTTTACTTGGTAGTGGGTCGCTGGGCTGGTTTCTCCCCCTATCTAATCATCCCCCTATCTAATCATCTCTTTGTGGGCTTTGGAGCTAGCCTGGAAAGTTATTCCTGATTTTTAAAAATATATATTTTTTAGAGCAGAAAGTACATGAGCAAAATAATAAAAGCCTAGGAACTTAAGTATGGGGAAGCACTTAAATGCAGGCAATTTGATTTGGAACCTGGATGTTGACTTGAGACTTTAAATCAAAGCAAAAACAGGGAGAGCCCAAGAGAAGTCAGCATCTGCAGCAGCAAGAGCAGAGTGTAGTCTACAGCTGTGCCAAGGGTTAGTGCCAGCATTAAGTTAATTGAGCTCAGAGGATGACTTAGTAACTGTTAAAGAAGCCTTGGCCGATCTCCCTCAAGAGTTGGCAGCAGCAGAAGGGACCTCGGATCCGGGCTGGCTCATAAGAATGAAAACACCATGCCAGTGTATAGAAAACAGCATGGCGATAGAGCACAAGGAAAATGAGGAAATCAAAAAGGAGAAGAAAGCTAAAACAAAATCTCCTGCAGGTGAATACTAATGATGTAAGTGATAACACAAATCAAGGTAAAACGAAAGATTAACCGCTCTTCGCAAAAGTGAATGTAATGCCGGTGGGGCACCAGGAGTCAGTCTCGCACACAGCGTTGGGGCTGCCAGCAATCCCAGAGACTCTCCTCCAAAGCTCTACTAAACGGCTAACAATGATCCAGGATAATGATATTCAGCAACTCCTACAATCTCAATCTCCATCACAAAAGCAGTCCTTTTTCCTAGCCACTGTTTCAGAGACAGTCTTGGAAGACCAGCGCCAGCTCCAGGTCCTGGAGTCAGCTCGGCCCCAGGAGGTACGTCACTCTACTAAGCAGCAGGGTGAAAGTGTCACTGCACAGATGGATATAAAGCCTGTGTTGAACATTATTCTTGATGAAATCAGAAAAATTAAAAGCTTCCCAAGCAGTTGAAATTGCATCCCTGTACCAGTGACTATCAACATTTTAAGAACAAATGGGGACCTTTCCTGAAAGAATGCAAGAGGCTGATTAAAAAATCTTGCAATTTGAAGCCATGCAAGTTAATCTAGCAGGGAAGCAAAAAACTTTGCTGGAAAAAAAAATAAACGAGTTAGACAATCACTCGCATCACTTTAATCTAAGAGAGGTAGGCGTTCCTGAGGGCTGTGAAGGTCCGCAGGTCCTTCAATGAGTTGATGCATTTATTAAGCAGCATGTTTTACCTGACTATTAAGGGGATCTGATAATCACACAGGCACAGAGGGTCCCGGCTCAGCTATTCTCTAACTCAAAATGACACCCACAGTACTGGTGAATTTTGCTGACTATCGCACAAAGGAGTCTATCTTAGCAAAAGCTATTGAAAATAAACAGTTTCAACTGATGAAATACTTTGCTGTAGTGTCTTTTTTGGTATGTCAGTGGTGGGAGCCCATTGCCGGAATGAATTTGTTCACAGGCAACAATTGCTCAATAGTCAAAGTTAAGGGTACTGGTTAAAGGTCAGTTCCACTGGTTCGCTTATTTGGGTGAAGCCCAGGACTTTTTACAAAAGATTTCTAACTAAGTGTCTAGCCATGAATGTATAAAACTGGAAGTGAAACAGATGGTTATAATGTTCATATAGGGGAGGGGATGTCGGTCCACCAGAGGGGCAACACCATAGCACCCAGGGAAGGCCTCCATTGCAGTGAGAGAGATATTGTGGGCTATTCCCCTCTAACCAGGGTCTGGGGCTTCAGGGGGAGACACAAGGTATTATGGATTGAGGGTGGTTCTGTGAGTGGAGGGGAGCATGTTTTTCAAAAAAGAGAAGAATCATTGGGGAATATATATCTTTGAAAATTTATCATAAAGGGAGGGTTCAATCCAGAGCAGGCTACCAGGGCAATGGGTCTTAAAGTCTTATTTATCTTGTGAAATGTCAACGGAACGTTCAATAAGTAGAATCAAGGGAATCAGATTAGATGGGGGTAGAGGTCCATCTGTGCAAAGGGGTAGAGTGGTCGGTTGCCCAAGTTTGTAAGGACCTTAATGGCAGATGGATATGGCGTAGAGTCAGTGTTAATGGCAATCCTCTGAATTTGGAGAATTACTATGCCCCAATAGAGGACGATACAAACACAATCATACAGATCAATAACATGGTAAAGAGGGCAGTAGGTCCAGTAATTCTAGGGTAGGTAATTATGTTCAGGATTTAGTCTGGCAATCATCTAATAGAACGAAAAAGCAACAGAAGCCAAATACTAAAAGGGTGCTAGATGTGATGACTGATCCATGGTGCAGAGACCACTTCAGAATCTCACAACATACCAGTTTCTCCAACAATTTTCAGTCATCTTCTCATATAGACGATTTTCTTATTTACAGCTCTGTGAAATGTGTAGGTTTAGAAATGTGGGTAAATTAATTTTCGGACCACTCTCTGGTTGCCATTTAAATTGAATTGAAGGTAAGAAAAAGAGAGAGGTCCAGATGGCAGGTGGATCGTAAACTTCTTGCCAATCAGGAGTGGTTAACAAGCATGAAAACATGTATTGTGAAGTTTTTTTCAGCTGAGTAAAGCTACAGCATCACTTTTTTCAGTCTGGAGTGCTTTTAAGGTAGCAATTCGGGGTCAGAAAGTGGCATTTATGGCTTTACAATCCAAATATCATGCAGCACAAATAGTTGAGCTACAATCAGCAGTTTGGGGCCACAAATATTAAAATACACTCATCTGGCTGAAGCAAAACACGAACTGAGGGAATTTTTATCTTAGAGCAGATCAAAAGCATATGAGTAAAATCATATGGTTGGTTAATTTCTGGCTTGGCCAACTAGGGTTAGACACAGAGCTCCAGAAACTAGGGACAGGGGTTTTGGTCTCTGGCATGGTCGAGGTGTCAAATGTTTTCTTACAGCACTATAAAACATTGTATGCAAGTAAATGCGTGGTCCCTCACAAAAGTATATATCAATACTTTCAGTCCATTAGGCTTCCCCAGCTGGCAAATACCCACAGAGAGGGTATGGTAGCATATATATCAGTTTAGAGCTCCAGCAGGCTTTGGCCTCAATGCCTTGTGGGAAGGCCTATGGCAACAACAGTTTTCCAATGAAGTTTTTTAAAGCATTTTCTATCAGCTTGCGTCA
Source organism: Lissotriton vulgaris (assembly GCF_964263255.1). Lineage (NCBI taxonomy): Eukaryota > Metazoa > Chordata > Amphibia > Caudata > Salamandridae > Lissotriton > Lissotriton vulgaris. The sequence goes on from NC_141691.1 coordinate 1,371,513,694, forward strand.
TTCTTGATGGAGCTTTTTATTTTATAAGAGAAGGAGGTGAGGTCTCATCAACTTTTAAGGGATCTAAAATCATTCATTCTTTGTTAAAAATCCAAGAGATGTCAACTCATACAGACAAATTAGTTTATTAAACACCAATTATACATTTTTAATGAAAATATGGCAAACCATATCACCCAGGTAGCCCAGGTGGTAATACATAACAACCAGACTGGATTTGGGGCTTAAGGATGATGTCAGACAATATTGTTTTTTAGTTAGTGCACTAAATTATTTTAGGTGAATCAGACGTCTGCACTTATAATGATGGTCGATGCAGGGAGTGTCTTTGACCTGGTAAACTGGGATGCCTTTTATAGTCTAATGAGGTTTGATTTTCCTTCTCAGTTTACTTCAGTGCTCCAGAATCTTTTTCGAGGGGCTCAGGCTAAGGGGTTTGTTAATTCTAATCCAGCTTGGATGGTGGCAATAAATAGGTTAACATGCCAGGTGTGTCCTTTGTCTCCTGTTTTACTTTTTTTATGGAATCTTCTCGGTCAGTATTCAGGAGAATATGGGGATAGAAGCACCTATCAAAGTTCAAATTAATCCCGGATGACATAATTCTTTACCTCAGGCCTCAAGAGCAGAACATTCAAAAGCCGTTGGACGAGTCTGAGCAGTTCCAATCGATCGAGGAAATAAAATAAAAGAGAACAAAACAGAATTGCTTCAATTAATAGCCCTCTAAGCATTATCTCTTCTACTCTTCTGCAGCAGGCTCGTTCTCTCAGTCTGATTCGTTATTCTGGGATACATGGAACCAATCTTTATTCAGAGCTTTACCAATTCAAGTATGCAGTGATGATGAAGAAGATCAAGGACCTATTGGATAAATTTATTTATTTTTTATTTATTTTTGACGATTTTTAAAGCGCGCAAATACCCGAGGGTGTCTCGGCGCTGTGACACAGAGCTCTCCGTAGGAAAAGGAAACTAGGCATGGAATAGCCATGTTTTCAGATTTTTTCTGAACTTAAGCAGGGTAGGTGCACACTTAAGGTGGAGAGGGAGAGTGTTCCACAGTCTAGCTGTGGCAACGGTGAAACGTTTGTCTCCCCAGTTAGCCCTTCTTGTGCGGGGGAATGTTAGCAGATGGGCAGAAGATGAACGCAATGTTCTTTGCTGTTCAGGTGGGCGAAAGGCTTGTTTTAGAAATAGGGGGCCATGGTTATGAGTGGCTTTGTACGCTATGCACAAGGCTTTAAATTTGATGCGGCTCCTTACCGGCAGCCAATGCAGCTGTTGGATGTAGGGGGAGACAGATGCAAATTTAGGAATGCGTAGCAGGGTCCTAGCTGCTGCATTCTGTACAGTCTGTACTTTATTGAGGACCTTTTGTTGTGCATTTAGGAGTAAGGCATTACAATAGTCGGTCTTAGAAAAGACTAGCGTGCTGACTAAAGTTTTGCCTGCGGAAGATGGTAGGTACGGGATGAGTTTTTTGATTTTTTTTAAGGTGTGGAAAGCAGATGAGACCACTGAGTTTGCGTGCTGCTGGAAGGACAGTTTGTTGTCGAAGATGACCCCCAAGTTTCGTACCTTGACCACTGGTACTGGAGGTTGTCCCATTTGTTGGGGCCACCATTGAGGAGACCATGTTGATTGAAGTCTCCCGAATGTCATCACTTCTGTTTTATCAGAATTTAGCTTGAGGCAATTTGATGACATCCAGGAGCTTATTGCTTCCATGCCAGATTGGAAGTTTGACGCTACTGTTTGGCCATCATCGAATACGGACAACACCAGTTGTGTGTCGTCTGCGTATGTAGTGAGAGAGATACCGTGGGACTTGATGACCCTCGCTAAGTCCAACACATATATATTGAACAGTGTCGGGCTTAGCGAGGATCCCTGTGGTACACCGCAAGGCAGGGAGAAGGTCTGGGAAGTGTATTGTCCCAGCTTCACCGTTTGTGGGCGGTTTGACAAGAATGAGGCCAGAAGCTCTTTAGCCTTGTCCCTTACTCCTATGGCCGCGACACGGTCGATCAGAGTGGCATGATCGACCGTGTCGAAGGCTGCGGACAGATCTAAAAGTATGAGGATTGCAGCTCCTCCGTTGTCCATAATGGATCGAATCTCGTCCGCCGCCTTCAGGAGAGCTGTCTCTGTGCCGTGTCCCTGACGGAACCCGAACTGGGTGTCATCCAGTAAGTTGTTGTTGTGGATGTAGGTTGCCAGTTGTTGGTTCATGATCTTTTCAAAGATTTTGGCCGGAAAAGGAAGGCATACAATAGGCCTATAACTGGATGGGAGAGACGGGTCTAGGCTGGGTTTTTTGAGTAGCGGTTTGATAATGGCTTCCTTCCATACTGAAGGGTAGGTGCCGGATGTGAAAATTGCGTTGCAGATCGTAGTGAGTGACGGGGCAACAGCTTCTGGGATAAGGTTGAGAACAGCAGGAGGGCATGGATCAAATGGAGATCCAGATTTGGTTCGGGCGATGAGAGGTTGAACCGTATCTTTCGTGATATTTTCGAAGGCTGAGAAATTAGGAATGTTATTTGTCGTGGGGTGCTCGGTAGGGGATAAGGAAGGGTCAGGTGCAAAGGTGGAGAAAATGGCTCTGACCTTGTCTTCAAAAAATTTGGCCAGTGCATCTGAGAGGTCCTGTGATCCCTCTGAGGGGGGTGGGGGAGGATTGGACAGGTATGATACTACCTGGAACAGTTTTCCTGATGAGTTTTTGGCCTGGTTGATTTGGTTGGTGTAGTAAGTGGTTTTCTCGGATGTGATCAGTTTTTTATAGTTGGAAAGGGCATTTTTATAACTGATCTTGTCTGCGTTATTATAGTGTCGACGCCATTGTCTTTCTGAGTTCCTGCAATATTGGCGTTGCAGTCTGAGTGATTCCGAGAACCAAGGGGCTGAAGGATGCTTTCTGTTCCTGTTAGATGTTTTTGTGGGGGCTAGTTTGTTACAGGCTGCGTTCAGGATGTTTAAGTAGGTGGCTGACGCAGCTACAGGGTCTTGATTGTTTAGCGGAGGACTGTCCCGTATGATCTCAGTGAGCTGGTCGATATTAATGTTTTTCCAGTCTCTGTCTAAATGGACACTAACAGGGAGGGCAGCACTTATAAAAATGTCCATTTTACACTTGTTGATATTTCTCTTCTCTAATGTTCCGATAAAAATAAGAATGGCTTATTTTAAGGAACTAGATGTATTTTCCCGACGTTTTGTTTGGAACAAGAAGGCCCTGAGGGTTAAACGCTTAGTACTTCAACTATTCATAAGTCAGGGCTGGCTGGCATTGCCTCTTAAGCGCACCTATTATGAACCTTCCCTCTTGGATATATTAGCATAATCCATAGAGGCCAAGGCGGGTCTCTAGACTGTTATTTTTTTGGGGGGAAAGATGGTACAGAAGCCGGTATCCCGGCTTCCGGTATTCATCAAAGACAAGATACAAAATAGTCAAGGAATTCAGTACGAGACTTCAAGCATTTTATTAATCAACTAGTTTATTTGAAGGTTATGAGTATTTGCAGAAAATGTTATGTAAATATCTTGGCCTAAAATATCATGCATGCATTTAAGATTCTGGAACATAAATGGTTTTAAGGAACTAAGGGCCATATGAATCATCAAGCTGATTTGCGATTCTGAAATAGCGATTTTTTAGAAACCGCTATTTCAGAATCGCAAATTAATATATATGTACAAATTCGCAATTTTTTGCGAATTCTTAGTATTCCTTAATTGCGGTTTGCAAATTGTGAATCGCAATTAAGGAATACATTCCCATTCATTTCTATGGGCCAGAAGGCCCATAGGAATGAATGGGAAGTTATTCTCACTTTTGCGATTCGCAATTTGTGAATCGCAAATTGAGAATAATTTGAAGGGTGCAGGGGTGTACAAAGGACACCCTGTTGCACCCCTGAAATAAGCATGGGTGCACATGTGGTGCACATACATGCCCTAACGGCATGTATGTGCGTCACATGGCACTTTGAAAAAAACCAAAAATGTGCATTTTTCAAAGAATTCGCAACTTACCACCAACTTGAAGTTGGTGGTAATTAGCGATTCCATAAGGACAATTTGCATTTTTTTTTTTGCTTCATACATTGCATTTAAGGAATCGCAAAGTTTGCGATTCCTTAAATGCAATTGCAAAATAAGGAATCGCAAAATGTGCGATTCCTTGTTTTGCACCAGATTTTTCTTCAAACATACCATTTAGCAAATTTGCATTCGCAAAGACCGAAATTCAGCAAATTTCAGCATTTGCGAATGCGAACTTGCTTGATACATATGGCCCTAGGACACTTTTTTTGGTGAGGGGAAAATATATTACTTGGCAAAATTTCCATGAAAGGTGTGGCAATCAATGCAAGCTTTTTTTTCTAGGTTCTCAACAGATTATTCAGCTATTGAAAAATTGTTGCCCTGAGTCCAGTACAATCTCTTCCCCAACAATATATGCTTTGTTTAGGGCAAAACTAAAGGCGATTGGTAGATTATTACGGAACCTAGGAGAGAGCCACCTGTTGAAATGTTTTCTAGATAAAATCATCCTGTCTACACACTGCTGCTTCTCAGAGGCAAAGTGGCAGTCGATCTCGCTACTAGGACTTAAGGCTTTAAGAGCAGCACATTTTAAGAGGATGTCCTTTTTATCTCGCTGGATGGCATACTACACTCTTAGGTCCCTTCAAAGAATGTATTCCATCTTCAACAGGGGATGGGCAGCTGGTAACATATTTTTTTTACTTGACAAATGGTTGCACAGTTTTGGGAAAAGGTGTTTGCTGCCCTAAGTCTAGGCTTGTAGACTATCATGATCCGGGCCTGGTGTGGCATTCTTTGGCTTTTTAAGACAGAGGCAGAATATTTCGATAGGTAAAGGTGGTCAGGCTTTTACCACAATTGCCTCTTTAATAGGTCACTCCTTGATCCTTCAGAATTGGAAGACACCTAGATAAATCTTTGATTGCTCTATGAATCTGCTCATTAAAATAAATAAATAAATAAATACATAAATAAATAAATAAATTTAAATATATATATATATATATATATATATATATATATATATATATATATATATATATATATATATATATATAGGAACACTCCAAGAACACTCCAAGCTTCAGCATGCAAGTAAGGCACTGACTCCGTGACATTGATGATCCCAAATAAGTTTTATTCACTCATTAGGCTGCTTGACGCGTTTCGGCGGTAAGCACCCGCCTTGTTCACAACATCCTTACAGACTGTGGTTACATTTATACCCCTCTGTCATAGCATTACATCATGTGTGTTTCACTCTTGTTTTGTGGCACATTCTAGCTTGTTTTACATTTTTTAGACATGGTCCCCATGGCAACATCGGGTGACGCCTAAGTTAGATTGACATAGAAAAGTTACTTTCACTTTCACAATCCCGGATCACGTCACCCTCCCTCTCACGTTATCGTGTTTCTATAGAAACCTTCCGGCAATCTCAGCCCAGTGATTTTCCTCCCTGTAGCTCGGCGTGCGGCGTGATGCCCCCGTACTGATGCCAGACGATCGCGCGCTCCTGTCTTTCCATTCCCCTCAGTGCTGGTGAGTGTTATTTAACATTGCCCATTGGTAATTATTCTATTGACTGTGTCGGGTACTGGGTGCTATTGGTGGCGTCGAGGCAGATTTGTTACTAATTTGTTCGTAAGCGCTCGTTGCGATTAATTTATATTCTGTCTACTTCGCGCTGGTTACGGGAGGAATTGAGTTAAGATTGCACTCCGGTGGTTTAGGATATCCTATCGCATAGTTTGCGCTTAGTGATTTTATATACACGTGTCTGCTGGGGGAACCGTGGGGGACTATCTGTTGTTGCAAACATACCTTCATTTGTGGTGCGCCCCCGCAGTAGCGCTACATTATGTGCCTAGGTCTGACAATTTAATTATACCATATCATATCAGCAATGCTGTGTGAGTTATGTCAAAACCATATCGCCTTTTTACTACTATAGTCGTCTCCCAGTGGACAGGCGTTCTAGCGTGTATGATTGTTTGCGCTCTGCGTGCTATCCTTATTAAGGCATGCACTATTATAACCGTACTTTCAGATAACATTCATAGTCACATTAATCAAACATGCAACATTATGGATAGTTTACATACACATTCTGAATAATAATTCTTCATCTCCATGTCTTTGTGTGTGTATAACAGTTGATTCTGCTAAGAATGCTGCCTACAAGCTGAAACTGTTCTCGGGGTAGTGATTGTGCTCTTATATACAGTGATACTTGAATTAAAACTGAACAAAAGATGTTTTTACTGGAAGGGAGAGAATTCTATTGCGGAAGAGGTCGGGCTTAACCTACTCAAGCCTGGGCCCTGGTCCCATACTTACAGGTGTACACTTAGAGCTTCATCAGAGTTGAGGCCATTTGGTATTTTTGAATTAAGTAGAATAATGTACCTGGATTCCAATCTCCTCAAACTCTGGAGGCGATTACCACCTCTGATATTTTTTGGGACATTGTCAATGACAAAGTATGAGAGTACTCCTATGTCGCCTGCATGGGCCGTATTGATGTGCCTGGCCACTGGGTAGGCTGGGTCATCATTGGTGACTGCGCGAAGATGCTGGAGAACTCTTATATGCACAGGGTGAATGGTACTCCCCACATATTGTTTACCACAGATGCAAGTTAACACATAAACTGCGTAATCCGTTTTACAATTGTATTTGTCTCGGATCTTGTATGGTTTCTTTCTAAAGGGCACCTCTACCCTGGTAGTGTTTACACCGTGTTTACACGCTTTACACTTGGTACATTTGTTGAACCCCTTAATTTTAGAAAGCCAATCGCCAGATTTTTTGATTGAGGGTGCATTGCAGACTAGGTGATCCCTCATGGATTTTGCCTTCCTGAATGCTATCATTGGCCTGTTGCCACACAGTTCTCCAATTATAGGGTCTTTCCTCACTAATGGCCAATGTTTGGTCAGTATTTTCCTGACCTGGTTGTGATATGCATTAAAACCTGTTATTAGTCTAGGGGGTTCCCTTTTTGGGGTTTGCCCTGTTTGATCTTGTCTCTGAGTGAACAGTAGATCTTTCCTATTGGTTTTGCTACATTTTAAGTCTGCTTTACTACAAGTTTTTTGGCTGTACCCTCTCTGTTTAAGTCTCGTGAACAGGTTTTCTTTTGCCTCATCTAGCCCAGTTTTAGTGCTGCAATTTCTCGTCATCCGTAGGCACTCCGCATAGGGAATTGATTCCTTAAGGTTTTGCGGATGGAAGCTTTGTGCGTGAAGCACTGAGTTTCCAGCAGTTGGCTTTCGATATGTTCTTGTCTGGATTTTCCCCTGTTCTATGTAGAGTTCTACATCTAGGAATTGTATCGAGGTGGTGTCAGTGGTGCAGGTAAATCTCAAGTTAAGTGCATTTTCGTTTAGTTCTAATGCAAACAATTCTGCTTCTTCTTTGGGGCCTTTCCACAGTATAAAAATATCATCGATGTACCGCTTGTACATGACCACATTTTTAGATAATGTGGTCTGGTGTTTTGCAGTTAGTACCTGTTCCTCCCACCAGCCCATGTGTAGGTTCGCATAGCTGGGGGAGAAACAGGTACCCATAGCTGATCCTTGTATTTGCCTATAGTGGAGTCTGTTGAAGATGAAGTTATTATTAGTTAGACACCACTCTGTCATCTCTAACAGCATTTTTGTGTGATTGTACAGTGTGATTGGTCTCTGCCCTAGAAAGTGATTTACTGCTCGTAGCCCGTCATGGTGTCTAATGCTTGTATATAATGATTGTACATCAAGAGTCATAAATACAAAATCATCTTCCCATTTCACATCATATATTTTTCGTAGGAAATCGCTAGTGTCTTTTATATATGCCGGGAGTTTCTTGACAAATGGTTGCAAGAAATGATCAATAAATATGCTAGTTCTTTCAAAAAGGCTGCCTATGGCAGCAATTATTGGTCTACCCGGTGGCTTTTTTTCATTCTTATGTATCTTAGGAATAAGATAAAGTTGTGGGCATACTGGGTAGTCAGTTTTCAAGTATTCAAATTCATCTTTGCTCAGAAGTCCTGTACTCTTCCATTTGTATAGTTCATTCGTGTATTTTTCTTGAATTCCCACAATGTGCGTGGGGGTTATCCTGGCATAGCATTCCTGGTCTTGCAATTGCGACATTGCCTCGTTGTTATACATTTCTAACGGCCATAGCACAATGTTTCCCCCTTTATCTGACCACCTGATTACAATGTCCGATCTAGCTTTGATCTTTTCCATTAGTTTTTCATATATTGCATTCCTGTTCTGATGTTTTTTGTAGAACTCATCCGAGCTTTGTAGGGACAGATCTTTCAAATCCTCTATCACATAATCTGTAAATAAATCAAGACCATCCTTTGGCATGGCCGGCATGAAAACTGACTTTGGTTTAAAGTTAGTTTTTTCCGTTCTGTAGATATCTATGTCTGCCATTTCTGCAGCCGTGCCCGATGATACCAAGTCGTTAATGTTGTCATGTTCTATGTCGATCATGTCTCTCAGAGCATTCATGTTGGCCACACTTAGACCTTGACTGTTTTGGATACTTGGTTGAGTTGTCTCAGTTTGGCATGTTGTGTTCACAAAGTATTTTTGAAGTTTCAATTTCCGCATATACTGGAAGAAATCAATTCTAGTTTGAGCATAGTCAAAGTTCGTGTGGCACAGAAAGTAAGGCCCAAAGATAAAATCTCCATTTCTCCTTGTGATAATTCCATGTTGGAAAGGTTGATCACCGTGTTGTCGATACTCTTTGTGTTGTCTGCCATTATCGTCGATTTTTCTTTCTGTATTGCTTCTTCGTTGTTGCTGTGGCTTTTGCCGTTTCTTTGTCTTTTTCCCCACCGTCTGTTTTTTCGGCGGCGACTTTTTGTTTTTGTTGAGAATCCTGTTTTGAGGTTGATTTGTTCCTTTGCTGATACGGTATTCTCGGTCTCAACGTGGTGAGGCACTGTAACCGTAAAAAAGCCAATTCTTGTGCTGGTGTCGGTACTGGTCCAGTGGCACCTAGGGAATTGTTCATCTCACTTTCCGATTCATAGTCCGTACTTAAATCTGTATATATATATATATATATATATATATATATATATATATATATATATATATATATATATATATATATATATATATATATATATATATATATATATATATATATATATATATACATATATATCCGGTAAGCACAAACGTCAGGTACAAGTTAGTATCTTGAATGACGAGGCAGGACCCATGGATAGTGCAGGTTTTTCAATTTATTGTGCGACCCAACACCAGTCCGACATGACGCGCTTCGGCTTTTACAAGCCTTGATCACATGACACAGACATGGGGCTGATGACCCTTATTTAAAGTGCACAGTGCTCATTAACATAATGAAGAGTGAAGACATACTTCAACATTTGGTGCCATAATGCTATTAGAATGCGTTTGTGCAACTCTCAATTTAAACACACAAATACTGTAAAAATTGATTGTGCAAACAGTAGCAAGGTTAGCACGTACTTTGGATTAATTAGAATCCTAAATACAACTAACCAAGGATGGGGGTAATTCTGATAAAAACAATTATTTTATATAATATGCCTTTAAAACAATAAATAATCACTTTTACCACCCATTACTGTTGAAAGTGCATATTTTTACTGTGTGCAAAATTTAGCTGCAACAATAAAAATAAATCAAAATGCAATGCCTATTTTCGAAAGAAACCCTAAAGTTAATTTCAAATGGCAACAATAAAGCCCAAGTGGGCATGCAATACTGTTTCAAAATAGGGTTTAAATGCAATTTACCTTTGTTATGAAACAACAGATGGTAGCGCCCAAGTGGGCAAGACCCCTTAGTGCAAAATACGCAATGATAATTTCTAAAATAGCAAATCTTCATTATGTACAACTATATAGTGCTACCAGTGAATTTTAAAAACATATGATGTTAAAATTCATGTATTAACAGATGTGTGGAGGACTTATACAAAGGGGAAAAAGCATAATGTTCATTGACAGATTTATGTTCAGTTTTGTGCTAGGTTTATATCCATCTCGTACAGTAACGATGATAATCCTTAGAGAATGGAAACCTATAAATACGTGTAACAATCATCGCTGGTGTTAAGCCCATTTGGAATCTTTGTGTCAAGTAAAATTATATGTCTAGTCTCCAGTTTTCTCAGTAAAATCTCCCTGTCACCACCTCTCCGTTGTGGGGGTACACAGTCTATAACAAAATAAGTTAAAAGAGAAGCATTTTTTACGTGTACCTTGTTGAAGTGTCTAGCGACCGGGTACGCGGGATCAGCATTAGTGATGGCCCTTAAATGCTGTAAAATTCTTTTGTACACCTGCGGTCTGGTACTGCCCACGTACCTAAGACCGCAAGGACATTCTAGTACATATACCGCGTATTCCGATCGACAGTTCAATTTTTCTTTGATCTTGATAGGGGTAGGGAAGAGAGGAGACTGATATTCCGATTTACTGACACCGTTCTTGCAGGTGGAGCAACGCAGAAAACCCTTACTGCTTGATAGCCACGATCCCGTGACTACTTCTGGGTTACTACTAACAAGGTTATCCTGCAAAGATCTGGCTTTTTTGAAAGTTATGTTGGGAACCTTATCCAGCTTGACACCAATAACTGGGTCACTTTTAATCAATGGCCAATGCTGTTTCACAATTTTATGTATGGCTTTATGCTGGCTGTTATACCGAATAATTAAGCGAACTACATCAGTTTTACTATCATCCCTCACTATGCCGGTAAATGGAATCAAGAGGGTTTGTCTATCAAGTTTGTTCGCTCTCAACATAGCACTGTCAATGCAGGAATTAGAGTAGCCTCTCTGTTGAAATCTGATTTTGCATTCATTCTGCGCTGCTATGCATTCAGATCACTACTGCAGATCCTCCTGATGCGGAGCATCTCGCCATATGGGATGCTCCTGATCAGGTGCGCCGGATGGTGACTACTGGCGTGCAGCAGGGTATTGCCTGCCGTAGGTTTGCGGTAGAGTCTACTATGCAGTTGACCATTTGCGACATAGAATTCAACATCTAAGAACACCACACTTTGCTCACTCATATTACAGGTGAAATGTATATTCAGTGTGTTCGTGTTTAATTCTTGTACAAAAGATTTTGCCTCTTCAATGGACCCCTCCCAAATAAAGAAGAGGTCATTTATGAAGCGCCACCACGATTTGACCCTGGTGGTCATGGTCTGATTGTGTTCTACCATGAGGACCTGCTCCTCCCAGTAACCCATGTGGAGACATGCGTAAATGGGAGAAAAACAGGCCCCCATGGCAACCCCCCTGACCTGCAAAAACAATTGATTAGAAAACAGGAACACATTGTTCTCAAGACAAAGAGAAATCATGGCCAAAAGCATTTTTGAATGTTCTGATTGACATGGTGGTCTATTCATTAGGAAATGTTCCACAGCTCTTATGCCATCCCTGTGGTTAATGCTGGTGTAAAGTGATGACACATCCATTGATACCAGCACATATCCTGATTTCCACTTGAATTTGGCCATTTTCCTAAGAAGGTCGCCTGTATCCTGGATATAGGACGGAAGGGATTTCACATGTTCTTGTAGGAAGAAATCTATGTATCTGCTTACATTCTCCAGTATGCTGTTCCTGGCAGAAATAATAGGACGTCCAGGTGGTTTTAATGGGTCCTTGTGATATATATATATATATTTATATTACCTACTGGCGGTCGCCAGTAGGTATATATAGTTAGGACCTAGTTACCATAGGAAATTCTAAACATTCTATTGGGAATAACTTTGGTGTCGATTGAGGGATATGCCTGTAAGTTTCCTTACATTTGCCTCGCTGCGCTCTGCTCCTTCCCTGAAAAGTTTTGGGGGGATTCGTCAAGCGGGGGCCGAGAAAAAAGGGGGGTCCCAAAACGTGTTTTCCCCATGTTAATTTCCATAGGGACATTCTGACAAGGCTACAGCTCGAATGGCTGAACGGAATTACACCAGATTTGGCAAAATGGTAGGGACTGGTATGCAGCAGTGCCTTTTATATGTTTGGTGTAAATCCCTCCAGTAATTTTTGAAAAAAATTCATGTGAAATGTAGCCCAATGCAATTTTCCATAGGACCTTTAGACACGGCTACAGCCCGAACGGCTGAATGGAATTACACCAAACTTGGCAAAATGGTAGGGACTGGTATGCAGTAGTGCCTTTTTTATATTTAGTGAAAATCGCTCCAGTAGTTGTTGAGAAAATTGAATTTTCACAAATTATATATCTATGAGTGGGACACCGTGAGTGCACGTAAGCTTACTGTACTCTGTACCTTCCCGAGTATGAGCTGCATGCTGATTGGCTGCAACTATCTGTCAACACTCCAAAACAGAAATTGTTGGCATCCATCTTGTGCCTCGGTAGACAAAGGCACAGGAAAGCAGAAAAACAAACGTGTAGAACTCAAAAATTCGTAAAATCGCGGGGGTACGCGCACCGTACAGAGTACAGTAAGCTAACAGTAAGCTCCTTGTGGGCCCCCCTGAGCAGGCCTAGGGGGTCAGGGTGCTTCTACCCTGCCCCCTTTGCTTGTTATGCACCTTTGTTTCACTGCTTTCTTGTGCCTTGGTTCTACAGAGGCACATGATGGCTGCCAATACTTCCTGGTTTGGAGTGTTGACAGACAGTGGCAGCCAATCAGCATGCCTTTCACAGGCAAGTAGCATGCTCATTGGCTGTCAACACTTCTAACCAGGAAGTGTTGGCATTCATCTTGTGCTAGGTAGACCAAGGCACAAAAGAAGCAGAAAAACAAACGTGTAGAATGCAAAAAGGGGGAAGGGTAGAAACCCCCTGACCCCCTAGGGCCGCTCAGGTGGTCCCACAAGGATATTAACATATTTAAAGGTTATCCGCTAATAGAATTAGCATTTAAAAAACCTTGCAAATTCACTTAAATAACCATAGGTTTCAGGTCATATATAGTTAGGAATTAACATTTAAAAAACCTTGCAAATTCACTGAAAAAAACCATAGGTTTCAGGTCATATATAGTTAGGTATTAGCATTTAAAAAACCGTGCAAATTCACTGAAAAAAACATAGGTTTCAGGTCATATATAGTTATGAATTAGCATTTAAAAAACCATTGAAATTGCTCGTATATAGTTAGTTGTACTAACTATATTTCGCGCACCCGCAATCCACTGCTGATGATATCACATATTACATCATTCATGACATGGTCAGTGACATCACTGATGACATCACTGATGTCGTCTCCAATAACATCACCGATGACATCTCAATTGACATAACTGATCACATCACTGATGATATCATTCATGTGATAATACGATGCACCTCTTCACACTCTAATATAATATAATATAGGTAGTTATAGTTAGGATTATTTTGAATAGGGAAATCGCAACATTCTATTGTGAATAACTTTGGCACCGGTTGAGGAATCTGCCTGAAAATTTCCTCAAATTTGCCTTGCGGCGCTCCGGTCCTTGCCTGAAAGTTTGGGGGGATTCGTCAAGCGGGGGCCGAGAAAAAAGGGGGGTCCCAAAACATGTTTTCCCCATGTTAATTTCCATAGGGCGGTCGACCTCACTTTTAGCCCGAACGGCTGAATGGATTTCCACGAAACTTGGCAAAATTGTAGGGACTGGTAGCCCGATGTGCCTTTGCTATGTCTCAAGATATGTGCTCCAGTGGATTTTGAGTAATTTAGGTTAAAAAAATATATATATCTATAAACGCGCCCCGGTACGCGCACCGGGGCGCACACCAGCGCGCTACGCGAGTTCGCGAGCGGAAAGCTGATTGGCTCTCGGGTGTCTGTAAACATTAAGCATGGGCGGAAAATCCATTCCGCTCGCGGATTTTGCGGATTTTTGGTAAATTCGCAATCCGCGAACGCTCGCGAATTTACCGAAAATCCGCAAATTCGCACGCAGCTGATTTTTTTTTCTTGGTGATACAATTTTGCGGCGTGCGGTGTAAGTTCGCAATTGCGAACAAGTAGGTGCAGCGGGCAGCAACAATCTCGCACTCGCGAAATTACAAAATTCGCAATTCTGCACAAGAAATCCACTAGCAAGCAGCATAGTCCTTCTGAAAATGATGATTTTTATCAGAATAACTCCTCAGGTTGACATTTGCCTGCCCTTTTTTGGATTTGAGGCCTTTTGACTTTCTTTGGATCACTTTTGGATTAGAAATAAACTTTCACAAGTAAGTTTGTTGGCATTACATTCGCTGTTCTGCAGAAAAACGAGTTTTGCTAAACTGAAAGCACTCAGCAGCTGGTGCAAAAGTTCAAATTCATCATTAGTAGCCATTCCCTGTAGTGCTTCCTGACTGGGGCCCCTCCAGAGTTCAGTTGCTAGTTGCAACAATTGTATGACCCTGCTCTGACCCTCACAGCCGGATCATAGAATAGCTACAAGTAGGCCACAAAGGTCCTGGAAAAAAAAATTGCACTGAAACAGAAAGCAAATTACAGATAAGGAAGCAGGTGCAGACTGGAATTTTAAAACAGTGACACATTAATAAATCAACCCCAAATTAATTCATGTCAGCTGAAGCAGGGCAGGTGTGCTTGCTTTTTCCCCCCATAATCTACAGTGATGATGATGAACCAGAGGGTGGCATTGATGTACCAGAGGGTGGCATGGGTGAAACAGAGGGTGGCAGTGTTGAAACAGAGGGTGCTGTAAACCTGTGATGATGAACAAGACGTAGAAACAACATAGTCACGACCGTTGCGTGCCGACAAGTAAGTTTGCAATCGCGAACTGGTACAAAATCCTCGCAAACTGGCAGAAACCCTTGCGAACACACAAAAAAATCCGCAAATTCGCGAGAATTCGCGGATTTTGCAGATTGCGAGTTCGCAAATTCGCAAAATTCGCGAACGCCAGATTCGCAAAATTCGCCCATGCTTAGTAAACATTCCAAACAGTCCGGAGTGGCTGCCATCTTGTGTCTCGGTAGGATCGAGACACAAGAGGTGGCAAAAACAAAGAGGGAAATTACCAAAAGGGGGCAGGATAGACCCCCCCCAACCCCCCAGGTTTGATGTGGGGGCCATAAAAAGGCCCAGCGGGGCAAAAAAAACATTTTTTTTTCGATTTGCGTGGGGGGAGCGCCCGATACGCGCACCGGGGAGCGTACCGGGGAGCGTACCATGGGGAAAAAAGAATGACAGATTTTTTTTAAAATGTAGCATTTACAAAATGTTCAAAAAACACTAAAAAAATATAAAACAAAAAACAGTTCTTTTTAGAACTGCCTCCAATTTATAAAAAAAGGCTAAATTTTTTTAAAACTCTGTCATTCTTTTTTCCCCATGGTGCGCTCCCCGGTCCGCCCCCGGTGCGCATACCGGGCGCTCCCCCCGCGCAAATAAAAAAAAATGTTTTTTTTGCACCGCTTGTCCCTTTTATAGCCCCCACATCAAACCTAGGGGGTCAGGGTGGGTCTACCCTGCCCCCTTATGGTCATTTCCCCCTTTGTTTTTGCCACCTCTTGTGTCTCAATCCTACTGAGACACAAGATGGCGGCCGGTCCGGACTGTTTCGAATGTTTACAGACACCCGAGAGCCAATCAGCTTTCCGTGCGCAAGTCGCGTGGCGCGCCCGCTGCGCTCCCCGGTGCGCGTACCGGGGCGCGGCCATAGATATATATATTTTTTTTTATCCTAAATCACTCAAAATTCACTGGAGCACATATCTTGAGACATAGCAAAGGCACATCGGGCTACCAGTCCCTACAATTTTGCCAAGTTTGGTGGAAATCCATTCAGGCATTCGGGTTAAAAGTGAGGTCGACCGCCCTATGGAAATTAACATGGGGAAAACACGTTTTGGGACCCCCTTTTATCTCGGCCCCCGCTTCATGAATCCCCCCAAACTTTCAAGGAAGGACCGGAGCTCCGCGAGGCAAATTTGAGGAAATTTTCAGGCAGATTCCTCAACCGGCGCCAAAGTTATTCACAATAGAATGTTGAGAGTTTGCATTGAAAATAATCCTAACTATAACTACCTACTGGCGACCGCCAGTAGGTAATAGGTAATATATATATATATATATATATATATATATATATATATATATATTAAAAAAAGCTATGCAACTCGATGCAGAGTGTTCGTTAAAATAGGCCTTAGTATTGAATCCCCAGAACATTACTCATTTAGTTTTAGGTGCAGACGCACTTTTATGAAACGGACCAATAACTGAATTGGGTGACATTGTCTCTGACATCAGGAAATAATCTTGACACAAACTTAGTTATGACAGAAATGTGGGTTGGTGCCTCTAGCATGGTTTGGCTGTCCCCACACCCGCCACCCTATGTTCTGCTATACATGGAATCACAAGACTAAAGTAGTGGCATAAGTATAGCACAAGTTTTTAGTATGATGACAACATTGCACTTAAAATTTCAATAGACTGCTTCTCCCAACAACTGAACTGGCCAAAATGAGGGATAGATTGCTTAAACCTGGGAGTGTCGCTTTGGTCTACAATAGCATGTATCATGGGCAATGGAAGGAAAATATACTTGCAAAAACTTCTCATCTTTGTTTAATTTATTACCAGTTATTATTTAGTATCTTTTCATATCAAATAAAAACCAATTATGTTTAGCCGCTCTAATATATTTCTAAAAAACCTATAAGACTGGGGTAGTCAAAGTCCTAAAGAAGGGCTGGGCCACTACCATTTCAAGATGGCTGACAACTTTGGGGGATATTCTCAAGAACGTGTGATAATTATCGCAAAATTAGCTTAATGCAACTCTGCACATCGCAGTCTATCGCAGAAAAATAACACTGTGCTAACGTTGAATTCTCAACACGGCGGTACCATGCGATAGTCTCACGCTAACGCATCTAAGGACTGCAATAAAATCACAGTGACAGAAAAATACGTGAAACACAAACACGGAAAAAGTTGGGATGTGGCCAACCGTGATTAAAAAACAGCGATAATCAGCGACAGGCCTTCAATTCCCACACGTCATGCGGGAAAATGCACTATAAAAGCAACAAAAAAAACACCAAAACCAAAATGTACTGCGTAGTGCCATTAATGCACCCAGACCGAGTGCAGTGGACAACTCGAACCCCAAAAGCCCCACGGAGGACCAGCCAGGAACCCCGTGGTCGGGCAAGGGCAAGGAGAAGAGGAAGGGGAAGATGGGGTTCAGTCCACAGGAAAACCGATCATCGTCACGGAGGTGATAGAACACTACCAACAACTGTTCGTCACCTCCAATGTGACATTTTTGTCACCTCCAATGTGACATTGGCAACACAAACGGAAATAAAGCAGTCCATTGTGAACAACGTGAGCACAGTAAGTGTTGAGCAGGTCAAGAGGCGCTGGCATGATGTGAAAAGCCAAATGAAGCAAAAACTCGCTGCCAACCGGAAGGCAGCAATGGGGACTGGAGCTGGGAGTCCTGCGCCACATGAGGAGCTGGATGAGCTGGAGCAAATGGTGGCCAAAGTCATCAGTGTGTAGACAGTGCAAGGAGTTGGGGGTCCAGACACAGCTCGATATGACCTGACCCAACAGCAACAGGGTGAGTAATGACCAAGGACTGGGGGACGGGGAAGATGGACACAATGGCACACATGCACAATTATGTGTAGTACACTTCACACCCACAATGATTGTGGAACATGTCCCTGATGTCCTTGGCACACTGAAGCACACATAGAAACACCAAGTAGTCCCCCGTCCACAAAGTGCACAAAGAGACCCCCCTCCCTATCACCAATCTCACAACCTACCCATGCACATGTGATGAATCCAGCTACACTTACAATGCTAGTGACACTGCAAGACCAATAGCATGGCTGCAGTCAAAATACATGACATGGTGCACAACATGACACTGAGGTGGCCCAGTGAGGGTCACATCCTCAAAGGAGCAGATCACACTCTGACACATCCATGTGCACATACAACCCCTGACGTCAACAACACATCTGCAGACAAACAATGCACAAGATTACAAAAACCGTCCAAGAGCACAAATGACCCAAGTCGCCAATATCTCAGCACCGTAAAGGCACACAAGTCAAAGGCACACCAGCTCAAAAGGATAAGGGGCCACTTAATCAGAGCTGCAGGGGCGACTCTCCCACAATGCAGAACACATATAGAAATCAAAGGACATCAACATTGACGACAATGTGGTACAAAGTGCAACACTTTCACTACAGAACAGAGGACACAACTGGTGCCGCCTGTGCGTAGAAATTGTTTAATCACATCTGGCACAGCAGGAAACTGTGAGATGATAATGTACGAGTACAACCTCACATCCGTCATGTAGTCGAAATGTCCACTGTCTCCCATCAAATAGCCAGCTCCTAAAAAAACAGTCACAATGTATATTGTCATGCAGTCTGTATGTAAACATGTAAAATGAATCAACATACACGGAACACACTGTTAACCTGCATCTCCGCTTTACATTGCAGAGGGACAATCAACACCTTCTGCAGAGCAGACCAGACATCTCTTCAATGATGATGAAGAGAGCACCCTGGCCATCTACTCCGACACCCTCCAACAGTTTGTGGACAGCCTCCACACCTCACCTCCAGGAGCAGGGCAGCCCAGCTGCATCGAGGTGGCCCCACCCCCTGCAAAGACCACAAAACAGGAAGCACCCCCCACCGCGGCTGGCTCCCAGCATCTCAAAGAAAAACACATGGCCTTCCAAATCCGTGTGTTAGACTTCCAAAGGGTTCTGGCTGAACAGGTGCGGTGAGTTTCGACCTCATGGCAGCCAAACTAGATGCCATATGTGGGAGTATAATTCCCATCAGGGACCACTTACAGTCCCTAATGGACACCCATAGTCCGTTCCATGCTCTACAACAATCCTTGGTTGACCTCGTTGCAGCCATTACTCGGATACAAGAACTGTCTAGTCAGACAAGCTCCAGCGATGACAGCACAGAGTTGGCACAGATGTGGACGACAATGTAGACCATGGAGCGGATGCAGGCTGGCAGGATGGCTGCCACGGTGGAACACCAGCGAGATGTAGCCGGGTTCTTCCATGCCCTGCAGATCCTCATTTTGCCATTGCTGCCACAGAGCCTGTCCCAGATGACTGCTGCAGGAACTTCGACACACACATCTCTGCCCCCTGATGTGTCATTGGCACGCAGTGATGCAGCCATAACACCTCTGCCCCCTGATGTTTCAGAGGCACACAGTGATGCAGCTATAACACCACCACACACACCTGACACAGAAGACATCAGAGGAGTAAGATGTGGATGGTAATGACAATGTGTGAGAAAGGAGGTTGTAGTATTCATCCCCGCCATATGGCCTCTTCCTGCTTGGTTCAGCCCTCTGCATCATGCCCTGGAACAACACCTTCCACTGTCCTCCGAAACACCCTGCGACATTCACCTGGACCCGACATAGACTGCCATATCTGCTCTGGTTACCAATGACACAGCAATCAGGCTGCAGACTGAACTCTACCTCTTCCGATTAACTTGTCATTCCCCAAAGGACTCCGATTGGCCCTCCATTGGGCAACCATGTAATGTGGGGTTTGCATGGCCATGTACTGCTCCAGCTCCTACACTCCACAGAATGTGAATAAAACATTACAAATCACACAGATGTATCATGCCTATGTTCAATCAAGTATAAAAGTATGGATGAATGTAGGGACATTGATTGCACACAAAGGTACACCCTGGGAAATTACATAAATACGCATGTTTGACCCTGACCCACATGGCCAAATAGATGACTGTGAAGACGTTAGCTAGCTGTGTACTATTTGCTCATGAACAACAATCTCGCAAACCCCCAACATAGCCCCACGTCCATGTATTAAATAGGGCTGTGTGTAAAAATGTCAAATTCGGTAGCAGGCCTAAAGTAGTGTCCCCATCACATTTGACAACAGAACATCTCTCCGCATACCTACTCACACTCAACTGTGTGGACACAGCCTGTTTTGATGGATCACATTGATCCACATGGCAAGAAGTTGGACACCATACTCACATTGCTGAAGACACATAAGAGCACAGGTCAACCAGCAACTATCCCAACCACAATGTCTGGCTCACAGAGATGGAGCTGGCAATAGGGACTCACCCCTAAGTGAAATGTGCCAGTCAGTCCCTCCCAGTGTACGGACAATGCTCATTGAGGCACACAATTTGTCATTCTAATCAACACTCATCACAGTTGAACACTAGTGAAGTTGTGTAGAATTTATTAGCATGTCCGTGTCAGTACGGGCAAGACAAGGCCCACAACATGCAGACCAATGCTTCAGACACTAACAGGCAGCATAGCAACATGTAGAGGTGCAAGAAATGGGGAGGCCAAAATGAACACCAATCATTATGGATGGCAAGGGTCTCAGCCCACCTTGCCTTGCTGGACAAGTCATTTGATGTTTGCCGTATGCTCATTGCCCCATGTGTTGGATAGGCAGACATCCATATGCCACTCGAAAATGCATGATCGACAGTGGAACCAGGGCTGGACGCAGGTGACGTACGCAAGACGGAAGCTCTGACAGTAACTGATGTGTAACACTGCCAGTGGCAGTGCCCCCAACAAATGCAGCTTACGAGCATGGTACAGTTCCACATGACAGGGGTTGTGCATGTTCTGCCATTGCATTGGTGGCTCTCGTAGAACCGGCATTCGTCTGACCTGCAGCAGTTATGTGGATGATATGCCACAGCTCGGAGCAATGAGTCATATGTGTGTGCAACGTTTGGACATATGGGTTGTTTTTTACGTAAGTGTCATGGGCATTCCAAGCAAAAGTACCTTGAGCATGGACTTCTATGTGTGGGGTGTGGATAAGTTGGTCTTTCATTAACGCTGTGCGTAGTGTGGGAGTCGTCATCGTCTGCTATAGTATCTCTCTCAGGGGGTGCCAGCAGTGGCGGCTGGTCCATGGGGGCGTTTGGGCGCCGCCCCCCCCTGTTTTCTCGCTGTGCGAGAAGGCAAACAAATGTAGTTATTATCACCAATGATAATAACTACCATTTGCTTCTGCCTTGCCTTCTTGCACGGCGAGAAAGTAGAATCTGTGTGGGCGGTGTTACTCGAGGGCAGGGGGGAGCGGCTTGCCCACTGTTGGTAATACTGTCTGTTTGGGCATCCTGAGAGGCTACCCAGACAGACAGTATTAACAGAGTAGGCAAGCCGCTCCCCCCTGCCCTCGAGTAACCCCTCCCACTCTCCCCGTCTCTCTGTATGCTGCTGTGCTGCAGCATACAGAGAGAAATGACGTCAGTAGGGGGCAGCCGGCCGAACCAATCCCAGAGCTGGCTGCTGTGGAGGGGAGGGAGGCTGCCTGCCGCCTTCTAATGACGTCGGAATTCTCCAGCAACTGCGGGATTCTGAAGTCTGGATCGGATCCTCAGTCAGGATTCAAAGAAAAGCGGGAAGCCGTCAACTAAGCCTTAGGTAAGTTTCGGAGACCCGAGCCAGCATTAATATTATTACTGCAGTGTGAGTGTGTACATTGAAATACACCTGCATCTTAAAGTACATTCCGTGCAAGTGCTGAGTCACCTGCAAGAGAAAGCCGCGTAAGGTTCGGAATATGAACAGTGACCGTGGTCTCCGTTCAGTGCTAGAATATCTGCTGCGCATTGTGCTCTGGTTCAGGGTAGATGGCCTCCCAGAGAGAACTCACTATTATTATTATATATTATTTTGTTTCAGTAAATGCAAATGGTACTTTGGCTTTTGTTAATTCAAGTTATGGATATGGAAATACCTAACAAACACGCAGATAACATAGTGGATGTTATCCAGGAGCTAAGCTCATTCCATTCAACCATTAGGAACAGTAATTGTACTTAGTTTAAATCCACTTCAAAGTCGGCGGGCACAAGCATTTACATTGTTGATGTACACTGAGTCTAGACAATACCTCAGTCTGTACTAGTGTATTGTGTAAATCAACTTGTTGTTTCCCAAATTTTTTTGAGTAGACCTACTGCCTCTCCAGTCCACTGCCAGCACCAATCCCCCCCTCCCCCCATCCCCCCCGGCCTGCCACCTACACATACACACAGGCCTGTGCTGCGTGACGGTGTACAATCCAGGCGCTATGAAGACGTGAAACTACTCCTGCACAACATAGTAGTGGAACCGCTATTTACGGAGGAGCTATTTCTCGTTTTATTTCTTTGAGTTGTTTATTATTATAGAGTGCGGTTGATGCACTGTATAAGGGGGCACGAATTAGTGGGTAGTTGCCTAGCGACCACGTCTCTGTCTCACCTTCACACATTTTTTTTCTTTCAATAATGCACTAGTACCTTGCGTTATGGGCGTTGGTTACATACATTATCGCCGTTCCTAATCTTGGGGGTATATTCATCAGTGTGTAAAGTCTTGACAGAAACGACACAAAGGAGGAAGTGCCTCGTCTGTTTTGACTGCAGCCGCGATAATCAGTCATCAGGCAGCTACAAGAGGAACTCTGGGAGTCATTTTAAGTCTTGCAGTTGTGAATGTTGTTTGCTCAGGGTATTGTAGTGAGGGCGAACACTTGCGGTCTTTTAGTCTCTGACCCCTAACATTTCTAGGTCTTAGATGCATGTATACAACTTCCAATACATTTCCTGGATATGTAGGGAACGAGGTTAAAGTTACTATCCCGTAAGAATGTTTTTCCTATGAACTTGCCAACTTATACACACACACACACATTACTATCGCCATCAATGAAAAACGTTATTAAAGAGAGTTTATCATTCGGCACTCCCATCAGAAAAATAACATAATTCATAAAAAATAATAGATCCCTATAAAACTGGGTACTTTTTTATTGCGATCCAAATCCGAAATTCGCTAGTTATATTCATCTTGGTAGCCATAACCGTTTGAAAGCATTGCTCCTGGCTACCGATCTTCTTGTCATAGGTAAGATCAAAAATCACATCGTTGGTGATGCCATTAATGACGTCATTGAAGCCACTAGGGCTACTCGGCACAGGTGCACCGTATGCTTTAGGGACAGGTGCGCTGATCACAGGGCCTTGAAGGTCAGCTACAGACGAAGAATGCAGACTAGTGGGCTGTGCTCAGA
The DNA here is from genome assembly GCF_964263255.1 of Lissotriton vulgaris. Classification (NCBI taxonomy): domain Eukaryota; kingdom Metazoa; phylum Chordata; class Amphibia; order Caudata; family Salamandridae; genus Lissotriton; species Lissotriton vulgaris. Next base: position 1,371,536,889 of record NC_141691.1, read on the forward strand.
GACTGCTGGTGGCTTCTGAATGCCTGGTCTAATTAGGCTATTGAACAGGCACTGCGTTAGAGCCCAGTGGGTGTGTTCGAAGAAGATCTGACCATCCAAGTCTTCTAGTCGGAAGGTGTGGGATGCTTTTTAAAAATATTTGCCTTTTTTAATGCAAATGCAAGGTTGGAGGTCTGCAGTCCCTTGCAGGCAGTGCTTAATTTGAGCCGGTGGTTGCTGTTGGGGCCCAAAAGTAATCATTTTTGGGAATCACCACTTATTTTTCCTCAACAAACACCACCCTCCCAAACCCCCTGGCACGCGACACTCATCCCCAACTTTTACGCCCTACCACTTTCAAATGTCACCAGCCGCCACTGGGTGCCAGCCGCATGCAAGACCAAGGTCAGTGGTGCAGATGTCCTTCCGCCTTAAGTATTGAGGAAAAGGAGCTTTCATCCCTAATGCTAGTCTGACTACTGCTTGCATTCTGTTAATGTATTGTGGCTTTTGCGCTGCAATTGAGGCTAGGCCTTAGGCTTATGGTGCACCAATAGCGATACACACACAACAGTTTGCTGGAATGAGCCAATAACCCGAGCGGCCTTGCGCTCCTTATACAATCTTTCTCTCTCTTTCTCTCTCTTTCTATCTCGCTCTCTTTCTCACTCTCTCTTTCTCTCTCTCTCCCTCTCTCTCTCTTTCACTCTCTCTCTCTTTCTCTCTTGTTCTCTCTCTCTCTCTTTGTACCTCTTTCTCGCTTTTTCTCTCTCTCTCTCTCTCTCTCTCTCTTTCTCACTCTCTCTTTCTCTCTCTCTCCCTCTCTCTCTCTTTCACTCTCTCTCTCTTTCTCTCTTGTTCTCTCTCTCTCTCTTTGTACCTCTTTCTCGCTTCCTCTCTCTTTCTCTCTCTTTCTCTCTCTCTCTGTCCTTTGATGAGCGCATGACACACCTTCTTATCTTGAATTGTGTCTTGGAGGCTGTGACTTAAGGATTGTCCAGAGAAGACCCGCCTTGCCTCTTCCAAATAGTTATTTTGAGTTACATTTGAATTAAATATATTGTTTGGAAATTCAAAGATGAATGGATGATTCTCCTTTTTCTGACCACACATGAATGTTAATTGTTGTAATTGTGCGACATCAGGCAAATTGTTTTGTTCATGATTTTCGGAATGTTGATGTAAAATATCTTTGTTGGGGGGAGGGGTGCCTGGGGTAGGGGCCGGGAAGGGGGAAGGGGGTCCTGGGGGTGGTGGCGGTGGGTGTTGTGGCCCTCTTGGGTGTCCGGGCTGCATGATCAGTAGCTCCATGGCATCTGTTGTTCTTCAGGTGTGTCTCTGGGCTGGGCTCCATTTTACGGCGCAGGTTGTCGTCCGACTTAACACCAGGTAAGAGCAGGTGTTAAATCCCTGCTGCTAACGCTCTTTATCGCATGTTTTGAGATCTTATCGCTGATCTGGCTGGTCATTGAGAATGTTGCGAAGTGGTGTTGTTGCTGCTTTTTGCACGGAAACGCCTACTTTGCATATCATTAGTGTTAGTTGATGTGTCATTTGTGGCGATGTTTTTTGCGGCTGCTGTCACAGGAAAACTGGTGATATCGCCTGTTAGCACCAGCTTTGGCTGTGATAGAGTGCCACTAACTTGAAGATAAATCCTTAAGAATATGCCCCTAAATTGCTTATCTCTATTTCAAAACGGCTGAAGCCCTAAACTCAGTAAGTTAGGAAGAGTTACAATATGGACCACGGTGTCATCACTTGGAAGATCGTGCTTCTTATACAGTGGTGCAACTGGGGGGCACGTGCTGGGAGCCCTTGTAATTACATGAAAAGGAATAGCACCGCTGGACCATAACTCTCTGCTGAGGTGCAATGGCCCTGGCACCAAGGAGGGGTACCCCATCTTGAGCATAGATTATATGGGTAAGTGATCAATGTGACACTAACTTGACGTGGAGGGGGATATTTCACAAGCTGCAACACTGGAGAACTAGGCAGCAAAAGCCTGGGGAACTGGAATAGCCAAAAGGCATGAAAAAGTGGACAATGATCAAGGTTGCCACACACCAGAAGTGTGGTGAGCTCAGTACTTAGTGCCTACAACTGACATGATGGCTGCACTGCCTCCATGGCCCCTTTGCATTGCACAGCTGTTTAACACATGAAGCCTCCTGCCCATTCTAGGTTTGACCTCCTCACCCAAGATTTCCCTTACTATAAGAATCTCGTCCGCACAGCACCTGAGGCAACCTCCATGCTTGCCACTGCACCCCTTCCGGAGACACCCACCATATCCATGCTCACACCTCCCAAGATGACCACTACCTGACATTCATCTGACCACCCAGAGCAGGATCTGAGGAAAAACAGTAGGGGAAGTGAATAGACAGGCAGACAATGACTTCCCTTGTCGCTCATCCATGCAGATGTGGCTGGTTACGTAGAGTGGTAATTCATGTCCCTGTCCCGTGCAGACACACTGTCAATGCAAGCTCCACCCCCCTGGTTTCCCTCCTTAACAAAGTGACTTGTGGGAGCTGGAAGATCAACTGTTGACCACTCGGACCAGATCAACCATGACATTAGTTCCCACATAGGCCATAAATAGACATCCCTCCCCGACAACTTTAAAACTGGGGAGTGCTCCTTAAATCGTCACGGGAATTGCATACAGGCATACTGGCTGGGACCTTGGATGTTAACATAGGGCTCCCCACTTAGCATCAGGAGAGCCCACATCTTCCTGTCAGTGCCTTCAAATGTTGTGAGAGGTGTTTAAAGGGGGGTGCAAGCAGTGCTTTAAATGGTCCGGTACACGCCGGTACTGAGTACCAGCACTTCCGAATTTTTTTGCCATCAGTACCGGCACTTTTCTGGAGCCAGGTAGAGTACCGGTACCGTGATCGACAGCACGGCAGGCTCAGGTTAAGTTTCTCTTCCAGCAGGGCAGATGCCGCTCTGCTTTCAAGGAGCTAGTAATTAACTCGGCTGAAGCAGCCTTTTGCAGATATGCTGGCGAACATTCCAGCAGCGCCCATTTGAATGGGCCAAACTGCAGGGGGTTGAGAGGGCTTGTGTCACGCTGTGATTAACAGGACAGGGTCTCTAGACAGACCCTGCACTGTCAATCAGGTGCGAGTGAAAGTGCCATCATGACTTTTATCTTGTGTATGGAGTTAATCTGTTTTTTTCTTTTTTTTTACAGAAACACACTTCTCATGTGTTTTAATATGTGCTGCAACTGGTACAGAACTAATTATGTATGATCAAATGTTGCCCTTAGCCCTGCCCCTAGCCCCGCCCACGTGCCACACTCTATGTTAATGAGCACTGATTTTTCACCATTTAAACATGGCTACAAGGAAACAAGAGCTCTTTCAGCTCTGCTGTCTCGCTGGTCCAGTCCAATAGAAAAGGGCACGTGCACCTGAGGCATGCTTTAAGCGCACTGAGGAAACACTACCGTTCTGTGACAGAGAGCTTTTTGGGCACGAGACACTGCAACTACAAGGCACAGATTGAAATCCTTGCAAACCAGACCCAACCTTTCATCCTTTTGATGACGATAAATCAAGGACCATTGAGTTGTTTATTAGCAGCATCTTACAGTAGTTGGATACGCAAATTATTCGGTAGGAGGTGCTATATAAAAGTGTTGCTAGTCTTGGTTTTCTTTCTATTGTTGCTAGTGGTATTTTTGTGGCTGTATTTCTCGTTAAACTGGAACACCTTTAGGCCATTGCGATGACTTTCCCAATATGTCCGTGACAATACTCTTTTCACCTTTTTCTGTGACGTGTGAGATTTACCCATGTTCTGTATTTTTTTATTAAAATTTAATATCATTTATTGATCTTAATATCACCTCAAAGTCTACTGCAGCGGGGTCTGTTCAACGAATACATAAATACTAGGAGTGATAAATATGCAGAAACACAGAAAAATAGTAGAAATAGCAATAATAATAATAATAATAGAAACACATATTAGATTTTTATTTGCATATTAGCTCTTAAACTCTTCTAAACGTTCGACGTTGTAAAACCATTTGTACACTCTAACCAAAAACTGACATTTGTTATCAATTTTTCAAAAAAACTCCTTCTAAATATTCCATTATTTTAGAGTATTTTCCATGCTTCAACAAAAACCTGACTTTTTTTTCAATCGCCTACAACTCCGATGTTCTAATAGAATGAAAGAACATGACGCATTGGCAAAAATAATGTTAAGATGTTTCCCTCCCTTGCCCATCTTCAAACAGCATTGCCACGCAAGGGTCCTCTTTAGCTCTAGAGGTCGTCTAGTTGCCCATCCATTCATGGGATTGCTGCTTCTTTCATTCCATTTTGATTGATCGCCTTGAAGCAATCCTCCGTGACTGAAGTCATTTATCAATATATTTGGCTCCATCTTCGTTTTCAACTTATTGTCTGGCAGACCTGGAAGCTAAATCCAAAACCTTTGTCCCGTAGCCTCCTTCTTGCATCATGGGAAATGGCAGGTGGCACTGCTGCTTACCCGACAGCCAGTAAACACGCAGGCCAGCCTGAAAGGCAGACACTTCCTTTCATGGCCCGGCACGCGCCTTTCGGCAGATTTCAGATCACAGCTGGCCAATGAAAGCTGGGGTCCTTGGGATCCACATCCTTGAATCGGAGAAGAGCGAGACATTCAGGATACCACCTGAGCCCTGTTTATCCTAACCCGCTCCCCGTTGAAAGGGAAATATCAGGTGGCCATGCTGCTTAATTAGCATTACCGTGCTCGGCGTGTTGTCGTGCTTTATATTCGGTCGATGACAGAAGTCGCTTTAGCGTAGCGTGGCGCTGGCAGGCCAGCAGCAGGCTGTTGGCACTATACCCAGTCGAATACACAAGCTTTCTCAAACGCTTTAAATATGATTTATTTTAGCTCAGATTTGCCTTTACCTGTGCGAACATGGCCGCCCCCACTTAGGGAAGGAATGGGGACCTTTCAGAATCTATTGTAATGTAGGATGATACAAGGTTATTGGTTACTGAGGGTTAAGGAAGGCTGTAAGGGCTGCTTTCGTCTCTGGGTAGCTCACAATATCTAAGTGTGGTGTGGGGCCTCAGGCCCACATGGCGCTGTAATGAGGGACGCAGACACAAGGTAGTGAGTTAGCAAAACTAGCCTCGAGCACGTGCGCCCGGCCCTCTTTATTGACTGGGTCACGTGACTCGTGACACCAGTGGTGGGTGGGTGTAAAGTGTGGGTTACATCATTTGAACAACTAGACCGTGTCCAGCAGAACACTACATTCCTCCCAAACTTTAATAAAAGTTGAGATAAACCAAAGTCCGAACCTGTGGGAGAAAAAATACAAAAATATGTAATCTCCTAACTTTAGAAGGAGTCTCTTCAGCTGCTTGCTAGATGACGACGGTGTAAACTTTCAGCTGAAACGTTTGTTCTCTTGGGCTCGACGTCCTGGTCCTCGGTGGGCATGCTCTTCTGGACTTGCGCCATGACAGTGTGTTCTTCAGTCCATTGAGATCTTGCTTTTGGGGTGACGCCGAACAGGATGACCAGATGGTAGACTTGATGGAGGTTGTCTTTTACTAGTCCATCAGGTTTCTTCACTGTAGGCAGCTTGGCTTCACATTGCAAAGGAGTGAGTGGTTGAAAGGCATCCCTCTCACTCGGACGCCCCTCTCGCGGGTGTTCTCCTGCCATGAGATGTCCCGGAGGCCCTCTTCTTCAGGTTTCCGCTGGGCTGGGTGTTCTCAGCAGCGTTGCTCCAACTCTACAGTCTGGTGTGAGTGGAGGAGGCAATGAGATTACTACCTCGCAGTCGATAGCTCCACCTGGAGGGTGGCTGTTGACTCTTTCCTTTGCGCACAAGTTCCTCTTCTTCCCAGGACATGCAGGATAGACAGCGATGAATCCATCTCTCGTGTCGGGATCCTCTGCCACTGGTGTCCCTGAGGCCTTTGCCCCTTGGATATCCATGGGCTGGTGTGGAGTGGTCAGTTCTCCTTCTGCCGGACGTCTGAGCACTCTCCACATCCACTCTTCCTCTCAATCCCAAAGGTAGGTGTCACCAATGGTCCAGCCTGTACTCTCCTGTAGTCGACCGGTCTTCGGGGAACTTGTAAGTAGGTGCCTGTTCTGTTTTTAGTGCCATCAATGCTCTCCTGGACATGTGGGTCACTGTACGCGGTGTTGTGGTGCGTGTCACCTCTTCTTCTGGTGGGTGTGTAAACTTGCACACCTCTCCTCACCTTTCTGGATGTTACTGTTCTTGATGGCGTCGTGCCACATTACTCCTTTCTTCTTCTCGTTCCTTCATGGCATTGCACCCTTCTTCTCCATTATCCTTTTTCAAGAAGCGGTCTGGTCATCTTGCTGTCCTTGTCTTCCTGACCAGGCTTCTACGAGCGGCGTGCACTCAGCCTGTTTTCCTCTGGTCTTGTCCTGGCTCTAGGACACTGCCTTCTTTTCCACTCTGTGACTGGACCAGTCGACACGACTTTCTGCTGGTGATGGTTTTACTTCTGGTTCTTGAGGATGTCGAATTTCGTTGGTCCCTGTTCGCGGACCACGTCTTACTTGAACTTCTCGGACCTCTTGCCGGTCCACACTGCCGGTCTGTGGCAGTGGTATTGTTTGGCGCAGGTGCTGATGGCTGGGGTGATGGTGGTTGCCAGACATGTAGAGACTCGGGATGACAGGTGTTGGTGACTTGCTGGGAGTGTTGGATGTCCGGAGAGATTTGGCAGCCATGTGCCTCCGCTTTGCTGATGTTGACCTTAGGTGGCGGCTTGACACGTAGAGTGTACGGTTCCTCTCTTGCCGGTTGTGGGGCCACTGCCAACTCTATCTTGAGGCGGTGAGAGGGCGGGCACTCAGTGCTGCTCTTTGCCCGTGGCATCTGCGGGCAGGAGCAGGGATGCCGATTTACTCAGACTGCCGACGCTCGGGGAGGACGGTCGCTGGGGAAGCGTTGGGATGGGACGTGGACTGCGCTTGCTGCGGCTTATGTTTGGTTCATCTGTGAGGCTGTATCCTGGGACGTCGGTCCACCTTGGTGGCTGTTTGGCGTGTCAGGGTGTGCTTCTTGGCTGGCTGTGGGTCGTCTTCTTCCTTTGTTGTCTTGTTCAGCCCACCTGTGCTCATCTGGTCTTCGGGGTGACAGGGCTGTCACTCTTCTTCTTTTCTTCGAGGGTGTTGCATTTGGACCTCGAGGTGGCGCTTTCGTGGCGCCGGCTTCTGCATTTGCCCTGGCATGTTTGGCGGACTAGTCACATGGTGAGGTGCTCCTTGCTTGCTGGGCGACGTGACGTATGGTCTTGTGTCGCTGTTCGTTGGAGCGCATGGTGTTGGGGCGGCCTGCCACGTGGGGTGTGCGACTCCTCTCTTGCCGATCTTGGGTCGCGGCCGACTACGTATTAAGGCAGTGTGAGGGAGGACACCGTGGGTGGTCTTCCGCCTACTGCAGGGCTTCGCTGTGGCTGTGGAGATGTGTGTGCTCTCTAACCTGCGTTCAGCACTGTTTCTGTGTGGAGAGGTTTTCTGGGTGCTGACTGTGCAGTCAGGTTCACTGGCGCGACCTCCTGCTTGCTTCTGGCTTGGCGTGCTCTTTCCTATATGAGGCTGGTGCAGGTGGGGCACCTTGAGGCTCTAGGGTGTGGTGGCTACCTGTAGACTTTGCTGTCTTTGAAGGCGTCCGGGCTGTTCTCCTTTGCAGGGTGCAGGGGGCGCTCAATGGACTTTCTTCTCGGAGGGCACGTCTTGTGGTGTCCGGTGCAGTCTGTCTTCGCTCCTGGGTGTGAGCATGCAGTCTTCCTGGTGATGGCTGAGCACACTCTGAGATCTGCAGACTGCTGTTGCCGTTAGGTTAGCGGGATGCTGTGTGGTGCCCTGGTGCAGCTGGTCCGTGGGGTACAGTGCTGCTTCGGCGATCGCAGGTCTGCATCCGCTGGTCGCGGTGGGCAGTTAGCGTGCTGGACCGCCGATTCTGGCAGGGTAGTGGGATATTCTGGCTTTGCTTCAGGTCAGTGGTGCTGTTTGGGTTAATGCGTGGTACCGCAGGCTAGTTGCTCTGACCAGGCATGCAGTCCATCCTTAGCATGTGGTGTTTGGGGAGCCACTACGTGGTGCTGTGGTCGTTGCGTTGGCTCGCCTTGAGTGCTGCAGGTTTTGGATACTGTGGGAGCTGTGCCGAGCTCTGTGCAGTGACTGTCTTGCTACCTGGGATGGAGTTACTCCAGATGCTTTCTCCCTCGCTTTGGCACTCAATCAGACCTTGCAGTGTTCTTGTGGGGTGGTGCAGGCAGGTGCGAGGGCGATGCTCCCTGGTGGCAGCAGCAGGGGGCCCTTGCAGTGTGGGACATGAGAGCCTGATGCTGCAGTGTATGCAACTGTTCTCACCTAGAGAGGGACCTGGGCTGGGGGCTCTTGTCTTTGCTGGTCCTGAGCGTGCCTTAGGGTCCTGGCATGCTGGGCTTGCTTCATGAGGCTGTAGGAAGGTGCAGTGCCCTAAATGACCACCTGGTGGCAACGCGTTAGTGGGGTACTCAGTACTTGATTGTTGGTGTCCGCCAGTGTTGCTGGCAGTGGATGCCACACTGGGGTGGAGATGTAGCTCCACGATGAGTTGGTGGTGCTATCACGTCTCCAGTGTTCTTGCTGTTATTCTGGGTTAAATGTCCTCCTATACGTCACTCTAGTAAGTGGTGCAGCGCTGAGGGATCATCAGACTGTGTACCATTTTGTGCATTTTATTGTGGTGTGTTCTTTTTGTTCGGGTGTAGTGCGCCCCGTGCCCACTAGATGGAAGTGCCGCGCTTCTAACTTGCAGGTCCCGGTAGTCTGTCTTAGCACTGTGGGCCTCTGCTGACTCGGAGTTGCAGGAAGTCGGTGTGTGGTGTCATCCAGATTCTGCTGGCTTCTTGTTGGAGTCTGGACATATATGGGCAAACGGTCGAAAGCGAGGTGGTGGCTCCTGTGCTTTGATAGGCAAGCAACTATTGGCTGGCTGTTTGTGATAGTTGCGGCAGGAACGTGGCTGCTTGTGGCACACGTTTTTTAGTACCTGTTTATGCTTTCATAATGTGTTGGGCTTCGAGGCGACCTGCAGGGGCGTTGCACTCTATTCTCCGTGGTGCTGGCTGACCTCGCAGGCTGTGGTAGATTCTCCTCCGACCGCAGGTTGCAAATGTTGATGGCGGCACTGGTGTGGTGAGTGAGTAGTAGGTACTGAGGCAACTGTTTCCGAGTCACCTTCGGGCCAGGCACGTCGAGCAATGCAGTGGTGCAGTGCAGGATTCTCGTTCCTCGGGTGGCGCCACCGGGGCGGTGCTCTCTGCTTTGTGTGAGGCGGCACGGTGCCTTGCAGCCTGCCTAAGGCTGCGTGGTTCTTCTCTGTCACTGTAGAGGTTGGCGCTGTTGCTGGGCTCAGGTGGTCGCTGCTCTGCGTGGCTTGTGGCAAGTGGCTTGTCCTATCAATGGGTGAACCGGCAGGCAGGACGGGACTGGCTCGAGCCAGTGTGGGCTCTTTCCACTGTAGGTTGTGGGCTGACCTTGTTGCGCAGGGAGCTGCGCCCTTGCACGCCGTGTCCTTAGTTGTGGTGGTATCAGTATGTCCCCTCCTCGCACTAGTGATGTGGCAGTGCCGAGTGGGTGATCGCTGCACCGGCGAGGAGAGGTGAAGCTGGGGATTCGCTCACAGGTTACTGGGCCCTGCAGGCACGCTGGTGAGCGGTGTTTCCACACTCACCAGAATCGCTAGTATGTCCTTCGCATTTTCATGCAGCAGCGGGAATTGAGGCACAGCTAGACTCCGGTCAACGCTCTGTGGATTGTAATGACCTGTGTCACGCCTGGTCACCACAGCAGTCACTGGTGGCCGTGGACAGCGCTGTGGGGGGTGCCGTCTCTCGGGCTCATTTCCTCCCCCACGAGGGATGATGAAGTGCCGAGCTGCAGGCACGCGGGGCGGGCTACCCACCTTGTCGCCAGTGTGGTGTCGTGCCTCAGGCCCATATGGCGCTGTAATGAGGGACACAGACACAAGGTAGTGAGTTAGCAAAAACTGGCATCGAGCACGTGCGCCCGGCCCTCTTTATTGACTGGGTCACATGACTCGTGACACCAGTGGTGGGTCGGTGTAAAGTGTGGGTTACATCATTTGAGCAACTAGACCGTGTCCAGCAGGACACTACACTAAGCAGCCTTCAGGAAATCTGAAATCCGCTTTCCGTTAGCATTGTGTATTGCCATATATGACTAGATTTTCCTGGCACACGCATCTGGAGGCCCTGAGTTTCAGTGATGTCATAAAACAAAGGTTCGTCAATGGCCAAGCAGGGAGACGCGTTCCCCTGATGAAACCTTCCATGTTATCAAGAGCAGCATGTATGAGGATTTCCATTATGTCACTTCATCTTAGAGAACAATAATTCAACTGTAAAACTCATATTATGCAGTGGTTAACTATGCTGTGCAGAGGTAAAATGTTGGAAGAAAACTAATGTAAAAATAGCTTCTGTTGTGGAGCTGTTGCAGTGCTGTGGATTGCTAACTCAAACACACAATAGGCAATGGGAGGACTTGCAATAAGTCTAATAACTGGCAACCTCAATTTTGACCCAGCCAAATAGAAATCAGTCTTGACCCTTCCCCAATAGGAGCAGTCCAGCCTGAACTGCCAGGTCATGTCCTCCTTGAACAGAAACCCAAGACTGGCTTCTCCTTGATTGTGGCTTGACAGGCAGGTGTTGTTTGGTTTAGTTGAATACTGAGCCCGGGACATCACTATTACTGTTTAAGACGCTAGGCTGAAAGATGGTGCAATGTGACTCCTGTCCCATACTTAAATATTTCCCCAACCCTAGTGACAGTGTGAACGTTACAGACTGTGTTGTGCCTAGATTTGTAAGATTTTGGTTTTTATATTTTAACCCTGCTCTCTCTATGAATATTTTCTAGCAATAATAATAGATCAAAGGGAAGATATACCAACTTTTGGCACAATGCAGCAGGACAACTTGTTGTGCTGTGCTGCATCAAGTGAAAAGGGCTAGAATGTGCCATATTTACTTACATAAGGTGCATTCCTGTGTTGCAGGGAATATGCAAACAGAACTGTGCCTGGGACCACAGGACATCAGAATATAGGCACTATGAGCTAGTCTGATTTGGGCCCATAGGTACTGGTATGGCATGGTGACTACAATACCATATCAGTAGCAATGGGCACAAATCCGAAACAGATCATCACCTTTCGTTTTCTCAGTCATGCATGTCCATAATAAAGAAAAGAAAGACAAGGGAAGTTTACAATATTTATTGAAGTTATCATGCGCTATTATAAAGAATCCGTGTTGCAATCAAAAAACATATACAACTGAGCAGAGTAATCAGCATTACAACTGTAAGCAGTGAAAACCCCTATCAAGGCAAATGATATATCTGCCTAAGCTGACCCTCACTACATGAGAACAGGGATATATCAGTGATATCTGGGATTAGAACTGGTCCCCATACCCGGCATTTGTAGTTAGGTGGTCCGCATTCCAGGATGCGCAAAGCTAGCATGCACGTCCCGGAACCTTTCCACTCTGCAAGAATCTTCCTCTCTGTTTTCAAAAGGCAAGTCTTGGTGTATATGATCAGAGGTGCCTCCCTTGAAAACAACAGCTGTCCTTCTGTGTTGTGTCTAAATACCAAGCTATGTTGCTAACCAATCACAGAAAAAACAGGATATGGTGTTCAACCTTATACGAAATATTGAGACTGAGTCCCAGAAAGGAGAACTGAACAGTAAAAACATGTGTACCATATTTTTAAAATAATATTGTTGAAGGAAAACAAACGTGCTGGGAGAACTAAGTGGGCCCTAAAGGGAAATCACAACATCTGCTCTCTTTGCGCTGATGCACACAGTGTAGCCAAGCGCCAACATTGGCACCCTTGCACCATGGTGCAATGCTGCCTATGTTAAAGGCAGCTTTGTTTTTGTGCAGGAAGTTTAGTTGATGGTATATTAATAGGTTTATGTTATATTAGTTTTACTCTGGAATAAGAACAGCTGTCTATATTTCCATTTGTTTGTAGTTTTGAGTATTTGAGTTCAGTCAAAGGAAGATGCAGAATGCAAATCCCTCCACCGTTTTTATTGAGTAGTCCTGGTGATCAACACGTTAGGTGGAGTAAGTGGAAGAAAGTATTCGGTCATTATGCTAGGGTTTGTGGGACAAATCTTAGTGCCGAAAGGAAGAACTCTTTGTTAATGCATTGTCTCGGAGGTGAAGGTCAAGAGGTTTTACAGCCCTTGCTTGATCCGTGCCTGGAAGAAAAGAGGGATCTGAATCAATATGAAACCTGTTAACTTCAAATGAATCAACATTATCTTCCACATGTGAGTATCATCATGGAGATATACCACTTTGGCCTGAGAGAACAAGGAAATAAAGCATCAGTGGAGGATTATATCACATGTTTGAGAACGTTAGTTGCTACTTATAAATTTGGAGCTGCAGCTGATGACTGGATGCATGGTCAATTTGTACACTAATGTAAAAGTGACAAAATGAGAGAGGATTTGTTGCTTAAAGATGAATCGCCTTTAGAGGAAGTGTTGATAATAGCAAAAATAGTTGAACATTTGCTAAAATGTGTGAGTTGAGCAGTGATAAGAATAAAAGCCCATCGCATACTGAAAAAGTGGAAGTAGTGCTTTGTGAGTTTAAAAACAAGGCAGTGAGTAAAGATGTGCAAAGTAAATTTTCTGGAGAACGTTTTAGGTGTTGGATGAGTGGGCACAGGGCTAATGCTAGAGCATGCCCTATGCTAAATGTCTACTGTAATGCTTGTGGGAAAAAAGGCCATTATTTATAAAAATTGTAGGAATAAAGGAAGAAGAGAGAAGAAGAAAACAGTAAAAGAAGTGTCACAGGAGATAATTTTACAAAGCAGTGGTCAACATGATAACCATCCAAGCCAGATGGTTAGGGTTTAGGGAGTTGAGATTCTTATGAAGTTTGACTCTTGTTCATATCTGACTATATTTTCTAAAAGAACATTTGATCAAATGTTTCATAAAAAGTCAAATTGAAAAGTATGTTTGTGCAACCTGGAGGGTATAGTGGTAACCAATTAAGGGTTTTTTCAATACTTGTTTAGATTTAAGCAACAAGTACATTGTGAGCAAAGTGTATATATCCAGGAAAGGGAATGATTTCATAGGTTGGCCACATCAGAAATGTTTGGGTGTGATGTTGAATCCAAATACAAACTCTTTAGGTCCAGATACAAGATGTGAGGTCACCTACAACTAAGTTTGTTAAAGATTTGAACAAATGTTTGTTGACAAATTAGGATGCCTCAAAGGATACAAACACCATATTTGACTTACGAAAAGTGCCATCCCTGTGGCAGCAAAGGGCAAACGCATTCCAATAATTGTTTAGAGTAGTGTAAAATTAGAATTGCAAACATTATTGGTGTGATTGAACCAGTTAAAGTCACTGAGTGGCTAAGCCCCATAATTGTTGCCAAGAAGCCCAAGAGAATATTCAGTTGTCTGTAGATTTAAGAGCACTCAATAAGTGTCAGCTCCCATGTCGGGTCCAACATCTGTGCTGACATGTGGGGCATCTCTGGGCACAAGCAGAAAGGGCTGAGAGGCAGCAAATCACACCTGCAAACACACAAAACACAAACACCTTGCACATGGCCAGGCACACGGGGGAAGCTCACATGCACATACATGCCCAGAACCAACATGTGTTCGTCCTCTGGGTAACAAGCAGCCTTTTGATTGGCACCGGGCAGTCGTGCAAGATTAAGGTAATCTCGGCTGACATTTTGGGATAAACAATCCCACCCAATGCCATGCCTTTGCTTTCCAATCCCAATCCCGAGCATGCATCGAGGACTTCTCTCTTACCTGAATATATTCTCCCAGGTTCCCGTAACGATACTCTTTTGTGCAGCCAATGCCTCCTGCAGGTCTTCTTAATCCTTAGGCAGCATCTTTGCGCATGACTCCGGTTCTGCAAAAGAGAAAGAACAAAGCTAAGTATATTTCTGTATCATGCCGGTGCATGCGAGTGTCTAGACCTAGCACTCATTGGACTTTCTGGACAATTATGCTATTTTAAGACTTCTGATACAAAGATTGCATAGCCAGTAATTAGAACTCCTAAGAAGGCGTCTGCATACCTATTGTAGTGTAGTCCCAAAAAGTACCCTGTCATGCAGGACCTACAACGATTATGAATAACATATCCTGTGGGTTTTGTGGCAGACTGACTCTGTACACCCTGCCACATATATTGGCCTATGGTTCGCATTAGCTAGCTCGCAGTGCCACTAGAATCTCCTGTTATCAGAGAGATTAGTTTGTGCAACTTTAGAACACAATAACCTCAGACTTGTGTAAACAATATATTACTTTTCACCCAATCTCTCATGCTTGCTTGTTTTTGCTCTCAGAGAGATACAGAGAAGAAACAGTTGAACGTGTTTACAATAAGAATTTATTGTACAGTAGTTCTCATCTAGAATAAGTGCACTGTTACGACTGTAACACAGTAAGAGATATAGAACCAGCAGTACAGTGAATTAAAAGGAATAGTATTGTTCTACCATTTTGCAATAGTCACGAACATATACATAAATATGAAATGCATTTATAAAATAAAGTGCGTGCTCCTAAGATGCCTGTCTAGATGAACCTAAGTGTTCCTAGCATGTGGGTAGGTGTAAAAGAACTAATGAGCCTAAGAGCCTAATAGCCTAGGATCTAAGAGCCAAGAATCACGCTAGGATTTAGTCGAACCCCCATACCTGAATGGTGAGAGTGTGGGACTCCATCCTGGACTATAGTTGGACACTCCGCAAGGGATGGTTAGACCATTGTCAGCTGGAGCGATGGTATGCCGGAGCCGAAGCGTCTCTGGTCAATGTGTCGGCCTTGAAGTCTCGATTTCCTCCTGCTTACTGATAGCAAGAGGGGCTGTATTTATACAGTCTATGTACGTGTGCTACCCATTGTTCAGCATGAGGAAGACATTTGGGGATTAAACCTTGTGCGTCGATGGGAGAGGTGAAGTGTACATCCTGGAGAGTGTGCTCATTAATTATTGATATATGCTAAGGATGACGTCTTAGCAGTATCGATCGGGCAGAACCCACCCTCATCATGAACTAGGTATAAGGTTTATAACAATTTAAAGGCTGCAGACCTTGTAAGACGTTATGTCCATACAAGGCAGTCTTTCCTAATTTGGAGGTATGTCCTTATAAGGCTCGTTCATATGAAATGACGGGAGCTGATGTAGGGAAAGTGTACGATGTCCCCTGGACCTATATCAGGGTACCGATATGAGATATAACACCCACTCCACTTAATACTTAACAATATTAATGCACATTTTCGAAACACACATCAATAACAGTGTCAGTGCATACAATTATCAAGCAATCATTTAAAATGTTTAAAAACGTTAACATTTTCATTAAAAAACTAATTTAGAAAATGGGGAAAAAGTTTCTTTGGTAGTGTTTAATATTGTGGTAAAGTTCCGCAAATCACAGTTTTAAATGTGTTCGATCAAAGAAGTTGAACTAGTGTAAGCGTACTTAGAAGGCCATGCACTGCGATAGAAAGTGTCAATTTGAAGAAAAATAAATCTCTCGAGAGTAAATGAAGGGAAAGGAAAAGTTCCATATTTGTTCCCAGCAAATGGTGAGCCAGATTCAAATTAAATGTCCTGGCTGGGAGACATAACATTGTCGCTGCCTGCTCTCATAGGGGACAAACATTGTAGTACTTCGCATAGCACGTCAAGTGTGCATAGATGTAACTCCTCGTTGCCAACAGCCTGCATGTGGGCTTCCGCTGCTGAATTCGAAACCTCGGTGTCAATGTTGCAGCTGAAATTTAATTCAGTCGAAAAAGGCACCTGCAGTTCCTCAAGGAAGGCATGCATCAATTTGGAAATACTCTGGGGACAGAGTCGAGCACGGGACCGCAGTGGTTCCAGCCTGGAGTTTAAGTCCGCTGGCGTCTCCGTCAGAGGTGTCAGACAGATATCCAACTTGCATTCGCTTCTGCAGAACAGGAATAGGAAGACAGGTACGAAGCAGACCTCAAAAACTGGTCTGAAGGAACACTTAGTTCCCACTGGCAAGGTGTACCCATATGCTGTACCATGCGCTCACGGTAATATCTTTCCAGGAGAGCTCTCGCAATCTTGCTGGCGGATGGTCTGTCCATTGCTAAGCAGGTAAACAACAATCAGGATTCCAGCTACAGCAATCAATATCAGAGGTAGACCCCCGAAAATGCTCCCAAACACGGAGTGTATGAAGTTAGGAATAACTCCAAGGACTGTTTAGACAGTGCTAAGCAATCCAGACCCTATGGTCTTAAATAGGTGTATAATGCCACTCATATCAGACATGTTAAAGATACGTCCCACCATTTCTACAAAATGTAGGGGGCAGTTGGTGTGGATTAGTGCCTGTATCTCTGTCAAGGTCGATGCAATTTGCAGTTCAAAGGTTTTTTGAGCGGAGGTTAACGGCACGGTTTGCTGTAAAAGCATGGCTTTCATTCTGCTCAAAGCATCAAACTGTATCAACAAAACATTCAGTACTAGCATCTCCCTGACTGTATTTGTATTTGTCGGAGGAAACAATACTTGCAAACAGCAAGTAACCCTGGTGTTCACGGTGACCAGAAATGCAATGCCTGGAAGAATGCCACAACAACCTTGATCGTTCAGCATCAAGTAACTCCCATTGAAAAGTAACTCGAACACTGGCATTATCACAGCAGCTGATGTTCCTTTCATGTGGCAAGACTGATTAGAAACTGAACCATTACAGGCTCGGTGCAAAACAATATCTTGGCAAATGAGAGAACCGCTTAAAGCGTTCTTGCAGTTGGTACCACTAAGAAACACTTCTCGATCATCACTCTGGCATCAAAATTTATATGGTAAGTCCCAAGATTTCTTAAAGTAAAGCTATGTGTTGTTTTACCTCTGCAAATGTTGAGGTTTTCAGCCAATCTAGGCACAACTTCCCAACACTATAGGATGTCACTACCCCTGGATGTTCTCTCTGTACATATCGTGGGCCTGGCCTATGTAAAATAAGTCCCTTGGTGATGTGCAGGAACCGTTTATGACATGTGTTTGTGTCTAAGTGCCAAACCACCCACTCCTTCCAACTGGAGTCTGATCTATTGTACTTTAGTAGTTGATAGTACAATTTGTCATAGACTGTGAACCCTCCAACATTTCAGTATTAAAAAATGCGCCAGTTTTTTCCAGATCAGATAACATCTTATTAACTGTTTCACTGGCCCAATCATCAGAAAATGTACTGAAAGTAATGAAATCACTTAATAAGATTTTAAATACATGATTAATTTTTAAAAGTTTGGTCGGTCCAAATATGTTAAAATCCACTTTGTCCCATACTATACCATGAGGTATAGGAGCAGCTGTGATGTTCACTGATAACAAGTCTCTTTGTTCATGATGTGACGATGTGTGTGACTTCAGGAGGATGTTGACTTTTCGCGCTGTGGAACCTCGCTGAAGATAATGTCCATTAATAAGCATGCTAAAAGTCAATACTAAACCTAGCCATAAAAGAAAAAACATTATCCCAGAAATTACCGAGAGTTCAATCCAAGGCATGTCTTTTGAAGAAAGAGAAGAACGTTCTTTAATTCTTGCTTGAATGGTCTTTTGGCTGGTGTAATTTCCTGCTCGCTTAGATCCAGTGAAAACGTATCAAAGTTAATAAAATAGTCAGATGCTGTTCGATCAATTGTAGGAATTGCATCAGGATTTGTTGAAATGTAATTGTCCTCTCGATGAGGCTAGTTGATGTAGACGTCTGCATTTGGATGAATTGCAACTTGTGAATTATTCTCAATTCCGTTTTGAATGTGAATGTTCGGGTCAAGTGGAACAAGTTCCAAAGCATTGTTGCTCAGATCTTCATTCCTTACAGGTGGCTCTTCAAACGTGACGAGTCTTTCTGTTTGAACATCTTGGATTGTAGCTAGAGGAGGACATCTGCTACATCAGAGTCCACTGGGCCTACTGTTTAGTATCAGCCACATAGTGTGGTTTGATTAAGTCAATTGAGACAAATCTTTGTTCCTTTTTTTCCGGCAAGAGGCGGGAGCAGCACAGTTCATGTTCCGTGTACTACAAGGACTGGTATAGGTTTTGTTTAAGAGGGTCAAATTCCATTTTGTACAAAATTTTCTCACTGACCAGATCCCCGACTTTTTGGGATCCCGATAGGTCTTGCTGTGACTACCTTGACTTCTTCAGTGGGGGTCTGCTTTAGATGGACATTGCTTTGTTTTGTCCTGGAGTGAAGCAGATCCTGTAAACCAGCCAAACGATCCTGGATATCAAATGGTTTTTCATCTGCCACTGCGCCTTCACAATCTAGATCAGGTACCCACATTCGTGTCCCATAGAGGACCTCATATGGAGTAACTCCCCCTAGAGAGCTTCTTGGCTGTTTATTTAATGCCTGCTGAAACCCATAACGGTGTGTGACCTACCTACCGCCCTTGCCTAATTCCCTAGCTGTTAAAGTCTGCTTTAAGTCCCGTTTTTTTCTCTCCAAAAAAGAATTTCCCTCAGGATGATACGGAGATGAGAACTGTAATGCTACGCCCATTCCTTCCATGGCCTCTTTGTAAGCCCGAGAGCTAAACGCAGGTCCGCTGTCAGAGTGTACCGTGCAAACTGCGTATGTACCAATAACCACTCGCAAATCTTTTATAACCGTTCGTGCGTCAGCAGAACGCTGGGTCCAAACCCATAGGAATCTTGAGCAGGAATCCACTACCACCATGATATATCTGTAAGCCCCGTCCATTTGTAAGGGGCCGCAGTGGTCCGAGTACATACATGTGAGAGGAGAGGTTTGTCTAACTTCAGTAATGGTGTCTGTGCGGGGCGTGCAACGGTGGAGCCTTTCATCTGCTGGCAGATGTCGCATTTCAAGACATAGTCTTTAGTTTGCTTAGTTAGCCCTGGCCACCAATAGCGCTGTTTCAGTAAAGAAATAGTTGCTGTGATGCCTGTGTGCACAGAGCCCAAACCCTTGTGTGCAGCTAGTATTAACCCTTGCCTATGATCCATATTTGGTATTACCCTATCCCCCACTCCAGGAATCTGAGCATATGGAATGTTTTGTGCATCTAATTTGTAGGAGTATTTGAGTGGAAATGTTTTATGTAATGATGTGCTGCCTTTGTGCGATGCGATGACAGCTACCATTATTTCTCTGTATATTCTCTTTTTAGAACAAGACAGCGCAGATACGGAAGCTGTGCGTATAGACCCCTTTGCGGCTTCAACAGCCAATGAATTCCCTCCAACGTGCACGCCATCACATGAGTCCTTGGTCGTTCGGATTTCAATTCCGCTACCTGTTCCCATAGCATTTTGTGCTTTATTGTGCCACCTTTTGCATCTTTAAACCCGTTCTTCTCCCAATGTTGTAAGTACTCATTGTACAACTGTACACAGTAAAAGTTATCACACACGATTAGTGTGGGGAATTCGTGATCCGTAATTACAAGTGCCAGTATAGATGCTTTTAATTCTACAAACTGAGCCATGCAGTCTCCTAGAGATTGCGTCTTTGTGCACATAGGATGGAACTTGCCCTCATGCATGCAACCTTTTACAATTGCACATGCTGAAAATTATTGCTGCCTACTCCCTATCGCCAGTTGAGAGATCCATCAGAGTAAATTATATATTCATACTGATCTAGAAGCAAGATTTCATTTGGTAGAGGATAGTCCCGTTAATATTGCAGGAATGCCTGTGTTTTTAAACTGGGATCAAATCTGTATTCAACGTCTGTTGCAGTAAGAGAATTAGACCTTTGTATCCACCTGGGATGTAACGCTTTTGCATTTGAGATGCTGGCTTTTGTAACAGCTTATAAAGCTGGTACTGGAGTTACGACAATTATGTGTGTGTGCTCTTTCTCTTGCTACCGCTAACCGAACTTCTGTCAGGATTTTTTCTGTTGAAGAGAAACGCATTTCTGCATTTGTGTACAGGTGTGATTTGTATGCGATTGGTACAGTTTGTCCATATTAAAAGTTAAATAAGTGTACCGGCATTGACTCGCGATTATTCAGATCACTTTGTGGCGTACGTTTACGTGCGTTTGTAAGTGTTTGGATTTTGCTTATCTTTTTTCCTTGTATTTGTCTTAACACATCTGGTATTACTGCTAATGAAGGAATACCATGTGTTCTGGTATATATGGCAGCAAAGACTGTACCCCAAGAGGTGTAATCCTCTAACTGTGGTGTAATCCCCATGGGCAAACAGATTGTTAACATTCTGTATTTTTCAAATGGTGTTCTAGTTGGAAATACTGCTTCTAACTGGATTATCTTTTGAGCTACCCAGAAAGGAATTTGTTCACGTTTTGTGGGCACTTTGCCCATTACAGTGTGTAATGTTTGTGGAGTAATTTTAGTACCTGTGCTCTGTGTAGGAGCTGCAGTAGTTGTAATCACTGTAGGTTGGACTGCAAGTTTCCTTAAGACAAAATGTGTTATATTTCTGTGGAGTTTTATCAACTCTTTGAGTTGAACAAGTAGTTCATCCTGTGGCATTGTGTCAATGTCTGGATGTGGTGCATAGGTTGCTAATATCGGTCATGTTGCTCCTGGTCTTCCTAAATGACCAAGCCTTACTCTTGTTCTTGTGTGTGGTAGGGCGCCATTAAACCAGAAAATATGTTCCTGGAAAGTTAGCGGAATCTCCATCTGCTCAAACAGAGTGTAAGCCGCTGGAACTTCTTCATGTGCGTAGTAATGGAAAAGGTTTGTCACAGCATATGCTTCTGGGAATGTAACCCAAGAGTAGAATAACTCTGTTTTGAAATCTTCGTGTGCCTCTATCACGAATATTACTACACCTCCTCTCGGAGATAACCCATGTTTGACAAGTTTAACAGTCAGAGTTTGTCTTACTTTGGGTGCAATATTTATTGCATCTGTATCTACCTCACTAGTCCTATTAAGTACCTGGTCAAAATCCTCCCCTTGTTCAACCATTGTGTTTTAGAATACAGGCTGACTTTCCAGGGAAGTTTATGACAGGTTTTATGCAAAGGTTTTATGCACAATTTTGGGAATTTTCCTTTTAAGCTTGATTAACCAATAGCCAATACATAGGATATCTCACCTACTCAGCTGTGGCAGAGTTTTTTCCCACCTACTCCAGACGTCTCTGGGTTTTGTAAGTAGGGTCTCTGAGAATAAGTACGCTGAGTTACTCGGATTCTACTGTTGTGTTATGCCACCATGTATTTTACCACGTTGGGCAAACCATGTTTGACACGTTGTGTGCCATTAGACCACTATGGGCCCCATGTAGTGTAGTCCCAAAAAGTACCCTGTCATGCAGGCCCTACGACGATTACGGATAACATATACTGTGGGTCTAGTGGCAAACTGACTCTGTACATCCCTGCCGCATATATTAGCCTTTGGTTCGCATTAGTTAGCTCGCAGTGCCACTAGAATCTCCTGTTATCAGAGAGAATAGTTTGTGCAACTTTAGAACACAATAACCTCGAAATCGTAGAAACACTATATTACTTTTCACCCAATCACTTGTGCTTGCTTGTTTTTGCTCTCAGAGAGATACAGAGAAGAAGCAGTTGAACGTGTTTACAATAAGAATTAATTGTACAGTAGTTCTTCTCAAGTAGAATAAGTGTGCTGTTACAACTGTAACACAGTAACAGAGATATAGAACCAGCAGTACAGTGAATAAAAAGGAATAGTATTGTTCTACCATTTTGCAATAGTCATGAACATATACATGAATATGAAATGCATTTATAAAATAAAGTGCGTACTCCTAAGTTGCCTGTCTAGATGTACCTAAGTGTACCTAGCATGTGGGTGGTTGTGAAAGAGGTAATGAGACTAAGAGCCTAATAGCCTAACAGCCTTGAATCTAAGAGCCAAGAATCACGCTAGGATTTAGTCGCGCCCCTATACCTGAATAGTGAGAGTGTGGGACTCCATCCTGGACTTGAGTTGGACACCCCGCAAGTGATGGTTAGACCACTGTCAGCTGGAGCGATGGCATGCCGGAGCCGCAGCATCTCTGGTCAGTGTGTCGACCTTGAAGTCTCAGTTCCTTCCTGCTTACTGATAGAAAGGGGTGCTGTATTTATACAGTCTATGTACATGTGTTACCCTTTGTTCAGTATGAGGATGACATTTGGGGATTAAACCTTGTGCATCGATGGGAGAGGTGAAGTGTACCTCCTGGAGAGTGTTCTCATTAATTATTCATATGTGCTAAGGATGACGTCTTAGCAGTATCGATCGGGCAGAACCCACCCTCGTCATGAACTAGGTATAAGGATTAGTCCGTAAAAGGCTGAAGACCTTATAAGGCGTATGTCCATAAAAGGCAGTCATTCCTTATTTGGAGTTATGTCCTTATAAGGCTCGTTCATATGAAATGACTGGAGCTGATGTAGGAAAATTGTACGATGTTTCCTGGACCTATATTAGGGTACTGATATGAGATATACACTATATGTAAATGTATGTATACTTGTAAAGCGCACTGTTACCCCATCACTCGGGGCATCCTGGTGCTGTATACCGTTGGGGAACCCGTCCTGGCTTTCCCTGTGAGAGGGCACCCCCAAGGTGAAGCCAGGCATTCCCGGCGCTGCTAGGGCCGTTGTGGAGATTACGATTCAGAAAAGGGGGTGGTGATGAACAGAGTGTCTGAATTAAGCAGACCACTCTTACCCAGTCCAAAGATCAGGGCTTGATCCATCACCGTTTTTTAGCTCACTGCACCATCCCAGCTCAGAACCTGGCTATATGCAAATTAGTCTGTCCCTGGCCCAGTGCATCATGGGAACAGGACAGACCAAACTACCAAGCCAATTCTTATACTGGGAAGGAAACAAGCTACCGGGGAATGGTTTCTGGCATTTCAGCCGTCTTCGGCCCGGCTTGCTTGAATCCTGATGGTGCAATGAGCAAGGGACTCACATCTGAGTATACCCTTCCACGCTTATGGTGGACAAATACGATTCAGAAAAGGGGGTGGTGATGAACAGAGTGTCTGAATTAAGCAGACCACTCTTACCCAGTCCAAAGATCAGGGCTTGATCCATCACCGTTTTTTAGCTCACTGCACCATCCCAGCTCAGAACCTGGCTATATGCAAATTAGTCTGTCCCTGGCCCAGTGCATCATGGGAACAGGACAGACCAAACTACCAAGCCAATTCTTACACTGGGAAGGAAACAAGCTACCGGGGACCGGTTTCTGGCATTTCAGCCGTCTTCGGCCCGGCTTGCTTGAATCCTGATGGTGCAATGAGCAAGGGACTCACATCTGAGTATACCCTCCACGCTTATGGTGGACAAATACGATTCAGAAAAGGGGGTGGTGATGAACAGAGTGTCTGAATTAAGCAGACCACTCTTACCCAGTCCAAAGATCAGGGCTTGATCCATCACCGTTTTTTAGCTCACTGCACCATCCCAGCTCAGAACCTGGCTATATGCAAATTAGTCTGTCCCTGGCCCAGTGCATCATGGGAACAGGACAGACCAAACTACCAAGCCAATTCTTATACTGGGAAGGAAACAAGCTACCGGGGACCGGTTTCTGGCATTTCAGCCGTCTTCGGCCCGGCTTGCTTGAATCCTGATGGTGCAATGAGCAAGGGACTCACATCTGAGTATACCCTTCCACGCTTATGGTGGACAAATACGATTCAGAAAAGGGGGTGGTGATGAAGCAAGCTATTGCCCAGAGTTACAGAGTGGGACCCATGGTTAGCGTAGGCACCTAGGCGAGAATTATCGAGTCCGCGGACATTGACCCAAGACCCTGCCGCGTCAGGAATTGAACCCTGGTCCTGGGCCGACCTCTGCTTCAGGGTCTGCCGCTTCTAACCAGTGAGCCACACTTCTACTACTATGTATAAAGTATACATAGTGTAAACAAGTGGTTTGCTTAAGCTCCAGGTTCAGAACATCTTTTAAAACAAATGCTCCAGTTAGAGAGTGGTATTTTCAAACTAAGCATTGCGAGCCACACAATATTGGGCCAAGTCAGCCTGTATAAGGAGTGGTTGAGTAATATGTGACTGACTACGAATGGTTAGCATGTCGTATGGTTCCTACTTTCACAGTAAGTCTTTGCATTTGGTCAACATAAGTGTCAAAACTATATGGGACTGAGCCCATGCACTCTATCAGAATATGTTGACCTAATTCCTGGCTAGCTCATAGAGCGCCATTTGGGCCCCTAAACTGACAGGGCACCAGATGCTGTCTGTACTATCAGAACATGACAACCCTAATTCCCCCAAGGAAAAAGTGGAAACAGTTCTACCCTTTCGTTAGTAACTCAGACATGTCCACTGGGAGACACAAGAGGTAAAAAAACATTGGCATTTCAAACTTTTTTGAAGCAGTTGTACTCTCGTGTAAAATATGTGCACTGCAATGATTATTAGAATGGAGCAAAACAATGTTACCAGCATTACAAGAATGGTGAACTGAAAGAATAATTTAACCGTTGTGCCTTTGCATTAGATTACATGAATTCATATTATTGCACTACTACCTAGCCTATCCTGTAAACCATGGGGTGTTCAGGTCTGCCAGAATACCTCAAATTGGTCTAAATCTCCATTTACCTGCTGGCATGTGTCATGTGCCTTCTGGTACCCAGCCTACTTTTCAGGATGGTGTTGGAATTCAGCTGGGCTAGAATTCAGGCACGGGCAACCTTCGAGATCCATTAAGATGCTTCTTTGGCAAAACAGAGGCGCAGTATGATTTATATAATAAAGTGCACTCATTTGTTCCATACCTGAATCCCAGTCCTCTTGTTATTATTGATTCTATCCACCCAGGGCTGTCGGGGAACAGAGAACAGCAAACAACAACATTTTGCTCAGTGTACTAAGTCCTTGTGCAGAATGTTCTAAGGCCTGAATAGGTGGCAATGAAGAAGTGTAACAATAAGCAAAACCACTTCTGAGTACTTCCAACCACTTTGCCAGACCAGGCCGGGAGCAGGAACTACAGCTCCTGGCCAGCACCGCGGCAGCGATGCCTCCAACGCCCTACCAGGAGGTGCCCAGAGCAGGGCTCCCTCAGCACAGGACGCATGGGGCCATGCCCGGGCCGTGCCAGAAGAAAGCCAGGGACAAGGGCAGGCCCCTCTGCGACCATCAAAGCCCGGAATGGCAGGGCTGCCCCCCCACCAAGGCCTGTTCCAGGATTCATCAAGACTTGCATTTGTCTGAGTCCTTCAAGCGGCCATTACAAAAAAAGGTACTGTGTTCTATTTTCCCCCCATTTTTTTTCTCAAGTTCACCTCCTGAGAATCATGGCTTCTTGTTCTTACCTCGTTTAGTATTTCTTGTTTAATTGGCCTTATTCCATCCGGTCCCATCTTAGTACAACTAATCTTCAAGTATGGGAAAGAGGAAGGGTGCTTCAAGTGTCTCCAGTGTGCTATCTCCCCCCTGTTCGACCATCGACAATTATCTAAAACTAGGCTGTGGACATGGTTACCAATGAAATTCGATTGGTGGGACGTCACCTTTCTCTCACCATAGAAGATAAACTTCCCTTGCCTACCAATCAAAGTTCCTCTGCGCCATCACCGATGCAGAGTGTATCTATTGTAACAAGCCCACCAGTGGTTTCATCGGGCTTTGTTTGTCCTGTGAAGCAAGGTCAAAATTTGGGTGTCAGCACAGACTGTACGGGGATGGCCCAAAGGCCAAGCGTAGAAGAAAAACGGTTAAATCAATAAAGTCTAGAAACCCTGTTGCAAACAGCAAAATGGCCTTGCGTAACAGGGCTGGCAATGACGTTAGTGTATAGGTAATCTTTTGGAATCCAAATTTTGCCCCATTATTGAACGTCTAGCAAAATTTAAAGCTAAACTGGTGTAGCCCTTGGATTCCAGGACTTCCGTTTGAACTCAGTATTTGACCTCTGATTCATCCACTGTTCAATCTGCTCAGAGCATGGATGTACACCACCCACATGTCAAATTACTTGTAAATCAACCTGTAAATCAACCTGTAACCCGTGCTCCAAGCTAGCCCCCCCTTTACTGTGACTGATCTCTCCCCCGCATCTGCCCCTTACGTTGTTTCAATGACTAATGTCCGTAGACTCACAGTAGATAATATGGAATACGCCAAGGGCCTAATGAACAAATACATTCACTGGTTGAACAACAACGTTGCTGGCAATTGGGACATATCAAAAGAGAATTTGCTTGCAAGACATGTGGGGAGGACTGGTGGTAGGGGATGTGTGCACAGTGGGGATGTCATTGTGGTTAATTTTCATAACCATATTCTTGTCCAGGAAATACCGCATACAGCTAGTTTAGGAATGGTTAAAATTAGCCTGTCAAGATAGTCCCACTTGGCTTTTTTTATCAGCACCTTGCTAATCGATCCTGTATTCCTGGCAGTTCTATTACACAAACAAGCGTGTTTGCCCAGAACCCCCCCTCCCAAGTGATATTGCCCCTGAATAATAGATTTTCAGCCTTGGCACACTCCTGTCTCTATCTCCAACCACCTTTGACCTATTCACTCAAGAGTTTGAGCGTAACGTGATGGACACTAGGGGGCGGGCCTTACTCTCCCATCTGGCAGATGGTCAACAAGGTTCCTAGTTCTACTGACCAATATATTCCAACCTTCATAGGGCGGGGCGCAGAGAACACCATTGATTACGTTTGCCTCCTAGAGTATGTCCCCAACCATTAAGAATTGTAAGGTCCTTACTCAGACCTATAGCGACCACAACCCCATTTCTGCTAAGATAGTGCTACCACATATGCAACATAATCTTAAGACTTTGCCTTCCAAGGTATAAGCTACCAACGACACAGGGTGTAGGGTGGTATGGCCAACTGCGAACCTGAACAGCATTATGTCCCAGGTGATATGCAATAGTACTGGCCTGGTGAACAACTGTGGTTGCATACCCTGCGAACCGGCTTGCATTCTAACTGCCTTCACAAAACATTTAGTGAAGATTAAAATGCTGCTTTCTAGACCCATTGCCCAGTCGCGTCGCCATGTTAAATCATAGTTTGGTAACGCTTTTAGAGCAGCCAATAACAGCCTACGTAGGACCCTAAAGCAAATTCCTAGAGATCAGTGTGCGATTAAGGAAAGTAGAAAGTTTTACCAACACGCCATCAAAAGAAGAAAGACGGCTATGAAGGAGGATAAATGGGAGTCTATTGTGGGCGCCTGCCAATCTGAAGACCCACAAGCCTTCTGGAAAGCAGTGCGGTCTATCTTATCCCCCGTCTTACCAGCTGATAAGGTAACTGTCCATATTTTGGCTGAGGCGTGGTTGGCGCATTATGCTGGGTTGTATTCCTCTGATTGCAGGGCTGATGATGCCTCGGCACAGATGACTACAACATGTCAAAACCTTGTTTTTAACCCCTTCACTGTGGCGGCTATTCTGCCTCAGTGCTAAGTGGGCGGGGCGGGGCGGAAGAGCGGCGGGCGCATGCTGGTGACGGAACCGCTCCGTCACCAGCGTCGGTTGCGCTGTGCTTATGACGGAGCGGTTCCGTCATGGCCCCACCCGCTCAATAGAACGCTCAGTGCAGGCGCGGAATTCGCGCCACGCAGGAGCGTCGGGCGGGCCATGACGGAACCGCTCCGTCATCAGCACAGCGCCACTGCAGCTGATGACAGAGCGGTTCCGTCACCAGCATACAAGGGGTTAATGAAGAGGAGGTTTTTAAAGCAATTGTCAATAGCAGATCCAAGAGGGCTCCAGGGCCAGATGGCCTTCCACTTGACTTATTTAAGGAAGACCCAGTGTTCCGGACCCCGGTCCTCACTTCAGTTTTAATTGTGTCTGCAGCAAGGGGGTGCCAAGGTCGTGGCATTAATCTGTAATTGTGCCTATGTTTGAAAAAGGAAATTTGCACGATGTCTAGTGTTATCGGCCGATATCCTTTTTGGATTCCTCCGTTAAAATTATTGGGAGAGTCATTTTGAACCGCTTATTGGACTGGATTAATGGCAAGAGCATACTTGCTCCTAGCCAGTATGGGTTCAGAATGGGTCTTGGAACAATTGAACAGTGTCTCAATCTCCATCTCATTGTGGCAAAATACAAGTATGCCAAGGGTGTTTCCACTCACATGACATTTATGGACCTGTCAAGCTCATTCGATTATGACTCCCGCTCAAATTTGTGGGTCGTTTTAGAGAGCATGGGTGTTGATGTAGGTCCGGTTACATTCCTAAAGCATCTCCATCATGACCTTTCTGCTTCAGTTAGGTTTGGAGGTGCTGGCGAATATAGTAATATACAGAGCTGTTCAGCATCAAGCGCAGGGTGCACCAAGGCTGTGTCCTTTCCCCAATCCTTCTCCTTCTCTATACAAACGACCTGGAGAATACATTAGTTTCTGTTGGGGCTGACATCCCACATGTGGAGAATAAGGCTGCGCCTGCTCTACTATATGCTGATGATGCAGTCCTTCTGGTAAGGATTGCAAATGGTCTTAAAACACGTATCATCAGCTATATCAGTTTTATGAAGGACCTGGGCTTGGAGCCAAACTACAAGAAAACCTTTACAATGATATGTGGCCCAAAAAATACTAAAAACCGTAGTCTAAACATAGATGGCAAACCTCTGACGAGGGTCAGTTCCTTCCCTTACCTAGGCCTGGAGTTTTGCGAAAGTTGTTCGTAGCTTACCTGTGTAAAAAACAGAATAACCCAATATACACAAGCTGTAAGCACCACTTTCTCGCTTGCAATGTCTATTGGTAAAAAGTCCATTGCTCCAATATTAGAGATTTACAATCGCAAATGCCTGCCGATTATAACAGATGGAATCGGTATCGGGGCTACAGGGATGCTCACGCATTGAAGATGGAGGATAACAGATTCTGCCACCAAGCTTTAGGGGTTTCCCCCTCATCTCCGCATTTCTGCCTCCATCTGGAGCTAGGTATGGAATATGTCCAAAATACAATCAATGCTACCCCTTTAGCCCTCTGGTGTTCAATCTGGTCTAACAAAGACGCTGATTTTAATCAGGCTGTCATTAGAGACTGCTTAAGTTGCACCCATGGCTTGGCCATCTCTTGACTTCAATATATGAAAACTTGTTTTTCGGCACTTGGTTATGTCTCGTTGTTTGAGCACCCAGAGTTAATTGGAAAAGGGGACAGAAAGTGGGTTATGGATAGTTTTTGTAAGCACAAACAAACCTCCAGGGAACTATCGGAAGTGATTAAACCCTCAGTTAGAGATTATTGCCTCATTCAAGTGACCCCAACATTTGCTACGCATTTAGTATACATGAACAATGTCTAGGAAAGAAACCTGCTGACAAGATTCAGGTTGGGGTCGTTTCGTTGGATGATATGTTTCCCTCTAGGTCAGTACTGTCCTGAAACTGTTGCCATCTGTCAATGTGATGAGCAATCGAGCCAAACTATTTTACATTTTGTCTTTTTCTACCAATTTTATCTCCCCTTTACCAGGAAGTTTTTTACTACAGCTACCTCGCAGACAAACATTTTCCAAGTGTAGAGCGGCCCCTAATTATCCACAGCAACTTAATGAATGTAACATCTGCTTTGTAGTTGTGAGTTTTCTGAAATGCACTTTAGCTAAGAGAAAGAGTATGCTGTTCTGATATAAAAGCACTTTAGTGACTTCAGCAATCATTGTATTTGAAATGTCTTTTTAAATGTCTATTTCTGATATTGATTTCCACCAATTATTGTCACAAAAGTATTCTAGTGTTTTTTAGTAATCTCTCATTTGGTAATGATTCTTATATGCTCATCACTGATGCTAATTTTTACATATTTTTGTATCCATCTTCCTCCTTGCTGCTACCTGTGGATCCAGTACTGTTACACTGTCACTTTATTTGTTGCTAAATTAGAATTCTTGCCTTGTTACTTTATTCATCGTGTATTAAGACAGTCGTGTCTATATTTTTAAAAATATGTGGTGCTATTTTTTAATATGTGTTGACTATAATGTGGTTTGTCTTTTTTTCTTATTATTGTGTGTATCTTTTATGGTCTGTCCTCAGAAGATCAAATAAAGGCAACTGTGTGTTATAAGTAATAGTCTAAAATCATGTCTACTTTAAACATGAGGATGTAAAATGGAAGTTTGTGTACCCAGGGTCTATGTAAGACATGACACGAGTGTGAGAAGGAATCTGCACAATTGAGGCATAGAATAGCCGCATTCTTCAAGAATTCTCAGCCCCTTGAATTTGCCAAAACATTGATCTATATGAGATCTGCCCTGAATTGCCACAGACATTAACATTTCTGAGATCGGCCCTGATCACAGACTTCAATGTAAAACAAAAGATATCCAGAATGAGGTACAAATCAACCTAGTCCTGCAAGGACAATACATTGTTGACAACAGTTTATAATGGGTTTCTTTTCATTACGATACCAGCAGAATAAGAAGTACTGAGGGTCATATTTATGAGAAAGTCACACAGCACAGCAGGTAACCTTGCTCCACTGTGCAGACTGTGCTGTGCTGCATGACAGAAAAAGGGCAGGAATTCTCTGTATTTAAAAGAATAGCGCCCATTCCTGTCTTTGTCCGTGCGCTGGCACCGATTTGGATGTCCAGCGCCAATGCAGGCACCCTTGTACCATGGTGCAAGGGTGTCTCTGTTTGTTTGTTTTTTATACATTTTTATTGACATTTACATTGTAATAACACTTTTCAAACAGGCATATTATCCCAATTACAGTGTTCTCAGGTTCAGTCGATCAGGATATACAATCATTTACCACAGATTATTATCATTACTCTGATAAACAGTCCTGCATGCAAGGGTGTCTCCGTTGCATGCAGGGTCGTTTATGTGCAGGATATGGTACCTTCCAGGCAAAACTAAAACAATCCTGTGAGGCATATTTCTCTGATGCAGCACACAGAATGAGGAAGTAATGAGGACAAATAAAGAGATTTCTCCTAGTTCTCCTCACCTAGAAGGCATATTTTTTGGTGCATTCCCAGGTCTATCAGCAATGCTAAATTTGTGAAGGCATCAAGATCCATGTGAGCTACGTGGGAACACCCATACAACTCCCATGGCATGCCTTCCCATGGCAGAGTAACGCAATGTAGCGATTAATGCTGCATTGCATTACTCTGGATTTATGAAGCCACTAATGGCCACGCAAGGTGGTCTTGTGTGGCTTTACAGATCTAATTTTGGGCATGGCACAAGCACGATGCAACCCCAGTCAAAGATATGCCACTGACTATCCCTCCTTGGGTTTGATTAAGGTGCACCAATGGACATCCTGGAGGGCGGTCCCAGACAGAGTGAGGTTCTGTGACAATTGTAAGTGATGTTTTTGACTCGCACGAATATAGTCGAGTCTGATATCTATGAACCGCAAATGACGAGTTTAGTAAGTGTGCGCAGTTTCGCTGTGCTAACTTAAACCGTTTGTTTGTTGTGTGGGTTTTTCATCTGTACCCACGGGTTCCATCTTAGATACGGCATCCATTTTGTCTCTTGCCCTCAAGTAGCCAGCGAACGGACGCTGTCCGCTTCGCGACCCTGGGACTCCCACGATATTTGCGGAAGACACATGTCCTTTGTAAGTGTCTTTATGATGAGGGGGATGCTACTGTAAAGCAGACGGCGCCGCTCGAGGCTCATCTTGCTGCACGGACTTATTGTCTCAGCCGTGCATCTCATTAGGCACGTCCCTTTGATGCCTGTATCTCGTGTTTCCCGATACCTCCCCTTTTACACCCTTTCCAATCTCCCCACTGTCTCCGTCTTCCTCTGCACCTGTTTTCGTTCCTATTTCGATCTGTTTTACTGCCGATCGGAATGCGCTAATGTTGGGAAGATGGGCTTTTACAGTTGGGAACCGCCAAATGTTTCCGTACTTATGTTCCGGACCTTGTGTTTATCAAAGCGACCAAAGCGACCCCTCTGGGGGATAATTATGGGAACCGGGTTGTAAACCTTTGTGTATCATGTTGTCCTATGGGTAAATTGTGTATAAAAGGAGCGACCTACAGAACGAATTTGAAGCAGTCTCCCCAAGTTGCACGTGTTGTACTTGTCGTGACTTCTGTGTTCCCTGCAGTAAATAAACCTTGAATCTTTGACGCCGAAGGAAGTGTCCCGTGTCTCTGTCATTCGTACGCCGGAGCAGGTAACCCACGAAGGTTTCAGGTGTTATCCCTGGCACCGCTGGGTCTTAAAGAACCCAGTCCTTCAGTTGGCGCCCAACGTAGGGCTGCATCAGTGGTACCGGTCCAAGCCCGACGATCGTGAGGAACTTCGTGTGAAATCTCCGAGGGAAGGTGCACTCCGCTTCATCGATCCTGTTGTCGAAACAAGTGGCCCGAAGACTTTTCCCGCGAAGATTCCCGCCTCCTGACGGCTGCGACGGACTGCTGCCCTGACTGTAGACCTGTTTTGGCGCCTGGCGTAGACCTTGGTATAGCGAGACGATTGACGGGCCTTCCTGGTGACGCCATCGATCTTTGAGTTAAGTATTTGTGGGTCGCTCCCAGAGTCCTTAGTTGTTGACACTTTAGCGGGTGTTTTTGTTGTTGACGCTGTGTGAGTGTTTTTGTCGGTGACACTTTGCCAGCATACTTTGTTGTATTATTTGACGATTGCAGTCGCCAAAAACCGAGGGTTTTTGTTCTTGCTGGGACTTGGTAAATCCCGTAACCCTTGAAGTTTGTGAAACTCGGCTAGTGTGCAAGATGCCTGGTCGTAGTACTTTGTTTAGTTGTTTCAGACCTTGTGGTACGGATTCCCGACTGGAGGACTCGTGTCCGATACCTCCGGTTGGAACTCCAATTTATGAGCTCTACAGCAAGCATGGGCTAGGCCCAATTACCTTTAATGATTACTGGATCCGCTACACTAGAAAAGATGGTGCCCTTAGTTGGCCACCTCATGGTAGTTTTGAGACAACGATTTTAGATAACCTTGAGGCTAAATTGTTCGAGAAAAAGTCAAGGCCGGCCATGTTTGATGCCTTTCGGTTGTGGCGTAAAGAAGCCCGACAGAAAGAAATCAGACAGACTAAACGAAATCAGAAAGATAATGTTGCTACTATTGTAAAAAAGGCAGAGCAATTTCAGCAGGATAAGGAG
This sequence comes from Lissotriton vulgaris, assembly GCF_964263255.1. Taxonomy (NCBI): domain Eukaryota; kingdom Metazoa; phylum Chordata; class Amphibia; order Caudata; family Salamandridae; genus Lissotriton; species Lissotriton vulgaris. Next base: position 1,371,570,128 of record NC_141691.1, read on the forward strand.
ATTAGGGAAAAGGAAGTGTTTGATAGATTACAGCGTATGACCATAGATAAATGTTACCCCGTTTTGCCTACGGAGTCGGAAAAGAAGGAAGAAGCAGTTGAGGATCCTTTAATGTCCTATCTTATGAAGTCGCCACCTCCGTATGTACAGGGTACCGTGGCTCCTGTGATTCCCCCTGTACCTGTTCCTGCACCTATTCCTCTTTTGCCTGTTCCTCAACCTGCACCCGTTCTTCCACCTGTTCCTGCTCCTTCGTCTGTTTCGATCCCTACTGCTCCTCCACTTCCACATACTCCTGCTCCTGCTACTACTGTTCCCGCTCTGTTAACTCCTGTTGTTGCTTCTGTGTCTACTCCTTCGCTTGTTAGTCCTGTGTCCTATACTTCTCCTTCTACTCGTGGTTGTAATTCTCCTCTGGCGGCTAGCTTCTTCCATTCGCTCGGACCTGTTTTTGGGTCCGCTGGTTCTGATGGTCCTCAAAGACGTAGTCAGCTTCCTGGTAACAGGGAACGCGTTGCGCTATATAATATGGCGATGGGTTGGATGACGAATCCTCTTAGAAATCCACCACGTGTCGTACTCGAGACGTTTTGCCAATTTAGTATACCAACCCAAAGATATGTGTTCGAGGAAATGTGCAAGGTTCTTCGTGATCAGTTATCGGCCGACGCACCTGACGAGGTGCTGACCGCTTTGTCTGATCTACAGCTTCAGTTCTCAACTGGACTGATAGTGGAATCCAATGTTCGACGTGCTGTTGAACGGTTGTTGTCTCTTCGTCCCGCTCCTATACCTCACGCTTTGTTTGTAGAGGATGTTGAAGGACAGCCAGATGGGTCTGGTCAATATCCTATGCGTGAAGTTCCACCAGTATGGATGCCAGGTAATCCTAATGCTGTTCCTATCATCTTGCCGCATTTCCAGAGAGTATGGATACATCTCCCGTGGAAACGTTCGGAAGTTTTGCAGGTAAAGCAATCTTTGCCTGACCCTCGCAAAAATCCTGCAGGGTATTATAAGGAGTTATCGCAGCTCGTAGACGCTACGATAATGAATCTTGCCGATATCGACATGTTGTTCGGTAATGTGGTACCGCAACCGGTATGGGCTAAGATTCGGCAGGAAGATCATGCAAATGAATTAGGTGGCGGTTGGGCTGCTCTTGCTGCGGCCGATGCGCGACAAATTGGCGGGGCTAAACCTGAACAGGTGATTACTGACCTTCCTCAGCGAATAATAACGTTGATGAAAACTCTTATGCCAGCCATGATGGTAAATTGGGACAAACTGTCTGCTTGTAAGCAGAAAAAGGATGAGAGTGTCTCCGACTTCTTTACGAGGTTCGAGGAGGCTTTCATTGATCATAGTGGCCAGGACATGAGCACCGAGGGTGGTCAAAGGTTGTTCGTGGATAAATTTGTTTCGAACTTATTGCCCGAATTGAGCAATAAATTAAAGAATTCGGAAAGTGCATGGGCTGTTTCTACCTCCGCTCAGATATTGGCTACGGCACAATACTATGAGAACAGAGAGAAAGAAGAGTCCGACCGTGCTGATAAAAAGACGAAAGAGCTTAAAACTAAGGTTTTGTTACAACAGGCTTTTCCTCCCCGTTCGAATCAAAATTCTTCGCAGCAGGATAGATCACAGCAGCAATCGAACAGATCACAACCTCGTAATGACTCCTCTTCCCAAAGATCTTCGTTGGGGTATAATCAATGTGCTTATTGTAGACAGGAGGGACACATCAAATTCAATTGTCCTGTCCTAAATGAACGTTATAATGGTAATTCATCTAGAAGGGGTCGTGGTGGTTCACAGCAGGCACCGCGTGGTAGAGGTCGTAATACTCAGAATGGGCGCTCAGACAACTCATCGAACTCTGATAACTGTTTTGATCAACGTGGATCATCGCAAGGACGATCTGCGCAGTACAATATGGACGATTATTACGTCGATCAGGAGACTGACGACAGTAATTACTAGGATAGCCGAAGACAAGGAGAGGGAGTGGTATCAGTTCCGGTTGATCAGAGAGGGCCTTACGTCGCAGTTGCTACATCGGGCGTCGTTGAGCCTTTTCTGTTGGACACTGGTGCAGCGAAAAGTTCCATAAAGCATTCGAAACTCCCTGGCGCACCTTTGTCTGGCTTAACAAATGTTTCCGTTGGATTCTCTGGCGCCCCTGTTAGCAATCCAGTTTCACGCCCTTTGCCCCTTACAATTGGGCCTCGTGAGCTCGAGGCTCCGTTGATTTTGACTACTGGCTGTGGTGAAAATCTTTTGGGCCTGGATTTGCTTAAACGTTTGTATGCAACATTGTACTGTTCTCCTGCGGGTGTAAAGCTTACGCTAGGAGAGAGAGTTGTCTCTCCCATGTATTTGTCTCTCGATAAGCTTCCACCGGAATTGAGCTCTCTTCCTGTGTTTTTGTGGGCAACAGGTCCCAATGACGTGGGCCTGCTTAATATCTCACCTTATGTTGTTCAGTTGAAATCTAATGTGCGGTTGCCACGTATTCCCCAGTATCGTATCTCTCTTGATGGTGAACGAGCATTGTTGGCGATCATCTATGATTTGATCGAGAAAGATGTCATTGAAGAGACTCGGGGAAACGTGTGCAACAGCCCTGTACTGCCCATTCTAAAACGTACTGATCCTTCGAAACCACCTGTTTATCGTTTTGTTATCGATTTACGGGAGGTGAATAAAATTGTGGTTCCTCAATTTCCTGTTGTGCCTGACATCACGGCGCTACTGACTCTGATTCCAGCCTCTGCATCATGGTTTTCGGTGATTGATTTGAAGAATGCGTTCTTCAGCATCCCGATTGCTGAAGAGAGTAGAGACCTTTTCGGTTTCTCTCTCGGTGGACGTAGCTTCCGGTTTAAACGCGCTCCTCAGGGCTACTGTGAAAGTCCATCGATTTACAGTCAAGCCTTGAAAAGCCAGCTGGATGCGTTCACGTTGCCGGCTGGTGCGGCCTTAATCCAATATGTCGATGACTTATTGGTGGCTGCAGATACTCAGGACATTTGCAAAATTGCTACAGTGTCGTTGCTACAACATCTCTGTGAGTTAAATCACAAGGTGTCACCTTCTAAACTCCAATATTGTTGTCAAGAAGTAACCTACCTAGGTCACTTATTGTCAAAGGAGGGAAGACGGTTGACCCCAGAGAGAATTGCAGCAATTGCACGAATGGCTGTGCCAACAACCCAGAGAGATGTGCGTGCCTTTTTAGGTATTACATCGTACTGCAGGCAATGGATCCCTAATTTTTCATTGTTAGCGAAACCATTAGTGGCTCTTACGTGCAAGGATGTTTCGACTCCTTTACCATGGACGGAAGAATGTCAGAAAAGTTTTTCTGAGCTTCGTGATTCATTGTGTTCGGCTCCTGTGTTAGGTACTCCTGACTACAGTAAGCCGTTCACGTTATATGTTCACGAGAGAGAAGGTTGTGCGTTGAGTGTTCTGACGCAACCTTTTGGTGGAAAGCAGCGTCCATGTGCATATTTTTCCTCGACCTTGGACCCGGTAGCTAGGGCATTGCCGAGTTGTTTACGAGCAACAGCGGCAGCCGCGGTCTCCATCCGACAATCAGCAGGATTGGTCATGGATAATACGCTTACGGTGATGGTTCCGCATGCAGTCGATACTCTTTTGAATCGTACGAAAACTCAGCATTTGACGAGTGCGAGGTTGTCTGGGTATGAGTTGACGCTGTTGGCAAGCCACATTCAGATAAAACGTTGTAATGTCCTGAACCCAGCAACTTTATTACCCATTAGTACAGAGTCAGATGAAGTAGCAGAACATGATTGCTACTTGAGGACTGAAGAGGAAACAAAAGGTCGAGTGGACCTTAAAAACACTCCATTGGAAGACCCAGATGGAACATTGTATGTGGATGGTTCATGTTTTAAGTTGCCGAATGGTGATGTGACTACTGCTTATGCTGTTGTAACGTTAACTACTGTTGTTGAGACTGCGAGATTGAATCAGAACTCTGCCCAAGCTGCAGAGCTGATTGCTCTTACTAGAGCGTGTGTGTTAGCAAAAGGGAAACGTGTGAATGTGTTTACCGACAGCCAATACGCTTTTGGCGTCGCGCATAGCTTTGGACGGTTGTGGAGAGAGAGAGGTTTCCTAACGTCGCATGGTACGAAGATTCAACACGGACAGCTCGTGAACGATCTTTTGGATGCACTTACGTTGCCTAAACAAGTGGCAATTGTTAAATGCAGTGCGCATCGTAAGGTGACGGATGATGTTGGTCGTGGTAATGCGTTTGCGGATGAGACTGCTAAGGAGACTGCCCGGAACCTTAGCACTCGAATGTATGTGACGAGTTCGGTTAGGTGGCCTACAGAATCGAGCATGTGTGAGGACACTATTGAGAGTGTGAAAGCAATTCAGAATGAGGCCACCGAGACTGAAAAGATGAAGTGGAAAGAAAGTACGGGAAAGTTGGATGCGAATGGTTGTTGGATTGATTTGTCAGAACAGAAACGATGGATGTTGCCTGATGCGTATGTGCTGGCCGTTGTGACTATGGCGCACGGGTTAGCTCATATTAGTGCGAAAGGTATCTGTAAACTGCTATCCCCAGTGTGGAAGAATGACGGTATTACGAAATGTGCTGAACGCTTGGTCAAGAATTGTATGGTGTGTATGTTGTACAATCCTGGTAAGGGAACCCCAACTCCTCCTGGTAGTTTTGCTCCCCCTTCATGTCCCTTTGAGGTGATTCAATTGGACTTCATCCATATGGAGCGATGCAATAACCTTAAGTACGTTTTAGTCGTGGTTTGCGCATTCTCCCGATGGATCGAGGCCTATCCTCTCAAGGACAATACTGCTTTGTCCACTGCGAAAATCCTACTGAAGGAATACTTTCCTCGGTACGGAGTGCCTAGAATTGTGTGGTCAGATAATGGAAGTGAGTTTGTGGGGAGTGTGATGAAGAATGTGTGTAAGGGCCTTGGAATTAATCAGAAATTCCATAGTGCCAACCATCCCCAGTCAGCTGGTTTGGTTGAAGGGTACAATGGCACCCTTAAACTAAAACTAGCAAAGATTCAGGCTACGACTGGTCTCTCGTGGCCTGACGCTTTACCCTTAGCTTTGTTATCAACAAGGGCGACTGTACACTCCCGAATAGGGCTTAGTCCCTACGAAATAGTGTTCGGTCGTCCTGCTAATATTTGGGGGGTCCCTAGACCGGGTTCCTTTTGTGATCTTGAGTACCCAATGTTGATTGATTATCTTCATGACTTGACTGCTAAACTGAGGTTAATTCACCAACAGGTTCACGACGCATTGCCGACACAGACGGAGGGTCCAGGCCACCAGCTCCAGCCCGGAGACTGGGTGGTAACGCGGAACTTTTCGCGCAAGACAAATTTGGAGCCCCGTTTCACCGGACCTTACCAGGTCCTCCTTGCTACGAGGACTGCAGTTCGTCTGGAGGGACGCAAAAACTGGGTGCATGCCACCCATACCAAGAAGGTCCCTCTCCCGCTACCAGCAGACTCGTGGATAAGGAAAGGCATTGCATCAACTGAAGCTGAAGGATTGCCGGTGTTCGTACCTTTTAGCGACGCACAGCCTGTCGGAGAATCCTCAGTGCAGCAGAAAGACATTGTTGAACATTTGTCATCAAAAGACTCAAGACCAGAACATTCAGCTGATCGACAGGACGTTGTCCCTTCAACTGATCCTTTGTTCGACGAACAAACACGTCCTGGGAAAACCCGATACTTTTTGCGATCTAGCACCAGAGACTAATAAAAGATCCTGTTTTGTTGCATTAACAGCTGCATTATCCCGTTTTCCACGATCAGTCTGAACATTCTTATTGTTGTGATTACTTTTGTATATATTCCTTGAAATTCGTTCCTTCCACTTTTTGCTTCCACAGCTGAGAGACATTGTTTTTGCACATATAATATATTGTGAAATAAAGACCGTAGGGCCGCGCGCGTACTTCCTTCTGGTTAGTAGGTCTTGACGCTAGGTTAAAGACCGTTGGTTCCTGGGAACTCCTAGGGATTGACTGCTGCTACACAGAACGAAGTGCGTCAAGAAACGTTGCGGACGGTCATAGGGAATGGCATTTTCGAAGCTGACGGACTTGGAAGGAGCTCAAGCGCAAAGATTCAGGTTACAGCAACTTAGTCGCACCAAATGTTTTATGTTCCAGATATTTGTATTGTCGTTGACTGTTTCTGCATTATTGGCGGGTGGGGTGTATTACACGATGTCCTACTTCTTACCTTCTGCTATACCTACTCCTACTTCTGACCCTCAACTCACCTCCACTACATCTCCTCATTCTTTCCATATTCTACCTGAACACGAGCAGGCTAGACGTGCAGAATTCCGCAATAATTCCTTTATTCAGCTCCTTCATCAGCATCAGTTAGTGGTTAACACTACTAATTGTTGGGTGTGTGGGTTGATGCCACATACTACGGATAAGGGAATTCCATATCTGGTGTTACCGTATAGCTCCCAAGGGTCTGCTCGAGCATTTCAAACAATGTTTCGAAGCGCACTGGGTTTCCACCCCATTCGAGAACCACGTTCCCCCTACTCTGGTCCTACCTCGTATCAAAAACCTTTGTCGATAGCAATAGAGGATTTAGATAGCGATATCTATGATCCCTCGCTTATCCCTGAAGAAGAGGTACAAGCTTATAGGGTCCTAAGTAGAGGCGAATATAGTGTGTTCACCAGTGAAAAACAGCTTAAAAGCTCGCCACCGATATGGGTCGTACCCCACGTTGGTAATTTGTGTCTGATAGGTCGTGGCCGAAGATCGAAAGCCCGACTTGGAGAGAGTGCTTGCACTGAGAATTACATTCTGCCGATGGTCTCATCCCCTGTGTTTCTGGCTGCCAAGGGTACATACTTTATCTGTCATGATCGTGCATACGCATGGCTGCCCGCTGACTTTACGGGCTCATGTTTCATTGCAAATCTGTTGCCTCCGACGTTTACTGTAGATGCCGATTATCATAAGACTAGAGTTGTGCGAGGCGTAATTAGCGAAGAGGATACTGCTGGTCAAGAGGCAGGAGACTTTTTCAAGGGTTTCCTCCCGTTTTGGGGACCTATGGTTAATAGTAGGAACCTGAGACAGTTGACTCGAGTGGTAGAATCGACAGCTAATATTACTGCCAGTGCCCTTGGTAATATCACCACAGAGCTTCAGGCGGATAGACTTATGACGTTGCAAAACCGTATGGTTTTAGACGTCATCTTAGCAGATCGAGGTGGGGTATGTAAGGTGATCCATTCGAGCTGCTGTATTTTCATTCCTGATAACGCTCCAACTGTCTATCAAGCCATCTCAAAGTTGCATAAAATCTCCGAATCCATACACGTGGATGTAGGGGATTGGACGTTACTTGGATGGTTTTGGGGCCTGATGTCGACTTGGGGTTGGAAGATTCTGATGATCATCGGAGTTGTTGTAGCGTTCCTGTTCACGTGTTGCCTTTGTGTGCAGTGTGGTCCTGCCTTATGTGGCCTCTGTGCTACAACGTGTATGAGACAGCCACCTGTTACCAAGGGGACTCGGTTGGACAGAGCTATGTTGCAGCAACATCTCGATGGTCTGATGAATATCGAATATGATTCGGACTAGTGCTTGCCTACATGAGGGCAAAAGGAGCGTCTGAGGTTCCGTGACAATTGTAAGTGATGTTTTTGACTCGCACGAATATAGTCGAGTCTGATATCTATGAACCGCAAATGACGAGTTTAGTAAGTGTGCGCAGTTTCGCTGTGCTAACTTAAACCGTTTGTTTGTTGTGTGGGTTTTTCATCTGTACCCACGGGTTCCATCTTAGATACGGCATCCATTTTGTCTCTTGCCCTCAAGTAGCCAGCGAACGGACGCTGTCCGCTTCGCGACCCTGGGACTCCCACGATATTTGCGGAAGACACATGTCCTTTGTAAGTGTCTTTATGATGAGGGGGATGCTACTGTAAAGCAGACGGCGCCGCTCGAGGCTCATCTTGCTGCACGGACTTATTGTCTCAGCCGTGCATCTCATTAGGCACGTCCCTTTGATGCCTGTATCTCGTGTTTCCCGATACCTCCCCTTTTACACCCTTTCCAATCTCCCCACTGTCTCCGTCTTCCTCTGCACCTGTTTTCGTTCCTATTTCGATCTGTTTTACTGCCGATCGGAATGCGCTAATGTTGGGAAGATGGGCTTTTACAGTTGGGAACATCCAAATGTTTCCGTACTTATGTTCCGGACCTTGTGTTTATCAAAGCGACCAAAGCGACCCCTCTGGGGGATAATTATGGGAACCGGGTTGTAAACCTTTGTGTATCATGTTGTCCTATGGGTAAATTGTGTATAAAAGGAGCGACCTACAGAACGAATTTGAAGCAGTCTCCCCAAGTTGCACGTGTTGTACTTGTCGTGACTTCTGTGTTCCCTGCAGTAAATAAACCTTGAATCTTTGACGCCGAAGGAAGTGTCCCGTGTCTCTGTCATTCGTACGCCGGAGCAGGTAACCCACGAAGGTTTCAGGTGTTATCCCTGGCACCGCTGGGTCTTAAAGAACCCAGTCCTTCAAGAGTAGGCGAGACCATCAAGCAGATTCCCTTTCCCACCGTTCCTTCTTTTCTTCCCCACTTTCCCCTCGGCGCTTCCTTCTTGTGGGTGTTTATATGCTCATCATGGTTAGAGCAGCTTAGCATTGGTGGATTACTTAGCTAGAATGCTGTTCCTGCTGGGTATTACAAACTAAGGGTAATTAAATTATTTTGCAAGCATAGTAGTGTTCCTTGACCTGACAGATTTCCAAGTCCATGTTTTACTAACCAGCCTAAGCGATCTATACCGGTTCCGTCTTTGGAACCATTATATACAGCATAACAGCCCTACAGGGAAGGGTTCAAGCACCTACATTGGAACACCAAGAGTTATGTGAAGAGTTGGGTTTGGTTGATAGGGAAGTTGCAGAATTAGCCCAAAAGAAATAAAATGACTCAGGGAAAGTTACCACTAGCCCACTGCGACCTTGGGCACTTTCACCACCACTGGTTGGGTCAGGCAGTTCTACCAATCTTCCCCCCACTTCTGGTGCTACTTCCAGCCCGGGGAGAGTGCTTACCATTGTCCTCTCCTACCATTTAGGTTCTACAACCACCTGAGATTACTTTAGCTCCTCTACAACTGTTTTATGGTGATCCGAAAATATATGCAATTTTTATTAACCAGTGTAAACTACATTTCTTATGCAAGCCATTGGCCTTTCCTGATGACCAGTCAAAGGGAGCGTTTGGGCTTAGGTGGCAATGCTGCAATTTGGCCCATTACCCTGATTGAGAAAAACAATGCAGTGCTGTATGATTTCGGTACCTTTTGCACTGAACTACAGAAATTGTTTGATAGGAAGGCACATTCAATGTCTCTAGATAAAGAACCTAAAAACAAGATTCATAAGAACTTCTCCCATACATTGGCGCATTCCATAGACTAGTGGTGGAAACTGAGAGGCCCGAAGAAAAGAGGAGATCTCTATTTCATTAAGGTCTCAGGAGAGAGTTAAAAGATGTTTTGGCCCAGTTGATAAATCTCCCTGCGAGTATGTGAAATTCATTGCCTTTAGTATGCAGTTAGATCACTGTTTGTTAGAATGGAAAAACGAGTAAGACGGACTCTCTGGTGTATATTGTTCTCCCAAATAAACTTTCTTTGGAAGACTCTAGTAAGTCAAACAGTGTGGAACATACGGAGGTAGGAGGAATATGTGGGCCACTCTCCCCAGAAGATTGAAAAACGTGGAGGAAACTGAAACTATGTTTGTTCTGTAGACACTTCATAAAAGACTGCAGAACTAGAGGTAAAGGGTTAGAACCTAGAACTCTGGTAAAAGCTCATGCCATAATGAAGAATGATTGCCTAGTGACCCAAACGAAGTCAGAAAACTAGAAATCTCAAATGTGCCCGAGATTCCATACTCAGGAGTAATGAACACCTCAGCTCAATTGGCAAGCAACCTCCACAATATGGTAGTTCACGTAAATATTTTGGTGGTACTAGTTGTGACCAATTGTAAGCAATTGCAAGAGTCTTTACTAATAGACCTGGAAACTTTATTGATCAGGTCTTCTGCATTCACACAGGAATACCGTCTCTGAAGAAAGAAGTAGCAGAACCAGTGAACTCTTTGGACGGTTCAGCATTAACATCTGGGCCCATAAGTTACCATAATAAGGAATTAACCATGATGACTGGTGCTACTCATAAAGAACAAATTCAATTCAATCTCATAGATGCTCCTCAATTCATATTAGTACTAGGAATGCTATGGTTGACCCTCTATGATCCACTGGTACACTGGGGCACACGTTCCATAGAATGAAAATCCAGCTTCTGTCTACAAAACTTCTTTCCAACTGAGTCCAGTTCTGATCCAAGTGAAACAGGTTCAGACAAACTCATTTCACGAAGGCAGTGTGAATGTCCTGGATTGTTGACTAATAATCTCAATTCCTGAGTGTTACACTGCATATAAAACAGTGTTCCCAAAAAGAGGACTTCTCAGCTTTCCCCACGCCAAGACTACGATTGCCGAAGGACAGAACTGGGGAACCCTACTCACTGAGGAACCAGGGTAAGTAGGTATAAACAAAAACAGTGGAATAATATAGTCAATATTTATAATAATATGCACAATCACAATATAGAGGCCTTAACTAAGTCAGAGGGGGAAGAAACCACATAGACCGATGATTCAGTATAACACAATTTATAAGTAATAAACAGTGGTAAAAAAATGGTGTATAGATTTTTGAAGCTCTCAATTGTCCCAGAAGTCAGCCAGAGGTCTTGTAGATCTAGTTGCTCTAATGAATCTTCCAGGTAGCGTCTGGCTGTGCTGATTCCTTTGGCTTGCAGTTCTTTCCATAGGTGGAAGTTCAGGGTCCCTGGATCCCCATCTTGTGACAGCTTTTGATGTACGCTCCTTTGCGAGCCAGCTCTTGCCTTTGAAACCCAATTTGTAGTCTCAGTTGTGCGAAGGATGTGTACCTTGGTAAGTCAAAGATCATTTGTAATGCCCTTGATATAGTGTTGTCTAGTGTGTTTGCATCTCTCCCTCTCATAGCCTTGCTTCCGTAGGTGATAGATGGATACGTTTTGCCTGAATCACTTGTGTGAGGGATGAGAAGCTTGTCCCGATGATCTTGTGTTTTAAATTTCTTAGTGCCATAGATGTTGCTATCCCCCTGCTTTTTATGGCCCCAGTCTAGCACAAGAGTTTGCTCAACACATAGTCAGATTACATGGACTCCCCAATGTGATCATCACAGATCAAGACTTCCAATTGACCTCTCAGTTTTGGTGTCAGCTATGTAAGCTATTACATATAGATGTTTGTTTGTCCACCAGTTACCACCCAGAAACCGATGCTATGATGGAGCACCTGAATCAAACTTTATGTCAACATCTGCAAATTACAGCACTACAATGTAACAAGTGGTCAGAGTATTTGTGGATGGCTGAGTTCATCTACAATAATGCATAACATTCTATTCTAGGTTGCTTCCAATTTTACCGCTTGGTAGGCTTTCGCCAAAATATTTTACCCTTTACTGTACCAGGGAAGTCCCACTTACCTTCTGTAGGAGGACACCATAAACACTTGCACATGGTTATGCAAGGATCTAAATCACTTTTAGGAAGAGGCCCAAAAACACGAAAAAGTATGATGATAAGAAACTTTCAGCAGTGCCAGCCTATCAAGTGGGGAGTCAAGTGTGATTAGTGACTAAACACCTGATAATTCCTGGTCATCAAAAACGGAAGCCATAGTATGTGGACCCATACACTATAACCCAAGTCCTGAATCCAGTCACACTAAGATTAGATTTACCTGCTAGCATGCAAATTCACTTGGTTTTGTTCATGTAGCACTGCTCTAAAGTTGCTATCCAAATGTTCAACTTCATTCTCCACCCACTTCTATTTTGATAGAAGGGGTAACTCAAATATGCGGTAAAGCATGTATTAGTCTTCAAGATTGGGGTGGGGGTGAGCAGAAAGGCAAACGGGCAAAGGTCCCCAAAGTATTGAAAATAAGATGGGTAAATGGGTGGGCTTACATAAACAGAAAGAGGTGGATTCTTGCCCCCAGAATAAGAGTGCAGCCCCTCTTCAAAACAATGGCCAACGTCAACAAACGAAACATTTACCACCGATAGCACAGGGAGAAGAAGGCTTGTTTGGACAGGTGGAACAGCTTGTAATATCCCTAATGTTACCTCTCATTGAGAGATTGAAAACAATCAGCATAAGTATTCGTAAGCTGCAACGGGTTGCAGCCGACAACACTCAATTGCTACACTCTCTAATAGACATCGATAAGGTGGGAGGACTTGCTGTACAATCAGGCAAACGCCCCAATGCTAAACAAACCCCGTACCTGCCCCCATAAATATTGATACACCTTTAGAAAAAAGAATCTCCACAAATAAAGATAATAGTCTAACAGTCACAAAGGACAGACCCCAGAGCATGGAGGGAAGCCTTAGCCTTGTGAGGACCTCCCAAACACATCAGGAGGAGGGCGAACAACTAGCTACAATGACCAACAGACACACACAGTCCAATAAGCTAGTGCAGGGGCTGGGCAACTGCTTGTTTCTAGATCTCCCCGCACAAAGCACTCCTTTAGTGATTGTTCTGGGAAACGTTCCCACTCTCCGTCAAGGAGAAAGAGAGGACTTCTCCCAGATTAAAAACAAGGTCACACACTGGCTCTCTCATAATACCGCAGGAGGCAATAGGGTAGCACATAATATAATAATGGCTCGTCGAGTAGCCTGGGTGGGACACTCCAGGAAAAGCAGAGAAGGAGACTGTATTGTAATAAATTTCAATAGCCCAGCACCAGTTGAGATGATACTTAGAGAGGCAGAGGGCGCTCCCCAGAGGGGAGGACAGGGAATAGAAATGTTCCCTCTCGAATTCTTTTATAGACCAGGGTGGCAGGGTGCCCCCAGTCACTACGTTAACAGAACTAGGATGCCCGGTATCAACCAGGTGTATCCCAGAAGGCCAGAAGGGTGGGAAACAATACCCCTGAGACTCAATGTAGTTCAAATGAGGGGTGGTCCAGGTTATTTATCAGGTATAGAGGTCACAAATAGATTCAATGCCCTCTCGGGTTTAAATGATTGTGACTGACTGGGAAAAAATCTTTCTAGCTCCCCCCGCCATGATTGTATTTATACTGGCCCTGTATACTCCTCAGCTTCGATCAGCCCAGGCAGAGAGTGGATTTGATAATCTCCAGGCATTCCTTTTAGTTACCCCTCTCACGATACCCTTTACACCTCCCTTGTATACCCCTCAGTACTGGTTATTTCAGATAGTGATCTTAATAACTTTACCTCTGATTTTCCCATTAACACTGTACCGCCAATAGTTAAAGGATCTTGTGGGGCACTCCACCCCAGATTAACCCAAATTGAACCATCCGAACAGTTTGACACGGTGATTAGAGAGGCCAACCAAGAATTATTTGGGGTCAGTGAAAGTGCAGAACGGAGAACTACTACAGCAATGGATGGGTGCAGGGTGAGCTTGACCACTGAGTTAAGAGTAATACATGATGTTCGTGATCTACTGGGAAATAGGGCCCCACAAACCAGTGAGGGAGCTTTCAGTTATATATTAATGGGGGAGGATGTTGATCGGAAGATCGAACCGTGAGTCCCCTCGTGAAATATGGGGACGTGACCCAGTAGTAACTGATACCCTGTCATTAGGGAGCCAAGACCCTAAGGAACTAAGGGCCCGATGTAGGTAAATCCCATTTACCGATTTAGAAATACCGAATCTTACCGAATCGGTATTTCAAAATCGGTAAATGGGATGTAGGTCCCAACATCTGGATTCGTTACCGAATCCTTAACAATTCTTTAATTACCGATTCGGTAAATACCGAATCGGTAATGCCCATTCATTCCTATGGGCTTTGAAGCCCATAGGAATGATTAGGCATTACCGATTCGGTATTTACCGAATCAGTAATTAAAGAATTCTCAAGGGTGCAGGGGGTGTCACTTTGACACCCTCTAGCACCCCCAAAACGGGCATGTGTGCAATGTGGCACACAGACATGCCCTAAGGGCACGTCTGTCTGTCACATGGCACATGTGTACATGCACAGATGTGCATGTACACAGGAATCGGTATTTTACCATGGATTTGTATTCCATGGTAAAATACCGATTCTGTAAGCCATGTGCCAAAGGTAAATTTTCTACCTACATTGCTTTTTCGGTAATTTTAACGAATCGGTAAATATTACCGAATCGGTAATTATTTTACCGATTCCGTACATATTACCGAATCGGTAAATATACCGATTCGGTAATGATACCGATTCGGTAAAATTATTGAAAATGTGCCCCTACATCTCGGTAGCCCTTTACCGATCGGAAACGGCCGAAAATCGGTATTTTCGGCCGATTCGGATCAGTAAAGGGCTACCTACATCGGGCCCTAAGTCTTGAAATGTCTGTGAACAAGTTGGCGATCCTATCCTGGAATATCGCTGGGCTAAGATCGATAAGAGGGGATACTAATTGGGAGGCGCTTCTTGGAGCTTATCATGTTATTGCTCTGCAGGAAACATGGGAAGCCAGGGAAAATTATTTTCTGGACGGGTTCCAATCATTTATTAAATTTGCAATTCCATCAAGAATGGGGAGAACCAGAGGTGGCCTTATGTTGCTATTTAGTTTGAAACTACTATATAAAGCTGTATTCGTTTTGACAAGTTCCTCTAATATTTTAGCAGTAAGACTAGAGGGTGATAACCTGCCATATATTTTAGTGGTAAACTTTTATAATTCCTTTACTAGGAATGATGAATTAGAACACTTACATGTACTAGCTGGGTTCCTGGATGATTATGAAGAACACAACAACACCTTTTATCACTTGTTTGTGCTTGGTGATTTTAATATTCATGTCTGCCACACTAAGTGTCTACAGAATTTGGACTCTGAGGAAGACCCATTTGAGGCCATTCACTTCGAGCATACTAGGAGTGGGGCTTATTTGGTGAATTTTTTATCATTATATTATTTGTTTGCCCTAGTGCAGGGGGAAAGCCAGCACCCCGTTCCAACTTTTAACGGCCATGGTAATGGGTCTACAATCGATTATATTTTTGTGCCATGTTTGTTGAGGGATTTACTAGGTCTTTTTAGTGTCACACAGAGAGGCTATAGTGATCACAACCCACTCACGTTGACTATTAATATTAAGGCACTTAATACTGACTCTGTCTCATCCACTATTTTAAACTCTAATATAGCCCCTAAATGTGAAGGTCGTAGGCTACGATGGGAGGCGGTCAATCCTAGTGACTTTCTGGAAAACCTGTATAGCAGTAATACTGTGGATCTGACAACCTGCTTAGGAGGTAATTCAGACCCCACGGAGATTTTGCTTGCTTTCAATTGCATTACAGCACAGGTAGCAGTTAATCTGACCAGGAAAAGTAAAATAAGGCCCAATACAATGAAAAAATTGGTTTAACCAAGCCTGTAGTGACTGCCATGCGGTACTTATAGAGGTGCTTAAAGAGCCTGACAAGGATGCACAGAAGGTTGCGGAAGCAAGAAGGGCTTATGAAAAGGCGATTAAAGGAAAAAAACTGGAGTTGAAAGATATGGCATGGGAGGAACTGACCAAAGTGAGTGTACTGAAAAGTAGCACTCAATTTTGGAAAGTAATTAATAGCCCTTTGTTTAATGAGACAGAACATTTAAATCAGGAGTGCCTTATCCCTCCAGACAAGTTGGTGGAGCATTATGGCGGCCTTTATGCTGGAATAAACAATTTATCTTCCGTGTATCAATGTAATGTCACCCAGTTGGGGAAGATAGTTTTTTCAGAAGAGGAAGTGTGGAAGGCCATTATGTCCACTGCACATGGGAAAGCACCTGGCCCGGATGGGGTTCCGGCAGACCTCTGCAGAGCAGACTCGCACTTATGGGCAAAGGTTTTAACTTCCGTTTTTAATGCAGCTACTACAGTGGGTCCCCCAGTGTCCTGGGGAAAAGCAGTCATCGTCCCAATATTTAAAAAGGGCTCAAGAGAGGATCCGATTAAAAAAAAGGGGGTGGTGATGGACAGAGCATCTGAATTAGGCAGAATACTCGTACCCTGTCAACAGATCAGGGCTTGATCCATCACCGTTTTTTAGCTCACTGCACCATCCCAGCTCAGAACCTGGCTACATGCAAATTAGTCTGTCCCTGGCCCAGTGCATCATGGGAACAGGGCAGACCAAACTACCAAGCCAATTCTTTTACTGGAAAGGAAACAACCTTCCGGGGACCAGTTTCTGGCATTACAACCGTCTTCGGCCCGGCTTGCTTGAATCCTGATGGTGCAGTGAGCAAGGGACTCATGTCTGAGCATACCCTACCACGCTTATGGTGGACAAAATGATTCAGAAAAAGGGGGTGGTGATGGACAGAGCATCTGAATTAAGCAGAATACTTGTACCCAGTCAACAGATCAGGGCTTGATCCATCACCGTTTTTTAGCTCACTGAACCATCCCAGCTCAGAACCTGGCTACATGCAAATTAGTTTGTCCCTGGCCCAGTGCATCATGGGAACAGGGCAGACCAAACTACCAAGCCAATTCTTTTACTGGAAAGGAAACAACCTTCCGGGGACCGGTTTCTGGCATTACAGCCGTCTTCGGCCCGGCTTGCTTGAATCCTGATGGTGCAGTGAGCAAGGGAATCATGTCTGAGCATACCCTATCACGCTTATGGTGGACAAAACGATTCAGAAAAAGGGGGTGGTGATGGACAGGGCATCTGAATTAAGCAGAATACTCGTACCCAGTCAACAGATCAGGGCTTGATCCATCACCGTTTTTTAGCTCACTGCGCCATCCCAGCTCAGAACCTGGCTACATGCAAATTAGTCTGTCCCTGGCCCAGTGCATCATGGGAACAGGGCAGACCAAACTACCAAGCCAATTCTTTTACTGTAAAGGAAACAAGCTTCCGGGGACTGGTTTCTGGCATTACAGCCGTCTTCGGCCCGGCTTGCTTGAATCCTGATGGTGCAGTGAGCAAGGGACTCATGTCTGAGCATATCCAACCACGCTATGGTGGACAAAACGATTCAGAAAAAGGGGGTGGTGATGGACAGAGCATCTGAATTAAGCAGAATACTCGTACCCAGTCAACAGATCAGGGCTTGATCCATCACTGTTTTTTAGCTCACTGCACCATCCCAGCTCAGAACCTGGCTACAAGCAAATTAGTCTGTCCCTGGCCCAGTGCATCATGGGAACAGGGCAGACCAAACTACCAAGCCAATTCTTTTACTGGAAAGGAAACAAGCTTCCGGGGACCGGTTTCTGGCATTACAGCCTTCTTCGGCCCGGCTTGCTTGAATCCTGATGGTGCAGGGGCCTCATTTATGAAAAGTGACGCATCGCTGCGTGAAAACAGCGATGCGTCACTTTTCACTGCGCACTCCTTGCGACATTCCTGATGCGTCATATTTAATGTATGACGCATCATGTCGCAAGTAGTTACAGATACGTCAGTATTTCTGACGTATCTGTAAGCGCAAAAGTGACGCATTGCTGGAGTGTGTCACAAAAGTGACGCAACTCCAGCAATGCTTCCTTTCACATGGGGAAAGCCCCATGTGAAAGGGCTTGCGTCAGTCTTACGCCTGCTGTGAGGCAGGCGCAAGATTTTGACGCAACAGTGTCCTAAAAGTGACGCAGTGAAATCTCATAGATTTTACTGCGTCACTATTACGAGGCTTTTTGCGGGGGAACGCCCCCTCTGCATACATTATACCTGACGCAGGTATAATGTGGCGCAGGGGTTTAAAAAGTGACGCATCTACCTAGATGCGTCACTTTTTAAATATGGCGCAACAGGGCGCATTTTTTACACCGCTGGTGCGTCACAAAAAGTGACGCACCGGCGGCGCAAAACTGACGAACGTCCTTCATAAATAAGGCCCCCAGTATTTATACAGGTTGAAGGTTTAGAGGGAAGAGGAGGAATTGGCTCAACCTTCCATCAGAAAATGTGTTATGCTAAGTGCGGGGAGTGAGATCCAGCCGTACTTGACATACATAAATAAGCCATTCCATCTATTTGTTCTGCTAAGGTTTAAACATGGTATGCTGCCTTGGCTGTTATCTTTCCCCAGGGGATTTGCTAAAATTGGTATGTTAGGGCTGTGTCCGTGTGATAACAAATCGGAACAAAATGCCCTTCATACGATCTTTTTCTGTAAATTGTATGTATTGAAGCGAAAGAAATTTATTCTCCCACTATTAAGAGGGTGATATTTTGAACAGGCCAGACCAGCCCTGGTTTATTTGCAAATGTTAGGATCTGCTGTGATATGTTTCGGGTGGCGAGCTACATCATAGGCGCTGTGAGATGTCGAAAGAAAATGTTGTTACCATAATTACCCCCTTTGCATTTTTTGCACGTAGTTTATTAGATAGCTTTTATATAATTGTATGTCAAAATTTTGTGGATTTTTGAAATTTAAATATTATAACTCTCCATTAGGTGACAAACCTTTTTATTGTATATATGAACTCACCAATTTAAATTGTAAGACATTTTGTTGTGTAATTAGGACCCTGTAATGTGATTAATAGTAAAAAAGAATTTTATTGTGTATACTTTGATGGTTTTAAAATTTTAACCGAATAAAGCGAAATCTTGACTTTACTTGACTTGAGAGTCAAAGATTAGTCAAGGGCATCTATATTATTTAGTGTATTGGAAAGGATATGGGCTGGAAGAAGGGTCTTGGGAGACTGTGTCACATGACCCTCGGTTGGTTAAAAGGTTTCATACCATGAATCCGACTAAGCCTAACCCATCGCTGAGAAGCGAGTCTTGCTGGGGGTTGGGGGTTGGGGGGGGTACTGTCAGTTCCCAGGTAGGGCCCAAAATCTGTGCAGCCATGTGGGGGCACCTTTGGGCACAAGCAATGGGGGCGGGAGGCAGGGACTCACACGCACACCAGTAGGCACACCCAATACAGAAAAACACCTTGCACACAGCCAGGCACACAGGGGAAGCTCACATGCACACACACCCAGAACCAACAAATATTGGTCTGCCCGTTGGCCAGCAGCCATTTTATTGACTCCTGGAGGTCATGCAAGATTATGGAAATCTCTGCAGCCATTTTGGAACTTAGGCCTATAAAAGTCATGCCCAATGCCATGTGTTTGCTTGGCAATCAAGACCCTGTGCCTGTATCAAGGACTTCTCTCTTACCTGATTCCAGTCCTCCATGTTCCTGAGACAATGTTCGTTGATGCAGCCAATGCAACCCTCAAGTCTCCTAAATCTATCAGCAGCATCCTTACGATGACCCCAGAGCTGCAAAAGATAAAAAAAGCCAAAAAACAAAGATAAGTAAATTTCTGTATCATGCACGCAGTGTATAGGGGGGTACTGTCAGTTACCACGTCGGGCCCAAAATCTGTGCCACCATACATACCTGTACGCACACAAAATACAGAAAAACACCTTGTACCCAGCCAAGCACACAGTGGAAGCTCACATGCACACACACCCACAACCATCAAATGTTGGTCAGCCCGGTGGCCAGCACCCTTTTGATTGGCTCCTGGATGTCACGCGAGTTTATGGAAATCTCTGCAGCCATTTTGGGACTTAGGTCTATAAAAGGCAACACACAATGTCAAACGTTTGCTTGGCAATCCAGACTGCATCGAGGACTTCTCTCTTGAGAGAGCAAATTAGAGATGCCTCAGAAAAACTACCTAACTCTTTTGTTCTGGCTCAGTGGCTTCTCGCCAGTTGCCACCACCAGACATGTTTTTGGGGTCCGGAAACAAAGCACATCCTGGGACGAGGTGCCAAGACTCCTCACCAAGGATGAGCAGGGTCCACAAAGTATAAGCTTCAAAGGCTTGCCGCCTTTATGAGCTATCCCAGCCATTTGCTGCTCCCAGCAACTGACCCCATCGCTTCTGACCCCCACTTTGGCCGGATTAAGCAGGAAAACAAAGTTAGGAAGCGAGGTGTGCCCACCTTTGCCAACCCCAACCCTCAAGTGGGAGAGGCGAGGTGAAGCACAACCCTCAGTCCCTGCCATCTTGAAGATGGGGGGACCTAGCCAACAAGAGTGTGGCCTATGCCCCCTACCACTCGAGGGGGGCATAATAGGGGGTGTAACCCTCCCAAGGAAATGACCTATTGGTTCCAACCTGTACCTACCTGTAACACCCCTAAATGTTGTATTTAGGGACAACCCTGAACCTTGCCCCCTCAGACAAGCAGACAAGAGTAGAAGAAACAAGAAGTAGAAGGACTGAAGAACGGTGTTGGAGAAGAAGAGGAGGACCCAAACTGACTTGGCCCCAGCCTGTCCCCACTTCGGAACCCTCCAGCGAAACCTCTGTGTGCCCTGCAGCCAGCAGCCCTCAATAACCTGGAGGACCTACCCTGCCGTCGCAATCCAAAAGGCTTTGTCTCCCGTGAGCATCGGACTTGCTCAACATCATCAGACTCAGAATGACTCTGTGAGTCCCCCACCACTCAGTACCCGGCGCCTTGAGCCCAAACCTGAGTTGTTCAACACCCTAAGGTGGGCTCCCGGCGATCCTAACCTGGGTTTCAGTGACTCCTGAACCCCCCACAAGCTTCTAACCTGAGCCTGCAGCCCTTGCCTGGGAAGCCCTTCTAATCTCGACCCCCATCCAACTCTCTGAAGCGGTCAAAAGAGTCCAATCATGACCGCCCAACTGATTCCGTCTGTGAGACCTTGCCAATACCTCATTTGCTGCCCAATCGCTGACTGCCTCTCAGAAAATCTCCGACTGTCTGCTGCTCGGGCGCCACCCCGACCAACTCTCCGAAGCGGTCAAAAGAGTCCAAGCGTGACCGCCCGACTGATTCCGTCTGTGAGCAGTTGCCAATATCTCATTTGCTGCCCAGTCGCTGACCACCTCTCAGAAAATATCCGACCGTCTGCTGCTCGGACCAAGGCCGACGATCTGCACTGAGGAACCCTGATACTCCTGATGACCGCATCTTACACCCGCCCGCCCCAGTGCCGTTGGTGGCGTATTACTTGTGCTTGCCATTAGTCTCTTCAGTGCTAACCTCATCCCCAGGAGCGTTTTGTTCTATCAACCAGGTAGCCTGCACTTCAGCAGTGTCCCCAAACCAACAACCGCGCTTAGGCCCTTAGCTAACGTGTGGTGCCTGCACTCTGCACTCGACCACCTCTGAGCCACTGACGGTGGGAACCATGTGCCCATTTGACCGAATCCAACTCATGGACTGTACACTCACCTTTGTTCTTGCTCGACTAAGATAATCTTGTGAGTAACCTTACAAAACTGTACACTGTATTACAAAACGCATTACCTTCTTTTCATTAGGAATTGTACCAGTGTAGTATTTAGAGATACCTCACTGAGTAAGACAAGTCCTTATAAAGTAATTTTGACCGTTGACTTACCTGTAAATCAACCAACCTGCATTCAACTTGTATTTCACTGCATAACCCTTTGCAAAGTTGTATGATACTTATCTGTACCAGGCCTGGCTTGGTTCTATAAAATAAAATATAACTAAGTAATATTTTTTTTTACAAATCAGTTGGTCTAAATCAGTCTTTGAGTGTGTGACATCATTTCTTGCCTGAGTGTGCACAATAACTGCTTAGCACTAGCCTCTGATAAAACCTTACTGCTCTCCCACACTAGCACAAATAGAGAGTTAGGTAGTATCTACTTTTACCTCTGCCTACCTTTGGGGATCCACTGGACTCTGTGAACTCTATACCTTATTTTGGTATAATATATACAAAGTCAGCCTCCTACAATGGGCAGGTGCCCTCCTTGATCATGGATATGAATAAAAGGAAAGTGCACAGTCAATCAGAATGCCTACTAATATGAATATACATTTGCATGTATATATGGTCTAACCCACAATATAATCTCATGAAGTAGAAAGAAGTATGAGAACATTGTTTGTATTTCTTGAGAGATGTTTGCCCAAATTATTATCAACAAGAAAAACATTGTTTTATTCTTAGCACTTCATGTTGTTGGAATAAAGTAAAATGCCATAAAGTATTGTTTAATGATCTGCATGGAGAGTAGGTAAGTGGAGAAATGATTCTCAAAACCCTAGACAACACATGAAAATTCCCTTTAATAGTCTTGCGAAACATCAATAAGAGAGACCAGAAGATACCCAGAGGAGCAGGTGTCATTGGGGTTAACTTGTCACAACACTAATTTCTTACCTTCTTCTTTGACTTGTATGTGTAATGGCTCAATTTAAAGAACTCTGGTCAGAACCTAACAGGGTGGGCTTCAGGTGCAAACATTATCCCAATAATTGCCAATTAAAAGTAATACGTTAAAGTTAACACAAGAGTTGTTGTAATGTAGGCATGCTCTGTTGTAGAGAACAGAATACTAAAAGAGACACTGAAAACAAAGCCAAGCAGGCCTACATACACAACTGATGACCAGGCTCCAAGCCTCCAACAACAATTCATATCAGCGGTCTGTCTTTCTATCAGTATAACCCCCTTTCCCTCACTTGGCGGTGTGAACCTTGTAATAAATTTCAAGGCTTCCATCACAGAGATGAGAGGGGTAGAGTAATTGTGACTCCTATCGGGATCCCAACACACAGATTAGTGTGTGTATGAATTCTAACACTATGGCAGTGCATGACAAGAAAAAACTATCTACAAAAACGAAAGCCATAAAAATACCAGGATCAGATACCAAGAACCGTATACTTACATTGGCTCTGAAATCATTAACATCCTTAATAAATTATGCACCAAACAGTTATATGTCACATGCACAAAACAAGAAATATTCACCTCACTTGAGCGGAACCATACAGCCAGTTTTCATAATCTAGCTAACAATGGAAGAAAGTCACACCTCTATTATTCACGTAAAATATTGCAAGGGGAGATGTAAAAGGAGAATGAGGAAATTAAAGTACAACTATCCCACTTCATGATTATCGGCGACACATCAGACCATTCATTGGCACTGAAGTTTAGCAAATATGAAAGTGACCTTCCCAAATGAAGAGCACAAAACAATTTTCTACTTCTTCCTTTGTTGTTGGCCTATCACACATTAGACTATCATTTTTGTTATATGAATCATAAGGAATAAGAACGGATTAAAGCATTCCTTTGAGAACAATCACAATCAGGAAAACAAGATGGAGACCACAAAATGTTCCAATGTAAGAGATCTGAATGATGTACTGATGGAGCAAAGATTCGCACGAGAAGTGACTTGCTCGAATTCATGAACCACGAATAACGTTAACTGTGTAATCAACATGTTTGTCTTACTAATTTTGCCCATTTTATATTGACATGGGGTGTCAGAGTGAAGCTTGCTTATGTGTTTACTAAACCTTGATACGCTTGCATATAAAATGGCTGCTGCTACGCAGGATTTTCTACTGCGCATGCGTCTGTTATACTCGTACTCAACGTACTCGCAGCTTTGGAGGGAAACTGTTGCTTCTGCGCACGAGCGCTAATATGGCTGCTCTGTGTTCTCACTTGCGGGAGGCTTGCACTGCTGCTTTTGCTAAGCTGTTCATTCAGCTTAATCCTAATGCTATAGTTTATTATAAAGTAATGGGTATAGTGTAGAAAGTCATGGTATACAGTGTATTCATTTTATTCTGTGTTCTAAAACTGTTTCCTTTTACTTTTCATGTATCGTAATCTTTGGGCCTGGGATGTGCTATTTACTCCATCTTGGAAGTCCTTCTGCGCATGACCGACTGCAGCGGGAAGCTGAACTTGTTGGCATTGAACCCGAGCCAGAAGGCAGTCACAGCCAAGATGTGCCTGGGAAGCTCATATCTGATCCCACTAGAAGAAGCCAAATTGCATACAATGTATTTGTCAATAGAACAACCATTGTTAGGTGAAAATGCAGTTGTCATGTGAAAAGAAATTGATGGGGCGGGAACTAAAACATTTATATTCAACACTGAAGTCTAAGAATTTTGGTGGTGTGATGACCTGTCCTCTTTTTCTGTCCAATCGAAATTGGGGATCCTTACACTTTCAATATTGGGGGGTGGTACACTGCCCTGGAAAATGGTATAACTAGTGTAGGCTTAGCTAGTTAATTTGTCTGACTTGTCCGAATAGCTGACCTGTCACTGACCCAACGCACTCAATAGGTGACTAAAAGCAGAGGGCTGCAGAGCACTCTGTCGGGAGGGTCGCTGACCCAATCCGGGTTCTGGGAAGCTGAAGTGATGGCGAAGCACTTTGTCTGTGAAATCGATAACCCAATCCGGGTTCTGGCTGTTAGCTGCAGAGAGGGTGTAGCGCAGGCGTTGCAACTGAACTGCGGGTGCTGGTCTTAACCTTTGGTGGTCCGGTCCTGATCCAAATATGGGTGTTCCTGTCTTGATTCTGATCTGCACCTGCTGGCCTACTGGCACTGCAACTTTTGGGGTTCTTTTGTCCTTTCAACTGACCCGTGGCCAGGGTTGGTCTTCACACATTCTAGGTAAATATAAATCTGTGTGGGTAATTGTCAGTATAAAATTGCGACCTTTTCTCTACCCTCCCTAAATTGCTATTTGCATATGTTCCTTTTCTTACCCTCCCTTTACATAAGTGATAAATTTATGTCTTTTGCTGTTTATTAGCGTGTTCCACTTTCTCCCCCACCTTTAGTTGAATGCTAAACGGTTTTTCATGATTGTATAAATGTTCCTTTTTCTTCACCCTCCCTTAAATAATTAAGCTTAGATATCTGACTTAATAGTGTGTTCCTATTTTTACCTTCCCTATAGCTATGTGGTAAATTAGGTTTCGTCATTGCATATTATGTTCCCTTTCTTTACCCACCCCTTGATAAGTATGTAAAAACTGTACTATTTAGTATGTCCTTTTCCCCCTACCCTTAGGAAATTGTGCAAAGTCTGTCTAATTAAATAACATGTTCCATGTTCTTACCTTCCCCTTATCTTTTGACTAAATGATTGGCATAATATATCTTTTACATAGTTATACACTATTTCTGGTTTTGGTTATTGATAGTCTTATTGCTTTCAATCTTTGGAGTATGACATTTGATGATGATTAGATAAAGAGTTTTAAACCTTCCCGAGTCTGTGGTTATTTTATGAGTGCAAACTGCTGCTTGGTTATTGAACTGCCTTTAAAATTAACTCCCTGATCCAATAGGTTATAGGTACCAGTGACAAGGATTGGTAAGTCAATGGTATAGGACCTAGTAGGGAAAAATAGACTGATAGTAGAGCGAAGGTTACCTGATTAAGAAAATGTTTCAAATTGAATTATGGGCCTAGGTGAGTATGGTAAATTTATAGTCAGGTGACCTGTGCGCTCTATCAGTACCACAAAAGTAATCTCACCCCCTCCACCTCCTATTAAATGTGTACATACATCCAATGACCGAATAATCAAAGAGTACTAGCTAGAGTTGCAAATTCAGGGTAATTATTTAAAAATTCCTGGAGAAGGAGATGAGCAATCAGGATTAGATTGCAAAGTGTCTTGATCTGTTTAAACAGGGCAAAAACACAGTGTTTGTTTCTGCTCAGCAACATTGGCAGCCCAACACCTTTTGATTCCCTTGCCTATAAAGGATGAACTCCTGCAGAGACACTGAAAGTCTCAAAACTGAACATCCTATCAGACTCAGACTTCACGTTCATCTTCGTGGTCATGTTAGTTGTCGAAAGTTCAAATGTCAAGTCATCTGCATTTCATGAAATTCTCACTCTGATTACAAAAGACAACGGTGCAGAAGCAGGTACCTAATAAAGAAGTGCCTTTTTATCATCATATTGTGGGTACAGCCGTCTCCTTAAAATCACATGTGTTCATTGACCAGGCATCTAATTCCTCCTTAGGTTGATTGGGTGACAGTTCTGTTTGCAGCCCCGCCCACCTTCTATTTCAGAGCGGACGCCGTTTTCTCTGCTCCTCAGCAGGCCCGCATTGCTTGGATCTACGGCCCAGCCCGACCCTGCTTGGCTCATTACAGTAGCTGTGAGAGTATCACTTAACAGATAGTCTCACTGAACCTCCTCAAACCTGGGGAAAACACAGAACAAATAAATGTCTCCAGTAGGCTTCAGATGCAGCTAGAAACTTGTGCTAACCTGTTTTTACCAGAATACAAGTCCAAAGGCTGTGACTGTTAACATCCATCAGCAGACTGGGGGATCTGGATCATGTCACCTGAAATCCATTGCATTTGTGCAACATAGTAACCATATGGGGAAAGAGGCAACAAAATCAATCTAACCCTCACCTTGAATAGCCAAGAGGGTCCTGGATGAGCAAGAACCATGGAATTAAGCTGATGCCTTATCAAGAGCTAGGATATCTGGAGCCTATCCTAGTTAGGCACAACAAACACCAAGTACCTCACCATGAGTGTTCCATGACACGGACATACTCCATATTAAGGAGAGCATGGCGCTCATCCACAATGAACAAGGAGAAATTAGTTTCCTGGGGGGGCTTGTCCAACTTGACTGGAGCTTCAGGACTACAAAACTGGGGTTGGTTATCTAGCACAATAAACGCTTAGAGCAACAACCCGTGACTTAACAAAAATTAGTCAGCAACTGTCAAAAACATCATACGTTTATGGACTTGGAACATAAATGGTCTGGGAAATAAAACATCTTTCCCAGCTGTTGCTATATTTGCAATCTTTTGATCTTGTCCTCTTACAAGAGACCTGGTTAGATCAAACATTTGATTTACAAGGCTTCAAGTTACATATTCTTCCAGCCACTAAGGGCCATATGTATCATTGTTCCGTTTTGCGATTCCTAAATAGCGATTTTTAAGGAATCGCCATTTAGGAATCGCAAAATGGTATGTATGAAGAAATTACCTTTTTTTTAGCGATTCCTTAAGCTTCCTTAATTGCGAATTCGCATTTTGCGAATTTGCAATTAAGGAATAATTTCCAATGCATTCCTATGGGCCAGGAGGCCCATAGGAAGGATTTCCAAATAATTCTCAAATTGCGAATTCGCAATTTGCTAATCGCAATTTGAGAATTATTGCAAGGGTGCAGGGGTGTCTCAAGGACACCCTGTTGCACCCCGGTAAATTACATGTGTGTGCATATGGTGCACATACATGCCCAATACGCATGCATGTGCGTCATATGCCACCCTCACAAATGCACAATTGTGCATATTTACAAGAAATTGCAAATTACCACCAACTACAAGTTGGTGGTAATTTGCGATTTCTTAACCTGAAATCGCAAGTTTAAAAAGCTTCATACATAGCATTTAAGGAATCGCAAAATTGCGATTCCTTAAATCCTTAAGCAAAATAAGGAATCGCAATTTTTTGTGATTCCTTATTTTGCTAATTGTTTATACATTCCAAAATCGGAAATAAGGCCTTTTGAGATTCGGTATGGCCGAAATTCTGCGAATTTCAGCCTTAACGAATCGCAAAAGGCTTGATACATATGACCCTAAAAGTGCAAAATATGGCCACCTTAAAGGAGGACTTGCAATATAAGCCCTCTATAAGAAGTATCAATGCGGTCAAGGAGCTGGATTCTAAACTAGCATTGAGAAATGCAATACAAGCTCTCAAAGCGACTGTCAAAAGTGCCAATAAAGATCCGCAGTTGCTGTTAATAAACATAAATCTGTATCCACGAGACAAGGCCAAGGGTGTCACTTGCTGTGAGGGTGGCTAACCAGGTTACTGACGGACGAGCAAACACCAAACTTCATAATAACGGGTGATTTCAACCTGCACCTGTTGGGCACAACAGATGATGATAATTTTCTGGGAAACTGACCACTTGTATGGCATGTTCAGTCCCCCACAGGATGGAAACAATTGGAGAAGGCAAACTAAGTTAGCCAGGAAACTACTGGAGGACCTTGAATATAGTTTTCATGTACTAAACAGATGGTTCCCGGGACACTGCCCCCAGCTGCTACTTACCAAACTGCGGTAACCAGCACAACAATAGATAATACTTTTATAACCCTTCCTCTGCTCTGCAAAATTACGTACTTCAATCCGGGGGCAAAGGAACACAGCGATCAGCTCACACAAGAAATGACACTGTCTACATAAGTTTCAATACATACCAATCCAGCAGAGGGGCATAGCACCATACACAAAGTAAATAACAAAAGGATCAAATGCAAAATTCACCACAAAGACAATCTGCTGGCCTCTGCAGAGATTCTCTTGCAAGATAATCAAACAATAGGATCAAATTCCATAGGTGCTTGGGAAAGCTTCACAAAAGTATATGGGGAAGCTCATTCTGTAAAAATAGAGTCACGTTAAGGGACAACAGGAGAACTTGTCATAGAAGGATCCATCATTTGTAGAACAGGTAAATCAGGCTCCTTAAGAAGGCAATAAACCAAACACTACGGAATCTTCATCAATACGATCCGAATGTCAATGTTGAGAGTTAGCTGAGTAAATAAAAGCAATTCGGAAAAAACTAAGCAACTATAAAGAGAGTCAGAAAAGACGCTTTGGGCCAAGATTCTTTACAATGTAAAGAGTAATAACAGCACATGGTTCTGGTGCACAATTAATATGTTGCAAAACCCCACATTCATAGAGTCAGTCCATACTTGATGGAAGAGGCATGGGCAAGCTTCCTTTGGGACCAATTTAATAGCAACCTCAAACTGCAGAGCCCATGATAGAACCAACCGACGAAGCGAGAACTCATGGCATATGTAACAATCAGGCAACATCTACAATCATAATCTCAGCCAAACAAATTTCCAAGAGGATAGCCAAAAGCAGAAGAGAGGGCGCACAAGATCCAAATGGGATCCCCCCGTCTTGTTCAAATTAAACTGTGGTTTCTCGGCGTAAACACTGAAACCGGTTTTTGGACAAATTCTACAAACAGAGAAAATCGCTGCCTCTTAGAGGAGGTCAATCATCTCCCCAATCTATAAAAAAGGGTGATAAGAACAAGGCAAAAAGTTATAGATTAGTAGCCCTAATAGATAATGATGCCAAATACTATGACGGCCTCATCTTAGAGGAATTTTACATCTTGGGCGACTGCAAATGCAGTTATTCCTCATAACCCCTGCTTTCTCGGCACCAGGATACTCTATGGGGTGAGCTATGCACTTCACAAATACCCTTAAAATAACATAACATATTATAACATAACATAAAATAACATAACATAAAGTTTGCCCTAGCATTATTGCTGTGTTGTTGTTCATACATCTCTCACTCTAGCATCTCCTGTGTCACACTCTGTCTCTCTTCTTTTCCATCTCAGTAACAGTCTACTCATTTCTTTCTCACATTTCTATCCATATTTGCACGTATGCTTAATTCTCTTTCACTACTGTCTGCCTTGTCTTTTTCTCTCTCTATCACTCCCTTCATTCACTTATCTCAAGACCTTCTTTCTCACTATCATCCTCCTTCCCACCTTCTCCTCTTCATTCCCAATTAGGATGATTAACCTGGATGAAAGATGTGTGATACTCCCACAGAATATTGGCTGCTCCTGGTTTCTCCGCTCCCACAGGACCCCAGGTTTTGCATTATAGGAATGAATGTTGAAAGAGCTCAACTCTGCCTGGGAACTGGCTTACACTGATCTATGTCTGAGCATAGGCTCACCACTGTCTGCAATGAGGCTCAGCTGCATACTTGGAAGAACTCAGCTCTGTCTGACCAGGTTTGCAGTGCTGTGTAAGCAGGAACTCAGCTCCAGCTCAATGAAAGAAATTACCTATTGGTAAATGGGCTCTGCTCTATCTATGCATTGGTTCAGCACTACATATGCATCTGTGCTGGAGCTCAGCTCTATCTGCAGAGTATTGACTTCAGCTCTACAAGATGATGAGGTCTGTTTTTGGTAGAGCTCCACTCTGTCTGTGTGAACAAGAACCTACTTTTCTCTGTGGATTATAAAACTTCTAAGTGTTCAACCTATCTCCAGAAAAACAACCAGCTTCATTTCCTTAATAAAATAGGCATGGAAATTCGATTCTCGATGCCGAGCAGAATTTACCATTTTAGATGGTGATTTTTTAATTGACTTTGTGCTGCAGGAGTTTGGACATGGTGCTGATTCCTATTTACCATGTCTTCTTATCCCCTTTCAATGGCATATCCTCTTCCTCCCGAGAGTGGGATTTGTTGTGAATATCTTCTTGATGTTCATTGCTTTTATATAATTTTGGTATGTAGACTACATTTGTAATGAAATAAATTTAAAAAGAGCAGGGACAATCAGACTGAGACAAGGAAATATATACGAAATAAGACAACGGTGAAATGTATGGGGTAGAAATGGGCAGGTTGAGAAAATTAACAGGGGAAATGACAAGGAAACAGAAGAGAAGGCAGCAACATTTGAATAGAGTGACAAGAGGGACACACATTAGGGAGGATAAACAATGCTGAGGTCCAGGTGATGGCCTATGGGCTATGCAATAGACTTTAAACTGCACTGAAGCACTGGGAAGGAAAGAATCGGCCTGAGCAGAAAAGAAAAGTTAAAGAAGAACATCAAATTTACACTCTTGTCTCTGAGCACCAAATCTGAGCTTTTAAACAGGAGGACTCTGAAAAGAGGGGATTCAGGTTGACCATGTCTCTGAAGTAGGTGTGTTAACCCATGGGACTACACTTCCCAGTTTGGATCCTTTGAAATGTGAATGTATCTTGAATTTGGAGCAGGCTCCATTCTCCCTTTAGCTAATGATTTTGCAACCAGCAATTGTGACTTGCAGAGCTGGTAAGGATAACCAAGGAGTAGAACACACAAGGACAGTAAGCTTTGGTGGGAGCATTGCCAGGTGCTGTCTATTCACAGTGTCTTCTAATCTCCCACTTCAGTCTATTATGTGTCTGTCCACCCCACAAAAAAGAGCAAGAGGCACACAAGGACCTTCTGGGAGGTGGACTGTTAGATGTCTGGGGGGCAGAGTTCAACTATGATCCCCTAATACAGGCACAATCCATTTTATTTAGCAAGCATACTGCAAAGTACACCTGCTAATATGGGGCTGTCAGGGTACACATCAGTGTATCCCTGAAGCCAATGAAAAGCCACAAAGTGCAGCAGTTCCAGTCATATCAACAGTGCCACTGGAAAAATGTGACATTTTAATGGGGTTGCCGCATTTGCCTGTAATCTGCTGAATGATATCCAGATTTAAAAAAAAATGTGTTTCTACCCCAAACAATTCAAAATTTACAAAAAATACAATGACATGTGTTGGTGCATAGCAGAAGTCCCGTTCCAAAGTTTGACTGGTCACTAGGGGTGGGCGGCAGACAGCGCTCGCTGGAGCATGGAGTTTGGCAAAACAACTCTGTGCTCCAGAGGAGCACGGTGTTTGGCAAATAAAGCTCCATCTACCGCCGGCGGAGCAGAGATTACCGTCGTACTCAACACTCACTCTTAGGTTTGACGTGTTTTATTTTATTAAGATGACCAACAGCACTGCAATGCTTAAGGAAGAAAAGCTCGAAGTCTTTAGTAAAGAGTGAACCCTGTACAGATGTATGCAATGTAGCTATTAATCATCGGAAGAGAGCTAGAGAGGTGCAGAGGAGGCGTAGAGGCATTGGTACTGGTAATTTCATTGCTTGTTACTTTTCCAGGGACAGTTCTATTGCCAGAAAAAGAAACTTGAAATTCAAAGAACATTTTGCAGCACTGAGAGCAGGATTCTTCTCATGCCTACTGAAGAACAAGGTATACATTCATAATGCGATGCCAGCTTGTGGGCGGTGTGCTACACTTTACCATGCTGGGTAACTAGCCCATCTTGTGACCTGGCTGAAGGGCAGAAGTCAGTACCATACACTTGGGCCCAATTTATATGCCAATCTCCAGGGAATATTCACAGCCCATGTTAGCCCTCGTCTCTCTCTATGAACCTGTAGCCTGGCTCTCTTCGCCCCTGGTACCAGTGCCATGTTGTTTAACCTTTAGGGGACGATTGCTGTGTTCCTGTTTGTTTTTTAACAATGGTGATCAGCCTTTAAGCCAGTTCATGGAGGGGATAATGCTCCATAGAACAAAGAAGCCCTGTCCTGAGACTACTTTATATATTTTCCTCCCAGTCATTCGCGGCCTGGATATGAGTCACATCACATGCTGATCTCAGATGGCACAAACTGGATACTGAGGTCGCTCTCTCGCCTGAGCCCGAGCACCACACTAATCTCTCAGTCTGGACAACATTCTCCTCCCTGCTCTCAGTGACCCCTCCCTTGACGCACTCCAGACCAGTATCATAAATCATAATAGTACTCTGTCTGCCTGCTGAACCCTGTGGAATTCAGCTGAGGTTTTCACTGAATCAGGGAAATTCTGCAGACTGACAGTGAAAGTTTCGACCACCCCTACTAGTTGCCTTTCTGCTGCCTATTGCTATATTTAGGTGTCAATTGGTACAGATGAGAAGCAACCTATGCCCAGTAAGTATTAACAAGTGTAAAAATGACAAAATAATTAAATGAAAATATCACAAAATGAACCGCATTACGCCTCATAATTTGCCTTTTCTTGCAGCATAATTTAGTCAACCCTGTCACATAATTCCTGTTGCCCTGCCTAATAAGAAGGTGGCAGGGATATTGAGGGGGATCTTCCCCTTTTCAATCCTACCTTTGCTGCTCCATCTGGCGCCTCGTTGGGAATCATGGCCTGCTGGTAAGCCAAGGAAGTAAAACAAAAATGTTATTTCTCTATGCATATGTGTATGTGTTTGTGAGGGATTGAACGGTAATGGGATTGAGTGAAAGAGTGTGTGTTTGAGTGTGTCAGTGAGAGTGTAAGTCAGAACCAGAGTTAGTGTGTGTTAGTAAGTGAGAATGAGAATCAGTGACTATGGGTACGTGAGTGTGTAAGGAACTGAATGGGAGTGCAGATGAGTGAGAATGAGCAAGTAGGAAAATGTTAGTTAGAGTGTGTGGGAGAAAAGATGTGAGAAGTTAGCCTGGCATATGATGTCCACTATTCTAGTGGACACCTTGCATCAGTCTAAACGACCCTTATTGATGGTAGTTGTAAAGTCAACCTTATAGACAAGCTATCCTAGTGGTAGCATGGACCAGCAGTCATAGGCTAAGACTTCAGAGAGCATGTGAAGCAAGCTGTTTTACCAATTATAATCCCTTGAATACCAAATGAAAGGACACCACACCAGGTATATATCAAATATTTATATATATTTATTTCTAACACAACCCCTCTGTACTCTTTATGAGGTCAGAGATCGAAGTACATCACATGTTACTCAATTAGCTTACGATAAGGTGCACATATACAGTTATGCCCTAGGGGCCTCAAAAACCATATACTAAGTAAGTGGTATAAGAACCACTTCAGAAATAGTGAATAGGCATAGGGCTTAGGGAATCGCTAGGGCTACACTAAACAACCAAAGGTTAGGAAGTAGGAGATCCACCGGAGACGCGTGCAGTGTCTAAACACAGTCGCGAGTTACCATTGATTTATAATGGAGAACGAAGAAGTTACAAAGTTACTGTTTAAGGACACTTCCAGACGGTAAAACCCCTTTAGAATAGGACACTTCGAGTGTCAAGACCCACGGGAGCACCGGAGTACTCGCGTTACCTCACCCAGGGAAGCAGGGTGCATAGGTGTCTTTTCGTGTCGTGCTTCGTCGTCGTTTTCTATGGAGATCCACAAAGAAGTGCTGCAAGAGACCAGAGGAAAAGTGTCCGGGTGGATCCAAGGGTGGATCGGTGAAGTGAAGAACCTGAAAGCAGAGGTCACAAGCCAGTGACCAGGAAGGAACCAGGAAGGAACCAGGCGATGTCGCGATGATCTCAGGTGAAGAGGTGAAGCTTGTCTCTGCAGCCACGAGGACCAGGAGGCGTTGATGATGACCAGGAGCTGGATTTGAGCTGTCCCATAAAGGATCTAGTTTACTGCAGTGTCGGTATCTGGACTGGACCGAACAAGCCATGGCAAAAGCAATCCACGCAGGCCAGAAAGATCTGAGGAGCTTCTACTTTGCAGGGAAGCTGGAGCAAGCCTGGAGCAACCAGAAAAGCAGTTTGGTTTCAAAGGTTTGTCTTCAGGGGGCTTACTAGCCAGCAGGCTAGCAACCGGGAAGATGCATTGAGCTGAAATGCAAGAGCGGGCCCCACGCAGCACTCGTGGAGTGTGGAGGGCTGAGCTTCAGTGCAAATAACGCTCAGATTTGGGGCTTCTTGTACCCCTATGCACAACTGCGAGGGTGCCTCAGTAGTTGCACATTTACCCAAATAAAGGATGTCCAGGGTGTCCGGTCCCACGTCTCTCGTGTCCGCCACGGGTCTCAGCTTTGCTGTGGGTGTGGGTCGGAGTCAGAGAAGTATGAGAGTCTGAGAGTCTAGTTTCGGCGGGAGGGTCGACAAAGCAGACCGGCAAGTTACTGGTGGTGCCTGTTTGCATAGGGTAGTCACTCCTTGACCACAAGGGAGATGTATTCAGTCTTCTAGTCAAAACAGAACGTGGAAGGTCCAATAGTTTCGTATCAGAGTTTCGTTCCAGGATAATCTAAAGTCCCGGGGACACAGTACCTATCTTTATACTAAGAAAATGGGCTGGAGTACCTGCTAGGTCCTTCCTATGGGTGGACCTGGGAAGGGGGAGGTTACACCCCTTTCCCTTTGTCCAGTTTCGCCCCAGCGTGGGGCTGGAGCGCCCCAGCAACTGGTTTGGACTGGGCTATGCATGGAGCACCTTGTGTGCCACAGGCAGTGTCTGGAAAAGCATATTTCCATTCAACCCACCCTGCCCCAATACACTACAGGCTGTCTGGGGAGGTGCTGGCACCTCCCTCAACAGGAAACCTATTGTCCAGGCCTTCCTTGCTGGAGTTTCCCCCAGCAGCAGGAGGTCAGACTCGTGTCTGTGGCAGCGCATCCATTTTGTAATGCTGGGGCTCTGTTTAACTTTAACCGGGTAAAGCAGGAACATACATGTCTTTTCCCTCTAGAAGGGAGGAATGCTACCCCCGCCACCAGAATTGGCAAGGGGTAGTATTCCAAAGTGTTTGACAACTTACACGACATGTTTTGATAAAGCCAACCCAAAGTTAGCATTAACCGCGAGGATTATAATGCACTTAAGAGTATATGGTATGGCTATATCATAGAACAGCTATAAGGAGATGGTTCCAAAAGCTACAGAGGGGCTCAGCTCATGCTAGGGCCCCCTATCACATAAAACCAAGCACTCTGCCTCCAGGATTGTCGAAGCCTACCATAGGAGTGACTTATAGGTGCATATGTGTCTATATATAAGGTAGATATAGATATACTATATCTAAGTAAGGGGTGAATACACCACCTTACCCAAGCTGAGTGATCAGCCTGTGGTGTCAGTTTGGATGGCCAGCCAGGGGTGTCATAAAACATGCTGCAGCCCCTGGTAGGCCTTGGATGCACCTAGCCCTGGGTACCATTGGTACACTATACAGAGGTTCACAAACGTGACCCAATACCTAATCAGGTATGTACCTAAAGTACATGGTATCAATTTAGAGAGAGAACAGCTGGGCTGTGGGTCTGATTAGCAGGCCCACAGCCACACTAAAGTAAAAAAAACAGAAAATCGTAGCAAAAAGTGGGGGTGACCATTGGAAGCAGACCCTACTCTCCTACAAAAGAGACTAAGACCCAGATTATCAAAAGTTTCATACAATTCCGCGCAGCACCCAGAGTTGCTGCGTTGCCTGAGAGGAATAGAGCAGGAAAGCACCATATCCACAAAGATATGGCACCATCCTGGTCACTCTTTAGAGCTGGCACACAATGTGGCTACCGAGTGCCACACACACACCTTTGCGCCATAGTGCAAAGGTGTCGGTGTGGGTCCACCATAGGTTTTGTACTGGATGAGTGCCCTTCAAGAACAAAATACTATGCTTTGACTGACATTAAAACATTTTTCAACTTATTACAAATCAAGACAATTTCCGGTTTCTGCCTTGTTTGCGTGGATGCACAGGAAGTTGTCAAAGATTGCCTTGGAATTGCATATGTGATCTCGCATCCCAGGGTTAATGGGCAAGCTGAGTCTCTCTTTAAAGCAAAAAGTGATCATTAAAGCACACTGCTTTGCACAATTAGAACCCTCACTGTGTTTTATTTTTCCTGGGTGCTGCGAATCACGTGACCACCCCCCTCGCCTCCTTTGAGGACACTGCAAGCAGCAAGATAAGCTGTCTGTTGAAGAAAAGAAAACGTTTATTCCAATGCACTCTTCTCCAGCTGTACTTTGCCCAGGCTTTCCCTGGGACAGACACCCACACAGCTTAAGCCTTGGCTATGGAACATTACAGCAGGGTGGGAGAAGTAGCTGAAGCCCTTTCAGCCCAATGGGTGTTGCGCACCAGAATCCAGGAGTGTTGAGACCATACACTTTGGCCCCGTGTATGGGAGTACTTTAGTGCCAGGTGTTGCATGCACGTTTTTGCATGTCCGTCAGGACCAGGAGGCTACTCTGAAGGTGCCGGACAATTCTGTAGCCAGCTCCTATTTTCCTCTATTGTGACTTCTGAATAAGATTGTTTTCATATGGAAATCCCTTTCTCCGTCCTGTCCTCGTGCATTTTCTACAGAGTTTAATACTGTAACAGTCTATACTTGAATTTGTCTACTTACATCATATCCAAAATAAATAAATACATACAGGGCATGTAGAATTCTGTGGTGCAGATAGTATGTAAAATTAGAAATGTGATCAGGGCTCGAGTCGGGGTACCACGCGGATGGACGGCGTCCCCCCACTTATTTTACAGAGGGGGACTCCGTCACTCCTGCCAAACAGCTGGACTTCACTCTTTGGCCTCTCTGGGACGAGGAGCTCGGCACCTTTTGTGACGTCACTTCCTGTGGTGACGTCACTTCCGGTTAAGCGTCCCCCCACTTCTATTTTTAGGACTTGTGCCCTGAATGTGATCATGTATCCTTTATCTATGCAGGAGTTGTATTGGTTTGCAACCAAACGAAGAATACTTTCGAATAGTCTGTGCCTGACTCAGGGAAGGTTCCTCCTCAAGAGCATAGGGGCATTAACCCCCTATTGAGTGCAGCCATAAGCATATACTTTTTACATTTCCCATGTCCAGGCTCTTTAAAGGACTGGACTCTGCATTGCTGATGTGTTTGTTAATCAGTGGTGGAGCCAGGGCGGGGTCAATCCTGATGATTAGCAATTGCATCAGGCTGAGGTTCAGTGTGCATGTCGGGTTCAACAGGGTTCTGACTATGTCCAACCCAACATGCACACCTTGGACCTCTCAAATTCACTCCCTCTTAGGGAGTCTGGGAAACTCAGCACAGGCTCCCAGTCTTCGTTGGAGCGCTGGACTTACCTGCTCACATCAATCCTGACATTGCTTTCATGTGTTTTCTTCTTGGAGCTGCATGAGAGCATGAGATCAAACTCCGGATTGGTTGTGGGAGCTGAATGGTTGTGGTGAGGTTAGCCAAGCCTGGGCCAGCGGTCCCGCACTTGGAGGCAGTTAGGGTGGTTTTCCCAAGATCACACATAATGTCGACAGGTAATAAAAGCAAACATTAGAACTCAAATGTTCATAATCTCAGGTGGTTCTCAAGTGCCTCGGTAAAGGAATTAGCTACCAACCTGTTTGGTTTTAAGCAAGGTGGCTGACTACATTGAGTGTTACTTGTTTGCCCAGCATAATAGGGCCAGAAGGACTTATAGATGCCAGGGTCACCTCTTCCCTTCCTATGTGTGCAATCTACATGATGACTGCTGTAGCCTGTGGGACGAAGAACCTTAAGGATACACAAAAAAGTGGGTGTGAACCATGTTTCTGTGGTGAAGAAACTATCAAGCTTGTGATAGATGATAAGGTCTATGATGTCTGATGGAGGGTGTACTGCAGAGTAAGCGTTAATGGGCACACGTTGGAATGCTTATTCTGTAGTTTGAGGGTGTCTGGTAGTTAGAAGGATATGTACAAGGTTGGGTCTATGCATTGTAAATGATATATGTAGGATATCCCCTTCTCTGGACACATTTCTTTTTGCTGACTTTAGAACTCAGAGCTCTTTAATCCTGCTAACCAGGAGTAAAATGTCTGCGCTCCTCCTTTAAACATAGTTCAATTGAAGTATTCCTTATTGGTACTATTAACTTGCCTGCACCCAGTTCCTGAAAGTTAAATGCCACCTGTGAATTGCTAAACAACAAGGGGTGGTGATGGACAGAGTTTCTGAATTAAGCAGAATACTCTCACCCAGTCAAGAGATCAGGGCTAGATCCAACACCGTTTTTTAGCTCACTGCACCATCCCAGCTCAGAACCTGGCTATATGCAAATTAGTCTGTTTCTGTCCCAGTGCATGATGGGAACAGGGCAAACCAAACTACAAAGCCAATTCTTTCACTGGGAAGGAAACAAGCTTCCGTTTCTGAATCGTTTTGTCCACCATAAGCGTGGTAGGGTATGCTCAGACATGAGTCCCTTGCTCACTGCACCATCAGGATTCAAGCAAGCCGGGCCGAAGACGGCTGTAATGCCAGAAACCGGTCCCCGGAAACTTGTTTCCTTTCCAGTAAAATAATTGGCTTGGTAGTTTGGTCTGCCCTGTTCCCATGATGCACTTGGCCAGGGACAGACTAATTTGCATGTAGCCAGGTTCTGAGCTGGGATGGTGCAGTGAGCTAAAAAACGGTGATGGATCAAGCCCTGATCTTTTGACTGGGTAGGAGTGTTCTGCTTAATTCAGATACTCTGTCCATCACCACCCCCTTTTCTGAACCTGTGAATTGCAGCACCTATTGTGCAATCCACCACAGATACAGTGAAAATATGGCTAAAGGACTATCATGTATAGTCTGACTGCTGCAGTATAACACCTACAGTGTGACTGGTCAAAACATCCCTTTCTGACACGTAAGAAACATGATTTTAAATGTTACCAGGTCATCCCTATGTAGGCCATGAGGCCCACAAAGCATGGTTAATGGTGTTTGAAAGTGGGACATATAAAAAAAATTATATTACCTTGTAATTAGTGACAAGGTATGAAAAGCAATTTTCCATGTAGAAGGCCTATCTTTCTTTTGTAGAACCCAGAGTACAGATTAAAATAATAAGGCTATATCTGAGGACTAGAGCCAGCTAAAAAATAATGTAAACATTATTTTTAATAGTTATTAATAATTCAATTCAATTACAAAGTCAGATATTGAAGGAAAAGGAACTGTTAGAAAGTTCCCTTTGCCCAGCCTGGAGCTTCTCGCGGCTAGTTTGCATTAACTCTCCAACCTACTCTCAGCCTGTACTTGGCCAGAATGAGGTGTGAATGAGGTGTCAAATTCCTCCCAGGTGCCATACAATAGGTTGACCTGAGTATGGAAGGATGACTTCTCTGAGCTCTGCAGAATATTTTGGGAGGAACAGTGGGTATCCTATTGGCATAAAAGTGTCAAACCCTGCTTGACAAGTCTGTCTGAAGCACATGTAAAACATTTGCACTCTGGAAGAGATTAAAGAGGACAAATGAAAAACAATTGTATATCACCAGTCTGGGCACTGAGGTTCCCTGCTTTGTTTCACTAGGCTTCTAGTGCCTGCTTTGTTGTTGGGGCAGGGCCTGATTCAAACTGGATTTTAGTTTTAGATGTGGAAGGACACTGGTGATTTCCCTTTGACATTCCCATGCACACCCCTATCCCTCAAAGACCACATTTAGTGTATCCGAAGATTTTGTCATCTTTCAAATGGACTGTCACGTGGCAGTTTGAGCTTATTTGCAGTAAGGAACCAGAAACAAATGAAAAAGTGGGAAATTTGATCAAATTGGTTAGGGAGTGCTCTGGGGTTCCCTCACCCACTATCTGGTGGCAGGAATAAATATGGCACCTTGAGCCCCTCCTCAGAGCACTTTCTAGTCCTGTGGAAGAACAGTGGATGATTGGACCTGCTGTCTGTGGCCAGAGAGGAGCCTTGAAGTGCTGGATCTGCTTTCTTTTGTACCCAGTACAAACAAATGGACTCCAAGGGTCAGTTGTCTGACTTGTGTGGCTATAAAACCTGTGTGGCTACAAGGAAACAACAAGCTTCAAGACACCTTCTTCCTGATGTACCTAACTGGCCAGTTGCAAGTGGACCTGGACTGGAATTTGCTGTTGCCCTCTGGCTGGAACCATCAGAGTTGCTAAGTGCTTCCCCGAGGTCCTGGGGATCGTCTGGTTCTTTGGGCACCAGAAGAAAGTTTACTAACTTCAAAACACTTTTCCTCCAAGGCTTCTGGGGGACCTTCAGGAAAAAGTATATGACCAGCAATTCCACAGCATCGGATTGAATTTCCGCTTCATCAAGGCTCCCAATACCGCTAAAAAACAAAGTCTCATTCTGTTTTGGGACTTAGAATCTTTTTCAAACTTATTTTGACTTCTGGGCATGTGCCAGGATAAGTCCACTATCCGACCAGTGCTCTATCACAGTTGCCTTCAAATTGCACCTATGCCCCAGTCTACAGTTTCCATAGACTATCATTTTCACTTTTGGTGTAATTTCTTATCAAAACCTTAAGAATTCATACCTCCTGTTCGCCTTATTGGATTTTTGGTGTTTGGTGTCATTTTGTTGATTACATATTACTCTGGGTTTCTAATTCAGTTTGGTAGGTTTTTTTGTTGGTGTTTTGACTTTATCTATTTTTTGGTACTATATAACTATTTAACCATTGCCCTAAGTTAAATCTGTCTGCTCTGTGCTATAGCTACAAGGGGACTGAGCTCAGGTTAATAAATGTGAATTTGAGGCTTAACCCTGACAAGAGTTGTGAATATTCCTTGCAGTGGGCAGAGGCCTACTCCAAAACAGAATTCAAATGAATACCCTATGTGAGTGTCTGAGTCCTCTACATCGCTGTGTGATTGTGTGGATTGGCATTAGAGGGTGCTCGAAGAGGCACAATATTATATCCTACCTTGTAAGGATCAATCTAACAGGAGTATTGCATAGGCGGTGCCTCAGCATCCCCAGCAAAAGTCAGATTGACTGCCATCTTGTAAATGATTCCCCAAGATCCTGGTTTCTATTAATGCAGAACAGGATGAGGTATTTACTGAGTGTGGTATATACCCCCATTCTAAGTTTTCAACTTGTAAATGAGGCATAACAGAATTGGTATTTCACAAAACGAAATCTTTTGTCTCGGTTCCAGGCCTTTTCATCTCATAAATGTATGCACATCTGAAGTGCCGGAATCTATGACGGGGAAAATTGTGAGGGTGTGATAGTTATCACATAGCTCATAATTCCAATCCCGGGACAAACTGTTTATACAGATGTGGGAATTTATCCCTGAACTTGTAATCAGAGCCTATGTCTATATTGTCCGATTAATTAACACGGATAATTACTGAACTTCCATATATCTAAGGCCACGATTAGAGGTTTTCAGAGTTCGATAGGGTATTTAGCCCACACAATGTAATTACCATTACCTTGGGATGAGGTATTTACTCGTTGTGGAAAATACGCTTTATTCTAAATTTTGAAACTGGCAATAAAGCATCATATGTAGAGTCAACATTTAACACATCAAATTCTTCACGTGTTGCCTTTTTCCCAGGCCTTTCCCCCTCGTAAGGAAATCTGTCAGAGGAAAAGAAATTAGGGTCCTGATAATTATCAACCAACTGAGACTTCTGATATATGCAAACCTCTGTTTGTACATGGATTATAACTTAAAAGCAAATTCATAATCAGTAGAACAGTTTGAAAACAATGGATTTCAAACTTGCAATTTGATACCATCAGTGGTTGGCTTTTGTGGTGCTGAACTTATTTCAGGTCTGAGCTAAAGTATATTTCCTACTGTTCAGGGTGCTTTTTGACTGTAATAGTTTTAGAAGTGAAGTTTGTGAAAAGCAATCAGCTTACAGCTTGATTGGTAGGTGCCGGTCTCTCACTAAATCCCTCTTTAGCGCCAACTAAATCCCTTCGTACTCCTCCCTATTACCTCCTCCCATTTAGTAGTACATATCTTCCTTTTTCTGACTACTCCATGTCCCTTTCA
Source organism: Lissotriton vulgaris (assembly GCF_964263255.1). Lineage (NCBI taxonomy): Eukaryota > Metazoa > Chordata > Amphibia > Caudata > Salamandridae > Lissotriton > Lissotriton vulgaris. Next base: position 1,371,612,317 of record NC_141691.1, read on the forward strand.
CAGTTGTTAACATGGGCCTGATTGTGGGTTGTTAGTTACAGACCACTGTATAATTCCCCTGTTTGTATTGGGTTCAGAATTATGAGCTGAGTGCTATTTAAGGCACCCAATAATTATCGGTGCATTAAACACCTCAATCTTCGTTAAATCTCAGCAGGTCAAAACCTGCTGAAATGTAACCGGAAAAGCATACAGTATTTTCTGTATTACATGGATTTTATCTGTTGAACAACAAAATCCATGTTATTCCCCAGAAACTCATAATAGGTAGTATTTATCGCATAACCAACACGATGGGACCTGTTCAGGTCCCAACCAAACTGCACAGCCATGTGAAGAACTGAATGAATCAAATCAATTAAATTCAACAGTTTCTCTTCTTTTTTCTCCATGCTTACTCCGTTTCACTTTCCATATTCCTTTTAATCCCTGTTATTTTTCAATTCATTTTATTCATTCCATAACCATCTAGCATTTTCACATAAATGTAGAAGACACCAAGAAGTTCCACATATAATGTCTTAATTTGAAAATGACCCAATGCATTTCGGGAAGCCATCTTCCCTTCATCAGGGGTATCTACAATAAAATAAATAAAACAATTTGTCAGTACTGCCATCAACATAAATAGTGCGTTAAAAATTAACTCACATTCATTAGCTTTCCTCTTAATCTGACAGACTCTGTCAAAGTTTAAAATATCCCTTCATAATGCTAAACAACTGTATTTATCTAGTGATTAGTTCTCCGTGACTGCTTGCATAATACCCAGATAGTATTTATCACATGCCATAAATTACGTACCGATTGCATTGTTATTTATAAGGTGCGATAAATAGCACCTTTACTCGTAATCCGTCCCTAAGTAGTAAATAAACATGTGTGAGGATCTCCTCATAGAAAAGATAAGAGAGGTGGACGTGGAGATTTACACTCATAGGTAAATTTAGAAGGGTGGAAATCTTGACTTGAAATGGTAATCTGAAAGGTGTTCAAGGGTAAGGAAAGGAAAAGAATAACTCGAAGACCAGATGTACTATCAAAGCATACGGTCATTGATGAACAGACTTAAGATGTGATGAGAAGTTAATGTGGATCAAAGGCTGGATCGGAATCCAAAATTAGACCGGACAAAAAGGTTGCAACAAGTCCCACAGTATAGGAGGCTGCAGCTAAAATGAGAGCCTATTTGTATCACGGCAGCCCATCCTGTGGTGAAATTAGCCCTCTAGACTACATTCTTCCAGACAAATGTCAGAGCATGGCAAAGTAACAGAATGTTCTGCGCATATGACACAAAGGGGCATACTACCAAGGGCCATTATCGCCACTTTATCGGGACTTGTTCCCGCTAAAGCGGCGATAATTTTATCGCCCTATTTCCAAGCTGTCGCTAACACCAGTTAGCGACAGCTTGTAAGCGATAGCGGGCATTTTGGGGCCCGCTCTGCATGTCAGCGATAATTATCGCTAATGACATGCAAAGTGGGCGTGCCAAAATGTCAGCGACTGAAAACAGTTGCTGCAATCGTTATCGCCTATGAGCAACACAGGCGTAGTTTTGGAAATATTCGCGCTAAGCGCGAATATCTCCAAAAGCTAACGCCTGCCCTGACCAGTTCTTAGCCATGTTATCCAATGAGAGGTGGATAACATGACTAAGAGCATTGTCACGGTAAAGCCTGAATATCGCTGTATTGACAGCGATATTCACGCATTTCGCCCGTTTTTTATCGCTTCTGAGATAAACCTTGATAATAGCAAGGTATCTCAGCGATAAAAAAAGGACAGGTGAAGGGCGGTGATATGAATATTCCGCTAAGCCAACATAGTGATAATTATTGCTAGTTGTTGGTAATATGCCCCAAAATGTCATCAAATTAAACCATAGTTGCTGATGCGAGGTAGTTTCCAAACGCCCCAAACTTAATTTCAGGAACATTTAGATATGAGAGGTGTTCTTACTGATAAATGATCGTGTTGTATTTTACTGGAAATATTTTTGGGAGCTAAGATAGTTTATCTTCTTTTCTACTTTCATAAGCCTAGTGTAGCCTATTTTATTATTTCGGATTCGATAATTCCTCTACTCGGTCCAGTAAAATATTACTCTATTTTTATGGAATGACTCCTTTTAAGAATCAACACATTGGCATAAATTATGCAAGTAACCCCATCTCAAATACACAGTTATTTTTACAATAGGCGAGACTCATTGTGGCTTAGAAAGTAGTTTGTTAATATTTTACTCAGTAATCCATAGAAACATGTCATGGTATGTCTGTCTTGAACTGTCTATTGTAGATTACAAACTGATCCTAGCAGTCGGTACAAGAGAAAACAGATACAGAGAAAGATCTGCACACCGTGCAGCAGGTTGCAGGCTAAGAAACATTCAAGGATGTCTGATGTAGGGGAAAAAATCTCCCAAGACCTGCGTCTTCCCAGTAAAGCTAAACGAGCAACCTTTACAAAGAGCAACTATGTCTGTAATCTGATTTCTATTAATAGGCGCATCAGATTAGCATTTTGTGTTGTTATTGATTACAGCAATGATGCTCATTTGAAGCCTTTTTCCCAAAACAGTGAAGCAAATAAATGAACTCTTGTTCAGCAGGAGCTGTCAAATTAGCAACAGCAAAAAGCAGTAATCAGGGGAAACAGATCACAGAGCCCATGCGTCCCTCTGCGGAGCTGTTAACAAAATCTAGTCATTGGATCAGTATGCAGTTTTAATGAAGCTACTGCAAGTAAACAAACTGCCATTTGATGTGGGTTGAATGTTGTTTACCTCAATTCATGATAATGGAAACAACTCATCATTAACTGATTGTATTAAAAATGTACTTAAATGACAACGTTGAAAATTCTCCTCCTTTCCAAAATATATGAATAAAATATTTTTGGGACACCTATTACCTCCTCGTCCTGGTCTCCCCGTCCCATTCCTGATACATGAGCAGCTAGTCTGCTCTACAGAACCCCTACCTAGCTGAGCTGTTGGCACTTCCCCCTAGGATGACGTCACCATCACGTGACTACAAAAGGGGGTAGTGCCGGAAGAATCGTCCTGTTTTTTCTTTTCTGCAGTCTACGACCGCGTTCCTGGCTGTGCTGTTTGGAGGCTTCCTGTGTCCTGGTAAGTCTCCTGGCTGTTTTATTTTGTTTTTGCGGCGGCCTGCTCTAGCGGCCGCCTGTGCTTAATGCGCTGCCGTTTCCCCCGCGCTGGCTCCGTTTTGGGGCTTCTTTCTTTCACGCGGCTCGCGTTAGCAGCCGGCTCTGTTTGGGGGCACTACTTTACACGCGGCTCGCGTTAGCGGCCGTTTTTGTTGTTTGTGCTTCATGATGCTCACCTGGCTTAGGTTGGTCTGCTCCAGCGGCTGTTCCTGGGCCTTCTCCGGTTCTTTTTTCGCCCTGCTCTAGCGGGCAGGGGCTTTTCTGTGGAGTTTGGTGTCCTGCATCTTTTTAAGGGGCGATTTTGGCGGCTGGCTGGGGTTTTTATGCCGGCCTGGTTTTTTTCTCCTCCCACAGGTGTTCGGGTCCTCACCTATATCTGGGGTCCTAGTTGGGATGTTTTTTGTCCTTGTTTATGCCTGTTGGGAGTGTTGTTTGGACTTTTTGCTTCCGCTATGGATTCGGATGCTTCTTCTTCTGCGGCTCCTCTTGATGCCCTGCGCCTCATTATTAATGAGGCTGTGGCTGCTGCTTTCCTGGCTAGGGACGTGGCTGGGCCTCCTCCCAAGGTGCCTCGTGTGTCTTTAGATCCACAAGATGCTCCTGAGGATGACGTTGATCCTGGTGAGGATGAGGGTGTCCGTGGTCATTTTGTTCAGGGTGCTGAGCTCGCTGACCTGTTTGCCCATGTGAGGTCCAACTTGGGTTTTTCTCCTCCTGCGGATGCTGTTGTTGAGGATGACTTTTTTATGCAGTATGTCCAGCCTGCTCCGGATACTTTGCCTTTGCATGGTGCAGTGCGCAATGTGCTGTCTCACGAATGGAAGGAGGTGGACAAGTCTTCTTTTCCTCGTTTCCTGTCCAGACGTTACCCTCTTGAGGGTTTTGCTGATGAGTTCCCTCAGTCTGTGAAAGTGGACAATTTGATGGCTGACCTTTCCTCTCAGGGTTTGGTTGTTTCTGAAGACGCCCTTCCTGCGGACGCTGTGGATAAGCGTGTTGAAGGGGCTGTGAAGCGTTCCTATGCTGCTTCTAATTTCTCTGTCCGGGCGACTGCGTATTCCAACTATATGGTTCAGTCGCTCCTTAAGGACTTCCAGTCTCTGTCTGTTCTGCTGAACGACGGCGAGGATGCCACTCCTCTTCTGTCTCTGATGGAGATGCAGGTGCGTTACCTGTCGGACATTTCCTTCGACAATTTGGGGGCGGCGGCCGCCGCTTCTGGTGCTTCCATTGCTGCCCGGCGTCATATTTGGATGCGTTCCTGGAAGGCGGACTCTTCACAGAAGTCGGTCCTACTTAAGTTGCCTTTTGAAGGTTCTAAGGTGTTCGGTCCTCAGCTGGAGGGCATGGTCAAGCAGTCCACGGAGAACCGCAAGCTGGTGGCTCCGGTCCGTCCTCCTGCTCGGGGGTGTGGATTTGGTTATCGTCGCGCTTTTGGGCCTCCTGCTCGTGGCGCTTCTCAGCCCTTTCGAGGCAGGGGTCGTGGCCGGGGGGCCCCTGGAGCTACCAAACCCCGGGCCGCTGCCGGTGTTGCCACCCCCGCTTCCTCCTCTTCACAATGACTGCCTTTACCCGTTGGTGGTCGACTCCAGTGCTTCCGTGCCCAGTGGTTGTCGGTTCCGGATGCCTGGGCGGTTCAGACTGTTTCGGAGGGTTGCCGGATAGAGTTTTCCTCTCCTCCTCCTACGGGTTTTGTTCGGACTCCGCTGCCCCGTCTTCCTTTGCGAAGAGTGTCTTTGTTGGCAGGTGTTCAACTCCTGTTGGAGAAAAATGCTATTGTGGAGGTTCCACCGCTGGAAAGGGGCGAGGGTTGCTACTCAATCCTCTTTCTGGTTTCCAAGAAGGACACTTCGGATCTTCGTCCTGTTCTGGATCTGAAGCGTGTCAACCGCTTCGTCGTCCATCGACCTTTCAAGATGGTGACCCTCCAGTCCATCCTACCTCTGGTCCTTCCGGGTGGCTTCCTGGCGTCCCTGGATTTGATGGATGCATACCTGCATGTTCCTGTCCATCCTGCCGACCAGCGTTTTCTGCGCTTTGCTGTGGAGACCCATCACTACCAGTTCCGGGTGCTGCCTTTCGGCCTGTCCTCTGCGCCCAGGGTGTTCACCAAGCTCCTGGCCCCTCTGGTGGGTATTCTTCATTCCAGGGGGCTGCTGGTGTTTCCATATCTGGATGACTGGTTGATTGTCTCTCCCTCTTTTTCGCAGGCTCTGTCGGATGTGGCCCAGGTGTGTCATCTGCTGGGTTCCTTTGGCTTCCTTATCAACCACCGGAAGTCCTCCCTGGTGCCCTCTCAGTCCCTGAAGTTCCTGGGGGCTTTCTTCGGGATGGACCTGGGCATGGTGTTCCTCTCCCAGGAGCGCCAGTTGACTTTGTTTCGCCACATTTCTTGGCTTCTTTCCCAGTCGCAGGTGTCTGCCCGTCTCTGGTTGCGGAGTCAGGGGGAGATGGCGTCCACTCTACATCTCCTTCCTTGGGCCAGGCTTCATCTGTACCCCCTGTTGCATCATGTCCTGTCTCACTGGGATCCCGCCTCCTTGGACTACGAGACTCTGATCCCTGTCACTCCAGGGATTCGGGCGGATCTACAGTGGTGGTTGTCTCCTCTCTCCCTTTCCGGGGGGTTCGATCTCCTTCCCCCTCAGTCTGTGGTCGTGTTGTCCACGGATGCGAGTGCATTGGGATGGGGGGCTGTTCTGGGTTCTTCCAAGGGTCAGGGTCGGTGGTCCCGATTCGAGTCCCTACAGTCCTCGAACTGGAAGGAGTTGCGAGCGGTCTGGCTTGCTCTCCTTTGGTTCGCTCCTCTCCTTCGGGGTCGGGCGGTCTTTGTGCAGACAGACAATCAGGTGGTTCGCTCCTATGTGAATCACCTGGGGGGCATGTGTCATTCTCTCTTTCTCCTGTCCCGGGAGATCGGCCTTTGGGCCGAGTCGAATCTGTTGTCTCTGACGGCGGTCTATCTTCCTCCGGGGAAGGAGAATGGGCCTGCGGATACTTTGAGCAGGGTGTTCCCCTCCTCGGTGTCCCTCTGTCTGTCCCCAGATCTGTTCGGGCAGATTGTCCTCCGGTTCCACCTTCCTTGGATGGATCTTTTTGCCTCGGAGGATTCCGCCCTTCTTCCTCTGTTTTGCAGCATCATTCCGTCTCCATTGGCTTGGGCGACCGATGCTTTCTCGATTCCTTGGTCGGGGGGTCTGCTGTTTGCCTTCCCTCCATTTGCCTTGATTCCGAGGGTCCTCCGGAAGATTCGTTTGGATCGGGCGGAGGTTCTCCTGGTGGTTCCGGAGTGGTCTCGGCAGTCTTGGTTTCCCCTGCTGCTGACTTTTGCCATTTGCCCTCATTGGAGGTTTCCCCTGTCTCCCTCCCCCCTGCGGGCTCCTCTTCTCAGTCTTGCCTCCCTGCGTTGCCTCCGGCTGGGGGTTTGGCACTTGAGAGGTTGAGTTTGCTGGGTCTGGGTTGCTCATTAGAGGTTGCCCAGTGTCTTCAGCTTTCCCGGCGTCCTTCCACCTTGAAGTCTTATGCCCGTCACTGGAAGAATTTTTCCACCTGGTCTCTTGGGAGGGATCTCTCTCCTGTCTCCTGTGAGGCCATGCGGGTGTTAGACTTTTTACAGGATGGTTTTGTCTTGGGACTGGCTGTTTCTTCCCTGCGGGCGCAGTAGGCTGCCGTTCTTGCCTTTCGGGGTTCCTCTGTTTCATCTGTATCCCCGTTGGTGGCTCGCCTTCTGAGGAGTTTCTTGCTTCAACGTCCTGTCTCCCGTTCCCCTGTGCCTCCTTGGGATCTGCCCTTGGTTCTACGGGCTTTGACGGGTCCCCCGTTTGAGCCTTTGGACTCCGTGGCCCTGAAATTCCTTTCTGCCAAAGTTATCTTCCTGGTGGCCATTACCTCTGGGCGTAGGGTTGGTGAGATTGGTGCGCTGATGGCTTCCCCCCCCTTCTTGCGCTTCTGCGCTGACAAGGTCGTTCTCCGACCGAGTCAGTTTTTTCTCCCTAAGGTGATTTCCACTTTTCACTGTCAGGAGGATATTGTTCTCCCTGTGTTTTTTCCTGCTCCTGCCTCTCCTGAGGAGGAGCTCCTCCATTCTTTGGATGTGTTGAGGGCTCTCCACATCTACTTGGAGCGTACGGCTGGTTTCCGTAAGGTTGACTCCCTGTTCGTCACCTACGGCCTGTCGGGTCTGGGGCTTCGTCCTTCTTTGTCCTCCTTGTCTCGTTGGGTCAAGGGCGCAGTGGTTTCTGCTTATGATTCGGTCCAATGTCCCCTGCCTTCTTCTGTTCAGGGTCGGTCAACTCAGAGCGTTTCGTCCTCCTGGGCCATGTTCAGGGGTGCCTCTTTGCGAGACATTTGCAATGCTGCTACGTGGGCTTCTCCCCACACTTTTGTTGCCCATTATCGTCTGGAGTTGGGGATGGCGGCCTCCGCTGCCTTTGGGACTAGTGTCCTGTCTGCAGTGCTTGATTTATAATTTGTACTGTTTGCTTTGATTAAAATGGACCTGTTTTTCTGACATTCTTCTGGTCTGTTTTTTTCTTACAATCACCATGTGCTTGGGTATGGGCTCATGTATCAGGAATGGGACGGGGAGACCAGGACGAGGAGGTAATGCCCGGTTACTCACCGGTAATAACCATTACTCCGAGTCCTGGTCTCCCCGTCCCATTCCTGAGCCCTTCCCTCCCTCACTGGTTTGGGTTTTCTGTGGGTGATTGTATGTGTTTCGTTCTGTTGTCTTTGGTATTTTCAGGATGATTCTTCCGGCACTTCCCCCTTTTGTAGTCACGTGATGGTGACGTCATCCTAGGGGGAAGTGCCAACAGCTCAGCTAGGTAGGGGTTCTGTAGAGCAGACTAGCTGCTCATGTATCAGGAATGGGACGGGGAGACCAGGACTCGGAGTAATGGTTATTACAGGTGAGTAACCGGGCATTCCCAACTCCTTCCGAACCTGCCCACTTAACCCCGGGCTCTCTCTAATCAAAACAAAAATCCTCCACAACAGAGGCACAAACAACCCAGAACTTTGGGGGGGAGGAGGGGGGAGGGTAGTACTAAAACAGTGCTGGTGGGGCTAACATTTCGTACACTGGGGGAGGCAGCATTAGAATACACATTAGGAAGCTAAATAGGTCTGGTTTCATGTACTAATGCATGGAAAAGGCATATGTGCCTGCCAGTTCTTTACTGTTTTAGCACATTTCAGCCACATATTTTGTCTTCTCCAATGCATTCCCCTGAAACACCAGGCACTGCTGGAGCTCAGAGAAAGTTTACCAGACCTGCAAGTTTTGGATGTCGGCAAAATGATTGGTACCAAACAAATCCTGTGTATGTCAGACACACAGAAAAGAAAACACAGAAGGCTTACTGGAAAAGTGTCTTTTCTGATTAAAAGTAGCATGAACTGCATATTGATAAAATGCTCCCAGGGAACAAGAAGTTGTGTGTGGGGCAAATCTCACAATGCGCCCAAGAAAATGCGCCCACTGACATTGAGAAGTAGACTTGAGGTTAAAAGAATAAACCGAGATAAATCATGGAGGGTTTTTATCTGACTGTGACAAAATGAGGGGGGCTCACAAACAGCACAAAAGGAAATGGTATCCATAGCTGGGTTACCTGTCAACAATGAACAAGCATGAACATGTTGGAATTTCTATAGAATGGACCTAGCCCAAGAGGAAGAGAGCACTACACATAATGGGAGGTGATGAAAAATAATGCAGGATTGTATTAATCAAGTGGCTTAAATGTTTTTGTTACACACACACTAGTACCTCTCACATTTAAATTTTAGGCACACTGTGATTAAGTTATATCCCAAACTGGGCACATTTCAGTCAATGCCAAGCTGGATTTAAAACAGGGTTCTCTGATCTACAGCTTTTAAAAAAAGCCACAAACATTGGATGTAAGCATTTTTTGTGAACACTCATGTTTTGTTGATTTCAAAATAGTCACTAGACCGCATTGTTCATGCGGTCTAGTGAGTAGACCGAATGCAAATAATGTTGGTATTTATGTGTTATACATGGTTAGCACATAATTGCTTTGTCATTTGTTCAAGGGTTGATGTTTATCTATTTTCATATACACAATGTTTTAAAGTTAGGTAATGTGCATGCATAAAGGTTAACTGTGTAATCTGGCCCAACTTTATCATTGAGGGGTTCTGGTGATATCGTTGCCCTTGTAGTTTGTAATTTTAAGCCCGAGATGGCAATGACAAGGTACCCATTACGTATTTTTTATTTTACTAGTTGTTTTATTCTAAGTGCACATAACAATGGACATTGACTGAAATTAAATGTTGAGGTTTTCTTTACCTGTCACTAATAAACTCTTGATAAAACAATATGCAATAGAGAGATCAGTGGATTTATGTGAATCTGTAGCTGCAGACTCTACAGCTTAATTATTTACTGAATTTGCCACATAATTTCCCAAAAATTCAGATTTGACCAAAATTGTTATTTCCAGGGAAAACAGATGAAAATAATGTCGCCAGACAAAGTACCATATAATTTTCATTTTTTGCCTCATAATATAAAAATAACTTTAATCTTCCTCCACGCAGCATAATCCGAGAAGTCTGACAATGTAAAACCTCTGCACAGTGGTTTGGGAACTACCATCATGGCAACAAAATCTGTATTTCACATGTAACCGTGAAACATTTTCCATGGTTCCTTAAAAATACAGCAGGTTTTATAACACATTTTTTTGAGCAATAACAGCACCAAAACATGTCAAACACAAATTTTTACTCTAAGATGTAATGGCTTCTCAATAATCTCCATTGTACCTATCCATGTGTAGCAGCAAATTTGATGGGGAGGAGCATCTTTCTGAATGTGGTATTTTCTATTATCGGATGAATCTTTTTTGGGGGCTTTTGACCTTGCAATGTTTCTCTAAAATGGCTCAACACCGCTGTGAGAGAAATGTGGAAATATTGTAAATGACAACTATATAGCCAGTTCCTATTTTGTAGGTTAGTTTTCTTATAAAAGTACACTCATATACCTATGCCAAAATTGTACTCGGTCACAGAAGACTGAATTTTGGGAAACCATACTTACGCCACTCTATCAATTTTGCTTGGATAACTCAACGATCTCCGAAGCCTGGAAAGTTTCCTTGCTTCAACTGATCCACAAAAAGGGTGATACCAGAGAGCCATCTAACTATAGGCTGATAGCCCTTTTAAATATTGAGGCAAAAGGATAAGCAAGCCTTCTTCTGGATTATGGGCAATGGGAAGCCCGCAACATACACTGCATCCATCGAATCATAAGCCAAGGCAGTGGCTTATGAGCTATGCAAATTGAACTGTAAACTAAGTAGCCCAACAACTGAACCCATCAAAAAGGTTATAAGAACTAAGCTTCTCTCTTCAGTCGCATATGGCCAACTAGTATTTCCTGCGGTATGAATTAACACCATGGAACTTGCCAACTGCCGAGCATTTAAACAGATCTTTCAGATACCTGCCCAAGCCCGGAACGTCTTGGTACAACTTGAATTCGGGCTAAACAAACAACGTTACAACATTGGGCATCAATTGTTCGGTATTATCGAGGAGCCTATGCCGCACCACCAAACGCAATGAAAGCAATCTTGAAGGATATTTTTGTGAAAGGCAACAATTTGTGGGCCAATGGCCTCCTTACTGCTTGCACTGAAATGCACCTTGACCTGTCCAATTCGCAGGATTTTATCTACCAACCCGGAATTTTAAAATCCATTAAAAAAAACAAGTCAGACTATTATCTACAAAAGATGACATGAAGGAAATGGAGTCTTCCAGTAGCAACATTAGTTTGCCAGCTAGCTCCTTTAATGACAAACTGAGACATCCATACCTTGACTCTGCCTTGAACAAAACAATTTTAAAGCAAATTCTGTCGGTGAGACTCATGGTATTGCCGATAAAAGATATCAACACTTGCTGGAAAACATTAGAGGCAGTTACCACTTGTAGACTGTGCCTCCAGCATGAGGAATCCATGGCTCACTTGGTTTGCATAAACAGCCATTTGAATTAGGCACGTCGCACTTTATTGAAACCTCTGTTTTTAAAATACGGCACACAGATGCCATGAAACTTCTCTTCAATTTGGAGCCTCCAATGGAACTGACCAGATTAGCGAAATTTGCACATCAGGTGAAAGAACATCTAAGTAAAGACTCAGTCAAGGACTAGAGGCAGATTTTAGCTTCAATCTAGTTCTTACACCGTTTTACTTGCTGTTCATTGTCTAGTGTTGCAACTATCGGATTTGTTTAACGAAATGATCACATGGTAGCCATGATTATTAGACTTGTTAAATGAAATGATTATGTTTTATCCATGATTGAAGAAAGCTCATGGGTGGAGACATTCCCGCCCAGTCTCTTTTGTAACAATTTTAACTAACTAAAACAATAAACAAATTATTTCACTGTTTCTTTCTCTCTCAATGAAAGAATATTGGACAAAGATACACAGATTTGTGTGCTTGCTGCAACAGACATTCATCATGAGAAATAGTATTGGCAGCCATGTTAGTGAAGGAGCTCAAGACATGTACAAATTACATTTATTCTTGTTATGATGAGTCTCAAAAGGATTAGACTCAGATAGCCAGAAGGAGACCTGTGAGTAGAACTCTGCGTGTTGGAAAGTGTGTGAATGCTCACATCACTGCTGCACTGCTCTAAAAAGGCTCCTGTAGCTCCAGTCAGTGCACAACGTTTGCAACCTAAGTCAGTGTGGAGCCGATGTTCTTTAATCTTAACAGATGCCTGATTCTCTTTTACAGGAAAATGGAGGGTGCAGCTAGCAGTATAGGGGAGTATGAATAGCTTTTGTCCACTGAGGGAACCTTGGTTAGAGGGCCCTATGTTTGGAGTCCTTCCCTTTCTTTGCAGTGCCACCAAGCAATACATTAACGAATAGCGCACATGCACTAACGGAGGCTCCTGTAAGATATCCCTCCTATTGCACCCTTGAAGTTGAGCTGCCTCACAAGCTGTATGCTTTACTTCCCAATTCCCTCATTTTGGGGGTTGCCTGCTTCAAACAAGCTAGGGAAGTGAATATATAAAATGCAAACTCCTTCAGTATCTGAAGGGTTTACGTATGATGTTCCAGGTGAAACACAATTTTGAAATGGACTAGACCACCTTTTACAATTCTAAAATATAGCTGCCAAGTTAATCTGTTACATGTGCAACACTCCAACCCAGTGCTTAATCTGTTAAAAATATTGTGTACTTGTGACCAAACTGTTTCTTTAGAGATTGGTAAAGGTAACATTCACCACCAGCACCAGCTCTGTCCAGTGACACAGAGAAAGGGAGATTTCTGATGAAGGAAGCAAAAGGAATGGGTGAAATGTGCTGCAAGGTTTGTTTTTGTCAATGCCTCCTGCTTTCACACTGTCACAATGTTCAATTAAATATTTAAATGGCTCCCAGGCAACACATGCAAAATGGCCACCAAGGACCTCATCACCAGCAAGCTGGACTACGGAAACGCACACTGTCAAAATCACTGTCTAACTGCTAGAAGACTTCAGACCATACAAAACTCAGTGGCCAGACTCCCAATTGGCTTTCCTCTGGGTTTACATTACCCTCCCCTCAAAGACCTCCACTGACTCCTAATTCACTAACCCAAACTCTTAAAACTGCTTGTACACAGATACATATTCCTGTACAACCTCTACCCCACCTACCTTAACAGACGCATCAACTTCAGCACACCCACCAGACACCTCTGCTCAGCCAGACTCCTGGTCGCACACATCTCTCACATAGAAAAGAACCAGAGTCTGCTGTTGTGCTTTTTCCTACCTTACGCCTGAAGTCTGTAATGACCTGGCCTTAAACATTGGCACTGCCTCCTCAGTGCCTGAGCAATGCAAAAAACTGGAAACATGGCTCTTCACCTGGACAAGACCCAGTAACAGCCAACATAACCCCTGCTTTCTCAACAACAGGATACTCTCTCAGGTGAGCTGCATACTTCACAAATGCCCTTAACATATCATAACATACAGTTTGCCTTAGCATCATTGTTGTGGTGTTGTTCATCTGTCTCTCACTCTGGCGTCTCTCCTTTCACACTCAGTCTCTGTTCTTTTCCATTTCAATCAGACTGTTCTCACATTTCTTTCTTCTCTCTTTCTTACCTTTCCGTCTATATTCTCACACATGCTGACTTCCCTTTCACTACTATCAACTTTCTCTCTCTCTCTCTCGTTCTCGCTCTCTCTCTCTTCAATCGCTTATCTAAATCCCTTTTCTCCCATTGTCATCCTCCCTCCCACTTTCTCCTCCTCACTCCTTATCAGAAACAAGCAATGTGGATGATTAACCTGGGTGAGCGATGTGTGATACTCCCACAGAATATTAGCTGGCCCTGTTTTTGCAGAATCTTGGTGTTTACATTATAGGAATGAATGCTGATAGAGCTTAACTCTGCCTGTGAAGTGGCTTACCACGATCTATGTGTGCACAGGTGCTGAGCGCTGTCTGCAGTGGAGCTCAGCTGTATACTTGGATGAGCTTAGCTCAGTCTGCCCAGGGCAACATAGCTATGTATGCAGGAAATCTGCTCCAGTTCACTAAAATAAATCACCTATGGGTACACAATATCTGCTCTATCTGTGCATGGGTTCCGCACTATGTATGCTGTTACTTGGCTGCATCTGTGCAAGAGCTCAGCTCTATATGCAGAGCAGTGAGTTCAGCTCTAAAAAAGCAGCAAAAAGTCGGGGTGACCATAGGAAGCAGACCCTACTCTCCTACAAAAGAGACTAAGACCCAGATTATCAAAAGTTTCATACAATTCCGCGCAGCACCCAGAGTTGCTGCGTTGCATGAGAGGAAGAGAGCAGGAAAGCACCATATCCACAAAGATATGGCACCATCCTGGTCACTCTCTAGAGCTGGCACACAATGTGGCTACCGAGTGCCACACACATACCTTTGCGCCATAGTGCAAAGGTGTCAGTTATGGAATGAATAAAATGAATTGAAGAATAACACGGATTATTCAGGTCCCAACAAACTGCACAGCCACGTGAAGAACTGAATGAATCAAATCAATTAAATTCAACAGTTTCTCTTCTTTTTTCTCCATGCTTACTCCATTTCACTTTCCATGTTCCTTTTAATCCGTGTTATTCTTCAATTCATTTTATTCATTCCATAACCATCTAGGATTTTCACATAAATGTAGAAGACACCAAGTAGTTCCACATATAATGTCTTTATTTAAAAATGACCCAATGCATTTCGGGAAGCCATCTTCCCTTCATCAGGGGTATCTACAATAAAGCAAATAAAACAATTTGTCAGTACTGCCATCAACATAAATAGTGCGTTAAAAATTAACTCCCATGCATTAGCTTTCCTCTTAATCTGACAGACTCTGTCAAAGTTTAAAACATCCCTTCATAATGCTAACCAACTGGATTTATTTAGTGATTAGTTCTCAGTGACTGCTTGCATAATACCCATAGTATTTATCACATGCCATAAATTACATACCGATTGCATTGTTATTTATAAGGTGCGATAAATAGCACCTTTACTCGTAATCCGTCCCTAAGTAGTAAACAAACATGTGTGAGGATCTCCTCATAGAAAAGATAAGAGAGGTGGATGTGGAGATTTACACTCATAGGTAAATTTAGAAGGGTGGAAAACTTGACTTGAAATGGTAATCTGAAAGGTGTTCATGGGTAAGGGAAGGAAATGAATAACTCGAAGACCAGATGTATTATCAAAGCATACGGTCATTGATGAACAGACTTAAGATGTGATGAGAAGTTAATGTGGATCAAAGGCTGGATCGGGATCGAAAATTAGACCGGACAAAAAGGTTGCAACAAGTCCCACAGTATAGGAGGCTGCAGCGAAAATGAGAGCCTATTTGTATCACGGCAGCCCATCCTGTGGTGAAATTAGCCCTCTAGACTACATTCTTCCAGACAAATGTCAGAGCATGGCAAAGTAACAGAATGTTCTGCGCATATGACACAAAGGGGCATATTACCAAGGGCCATTATCGCCGCCTTAGCGGGACTTGTTCCCGCTAAAGTGGCGATAATATTATCGCCCTATTTCCAAGCTGTCGCTAACACCAGTTAGCGACAGTTTGTAAGCGAAAGCGGGCATTTGACATGCAAAGTGGGCGTGCCAAAATGTCAGCGACTGAAAACAGTCGCTGCAATCGTTATCGCCTATGATCAACACAGGCGTAGTTTTGGAAATATTCGCGCTAAGCGCAAATATCTCCAAAAGCTAATGCCTGCCCTGACCAGTTCTTAGCCATGTTATCCAATGAGAGGTGGATAACATGACTAAGAGCATTGTCACGGTAAAGCCTGAATATCGTTGTATTGACAGCGATATTCACGCATTTCGCCCGATTTTTACCGTTTCTGAGATAAACCTTGGTAATAGCAAGGTATCTCAGCGATAAAAACAGGTGAAGGGCGGCGATAGGAATATTCCGCTAAGCCAACATAGCGATAATTATCGCTAGTTGTTGGTAATATGCCCCAAAATGTCATCAAATTAAACCATAGTTCATGATGCGAGGTAGTTTCCAAACGCCCCAAACTTAATTTCAGGAACATTTAGATTTGAGAGGTGTTCTTACTGATAAATGATCGTGTTGTATTTTACTGGAAATATTTTTTGGAGCTAAGATAGTTTATCTTCTTTTCTACTTTCATAAGCCTAGTGTAGCTTCTTAAATTAATTCGGATTCGATAATTCCTCCACTCGGTCCAGTAAAATATTACTCTATTTTTATGGAACGACTCTTCTTAAGAATCAACACATTGGCATAAATTATGCAAGTAGCCCCATCTAAAATACACAGCTATTTTTACAATAGGCGAGACTCATTGTGGTTTAGAACGTGGTTTGTTAATATTTTACTCAGTAATCCATGGAACATGTCATGATATGTCTGTCTTGAACTGTCTATTGTAGATTACAAACTGATCCTAGCAGTCGGTACAAGAGAAAACAGATACAGAGAAAGATCTGCACACCGTGCAGCAGGTTGCAGGCTAAGAAACATTCAAGGATGTCTGATGTAGGGGGAAAAAAACTTCCAAGACCTGCGACTTCCCAGTAAAGCTAAACGAGCAACCTTTACAAAGAGCAACTATGTCTGTAATCTGATTTCTATTAATAGGCGCATCAGATTAGCATTTTGTGTTGTTATTGATTACAGCAATGATGCTCATTTGAAGCCTTTTCCCAAAACAGTGAAGCAAATAAATGAACTCCTGTTCAGCAGGAGCTGTCAAATTAGCAACAGCAAAAAGCAGTAATCAGGGGAAACAGATCACAGAGCCCATGCGTCCCTCTGCGGTGCTGTTAACAAAATCTAGTCATTGGATCAGTATGCAGTTTTAATGAAGCTACAAGTAAACAAACTGCCATTTGATGTGGGTTGAATGTTGTTTACCTCAATTCATGATATTGGAAACAACACATCATTAACCGATTGTATTGAAAATGTACTTAAATGTACAACGTTGAAAATTCTCCTCCTTTCCAAAATATATGAATAAAATATTTTTGGGACACCTATTCCCAACTCCTTCCGAACTTGCCCACTTAACCCCGGGCTCTCTCTAATCAAAACAAAAATCCTCCACAACAGAGGCACAAACAGGCCAGAACTTCGTGGGGGGGCTAGTACTAAAACAGTGCTGGCGGGGCTAACATTTCGTACACTGGGGGCAGAGACAGTATTAGAATACACATTTGGAAGCTAAATATGTCTGGTTTCATGTACTAATGCATGGAAAAGGCATATGTGCCTGCCAGTTCTTTACTGTTTTAGCACATTTCAGCCACATATTTTGTCTTCTCCAATGCATTCCCCTGAAACACCAAGCACTGCTGGAGCTCAGAGAAAGTTCACCAGACCTGCAAGTTTTGAGGCAAAATGATTGGTCCCAAACAAGTCCTGTGTATGTCAGACACACAGAAAAGAAAACACAGAAGGCTTACTGGAAAAGTGTCTTTTCTGATTAAAAGTAGTATGAACTGCATATTGATAAAATGCTTCCAGGGAACAAGAAATTGTGTGTGGGGCAAATCTCCCAATGCGCCCAAAAAAATGCGTCCACTGACATTTAGAAGTAGACTTGAGGTTAAAAGAATAAACCGGGATAAATCGTGGAGGGTTTTTATCTGACTGTGACAAAATTAGGGGGGCTCACAAACAGCACAAAAGGAAATGGTATCCATAGCTGGGTTACCTGTCAACAATGAACAAGCATGAACATGTTGGAATTTCTATAGAATGGACCTAGCCCAAGAGGAACAGAGCACTACACATAATGGGAGGTGATGAAAAATTATGCAAGATTGTATTCATCAAGTGGCTTAAATCTTTTTGTTACACACACACTAGTACCTCTCACATTTAAATGTTAGGCACTCTGTGATTAAGTTATTTCCCAAACTGGGCACATTTCAGTCAATGCCAAGCTGGATTTAAAACAGGGTTCTCTGATCTACAGTTTAAAAAAAAAAGCCACAAACATTCGATTTAAGCACTTTTTGTGAACACTCATGTTTTGTTGATTTCAAAATAGCCACTAGGCCGAATTGTTCATGCGGTCTAGTGAGTAGATTGAATGCAAATAATTTTGGTATTTATGTGTTATACATGGTTAGCACCTAACTGCGTTGTCTCTTGTTTAAGGGTTGATGTTTATCTATTTTCATATACACAATGGTTTAAAGTTAAGTAATGTGCATGCCTAAAGGTTAACCGTGTAATATTGCCCAACTTTATCATTGAGGGGATCTGGTGATATCTTTGTACCTGTAGTTTGTAATTTTAAGCCCGAGGTGGCAATGACAAGGTACCCATTGCGTATTTTTTATTTTACTAGCTGTTTTTTTCTAAGTGCATATAACAATGGACATTGACTGAAATTAAAATGTTGAGGTTTTGTTTACCTGTCACAAATAAACTCTTGATAAAACAATATGCAATGGAGAGATCAGTGGATTTATGTGAATCTGTGGCTGCAGACTCTACAGTATAATTATAGATTTACTGAATTTGCCACATAATTTCCCAAAAATTCAGATTTGACCAAAATTTTTATTTCCAGGTAAAACAGATGAAAATAATGTCGCCAGACAAAGTGCCATATAATTTTCATTTTTTGCCTCATAATCTAAAAATAACCTTAATCTTCCTCCACGCAGCA
Organism: Lissotriton vulgaris; assembly: GCF_964263255.1. Taxonomy (NCBI): domain Eukaryota; kingdom Metazoa; phylum Chordata; class Amphibia; order Caudata; family Salamandridae; genus Lissotriton; species Lissotriton vulgaris. The sequence continues at coordinate 1,371,630,741 of NC_141691.1, forward strand.
TAATTCGAGAAGTCTGACAATGTAAAACCTCTGCACAGTGGTTTGGGAACTACGATCATGTCAACAAAATCTGTATTTCACATGTAACCGTGAAACATTTTCCATGGTTCCTTAAAAATACACAGGTTTTATAACACTGTTTTTTGAGCAATAACAGCACCAAAACATGTCAAACACACATTTTTACTGGAAGATGTAATGGCTTCTCAATAATCTCCATTGTACCTATCCATGTGTAGCAGCAAATTTGATTGGGAGGAGCATCTTTCTGAATGTGGTATTTTCTGTTATCAGAGTAATCTTTTTGGAGAAATTTTGGCCGTGCAATGTTTCTCTAAAATGGCTCAGCACCGCTGTGAGAGAAATGTGGAAATATTGTAAATTACAACTATATAGCCAGTTCCTATTTTGTAGGTTAGTTTTCTTATAAATGTACACACATACACCTATGCCAAAATTGTACTCGGTCACAGAAGACTGAATTTTGGGGAACCATACTTACGCCACTCTATAAATTTTGCTTGGACAACTCAACGATCCCCGAAGCCTGGAAAGTTTCCTTGCTTCAACCGATTCACAATAAGGGTGATACCAGAGATCCATCCAACTATAGGCTGATAGCCCTATTGGATATCCAGGCAAAAGGATATGCCAGCCTTCTTCTGGATTATGAGCAATGGGAAGCCCGCAGCATACACTGCATCCATCGAATCATAAGCCAAGGCAGTGGCTTATGCGCTATGCAAATAGAACTTTAAACTAAGTAGCCCAACAACTGAACCCATCAGAAAGGTTATAAGAGCTAAGCTACTCACTTCAGTCACATAAGGCCAACTAGTATTTCCTGCGGTATGAATTAACACCATGGAACTTGACAACTGTCAAGCATTTAAACAGATCTTTCAGATGCCTGCCCAAGCCCGGAACGTCTTGGTACGACTTGAATTTGGGCTAAACAAACAACGTTACACATTGGGCATCAATTGTTCGGTATTATCGAGGAGCCTGTGCCGCACCATCGAACACAATGAAAGCAATCTTGAAGGATATTTTTGTGAAAGGCAACAATTCGTGGGCAAATGGCCTCCTTACTGCTTGCACTGAATTGCACCTTGACCTGTCCAATTGGCAGGATTTTATCTACCAACCCGGAATTTTAAAATCCATTAAAAAAAACACGTCAGACTATTATCTACGGAAGATGACATGAAGGAATTGGAGTCTTACCGTAGCAAAGGGAAACAACCTTTACAACACAACTTTTACAACGCTCTACCATTACAACAAAACTTTTACAATGCAACATCCATTACAACGCATGCAATTACAACGCAACCATTACAACGCATGACACTACAGCGCATACCACTACAACGCATGTCATTACAACGCAGTCATTACAACGCATACCATTACAATGCATACCATCACAACGCATAGTACCCTTACACTATCCAACACTTACCCTACTGTTGCACCCCCTGGAGTTAGAATAGTAATTTTTACCCCTACACTATCCAACACTTACCCTACTGTTGCACCCCCTGGAGTTAGAATAGTAATTTTTACCCCTACACTATCCAACACTTACCCTACTGTTGCACCCCCCTGGAGTTAGAATAGTAATTTTTACCCTTACACTATCCAATACTTACCATACATGCAATGTAATGGTATGCGTTGTAATGGTATGCATTGTACAGGTAGTATGCGTTGTAATGTAATGTGTGGTAAAGGTAGTTTTTAAAAATCCGTTGTAATGGCATGCGGTGTAATTGAATGCATTATAATGGATATTGAGTTGTAAAAAATGTGTTGTAAAGGTATGCCTTGTAAAAGTATGTGTTGTAACGTCATACATTCGTAGCAACATCAGGGTACTAGCTAGCTCCTTTTATGACAAACTGAGACATCCGTACCTTGACTCTGCCTTGAACAAGACAATTTTAAAGCAAATTTGGTCAGTGAGACTCATGGTATTGGTGAAAAAAGATATCAACACTCGCTGGAAAACATTAGAGGTAGTTACACCTTGTAGACTGTGCCGCCAGCATGAGAAATCCATGGCTCACTTGGTTTGTATATGCCACCGTTTGAATTAGTCACGTCGCACTTTATTAAAAGCTCAGTTTTTGAAATACGGCTCATGTGCCTGCACAGATGCCATGGAACTTCTCTTCAATTTGGAGACTCCAATGGAACTGACCAGATTAGCGAAATTTGCACATCAGGTGAATGAACATCTAAGTAAAGACTCAGTCAAGGACTAGAGGCAGATTGTAGCTTCAATCTAGTTCTTACACCGTTTTACTTGCCGCTCATTGTCTAGTTTTGCAATTATCAGATTTGTTTAACATAATGATCACATGGTAGCCATGATTATTAGACTTGTTAAATTAAATGATTATGTTTTATCCATGATTGAAGAAAGCGCATGGGTGGAGACATTATCGCCCAGTCTCTTTTGTAACAATTTTAACTAATTAAAACAATAAACACATTAATTCGCTGTTTCTTTCTCTCTCAATGAAAGAAGATTGGACAAAGATGCACAGATATGTGTGCTTGCTGCAACAGAAATTCATCATGAGAAGAACTATTGGCAGCCATGTTAGTGAAGGAGCTGAAGACATGTACAAATTACATTTATTCTTGTTTTGATGAGTCTCAACAGGAATAGACTGAGATAGCCAGAAGGAGACCTGTAAGTAAAACCCTGCGTGTTGGAAAGTGTGTGAATGCTCACAACACTGCTGCACTGCTCTAAAAAGGCTCCTGTAGCTCCAGTCAGTGCACAAGGCTTGCAACCTCAGTCAGTGTGGAACCGATGTTCTTAAATCTTAACAGATGCCTGATTCTCTTTTACAGGAAAATGGAGAGTGCAGCTAGCAGTATAGGGGAGTATGAAGAACTTTTGTCCACTGAGGTAACCATGATTAGAGGGCCCTATGTTTGGAGTCCTTCCTTTTCTTTGCAGTGCCACCAAGCAATACATTAACGAATAGCGCACATGCACTAACGGAGGCTCCTGTAAGATATCCCTCCTATTGCACCCTTGAAGTTGAGCTGCCCTCACAAGCTATATGCTTTACTTCTCAATTCCCTCATTTTGGGGGTTGCCTGCTTCAACCAAGCTAGGGAAGTGAATATATAAAATGCAAACTCCTTCGGTATCTGAAGGGTTTACGTTTGATGTTCCAGGTGAAACACAATTTTGAAATGGACTAGACCACCTTTTACAATTCTAAAATATAGCTGCCAAGTGAATCTGTTACATGTGCAACACCTCTACTCCAACCCAGTGCTTAATCTGTTAAAAATGTATGTGTACTTGTGACCAAAATGTTTCTTTGGAGATTGGTATAGGCAACATTCACCGCCAGCACCAGCTCTGTCTAGTGACACAGTGAAAGACAGCTTTCTGAAGAAGGGAGCAAAAGGAATGGGTGAAATGTGCTACAAAGTTTGTTTTTGTCAATGCCTCCTGCTTCCACACTGTCACAATGCTCAATTAAATATTTAAATGGCTCCCAGGCAACACATGCAGAATGGTCACCAAGGACCTCATCACCATCAAGCTGGACTACGGAAATGCACTCTGTCGAAATCACTGTCTAACTGCTAGAAGACTTCAGACCATACAAAACCCAGTGGCCAGACTCCCAATTGGCTTTTCTCTGTGTTTACATTACCCTCCCCTCAAAGACCTCCACTGACTCCTCATTCACTAACACACACTCTTAAAACTGCTTGCACACAGATACATATTCCTGTAGAACCTCTACCCCACCTACCTCAACAGACGCATCAACTTCAGCACAACCACCAGACACCTCTGCTCAGCCAGACTCCTGGTCGCACACATCTCGCACATAGAAAAGAACCAGAGTCTGCTGTTGTGCTTTTTCCTACCTTATACCTGAAGTCTGTAATGACCTGTCCCTAAACATTGGCACTGCCTCCTCAGTGCCTGAGCTTATGCAAAAAACTGGAAACATGGCTCTTCACCTGGACAAGGCCCAGTCACAGCCAACATAAGGCCTGCTTTCTCAACAACAGGATACTCTCTGGGGTGAGCTGCATACTTCACAAATGCCCTTAACATATCATACCATACAGTTTGCCTTAGCATCAATGTTACGGTGTTGTTCATATGTCTCTCACTCTGGCGTCTCTCCTTTCACACTCAGTCTCTGTTCGTTTCCATTTCAATCAGACTGTTCTCTCATTTCTTTCTCCTCTTTTTCTCACCTATATTCTCACACATGCTGAATTCTCTTTCACTACTATTAACTCTCTCTCTCTCTCTCTCTCTCTCTCGCTCTCTCTCTCTCTCTCTCTCTCTCTCTCTCTCTCTCTCTCTCTCTCTCTTCAATTGATTATCTAAATCCCTTTCCTCTCATTGTCATCCTCCCTCCCACTTTCTCCCTCTCACTCCTTATCAGAAACAAGCAATGTGGATGATAAACCTGGGTGAGCGATGTGTGACACTTCCACAGAATATTAGCTGGCCCTGTTTTTGCAGAATCTCGGTTTTTACGTTATAGGAATGAATGCTGAAAGAGCTCAACTCTGCCTTTGAAGTGGCTTACCACGATCTATATCTGCACAGGTGCTGATCATTGTCTGCAGTGGAGCTCAGCTGTATACTTGGATGAGCTTAGCTCAGTCTGCCCAGGGCAACATAGCTATGTATGCAGGAAATCTGCTCCAGCACACTGAAAGAAATCACCTATGGGTACATAATATCTGCTCTATCTGTGCGTGGGTTCCGCACTATGTATGCTGTTACTTGGCTGCATCTGTGCAAGAGCTCAGTTCTATCTGCAGCGGAGTGAGTTCAGCTCTAAAATATGATTTGGTCTGCTTGTGGCAGAGCTGCACTGTCTCTGCATGCACAAAAACCTACTTTTTCTGTGCAAGATCTTCTTTATGTCTTCTAACTATTCAGCCTATCACCTATCACCAAGCTTTGGTGGGGAAGTGCAAGGTGCCCAGAGTGTCATTCTGATCTGCCTTTTCAGTCTGTTATGCCTGTCCACCAAATGCAAAGGGTAAAAAGAGAAAAAGGACCTTCTGTAAGGTGGACTGTGAGAGGTCAGAACCCAGCAGGCCTCGGCTGCGCAGTTGGATGCTGGGACTCTATATAGTGAATTAAAATGAAGTACACAGTGCATAAAGTCCAATGAGACCCAGATTGGTATACAGAGGCAAGAGTATATAATACTAAAACTCTATTTGTGGTAGTGTGGGCGAGCAGTTTGGCTTATCAGAGGGTAGTGCTAAGCATTTGTTGTACTTACAGAGAAAATAATTGAGAAATACACTCAAGAATAAGGGGGTTATTAGGATGGCAAAAGGACCACCACCGCCAGCCGTGCAGTGGCGATCCGCCCGCCATCCAAAGTGGATTTTTCTCCCTCTACATTATTGTTATTGTTATTGTTAAGTGCTTTTATAGCGCCCAATAGCTACTCCGAGGAGTGTCCCAGCACGGAACCAAGAAGAGTCTCTAAACTGCACAGCCAACATCTATGGGAGCAGGTGAGTTTTTAATAATTTCTTGAAGGCTAGTGGGTCCTGAGTATTGCGTAGTAGAAATGGGAGGGCATTCCAAGCCTGTGCAGCCTTAACTGCCAGAGAACATCCACCCAGATTTTGGTGGAAGAACCTTTTTTTTTTTTTTAATTTTTATTATTGCAAGATAAGACATAAAACATAATAAAACAAATGTATAAATCATGTAACAATAAACTGACATAGTATTAGCTTTGTATTAGATTTTAGAATATTCAAGAAGGACAGCAGAGAGGATAAGAAAACGAATTACATTTTGAACATTTAGTTTTATCTGTTGTAGAGTTCCCCTGTGACCAGGTGGAGATTCTTTGTGGTGTATAGTAAAGTTCTGTAATTGTTCTATAGGATTGCAATCTGAGATTAGAAGAGTGTACTATGTTGCTTAAATGAGATAGTGCATTTTCAATCTGTGTAGGATTTATATCCAGATTAAGTCTACCAGACCATTTTGATGCAATGTTAATTGTATTATCACACATGCCCTTAATTAAGTGTTGATAGCCCAGTTTTATTAATGTTTTTATTTTATCGGAATATATACACTCTAATATGTCTGATTGAGTAACTTCCGTTATTTTCATTTTGCTATAAAAGAAATCTCTTATTTGTCTATATTTAAAGTGCATATCATTAGTTATGCCGTTTGTTATTTTCAGGTTTTCAAAATCTAACATACCATTTGATCCATAAAGGTCTCCCAATGTGATTATTCCATGTCTAACCCAACGATTTCCTGTCCCATCCGAAAAGATATCAGGGAGACCTGGATTGTTCCAGAGTCTAAGTTCGGCATTAAAAAATGAGCTTTTGCCAATGAACAAAATGTTGTCACAAATTTTTATGATGTGCTTGGCAGTCTTGAATTTGACCCGTTTAAAATAATTCGGGTCGTGTACGCGAAGTAGGAATTGTTTACAGTCAGAACCTAACATATATTGGTGAAAAAATAGAGAAGTTTCATTCTTTATTAAACTCCATATTCGACAAAAAAAAGTGGCTAGAAAAAAGAGATTAAAATCCGGAAAAACAAGTCCCCCTTTAGATGATGGCAATTTCAAAAATGTAATAGCCCTTCGTGCTTTTTTGTACCCCCATAGAAAGCTGCTACATATACCATCTAGTTTTTTAAAGAAAAGTTTATTCGGTTGAAGTGGTATAGCCCTAAATAAGTAAAGTAATTTAGGTAATATTTTCATTTTAATCAAATTAAGTCGTCCTATTAGACTAAGAGGTATTTTATGCCATTTTTTAAGACTTATGGTAGTTTCCTTTAGAAAAGCTTCATAATTCATTTCCAATATTTTTCCCACATTAGCAGCTAATTTGATTCCTAAGTATATAGCATTTTGGCAAATATCATAAATAGGTTCATCAGGGGTATAGTTGACAATAATTTGTGTTTTACTCACATTGAGTTTGTACCCAGATACTTTTCCATAATTTTCCGTTTCATTGATGATCCCTGGCATAGCTTTATTTATGTCTGTTATGTATATTGCAATATCATCAGCAAAGGCAGTTAATTTGAGGGGTTTGCCCCCATGGTAGCAGGGATAATATTAGCCTGATCGTTTAATGCATTTAGAAAGGGTTCAAGAGAGAGAGCAAAACGTAATGGGGAAAAGGGGCAACCTTGCCTTGTTCCTCTTCCTAACTTAAAGCTAGCTGAATCTTTACCTCCGTAGCTTATCTTGGCCAGTGGTTCATCATATAGTGAACTTGCCCAATCCAAATAAGAACCAGATATTCCCATTTTCTTTAATACTTCCCACAAGTATTCCCACCCCACTCGGTCAAATGCCTTTTCCGCATCTAACATGATCATACCGAGCGGGGTGTGAGTTGTTTCTGCCACATCGAAGGCTGTGATTGACGTATTTACATGAGTGGTGGTGTCTCTACCCATTACAAAGCCATGCTGTTGTAAGTTAACCATATCTGGCATAATAGGGGCTAAGCGGTTGGTGAGGATTTTAGAGAACATTTTGGCATCTGAATTGAGCAGAGAAATTGGGCGGTATGATCCACACTCTTTTTCAGGTTTTCCCTTTTTGAGAAAAAAAATTATTTTAGCAATTTTCCAAGATGCTGGTGCTTGTTTGGATAGAAGAATTGAGTTTATCACATTTTCTAATAATGGTAGTAGTTCTTGGGCACAAGATTTATATATTTCCAAAGGCAGACAATCTTCTCCAACCGCCTTCCCTAAAGGTAAATTATCGATTGCACGTTTTATTTCAGCTGATGTTATTTTTGAGTTTAATTGTTGGAGGACTTCTATATTTGGCACCCTATGTGTTGTTAAATGTTTATTAAGATATTGTATTATTGTGGTTTTAGAGGGTGTAGTTTCGGGGGTAATTTTGGTGGAAGAACCAAGGCACTCTAGTTAGAAGGAGGGCCGAAGATCGCAGTTGTCTCAGCGGGACATAAAAGGAGAACCGCTTCTGTAAATAGGCGGGCTCATGAGCGTAAAGGGCTCGGTGAGCAATGACCAGAGATTTAAATTTGACCTTGTCCACCACGGGAAGCCAGTGGAGGGTGGGGAGATGTTCACACACACTACTCCTCTAAGCGATTCCCAAGAGCAGCCTAGCGGCAGCATTCCGGATATCCTGAAGTCTATTCAGGGAATATCCAGGGATGCAAATGTACAGCGCATGAGCGTAATCCAATCGATACAGGATAAAAGCCCAGGTGACCGTGTCTTTGGCTGAGCTAGGAAGGAGAGGTAGAAAACTCCTTAGTGTTTTGAGGTGGCCAAAACAGCTGCCTGAGATCTTTTTTACCTGAGCAGAAAAGGAGAGGTTATCCTCAAACCACACTCCTAGGTTTTTAGAGGATTTCCCATTGGAGATTGGTAAAGGGAAACCAGAAGGCCAGATCGTGTTTCTGAAGTCAGGGGGAAAGTTACCGTAAAGTAGGATCTCTGACTTGTCTTTGTTACACTTGAGTTAGGCCACCACAAGGCACTCAAAAAACTGTCATCCTTACCCCACATAAAGAGGAGCTGGGTGTTGTCAGCATATGCTATCACCATAGCCCCCAACTCCTCCACTAAAAAGACCACAGGAGTAACATAAATATTAAAAAGAAGGGGGCTAAGGGAAGACCCCTGTGGGACACCAGTGGGGACCGACTGCGGAGTGGAAGTGGCCGGTAGCAACCAAACCTGTTGAACCAGCCTTTCAAGGAAGGACCTCAACCAGCCCCAGGCAGCACCAGAGACACTAATCTCGGTGAGTCGGGCGAGCAGCTTGGCATGCGGAACCCAATCGAATGCTGCTGACAGGTCGAGCATTACCAATGCTGCTCTCCCACCGGCATCTAAGCGGTCGCGGATTGCTTCAGAGATGTCCACCAGCGTTGTCTTGGTACTGTAGGAAGAGTGAAACCCAGAATGTGCAGGGTGCAGGGTATCCGACTCTTCAACAAATTCCGTAAGTTGTCTGGAAACCACCTTCTCTCAGACTTTGGCTAAGCTTTGCAGGAGGGAGATAGGGTGATAGTTCCCTGGGATCAGAGGGTTCAGAGTAGGCTTCTTTAAAAGGGGAATGATATTTGCCTGTTTCCAGTCCACCTGTACCCAGGCCTCACGAAGGGAGGTGTTTATGATTGAATTAACTTCAGGGTTAATAGTCTCCGCGACTGCTGCAAGCAGTCTTGCCATACAGGGGTCCACCAGTGAACCTGACTTCAAGCCCTTCAGGATTCTGAGAGAGCTAGGTAGATCCACAGAAGAAAAGGCTCACAAAGCGTGCTTTGGAACAGCCGTCGGTATGGCAATAGGCACAGGGGCAGAAGGAGGACCAGGGCAGGATGCGAAGGTCGCCTGAATCGATCATATTTTATCTATGAAAAGTTAGATAGAGTATGGCACCAGCCCTCCATGGCCGGGAGAGCACACACTTGAGCCGCAGGAGACGTAAAGCTCTGAACTATATGGAAGATCTCCTTGGAGTTGTTACGAGCCTGCTCAATGCGGGCTGTATAGTATTGCTTTTCTGCCTGTATGATAGCAGCATAGTAGATTTTTTGTCTATCTGGGAGTAGCCTTAGCCATGTGGCAGTAATCACTTAGGCACCCTTTCGGATGAAGGAGCTACCAGGCGCCAGAGACACTGCTGAATATCCAGTTTCTGGAAGGTCCAAGAGAACACTTCTCTGGGTACGAAGATTTTACTATGCCATCAAGTATCTGTAGGACTTCAGAATACATGATATATTTAAAGGGCGTTTCTAATCAGGCTGGGGATAAAAAAAAGAACCCTTTCACCTGACCTGTTTCTTCCGGTGCCTGTAGCCGTTTTCCACCAGCTGACTTTATCAAACGTGTAGCATTCGAGTGCAGTATTTCCAAACAAGAAATGGTTTTAAATCTAAAAAGAACACGCTAGGACCGCGGCATTGAACAAAAGAATTAGTGTGCTCGACTTCGTACATAGAAGCAAATAAGACGAAGTTTACATCTCTACAGCCCAGAACCTTTTAACTTCAGAACATTCCCTTTTTACATGTTTAAAGAATCTTGCTTTATTTGTCCTGATGAAGACACAAAGCATGTGTCAAAACGTGTTGACAGGAATCAGTTTCTTCGATTAATTTCGGGAATCATCAATGTTTCAATATTTCCCTGATCACTGTATAACCTTTAAATTGAAGATGTGTCCTTTTATTAAACAAACTTCCCCCATTTTTTATTTGTTGTATTATTGAATATGTTCATATCAATTTTTATAAATGTAATTACATTTCTCATGTTATCATAAAATATTTCTCTTTGGGTCTCTTTCTCCTTATGCTGTGTTTTCCTCCATCTACATCTCTTCTTGCCAGATAATTTGTTTTTTATTTGCCTGGGCTTTCACCCTTGCACATGAGTAATCACTTAGGCGCCAGACCTGTTCAAGTTTTTTACACTCCTGCTTAAGCACCCGCAGTTCCGGGGTAAACCAGGGGTTAGAAGGTGATTCCCTTGAGAACCTAGACTATGTCGGAGTAGTGTTAGGGTTTGTGCATAGCAAAGAGCATGTCCCCTCTCATTGCACTAGTGGTCTCTGTAATAGCTCTCTTTAAACATACTACTGAAAGCCTTTCTTGTTATCTCAGCCCCTCCCTAAGACTTCTGTGTATGTTGCTCAATGTATTCACAAGTTTGGACATTGCTGTTATGTGTGCAAATTGGACCTTGCTTTTACCAAGGCTTATTTAGAAAACATTGGACCTTGCGTTTACCAAGGCTTATTTAGAACACTCCTCCCATGTGTTACTTCAACTCATTAGCATAAAAACTGAAGCTCTGCACACCTGCTTGTGAGAACCACACCCAGTTCTTCGAACCACACCCAGCTCTTCGAACCACACCCATCCCTGTCTATAAAAGGCAGCCCCTGAGTCGCGCCCAGTGCTGGTGCTCGTCTACCTCCCACTTACCTGAGAACAGATCCTTCGGCGCTGGCACTCCTTCTCTCCAGAAATTCATTGACTTCAACGGGCACGGCTTCTGGCTCTTCCTTCTTCTGGTTTCCGGCTACTTCTTGCCTCAGCCCATCTTCTGTCCACTGCAATCGACCTGCAAAAGAGAAAGAGGTCAAGGTTAGACTGATCAGAATCCCTTTTCAGCAACGAGTAAGTGCAAAACCTTTTATTTCCTGAAAGAACTTTATCAGCGATTTCTGGATTCATATAAAGACAATTTGGAACAAGATATCTCCCACGAACTTTGTGGTTCAAACCCTTTGTTACAAGAATACTTTGTGGAACTTTGTGAAATAAACTTTATTTTTACATGGAACTTTTTTAAGAATCGAACAGAGGAAACCATTGACAGCTAGGCAAACAGTAAATCAAGGACTTGCACAAATACCTGCTGTATTTTGATGTAAAAGTACAGTATTTGTTTAATAAAAAGTCTGGAAATGTGTGAAAAGTGAGTTTGCTATTAAGAATTCAGGCTTTAGTTATATTAAGGTGAATGGTAGACGTTGGTAATTCTGATACTGATATTCGTTTGAGTTTGCAGAAGTTTTACAGTAATAGAAAGCACATCCCAGAACAGTAACATTTTCCAAACCTGGAAGCTTGAGACCAGGATCCAAGAGGTACTTTTAGAAGAGAATTTCTAATAAGATTAAGGTTTAGTCAGGAACACATTTAGGGATAGGTTGCACTTATCTGTTCTTTGTTTAATTTTCATTAGGCTTGAGAAGTAGCAACCTAGGCAATTTTTAAGAATAGCAAAACCGTAATGGTAAGGATTAATGAAGGTATGACTATAGCTGGCTAAAAAAACATGATTTTATTTATCAATTGTCACAAAAAAGGATTTCATATAACACACAATTAAGATTAAAAATTCACAGTAATCATATGACATAGACATCAATGCATAAAAGTAAAACACAAGGAGAGAGGGTGAGTGGCATAAAAATAGGGTCTCTACGCGCGTTTCGGCGGCCAGCGCGTTCTTCCTGGAGTAGCCACGTAATATCTATAAAGTAAAAAAGTACATATAGGATATAAAATTATATCGTTTCACAACTGCATATTAATAAAAGCAAGTTTTAACAATGAGAGAACAGGTCTAATTTTTTTTTTTTTTAAATTTCAGCTATAGTACAACCAAGACAATTAACTTTTCAATCATTTACTCTTTGTCACTTCCTTGTGGTGTTCTATCCAAATAAAGGGGGGTTATTCGTAAGAGGAGATGTCATGAGTGAGCATCTGATAGAGATTGTTATTGTCAGAATACTTATGACAAAAATCCTTTGTCTTCGAAATGTCTGTATGCGAGACGCTCCCTTATATTTTTTTTATTTTTTTTTTATAAAATATAAACCATCGTCTCGTAGCTGTGTGGATGATAAAACAGTACTGATCATTCGTATACTCTTTTGTTGTAGACAGTGCAGGATATGCCTAGGAAATTTGTCCTCAGTCTTGTTTTATGGGATATATTTTTAAGTATCTTTAGGGATGGTATAATGTCACTCATTATAATTTCTTTTCAACGTTGGATACTTACTGAAAAGATTATTATCCTAAGGAACTGTATATAGTCGATTCTCAGTTTACCACTGTTATCTTTTCGTGTCCAGTATGGATATAACTTAAGAGAAAGAAAATGATTGTAAATAGGCTATTTAATTATTAGGGATAGTCAGATTCGTCTCATTTATAGAGGTGAATATTTTACATCATTTTTACCTGGTTAGTCTGATATTTGAATAGTTATTGCCCGCCAACCGGAACCCTTTATCTTAGTAAGTATTGAGTCATCCCCATGGTGATTTTTCAACGATCTGGGAGATGTTATTTTGATGGAGTGCTGGTCTCAATAGCACTTTATTTTCCTAGATAAAAAATGTTGACATCGATTTAAGTGAGTGGTATATTATTTTATTTCTGTTTTTTTTTAAAAACATAATGAGATATTCTTGTGATATATTTTATTTAGCTAGTCTTACCTACATGAGTTGATATTCTTATTTTCTAGGTCTCGAGGGTTATGGGATTACTCGATTCTTGTAAGTCCAGGATTCGAAATTAAAAGTTCTCCCTGCCTGTGAATATGAATAAGTATGTCAGAAAAACGGAATTATTGCTAGTTGATCAAGGACATTCTAGTTCTAACTACTCTCATGTGGGCTCTTACCCGAAGATATACGGCAGGGCTCCCAATGTCCGGTGGCGGGTCGGTACGTCTCACAGCGTCAATGAACGCGGGAAAATGATGGCAATTTGTGTTTACGGCGAGATTATATTTATACTTAAGCAAATTGGTACAAATCGTTCACACCTGTTTGATATTTTCAGTTTGCTTCGTTTTCGGCGTATGATGTCACAGTTGCTATGGAATGCGAATGGTTGGTAGGCGGTTCGTCTGAAGTTTTTTTTAAAACAGGCTTCACTGATTGGCTCTTAATTTGTGCCTAGTTTTATGTCGGCTTCGATGATTGGGGCGTTGACCTAGGAATTTCTTACTCAGGGGGTCCTTGTTAAATACACACAAACTAATTTTCATTAGGCACCAGGTTCTACAGAAGTCAGAGAGGGCCGCAGATTTTAGCAGCTCTTCTACAATGGAACGCAAGAACGGTGTTGTCTCTCTTTTTTTATTTTATTCACTTCCCCCCTTCCCTTGAGCTTCTGGTTCTAAGTGCACTGTTTTAAAACTAGTGTGCTGGAACAATCAGTTTCGGGATGGGGTCGGACTGTCTTCAACCTCCATCAGAACTGAACAGAAACTCAGGTGATCTGGGCTTTGACAAGTAGCAAGCGTGGTCATAGAGTGGATAACCAATTAGTAAAGCCCGCAGGACTCCCATCGAGGTCCTGGGTAAGTGCAGGTCTAGATGCCACCAGAGCCAAAGCAAATTTGGAAGGATCCAAGGCAGGCCGAGACTAACTTCCAGGAGAAGTAGGTGAGGGAGTGGTCTGACCTGGTGACTGGAAAGGGATCCTCGGCAAAATTGGAACATATAAGGTCGAGGATATGACCGCCCTGATGAGTGGGGCGAGTGACCCATTGTGATAGTTGGGCGAGCTGGAGAATGTCACCAAAAGCAAGGGTGTTTTTCGAATCAGCCTGGTCAAGGTGGATATTCAGATCCCCTAATATCAAGTATTGTGAAAATCGAAGGGCCCTGGTGGGCAACACATCGCCCCAGGATTGCAGAAAGGACCTAGAAGGGCACAGGGAGCAATAAATCAGCGAGCCTTCCAGCGGAAAATGTGGAGAAAACCTGATACTGAAGTCCAAAGCCTCGCCGTCACCCCAATCAGTGCATGATGCCCCTGATAAGGTCCCGTTTGTCCCTATATATGATCACCACTCCACCCCTCCTCCCCACCAGGCGATCAGCCCTGGTGATTTTGAATCCCTTAGGGATGGCCAGGGTAACAAACGGGTTGGATGTTTTATCCAACCACGTTTCTGTGATAAAGAATAGGTCGACCGGCCTGTCAGAGAGGAGATCAAACAAATCACAGTGATGATTTTTTAAAGAGAGCACATTAATCAGAGCTGCTAGAATAGGTTGCGGCATGGAGGCTTAAAAAAAGAGCCAGGGGGTTGCGAAGGAGAGAGAGATATTGGGCGTAAACAGAAACCACATACAGCACAGGTATTATCCTTGGCCTCCCGGAGGTCAAACTGGGAGTGAGTGTGACATGCAGGGAGGTGGAGAGCTCAAAGTGCTTCCCTGGAATAGGACACCCAATCGAGGGTGCTGGTAGGCCAACGGGCAGAGTGACTGGCCCTGGCCGCTACCGGGAAGCTGACAGGGCAGACAGGCTTTCCTTAGGATCGCCTTCGGCGCACCAGCGGCACGCCTTCATCGCACCAGCGGCACGCTCACTGCGCTCATCCACTGCACATCCACGCAGCCTGCATATTTATAAGCCGGCAGCCAGAGAAAGCTAGCGAGTGCACTGCCTAAAAAATTGCATCTCTCAGTGGCTGACATTACGATGGCGGAGGAATCCAGCCAGGGACCGTGGCGGACGCAAAGACCGTCTGCCACTGAACCACCACAGGCAATCAGTACGATTGCCTTGTGGACGGCCTATTGAGTCATAAATGGTGGCGGTGCCTAGCAGGCACCGTCCACCATATTATAATGCTGTCCTTGAGCCAGCCTTTCCATGAAAGAGATTCCGTCATGAAAAGGCTGGTGGAGGTTCTGTTTGGGGGTCCTTTGAGGGCCCCAAGTGTGTTGGAGGGCATGTGTGTACCAATGGTACCCCCCTACATTTCAGTGCACCAAGTGGCAGACACTGTGTGGAGCCTTCCAAGCAGTGCACTGAAACGCATAACCTGCATTTTTGACATCGCAGCGTGTCCGGCTGTCAAGAGCACCCGCCGCAATGTTAAAGATGCAGGATGCAACCGCCATGGTGGCGGTCACATCCTGATTCGTGGTGCGGGACCGCCGCATGTATGGCGGATGGTCCCGGTTTACCCCAAAATGGCGGACGGACTCCAGTCCATCCGACATCCTAATAACCGCCTAAATCTGAGACAAATTTATAAAATTAATACCAATTTGATGTAATTTTTCTGACCAATAACTTCACTCTACAGTAAGTATTTTTTAATTTATGAATTTGTCATGTTTGCAAAAAGAATAACTTTTGTGTGCAATTCCACACCATAGAAATCAATATGAGAAAAGAGAAAAATGCAGTTGGATTTCAAGGTTCACCTCCGGGATTTAAGTGAGTAGTAAGTCCAAGCTCAATGTTCCACCAGCGGATTCTCCGGAGGGTTCCAATTTCAGCTGGAAGAAAGGTACTGAGGTCGTTGGTTGCTGGTGTGCTACAAAGAAGGGGCCACCAGAAAACACACTGTGCAAGGGGACTTTAAGGTAAGTCAGAGGGGTCCCGCTAAGGGAGCAGTTCACAAGGGCATCAGGAGCACTGCTCATCATTACCAAGGGCTGGTGGGTCTGGTGCAAAGCAGATAGGTCAGCCGGGCAGCAAGCATTAAGATGTCCTTGCAGTCAGGAGCAGGCAGCTTGGAGAGTCAATTCCAGGACACCTGGGCCACTTACAAATTAGGTATACGGGTTCTCGATATCCCTCAATGAGTGCTTGCCTCCAGGGTAGTTGGAGTCTGAATTGGACTCTTTGACTTGGAAAATGCTACAGAGGTTCTGTGGCCTAGGTTATTGGTGCGGCATAGCTCTGGTAGGTCCTGGTGCATCCAATATTGGTGGGGAGACAGATCAGGCCCTCTTTAGCTGGTGTTCCACTTTGGGTTTAAGTGCTGCACTGGAGTCGCTGGTGAGTAGGAAGTCAATAAAACTTTATTCTGCTGTTCGATGCCTTCGGGCCGCAGGGGAGCGGTACCTCCACTGCAAGGGAGTTCTTTAGTGATTTGTAAAAGTCTGTAGGAGGTCCTGGGTACTTGGAGGACTCACTGTTGCAGCACAAGACAGCACACCACGACTGTCAAGTCCTTAATGCAGGAGTCAGGGTTTGGTGCCAATTTTCTGCAGCGATGCTTTAGTCCTTGGGTCAGCAGCTCTTCTTTGTCCTTTTCTTCTCTGTGTCCATCAAATCTAAGTTCAGGGTCCAGTGATACCACCTAAATGTTAAATGCAGGGGCAATAAAGGAGGTGATAGGTAGTAGCCAATGGCCTAACTACCTTTAGAGTGTCTGCACCATGTCAGTGACCACTTCCTGTCCCTCACAAACCAAGATTGAGGGAAATGGAAAGTGGACTCCACATCACCTGTCCCACCTTAGGGGTGATGCTGGCTGAATGGGGACCCACCTCCCAATTTACCTAATTTTCCCACCAAATAAGGAGCAGGAAAGGGGGGTTGGTATCCTCCACTAGCTTCACGCCTTGGTAGGCCATCTTGTCCTGGGGATAGTGAGAAGCAGGTCCACCCAGGGCAGGCTTTGTGACTGGACTCTGACAGCACAGCCCCTCCCCTCATGAGGTGAGAAACATGTCTGGTGGTGACAGGCTCGCTAAGGGCCTTATCAAGAGTATGTTGGTCCTGGGACCACTGTGCTCGCTGTGGCGGTCCATCCTCCACCACCCCTGCGGTCTGACCGCTGTATTAAGATGGTGGTGGGGGGACTGCCAGTAGCCAAACAGAAGACCACTGCCACCACCAGGATCCTGGATCCCAATGTGGCCGCAATGAGGAAGGCAGCGGTCTGCTGCGGTGGTGCGATTCCAGCACCTCGGTGCAGATTACGACCTACCTTTCCTCCAAGCACTTCATAACAGTAACCACGCCATGAAATGATTGGTGGAAAGGCATGTTAAGGGGCCCCCAAAAGGGCCCCAGGTCAATTCTCCACATGGGGGTGTCCGGGGGTGCACATGATGTACTCCCCCACATGTTCACAGTGATGCGTGCAATGTATGGCATGCACAACATGGTGCATGCACACCACGCTTGGATGGCCTGGAGCCACTTGTCACAGCAGTGGTATGCTTGTAAAGCTCTCCTGTGGGCCAAATATACCGCCGCTGAGACGCCACCACACCGCCAGAAGTGGATTATACTCGTATTCCAGTGGGCAGGAGACCACAGGCTTTTCGATCTTCCTGGGACTGCAGCATTGGTCTTACAACGGGAAGACCAACAAACCCATAATGGTGCTCTAAGACTAGTCTAACACCACACCAGTGCTTGGTAGGTTTTCTGGGGGGAGCCTCTAAAGGGTCTCGGGCATGCATTTATTAATAATCCAAAACTGGCATCAGTGAGGATTTATTAAGACGAGATGTTTGGTACCAAACATCATAGGGTACAGTGTGACGATCATGGAGCTAGGATTCTCGTAATGACAAGTATCCAGCACATGCACCCTCTATGACTTTCTTGTGCACTTACAATATCCAAAAATGTTCTTGATATTTTAGGGTCATATCTACTCATGCAAATGTGTCTACACATGGGATATAGTGCACCCTGCCTTAGGGCTATAAGGCCTGCAGATGGGCGTGACCTCATGCAGTGTATGTGGGAATGCGACTCTTCATTTTGTTCTGCGCCAAGGCAGGCAGCCTGCACTTGCACTGGCAACCTGATTGGCAGGGACCCAGTGTACTTTCAATTTGAAATCACATCATACACCAGGCAAAAAGAGGGGCTAACCATGTCAAAGAGGCACTTTCCTAAATGCTTAGGAGGAAAATGCATTGCGCATCAGAGAAGACAACAGGGACTTGAAAACCTCAGTTAGATCCTCAGGAAGAATATTGATGCACTGCTTGAGGTCTACAAAACAAATGTGGAGTGTCTGTGACTGGCGGGAAATTTATGTTTGGGCTCACACGACTGGATCCTCCAAAGGAACACACATTTCTGTAGCAGAACGAGGGCCCCAACATGGTGTTGGTTCTTCAGGAGACTAGTATGCTAGTTTAATGATCACATTTACCCCTGGATATGAACCCCACTGGAATAATGATGATGTGTAGGGGCTCCCACCTATCCTTTAATGCCCATTCTCCTTTGATGATGGTGAGATCCTGCTTCATTGTAACCAGTCAATGAAAGCAAAGATGAAATGGAGACTCGCAAGCAGAAGAGCAGAAGTTACAGTGATGGTGATAAGGGACTCTCCTTCAGGGAGTTCTTTCTCATTTGCATGCATTGCATGGAAAACTCAAAAAGCACAAATGCTACATTAGCATCTGTATGCTGGGACAAGGGCCATTGACTCTGCTTGTGTTCTTTAAGTTGTTTTGGATGAAACAGTGGTCAGCATTTAGGCTCCTGCTACTTATCTTCCTTATATTTTTTTTGCACTGTGGCAGGAGCATCACAAATATCTTGAGGTATAGCCTTGTGATCACGTGTAGTGAAGAAAGTTGTATTCACATGCAAACATGTAAACTGTACCATTAAAAAATGTACACTTTCTTTTGTGATGGAACTGGTGCAAAGACCTTCAAACCGGAAGTACCTTATATGTTTCTGGTCACTTCAGCATTGTCTAACTTTACAGAAGAAGTGGATAGGATCTAAATATTGCAAGATCTCCCATCACACTGCAGGGGAAAATAATTTGCTAACAGTCTATAAGATCATCTTTGTTAGATCAGTTGCATGATCTTGTCCTTAAGGACTCTCCGGACTGTACAATAAGTTCAATTACTTTTAATTGTTTTGATCATATCCTGTTGGTTATGTCCTGTTTGGTTGACTACCTCATATAATTGATATTGCTTCCCCTTGTGTGTCTATCCTAGTGACTCATTAGCTCATTGACCTTTATTTGCAGACAAAAATCAATTGACAGTGTTTGTTCTCCAGTTAAGCAATGGATCTTAGTCTGATACTAACCGGCCCAATAATGCATTCAACAACTAAATACATCTTTGAGTGTCAGACCTAAAGTTCTAGAACTAGAATATTAGGGAGACTTGTTGACACTTGAAAATGTCCTTTATTATCACCCATTGTGGGCAATTATGAAATTAATGCCTTCTCCTGCATCAAAGTAAAAAAGCCTGGAGCCAATTTTACCTTTAGTATCTACAATTTATGATAATGTGGTACTTAAATTAAGGATCTACTAAGTAATATTGCTTACATGCACAATTTAATGCATGGTGGTCTACATCAGACAGCAAATCAATTTACAGGGAGTTGATAGAGAGTTGTATTCATGTGTATTAAAGTCTTCAGAGTGTATTACTCCTCATCAACAAGCACAATGTTGATGTAACACCCTTCTTCTCTAAAGGCATTCAACAAAATGTGTTAGCTCACTGGCAGGCTGACATAGATACCTTGTCTTTTGTAACACATGATGAGGCTGCTCGCTCTGACATGCGCATGTCCAGCCCCACCAAACTGAGCAAAAGAGCAAGTTTGGGGCAGATGAGCACAGTGAGGTGCTGCACTGCACTGCTGCATGCATATGGCCTGTAGGAGTAAATGTGTGACATTACATCATTGTGAAGGCACCACTACGATGCCAGTCAGCAGCAGCTCCTAATCAGGGGCTTCCAGGTGCAGCCCACCACCTGGTGTGAGGCCCCTGCGCATTAGCAGTGTTAACGAAGAAACAAGTGCACACGTCAGGACTCTCTGCCTCTTCTCCAAGCTCCTGATGACAGAATGAGGAGGAGGGACCTGAGGGGTTAGAGGCATGATCCAGCTACAGATTGTTGTTACAGAATAGAACAATCTGTACATGGATGTCTGGATTGCGCATTTGAAGGGTGTAGTTCAACTACAATCCCCTCACACAGGTACAATCCATTGTATTTGGCAGACATATTGTGCATGCCTCAGACAGCATTGTATATCTGCTAAAAAAAGGGGCTGGCAGTGGGAACATCAGTGCATCCCTGAAGCCAATGAAAACCCATACAGTTCAGCAGGGACAGGATCACCAGCACTATACCAGCTTCATTATGCCCCTGCTGCTCCGTCCGGCTCCTCATTGGAAATTATGGCTCGCTGCTTCCAATGCCAAGCCCCAGGTTCATGCTTTGCTGCTGACATGGAGCCTCCGAGTTGTCAGCTAAGTGAGCAAGGTAAGGAAAACAAAAATGTTATTTCTCTATGCATGTGTTAATGTGTTTGTGAGTGAATAAAAGTGAACGGGATAGAGTAAAAGTGCGTGTGTATGTGTTTGGGAGTGTCAAGGAGAGTGAAAGTGAGAGTAGGAGTTTGGGAGTGTGTATGAATAGGTGAAAGTGAGTATGGGAGAGTGAGTGAAGGAATATGAGTGTGTTAGAATGAGTGATTGATTGGAGGTTGTTAGAGGGAGTGGAAGTGGAAGTGAGTTGTGGGTGTAGCTATCAATGGTGCAGCAGGTGCAGTTGCAACAGGGCCCAGAGTTAGAGTGTGTGTGTAATTGTGTTAGTAATTGAGAAGAAGAACCAGTGAGAATGAGTATGTTTGTGTGTGAGTAACAGTGAGTGGGAAAGAGTATGAGTGAGAATGAGCATGTGAGAGAATGTGAGTTAGAGTAAGTGAGGGGAAGGGACTAAGGACCAGATTATGAAAACTTTCACACAACACAGAGCAGCTCCTTGTGATTGGTAGAGAGCAGGAAATTGGCATATCTACAAAGATATGGCACTATCCTGCTCTCTCTCTCTCACTAGCACTGGTGCATATTTAGGCTTCGGAGCACCATGCACACACTTTTGCACCATAGGACTGCAGTGTCTGCATGAGTCCAGCATAGTTTTGTTATGGCAAGTGTGCCCTTCTAGTACAAAATACTATACTTTGACAAATTTTTCCTAGTTCGGATGTATGCTATACACTGCTGTACACATGCAGAATGTGAAATGGTAGGAGAATTTTTCATTTTTAACACCTGCTTTCAAGTGACATTTCTTTTGTGTACAATACACTGTCTAATATGGTTAGTAGATAGGGTATTGCATCAATAACCATGGGCTGTTTCACATGAACACCCATGTACTACCCATATAACACCACCAGAGTAACACAAAACGGCGCTTTGCAGTGCTTTACATTACTTTCACCTAAACAAATTGCATTACTTTAAGGAAAGGAGGTTTTGCGCTGAAAAGTAAATTTAAAAACAGCATTTTGTGCAGATTTGTGTCAGTATTGTCATGCAAATCTAGTGCAAAATATTTTTTAATCTGGGTCAAATGTGAGATTAAGTGAGTATGAGTGAGGCAAATTTTGAAAAAAATGGGGTGAACTTCTTGGCTTTATTACACTCTGTCACTTTCAAAGATCACCAGCTGCCACTGCCGGCAATAATAACTGATGAGATGTGGCGTAATGACCTGATCGGCTGACTTTGGAACTGGGCAACAAAATTTGAATCCCATTGTGTCAACTCAACATCCTGTGAACATGGGCAAAACACCTAATCTCCTCATGCCTCCCCCCAAAATCTGATTTTGTGTAATGTAATCTGGTCCTCATGTAATGCACACTGATGCATTTGGGCCTGGTTTGTTGTATATAAAACTTCACAAAAAAAAAAAAAAATGTCAGGCAGCCAGGAACATTTTAACCAGAGGATTGGGACTGTTACCCACTGATCATCTTTGCTATTCACCCACTCCATCCCAATTTTGACAACATCATTTAGCATGTTCATATGTTTTAGCCAGTACGTGGCCTCTATAGAACTAAAATAACAACCCCTTCCCCTCTACTACCCTTACCCTGTCCCCATGGAAGATGCTTTTGGCAGAAAACTCTGAACTGCCTAAGGCCACTACCTCTTTCTTCCCTTATTAACATTCATTTAGCGATTATTATACTTTACATGATAAGTAAGCACTATATAAAATAAATTGCAAATCAAAATAATTTGCATATTCTGCCTTTGTTTGCTTGGAAGCAGTGGAAGATGGTAGAGATTGCCTTTGAAGTGCAGATTCGGTCTCACATGCCAGTGTTAATTGGTCAGCGTTGTCTCCCTTTAAAATAATTGTGGTCAGTAAAGCATACCGCCTTAGAAAATTTGAACCCCCATTGTGGAGTTTTTGTCCTAAAAGTTGTAAATCACCTGTGACCTCCATCGCCTCCTTTGAGGACACTGCAGCAGCAAGATAAGCTGAGAAGCGAAGAAAAGAAATGTGCTCTCTTCTCCAGCAAAACTTCGCCCAGGCTTTCCCTGGGACAGACATTCAGTCACTCCCACTGCACACATCCATATAAACCTAAGGAAAAACCTCACCTCCTCTCTTAACACCAAAAAACTCTTCCCACAATACATCCTCACCTCCCTAATCTCAATGTTTTCAAACAAAACAAATTGGTAGAAAAGCTGGCATGTATATTATATAAATACAGCAAAAAAGACCAGATATGAATTTCAGCCTGACAGATGAAGAGATAACAATGACCCTACAGTTTAATTTCAACAAGCTGTTGTTCATCCTATCTATATGCCACCTGGTGGAAGACTGGTGTCAGTAACAGGATCTTACATTCCCCAATGTGAGAGGTGTCAGCTGTGACTGAGACTGAGCAGTGGTTAATTTGGTAGTGGTCATGTGCAGGATGGTGTGTTACGCTGGGGCACAGTCCTACAACAATAATATTAATCCATCCCCCTGTGCTAATGTCATCAAGAGATGGCAGAATAAACTGGTTACGAAAAACAGTAAACTATTGTGAAAGCATGTATTTCAGTGAATAGGTGGAAGAAACCTTGAAGGTTGAAGCTTTACTGAACCCATGCCAAAGAGTCTTCTTCAAGAACAAAATAATTCTGATATAAACAAACATGACTTGCATGAATATTTGCATCAAGAATAATGAACAGTGATTGTGCAGGGTGAGACCTTCATTTTGAAAAAGATGGTGTCTAGGCGTAGCTGACGTCTAGTTAGCATAAGTCTTAATTTCCTGACTTAAACATGTTATAGCAAAATAGTTTCAAAGACAATAACATCACATAAGTATACACATGTGAATTCAAGTGTAGATCCAATTATGCAATCTGTAAATGATGCACAAATAATATTAATGTTTGTGGGGGACTGCTAAAATCTTAAGACTCCAAAAAGACACCTCAACAACACGCACATCGGTGGGTGCATCGGAGACATTGTTAAACCCAAATTTCATGGGACTTTCTGTCCCACAATAAGGTGCAAACAGCATATCCAAAATACAGTCAATTATCAAGACCCTGGCATACTTACACAGTAGAAGATTGGTACCTGGCACCGCACTTCCCTTGGTGAGGTAGCCACGGATGAACACGAAGGCAAGCTGCATCAAGTCAAACGGGAAGAGTGTTAGAACAGGGACTCCTGGGAATTAAACCTGCAATTTTTGGAGAGAGGTTAGACATAGATATTCAAAGCTACATTCAGAATACACTTAACAGCTCTAACACAGTAAATAAACTCTCCTACCTACAGAATCCAGAAAGAAGGTCACCCACACACTCATCACCAGCAGACTAGACTACGGCAACGCACTATATGCCAGTGTCACCCAGAAACAGCTCAATAAACTACGGAACATTCAAAACGCTGCAGCCAGACTGGTTCTCGGCATTCCCTACCACAGCGACATCACACACCTCTGACAACTCCACTGGTTCCCAGTCAAAAAGAGAATCACCTTCAAGCTCCTCACAGATGCCTACAAAGATCTCCACGACTCAGGACCAGCATATCTGAACCAGTGCCTCTAATTCCTCGTACCCGCCAGACAACTTTGCTCCGCCAAACTTGCCCTGGCCACCGTCCCATGGATTCACAAGACCAGAAGTGAAGGAAGATCCTTCTACCTTGCCACCAAGACCTAGAACACCCTGCCCCTCCACCTCAGGAAATTCCCATCACTAACACTCAGTTCAGGAAGGATCTCAAGACCAGGCTCTTTGACTGAACCTCCACGCGGAGATGGATCAGCAGCCCCTCCGCCCCACCCCCTCAGCACCTTGAGACCCTCACGGGTGAGCAGCCATGCTATATAAACCCCTGATTGACTAATTAATTAATTGATGTGAGCGAAGGTGAGCTGAACCCTCCAGAAGGGATGCTAAGAGGAGGAGAGGTGAGTTGTTTGGTTCAGGGCTGAGACCCTGTAAATCAACAACAATGTTAATGAACTCCCTTATCACAACTATTGAAATTATGGCAATGACTTCAATGTTCACCTGTGACCTGTTATAAATGACTTCCAGAAAAAGTACAGGGCATTATGTCTATGATCATTGAATGACACTTGGGTTGTTAAGAGACAGTTCCTTCTCTGGCTATCGAAGTCAAGGATGCAGTTTACATTTCTCTCCAAAATAAAGACGCATGAACAACCAAAATCCTTTGTCTCAAAACTATTTCTTTGTCTCAGGAAACTGTTCACAAAGAATCATGCATGTAGCCAACATTTTCCTGGGATGAGGGTTTGACGGATCCGCCAAAACCTTAGAAAACAATGTCTATGAGAAATTCCACTTACTACTCCCCATGCCTAGCCACGCCCTGCTTTGAAGTCTCTTTCTCTGTAGCATGGCAGGGAGCTACACCCAGCCACACCTAAGATAGCTGCCTTGCTGAAGTTCCTTCCTCTAGAGAGAGGAAGGGCTGAACTTGACCCCTGGGCCACAAAATGTTTAAGGCAACAGTGCCTTCTTGAGCAACACTACTCTTTAAATGCAGGCACTCCCAACTTGTTTGTCAGCACAGCTAACACCCTTCCATAAGTCTGTTGGCACAAATCTTTTGCTGAAACCTTGAAGTGGTGCCCTTGTAGGTACACTGAGCAATGCCACAAGGACAACGAGGGGGCTGCGAGGTCCTGACATCAATTAAGTAAAAACAGACTCACCACGTGAGTTCTATGGTGGAATTAAATATTTAGAATTATTATAAAAATTCAAAGGGGTACAGTACGGAGATTGTAAAAAGCATATACATACATCTTTGCCATGAAGGCCCTCAGCTACAGAACAGAACAGAATAATAGACAGAATTAAAATTATTGTAAGTCCCGAAAAAGCCGCCAAATCAGAAAGAAATCAGACAGCATTCCTAGTAGCCTCAGAGAATGTTTTGTAAACTATTGCAGGAAAAACTCTCACTGATTCTACCATGTCTTTTTTCAAAAATCTTTCATAATTATCCCCCTTTTCTGCTAACCACTGCTTCAATGAGCTCTTATGCATTGTCTCTCTCTCTCCTTCTCCAAGGTCATTCAATCCCCATTGTTCAATGCCTCAGACTCAGAATGCCTAGCAGTGGCTTTCTCTCGTTCATTGTCTGTTTTAAGAAATCTAGCTTCCAAATTTTTAAATACCCTTTAAAGTTAACTGCACATCCTCGTCAAAAGAGATATACTTAGGTCAATCTTGAATCCATGTACAAGTATAAAGCCCAATGTAGGTCAATATTTTATATGCAGACGAGTCCTCTGAATAAAACTTTTGTCCCTCTGCAGCAGGTATGGTAGGAACGTTAAGCTTTTTTAACGCAATGCTCATTATTCTCACTCAAAGTATTCCAAAAAACCCTACCAAACAAAGAATCAAAAACAACCAATCAAAGTGCTCTAAGCCCAAGGTCAACCAATCACAGACTGACCAATGGCAGCATGACTCTATGGTGATATCTCACCAATCCTATTGCACCTCCTCAGTTGGCTAACCAATTGCAACACTGCTTTTTCCATGACTAGAAAACAATACTCAGCCTGACAGAAAAAAAGTTGCAAAATTCAAAAATTTGCGAACATACTTGACAAGAATTTTCAATTTTATTACGGACAAGGAGGCGAGGATTATGCTTTCTCATTTCTTTTAATAGAAATGCTCAGCAGCCAATCATAAAACAGTATGGAAAAACAAACTACATTACCCATGAGTATCTGGATATCACATGACAGACCATAGAGACCTTAGTATAAAACGTCCCAAGGAGAATACCAATTAAAACAGTTAAAAAGTGAAAAGGTTAGTCCATTAGGAAGTGCAGAAAAGTAAACCAACAGAACTGAAGTCCTTTGAAAGATCCAGAAACTTGAAGCCGTAGACAACTGAGGACAGGAGACAACCGTCAGACAGGATGAACCAGGTCGAAAGAAGACTCTATTTAGGATCAGAACCTGAAAAGAAACAAAGAGCCGTAATATACAGCGTTTTGTACAAATCAGCAATAAATAGGGAGGGGAAAAAACAAGGAACAGTACCAAATCAAGAACATTTGCAAATAGCAATAATCAATGACAAGGTTACACATGTACAATGCAGAAAAAATGGGTGGGATAATCCTCGCCTCCTTGTCCTTAATAGAATTGAAAATTCTTGTCACGTATGTTCGCAAATTATTGAATTCTATGTCAGGACAGGAGGCTCCGATTATGCTTGTTCAGAGCTGATCCACCACAACAGAAGCAATATGAGCAATTGGTTTATAATAAAATGTCTTAAACACAGAATCAGACGACCAATCAGCGGTCTTCATGATGTCAATCAAAGTCACTCCCAGTGAATAAGCTTTAGAAGCCATAGCCCCACGTGCGGAATGTGCACCAAAGACAGAGACATCAATACCAGCCTCAGACATGAGCCACCTGACCCAACGGGCTAACGTAGCTGGGGCAACAGGACGAAAGGGTTTTTGTAAAGCAATCAACAATTGACCTTGCATATCTGGACGAAAAGGAGCAGTACTCACCTTATAATCTTTGACACAATGAACCACGCAAAGTTTGGGATTATGCGGAAATGATGGATAAAAACCAGAAGACGTATTACATTTAGTGCTTTTAGAAATAGTAAAGGCAGCATCTTCCGGTGTGAAGCTGCGACCTGCCAGGTCCAGTGCCCAACATCAGACACGCGTTTTGCATGAAACAAGACATAATAGCATAGTCAGTTTCGCAGAGGGATAACAAGGAATTGGAAGGCCAGGCCTCCAAAAATCACAAAACAATGGAAACATCCCATAAAGCCACATATTTCGGACAGGGTGGTTTCACCAAACGGATGCCATTAAGCAACTTAAAAAAATCAAAGGATGTTCACCCACAGACTTGCCATCAATGTTGATATGGCCAGCAGGAATAGCCGAATGAAAATTGTTCACCGTACGATAACCAAGACCGGATGAGGCTATAAAGCCAGAAAATTAACAATCAGAGAGACATCCGCTGAAGCGGGATCCACCTCCCGTTCAGCACACCAACCACACCACCGTTTCCATGCTCCTGCATAATGTTTGTGAGTGTTGGGTGACCAAGCTTCGCTGATAAAGTGGGTAGCGTCTCCTGAAAGGCCTGGGACTTGCCAGCGATCCCCGAAATTCGCCATGCTACCAAGAGAAGCTGGCCGGACTCGATCAGGGTATGTGGATTACCGAGAGGGTCCACCTCTGGGGAAGAAGGAGGGGCACTGCACAACACATTTCCAGGAGAACTGGCAACCAATCTTGAGCCCTCCAAAGAGGAGTGATCAGAATCAGCTCCGACTGATAACGTTTTGTGCAAGCCAGGACCCTGGGAATCATCATGAATGGGGAAAACGCGTAACACAGGAGAGATGGCCAAGTCTGCAGAAATGCATCCGTGGCCAGGGCTTTTGGATACGGTCTCCAACTGAAAATCAGGGGAAGCTGAGCGTTGAGACGAGAGGCAAATAGACTCCGGCCTCAAACACAGGTTAGAGTGTGTAACATGCGAGGATGAAGCCTCCAATCGCTGAAGTTCCGAAGGTTTCGCTAGTTCAAATCCGCAATCAGGTTGTTGCGACCGGGAAGATATTCGGCAATAACTGTGATGTTCCTCTGGAAAAAAAAATGTGCCAAAAATCCTTGGCGATCTCTGCCAATATTCTAGACATCGTTCCGCACAACTTGTTGACATACCGAATCGCCGAAACATTGTTCATGCGGAGAAGTATGCAACAATTGGACTGGCGAGGAGATAAACTACGGATCGCAAAAGACCCCGCTAGGAGCTCTAGGCAATTTATGTGGAGTGACAACTCCTGTTGAGACCATCATCCCACTGTTGACAACGGCCCGCACTGGGCTCCCAGACCCACAGACTGGCATCGGACTCTATCACCACCTCCGGAGACGATCCGAACAGGGCCCACCCATTCCAGGCATCCATGTGGTCTAACCACCATTGCATCTCCCACCTTGCTTCCTCTGAAAGAGGGACCAGATCTGAATAGCGAAGGCCTTTCTGGAAATGCCGGATCTTCAAGCGTTGAAGCGCCCGGTAGTGAAGAGGGCCCGGAAAGATCGCCTGAATCGAGGATGCCAATAGACCGACAAATCGTGCAAAAGATCTCAACGACACATTCTGTCTGGACAAAAGTAAAGTCAACTCCCTCGTGATGTAACGAATCTTCTGATTGGGTAAAAGGAGTTGACAGGAGAGGGAATTGATCTGGAAACCCAGAAATTCCATCACTTGCGAGGGAAGGAAGACAGACTTCTGAGGATTCACCAGAAAACCCAGAGACTGTAAGAGAGTGATGGACCATTCCAAGTGAATCATCAGTTTTCGAGGACAATCTGTCACGATCAGAATGTCGTCCAGATAAATAATCAGACGAACACCCTGGGTGCGTAAATATTCTACGACAGGCCTCAGAAGTTTCGTGAAGCACCAAGGTGACGACGAGAGGCCAAACGGGAAAACGTTGTATTCGAACCAATCCCCCTGCCACTGAAACTGCAGGAACCGGCGATGTGGGCCGAAAATCGGAATTGACAAATACGCGTCTTTTAGATCGAGACGGACCATCGAGTCCCCTTCTCGAAGAAGATCTCATAAGAGGTGGATGTCTTCCATTTTGAAGTGGCGATAAACCACCCCTCTGTTGAAATCCAATGACTTCAATGTTCACCTGTGACCTGTTATAAATGACTTCCAGAAAAAGTACAGGACATTATGTCTATGATCATTGAATGACTCTTGGGTTGTTAAGAGACAGTTCCTTCTCTGGCTATCAAAGTCAAGGATGCAGTTTACATTTCTCTCCAAAATAAAGACGCATGAACAACCCAAATCCTTTGTCTCAAAACTATTTCTTTGTCTCAGGAAACTGTTCACAAAGAATCATGCATGTAGCCAACATTTTCCTGGGATGAGGATTTGACGGATCCGCTAAAACCTTAGAAAACAATGTCTATGAGAAATTCCACTTACTACTCTTCCTGAGCGCTTCTCCTTTTAATTAAATTTCTGTACCACTCTTCTGAAGAAATGCAGGAATAGGTTTAGGTGAGCAAGCAAGAGTTCTACCACTGGCTAGTGTTCCTAAAAACTGACAACCACCAGCAGATTGATACTGCTTTCATAACCTGGCCACGCCCACCCATGCCTAGCCATGCCCTGTTTTGAAGTCTCTTTCTCTGTAGCATGGCAGGGAGCGACACCCAGCCACACTTAAGATAGCTGCCTTGCTGAAGTTCCTTCCTCTAGAGAGAGGAAGGGCTGAACTTGACCCCTGGGTCACAAAATGTTTAAGGCAACAGTGCCTTCTTGAGCAACACTACTCTTTAAATGCAGGCACTCCCAACTTGTTTGTCAGCACAGCTAACATCCTTCCATAAGTCTGTTGGCAAAAATGTTTTGCTGAAACCTTGAAGTGGTGCCCTTGTAGGTGCACTGAGCAATGCCACAAAGACAACGAGGGGGCTGCGAGGTCCTGACATCAATTAAGTAAAAACAGACTCAACACGTGAGTTCTATGGTGGAATTAAATATTTAGAATTATTATAAAAATTCAAAGGGGTACAGTACGGAGATTGTAAAAAGCATATACATACATCTTTGCCATGAAGGCCCTCAGCTACAGAACAGAACAGAATAATAGACAGAATTAAAATTATTGTAAGTCCCGAAAAAGCCACCAAATCAGAAAGAAATCAGACAGCATTCCTAGTAGCCTCAGAGAATGTTTTGTAAACTATTGCAGTAAAAACTCTCACTGATTCTACCATGTCCTTTTTCAAAAATCTTTCATAATTATCCCCCTTTTCTGCTAACCACTGCTTCAATGAACTCTTATGCATTGTCTCTCTCTCTCCTTCTCCAAGGTCATTCAATCCCCATTGTTCAATGCCTCAGACTTAGAATGCCTAGCAGTGGCTTACTCTCCTTCATTGTCTGTTTTAAGAAATCTAGCTTCCAAATTTTTAAATACCCTCTAAAGTTAACTGCAAATCCTCGTCAAAAAAGATATACATAGGTCAATCTTGAATTCATGTACAAGTATAAAGCCCAATGTAGGTCAATATTTTATATGCAGACGAGTCCTCTGAATAAAACTTTTGTCCCTCTGCAGCAGGTATGGTAGGAATGTTATTCTTTTTTAACGCAATGCCCATTATTCTCACTCAAAGTATTCCAAAAAACCCTACCAAACAAAGAATCAAACAACAACCAATCAAAGTGCTCTAAGCCCAAGGTCAACTAATCACAGACTGACCAATAGCAGCATGACTCTATGGTGATAGCTCACCAATCCTATTGCACTTCCTCAGTTGGCTAACCAACTGCAACACTGCTTTTTCCATGACTAGAAAACAATACTCAGCCTGACAGAAAAAAAGTTGCAAAATTCAAAAAATTTCCAACATACGTGACAAGAATTTTCAATTCTATTACGGATAGGGAGGCGAGGATTATGCTTTCTCATTTCTTTTAATAGAAATGCTCAGCAGCCAATCATAAAACAGTATGGAAAAAGCAAACTACATTACCCATGAGTATCTGGGTATCACATGACAGACCATAGAGACCTTAGTATAAAACGTCCCACGGAGAATACCAATTAAAACAGTTAAAAAGTGAAAAGGTCAGTCCATTAGGAAGTGCAGAAAAGTAAACCAACGGAACTGAAGTCCTTTGAAAGATCCGGAAACTTGAAGCCGTAGACAACTGAAGACAGGAGACAACCGTCAGACAGGATGAACCAGTCGAAAGAAGACTCTATTTAGGATCAGAACCTGAAAAGAAACAAAGAGCCGTAATATACAGCGTTGTGTACAAATCACCAATAAATAGGGAGGGGAAAAAACAAGGAACAGTACCAAATCAAGAACATTTGCAAATAGCAATAATCAATGACAAGGTTACACATGTACAATGCAGAAAAAATGGGCGGGATAATCCTCGCCTCCTTGTCCTTAATGGAATTGAAAATTCTTGTCACGTATGTTCGCAAATTTTTGAATTCTATGTCAGGACAGGAGGCTCCGATTATGCTTGTTCAGAGCTGATCCACCACAACAGAAGCAATATGAGCAATTGGTTTATAATAAAATGTCTTAAACTCAGAATCAGATGACCAATCAGCGGTCTTCATGATGTCAATCAAACTCACTCCCAGTGAATAAGCTTTAGAAGCCATAGCCCCACGTGCGGAATGTACACCAAAGACAGAGACATCAATACCAGCCTCAGACATGAGCCACCTGACCCAACGGGCTAACGTAGCTGGGGCAACAGGATGAAAGGGTTTTTGTAAAGCAATCAA
The DNA here is from genome assembly GCF_964263255.1 of Lissotriton vulgaris. Classification (NCBI taxonomy): domain Eukaryota; kingdom Metazoa; phylum Chordata; class Amphibia; order Caudata; family Salamandridae; genus Lissotriton; species Lissotriton vulgaris. The sequence continues at coordinate 1,371,662,764 of NC_141691.1, forward strand.
CAATAGACCTTGCATATCTGGACGAAAAGGAGCAGTACTCACCTTATATTCTTTGACACATTGAACCACGCAAAGTTTGGGATTATGCGAAAATGATGGATAAAAACCAGAAGACGTATTACATTTAGTGCGTTTAGAAATAGTAAAGGCAGCATCTTCCGGTGTGAAGCTGCGACCTGCCAGGTCCAGTGCCCAACATCAGACACGCGTTTTGCATGAAACAAGACATAATAGCATAGTCAGTTTCGCAGAGGGATAACAAGGAATTGGAAGGCCAGGCCTCAAAAATCACAAAACAATGGAAACATCCCATAAAGCCACATATTTCGGACAGGGTGGTTTCACCAAACGGATGCCATTAAGCAACTTAAAAATCAAAGGATGTTCACCCACAGACTTGCCATCAATGTTGATATGGCCAGCAGAAATAGCCGAATGAAAATTGTTCACCGTACGATAAGCAAGACCGGACGAGGCTATAAAGCCAGAAAATTAACAATCAGAGAGACATCCGCTGAAGCGGGATCCACCTCCCGTTCAGCACAACAACCACACCACCGTTTCCATGCTCCTGCATAATTGTGAGTGTTGGGTGACCAAGCTTTGCTGATAAAGTGGGTAGCGTCTCGTGAAAGGCCTGGGACTTGCCAGCGATTCCCGAAATTCGCCATGCTACCAAGAGAAGCTGGCCAGACTCGATCAGGGTATGTGGATTACCGAGAGGGTCCAGAAAGAGATTCCACCTCTGGGGAAGAAGGAGGGGCACTGCACAACACATTTCCAGGAGAACTGGCAACCAATCCTGAGCCCTCCAAAGAGGAGTGATCAGAATCAGCTCCGACTGATAACGTTTTGTGCAAGCCAGGACCCTGGGAATCATCATGAATGGGGGAAACGCATAACACAGGAGAGATGGCCATGTCTGCAGAAATGCATCCGTGGCCAGGGCTTTTGGATACGGTCTCCAACTGAAAAACAGGGGAAGCTGAGCGTTGAGACGAGAGGCAAATAGACACCGGCCTCAAACACAGGTTAGAGTGTGCAACATGCGAGGATGAAGCCTCCAATCGCTGAAGTCCCGAAGGTTTTGCTAGTTCAAATCTGCAATCAGGTTGTTGTGACCGGGAAGATATTTGGCAATAACAGTGATCTTCCACTTTAGAAAAAAATGTGCCAAAAATCCTTGGCGATCTCTGCCAATATTCTGGACTTCGTTCTGCCCAACTTGTTGACATACCGAATCGCCGCAACATTGTTCATGCGGAGAAGTATGCAAAAATTGGACTGGCGAGGAGATAAACTGCGGATCGCAAAAGACCCCGCTAGTAGCTCTAGGCAATTTATGTGGAGAGACAACTCCTGTTGAGACCATCATCCCCCTGTTGACAACGGGCCGCACTGGGCTCCCAGACCCACAGACTGGCATCGGACTCTATCACCACCTCCAGAGACGATCCGAACAGGGCCCGCCCATTCCAGGCATCCATGTGGTCTAACCACCATTGCATCTCCCACCTTGCTTCCTCTGAAAGAGGGACCAGATCTGAATAGCGAAGGCCTTTCTAGAGATGCCGGATCTTCAAGCGTTGAAGCGCCCGGTAATGAAGAGGGCCCGGAAGGATCACCTGAATCGAGGATGCCAATAGACCGACAAATCGTGCAAAAGATCTCAACGACACATTCTGTCTGGACAAAAGTAAAGTCAACTCCCTCGTGATGTAACAAATCTTCTGATTGGGTAAAAGGAGTTGACAGGAGAGGGAATTGATCTGGAAACCCAGAAATTCCATCACTTGCGAGGGAAGGAAGACAGACTTCTGAGGATTCACCAGAAAACCCAGAGACTGTTAGAGAGTGATGGACCATTCCAAGTGAATCATCAGTTTTCGAGGACAATCTGTCACGATCAGAATGTCGTCCAGATAAATAATCAGACGAACACCCTGGGTGCGTAAATATTCTACGACAGGCCTCAGAAGTTTCGTGAAGCACCAAGGTGACGACGAGAGGCCAAACGGGAAAACGTTGTATTAGAACCAATCCCCCTGCCACTGAAACTGCAGGAACCGGCGATGTGTGCCGAAAATCGGAATTGACAAATACGCGTCTTTTAGATCGAGACGGACCATCCAGTCCCCTTCTCGAAGAAGATCTCATAAGAGGTGGATGCCTTCCATTTTGATGTGGCGATAAACCACCCCTCTGTTGAAATCCTCGAGATTCAGTACCAGACGGGATCCGCCCCCTTTCTTCGGAATTAGAAAAACCGTGCTTACGAAACCCTGGGGATGGTGGGTAGTCCGACGAATTGCCCCTTTTTCCAGAATGGATGCGATGGATATATGTCATCACAACGCATGCTTTTACTCCGCATGCCATTACAACGCAGTTTTTACAACGCAAGTTGTTACAACAACTTGCGTTTGGGGGCCCTGGATAGTGGAATAGTTTAATTTTCTATTCCAACTCCAGTCCCCGTGGATAGTAGGGAAGGTATTGGATAGAAAATTAAACTATTCCCTATCCTACAGCGCCCTCCAGCGCAAGTCGTTGTAACGACTTGCGTTGTAATAGCTGCGTCGTAATGTTAGTGCAGAGTAAAAGTTGCATTGTAAAGGATGTTTGCCGATGCGATCTCCGCTGAAACGAACCTTTGATCTTGAAGGGAAAAAACTAGGGGAGTAGGAAGCAGGAAGGAGTGATTGATGCTGGGGTTGGTAGAATTCTATCTTGTATCCCTGAACCGTTTCTAACACCCATGCATCGTTGGAGATCAGACGCCAATTTTGTAGAAAAAATGTAACCCTGCCCCCTAGAACAACCTCTGAAGGCTGAATCAATCTCACCTGAAGTGTTGGAATCCTGATGTCCACCTTGATTTCCGTAGTTTCTTCCTTTCTTATATTGTCCTCTCCCTTTGCGAGAGGGGTAGAAATTGGACCTATTGTTGTATCCGGAATCCTGTCCACCACCTCTTTGGGACTGGAATACCCGCTGAGTCAAACCTCTTAGAACATCAAGTATACTCCTGTGCCTGTGGTTACTGAGCTCTCCAGGTATCAACTAACTCTAGATCTCGGCCCATTCTGGCCAAAAACTTGAACATTCTGGGAATAATATCATATACGCATACACCTGTGAATTCATGTGCGAGTGCATGGTATGCATGTTGTTAATGATGCACAAATTGTAATAATACACAAAAACGTATATAGTGTCAATAACATTTTCTATTTAGCAGTTTTATATAGCGCGACCCGAAGGTTTTGGGGTGTTTTACACGAGCACCAGTTACATTACTCAAGGACACATTGCTAGGCATTTGCTCAGAGTCACAGGAGGTTGAGCCGATGCCAAGAGTTGAACCTGGTTCCCCAGCTCCAAAGTCAGCAGCTCTGCCCATTACACTGGATCCTCTCCACTGTAATAATCCTGCTGTTTAATTTCATCAAGCTGCTGTACATTCTAACAATGTGACATCTCAAGGAAGAATTGTGTTAGTAAAATGATTTTAAAATGTCCTATGGCGAGACTGAGCAGCGGTGATTTGGTGGTGGTCATGTGCAGGGCTGTGGATCACACTGGTGAATTTTGCCCCATCCTCTATCTCCTTCCCCGAACACCTCGGCAGATGGAATTCCTTTACCAACTTCTCAACTTTTTGTTGTGAAAGCTACTGAGCAATGGGTGATCCAGGTTTGGGCTCACCACTGTGGTGCTGTCAGTGATACACAGATTCAGCTGACCTAGCAGTGGGTGCTAACATCAGGACCATGAGCTGTGGCTTCACAGAGGAAATTAAAACAGATGCTTTTTCTTTGCACCTTCTGCAATAAACACATTATGTAATTCACAATACTGATTGATCAGTACCCTTACATCTCCCACCCCACACAACTAGTCCCTCTTTTATTTTCCTACCAATAAAATCCTTATTGGCTTCTTATTGTGATACAAATGTGTTTTCCCGCTCCTGAGCTAACAAAAATTATCACAATAGGTGTGTAAATGGTATACTTGGCATGCAAAGCTGCAACACCTGGGCATTCAAGAAGATGAACTTTGTTTCCTAAGTACAAGATACAAAGTTGTGTAGCACCCAGTGAGCCATTCCCTGATTCCTGAAATACTGTAGTGGAATAATTGTTTCCCTTGCTCTGGATCATAGATGCCTGTATCTCGATCAGTGGCAGCACAGTTGCCACACTGTGGGCCTTATTTACTACAAAATGGCGTGGCACTGCAAGCCATTTTGCTGAGCCGAGCTGCATCCTTTTAGCTCAGGGATGTGTTGTATTAACAAATATACAACACATCTGTGTGCTTTCCCTCTTGCTAAGGTACAATTAGCTACCATGCACCAGTTCAGGCGTCCTTCAGTCATGTTGCAAGGGTTCCCGTGTTGTGGGGATGATTGTTTTTGAGCAGGAAGGGACACCTACCTGCACATAAGCTGTCATTGATGGCATTTTCCACTTTCTATGCATGCTGCAGAATGCAGCACACTTAGAAAGGGGAAAAAGAAGGAGAAATAAAAGTATTTCTATTCATTGCACCACTCCTAAACCTCCCTGGTGAGGGAAAGGATTCTGACGCATTCCCAACTTTATAAAACGTTGTAGATCTGCTAATGTGCCAGATTTCATGGATGCTGCGTGGGAACAGCAACAGTAACACCCACTGAATGCCCCTTTCATGTAGTGTAATGCGTGAAAGAGGTCTATATTAACAAGGCAATGAAATATAATGCAGGGTGACTTTACATGGCCTTTTAAATATGGGCAAGCCCAGCAGGCCGCCGGTGCTTTAAAAAAAGTGATGCGCCTGCAATTCAAAGGGCCTGTAAATGAGGCCATGAGTCTTTAAAACATCACATACACACATTTAGGAAATGCTAAACTTTATACGACTATAATAAACCTAATAATAAGACTAAAAGAAGTAAGCAACAGGCAGGTGATCAAAAAGCAAAAACAGGGTATCAAAATGAAGTAGGAAAGGTCATGCAAGAAAACAAATCAGGCTGTAGGTAGTTTGAAAATCAGTCTTCTTTCCAAAGACAGATGATAAGGCTGACATCTCGCATGTGGCACATTAGCATCAGGGTAACTCATATGCATTCTGTAACCAGGAGCATACCACACATACTTTGTCCTCACGTTATGCTCACTGGTGATACAACATATTGCTCTCCTATCTGAAGTGGCTCGAATTCGAATTTTCAACAACAGATATTTGGAAGTGCTTTCTCCATAGGTAGACAATAATGTGTAATTGGTGAGCTATGCACTTGTATGACTGCACGGGAGTAGGAACATTCGCACAGTTGTGCATACCCCTTTTCATACTTCCCCAGTTGTGTGCAAATCTGACAAAAAAATAAAATAATATTTGGAAGATGATAAACACATAGATTTTCATGTCCCCCCATTACTAACAAATGCAAAAGGTTTGTGATTGCATGCATTACCTATTATTATTTACGAAATACTAAGCTTAACATCGGCATACATCAGCACCATCGCCTCAACCGTCACCTTAATGGTATCCCTCCAGTAAATATCGATCTGCTATGACTGTCCAATCTCCAAGCTGCACTGCATGTCCTTGTATGCATACCTTCAAGTGGCCCCACCCTTCGTGAAGCCTTCGTTTCTTAGGTTGAGCCTGGGCAGTGCATGCGCTGCTCTGCAAGGCATGCTGTATTAGAGTATGGACTTAAAGCTCTGCCCACTCACCGCCCATATTTTTCATTAACTTCTGCCATTGTCCTTTGTAAATGCTGGCTTCTGATTTGTTAATAGGTTTGTTAGTTCCTCCTTAGTACCGCCTTTCCTTCATTTGTAACCTCCCATGAGGACTGGCCCTTTTGCGTCTATTGTTACACTGGATCTTTCATTTAGTTTGTAAGCACTATTTTCTTTAATGAGTTTTATCCTACTGCAGGCACGACATGCTTTCCTGCAACATTCAGCGCGCCATGCAGGCTTTCACTTTTCAATTAGGCCAGGACAATGGGAGCCGCTTCATTGCAATGCACTCAGTCTTCGGTCTTACATTAACAAGAGTTTGAGCTATTGGCATTGTAAATGACAATACCTTTTATTTAGGTGTTCATTTTCAAAATTAAATAAGATAAATACAAATCTTGTCTATGTTCTTTCACTGGTGGCAAGCATACAGGGGAGGTGCTTGAGCAGCAAACATAGAACTGCTGTCACCTATCCTATTGCAAAAGGGCTCCTGTCTGGTGTGAGGACAGCAGAAATAGCTAAAGGGTGGTACCTTGTCTGACAAAACAAAAAAATAGGAAACCATAATAAATAAATGAATAAAACAAAAACAAAGACTATGATAAGCCTAATAGTAAGATTAAAGGAAAGAATAAAAAGTACGCAACAATAGGTGATCAAAAAGCAGAAAGCAGGGTATGAAACGTTGGGTAGCAAAGATGGCACATAACAACAAGTTAGGCTGCAGGCACTTTGAGAACTAGTCTTCTCTCCAAACAGATTATAAAAAATGGTGGCATCTATGCATGTCGCATATTAGCATCAGGGTAACTCATGGAAAGGGGCGACCATTCGGTCCCCCCGAACGTATGGCGGAGTACCACGATCCCCCCGGGAAGCCATCTTGGGCGGGAGGCGAGTCTCGGCTGGTATGCCCGAAGCGGCGTAGCCGGGGCGCGCTTTTTCCCGCCCTGGAGTGGGCTGGCCTAGACACTGACGCGGCCGGCCACGCCCTTCGGGCAGGCAGGGGCGGGTCTACGCCCGCCCTGAAGACGGATAAAAGGAGCAACAAGCCAAGAAAGCATCCTCTTGTTCCTGTGCTCTGAAGCTGCACCTCCTCGCTGCACGTGAGCTCGAGACGGAACGAAGAGCCAATTTTGAGCGTGGTAATCTTTCTTTTTTGTCTTACAGGATACTCTGTCCGAGAATGCCCAAGAAAGTCGGAAAGCGAGTTACTACCGATCAGATGCTCCGTATGCTCATGAAAGAAGTAACCGATCTGAAGAAGCAGATGGCGGCTAAAGACGGGGAAGGGGGACCGAAACGACCTTTGTCGGGAGCAGCTCCCGGAGGGAAAGGCAAGAGGTCCAGAAGGGGGGCATCTGGGGGGGACACCCCGGTTCCCGATACCCCACTTGAAGAGCCAATTCCAGTGCCGAGGGAGGGGAATCCGATTCCCGTGGTGGTCACTCCTGTGTCCGGGGAGGATATGCCTCCTGAGTTAGCAGCACAATTGGCAGCGTGGTTGGGGAAAGATAGTGAGGGCGCCACGGCTGACGACGCACGGGTGTTAATGCGACAACTGCGTGAAACTAGGGAGGCGGTGAAGGCATCATCGCCAGTTACCCCGCTGTCTCCGGTGGCGGAAAAAGCAACAGGATCAGGTCCAGCGGCAGATGCAGCTTCTGGTTCAGGTAAGCGGCCATTGCCGATTGCGAGGGAGGGGTCTGCACCTTCACGAAGGGAAAAGGTGGGTCAGCATGTTCCTCTGGCAATTAAGGAAAAGATGTGGGCAGATGAATATGTAAACATTTTCTCTTTGCTTACCGACCATTATGAGATGGAGCATGTTAAGAGCCAAAAGGAGCTCATGCATCCGAGTGTTTGGCGCGCAAAAATGGCCGCCTTTAAGGTTGATGAAAACATTGGCACTTGGGGCAGGGCATGGGGAATATTTACCGCCATCATGGGCGAACGTAGGCCCGAGTTACTGACCGAATTGCCTATTTATCAGTCACGGATCATGGAGTATTATGGATCATATGGGGGCAATCAGTGGTTCTGTTACGATAATATTTTTAGAAAAGCGAAAGAACACGACAAAAACTTGACTTGGGATTGTTACGACTCTGTTTCATGGTCAAAAATGGAGAGTACAGGTATGTTGAAGGTACCATTGGTAGGGAGTAGCGGGGGTGAATCCTCCCGCCAATATGCTGGGACACCCTTTCGATCGGGTACAGGTAACGACTATCACTCGAAGCCGAACGGCAACGCAGGCAAAAGGGGGATTTGTTGGAATTTTAACAGGGGTAAATGTACGAGGCCCCAGGGGTCATGCAAGTTTAGACACGAATGTGGAGGGTGTGGGCAGCCATCCCATCCGGAGTCCATGTGCAGAGCCAAAACGGGTGATAACGGAAGTAGGGGAAGCACCAAACAGGTCTGAAATAGTCCGAGGGGCGCCTTTACCTACTCCGATTGATACCATGGCGATGATTCCTTGGCTCAACGAATACCCGGATCATGCTTCCGCTGGGGTGTTGCGGAACGGGTTTTCATATGGTTTCCGCATCCCAGTGGGGGATTTTCAGGGTGTAGCAAAATGTAAGAACCAACTGTCGGTCTTGCAACATACGACCGTGGTACAGGAAAAGATTGGGAGGGAGGTTACTCGAGGTCGAGTCGCCGGTCCATTCGATGTGCCACCATGTGCTAACTTTGTTTGTTCCCCTTTGGGGGTGGTCCCCAAGAAGGACCCGGGTGAGTTTCGGCTGATACATAATTTATCAGCCCCACGTGGTCTGTCCGTGAATGATGCGATAGACCCGGAAGTGTGTTCGGTGCGGTACGCATCTTTCGATGAGGCCGTTGCCATGTTGAATCGCCTAGGGCCCGGTGCGCTGATGGCAAAATCTGATATTGAGTCAGCGTTCCGGTTGCTCCCGGTACACCCAGACGATCAGCGTCTCCTTGGTTTCATGTTTCAGGGTCACTATTACATGGATAGATGTATGCCAATGGGATGCTCTATATCTTGTGCCTATTTTGAAAAGTTCAGTTGTTTTCTGCAATGGGTCTTCACAAAGAGGACGGGTTTCCAACATGTTATGCATTATCTCGATGACTTTTTGTTTCTGGGGGCAGCCGGGGATCCAGAATGTGGACAGGCTTTGAATGAATTGTGTGTCTTAATGAAGCATTTTGGTGTGCCATTGGCACCAGGTAAGACTGTGGGTCCCTCGACTTGCCTCGAGTTCCTTGGGATCAAGCTCGACTCAGAGGAAGGTTGTTTTCGATTACCAAGAGAAAAGGTGTTAAGATTCAGGGCATCCCTGGAAACGTGTATTAATGAATCTAAGGTCAAACTGCATCAATTACAACAATTGGTGGGCCAGCTGAATTTTGCCCTGAGAGTAATGCCGATGGCCCGCCCCTTTTCCCGCTCGATCGCTCAGGCCATGGTCGGCCTGAAGGAGGGTCATCATCGCACGAGGCTATCGGCAGAGGTTCGCCAGGACATGCGCATTTGGTTGGCATTTCTGGCGGAGTTCAATGGTCGAATCGTCTGGAATAAACCGGCGGTGTCCTCCGAGGAGCTGGGGCTGTGGACAGATTCGGCTGGGAGCATGGGTTTTGGTGCCATATTCGGCACACGATGGTCGGCCCAGAAATGGCCGTTATGGTGGCATGAGTGTGGGCTGACAAGTAACATTGCCTTTCTTGAACTTTTTCCCATTCTGGTGGCCCTGAAAACTTGGCCTGAGGGATTCAGAGATCACTCGGTGGTGTTTTGGTCTGATAACATGACCGTGGTTGAGTGTATCAATAGCCAGGCAGCACGATGCAAATGGATTCTGAGATTGCTCAAAGAAATTGTGTTATTGTGTATGCAATTGAACGTGCTATTTAAGGCAAGACATGTGCCGGGGGTAATGAATCAAGCGGCTGATGCGCTTTCTCGTTTTCGTATGCAGGCCTTTTGGGGTTTTCTGCCCACAGCGGACCCGGTGGCGGCACCCTTTCCCGAAGCTCTCTGGTCTCTCGGTGCCCCGAACTACAGAACCTCGTGGGAGAAAGTTTAGCACCCAGGACGAGGAAGGCATATGAAGGGGCGTTCCGATCCTATTGGGCCTTTTTGGGGGCTGCTAGGGGAGAGCTTTGGGGCCAGGAAGAGCTAGTAGTAAAATTTCTGCTGTCTTTACATCAGGCAGGCAAATCAGTGGCTACGGCCCAGAGGCATCGGGCCGCCATTTCCTTTATGGCAAGGGCTCATGGGATCCAGGACCCGACAGCGTCTTTCGTTGTGCAGAAAGCGCTACGTGGGTGGCAACGCCTTGAGGGTCGCAGAGTAGATGAAAGGCGCCCGATAGGTCTGGATAGGTTGGCTCTGTTGTTATCTGTACTTCCTGCAACGTGTTCATCTCAGTATGAAACAGTGTTATTTCGAGCCGCTTTTGTGCTAGCATTCCATGGGGCTATGCGGGTAAGCGAACTAGTGGCAAGGAACAAGCAGGATACTATGGGGGGACTGTGCAGAGAGCACGTTCAGGTCAGGGGGGAGACAATGACGGTCTCCTTTGTCAGGTCCAAGACCGATCAGGGTGCAATTGGTGACTGCATAATCATACAAAGGATTCCCGGGTCTTCCATGTGCCCTGTGGTATGCGTAGAGGAATATTTAACGCAAAGGGTGGCATCATGGGGGGGGACCTTGTTAAGACACGCTGACGCCACCCCACTGACGAGGTTTCAGTTTCAGCGGGTGCTTGCGATGTCGATTTCGGCCGCGGGCTTGAACCCCGGCGAGTTCGGGACCCATTCCTTTCGGATAGGGGCTGCTACAGAGGCTACAGCAAGGGGTCTGAATGTTGAACAAGTAAAACGTGTGGGGCGTTGGTCCTCAAACTGTTATAAGAGGTATGTGCGGTTGCACATGTTGTGAAGCTGTAATGATGTACTCACGCTTCTTGTTTTTGTTTGGTTTTCAGTTGCGCAAGCCTACGCGGCGGGGCGGACTGTGCAGTCGACCCGACACCGGGGGGCCAGTGGTCAGACATCACCGGCTGTGAAAAAGGAGGTGTGGGTCGTGGGCCACTCATACGTGAGGCGTGCCGCGGACGTATTCAAAGCAGGTGACATGATTCACGTGGCTGGGGAATACGGGTACAGTGTGTCCTTCTACGGAAAGGGCGGGCTCTGTATTGACCAGTTTCGATCTTTTTTTGAGGATTTGTTAGGGCGGACGAGGTCACCGCCGTCTGTAGTCATAGTACATCTTGGGGGCAATGATTTGGTGACCACTGGTAGACGACTTCTTCTTGAGGCGATGCTTTCCACGGTAAGTTGGTTGGCGAGAAGAGTTCCAGGGTGCACAATTGCATGGTCCCATATGATCCCACGGAAAGTGTGGCGGGGGGCTCTTTCGGTTTCTGCTCTGAACCATTCAGTAAGGAAAATTAATAATAAAGTGAGTAGATTGTTCCGTTCAAGTACACTGCATTCTATTTCGCATGGTTGTATTAAAGGGGACAGTATGTATTTGGGGGATGGTGTTCATTTGTCCCGGATGGGGAACGAGTTACTCATAGGAGACCTGATAGCTTGGCTAAAGACTTTATGACATGACCTTTAGGCAGGAGTGTTGTGGGGGGTCCGGATAGCCGGTCAACTATCCGGGCCTGTGGCGGTAAGGTCATGATCGGTGAGCAGTAATTGGAAGATCCCTATGGGTGGGCGCCACCCATTACGGATGGGAGCGCTCGGGGGAGGTGGCCATTGGCCCCTCAACGGGGAGGCGGTCCCTTCTAAGGAAGGGCCGCCGAAACGAAAGGAAAGGCGGTCAAGGCCCCTTCCTGGGTAGGAGGGGCTACAGCCCCCTCCTGGGGAATTTCCCGGGGCCAGGACATCTGCGACGGCAGATGTGGTAAGTTGTGTGGGGTTTGGGAGGGGGTCTACGCTACCTTCTAGATACCTCACACGAGTCCTCGGACGACCTTTAAATGGCGTCGACTTTATTGGGCCCCCGTCAAGTCAAGGGAAATTGGTAGATGCACTTGAGGTACACCTCTGTGCGGTCGCCCCTCACAAGTGAGGGGGATATTTCTGGTTTAGGGATCTTGACACCGGTTACGACCTTGCCGTTGGCCCTTAAACGTTAGGATGTACAATTTCAAGTTAAATGTTTTATAGGATGTTAGTTCGGCTAGGAGAACCTTTGTATTAGAGAATATGTTAAGGTTAGCCAAACATCGCAATGTGGAAATGAAATTGTACATAATATGAAACTGTTATTTTAATGTTTTAATTTTGTTTCATATTTTAATAAATACGGCCGGGAGGGTCACTCCCTCCCGTCTTCCAAAAGTTCAGAAACGTTCCCGGTTTCCCATCCTTGGGGATTGTGTTGAGAGGGGGTGGCGGGTATCTCAGCTATATGGAAAGGGGCGACCATTCGGTCCCCCCGAACGTATGGCGGAGTACCACGATCCCCCCGGGAAGCCATCTTGGGCGGGAGGCGAGTCTCGGCTGGTATGCCCGAAGCGGCGTAGCCGGGGCGCGCTTTTTCCCGCCCTGGAGTGGGCTGGCCTAGACACTGACGCGGCCGGCCACGCCCTTCGGGCAGGCAGGGGCGGGTCTACGCCCGCCCTGAAGACGGATAAAAGGAGCAACAAGCCAAGAAAGCATCCTCTTGTTCCTGTGCTCTGAAGCTGCACCTCCTCGCTGCACGTGAGCTCGAGACGGAACGAAGAGCCAATTTTGACCCACCCACCAGCCCCTGAGGACAGCAAGTGGTTTTTTGAATAAAGTTTGATGTGGTAACGCTAATTCTTGCAGGTTGTGATGATTATCGTGTTAACTTTGAATATGCAATAAAGAATGGTCAATTGGTAGTAGGTTTTGCAAATAAAGTAATTCTGCACTAGTGTTGATCAGTAATCATGCCTTTTTCGTAAATCGTAATTGTTACTGTCTTTTAGTAATTTAGTCATCTAGTAATTTAGTTAGAATTGTCGTATTTATTTTGGTCGGGCGGTAAGGTCATGATCGGTGAGCAGTAATTGGAAGATCCCTATGGGTGGGCGCCACCCATTACGGATGGGAGCGCTCGGGGGAGGTGGCCATTGGCCCCTCAACGGGGAGGCGGTCCCTTCTAAGGAAGGGCCGCCGAAACGAAAGGAAAGGCGGTCAAGGCCCCTTCCTGGGTAGGAGGGGCTACAGCCCCCTCCTGGGGAATTTCCCGGGGCCAGGACATCTGCGACGGCAGATGTGGTAAGTTGTGTGGGGTTTGGGAGGGGGTCTACGCTACCTTCTAGATACCTCACACGAGTCCTCGGACGACCTTTAAATGGCGTCGAGTTTATTGGGCCCCCGTCAAGTCAAGGGAAATTGGTAGATGCACTTGAGGTACACCTCTGTGCGGTCGCCCCTCACAAGTGAGGGGGATATTTCTGGTTTAGGGATCTTGACACCGGTTACGACCTTGCCGTTGGCCCTTAAACGTTAGGATGTACAATTTCAAGTTAAATGTTTTATAGGATGTTAGTTCGGCTAGGAAAACCTTTGTATTAGAGAATATGTTAAGGTTAGCCAAACATCGCAATGTGGAAATGAAATTGTACATAATATGAAACTGTTATTTTAATGTTTTAATTTTGTTTCATATTTTAATAAATACGGCCGGGAGGGTCACTCCCTCCCGTCTTCCAAAAGTTCAGAACCGTTCCCGGTTTCCCATCCTTGGGGATTGTGTTGAGAGGGGGTGGCGGGTATCTCAGCTATATGAGAGTTCTGTAAGCGGGAGCATACCACACATACTTTATCCTCGCTGGTGAAACAAGACTTCTAAGGGAATAAATACTATGCCCGCTTCTTCCCATCTACTTTTTAAATTGGAAAGTTAGTGATAGTAAGGCATCACACAAATCCAGATTCTCACACAATAATCTAGGCCATATAGAATTTTAAAGCTATTTTGCATTTTTCAGAGTTTTGGCGATAAATATGTGGGTGTTCCGAGAACAAAACGACACAATTTTGCATAACCTACTCTTGATGTGATCCATATGTTTGCATTAAAGCAAGAATAACAGCAGGTATTCCACTGCACTTCATGATGTGAGCCTACTGAGTAAATACATTAGGGAGCTTGAGATGAGTCAATGATCTGAGTCACACAGTAAGTATGCCCCAGAAAGGGATTTTTTGTTTAGTGATGAGCCTAATTCTCTGATTTGCGGTGACATTTATTCCCTTACTTGGTTACTTAGGATGTAAATGGTCCTCTCTTTCTGCAGTGATTTTTCTGTGGATTGCATTTCTGATGGTGTTGTCCATATATCAAAAAGAGAACATACCTTATATTGAGAGCCAAATGTGTATTCAATGAAAAACAAACATGAAACAAAAGTGGAAATAATAAGTATTAGGTTCAAGCAAAGATGATAGATGGCGGTGAGTCACTATATATAGAATTCAATTTGAATGTTAACCTCCTACAATCTTTCTAGACTTAGAATGAAAGAGCCATATTATACCTTCCACAACCCACCCCCATCTCCTGTTGGTTCAACAGGAAAGAACACTTTCAAGGCAGTAGGTGGGCTCATATAGAAACGTGTCAGCAGAGTCAGGACTGAATGTTCTGCCATTTGATTGGGACTTAATACTGCTAACATTCTCCTAAATTATTAAGTGATTGACACAAGAGTTAGTTAGCTGTGGAAGTGACTTAGAGAGTATTTGAGAAGCGGGTGTCTCATGCCACGTTGCTTGCCCCTCCAGATGCATTGCACCAAGAAATCGAAATAGTAACAGAATATTTGGGTTACCATTGTCTACACTACTATCTCAATAAAAAAACACTCTTTCCCACACCACACTCTCCTCAATAGAGCACAGTGAGATCGTATATAAGGCCAGACCAGAAGCAGGTGATGATGTTCCAGTTTATTGAGTACAGCGTCAGCATAGACCCAATTCACATTTCAGTGCTAACAGCAACTGACTTAGAATCCATCCTTTACTCCAACAATCCTTTGCATTAGCCTATGACTTTGGTAACACTCCTCCTCCCGCATGGATTATTTTTTAACGCTCCCTCCTTAAAGATTTTTTCTTTCAGGATGTCATTTTTATGTCCTTCAGCTCTTTTATATCTACTAACCCTATCTTAAAATACTCCTGAAACCTGTTATACAATACCTTTTCTACTGGTTTCACACCATTCCAATGTTTTCCATATTCCACCTTATGGTTTAATAAATGTCTTAAATATAAGGGTAAATCTTTCTATTTTAAATACTGGAAAGAAAAGGGTATCCTTTATGCACATCAACTGGTACACCTCGATTATGTTCTCCCTTTTTATACCCTACAAGCTCAATATCAACTACCTGATTCCTGCCTAGCTGAAAATACCATTATTTCCAATGGTCTACAATATCACTGAGCTACTCTTGTCATACCAGATGACCCCTTCCTCTCCTTCCTCTCCTTTATTTTCTTTATTTCCCACGCATAGACCTAAAGCCTCTCTTGTATATAAGTTGCTGTTGTCTTATGTTGTTGAAAGACCCAAATCCCACATTGAAACTGCTTGGGAAACTGATTTATCTGTTTCTCTCCCTATTACGACTTGGGATAAATTGTGGTCTAAATTGTTCAAAGTTTCTGCTGCTGCTCGTATAACCCAATCCTTGTATTTCATTTATAATAGAGCCATTATTACTCCTGTTTGTATTTCTAGATTTTACCCATCTTCATCTCCGATGTGTTGGTCCTGCTCTACTGTTATAGGTACATTGATACATCAACTATATGAATGTTCTAATGTTTTCTCGTTTTGGAAATCTGTTTGGAATATTTGCATGAACATTTTTCAATGTGATCTTCCATTATCATTACAAAATGTTTTTGTAGGCTCTCCTTCTCCTGATATTGCTGTCACATCCCCTATTTCCCTGTTATTTGACCTTTTTATTGCTCTTGCCTTTAAAGTTATATTATCATCTTGGAAAGTTAGCTCTAAAATATCCTTAGTAACATGGTGGAATTATGTTTGTGATGAACATAAGATTTCTACTATTTCCTCTACTTCCCTTTCTCAAAAAATTAATTCTGATCTTTTATGGTTACCTTTTATTATGTATCTCTCTACTTCTACTCCCATTTCCTGGTGCCTTCCTTTTTCCTTTTTTCTTATCTTTCCTTTCTTTATACAAATTCCGCTTGCGATTTTTTGAGCATCCCTTCCCTTTCTCTTCCCTTTCTCTTTCTTCTCTTTTCTTCTTTCCTCTCTTCTCTGTTTCTTTTTCCCTTTCTTCATTATTTTTCTCTTAGATTCATATCATATCATTGTGTTATTTGCTCACTTATATTTGGTGAACTATTCTATGTATATCTTATATTTTACACTTACTCCTTGCATATGTATTGATTTATATTATTTCCTGTAAAAATTCAATAAAAATCTCTTAAACAAAAAAAATTTGAATCCATCCTAGTGCATTCCAAGATAGCAAACACCCCACAATTCTTACTTCATAGCCCAGATACGGAACAACACATCACCTCCCTCAACCACTAATAACAAGTAACAAGATAAATTTTAAACCCCGCAGAAGAGCTCCATGCTTGGCGGCAAAATAGTTGAAATAAAAGAAACACAGATCAATATACAAAGCAAAGTACATACAAATACAAAGAGCCTACTTCACACAAACCTGTGAACGGAAAGGCACCCTCTTCACACGATGAGACTTACAGACACTCTCCAGTTCACTTTGCGTTTCACCCAAGCACAACGCTTCTTCTCCACTATGATGGTACCTAGTCAACCTGTTCAGGTTCCAAATTCTGTGGTCATTCATCTTCACCGCATTAGTGAATACTTCAATGACTTTGAACGGTCGGCTAAACTTTGAGTTTTTACCATCCTTCTTAGGGGATATTATCTTTGCCCATTCCCCCACATGCACCACAGTATTTTTGACAGCCTAGCCCACATCATGCACCCTTTCCTCTTCTCCATATTCTCCCTTTGGTCTTCTTTCCACCCATAGACATTCCCAACATGATCATCCAGCACCATCTTTTTCTCAGCAAACCACATAGGGATCACCTCAGTATTGGCCAATCTCCCCTTAAACTGGAAAGGGGCCACCCCGTTGAAAAATGTAGAGTGAAAAGGTTCTGATGCACCCTTTTCGTTATCGTTGTTTCGCAATTCACCCCTGCCACCAAAGCTTGTTGCAAAGTTTCTTTCAGCACGTTTAGAAACCTTTCCACCACACCATTACTTTCTGGGTGATACAGTGCTATATTCTTATGTTTTATATCTCTTTCAGAAACTCCTCAACCCCAGCAGAAATTAATTTCACATGATTGTTAGAGAGCACAGGTGAGGGAAAACATTCCCTTTCAAACAATTCCTCAAAGAAATCTATGACCACATCTAATTTCACTGAACTCACAACTTTAATCTCTTGCCAGCATGAGAACATGTCCACACACACCAGAACATGCCGATGGTAGGACTTATCTTAACAGGTTCCATACTGTCCAGAGCAATATCAGACCAGGGACCACTCACCTGCCCCCTCAACACTATAGGTTGCATCCTACACTTCAATACTTTATCACTGTGTGAGCACTCCACACAATTCCTTATCTCTCTCTCAATACCTACATCTACTGCGGGCAACCAATATCCTTCTCTGACACTCTTGTTAGTCTTAGCAATACCCATGTGACTAGTGTGAGAACTATCAAGCAACCTTTTTCTCAAACTACCTGGTGGAAACAACTTACTGCCATTCATAAGCAACCCATCCACGCGAGCCAACTCCTCTTTGACCTGCCACTAACCCTTTACCTCATCATTACTTTCTTTTTTCTCACATCAACTAACTGAAGCCATCCTTCTAACCTTTTGCAAAACACTATCATCCTTTAAACCTTCACTACAATCCTCCTCTGAAATAATACCCTCAGTCAACAAAGACACCTCAAAATACTCTCCACCAAACCAATCACTGTCCTCCAAAACTTCTTTCTCAACATCCCCCATTCTGGATAAACAATTCGCCAAAATGGTGTTACAAATGGCAAATAAGAAACAACCAACTCAAATCCTTGCAAGACAACCCACATGTCCTTTGTGAGACAACATCTATGCCCTTCCTCGTGAACCCTTGCTTCAGGGTTTTGTGATCTGTCTTCAATTCAAACCTTTTCCCCCTGAAGAAACCTCTTCAACTTGTGCACAGCCCAGAATACTCCACAAGCCCCTTTTTCCATAACGGAACAATTGAGTTCTGTACCCCTCAAAGCCCTAGATATAAATAAAATAGTTCATTTTTTCCCATGCTACCTTTGCATGAGGACCTACCTAATCACTTAAAACTTGCCTCTGTCATGATAAACTGCTCATCTGTCAGTTCAAAGCTTCCTAAATTGGGTGCTTCATCCAGGCACTGCTTCACACATTTAAATTTACTATTGCATTCCTGACACCATATAAATTCTAACCCTTTCCTCAACAATTCCCTCATATTGCAAGTCTTCTCTGCAAATCTAGGCACAAACTTACACAATTCAGCCATTCCAGGAGTTTCACTAGTTCTTCCTTATTCTGTGGTGCATGAAGACTAACAATGGTATTCACCAAATCAGACGTTGGTTTACTTCCGCACATCATTACCAAATGCCCATAAATACTCAGTTTCCTAGACATCAAACCTACACTTGTCTGTTCGCAATGTTAGGCCAGCATCACATTAACAAGACTCTTCTTAGTCTGTCATCATGTTCCTTACAATCATTTCCAAATATAAGAACATCATCCTGATACACCTTGAAACATTCAATTCCCAGAAGAATGCGCTCCATAGCCCTCTGAAACACAGAGGCAGCTAAAATCAGTCCAAAGGCCATTCTTAGAAACTAAAAGGTGTCAGAGGGCATCACAAATGCTGTCAGTTGCTGAGACAGAGAATGCAACTTTATTTGGTGGTAGGCAGAGGTTAAATCCAAGGACGAGAAATGCTTCGCACCATCAAGGAACTCAACATTTTGCTAATGTTGGGGAGCGGATAGTGTTCCACCACCGCAGATTTGTTCAGTTCCCTTAAGTCCATACCCAACCTGCCCCCCCCATTAGCTTTTTATGCCATGACAACCAGGGACCACCACTCTGTAGCCTCCACTTCTTGAATGATAGTAAACATGTGTCCAATTCCACTCTTATACTTTCCCTCACCAGTAGAGGAACACTCCTGACTTTGGCCACCTTTGGTGAAACATTGGATTTCAGATTTAGGAGATGATAATAATTTTTCAGACAACCCAACTTATTGGGGAACACCTCAGGAAACTTCCTTGTCCACATCCCACTGCGCTTTGACACAGACTTAACAGATGGCATTTCTTTAACACACACAGAAGGGCTCTCATTGGGCCCAAATAATATGCAAGTCACCTTTTATGGAAACATACACTTTCCCAGGGATGTTTTTTTCTCGGAATTCAATTGTAATCCCAGAAGTTGCGCAACAAGTCAACAGGCTCTCCCCAAGACCCATTCAGTTTTATATCTGGCTTCAACAGTCCCACTTTGCCAAGCAGATGCTGCTGCTAAAATGTCTTCAGGATAAGAGTTATTTTGGTGGCAGAATCAAACAGCATTTTTGGCTGGCTCATCATTAATCATGACTACTTTCAAAGGATCTCACAAGAAGATTTCTTTACTTGAAGAATGATGATCTCTTCCACATCCCCATCATCAAACTCTTCAAACTCAATTTTCCACACCTTTAAATCTTTTGTTGACCTACAGCACCTGGCAAAGAGGCCTTTGCATCCACAATTCTTGCAAGTGACTTTCCAGCTTTAACAATCCTTCAAATGTGCAACATGCCCAGAATTGCCACTTGAAAGTACTTGCCCTGAAACAACTTTAAAATAGGTTTCATCCTATTGTAAATCTTACTCTTTGCCACCTTCTCCTGAACAACTTTCACAGCAGCCCGTCATTTTACCCTTGCTACAGCATTATCTTTGCATACAACATCCACACAAGCTTTTGAGTGTTCATTTGTTTTGGCAGTAGTAAGACCTCTTGTAAGGCAGGGTTATTCTTTTGTCACATACTCTCTCTAGCCTTGTTCAACACACATCTGAGCATACATTTATCCCTCAAGTGCTCCACTAGAGACACCCCAAAATTACAAGTAGATGCCAATTTGTGCAACTTGGTGATGTTCCGTTCCACTGCCTCCCCCTGACATTGCATTCTCCTCCCAAAGTGACAGTTCAAGCACAGTACTAAGCAAGTCTAATATTTTTGGGAAAATATCATACTCATTCAGACTTGCAGATTCACCATCAGAAAGATCAGGAAGATGCTCAAAAAACTCCTGGCCCTTGGGTCCCAGGCAATGCAACAAAAAGGATGTCTTCCGCTCTGTACTGAGAGAAGTTCCACGGGCGGGCATAATGGCTGAAAACCTTCTTCCACTTAAGCCAAGAAATGGAAGGTTCAACAGGGGATTATAGAAAAATGGAGGTGCAGGAACGTTCTGCATGCTGCCAAACACTCACAGCAATAAAGTACGCACAATTTGAAGACAGCACAGCAGAACTGAAATAACTAATTTGCAAAGAAATACATATAAGATTGTAAATAGCTAATAAGCAATGAGATAAACAATAAAGAGATAGTTTGGCACACATCATATTGGTGAGCGTTTTACCACAGATACACTTATGAGCCAAATAATTACCCACTTGTTAGTCATTAGATTTCAGGTGACACCAATATAAATAGATTTGGAGAGCATATCACCAGTGATGCACTCTTAACTTTCGGGACTCAATGGTGAGCGTGTCACCGCTGGCGCACTCATTAAATTTTAGGCAACAAATGTAAATAGCATTGGTGATTTATCACGGCAGATATGCTCTCAACTTACAGGTCCTAATGGTAAGTGCATCACCGCCGACGAGTTCCAATCATAGGAGGAATGCCCCTGGGCCTTCCACAAATTGTCAAGGTACAAGGAAACCCAGCAAAGAGCTTTGGGGCACCAAACAAACACACCCATCCTCGCATTCCTTAGGTTGGCAACATGTCACACATTGACGTGCCTGGGCATGCACCCGTAGAGATTGACGTGTAGCAGGCCATCAAAACTTAAGCATTGGCAGGTTGCTAGGCAACAAGGTGCAGCCTACAAAGCCCTCAGTAGGCAGCTAACACTTCACATACACGTTAGCAGGAGTGCACTATCCAATCTCCACAGGGGTATGCACTCCACTACTGCTCCACACCTCTCAACCGCTCGGCTCTTCATAAGGCAGAGCGCGCATGGCAACTGCAACAGCTACACTCCTAACAAGGCAAAGTGCACACATATGGGGACTGACACAGTTTCTCAAAATTGCATATGACAGTAGTGAGGCAATACAGCTGCTGTCTCATCTTTATCTAAAGTACTTGTTGGCTTGGTATGAGTGTAACGTCAACAAGCAGCGTTGAAGTATCCGCCACAGGATCTGTAAGGATTCTGCACCGATTAAGAAAATCCAAAATCAGTGAAAAGGTATGAGGCACATTGCTCAGTGCCAAATGTAAGATCTGCAAAAAAGGCCAGAGTAGATGCAGGTGGTGATGATCCAGTTTATTGAGTTGAGCATCAGCAGAGACCATATCCACATTTCAATATCACCAGCAACTGATTTAGAATCCAAGCCTGTACATTCCAAGATAGCAACCACCCCATATTCTAGATCCCTACATTATAGCCCAGATACAGAACACCACAATCACCTTTTGACTGATATGACAATGATACAATTCACGTTTTCCCTGTCAAGCAATCTGATGGTCCTAGGATCTACACCGGTACTATACTATCTACCAAAAAGAATATAAATATCAATATGTTTTTGCAGCTGGAGCCATGACTGCTATTTGAACACATTGAAGTGTTAAGATTTTCTCCGTCAATAAGAATCCAGTAACTGAGTAGTAACTAAGCAAAGGAAAGATTACATTGGCATACTTTGAATAATTTGGGGAATTTTGCCTTTTGCTTCCTACGCAAAATTCCTGAGATAATGCCATTAAGCTAGTCACACATTCACACCACTGTTTGCCGTTCTGGAACATCACAATCAACTATAATGTGAATGGATGCTGTTCACTGTGATGGTGTTTTTCATGCTAGTTTCTTAGCATGAAAGGTGCCCTCACTTAAAAATGTATCTCAGGAGGCATTTTGCTCTAATGTTTTCCTGAAATTTCACACTCATATGCGATAGCAAATTACACAGGTTCTGCACCCACCTGCTGGTAACAAGTACCCACATACCAAACACACAATTGTGAGCTGAAAAGAGTACAATGTTCTTCATGTGATTAGCATGAGAATTACTCATGCACTGAATATTGGAAGCAGATCTATGCTTATTTGTGCTACATCTTTAGGAGAGCACGAAGATGCTTTACTAATAAGCAATCTGCATGTTAAAAGACCTACACTGGCTTCAGCTTTCTGCCTTGATCATCTTCAAGATGAGCTGCATCATTTATAAAGCCCTCAACAACAAAACCCCAGCTAACCGGATAAAAAATCTTGCCTTGTCTGGGAGACTCTGCCAGAACAAGAGCTTAGAAATTGCCAGAATAGAGGCCAAAACAATGCATGAAGGGAAAACACAGAAGGTAAGCCCTCTATGTTCAAGCTCCCAGGATCTGGAAGAGCTGACGACACAGCTCTAAAAGGAGCACTACTCTGACTGACAATCTCTCCTCCTGGTAACAAGTCCCCACATACAACTGTATTTTCCCAGGAGCCATCCCCTCATTCAGCGCTCTATTGCTAACGAGCGAGGGGTTTCCTCTACAAATACCAACACGCATATAGATATATTATTTTTTGGAATAACTACTAAAATGTGGAAGTAGCAAATACAATGAATATTTAGGGCTTCCATGTATCTTAATTCTACCCTTAAAGTTTGATGTTTGTATGTACATAATAAACACCCACATGGGTCAGCTCTTTTTCCCCTTTGGTATGCTCATGGCTGTCTAACATCACCTAGAAGCAGTTAGCTCCTGCAGCATTGTAGCCTAGTCAGAGATGTTCAATAAAATTACGCACTAAACCGGTGATCGAGAGCAGAGTTGGTGGCGGAGCACTCTGTCAGAAGATTGGACAATCCAATCGGGGTTCTGGGAAGGAGATCGATGACCCAATCGGGGTTCGACTGTTAGCTGCAGAGAGGGTTCACAACGCTGGTGTTTTGAACTTTAACTATGGTGCTGGTCTTAGCCTGTGGTGGTCCTATCCTGATCCAATTTGGTCAGAAACCTGTCCTGATTCTGGCTTGCACCTTTTATTTCCTGCTGGCACCTATACTTTGGAATTCTTATTCTTTGACTCAGCATATGACCAGGGTTGGTCATCACACCGTTCTAGGTAACTATAAAGTGTGGGTTTGTCATTGTACTGTTTTCTTTTTTTTTTCATACCCACCCTCTGTTTAAATGTTTAACAACATTTTCTCTCCAAATCATTTTTTGAAATGTTTATGTTTCAAATTTCTGCAATAGTCCAAACAGAAATAAGAAATTAATTTGAGTTTCATGTTTTGTGAGATTTTCAAAGATTTACTTATATAAAGATTTTAACCCTATCCCGAGTTTGTGGTCATTTATGAAATGCT
Source organism: Lissotriton vulgaris (assembly GCF_964263255.1). NCBI lineage: Eukaryota > Metazoa > Chordata > Amphibia > Caudata > Salamandridae > Lissotriton > Lissotriton vulgaris. The sequence continues at coordinate 1,371,686,229 of NC_141691.1, forward strand.
AAATGTTATTATTGCTACCTATTTCCTCTCTAACTCTCTTGATCCTTTAGGACTATAGGTATCAGTGACTTGGATTGATAAGACAAATGATATAAAAACCAAATGGTAAAACCCCCAATTGATTGAGTGTAGGTTTACCTGTTTTAATGTATACATAAACATACGGGCCCAGGTGAGTATGTTGAGCCGGTGAGCCCGCGCTCTATCAAGGGACATCAGAAAATAGCCTGTAAATTTCCTTGATCGTTTGTGCATACAGACCCATTTGACCTTCTTCAGTGGCAAAGCAAATTGAGCCTCAACAAGCACAATAAGCCTGGATTATGGTACAAATCCCCTCCTTATATCTTCCTTCTTTCCATCTGGCCATAGACCTCTCTTGTGTAATCTTCTAAATTTGTCTCATACAACACTTCTGAATATGGAGTGATGTAAGCACCACCATAATCACACTAGTATTTAGACAGAATATCGGAAACACAAATATCGTGGGACAAAATATCATTTCAAGAATATCTTGAAGGTAAGTTTCAGTTGGTAAGCAAAGTTTTACTAGATATAACACCACATATCTGTACCCTGACTAAATATATCATCATGATACCTCGATGTGGAGTCAAGAATAGTAGATTTATACTGTTGTAAAGTCATCCTGTGCCCTGGGCACCCCCAGATTTTTGCTGACTGGTACTGGTGGTAACTGACTGACTGACCCTGGATTGTGCCTAATCAGACCCAGGGCCAGTGCTATGCTGAAAGACACTTCAGGGGAGATTTACAAAAACGTTGTGCAACGCAGTGCAGCTCCCCGCGAGGTGCACTGCGCTAGGTAAAAGGGAGGAAGCAGGAGAGTGCCATATCTTCAAAGATATGGCTATCTCCTCCCCTTTCCCTGGTTCCGGCACTGATTACAGTTGCTGTGCGCCATGCACACACCTTAGCGCCTCTGCGCCAGGGTGTGTGCGTGAGTCCAGCATAGGTTTTGTACAGGAAGGATAGCCTTCCTGTACATATTACTATGCTAGACTCATGGGAAAGCGTGTCCCACTTTGTATGAGGGCTGCAATGCGGGCTTCACAGTGCAGCACGCATACAAAGTCAGAAAAGGAAGGAGAAATTAGCATTTCTCCTTCCTTGCGCCTAGTTGAAAAGTGTGCAGTTTTCTCAGGCTAAACTCAACCTACTCTTTTTAGTAAATTGGGTTTAGCGTGAGAAAGCTTGGGTAGTTGCATGGGAATGCCTATGCACCACCCTTGGCACGCCCCCATGGCGCAAAGTAATGTGAAGCAGTGCAATGTGCTTCTTGGCATTACTTTTAGGTTATTTCCAGCCCTAAACAAGTTTAGCGCTGGAACGCAAATTAGTGCAAAAAGATTTTGTGCCATTTTGCGTCACTTTTGTGACACAAACACGGTGCAAAATCTTAGTAAATCTCCCCCTTCGAATACAGTGAAAACACCTACATAAACTAGGGTACACTATGGGTTGGGGTACCCCTGTGATTGGCATGACCTACCCTATACGTTCCTAGTATATAATAGAGAACGGCAGTTTGGAGGCCAGCAGCCCTCAGGCACTGCTGAGCCTGAGGTCAGTTTAAAAGTAGCCCTGTGTTGCAGGACTTCTTTTAAAAATACATTTGTGCCCAATCTCGACTTTGGTATTTGGGACACTTAACAATGGAAACCCTACAATGTTTGGGCATATTGGGTTCCCCCAGGGTCTCCCCTATGTGTCCCAGGGTTAGGGGGTCAGGTATTCATAAGGTGGACCCCTATAAAATGAGTTTTAGATGCCCTGGGTTAAGTGAAATTGCACATTTCACTCCCCACATTGTGATAAAGTGCTGCCCAAAATCGACTTTGGTGCTAGGAGCACTGTGGAGGAAGGATCTGCAATATTTCTGCATATTCCAAAACTCCTAAAGGCTTCCCTATGTGTACCAGGGGTGGGGGCCCTGTAGATATGGGCAGAGTACTTACAAAATATGTTTTTATAAGCCCTGGTTCTTGACAAAATGGCCCAAGTCATTTTTCCTATTGCAAATCCCCTGCCACATAAGTTAATGTGGCAAGAAGGTATTAACTAATAACTCTTGACAGGAGAAGGATAAAAATTCCATTCAAAGACTTCTCAGAATGGAATTAAGAAACTCACCATTATGATATTGTTGAACTTCTCCTAAAATGGGCAGACAAGAAGTTTTAAGACTTTCTTGTCTGTGAGCCAAGATTCTGACTTCTAGTGGTCTGTCCTGACTGGTCAGAAATAAGTGGTTAGCCAGGCTTCTTTGAAGAGGTGATAAAGAGCCCTTGGGGTTGACCAGCTCTGCTGGAGGGCAGTGTTCTGTTACACAGGAATGCCAGAGCAGGGGGAGGAGTCGTAAACAATGGACTTTAAGGGAAGGGAAAGAAACCAGTGTAATTTACAACTCTACTCTTTTAAACCCAGCCAGATGCTAGGCTTAAGGAAGGAATGAGCAGATGCAAGGAGGGAGACTATGGTGATTGTTATGTTATGTTATGTTAACAACATTTATTTTGCGCACAGATGCTCCAGCTAAGGAGCCTCCTGGCGCATGGAAAAGGTGGACATAACACAACGCAAAGGAAACAAAAAAAGTGAGGGTCAACATAAAATATTAAAACAGGTAAGTTTTCACGGCCCTACGGAATGCTAGTAGATCCTCTAACAGGCGGATTTCCAGAGGGAGAGAGTTCCAGAGAGCCGCCGCTCTCACACGGAAAGAACGACCGCCCATCCGGCTAAGCCTGAAACGCGGGATAACCGCAAGGGATTGCCCAAGGGATCTGAGGGAGCGAGTCGGGACATAGGCGGATAAGAGATTATTGAGGATCTCAGGTGCCGATTCTTTTAAAATTTTAAAGGCAAGGCTAAGGGCCTTAAAGTGGATTCGGCTTTTCATTGGTAGCCAGTGTAGGGACCGCAAAGTATTGGACGTGGGACAGGACCTCGGCAGACCCACTACTGCTCTCGCCGCCGCGTTCTGAACGCGCTGCAAGCGAACGATCTCAGATTGGTTAGCTCCCAGCAGGAGCGAGCTGGCGTAGTCCAGCCGGGAGATGATCGTCGCTTGAATGACCAACTGTCTCATCGGAGCATCAAAAAATTTGAGCACCGGCCTCAGTCCACGCAGAACACCAAAACAACATGCCGCCACTTTCTTAGTGTGGGTAGTAAAGCAGAGGGTGTGGTCAAGCCATACTCCCAGGTTTCTAAGTTCCATCACCGGTGTAGGGGCCGGCCCGAGCTCCTGAGGCCACCAAGCGTCCCCCCAGCAGTCCGTTCCCCTTCCCAAGATCATCACCGCAGTTTTTTTCGCGTTCAGCTGGAGACAGTTGGTATTCATCCAGCTGGCCACCTATCTCAGCCCTTCTCGGAACCTGGGGGCATCCCGTTCGGCATCCCCACTGATCGTGACCACTAGCTGCGTGTCGTCGGCATATGAGACCATGGTTAGGCCCCACTGCCTGGCGACATCAGCCAGCGGCCGCACGTACAGATTGAAGAGCGTGGGACTCAGCGAGGAGCCCTGAGGGATTAGCCATCCTTGGGATGTGTATAGCCAGCTCTTCTCTCCCTGCTGGAAAATCAGCCATTATGTATTTGGAAGAATTGGTACACTCTGTCTAGGTTTGTCCTGCTGAAAAGCTCTGTGGGTCCGACTTCCAGAGTTTGACCGAGAGTAGGCAAAATCTGAGGCCAGCGAACCCTGCGCAAATCCGGCCTGGTGAAGTGCTTTGAGGAACCCCGTGAGAAAAAGCTCTGTAAAAGTTTTTAAGTCCGAACGAAGAACAGGGGACTGGGAGAAACCGCAGAAGCAATCTGCCTGCCGTCAACTGTGTGTCAGCCTGGATCCTTGGTTCATCCCCCTGGAACACTCTGGAGGTCAGACTACCATAAGTTTGACCAGAGCTTGTTGTAAGGCAATCCAGCAAACCCTCACTGAATACGGATTGGCTGAGAGCTTCGAGAGACCCCAGGAAGAAAATCTCCAGAAAAGTTTCCATGTCCAAAGGGAAAAACTATGACCAAGACCTACAGCAAGGGCTAGCCGAGCAGGGCTCCATCGCATTCGGCCTGAAACTTTGAGTTTGACCCGGTCTATTGTGACCAGATGTCCCGATAAAGCGCTATAGCCTTCTATGTGCTACATAATGCTAAATCTTTGAAAATTCATGTCTCTGCTTGGCTACATTGAATTTTAGTTGTTTTGGTTTCATTTTAAAGATAAAAATATTTCCTATTATTTCTTGTGCATTGTGTCTTAATTATTTACTGAATTGATGCTTTTAAATCCTTTACATACCTTTCTATGAAGTTAAGCCTGCCTGATCGCAGCCAAGCTACCAAGGGTTGAGCGTGGGAATAATTTTCCAAGACCTATGTTAAGCCCTATATTGTGTTAGTGGCCTTTTTGTAGTGGCAGATATACATTTGCCCCTACTAATAATCCACTTTCCATTACATAATTACCTTCTCAATTTGTTGGTCCCTGATAATTTTGACACAATATTCGGTCCACACAATAGTTTTGTTTCCTATATTCTGTCAGTGATCCAATCACTCTATCACACACTAAGCTGTAAGCTAGTGCCTTGCAGAGTATTTTTATTCCAACCTGAAAACGAGCAGTTAGAAATACCGTCTTGCATTTGTAAAAATCATATTCAGCTCTGAGATCAATATGATCAAACTTTATCCCATAGAGAATGGGAGCTGCCCATGACCATGTCGCTTCAGAAATAACACCAGCATTTCTTCTGCCAGGTGTTTCCTGTAGGCATGGTGAAGTTCTCTGGGAACACCAATGTTGCTCGGTGCCTTTTATTTTTGTATGTCTCTGGTTGCCATGATTAGCACCTCTTTGGTAAGAGCAGCATGTAGCATACCTTTATGGCCATCTTTATATCTTGGATTTACAGTTTCCCTCAGGAAGTCTTTTATTTGCGATCTGTGAACATGTCCTAGTTGCCTAAAATCAGCTGCAAAGTAAATGTAGCATGCATTCTTTATTCATGCTTGTTCAATGGCATCTTTGCACCTTTCTTCTCTAAGCTGTGTTATCTGGTCTTTCTCTGTTCAATAACCTGGTGAATAGTTGTCCTCTTTCATTTCCTTTTCTCATAGAGTTTCTACAAGTTCATAGTTCTTCTGTATCTGTCTAATACAGACCACCTCATGTCTATTACAGCTGCCAAATTCCCAGTTTCCCCTTCTAAGTACTTGAGGCCTTTCTCTTAGTCATGTCCTCTCTTCTCAACACAACCTTAAACACTTCCAATTAATTTATTATGCATGTGCCCTGTCCCCTGTGATCGTCAGCATGCTGCTCTATTATGTCTCAAATGTCACTGCAAAAGACTTGATCAAGGAGCACCATTTCCTTAACATGCCATTTGGCAATGCTATCTTTACCTTCAGTGCGGTTATAGGTTATCATAACTGGGGATTGATCAAATCTGCTTTGGCAGAGGGTTCAGCAACACCTATGTTGTCCCTTGCTTCATCGTGGCATAATTAAGCCTATTGTGAGTGTTATGCATTGTCATTTAAATCCTGCTGTGCGGTGCAGTGTTAATGCACCAAAGATCAATTAGGCCAACATCCCCAATTACTACTTTGAGTGCCTTCATCACTCTTGTTTTTTTTGTTTTGCCTTTGCGGGTTAACCTATTCTTCTGCACATCCAGGACCCTGCTCAGGTCCGTAGACACACTACAATCTTGTGTCTATAAAAGGTATAGCTATCCAGAGTACTCTCTGGAAAAGCAGAGCATAGTCTATATGGTGGCAAACACATTTACCAAACCAATACCCCTCCCATCTAGGATACTCTAAAGCAGTTTAAATATACCCTCTGTGACAGCCATGTCTTCTTTTTTTGGAAGGGTATTCCTGGTGCTACCCAAGTCAACACACTTACATAAGGTAAGTCATTTGCCCGAGCCGAGGAAACGAGCCCTGAGCCCTGAGCCCCGACCGAGCCCCGACCCCGAGCCTTGAGCCTGAACCTGAGCCTGCCCTGGTGCGGCACCCAGCACCCAGCACCTGGCGTCTGACGGCTCCCGAGCGCGAGGAGCGCGACGAGCATGCAAGAGGAGGGGACGGGGCAGCAAGGTGAAAGCGACGGGGGGAAGCGGTGAGAGCGGAGGGAACCTGAGCTTGAACCCATCCACGGCTCACCTACCACACAGCTCTACAGCTGCGGCCCGCCTTGCTACATCGAGCTACATTGCGCTGCGAGCAGCAGGAGCCGGCGAGCTGATGAGCTGGTGAGAGCAGCGTTTCTGCGTTTCTGCCGTTCCTGCCGTCCCTGCCTGTCGCCCACCTAAAAATCAACCTAACCAACATAATCAGCCTAAAAACAAAAATAGAAAATCAACCCACCCACAGCCCCCCACCCGCAGCACACACCCTCGCTTTCCTCTACCCACAGTAATTGGGAGATAGGGGACGGGAGAGTTAAGCCGCGAAGGGTGCTTAAAAAGACGGCGGCGGCAGGGGGTAGAAGTCACGAGAGAGCCTCAGAGTAGGCAAGAAGGGCGAAAACAATGAGGACCCAGGGCTGACCCTGAGAAACCTGGAATAACGGCAGCTTTGAAACGAGAGGCCGCAGGCACTACAAGGGGGTCGTGGGCTGTGTCCCGGGTTTTCAAGGGTTTTCAAGGGTCTTCGCATGGCTATTACTACTCTTTTACCTGGAAGCATCTCGGCTACCTGTCATCTGTGGAAACACCTGGCTACTTGATACAGGTAACGCAGGAGACGACAGGGGGGGAAGTGGGGCATGTGGGGGGTCACTAGCAGCATTGTAGTCTCGGCATCTGCCGTTGCCGCTGCCCCCGCCTCCGCACCCTCACGCCACTAATATCAGCCAACCCGGAGGTCTCCCGGAGGCCCCTGGAGGTTTTGGCGCTGGAGAAAGCGGTAGAGGTAGCTAGTAACGGCTACGAGCTACGAGCGGGCGGGCCGAGTGTCTCGCAGAGTGTCCAGTCACACTCCGTTGCTTCAGTGACCAGTGAACATAGGGAAGGCTGTGACGGGCTGCGACCTGTAGGAGCTAAACCCAGAGCAGGTGTGTGATCGGTGCTACCTGCACGACCTGCTGACCTGCCGGCAGCCTAGTAACCCAGTAAGTTAGATCAGCAATTAAAATTCCCATTCCAATTAACTCTAAGGCAACAGAGAGAAAGGAGAGAAAGCAGATAAAGGATATAAAAAGATCAAAGAAAGAAAAATTGTGAAATGAGGTCTGGGAAGCCAAGGAACTGTATGGCGCCTATGAACCCCCCCTAAAAGATTAAGGAAAGCAAAGAAAAGCCTCAAAAGGGATCTAATGGATGTCAGTAATGAAGGAAATGGGAAGGATAAGGGAAAGAATGGAGACAAGGAAGGAGAACTCTCCCTGATTTCCCCCCTGCACACTAGTCACAAAGACATTACAGCATGTGAGTGCTTAAACAGCCCCTCAGGGAGCAAACCTGGCTTTCAACCAAAAAGTTACACAACATTTTCATTCATAAAAGATGCCAGTACGGCCCTCTATTTAAATAGCTGCAACACAAGCGATCTACCAACGTCACTCCAACCAATTAAAACCAACAGGACAACTCCCCCAAAGCAAGAACTACAGGCGAAGGAGGAAAAGAACCAAGCTGACCCCATAAAAAGGGAACACAGCGCAGAGGCATACGCACTGGCAACCAGAGGAGAATCGAATAAGGGGCCTACGTGGAATCAATCAGCACAGGCTCAGGGACAAAGACACGAGTGGGCAGACCCAAGTACAAAAACAACCACAAACGGCAATGAGCAAGACCACACAAAGGAATACACAACAGTGGGCCAAAATGTGACTCCAAACCTTAACCTTTCATCAACAGCCATCTGGGAGAGGAGTCCCACAACCCCCAAAAGCATAATGAGACACAATAATCACCACAATCATACTGAGGAAGAATACTTCGAATCCCCAGGAACTAAGAAAAGAAGGCAAGGTTCACTGGGAAACTCTGAGGGACATGGCGGACCAGACAGGGTAGCAAACTGGGGACTCCAGGACTTATCCTTGCAGGGTGACACGCAGAAGAGCGAACCCAGGTAGTACGCAGATTCAATAACACAAAAAGAAACAATAACCTGCAAACATACAGTGACAATGCCAGAGGACAGACTAGCAAGGCATGAGCCCAGGGATACGAGTGAATACATAACAAGGGCAGACTCAGACGCAGCTGGGCAATCAAACACCACAACTATACAGGAAGTTATGTTATGTTATGTTATGTTATTTATATTTTTATAGCGCGCAGCTGCCCCAGCAAAGGGGCGTCCTGGCGCTTTGACAGACGCTATAACATAACACACAATAAAAGAAAAGCAATTAACTAGACACTGGAAACAGGAAAGTTTTAATCGCCTGTAAGAGTCCAGGGACAGTGCTCACTTCAATCTAATGACCCACAACGCGAGACACTCGACAAACCTGAGAAACAACACGCTAAGCAATGAGGGTGCCCCAAGACCGACCGAAACAGAAACCCCAATCCTATTTACTGTATCTAACATACAATCTAACACAGGACGTACATAACCATAGATAAACGACTTTGAAACCTCGTACCTCACCCCAGAACAGTGGGAAGAACTGGTAGCATCTTACCCAGCGGCTTCGAAGAGGGAATTGCCAGGAGAGAGTATCAGCGAAAACCTGGGGAAGGAAACCCCAAACGCAAAGGAAGACATCTGGGCAACCCTTCTGCACACAATGCAACTATCGGTAAATGCCATTCAATACCAGTCTGATAAGATGGATCTACAACTTTCTGTCCTCAATTCCCTGTTAATATTTGTTGCCAATATTGACGGCAAGCTAGCAGAGCTGAACAGCATGGTAAAATAATAATTTTATTTAATAATATTGATAACAGTCGGACACAAGATAGAGGGCAAACTGGTATGACTTCAATATTCTTCCACCCGTAGTAACAATCAAGGGGCCCAATAGGCACCCTAAACAGGGGGAACATATTACGGCTACTGAAAACCATAGATAGCCTCAAAAATATATCCTCCAGTGACCTGGAATCGGTAGAATTTATAGAACCCTCGGGACACCTAGGAGTAGAATCAACAAAAACAGTATGGGCCACAGCAGAATTCCCGGAGAGAATATTAAAAGAAAAAGCAAAGTTTGACTCCTGGGGAATAAAACTCCAGCCTTTCTTTAAACCAAGATACCCATATCCTTTATCATTTGACAGCCAACAAAGGGAAAAAACAACTGAACAGCCACATTGGTACACAGTTCTAAGAGGGGCACGAAGCAAAACCCCCGAGAACTTAGTCCATCGAGAACAGTCCGATAAGAGAATATCTGTCAATGGCAGTCTGCCCCCGCAAAAATGGAGCTGGCTTTCAAGAACTCTAAATGTTAAAGTTACAAATCAATGACAAAGTAACGTAAAAACAACAAATACGCTCAGCACCCTCAGCCTATGCTCTTGGAACATCAATGGCCTAGGAGATAAATTCTCGGACGCAGATTTAAACATCTACTTGCAAAGATTTGTCATCATTTCACTGCAAGAAACCTGGCCTGACTCTCCTCCAGCGCTGTCGGGATACAACCTGAACTTTCTGCCGTCTACACAGAGCTCACCGTTTGGCCACAAGAAAGGAGGCCTTGCAACATATAGTGGGTTACAATCGATTGCTGAAGCAGTACCATTGGCTTACAAGCTAGCCCCCCCAAATGCAATGCAAGTACTGCGACTGTCATTCCGCGAGCAGAATAAAAAAGAGAACATAACCCTAATAAACCTCTATTTGCATTTGAGGGAGAAAATCAAGGGAGCACAACAGCTGAAGGAAGAACTTGTAAAATTAATAAAAACCGAGAAAACGAATAGCTTAATCATCACAGGGGACTTCAACTTAAATATGCTCAGTATTTCTGTCCCCGAAAGCACCGACGACGAGGACCCATTTGGTTGGGAGCAAAACCATCAAGACAGCACCTCGGGAGGCAGAATCACGAAAACAGCTAGGAGCCTGTTGGCCAAACTAGAAGAGCTGGGCTTCAGAGCACTCAACTGCAGATTTCCAGGCAACCGACCACAATCCGTACCATTTCACAGCACTACGGCAAGCTCCACAATGGATTTCACATTCTGCTCTCGCAGCCTGTATCAAAGGGTAAGAGATTTTATATCTGCACGATGGACCACAGTAATCACCTCCCCCAGGAAATTATGATTGATGCACAGATAACAGTAAGCCCTCCAGGTGCTAGCAAACTAGGCTTAGATTCCGCAGCAAACGAAAGACGGATAAAGTGCAAACCAACGACCCACAAAACCTCCTATTGCAAGCAAAACAAGCTTTAGAAGAGGCACAATCCTCATTCCAAACCTAATCATGTGAGGCGTTTACAAAAAATCTAATGGAAAGAGCAAGTCCGTGAAATATAAGAGCCATCATAATTTCAGAAACGATATCCGGCTAAAAAGGTTGAAGACGCAGATTAACAACACTCTGCGAAGAGTAAGAACAGACCCTACCGCCTGTCAAGCACTGGGACAGCTAAAAGATAACCTCAGGAAACTAATATGGCAATTTAAAAAAGATGCTGACGAGGCCTTTTGGGGAAAACTCCTACACGATGCCAATACAAACGACAGTGCGCAGTTTTGGCAAAAGATTAATAGCTTGTTCAGCGAGCGAAGCCAGGGGATCGAATCACACGCAACAGAGGAGACCTGGATAACTTACCTTAGCACACACTTTAATGATGACCAAGAACTGCGGAAAGAATCATGCTCCTTGCTCCTGCTCCTTGGTTCTGTGAACATCTGAGACTTCTGAGACGGAGGTGTAGGAGTAAGGAGAGAATCTGGAGGAAATCTTGGGACATGAAGGACCGGGAGGAACACAAATCCGCTTTGCGGGTATACAAACAGAGAGTGATTACAGAAAAGCAGGAGTATTTCTCCAATCTCACAAGTTCTCTAACGTCATCTAGAGAAATTTTTAAAATTGCTGATTCGCAATGCTCTCTTCAACTTCCAGATCCAGTGGTGAGCTCACAAGATCTGTGTAATAACATCTCAGATTTCTTTTATAGTAAAATCACAGATATTCACACATCCTTGGAAGCTCAACGACATTCCCTGGATGATGGCGTTCCTCTTAACATAGCCAACCTTGATACTCTGGCTAAAGGTTCTTCTGCATCCCTTACCCAATTTCCAACTCTTTCTCTGGAAGAATTTAACCTCCTCTTAGACAGGACTAAATCCTCCTCCCCAATGGATCCTGTACCACTAAAAAAGCTAAAGGAATGTAGAAATGCTATCCTTCCGCCCCTGCTCGAAATTATGAATGCGGCTATTGTGGCAGTGGCAGTGATCCTCCTGGACCTCAGCGCAGCATTCGACACCGTCAACCATAGCATCCTTGCCCAACGCCTAGAAAACCTCGCCATCACCGGGACAGCCCTTAAGTGGCTAAAATCCTTCCTCCACAACCGCTCCTTTCAGGTGGCAGATGGAGACTGTATCTCCAAGGAAACCCCGATACGTTGCGGAGTGCCCCAGGGCTCCTCTTTGAGCCCGACACTCTTCAACGTATACATGGCACCTCTGGAACAAATTGTCGTCCCCTACGGCATCAAACTCCTGACCTACGCGGACGACACACAGCTGGTCGTTTCTCTGAGCCAGTCAGAACCCCCCTCCATCGATCTGTATTCCTGCCTGGAGAATATTGTAAGCTGGATGAGCAACTCTCATTTAAAGCTCAATGGGGAAAAAACGGAGCTAATGATACTAGGCAACCAGTCCCTTTTTCGCCCGGAGTCTCTATGGCCGCCCAGTATGGGCCCACCACCAATCCCCAAAACCGATATCAAAAGCTTGGGGATCTGGTTGGATGATAAACTCACTCTCAGCACCCAGGCCAAAAAAACTGCAGGAACTTGCTTTGGCTTGCTCCGCTCCATCCGCAAAATTCTTCCACTCCTACCATTTCAGTCTAGAAAACTGGTCATCCAGGGCCTCATACTGTCCAGATTGGACTACGGCAATGCCTTATATCTTGGATCCCCAAAAAAAGTCATCTCTAAGCTTCAGGTGGTGCAAAACGCTGCTGCCAGAATTCTCACTGGCACCAAAAAACGCTGCTCTGCCAAGCCTGCACTCAAAGAACTGCATTGGCTCCCGGTGGAACAAAGGGTGCATTTCAAGGCCATGTGCCTAACCCACAAAATCCTGCACGGAAAAGCCCCCCCGGTTCTGAAAAATCTCGTAACTCCCTACACGACAACCAGAACCCTACGCTCTACCAATGCCCACCTGACCAAAATACCCAAGATCAAAAAATCACGTTTCGGAGGTCGACAATTCTCTTACCAAGCATTTAAGATATGGAATACTCTTCCACCGGCCCTCAGGGCCCAACCTAATCTCTTAACATTCCGCAAATCCCTGAAGACATGGCTGTTCCCTTGATCCCTTGTTTCCCCCCGCCCCCCCCCCCTTGGAGATCTTAGTGGATTCTGTCAGCGCTGGGACGCTCCCGGGCAGCCATGCGCTTTACAAATCTCCTAAATAAATAAAATTGTCCAGGGTTCTTTTCCGCCGGTGTGGAAGAAGGCTATAGGGAAGCCTCTCCTTAAAAAACGATCTCTGGATCCGGGCAACCTTAAGAACTTTAGGCCTATATCTCTATTGCCAGCCCCGGCAAAGATGTTAGAAGCGCATCTTAATTCACACCTTTCCATTTTTCTTGAGACCAGTGAATACCTTGATAGCACGCAGCACGGATTTAGAAAACATCACAGTACTGAATCCGCCCTCACTGTTGTGGTGGACAATATTCGCCGCAAAGTTGACCGTGGCCAAACTACAGTACTGGTTCTATTAGACCTCACGGCTGCGTTCGACACTCTGTCTCCTGCCATTTTAACATCTCGGCTCAGGGAGGCAGGGGTTACGGGACCAGCTTTGAGTCTTCTTAACTCCTTTCTCCATGACAGAGAACAGAGTGTCATGCTTGGAGATTTCCTCTCCCCTGCCAAGTCATTGCAATGTGGGGTGCCACAGGGGTCGGCTCTTAGTCCGACCCTGTTTAACATTTATGTGGCCCCCCTTTCTAGACTAGTAAGATCGCAGGGGATGGAGGTGGTGTCTTACGCCGACGACACCCAGATCATGGTGTCACTGGCCCACTCTGTCAGTACATCCGCATTCAGCTTTAGGTCATGCATGCAGTGTGTGGCGGAGTGGATGATTCTTAACTCCCTAAAGCTGAATGGCGACAAGACAGAGGTCTTGGTCTTTGGTAAAGACCAACACATGTGGTCGAGCGAGGGGTGGCCTTCGTCTCTTGGCATCTGCCCCACTCCCTCCCAATCGGCCAGAATTCTTGGCGTCATCTTTGACACCTCACTTTCTATGACACTCCAAGTGAATAGGACCGTGGCCACTTGCTGGGGTGTTATTAGGATCTTAAGGAGAATCCTTCATTATCTCTCCTTTCAGGCGTGCAAACAGATTGCAATTGCTCTTGTTGGCTCCAGGCTCGAAAACTGTAATTCTCTGTATGTGGAGTCCAACAAGGGCCTTATCCATCGATTGCAAGTTGTACAGAACGCTGCAGCGCACTTCGTTCTGGCCCTTCCCATAGCATCATCTGCCACTTCTGCTAGGAGAGATCTCCACTGGTTACCTGTCCAGTTTAGAATTTCCTTTAAGCTCCTATGTCTCACTTATAGAGCTCTTGTGGCTGGCTCTGGAGACGCACTTGGTACTCTGCTCACCCATTATGTACCCACAAGATGCCTGCTCTCGGCCGGGTTACACCAATTGGTAGTGCCTCGTGCTAGATTGACCAGATGGGGAGCAAGAGCTTTTTCTGTCGTCGCTCCTCAGCTCTGGAACTCTCTTCCGATGGAAATAAAATTTTTATCCACTATCGATTTGTTTAAAAAAGCCCTGAAAACCTTGTATTTCACCAGAGCTTATCAATGAGATACTGCTGTTTGACCTGGCTTATTTCTTTATTTGATCTAGGCGCCTTGACGCCCATTGGGCTAAGTTAGCGCGATATAAGTGATAATTCATTCATATAAGTGATAATTCATTCATGTAATGCTAAAATCAGCTGCAAAGAACAGAAGTCCCTACATAAAGAAACCTCTGTAAGTTACGAGGAACTATTAATTACGAACTACGAGTTCTACGAGGAGAGGATTTCTACGGCTACGAACCCTCAGAAAGAAGTCTTCCGAGTCCTTACGGAGCTCAGGAAGAACAAGGAACAGTCCCCGGACTTTAGTCAGGAGGATTGTCAGAAGTTCCAGGATTTCTTCACCAACAAAGTAATTGATTTGGTCACTGAAATTACGGCAACCTCGCAAATTGACTGTCCACCGGTGGATATCCCAGCCATACTGCCAATTACAATCCCGCTCTCTAATCTACCCTTGATTACAAAGGATAGTTTAGTCTCCCTCACGGGACGGGTCAAGTCCGGCTCTAGGGCGGATCCATGCCCACCTGAAGTGTTCAAACTCGCACTCCCAGGCATTGAGGATGACGTGCTGAGTCTCCTGAACCTCTCTCTACAAACTGGTCAAGTGCCATCTGCCTTTAAGGAAGCCCGTCTGATTCCCTTGCTAAAAAAACCGGGGGCAGACGCAAAATGTCTGAAGAACTTCAGACCAATTTCCCAGCTACCATTCTTGGCGAAGGTCCTGGAGCAGCATGTCCTTATCACCCTTTCAGAACATCTGGAAAGCAACACGCTGCTAGAGCCGAATCAAGCAGGTTTCCGTGCGAATCACAGCACGGAGCTGGTTATGTTGTCAATCGTAGATGAACTTAGGAACAGAGCAGACAAGAAAATCCCGGGGGCCCTGGTGCTGTTGGACCTCTCCGCGGCATTTAATACTGTGTGTCATGAACAACTACTGTCGCGGATGAGGGACTTCGGCATTCAGGGCATAGCACTGGCATGGTTCACATCCTTCCTTCAAGGGAGGACGCAGAAAGTGCAATTAGGTGACATGCTTTCTACCGCAACCTCGATCACCTGCGGAGTCCCACAAGGGTCTGCTCTGTCACCCCTATTGTTCAACATATACCTACAGCCTTTGATTCGAATGCTTAATCAAATGGACTGTCAGGTATATAACTACGCAGACGACACCCAGATCATCATCCAGCTGGAGGATAGCCAGAATGCCTTTACCAGACTGCAAAACATTCTGAGAAGTACAGCTAACTGGATGTCCAGCAACTCCCTAAAAATCAACCCGGACAAAACCGAGGTGTTGCCGATTACCATCGCTGGCAACCCTTGGTGTGACCGTTTCTGGCCCGGGGAGTTGGGCACGCCTCCAGAACCTGCTGAGGTGGTTAAGAGCCTGGGCATCCAGGTGGACAGTAAGCTGTCCATGAAAAAGCAAGTCACAGCTGTGGTGGGCTGCTGCGTCGGCCTCCTTCACCAACTCAGGAAAGTTTCCCCGCTGCTCTCTTTTTCCACCCTAAGGAGCGCGGTTTCTGCAATGATTTTGGCCAGGCTGGACTATGGCAATTCATTGTATATAGGACTCCCACAGGGCCTCTTAAATAGAATGCAGACGGTCATGAACGATGCTGCTAGGCTTATTTTTAAGAAACCAAGGAGTACCCAGGCATCCCCCCTCCTGCGGGAACTCCATTGGTTGCCAGTTAGGCAGAGGCTAATGTTCAAGGGGCTCTGCATTGTACACAAAGCGCTTCATGGCAGAGCACCCACCTATCTGAAATCTCGCCTGTCCCTTTACAAACCAGGGAGGGTGCTTAGATCTGCTGATTCCATATATCTGGTTCAGCCACGCTGTAGACTGACCACTGTGGGTGGGCGTGCTTTCTCACATACTTTGCCAGCTATGTGGAATAAACTACCGCTGAAACTCCGCAATGAAAAGAAACTAATGCCCTTCCGCAAGCAATTAAAAACTGTGCTTTTCCAGCAAGCGTGGGGTGGCCGCTAAATGTAATCTGATGCATCTTTTATTGTCTAGCTGATCCTAACAAAGCGCTTAGAGACCCCTGGGTTATAGTGCGCTATACAAGTCACAATAAATAAAAAATAAACTCACAAATGTATAATAGAATCTCGAAAGGGAGAAGAGAGGGAGCCCCAGGCCCAAACGCATACCTCCAATCACATTCAAACAAGTTTTTAAACCAATGTTTGAAAAAATATGGCAGACCTCAACAAACCCATGATCATGGAGGGGGGCAATTATCTCCCCAATATTTAAAAAAGGAGACAGAAACGACCCAAGAAGCTATCGCCTCATAGCCTTACTTGATAACGAGGCAAAATACTACGCAGGCCTCCTACTCCAGGAGCTAATATCGTGGGTGGAAGAAACATCAGCAATCCCTTTTTATCAAACCGGTTTCAGGAAAAATATGGGTACGACCACCAATATACTAGCCTTATCACTTCTGATTGACTCAGCGCTAGAGGCAAGCCAACCCCTATACCTGTGCTACATCGATTATAGCTCCGCCTTCGACCACGTAAACAGAAACTTGTTGTGGCAAAAACTAAAGAGAATGAAAATCCCACCAACACTG
The DNA here is from genome assembly GCF_964263255.1 of Lissotriton vulgaris. NCBI lineage: Eukaryota > Metazoa > Chordata > Amphibia > Caudata > Salamandridae > Lissotriton > Lissotriton vulgaris. The sequence goes on from NC_141691.1 coordinate 1,371,702,887, forward strand.
CTGAACCAACTAATCCTCTTGCACAGCGATACCTGGGTCCAGGTTAAATTAGGAGCAGGGGACTTCCTAACTAAGAAAATCCCAACCAGCACAGGAGTAAAGCAAGGATGCGTGCTAGCGCCAACTCTATTTAATCTTTTAATGGCCGAATTGTCAATCATACTAAACGAATATAACCCCCACGGTATACAGTCAAAATATCGAGTTTTTTATATCGATTTACATTAATATTGATTCAAAAATATAGAATGGACACAATATCGACTGGACAGAATATAGACTACAAAAATATCAACTAGATTAGCAATAATATCGATTCCAAAATATAGAATGGACAAAATATCGAATGGACAGAATATAGACAACAAAAATATTGAATTAGAGGTGAGTAAGTTAATATTAATTTTTGTAAAGTGTTTTTTATGTTACTATATGTGTGGAAAGTGTATATTTAATTCATAATTTATTTTAAATAATAAATTGTATGGTATTTTTTTTGCGTAATATAAATCAGTAGCAGGTTGTGGGTTTATAGGGGAATAGGGTGGGAAGTAATTTAATTATAATTAATAAATATGTTAATTTATTTATTGGTATTTATTTTGAATTAATTGATAATTATGTATTAATTGTTAATTAATTAAAATGTAATTAGTAATTAATTTTAATTAATTGATTAATTGATAATTATGTTAATTATATAAATTTATTTTCTGTAGCGGGTTGTGGGTTTATAGGGGAATAGGGTGGGAAGTAATTTAATTATAATTAATTAATTGTGTTAAGTTATTTATTGGTATACATTTTTATTTAATTGTTGATTGATTATTTATTGGTAAATAATTAAAATTAAATTGGTAATTAATTTTAATTAATTGGTTAATTGATAGTGATGTTAGTTATATTAATGTATTTTCTGTTGTGGGTTGTGAGTTTATAGGAGAATAGGGTGGGAAGTAATTTAAATAAAATTAAATAAATATGTTAATTTATTTATTGGTATTTATTTTGATTTCATTTTTAAAGAATTAATAATTCGTAATTATTTAAAATGTAATTGGTAATTGATTTTAATCAATTGAATAATTGGTAATCAATTAAAATAAAATTGGTAAATAATTGTTAATTAATTAATAATTGGTAAGTAATTAAAATATAATTGGTGATTAATTTTAATGAACTGATTAAATGTTAATCATGTTAATTATATTAATTTCTTTTCAGTAGTGGGTTGTGGGTTTTTAGGGGAATAGGGTGGGAAGTAATTTAATTAGAAATATTTACATTTTTAAATTTGTTTATTGCTTATTTTTGTTGAAATTAATTAATTTATTATAAATAACTAATAATTATTTTAATTTTTTTTATTGGTATTCATATTTAATTGATTTTCATTCATATATGAAGTATTTATGTTCCCTACTGTTGCACTCTCAGGAGTGGGAATAGTAATTTTTACCCCTACGCTATCCAACGCTTTCCTTACTGTTGCACTCATTGGAGTGGGAATAGTAATTTTTACCCCTACGCTATCCAACGCTTTCCCTACAGTTGCACGCATTGGAGTGGGAATAGTAATTTTACCCCTACGCTATCCAATGCTTTCCCTACTGTTGGACTCTCTGGAGTGGGAATAGTAATTTTTACCCCTACGCTATCCAGCGCTTTCCCTACTGTTGCACTAATTGGAGTGGGAATAGTCATTTTTACCCTTCCGCTATACAACGCTTTCCCTACTGTTGCACTCTCTGGAGTAGGAATAGTAATTTTAAACTCCACGCTATCCAACGCTTTCCCTACTGTTGCACTCACTGGTGTGGGAATAGCAATTTTTACCCTACCGCTATCCAACGCTTTCCCTACTGTTGCACTCATTGGAGTGGGAATAGTTATTTTTATCCCTACACTATCCAATGCTTTCCCTACTTTTGCACTCTCTGGAGTGGGAATAGTAATTTTTACCCCTACGCTATCCAGCGCTTTTCCTACTGTTGCACTCACTGGAGTGGGAATAGTAATTTTTTCCCCTACGCTAGCCAACACTTTCCCTACTGTTGCACTCTCTGGACTGGGAATAGTAATTTTAACCTCTACGCTATCCAACGCTTTCCCTACTGTTGCACTCACTGGAGTGGGAATAGTAATTTTTACCCTCCCGCTATCCAACGCATTCCCTTCTCTTGCACTCTCTGGAGTGGGAATAGTAATTTTTACCACTACGCTATCCAACGCTTTCCCTACTGTTGCACTCATTGGAGTGGGAATAGTATTTTTTATCCCTACGCTATCCAATGCTTTCCCTACTGTTGCACTCTCTGGAGTGGGAATAGTCATTTTAACCCCTACGCTATCCAGCGCTTTCCCTACTGTTGCACTCAATGGAGTGGGAATAGTAATTTTTACCCCTACGCTATCCAACCCTTTCTCTACTGTTGCACTCTCTGGAGTGGGAATAGTAATTTTAACCTTTACGCTATCCAACGTTTTCCCTACTGTTGCACTCACTTGAGAGGGAATAGTAATTTTTACCCTCCCGCTATCCAACGCTTTCCCTACTTTTGCACTCTCTGGAGTGGAATAGTAATTTTTAACCTCCCACTATCCAATGTTTTCCCTACTGTTGCACTCACAGTGTGGGAATAGTAATTTTTATGCCTACGCTATCCAATGCTTTCCCTACTGTTGCACTCTGTGGAGTGGGAATAGTAATTGTTATCCCTACGCTATCCAGCGCTTTCCCTACTGTTGCACTCTCTGGAGTGGGAATAGTAATTTTTACCCATACGCTATCCAACCCTTTCCCTACTGTTGCACTCTCTGGAGTGGGAATAGTAATTTTAACCTCTACGCTATCCAACACTTTCCCTACTGTTGCACTCACTGGAGTGGGAATAATAATTTTTACCCTCCCACTATCCAACACTTTCCCTACTGTTGCACTCTCTGAAGTGGGAATCGTAATTTTTACCCTCCCGCTATCCAACGTTTACCCTACTGTTGCATTCACTGGAGTGCGAATGGTAATTTTTATGTTTCCGCTATTCAACGCTTTCCCTGCTGTTGCACTCTGTGGAGTGGGAATAGTAATTGTTATCCCTACGCTATTCAACCCTTTCCCTACTGGTGCACTCTCCAGAGTGGGAATACTAATTTTCACCCCTACGCTATCCAATGCTTTCCATACTGTTGCACTCTCTGGATTGGGAATAGTAATTTTTACCCCTACGCTATCCAACGCTTTCCCTACTGTTGCACTCTCTGGAGTGGGAATAGTAATTCGAACCCTCCCACTATCCAACGCTTTCCCTACTGTTGAACTCACTGGAGTGGGAATAGTAATGCGTACTGCTACGCTATCCAATGTTTTTTCTACTGTTGCACTCACTGGAGTGGTAATAGTAAATTTAACCCTCTCGCTATCCTATGGTAAATATATTGTATATTTTAATATTAATACTATGTATATATATATATATATATATATATATATATATATATATATATATATATATATATATATATATATATATATATATATATATATATATATATATATATGTATATATATATAGATATAGATATATAGATATAGATATATGTATTTATTATATATATAGTTTTTTTACTTATATTTATTATTTATTAATTTTAATGTTATTTAAGTGTTTTAAGTATTTTTAAGTTAGTTATATTTATTATTTTATTAATTTTAATTTACTTTTAACTATTTTAAAAAGTCGATATTTTGACTATCTATATTTTTTACATCAATATTTGTGATTCGATATTTTTGTACTTACCTGTTTGGAGACAAAAAGTCGAATTTTTGGCAATCTATATTTTTAACTCGATATTTTTTTCTATCGATATTTTTGACATCGATATTGTGTCAGTGATCCAACTCCCACGCACCTAAATTAGGGGGCATCCAGCTGTCCAATCTATTCTATGCGGACAACCTGGTGCTAATTAGCCGTACCGTGATAGGCCTACAGCGGCTCCTCGACATCACCTCGCAATACTCCAAAACAAATAAACTCAGCATCAATCATGAAAAAACAAAAGTCATGTGCCTTAATCATTGCAAAAAGAAATCAACACCCAGTTGGTACCTGGACACAAGGAAACTGGATGTCACAAATAAATACAGATATCTGGGAGTAACCATAGACCACAGGGGCAGATTTATTCCACAACGCGAGGAAATAAAAAAGAGAGGTCTAATGACAGCTGTATCTCTAAGAAATTTAAAAAACAAGATCGCTGGGCCAAACCTCGCCCCACTAATAAAGCTGATTCAAGCCAAACTTATTCCATTTATTACCTATGGAAGCGAAGCAATGAAAGGCAGGGACGCCAAAACAGTAGACGGAGCAATAACAAGAGCGATGCGCATGATTTTTGGCCTCCTGAGGAACACTTCACCAACGCAAATTCAACTCAAAATTGGGTTGGTAAAAGAAGAGCTGGCACGCAAAGGAGTACCTTAAAAGTTGGTATAAAATCAGCAGGGGAGAGGCAAATACCCTCAATGCACTTCTTTGGAAAGATCTACAAAGTAAAGACAACAGCCCAGCAAGGCTTTTTCTGGAGGACGCAATAAAACAGTTGGGGGTGCGACAACTGTGGGATCTACAAGGGAATCTGGCAGGCTTTAAAACAGCAGTAAACAACATTGTCAGGAAAGAATCTCTCTTACAGGACAAAGCTTCACTGACGGAGCGAGCAAACGGTTGGCTAACTGTACAAACTTAAAATAAACTTATACCACAAACATATCGTCTGACCAGCTTTACCAAAAAAACAAAAGAGTCAGTTCTAAAATATCGGCTAGGAGTATTGACCTCAGCAGACCATATGGCCCCCTGGCTGCGCCCTCCAAAACCAGCAAAATGCCACCTGTGCGGGATGTATGACGGTACAACGCATGGTATTACCACGCGTACCGTTACAACGCAGGTTTTACAGCGCAAGTCATTACAACAACTTGCGTTGGGGGGTGCTGGATAGTGAATAGTTTAATTTACTATACCAACTCCAGTCTCCGGGGATAGTAGGGAAGGTGTTGGATAGTAAATTAAACTATTCCCTATCCTAGAGCGCCCTCCAGCGAAAGTCGTTGTAACGACTTTCGTTGTAAAACCTGCGTTGTAATGGTACAGCGTTGTAAGGGTTTCGTTGTAAAGGATGTTCCCCCCTGTGCGGGAATGATGAGGATAACATCTTACACCTCATCACCATCTGCAAGGAGCTGCAGCAAGACCGCAGGAACCTTTTGGACCACTATTTAACAAAAAAGGGATCTGGTCCTGCAGGCAAGCGGTCCTGGCTTGCTTCTCAGGTGACGAAGCCCAAATGGCTTGTCGACTGGTAAAATATATCGAAGCCGCTGAAGCCTGAATCAACAAAAAGAAAGAATAAACGGTCAAAAGCTAGCGCATTGTCCATATCCCCAGATCTAAAAAACACGGTTTATACAGAGGCACAGCTGGCTCACAGGAACAAACAAGGACAGATCACTATAAAGTACAAGCATACGGGGAAAAGAACGTCTTGCCTCCTATATGGAATGTGGACTGCAACGCACTCAGAATGGGAAAGTAGGTCAGGTCAACCATAAGAAACCCTCCATGAGGAACACAGAAGTGCCTTAGCGGCGGACAAACATTTCTTCCTAACTACTTTTTAAACTCTAATTTTTAGTATTGTCTAATTGAAGTTTTTTTAATAACTTACCACAAGTATTATTCCCCATGCTGCTATAGATATTTATAATTGTTTTTATCATTGCTGGTTTTGTATTGGTTTTTGTTAACTGTACAATAAAGTATTACCTTACCTTACAGCAGACTATTGTAATGCCATATTCCATCTTGTAGGAGTGTATTTTGTGTATCTTGGAATAATAATGAGGTCCCTGACATTTCTTCTTATGTATTTCCTGATGTCAACCATTATTCTTTATAATGTTTCAATAAATCCATACATTTGTGTCTCTCTTATTAGACCCACAAATACAGCTGACTTTTGGGCCCACCACTGTGTGTTTAGGCAGATGAGGTCACACTCTACATGGCCCTTAGCTAGAATATTGTATTGTGTGTTTCTCTTCTAACACAACAGCCTTTCCTTCGGGGAGCAACTATAATGCGAAAAACACACGTTCAAACTGTAGAACCATGTATATCTGCTAGGGTCTCTCTTGTGTGCTTAAACTATTCCCAAATTCCAATTTCATTAGAAAGTGAGATGCCATTAAGTTTAATATTATTAACTATACTATAACAGGGCACCAATGATATCTACTCAAGGCTCTGCCCAACAAGAAGAGCTCAGCCTTCCTGAGCCACAAAATAGCATTTACCAGCTAATCTAAGCCTAGTTACTCACTCCTGGAACTCCAGCAAATATATATTATTCCTTCAAGGGTGTCCCTTCTGCAACTTTCATGTTGTCCTCTAGCCTGTGCTCTAGGGTTGTTAAGGACCAAATTGCATTTTGAGGGACTCCCACATGTCCATATCCTACTTTCTCCTCCATATAATGTACTTTCTAGATCATTTTACTCATATCTATCCTCAGGAGCTTGATATCAGGGGAGATGGTGTGACTCTTCACATCTGGTTCAGCCTGGTGAACTGCAAGCATGAAGTCTTTAGATCAGGGCTCCATCATTGCCACTGGGTTCACTAGGGCCTCTCTTAGGGTATCTCATGTTAGCTCGTTATTAAAATGTTTCACATTCTGGTAAATTTAGCAAGCTCCTTCATCTACAGACAGGGCATTGCATCCTTTTATGTGAAGATCCCAAGTTTCTGCAATGCAACTTTCACTGTAACTTAAAGATATCTTAAATGTTCATGGTAAATTAAACATCTCTGCCTTTTGCAAGAGGGACCGTGGACCTGAGATGCATTGAAAAGCTCTATCACCCCACACTAAAAGAGCATAGCGGTCATTATACTATGCAATGCAGTGTTCTCCAGGCAGGGTACTAGTGTCTTGCTGTGTTTCTTTGGAGTGTAGGATATTTCTATGTTCTCTTTAGAGGCCTGCTAATTTAATAAATTCAGTGATGTGTTTCCCTTAGGAAGCCATTTTTCCTTCTACCTTTCATTTGCTGTAGGTTCTCCACTGCCTTCAGTCTCGACATTTCAGGCATCACCATCCAGGGTATCTCATCACCTGTACTATCATTCCCTCAGCAAAAGAACAACATTTTTCAATGGCACTCACCATATTTCTGTCCTTGCTCTCAGGCCCAAACACAACAAAATACGTCAATGAAAAGTCCTCTTTAGCAAGAGGCATTCTCTGGATAGCTGTGTCCACCTCTGTGGGTGGCCTCCACCTCTCATTAGAGCACTTATATTCAGCCACCATATTAGGAGCCTGCTAAAATTGTTCATCACTATGCCCACCTGTGTGCTCCTTCTGAAGTGATGGTTAGTTTCAGATTTTTAGGCAGGAAAGCTGAAATGACTAGAGTGGCAAAGATAGTGTGGCCGGAAATGGGGTATACCGAATGTAGGCTTGCATTTGCCCATACATATTTCTTGAGAGAAAGTGTTTTTGTGAGTATTCCAGTGTGTAAGATTGATATAATTTCTCATCACACATCAGTACATTGCATCCAGTTCAACATTGCTCTTGAGAGGAGGACTTTTTTAATGACGGTAAGGTTAGTGGGGCACTTAACTCCAGTGTGTTCCAGAGTGCTCACATCCATCTCCTAGATAGTTTGTGTGACTCTCCTACATTGTTTCTGGACTTCTTAGTCTGCTGGTGGCTTTTAAAGAAGTGGCTTCTTGGCAATGTTTTACAAGTCCATTTCGACCAAACAAATTGGCTGCTGGCAGTGTTGTCTTCAAACCTGAACAGATAGGCTGTATATGTCTTCTGATTTCTTGTGTGATTGCAGTTAGCAAGGACCTGGTTCAAAAACGCAAACGTACATGTTTGTGTAAATTAACTCTTTTTCGGTATTTAAAACACGTCAATATAATAGTACGTTTATGACAGTGGAGACTCCGCAGTCAGGGCAGGGAACTCTGCCCATAAATAGATCAAACAGGCCTATCTTTTTACATGCAGAGTTCTCTGCCCCCAAAAATCGGATTCTCCGTTGTTGTAAACTTACTATTAAATTACAGTTTTTGAACACTGAAAAAGAGTAAACTTTCACAATTGTGTAAGTTTACCTTTGTGAATCAGGCCCAAAGTGTTGCAAGTCTACTGTGGGCAGTTATCAGTGAGAAGTTCAGTACAAATTGGTAGTTTCTTTATTCACAGATCAGGGTACAGAATTTTGTTTAAACCCATTTTTGTTTACTTTTAGGGCTCTGAGCACTTCATGACATACAGTTAGATTTCCAGTCATGGTGGTTACAACATAATTACAGACTATTTTTCCTCCACTTAAGAACAGTCTTTTAATAGTATATATCAATATTTGAGTGTTAGGGCTAGACCTGTCAGTTTTCCCCCAAACCTTTTGCCTTACTCTTCCATTTTTGCGGATCTCATTTTTGTTCTCCTTAAGACTCTTTGCACTTTACCACTGCTGATCAGTGCTAAAATGCTTGTGCTCTCTTCTTTAAACATGGTACACTTGGCCTACACTTGATTACACCCAATTGGCACATTTAATTTACTTGTAAGTCTCTAGTAAAGTGGTACTACTGGTACCCAGGCCCTGTACATTTTGCTACTAATGGGCCTGCAACACTAATTGTGCCAATCCCTTTAAACATGTCTCAGGTCTGCCATTGCTGCCTGTGGGTGCAGTTTTAAAATGCCTTGTTGACCTGGCAAAATAAAAGTTTTACCAGGCATAAACCTTTCTTTTTAATACATTTAATCCATCCCTAGGTTAGGCCCTAAACACCCCTTAGGGCAGGGTGTATTGCATTTAAGGTTTTACAGGTCCGGGTAGTGAAAAACTCTCAAATTTGTTTACATTACTGCAAGGCCTCCCTCTCCCATAGGATAATAGTGGATTACCTTATTACATTTAATAAGTGATAACTTTTAAATGGGAGCAGGTAGGAAAGTTGTGTTTTGTGTCTGAGGAATTGTAATTTAAAACTCTCTTTAGCGATAATGTCAGATTTCACAATTCAGAAAATGCTACTTTTAGAAGTTAGTATAAAAATGACAGGAGCGAACCCATAGACCACGTTGGGATGGGTGTGTAATATAAATAGTAACAATTCCCAACAGGTATCATGTAGGATCAATTTAAATAATGTATGCAGTCTGCATTACAAATTAATAAACAAGGAGTCACTGGATTTTTAGACAAAGGTGGTATTATTCACCAAATAGGCCCAGGGAGAGGTCTTTCACATGGTAATACAGTTTAAACAGCACTGTACAGAACAGATCATGTGACAACCCTAGTGGCACTTGGTGCGTGGTGCTATATACAGTGATAATAGTGAAGGTGCAAGTGCTCTAGTGAACAGCGTGATCGGCGCATAAAACCAAGTTGATACATCAATCAAAGGCCCCGTGAACAACAAGTTGTAATCACTTAAAACATGTTTGCATAAATTTAAACAGGAGCACAGAGAGTGATATGCGTCGTATTATTTATGCTGTAGAGTCGACGGCGTTTCGATCCTAGTTAGTCGGGATCGTCATCAGGACAGAGTTGTAGATGGATACAGTGAGTGCACCCAGGCTGGGAGGCGTGGGCGTCTGGGGTCCAAGCAGTCAATGGTGACTCGTGAACTGATTGTGTGGATAATTCCGATCAGAGGGCAGGGTACGCGGTGCCTGTGTTAATCAGGACGGCGGTTGGCAACTGGGGCTCTACAGGGGACGAACTGCAAGCAATGAATGCAGGAGCTGAAGTTGGCATTTTCTTGTTCTAACCATTTGGTGCCTGCAGCTTGTTCCTGGGTCACATGACTAGGTGTTGTTGACAGTTGGCCTTTGCATATTCCTTACCCAGACAGCATCACAATAGAGGGTCTGGTTGTTGGCAGAATGGACCATCTTTGGCAGGATGTGGGGGGCAGAGCTATCACCTACCACACTTGCGCTTCAAAGGCACTGGCCCAGCTCAAATTCGAAGGAATTCACTCTAGCCTATTGTGCTCCAAGACAGACTGGGACTGGAGCAGAGAGGCAGGAAATTCCAGGCACCTCTGTAGAGGGATATGCTAGACGCTTCTCCTACTTCAAAGTAGGTACCAGGTATTAAAAGGGGACCCTCAGATCCACTCTTCAAATCACTTCTGGACCTGTGGAAGAATCAGAAGGACTGCTCATCTGCCCTGTGGCTCTGCCGCTCCGTTGCCTTGCTGCCCTACCTGCAAGAGGGGCCGCTCTTCTGCCCCTCTATGGAGAAGACCTGTACCTACACCTTGAACCCAGGACCACCAGAGTGACTCCAAGGGCTAGTTGGCTGGCCTCCTGTTCTGAGCTACAGGGACACAACAAACTCTATCACCCATGAACCTTGCACCTGGACTATGCCTGCTATGAACCATAACACCTACACCTGGTGGCTCCAATGTCCTGGACCCTTGGAAGTGAAGATAAAGGTGCTTTACCAACCTACCTGTGGTCTACCACAGAACTATTGCAGCACAACAAAACAGAAGCAGCCCTTGCAGCACCCATCAGAACTGACACAGTGCAGCGCACCTCCACGCAAAACTCACATTGCAGCCCTTGCAGCTCCTCATTGGAACCGACGCAGCGTGACCCAATTCTATGCAGGACCCCGCATCACGCATCAGTACCAACGTTGCACGATGCATCTTGTTGCAGGATCCCACATCACATTTGGAAACACTGCTGCGTGCTGCAATGCCTACATCATCGGCATAAAGTACAATTCTCAGCTGGTCTAACCCAGTCACAGTATCCGGCCCACACTCCATTGTGGTTGGCATGAATTTGTGACTTTCCCTCTGTCTTGCACAACCAGGTAATCACAGTTGGCGCTTTGTGCTTTTAAGCACTAATTTTTTCACCTCAACCTTTAAATTTACATATCTCTGGTTATGCTAACTGTACTTTTGTTGTTTTTTTGTTGTCAAATAATGTAGTAAATTTACTCTATTTTTCTAAATCGGTGTGGGATTTTTCTGTGTTATATTTTTATTTTATTACTGTTTAAGTGCTGCATAATTATTTCACACACTGCCTGAGTTAAGCTTGACTGCTTTTATGCCACGTTACTAAGGGGATAAATACACATTAATTTAGTGACTTTTGGGGTACAAGGATAGTAGTTGCCTCTTGGGTAGGGTTTCAACCCACTCAAACAAAAACCCAATTTCTCACACCTTCCTCCCTTGAAAACAAAACAGATGACAATGCCTTGACAAGACAATATTGGGCAATCAGGATGACTCCCTTTTGAACTTAAATGACATGCCTGGAGCAAACTAAAAAGTAAAGAACCAACAAGGTCATGCAAAAAGATTTCAACTTGACAAAGAATGTCGCCAACATCCTCCTCATAGGACCTTAACACACCACCAACAATTACCTAACCAGGAACACAGCAAAGAGTCAACCGAAACCAAAACTAGCACCCCTCAACCCTCACTCAGCCCATGGCAGGGCCTCTCGTGAATAAGCAACTCACGCTTCCAATTTACAATGACAGTCTTTCAACCCTCAGTCAACCCATAACAGCAGGGCATCCAGTGAATTTTGCGATGGGTTTTTTCCAAGCCTAACTTGAGCAATATGTAATGGGTGTCTTTCAACCCACACTCATCCTAGAACAGGATGTATCGCGAATAGAATAACAGGTACCTTTCGAGTCGACTTCCACTAGCAACGTTCAGAGGGGGTTTTGCAACACTCCCACAGGCAATATGGAACGGGTGTCTTACAAATCGTAAATCCTCCCTTAACAGGGCATTTTTTGAACAACACATTGGGTATCTTCAAACCCTCACTCATCCCATAACAACAGGACATCTAGTGCATTTTGCAATGTGTCGCTCCCAACCCTTACTCAAGGTATTAGGAATACGTTTTTCATACCTTCGCTCATCCTTTATCAGGGCAGCTCATGAATAATTCAATGGATATCTTTCACCACTCACTCACATCATAACAGGACACCTTGTGAATGATGCACACAAGTGTGCAGCTGCAGGTATTTCAAAGTATTCTTACAACAGATAGTATTACAGCACACATATCTGCTTACCCTAGCTGAGGAATAACACAAAACAAAACAGTCTCCTAAGCATAATGACTGTAGGAATAGTACAATGCTTTTGAGGGAAGAAATGCAATAAACATGAAAGCTCAATTCACTCCTCTACGTTACACTTCAGAACACTCAACATTGATGAACTCACAAATGGCAATAGTCAGTCAAAAATTAACTTTATTTGGTTTATCACAACCATAAAGTATACATGTACAAATTTCAATTTAATAGAAAAAGGATAACATTCATTTTCTTAAAATATATTTTCCGATTCTTAAATAGTAAAACCTTATTTTCCAGACCCCATTTTTAGGTTGTTTCAGCTTTTAAAAGTAAAGTCTCTACTATTTTCATAAATTTTACCCCGCGACATATTAAAATGTTCGAACCAGCTCCCATCCAGCTGATATACTATGGAAATAGTTAGCTAATGTGACTATTTCATACTCATAACACTATCACGAAATTCTAAAATGTCCCACAGTGCTAGTTTCTTAAAACAAATGAACATTTTACTAAAATACAGCAGCAATAATTTCAATGAAAATGCCACACGAGTCTCCCAAGAAACAAAGCTTCTCTATGCAAGATAGAAATATGTTGGGGGCAAAAGGTTTGAATGTCTGGAAAAATAATCCTACCTGCTTTTTGCTTAAAACCATAATACGGAAAGGCAGAGTGTTTACATAAACCTTGAGGAATGTCTTACATTTATTGCAAGGCTGTACATTTTTGAAAGATGTCATGCTTCCTACTTGAATAATGATCAAACACTCTTGTAACCATCTTTGTGGTGCACATGAACCTGCTCCTCACCTAAAGGTGGCACCAGAAAAAATGTGCATGTCTTTTAAATAAAATGTTTTTTTAACTATTTTAAATTTGGACTAGTTAAAAATGCAGTCTATTTTCTCTGTTGCCACCACGATGGACAGCTGTGTGTTCCTGTATTTATCATTCATTAAAAAGCTGCCCAGTCCCTCTAAGATGAGATCCAAAGATGCAGAGATGAGCTCGTGCCAGGAGCTACTTTGTCTGTCATTATATGTAATTTGTATCCCGTAAATACCAATAAAAATATATAAAAAATAAAAAAAAGAATATACAAGCTGAACAAACCAGCTAGAGCATGCGATGCAACAACACAAAAGTAAAACCGCAGTTACAGAAATGCTCGCATTACGTACATCCCCAGTGGACCAGTTGTCAGCGGTTAGTGAAGCAAAACATCATAATAATGTCCATGCCAGTAGAGTTAGCAATTCAGTGACAGCATCACACCTTATGTAGACTTGTATCCACCACAGACATTATCCAACATTATAATCCCTGACACTCCAAGCTGGGACCATACAACAACAGAAAGTGAACAACTTTGGAAATTCTGAAGAGATAAAGGCCATATTACAGCTCTGCGGTTTAGTTTCATCAAAACGCTTGCAGGCAGGCTTTTCTCCCGACTTCTTTCATGCGCTGGATTTTATTCCCAGCACATTTCCTCTGCGCGCCTGCTGTTTCTCCTTGTGCACTTTCCCGCTGTTCTTCCTTCCTAAGTTGTACGTTAACTCTTTGTTGCACTCCCAGCACCACTTCACAGAGCGTTTTCCCCGGGCAGCCGGCTCTTTCTAAGCAGCTGGAAGGATTCTCTTCCGTCTCTCTCTCTTGACCACTTCTGTGACTGTCTGAAGATAAACTCTGGCGAGGCACCCAGTTCTTATTTCTTCTTCTTTCAACTTCTTTCACATGCGTGAGTTTTTTAATGTCCTCTCCGGTGTTGCCAAGCTCCCTGCGCACAGTAATCCGTATGAAGTGCAGTACAAAAAGGTAACGTCTTTATTTACAGATCAGACAACACTTGTTGCGCACTATTTACAAAGTGACGCATCTAAGCAGATGTGTCACTTTGTAAACCCCTGCGCTACATTATACCTGCGTCAGGTATAATGTATGCAGAGGGGGCGTTCCTCCGCAAAAAGCCTCGTAATAGTGATGCAGTGAAATCTATGAGATTTCACTGCGTCACTTTTAGGACGCTGTTGCGTCAAAATCTTGCGCCTGCCTCAGAGCCGGTGTAAGACTGACGCAAGCCCTCTCACATGGGGCTTTCCCCATGTGAAAAGACGCATTGCTGGAGTTGCGTCACTTTTGTGACACACCCCAGCAATGCATGACTTTTGCGCTTACAGATACGTCAGAAATACTGACGTATCTGTAACTCCTTGCGACATGATGCGTCATACATTAAATATGACGCATCATTGGTGTCGCAAGGAGTGCGCAGTGAAAAGTGACGCATAGCTGTTTTCACGCAGCGATGCGTCACTTTTCATAAATGCGGCCCCATGAACTGACCATCAGCTGCAAAGAAGGCGTGGCAAATTTGTTTTCAATTCTATTCAAAAATTCTTTATTTCGGCCAATTTGGCCATAAAAGAGTGCACAGTAAAAGGAAAAAGGGAAGAAAGGGGGAAGGAAGGGTAGGTAACATTTAAAATTCATTTGTATACAGATGACAAAATTTTCGTACAGGCAAAAATACCCACTCAACTATGCCACATTAAAATTAATTAAAAATAGCATCAAATTCAGCACACTTGTTTCTGAGCTTTAAGGCTAGCAATCAATTTCTACTAATTTACGCCTCTTACACCACATAGCTAGCAGAAATTTAGAGAGTGCAAAAACAATAGGGCTCAGTGTACTGGTTTTTAAAATTCTAAAAGCATCCAAGCAATGTTTAAAACCCAGGTTTCTGCACAATGGTATCAGTCAATATTTTCTTGATTTTGTTTTAAAACATTGAAAAGAGAATTGTGCTCAAAACAGTCTTAGGAACTATAGACAATAACATGAGTCTAAGTGGCAAAATACCTAAATCAATACAAGATAGGCCTGATCTCTCTTTTTATGTGCAACGCTCTCTGTCTTGACTGATAGTCTCCACCCAGAATGTGGAATCTGTACAGTTTTAAACTTACTATTAACTCGTAGTTTGTCAACACAAAAAAAAGAGAAAAGGTACACAAAAGTGCAAGGTTACCATTGTAAAACAGGCCCAGAATTGGGGATAAATGGAACACCATGCTCTGATCCAAATTAGGTTTATTTAGATATCAAGTGACAGCATTTGGTCTGTGAAATGTGCCCGAAGCCTTTCAGGTTTTTTTTTATCACTGAAGCCCTTTGATAATTTATCAACGTTTTTGCAGTCGACTATCTAGATACCATTAATTTATTAAAAAATAAACAGGCATACAGTCAAAATGTCAGATCCATCATTAAATGATGAAGAAAATATCAGTGGTATGCTAAGTTAAATAAAATGCGAATCTGCTCCAAATAAACTAGAGTTTTTTTTGGGTTCATTGTAACTTTGACTGAAATCCATATGGACTCTAAAAAAGTAGACATGGTTTTACAACGATTGCCAGTAACCTTTTAAAGAAGGAGATGATATTTTAGGGGCTTCTTCACAAGCTGATTGTGCCCATGCTGCATCACTTTTATTGATGTACCGGCAGGGCAATGGGCTTCCCCATAATTACAAAGCCATGTCAAGTCACCCTACGTTTCATTTCTCCTCGTTTTTTCCTCTTTCTATACGAGGGAAATGCCTTTATTGATTGTTTTTGTGCAGGAAGGAGTCCCTTTCTGCACAAAAATAATCATCCCCCCCAGTGCACGCATAATTGCAAAATGATGCAAGGGTGTCTGCACAGGTGCAGGGCTTGTAGTTCCGTAGTTTGATGGTCTGATGTTCGGTAGTTCCGAACCCGTTCAATAAAGGTCGTTGGAAATAGACGATTTTGGTGTCAGCGGACCGCAAATCACGAGTGCGGTATGTATGAGTATTTTCGCATTAATCGATCAATGAGAACACTATGTATTTAGGGATTTCTTTTGAACCCTCGGGTTCCATTTTATGAACAGCAGCCATTTTGTGTGGTTGCTCTCACATAGGCCGATGACTACGGCCAAGCGAGTCCTTGAGACACGTACACCTTAGCTGACTTCTGAATGACCTGGCCGAACTGACTCCCTTGCCCGAGGCTGACCTCGCTGAGCCAGTTCCTTGTTAAGCAGCTGGTCAGATAAAGGTCAAAGAGCAGGACGTGCCGAAGTTTACAGTGCACTGCACCCACCTTTCTATCTGGCTTCCAATCTGTTTCTGCTCCTTCCTTTACGACATGATTACTGATTTGGGTTGAGGTTTTATGATGGGTTTGTCCGGCCTGATCGAACAAGAAATTGGAATGTGCTTGGTCCTTTCTGGTGGGCTGGACAACGGAAAGTGGGTTTGTCATCATGCGATAAGTTTGAAATGTCACCATATGATTGGTCAATTTGTATGTAACTGATGCCACCTTTGGAATGTGATTTTTGGCATAAAAGACCATGCTCCGCTCCTTGAATTTGTGCAGTCTCTAGCGAACCACCCGTGTTGCGCTTCGTAGATCTCTGTTCCTGGTTGCTGCCAATAAACTTTGGTCTTTGACGTCATCAAGAAGCGTCCCGTGTCTCTGTTTGCCAAGGCAGGGGAACTCGAAGGCATCAGGCGTTTTCCCTGGCGCCGCTAGGTTCTAAAACCTGGTCCTTCAGTTGGCGCCCAACGTGGGCGACTTCAGCTGTACCGGTCCAAGCCTGAAGATCGCGGAGAGCTTCGTGTGGAAATTCTGGAGGAAGACCTGCCACTTCATCGACCCCTGTATGTCGTTGTGGTCCGAAAGTCTTTGCTGCGAGGTTCCCTGCTTTCCGACGGCTACGAAGGACTGCTGCCCTGACTGTCGCCCTGTCTTGGAGCCATAGACAATTTGTAGAGCGAGACGATAGACGGGTCTTCGGATGACACCATCGACATTTCATTTAAGTATGAGTGGAGCGTCTCCTAGTCCTTAGTTTGTTTTTGTAACCCTTCGTGGATCGCTTTGATTTGGTACCTGCAGGCCCCAAAGCCAAGGGACTCGTGTATTCACGAGGCTATCGTTTTTAGATTTCCCTTGAAGTTTGAAGCTAGACTAGTGAAGCAAACATGCCTGGTCTTAGCAGACTTGGAAAGATATTTGGGTGTGGTTGTTCTAAGGATTCCCGGTTAGAGGATTCGTGTCCGGTTCCTCCGATTGGAACTCCTACATATGATCTTTATGTGAAGCATGGTGTGGGCCCTATTAGTTATAATGACATCTGGGTAAAATATAAGAAGAAAGACGGTGTCCTACAGTGGCCCCATTACGGTAGCTTTGAAACTGAGATTTTAGATAATCTCGAAGTTAAGTTGTTCAAAAAGAAAGCCCGGCTGGCAATGTTTGACAATTTCCGCATCTGGCACAAAGAAGCCAAACAGAAAGAAATTAAAATAGCGAAGAAGAATAAACGAGGACGAGGTTTGTCAATGGTGCAAGCTGCTATAGCGTTTAGGGATAATGAGGGAGAGCAGGAGAGCGAACAGATGCTTAGGGTTAGGAAGTTAGCGGTAGATAAATGCTACCCAGTTTTGCTGTGTAAAGAGCAGGAAGAAAAGAAAGATCTTGCGAAAGATCCTTTAATGTCGCATCTTTTGAGTTCGCCACCCCCTTATGCACAGAATGCTATGGCACCACCGCCACCAGTTGTGATTCCACAACCTCCGGTTGTTGTGCCACATGAAATTCCTCCACAGCCAGCTCCTTTTCCGTTGGCTACTATTCCTTTGGCGCAGCCTTCTCAGGGGCCGCCAACTTTGCCTCCTTCTTCGTCTGCTACTCCTACGCCTATCTATAATACTCCTTCTGTTCCGACTTTGGATTCTTCTCCTATTGTTCCATCTTCTCTTATTCTTTCACCTTCTCCTTCTGCTAGACAGAGAATGACTGCTGCAGTTTCTGGTTTCTTTTCTCCATTGTTGGGACAATTGGGTATGTCTCCTATTAGTGAGCGTAGACAATCGCGTAGTCAGTTGCCGGACACAGATGAGCGTACAGTTTTGGATCACCTGGCACGTAAATGGATTATGTACGCTTCTCAGTATGATCTTGAGGGTGTCATGGATTTCTTCCTTCAATGGGAAGCACCAAAGCAACGGTACGTTTTTGACATGATGTGTGTGTTCCTCCATGACCAATGGGTTGAAGAAGTAGGTAAAGCTCCTAATGAGTTATACCGAATATGTTCCGAATTTGCTAAAGGGACCGTTGTGGGTCCTCATGATGTTGGGAGAGCAGTTGCGACTATATTGTCATTTCGTAGTGATACTCCTTCTGAGCGATTGTTTGAGCCTGATTCGTCGGTTAGGAGGGCAGCACGTCAATATCCGATGCGAGAGGTTCCTCCAGTTTAGAGACCTGCTGATCCTAATGCTGCTCCACCTGTTGTTGCACACTTTCAACGAGTATGGGTACATGTTCCTTGGAAGCGTGTTGAGGTTTTAGCAATCAAGCAGTCTTTGCCTGATCCGCGCAAAAATCCGGCGGGATATTTAAAGAGCTCACTCAGACTGTGGGTTTGTGCATCATGAATTTAGCAGACATAGATATGTTGTTTGGAAATGTTGTTCCACAGCCTATTTGGAGTACGATTCGACATACGGATCATGACCGAGAATTGGGCGATACATGGGATAATATTTGTGCTGCGAATGATAGACAAGTAGGAGGTGCTAAGCCTGAAGATATCATTGGTCAACTCCCTGGTAGGATAATTAATTATATGAAGACTTTGTTGCCTGAAGTGCGTGTAAATTGGGACAAATTGTCTGCGTGTAAGCAGAAGAAAAATGAAACAGTGTCTGATTTTTTCACGCTGTTTGAAGAGACCTTTGTAGATCATAGTGGTCAGGATATGGCTACCGAAGGTGGCCAGAGATTGTCCGTCGACAAATTTGTGCATAATTTGCTTCCCGAGTTGTGCACTAAGCTGAAAGACTCTGAGAGTCCTTGGGCTGTTTCCACGTCAGTGCAGATTTTAGCTACGGCCCAGTACTATGAAAATAGGCGCAAAGATGAAATAGAGAAAGCGGATAAGAAGACTAAGGAATTGAAGACTAAAGTTCTTCTACAGCAAGCTTATCCACCCCGTACTAATAATCACCGCGATTATCAGCAGAATCAGCAATATTCGAGAAACTCGCAGAGAAACGAGTCTTCTCAACAGCGTTTTCCGTATGGGCCTAATCAGTGTGTGTATTGCAAAGAAGAGGGCCATTTCAAGAATAGTTGTCCGGTTTTGTTACAGCGCACAAATGGTGCTTCTGGTGTGAGAGGTCGAGGTGCTCAACAAGCACCTAGAGGTAGAGGTCGCGGACAGAATGGGCGTTCTTTGCCTCCACAAAATTCAATGAATAGTTTTGATCAGCAGCAGGGTTCGTCTGGTAGGACAGCTCAGTACTATACGGATGATTACTACGTCGAAGGTGAGGAAGTGGATGGTAATGATTGCTAGGACAGCCATGGACAAAGAGAGGGAGTTGTTTCAGTTCCAGTAGATCAGAGTGGACCTTATGTTGAAGTGATTGCATCAGGTGTGTCAGAGCCTTTTCTATTAGATACTGGTGCAACGAAGAGTTCTTTAATACCCTCTAAGCTCCCTGGCGCACCTTTGTCTGGCTTTGAGAATGTTTCTGTAGGTTTTTCTGGCGCCCCGGTTACGAATCCGATTTCTGCTCTATTGTCTCTTTCTATTGGACCTCGTAAATTTGAAGCACCCCTCATCTTGACTACAGGTTGTGGTGGGAACTTGTTGGGATTGGATTTATTGAAGAGATTGTATGCGACGTTGTATTGCTCTCCGTCAGGAGTACATCTTACTTTGGGTGAGAGAGTGATCTCTCCGATGTACATATCGAGAGACAGACTTCCACCTGAATTGTCTACTTTTTCAGACTCATTGTGGGCAACTGGTCCAAATGATGTCGGTCTTTCAGAGATTCCACCATATGTTGTGACATTGAAGTCGAATGCTAAGTTACCGCGCATTCCACAGTACCGCATCTCGAGTGATGGTGAGCGAGCACTTTTGGCGATCATTTATGATTTGATTGAAAAGAGTGTGATTGAGGAAACGAGAGGTAATGTGTGCAATAGTCCTGTTTTGCCTGTTCTGAAGAGAACAGATTCTTCACAGCCTCCTGTATATAGGTTTGTGATCGATCTTCGTGAAGTGAACTAGATTGTTGTCCCACAATTTCCTGTTGTGCCCGATATTACAGCTTTGTTGACTCTGATTCCGGCTACGGCCACATGGTTTTCGGTGATTGACTTGAAGAATGCTTTCTTCAGTATCCCGATTGCCATAGAGAGTAGAGATATCTTTGGATTCTCTTTAGGAGGACGAAGTTTTCGCTTTAAGCGCGCTCCTCAAGGCTATTGCGAGAGTCCGTCGATCTATAGCCCGCAACTTGATCTGTTGGTTCTACCTGATGGTGCTGCCCTTATTCAATATGTTGACGACTTGCTAGTTGCTGCTGACAATGAAGAGATTTGTAAAGAAGCCACGTTGTCGTTGTTACGCCACTTGTCTGATTTTCATCACAAAGTTTCTCTCTCCAAGTTGCAATATTGTCGACAAGAAGTAACCTATTTAGGTCACCTCTTATCGAAGGAGGGAAGGAAACTGACCCCAGAGAGAATTCAAGCCATTGCGAAAATGAGTGTTCCTACGACACAGAGAGAAGTACGTGCGTTTTTGGGTATTACGTCATACTGTAGACAGTGGATCCCTAATTTTTCTTTGTTAGCGAAGCCTTTGATAGCTCTCACTGTTAAGGATACTCCGAAACCTATTCCTTGGACTGACGAATTTCAGAAGAGCTTTTCCGAATTACGCAATGCGTTGTTTCCGGCTCCTGTGTTGGGTACTCCCGACTACAGTAAGCCTTTCACATTGTATGTCCACGAGAGAGAAGGATGTGCATTGTCAGTGTTGACTCAACAGTTTGGCGATAAGCAACGTCCATGTGCCTATTTTTCGTCGACTTTAGATCCGGTAGCTAGAGCGTTGCCGAGTTGCTTGAGAGCTACAGCGTCAGTGGCTGTTTCGATTCGACAGTCTGCTGGTTTGGTGATGGACAACACGTTGATCGTAATGGTTCCACATGCAGTGGATACCTTGTTGAACCGTACAAAGACACAGCACTTAACTAGTGCTCGGTTGTTGGGTTACGAGTTGACCTTGTTAGCGAGTCATGTGCACATTAAACGATGCAACACGTCGAATCCAGCCACGTTGTTGCCAATTTCAGCTGAGACACATAATGACACAGAACAGCATGATTGTTTTCTGAGAACTGAGGAAGAAACGAAAGGGAGAATAGACCTTAGGGATACTCCTCTTCCAGAGTGTGATGGTACCTTGTGGGTTGATGGTTCGTGCTTTAAGTTGCCGAATGGTAATACGACTGTGGCATATGCTGTTACGACTTTGCATACGATTGTTGAAGCTGCACGTATCCCACATAATTCAGCGCAAGCAGCAGAGTTGATTGCATTAACGAGAGCATGTGTGTTGGCAAAAGGAAAATGAGTGAATGTGTATACTGACAGCCAGTATGCGTTTGGTGTGGCTCATAGTTTTGGACGTTTGTGACATGAACGTGGGTTTTTGACTTCGCATGGAACAAAGATTCAACATGGGTAGTTGGTGAATGAACTCCTTGAATCACTTACTTTGCCGTTGCAAGTAGCGATTGTGAAATGTAGTGCCCATAAGAAAGTTATGGATGATGTTGGTCGCGGAAATGCGTTTGCGGATGAAGTTGCGAAAGAAACTGCGAGAAATGTGGTGAGCCGAATGTATGTTGCAGGTCCGGCGAGATGGGTTCCAGAGAAAAGTATGTGTGAAGATACGATTGAGAGTGTGAAATCCATCCAAGCTGAAGCTTCAGAGAGAGAGTTGAATGAATGGAGAGAAAGTAAGGGTAGATTGGATTCGAATGGTTGTTGGACTGATTTGTCCGAGCATCAAAGATGGTTGTTGCCTGACGCGTATGTGCTTCCAGTTGTTACAATGGCTCATGGGATGGCACACATCAGCGTGAAAGGGATTTGTAAATTGTTGGCTCCGGTTTGGCAGAATGCAGGGATTCCCAAATGTGCAGGGAATTTGGTTAAAAACTGTATGGTGTGTTTGATGTACAATCCTGGTAAAGGAACTCCAACACCAGCTGGTCATTTTGCTCCTCCTACGTATCCTTTCGAGGCTTTGCAGCTAGATTTCATCCACATGGAGAGGTGCAACAACCTGAAATATGTTTTGGTGGTTGTTTGCTCCTTGTCTAGATGGGTGGAAGCTTATTCTTTGAAGGACAATACTGCCTTGTCCACAGCGAAAGCCCTAATCAAGGAATTTTTCCAGAGATTCGGTTTGCCGAGAATTATCTGGAGTGACAATGCGAGTGAATTTGTGGGTCAAGTAATGAAGAAAGTATGTGAGGGATTAGGAATTGTGCAGAAGTTCCAAGCTGCAAATCACCCCCAATCAGCTGGTTTAGTCGAGTGCTATAATGGCACTTTGAAGTTAAAGTTGGCCAAAATCCAAGCGAGCACTGGTTTACAATGGCCAGATGCTTTGCCTTTAGCGCTCCTGTCCACAAGAATGACTGTGCATTCACGAATGGGTTTGAGTCCGTATGAGGTTGTGTTTGGTCGCCGGCGAATATTTGGGGCGTACCAAGACCAACAAAGTTTAGTGACCTCGAGTACCCTGTATTGCTTGATTACTTGCACGAACTGACGGCTAAACTGCGTGTTTTACACCAACAGTTTTATGAGAGTTTGCCACAAGCTTTTGATGATCCAGGTCACGCCATTGAACCCGGCCATTGGATCTTCATTAGGAACTTCCAGCGGAACAAGAATGATCAGCCCCGTTCGACAGGACCACATCTAGTTCTCCTGTCGACACGTTCTGCAGTTTGAGTGCAAGGCAAGAAACACTGGATCCACGGCGTACACTGCAAACGGGCTCCATTGCCCTTACCGTACGATCGGTGGGTCCAGGAAGGACTCCCAGACTCTGAAACAGAAACTGTGCCACGATTTTTGCCATTCAGCGATGCCCGTTTGATTGTAACAAACTCTGAGAAAGAAAGTGACGATCTCTTGCAAGAAGCTGTGCCTCCTTTGAATCGATTGAACACTACTGAGCCTGAGCTTTTATTCAAAGAACAATCCTTGCCTGAAAAAGATAGTTATAATTTACGACCAAGAGTCGTGGGACTAATAAAATAAATGAAGTTTTTATGATTTTTCTGTTTACAGGTTAACTCTCCACCGAGGATCTACTTATTTTTGTTTTACGAACCGCCATCCGGGTTCAGCTGTAGGGTCGCGGTTGCCGAAGTCTTTGGAGTGCAAGCCTGAGACACTAGGTCGAAGATTTTGGTTGGCCTAAGGGAGTTGCCCTGGGTTGACAGAGGCATTCCTTAGCATAGAACACCCTACCATCGCGAGCAGCATATTTAGTTAGGATGGATTTCTTCGAGTTGGAGAGACCTGTAAGGACAATGAATTTCAAGAATAAGATATACAAATTGATCACACGGAAAAGATTTTTAATACGGTGCTTGTTTTTGTTATTGAGTTTAATGATATTTATAATTGGTTATGTGACATTCTCTTTTAAAGTGACGTTTATTCCCACTGTGCAACCTACACCTCCACCTACTATTTCTTCCCATTCTTTTCACCCTTTGCCTAAACATGAGGTAGTTAGACGATTGGAATTTGCCAATAATTCCTTTATTCAACTTTTGCACCAACACCAGTTAGTGATGAATACAATGAATTGTTGGATTTGTGGTCTAATGCCCCATACGACCGATAAAGGTATTCCGTACTTAGTTTTGCCTTTTAGCCTCACTGGTTCTATTTGGGCTTATAGAACGATGTTTATCTATACCCATAGTGTCTATCCCCAACGTTCACCGAAGGACAACCTGAAGAATAGTGCTGTAGCTAGAGGCATAGTCAACATGGTTAAAGGGACTAATGCAGTTGAAACTATTCCAAAAGATGAGAAGCAACCATATAGTGGATGGGACGTTACTGGATATGGAGTTAGTTTGAGTGTTAACCAGCGAGCGAAATGTTCTCCACCGATTTGGATAGTGCCCCATCAGGGTCGCTATTCTCTGCAGGGTAATGGCAAGAATCCGAGAGCTCAGCTAGGGAATAGCGTTTGTACTGACACCTATGTATTTACGTCTCAGACTTCCCCTGCATTTCTAGCCACTAAGGGTACTTATTTTGTTTGCTACGACAAAGCATATACATGGTTGCCCCCTGACTTTTCGGGCACATGTTTTGTTTCCTTCCTGTTGCCTCCCACTTTTACAGCTGCGGCAGATTACCATAGGACAAGAGTTGCTAGAGGTGTCTTCAGTCAGGAAGACACTGCAGGGCAAGAATTCAGAGATTTCTTTAAGGGTATTCTGCTGTTCTGGGGACCGATGGCAAACAGCAGGAATATTCGCCAGTTGACGAGAGTGGTTGAGTCCACCATAGTCGAAACTGCCGGTGCCCTTAGTAACTTGACTGCTGTGCTCCAGTCGGATAGACTTATGACACTTCAGAATAGGGTTGCTCTTGATGTCATACTAGCAGACCGAGGTGGAGTATGCAAACTGATTCAATCGACCTGCTGTGTTTTCATTCCAGACAACGCTCCGTCAGTCTTCCAGGCCATTTCCAAATTACATAAGATCTTCGATTCTGTCCATATAGACAAAGGAGATTGGTCATTGATGGGATGGTTCTGGGGATTGATATCTACTTGGGGATGGAAGATTCTGATGGTCATTGGGATGGTCTTAGCTATCCTTTTCCTGTTCTGTCTCTGTGTACAGTGTGCTCCTGCTATTTGTGGCCTTTGTGCTACTTCGTGTGCAAGGAGACCTGTCCAGAGAGAGGTACTAAGTACTAGGATGATGCTACAGCAACATATCGATGATTTGATGAATATAGATCCAGATTCAGATTAACATGGGTTTGGGTTTGTTGCCTATGTAGGGCAAAAGGAGGGTCTATAGTTCCGTAGTTTGAGGGTCTGAGGTTCGGTGGTTCCAAACCCGTTCAATAAAGGTCGTCGAAATAGACGATTTTGGTGTCAGCGGAACAGCATATCACGAGTGCGGTATGTATGAGTGTTTTCGCATTAATCGATCAATGAGAACACTATGTATTTAGGGATTTCGTTTGAACCCTCGGGTTCCATTTTGTGAACGGCAGCCATTTTGTGTGGTTGCCCTCACATAGGCCGATGACTACGGCCATGCGAGTCCTTGAGACATGTTTACCTTAGCTGACTTCTGAATCACCGGGCCGAACTGACTCCATTGCCCGAGGCTGACCTCGCTGAGCCAGTTCCTTGTTAAGCAGCTGGTCAGGTAAAGATCAAAGAGCAGGACGTGCCGAAGTTTACAGTACACTGCACCCACCTTTCTATCTTGGTTCCAATCTGTTTCTGCTCCGTCCTTTACGACATGATTACTGATTTGGGTTGAGGTTTTAAGATGGGTTTGTCCGGCCTGATCGAACAAGAAATTGGAATGTGCTTGATCATTTCTCGTGGGCTGGACAACGGAAAGTGGGTTTGTCGTCATGCGATACGTTTGAAATATCACCATATGATTGGTCAATTTGTATGTAACTGATGCCACCTTTGGAATGTGATTTTTGGCATAAAAGACCATGCTCCGCTCCTTGAATTTGTGCAGTCTCTAGCGAACCACCCGTGTTGTGCTTCATAGATCTCTGTTCCTGGTTGCAGCCAATAAACTTTGGTCTTTGACGTCATCAAGAAGCGTCCCGTGTCTCTGTTTGCCAAGGCAGGGGAACTCGAAGGCATTGGGCGTTTTCCCTGGTGCCGCTAGGTTCTAAAACCTGGTCCTTCAGTCTGCTGTTTGTGCACCGGTGCAGGGGAGAGGGACAGGAATGCTCTTTATCTTGCAGATACTGTGCATTCATGTCCTTTAATTTCCACTCACACCTGCTCAGCAGGAAAGCTTACTGCGCAGTCATGTTCAATATATTGTAAATGAGACCCTAAGTTTTTAGTAAATGTTGAACGAGCTTTTTTAGATTTAAAAAATATGCCACTTCACCCATTTTATAACATTTAGACACGTCTGTATCCTGGGCCTGATTCACAAAGGTAAACTTACACTTTTATGAAATGTTCCTGTTGTTTGTTTTTCACAAAGGTATTTTACTAGTAGTATCGTTATCACTGCAGAGTCTCTGCACAATCAAAAGATTGGACACAACTTTTTTTTATGTGCAGTGACTCCACAATCATAAAGATACTACTAGTAAAATATCTTTGTGAATAGCAAACAATCATAAACTTACACAAAAGTGTAAATTTATCTTTGTGAATCAGATCCCCTGTGTTTTGGAGCAAATACTTCCCAGGTAGCAATAAGAGCAGTTTTTTTCACAAAAGAACCCTAGTACTGGTCAACCACACCCGTTGCTTTCTCTTTTCAGAAACTATATTTCAAAAGAGATTAATTGCACAGTTGCAGATCAAGAGGCAATTTTCATTCGAGTAGCTTTTGAGAAATGGTGACATTATTTAGTGGGCTTTCAACATACTATCACATAATTCGCTTTTTATTGTAACATACAATTTTAAAAATCTGCAAAACCATTTCCAACGAGGCAACTGAGAAAGGCTGAACTTTTTGGGGATTATGATTTTTCAATCCAATTTCATCCAGGCCATAAAAATGATATGGTGGGTCAGCTATCACTTCGAGGTTATTGTGGAAAAATAATTGGGTACTGCTAATCCCTCAAATATCTTACCCAATGAAAATGAATTGTCATGTTAATTGAGGAATACGGGGCAAAAGTAATATCCTATGCCAATGACACGCAGTTGTTGTTTACTTACGAGAAGGATAAGGAGCTGAGAATAAGTGAAATAAACACCTGCCTGGCAAAGGTGGTTTCCTGGTTTAGGCAAAGTCAAATGCGATGTAATTCAGAAAAGTGCAATGGAGCTAATGGTGGCCTAGGGATATGTCCCCTCCAGCAAGCCCAGTCACCACCGTTAAAAACCTTGAGGTGAAACTGGATGTGGACATGTCCATGAAGTCCCAGGTTAGGCCGGCACTTGCTTTGGCCTTCTAAAAATGTTGAGAAACTTCCTTCCCTTACTTCCAGTCATGCATAGAACTGTGGTCCAAGCCCTGTTAATGTCTAAGCTAGACTATGTCAATGCTCTGAACTTCGGCCTCCATGATTATATTCTAGCCCACCTGTAGGTGGTACAAAACGCAGCAGCAAGGGCCATACTCATGAATGAACTGAGGACACTTGGCATCTCTTTTGAAGTCCCTGCACTGGTTCCCGGTGCAAAAGAGGGTAACTTCCACAACATAGGCAACACCAGACACTTCCAATACAGACAATACCTGAAGACCACGACTCACAATGCAGTGGGAATGCACAGTACTCAAATTACCTTAGTAAGTACAGGTAGGGAAAATGCATCCCACCTGCACCCAGCCCAGCAGCCACTGCATCACACTACCAACATCACAAAGGCCTGCGCTGCCACAGGCTCTGTGCATATGCAGCCACTCCCAGCCAAAGTCACCCTTCTCAGAATATTCACTCCTGGATTGCTGCTGATGCTCCTTCATACGTGCATCAAGCTCAGGCTGTGTCATGGCCAGGATGTGGCCCATGAGTGGTGTCATGCTGCATCGTGCCAACCGCCCAGTGCGAGGAAGTGGCCCCAAGTTCATCTCCGCCATGTTCTTTGCCAGCCGGCTGATGGCGTCCCACCTCTTGTGGCAGTGGGTACACCGTCAGTTTGAGACACCCAGAGCCCGCACCTTGGCCGCAATGGCCCTCCACATGGCCTCACGCTGGTGTACCTTGAGCTGCAGGCATGGGAGACAAGCGGGGGAAATAATCAGTGACACTGTGTTGTGTGCCTACTTCCCTCAGTACAGTAGCATGATACAAACGCATCCCATCTCAACAGATATGTCTAATTGAAGCAAGAATACATCTCACATGGTACATCTGCATTGAAAAAGCTCATGTAAATACATGCAGGTGTGAGGCGGAACACAGTCCCTGCACATCTCACACACATGCAGGGTGCCAGCACTGAAACCCCTGTGTAGGCTGGTCACATCTCCTGTCCATTTTGAGGTTGAGCAAGACATACATCACATATCAATAAACCACACGAAAGATACCAAGGGTCTTAGCTGATTGTGTTCATGATTGGAACCTATATAGTGTCCCAAAACATATATACCAAGAGGTTATCGAGGAAATTGACACAGGAGAGGAGAGAGAAGTAGAGGTTTGAAAAGAAAAGAAAAGAAAAGTGTACCGGTCAGCCCACTCACTAGTGGAACTTCGTTTCTGGGTTTTTATGTTCACAACTGGTGTCCAATACGCTCTTCCACAGGAAAATCCTGAGGCTAGCTTAACTTGGACCCATCAGTTGAACCCTCAACTGAAGAAGATGAGAGTATGAAGGCTGAAGGTGCAAGTTGCAGTGCTCAAAATAGTGACAAAAGAAGAAGAATAAGAAGATAAATTCAAGTGATTAAAAATACCTATCTTGATGTCTTAAGAAACTTTATTAGGTGTGCCCATCAAGACGGTATAATTAAAAGCAGAGTGACAATAGTATGTAAGAAATTACTATTCACCATGAATGATATTTGGTCAACATGTTTCAGCCCTTAGGGGCCTTCGTCAGGACCTATGATGCACTACTGCAACACTTACCACGTGCTGTGCTTAATATTTTTCATAGTACAGACATATCCACTATGCAGTTGTATGTCTTTGTTTATCAACCTTCTCCTGTGAATAGAGTGAGACACACAAAGAGACAGAAAAAAGATATAGTCAAAATTAAATATATCCAATGTATTGGTGTTTGGTGTATCCATGTGTTATCACTTTTAACTCACCCAAATTTTAGGGAGGAATTGCCTCACCTCACCTGGCGCTCGCTCAGGAGAATGGAGGCCACGCGCTGAAAATTTCAAAAAAAGTAACTTGTTTATTTATCATGTAATTTGGACTGAAAAGCCAAATCTTTCCAGTGTGACAGAGCAAAGCAGAACAGACAGCCATAGGCTAGACTTAGATGACACCTCTAAGTAAGTGACAAAAGCTATGTTATAGTTACAATGTTTGCAATGTTTATATTTTCAAAGGAACGGGGGGGTTTGGCTTCGCTATATGAGCAAACTACTTTCAAAAATAGAATGATGACTATTCTTTCCAAACTCTATACTTGCAAGAAGTTGATATTGTGAAAAGGGGGTAAAGAAAAGCAAGTATTATCTGACATATGAATAGAAGGGAGAGTCATCCCTATCTTCAATTAAAGTTTAAAGGTAATTACTGAGCTACAAAGTATCCCTGGCACCACAGCTCAGCCAGCACTCACCTCTCCGTCGTTGCCTCGGTCTAAAAGCTGAGCCGAGGGGAAGGTGGTGTGGCTGTCTAGCGCTGGGATATTTCTACCTCAAAGGCGGACCAGAGAGAGAGCTGTCTCTGATCAGTGCGACTTCCTTGATAGGTTCGGAAGAAGGTCTTCGTGCATCTTGCTATTCGTCCGAGTCGATCCATATTGACGTTACTGGATATGGAGTTAGTTTGAGTGTTAACCAGTGAGCGAAAAGTTCTCCACCGATTTGGATAGTGCCCCATCAGGGTCGCTATTGTCTGCAGGGTAATGGCAAGAATCCGAGAGCTCAGCTAGGGAATAGCGTTTGTACTGACACCTATGTATTTACGTCTCAGACTTCCCCTGCATTTCTAGCCGCTAAGGGTACTTATTTTGTTTGCTACGACAAAGCATATACATGGTTGCCCCCTGACTTTTCGGGCACATGTTTTGTTTCCTTCCTGTTGCCTCCCACTTTTACAGCTGCTGCAGATTACCATAAGACAAGAGTTGCTAGAGGTGTCTTCAGTCAGGAAGACACTGCAGGGCAAGAATTCGGAGATTTCTTTAAGGGTATTCTGCTGTTCTGGGGACCGATGGCAAACAGCAGGAATATTCGCCAGTTGACGAGCGTGGTTGAGTCCACCATAGTCGAAACTGCCGGTGCCCTTAGTAACTTGACTGCTGTGCTCCAGTCGGATAGACTTATGACACTTCAGAATAGGGTTGCTCTTGATGTCATACTAGCAGACCGAGGTGGAGTATGTAAACTGATTCAATCGAGCTGCTGTGTTTTCATTCCAAACAACGCTCCGTCAGTCTTCCAGGCCATTTCCAAATTACATAAGATCTTCGATTCTGTCCATATAGACAAAGGAGATTGGTCATTGATGGGATGGTTCTGGGGATTGATATCCACTTGGGGATGGAAGATTCTGATGGTCATTGGGATGGTCTTAGCTATTCTTTTCCTGTTCTGTCTCTGTGTACAGTGTGCTCCTGCTATTTGTGGCCTTTGTGCTACTTCGTGTGCAAGGAGACCTGTCCAGAGAGAGGTACTAAGTACTAGGATGATGCTACAGCAACATATCGATGATTTGATGAATATAGATCCAGATCCAGATTAACATGGGTTTGGGTTTGTTGCCTATATAGGGCAAAAGGAGGGTCTGTCGTTCCATAGTTTGAGGGTCTGAGGTTCGGTGGTTCCGAACCCGTTCAATAAAGGTCGTCGAAATAGACGATTTTGGTGTCAGCGGAACAGCATATCACGAGTGCGGTATGTATGAGTGTTTTCGCATTAATCGATCAATGAGAACACTATGTATTTAGGGATTTCGTTTGAACCCTCGGGTTCCATTTTGTGAACGGCAGCCATTTTGTGTGGTTGCCCTCACATAGGCCGATGACTACGGCCATGCGAGTCCTTGAGACATGTACACCTTAGCTGACTTCTGAATGACCTGGCCGAACTGACTCCATTGCCCGAGGCTGACCTCGCTGAGCCAGTTCCTTGTTAAGCAGCTGGTCAGGTAAAGATCAAAGAGCAGGACGTGCCGAAGTTTACAGTACACTGCACCCACCTTTCTATCTTGCTTCCAATCTGTTTCTGCTCCGTCCTTTACGACATGATTACTGATTTGGGTTGAGGTTTTAAGATGGGTTTGTCCGGCCTGATCGAACAAGAAATTGGAATGTGCTTGATCATTTCTCGTGGGCTGGACAACGGAAAGTGGGTTTGTCGTCATGCGATACGTTTGAAATGTCACCATATGATTGGTCAATTTGTATGTAACTGATGCCACCTTTGGAATGTGATTCTTGGCATAAAAGACCATGCTCCGCTCCTTGAATTTGTGCAGTCTCTAGCGAACCACCCGTGTTGTGCTTCATAGATCTCTGTTCCTGGTTGCAGCCAATAAACTTTGGTCTTTGACGTCATCAAGAAGCGTCCCGTGTCTCTGTTTGCCAAGGCAGGGGAACTCGAAGGCATTGGGCGTTTTCCCTGGTGCCGCTAGGTTCTAAAACCTGGTCCTTCAGTCTGCTGTTTGTGCACCGGTGCAGGGGAGAGGGACAGGAATGCTCTTTATCTTGCAGACACTCACACCTGCTCAGCAGGAAAGCTTACTGCGCAGTCATGTTCAATATATTGTAAATGAGACCCTAAGTGTTTAGTAAATGTTGAACGAGCTTTTTTAGATTTAAAAAATATGCCACTTCACCCATTTTATAACATTTAGACACGTCTGTATCCTGGGCCTGATTCACAAAGGTAAACTTACACTTTTATGAAATGTTCCTGTTGTTTGTTTTTCACAAAGGTATTTTACTAGTAGTATCGTTATCACTGCAGAGTCTCTGCACAATCAAAAGATTGGACACAACTTTTTTTTATGTGCAGTGACTCCACAATCATAAAGAAACTACTAGTAAAATATCTTTGTGAATAGCAAACAATCATAAACTTACACAAAAGTGTAAATTTATCTTTGTGAATCAGATTCCCTGTGTTTTGGAGCAAATACTTCCCAGGTAGCAATAAGAGCAGTTTTTTTCACAAAAGAACCCTAGTACTGGTCAACTACACCCCGTTGCTTTCTCTTTTCAGAAACTATATTTCAAAGGAGATTAATTGCACAGTTGCATATCAAGAGGCATTTTTCATTTGAGTAGCTTTTGAGAAATGGTGACAATATTTAGTGGGCTTTCAACATACTATCAGATAATTCGCTTTTTATTGTAACATACAATTTTAAAAATCTGCAAAACCATTTCCAACGAGGCAACTGAGAAAGGCTGAACTTTTTGGGGATTATGATTTTTCAATCCAATTTCATCCAGGCCATAAAAATGATATGGTGGGTCAGCTATCACTTCGAGGTTATTGTGGAAAAATAATTGGGTACTGCTAATCCCTCAAATATCTTACCCAATGAAAATGAATTGTCATGTTAATTGAGGAATACGGGGCAAAAGTAATATCCTATGCCGATGACACGCAGTTGTTGTTTACTTACGAGAAGGATAAGGAGCTGAGAATAAGTGAAATAAACACCTGCCTGGCAAAGGTGGTTTCCTGGTTTAGGCAAAGTCAAATGCGATGTAATTCAGAAAAGTGCAATGGAGCTAATGGTGGCCTAGGGATATGTCCCCTCCAGCAAGCCCAGTCACCACCGTTAAAAACCTTGAGGTGAAACTGGATGTGGACATGTCCATGAAGTCCCAGGTTAGGCCGGCACTTGCTTTGGCCTTCTAAAAATGTTGAGAAACTTCCTTCCCTTACTTCCAGTCATGCATAGAACTGTGGTCCAAGCCCTGTTAATGTCTAGGCTAGACTATGTCAATGCTCTGAACTTCGGCCTCCATGATTATATTCTAGCCCACCTGTAGGTGGTACAAAACGCAGCAGCAAGGGCCATACTCATGAATGACCTGAGGACACTTGGCACCTCTTTTGAAGTCCCTGCACTGGTTCCCGGTGCAAAAGAGGGTAACTTCCACAACATAGGCAACACCAGACACTTCCAATACAGACAATACCTGAAGACCACGACTCACAATGCAGTGGGAATGCACAGTACTCAAATTACCTTAGTAAGTACAGGTAGGGAAAATGCATCCCACCTGCACCCAGCCCAGCAGCCACTGCATCACACTACCAACATCACAAAGGCCTGCGCTGCCACAGGCTCTGTGCATATGCAGCCACTCCCAGCCAAAGTCACCCTTCTCAGAATATTCACTCCTGGATTGCTGCTGATGCTCCTTCATACGTGCATCAAGCTCAGGCTGTGTCATGGCCAAGATGTGGCCCATGAGTGGTGTCATGCTGCATCGTGCCAACCGCCCAGTGCGAGGAAGTGGCCCCAAGTTCATCTCCGCCATGTTCTTTGCCAGCCGGCTGATGGCGTCCCACCTCTTGTGGCAGTGGGTACACCGTCAGTTTGAGACACCCAGAGCCCGCACCTTGGCCACAATTGCCCTCCACATGGCCTCACGCTGGTGTACCTTGAGCTGCAGGCATGGGAGACAAGCGGGGGAAATAATCAGTGACACTGTGTTGTGTGCCTACTTCTCTCAATACAGTAGCATGATACAAACGCATCCCATCTCAACAGATATGTCTAATTGAAGCAAGAATACATCTCACATGGTACATCTGCATTGGAAAAGCTCATGTAAATACATGCAGGTGTGAGGCGGAACACAGTCCCTGCACATCTCACACACATGCAGGGTGCCAGCACTGAAACCCCTGTGTAGGCTGGTCACATCTCCTGTCCATTTTGAGGTTGAGCAAGACATACATCACATATCAATAAACCACACGAAAGATACCAAGGGTCTTAGCTGATTGTGTTCATGATTGGAACCTATATAGTGTCCCAAAACATATATACCAAGAGGTTATCGAAGAAATTGACACAGGAGAGGAGAGAGAAGTAGAGGTTTGAAAAGAAAAGAAAAGTGTACCGATCAGCCCACTCAATAGTGGAACTTCGTCATCTGGGTTTTTATGTTCACAACTGGTGTCCAATACGCTCTTCCACAGGAAAATCCTGAGGCTAGCTTAACTTGGACCCATCAGTTGAACCCTCAACTGAAGAAGATGAGAGTATGAAGGTTGAAGGGGCAAGTTGCAGTGCTCAAAATAGTGAAAAAAGAAGAAGAATGAGAAGATAAATCCAAGTGATTAAAAATACCTGTCTTGATGTCTTAAGAAACTTTATTAGGTGTGCCCATCAAGACGGTATAATTGAAAGCAGAGTGACAATAGTATGTAAGAAATTACTAATCACCATGAATGATATTTGGTCAACATGTTTCAGCCCTTAGGGGCCTTCGTCAGGACCTATGATGCACTACTGCAACACTTACCACGTGCTGTGCTTAATATTTTTCATAGTACAGACATATCCACTATACAGTTGTATGTCTTTGTTTATCAACCTTCTCCTGTGAATAGAGTGAGACACGCAAAGAGACAGAAAAAAGATATAGTCAAAATTAAATATATCCAATGTATTGGTGTTTGGTGTATCCATGTGTTATCACTTTTAACTCACCCAAATTTTAGGGAGGAATTGCCTCACCTCACCTGGTGCTCGCTCAGGAGAATGGAGGCCACGCGCTGAAAATTTCAAAAAAAGTAACATGTTTATTTATCATGTAATTTGGACTGAAAAGCCAAATCTTTCCTGTGTGAAAGAGCAAAGCAGAACGGACAGCCATAGGCTAGACTTAGATGACACCTCTAAGTAAGTGTCAAAAGCTATGTTATAGTTACAATGTTTGCAATTTCTATATTTTCAAAAGAACGGGGGGTTTTGGCTTCGCTATATGAGCAAACTACTTTCAAAAATAGAATGATGACTATTCTTTCCAAACTCTATACTTGCAAGAAGTTGATATTGTGAAAAGGGGGTAAAGAAAAGCAAGTATTATCTGACATATGAATAGAAGGGAGAGTCATCCCTATCTTCAATTAAAGTTTAAAGGTAATTACTGAGCTACAAAGTATCCCTGGCACCACAGCTCAGCCAGCACTCACCTCTCCGTCGTTGCCTCGGTCTAAAAGCTGAGCCGAGGGGAAGGTGGTGTGGCTGTCTAGCGCTGGGATATTTCTACCTCAAAGGCGGACCTGAGAGAGAGCTGTCTCTGATCAGTGCGACTTCCTTGATAGGTTCGGAAGAAGGTCTTCGTGCATCTTGCTATTCGTCCGAGTCGATCCATATTGCACCAACCCCAAACACGCACGTAGAGTCGCTGAATAGTGAGGAAAAAAATCACTGCGCATGCGTGGACAAAATGCGTCCTTGCGGACCGATGTGGAGACGTGTCTTGAATTCCGCCTAGACGAGTGATTGGGCCATTGAACCCGGACCCAGAAATGAAAAGTGCGTCTATCTTCTTTTTACATGTCGGTCCTCTTGCCTAACGATCGAACATTTCGAATGCTTGATGCACCACTCGTTAGAAAGAGAGTATCAGGATGATGTGTTAGATACCATGAACTCGAAAAAGTACAGGCACCAGCTCTTATTGACGTTTGTACATTTGGCATGCTTGTGTCGGGTTTCCAAGAAGATGATTGGTCCGTCATGTTAGAACCGGAAGTGGAGCGTAAATATACGATCGCGTTCCTGTTTAATCGCATCATATTTTCGATTGCGCTGATTAAATGGTTCACTGTTAACTAATAATATAGTGTTACGATGATGTGAAAAGGGTAAGAGCCAATGTGTTTAGAATTCTCTGCAATCTGTTGTATTTACAGTGACTGAAAAGAAGGGAAAGGATGGGTCCCTTCGTCATAAACATTACTGGCAGGACATGGGTACAACCATCGCTTGAGAGGTGTTCGTATAGGATATTGTGTATAGACTCAGTGTGTTCATGAAAAGGGTTCTCAGTTGTATTTAGAGTTATATGTGGAGCTGTAATGTATTGTTGAGCAGACCAATTTCGGTCTGTGCGGACTTGTTCAGGGTAGTATGATAATATTGAAACCGTGTTTTTTAAAGCTCTAAAATTTAGACATACCACTTGTAGGCTGTGATAGGTGTTGATAATGGCATCAGAGCTGGGGCTATCTCCCTGGAACTCTCCTATTTATCAGAGAGTTGTAAGCAGATAATACGTGTAGAGTAGAGGTGGTCTCACAAATGAGCCAACAAAACAGTGACGACCGGTCCTTATCAGACATATTAAGAACTCACAATTGCATCCATGGAATGTCATCATTTAGCCCTTCGGTGTCGCTATTTAATTTATAGATCCATTTTTGTTCTCTCCTCAATAATAATTGGGAAATGTCAGTAACGTGTTGGGGTATAAAGGGTTGCTCCAGAATTACCCACTCTAAATCATCTGCATGGTGTTTTTTGGTGAGAAAGTGAGACGTCAACCGGGTCGCTTGCTTATTGCGCCTGATTGTGCTCTTGTGCTCCTGTATGCGCAATTTGATCTTTCTCGTTGTCATACCTATGTATCACAACATGAATGGGCAGGTGATTTGATAAATGACTTTCTCACTGTTGCAGTTGGTGTGGCGTTTAAGCAACCAAGGTTGAGTGGTGCCAATGTCTACTGATAGGGTCTTTTTAGTCTGGGGGCACACCGAGCAGTTCCCACATGGGTGATGTCCCTGAACTGGAGGGAGATTCCACAAAGTCGATGTGGTTTTTTCCGTGATGTGTCGGGGTCTGGTATGGACCAGTTCATCTCTTAAGTTCGTACTTCTCTTAAATGAAAAAATTGGCAGAGGAATGTTATCACCTGTACTGTTCAGGATGAGCCATTTTTGTCTGATGAATTTTTGAATCTTTGAGGATGCAGTGCTAAAAGTGGTAACGCATGCCAATCTGTTGAGGGGAGGTTTTTCAACAGGAGGTTCTAGAAGTGCCTCGCGGTGGTTGTTAGCAGCTCGTTTTAAGGACTTGGTGATCAATGAGCCAGGATACAGACGTTTTTTCAATTTCTGTGATAGGTCTTTTGCCTGGGATTGAAATTCCAATCTTTCAGAACAATTCCTACGGACCCGGAGGAACTGCCCAAATGGGAGGTTTTTCTCGTAGGGAACGTGGGTGGTGACTGTCGAATCTGAGCAGAGAATTGCGTGCCATGGGTTTTCGATATAAAGTGCTTGCAAGGTGACCTCCTTGTGGGAAGATCAGTAAATCCAAGAATGGAAGTTTGGTTTTACTGTAGTCTAAGGTGAACCCTAGAAAAGGATTTTGACTGTTCAACCAGGTCTGAAAAGCCAGTAAGGATTGGTCATCTCCACGCCAGACCCCTAAAATATCATCGATGTACCTCTTCCACAACATCGTTTGGTGATAGTACGGATTGTTGTGGTTGAGGACATGATGGGTTTCAAAATGGTGGACATAAAGATTAGCAAGACTGGGCGCAAATTTACTACCCATAGACGTCCCTGATATCTGTAGGTACAGAGAGTCCTCAAAGGAAAAGAAATTTTCTGTCATAGCAATTCTTGCTAATTCCATTATGAAGTGAATAGGTGTAATGCTGTCCAGAGAAGATGTTTCTAAAAGCTCTTGTACTGTGTGTAAAGTTTCCACTTGAGGAATACATGCATACAACTGAGAACCCTTTTCATGAACACACTGAGTCTATACACAATATCCTATACGAACACCTCTCAAGCGATGGTTGTACCCATGTCCTGCCAGTAATGTTTATGACGAAGGGACCCACCCTTTCCCTTCTTTTCAGTCACTGCAAATACAACAGATTGCAGAGAATTCTAAACACATTGGCTCTTACCCTTTTCACATCATCGTAACACTATAATATTAGTTAACAGTGAACCATTTAATCAGCGCGATCGAAAATATGATGCGATTAAACAGGAACGCGATCGTATATTTACGCTCCACTTCCGGTTCTAACATGACGGACCAATCATCTTCTTGGAAACACGACACAAGCAGGCCAAATGTACAAACGTCAAAAAGAGCTAGTGCCTGTACTTTTTCGAGTTCATGGTATCTAACACATCATCCTGATACTCTCTTTCTAACGAGTGGTGCATCAAGTATTCGAAATGTTCGATCGTTAGGCAAGAGTACCGACATGTAAAAACAAGATAGACACACTTTTCATTTCCGGGTCCGGGTTCAATGGCCCAATCACCCGTCTAGGCGGAATTCAAGACACGTCTCCACATCGGTCCGCAAGGACGCATTTTGTCCACGCATGCGCAGTGATTTTTTTACTCACTATTCAGCGACTCTACGTGCATGTTTGGGGGCGGTGCAATATGGATCGACTCGGACGAATAGCAAGATGCGCGAAGACCTTCTTCCGAACCTATCAAGGAAGTAGCACTGATCAGAGACAGCTCTCTCTCTGGTCCGCCTTTGAGGTAGAAATATCCCAGCGCTAGACAGCCACACCACCTTCCCCTCGGCTCAGCTTTTAGACCGAGGCAACGACGGAGAGGTGAGTGCTGGCTGAGCTGTGGTGCTAGGGATACTTTGTAGCTCCGTAATTACCTTTAAACTTTAATTGAAGTTAGGGATGACTCTCCCTTCTATTCATATGTCAGATAATACTTGCTTTTCTTTACCCCCTTTTCACAATATCAACTTCTTGCAAGAATAGAGTTTGGAAAGAATAGTCATCATTCTATTTTTGAAAGTAGTTTATCCTTATAGCGAAGCCAAAACCCCCCTTTCTTTTGAAAATATAGAAATTGCAAACATTGTAACTATAACATAGCTTTTGTCACTTACTTAGAGGTGTCATCTAAGTCTAGCCTATGGCTGTCCGTTCTGCTTTGCTCTGTCACACAGGAAAGATTTGGCTTTTCAGTCCAAATTACATGATAAATAAACATGTTACTTTTTTTGAAATTTTCAGCGCGTGGCCTCCATTCTCCTGAGCGAGCGCCAGGTGAGGTGAGGCAATTCCTCCCTAAAATTTGGGTGAGTTAAAAGTGATAACACATGGATACACCAAACACCAATACATTGGATATATTTAATTTTGACTATATCTTTTTTCTGTCTCTTTGTGTGTCTCACTCTATTCACAGGAGAAGGTTGATAAACAAAGACATACAACTGCATAGTGGATATGTCTGTACTATGAAAAATATTAAGCACAGCACGTGGTAAGTGTTGCAGTAGTGCATCATAGGTCCTGACGAAAGCCCCTAAGGGCTGAAACATGTTGACCAAATAGCATTCATGGTGAATAGTAATTTCTTACATACTATTGTCACTCTGCTTTTAATTATACCGTCTTGATGGGCACACCTAATAAAGTTTCTTAAGACATCAAGACAGGCATTTTCAATCACTTGGATTTATCTTCTTTTTCTTCTTCTTTTTTCACTATTTTGAGCACTGCAACTTGCCCCTTCAGCCTTCATACTCTTATCTTCTTCGGTTGAGGGTTCAACTGATGGGTCCAAGTTAAGCTAGCCTCAGGATTATCCTGTGGAAGAGCGTATTGGACACCAGTTGTGAACATAAAAACCCAGATGACGAAGTTCCACTATTGAGTGGGCTGATGGGTACACTTTTCTTTTCTTTTCAAACCTCTACTTCTCTCTCTTCTCCTGTGTCAATTTCCTCAATAACCTCTTGGTATATATGTTTTGGGACACTATATAGGTTCCAATCATGAACACAATCAGCTAAGACCCTTGGTATCTTTCGTGTGGTTTACTGTCTAGTTGGGGGACAAGATACAAGCAGGTTTAAAAATGCATATTCCCCTAGGGCCCCCCATTACCGTTTTGTTTCCTGATACATCACATATCAACATGTGTCTGGGGTTAGACTCACTGTGTCCAAGACTGTGCAGCCCTCAATGTCCCTGCCCTGTGAATGGATAACTATGTCAGGGAGGGCACATTGAGGGACATGATCTCACATCTACAAAATCATTTCCACAAGCCTGGTTGTGTGCAATCTACAGGGCTGATATGGCTCATAGCTGGAGTGCAATAAGTAAAGACAGATGTAATACTCTGTAAGTGAAGTGATGTGTCCTTGTCTTTTTGGGCACGGACTGTGCAGGCCAGGTAGGCTCACACTGAGATGGACAACAGCGGCACACATAGCCATTCAGCCAAGCAATCACTGTCCTGACTCCTGGATGAACAACTTACCGTGTCATTGTGTGGCTGAGTAGGAAAAACAGGTCACTCACACATACATGTGCAGGCAGGGAAATGTGTGGCATATGGTACACACACCTTCCCCCTGTAGACACCATGTTAGGCAGTGAACGACAAAACCTCACACTCTCATGCACATACTGCATCAGTAAAGCTACATATGTGCCACACCTGCACTCCCCCCCCCCAATGTTGATGACTTACCGCTACATTTGGGTCACCACGTAGCTTTGGGTACTGTGTGAGCACCTCGTCCACCAGGACCTCCAGCTCCTTGCTTGTGAATGGACTGGCACAGATTTTCTCTGTCCTTGCCATCACTGTGAACATGAGACAGCAGCAGAGGAATTGGGTGGTGAAGGGTCCCTGGCAGCAGTCTCTATAGGCAGCACAAGATGAGGGGTCTCTGGCAGCAGTCCTTGTAGGCAGGAGCAGGTGAGGGGTATCTGGCAGCAGGCTCTGGGAGCAGTGGAAATGTGAGGCTCCCTCCCACACATATATAGCCCCCGGGGTCGTTTCAAAGGTGCCAAGCTGCAGCAATTGGTGTTCCCGGTCTGCCTTTTTCAAATGCATCAAATAACCGGCTCCGCGGTGGCGGAGCACGCCTACCGTGATTTTCAAAATTGCATCATGCTACCGCGAATGAGGTTCTTATTGGCTGTAAGGGCATGTAGCATGGCGGTGACACACCGCAGGGGCCAGGCGAGCGGTACCACAGTGGTGCATCTTCCAATTGCATCCAATGGCCGACCTGAGGTGCTGGAGCACGCCTACCGTGGTTTTCAAAATTGCATCATGCGACTGTGATTAAGGTTCCCATTGGCTGTAAGGGCATGTACCATGGCGATGACACACCGCAGGGGCCAGGCGGGTGCTACAGCGATTTCGGTGCCATACAATCACATGAGGCACCGCGATTCGGGTGGCGGAGCATGCCAAACGCCATTTGGGCATGTATATATGGCTATCACTACCGCACTGGTGTATTGGGGATTGCTGGTGACACACCGCAGGGGCCAGGCAGTAGCTACTTTGATTTGGATGCCATACAATCACATGAGGCACTGCGATTTAGGTGGCAGAGCATGCCAACCACCATTTGGGCATGTGTATATGGTTATCACTATGGCACTGGTGTATTGGGGATTGCTGGTGACATACCGCAGGAGCCAGGCGGTAGCTACCGCGATTTGGGTGCCATACAATCACAATGGCCATCTGCTAAACATAAACAGTGTACAGTAGCCACATGGTCAATGGCACTTGACATCATTGTGCACACAATGCCAATGTTCAATTTCTCCCACTGGTGACTACACATGCCATGTATGTGTATGTGATTTCGTAGATCGGCATGTACTCCCTCACATGTCACTTGTGATATTGATTGTCCTGTACACAGGACAGTGTTGTTACGGACTCTATAATGTGTAGCCATGTCAATGTGTTGAGGTGCAGTGACAATCACAGCAATGGTGTCTCAATGAATGATGTTGTTATTTACATGTTCTCTTATGTCTGGTCATGCACACAATCGTCAGTTCTGCTCAGGCTGTGGTCATTGTCATGTTGTTGTGTGCCGTGTTAAAATTACGCATGAAGGTGTGTCAGGTACAGCAGCTAGGTAGGAGACAGTGGGATTGATTTGTTACACATATGCTGGATGCTAGACACCCGGGCGTGCCCATGGTAAATATGGCTATATCCCTATGTGCAATCACATTGACAGAGGTGGTATTTGAGGTGCTTTTTTTGTATAAGTTGACAAGTGTGCCATTTGTGTAGCTGAAGGTGCCCCTACATGTCAGCTGGTCTGTAACTCACATTTTATGACAGTCATTGTTGGCATTGTGCCATCCAGAATGTGAGATGCTGTGCCCCTCTCATGATGTGTTGAATTGATATGTGTCCACTTTCATCTCAACTAGGAGGAGACCAAATCTGCTTCGTCACTTGACAGTGCTGGAAGACATGGAGGATGAGGCGATCATCCGGAAATGCTGTCTGGATAGAACCACCCTAAAGCCTCGCAGAACATTTCCAACAGCTTTCACCCCATCTTATAAGATGATGGTGGCCCTGCATATTTTTGCCACTGGATCTTTCCAGCACAGTGTCCAGCGCAGGTGGGATGTCACAACCTATGTTCAGCTTGGTGCTGTGTGATGTACTGTCCGCCATGATGTTCTACTAGGGCAGATATATCCATTTCTCCAGGAGGCCTGAATTGGCAGCTCTGAAGGGAGATTTCTATCCCCTCTGACACATCCCCCATGTAGTTGGTACCATTAATTGCACCCATGTTGGGCTTGTGCCTCCACAGGCACGTGAGCACATCTACAGAATCATAAACATTACCACTCCATAAATGTGCAAGTGGTGTGCCAGGCAGATATGATCATCTCATATGCGTGTGCCAGATTCCCAGGCTAAACCCATGACTCCTATATCATGCGTACAACATTGTACCCAAGCTGATGGCTAATCTTCTTCCAGAGCGTGCATGGATAGTGGGTGAGAATGCCTAGTCATATGGCGTACTGGGTGTGTGCCCTACTCTCCATTGCCTCAGCGACAGAGCAATGTTTATTTGTTTTTGTCACACCTGGGTTACTCTGCATATCCCAACCATCCCTGCAGAATCCCAGGACACCAGCTGATGTCCGCTACGATGATGCCCATGGGAGGACACGTTGTGTGGTGGAGCATACTTTTGGTCTGCTGAAGTCACGTTTCAGCTACCTCGACAAGACCGGAGGTGCACTGATGTACTCGCCCGGAAGGTGTGTCAGATTGTAGTGGCATGCTGCATGCTCCACAACTTTTTTTGAGATAGGTGAGAACAGGAGTACTGTCCTCGGGTTCAAGGTGTGCACACTCTTTATCATGGACCGTTGACAGTCCTCTTAATCCATAATGTTATTTCAATAAAAGATCTTTAGAAACAATGTCCTTTATGTCATCTTTAATTATGTTTTTTTAATGATGATTTCTCATTAAATACGTCGTTTTTCAGATATTAGCAGGTTTCAATGTTACAACATTGCACTTTCACCCAATGCATTTCGGGTACAAATGGACCCTTCGTCGGGGGTCTCTTAATCCAACACCAAAAAGTTCAAATGCGGACAGTCTCAGTCAGCAGCGACGGGCATATCTTTTGTCCTCCGTGAAAAACGACGTATTTAATGAGAAATCATCATTAAAAAAACATAATTAAAGATGACATAAAGGACATTGTTTCTAAAGATCTTTTTATTGAAATAACATTATGGATTAAGAGGACTGTCAACGGTCCATGATAAAGAGTGTGCACACCTTGAACCCGAGGACAGTACTCCTGTTCTCACCTATCTCAAATTCACTGGACAGTGTTCATAGACAAAACACTTACAAGGGCGTCGCACCAAACTAACTTGGCTAAAGAAGTAAGTTGAAAATCAAAAATAATACCCAGAGTGCAACTGTTGATCAATATAAATATTGCTCCACAACTTTGCCATTCGCAAGGAGATTCCCCTGTTCCTGGATGATGATGAGGACCCAAGGCCCCCGCCTGCAAACCAACCTGTGTCTGTCCAGTGATGATTACAGTGGAGAGGAGGAAGGTGTTGACCTGCGTCAACAGCTCATCACCCGCTACTTCAGTTGAAGGTATCTGACAATGTACAATGTACCCATTGTCTGCTGATGTTGCTGTTGTTGTGAAGGTGTATGTGAGATTTGTGACTGCAGCCGGTTGTGAACTCAGTGATGGGTGACAATATTTCTGGGACAGTTCATTTAGGAATATCTATAGGAAGTGTATGTTGACACTTGTTGCCTATTGTGATGTGCGCATGTGGGATTCTCTTGTGGTGAAGTTTTGTGTGATGTCTGTGATGCCACACCCAGACTAGTGAATGTTGTTCTGATGTGTTTTCCTAGGTGCCTTCAACCTCTCCTTGCCTACATTGACTCCAATCTCCTGGTACATTGTAATCATGGTGAAGACTGTACATCCTGGAATAAACATGGAGCTGATACAATGGCATGTGTATGCAAGGCGTGTTTATTTACAATGGGGACATGTGACAGGAGGGTGAATATTTACAATAAGGTGATTGGTGAGGCAGTGAGTTGACAGTTATGGTACATGAGATAATCGGGTAGTCACCACATGGATGTGGTGACCCATTCCAACAGTCAGATGCCATTCACAAGGCAGTAGAGGGAAGGGCAGTCTAAAAGTCAATGCAGTAGGGAAGAGGGTTGCCATCATGGCTGGCTCCGTGACTGGTGTTTGCCAGGTGCTTTGCCAACAGATACTCCCCGGGTTTTCTTCGGACTGTCCCTTCGCCACTTGGCAGGCGGGCCTCTGCTGGGGGGGGGGGGGCTAGTCGGGTCTGAGGACTCACCCCTCTCTGTGGCCGCATGGGAGGATGGTGTACTGTCATCCTGTGCACCACCAGTGGGAGGGGGAGGTGTAGGTTGTAGCACAGGCCTGTCCCTCAGTACCGCCACTAGCTGGCCCAAGCGGTCCACAATTTGTCCCATGTGAGTTTCCATGGACCTCATCAGCAGGAGGAGCTCACAGGAATCTTCTTCTGACCGGTTTGTTCATCCCTGGGTCTGTTCATATGCCCCAATGACTCTGTTTATGTGCTCCAGGCTATGCTCGTCTGTGGGATACCCTGCCCCTTCCACCTGCCCTGCTGCCACGGACCTCATGCCTCTCCACTGTCGGCACCCGCATCCTCTCCC
This sequence comes from Lissotriton vulgaris, assembly GCF_964263255.1. Lineage (NCBI taxonomy): Eukaryota > Metazoa > Chordata > Amphibia > Caudata > Salamandridae > Lissotriton > Lissotriton vulgaris. The sequence continues at coordinate 1,371,747,877 of NC_141691.1, forward strand.
CACCCTCCTCAGTCGGTGGTGTGGGGAGGTCATCCTGTCGGACAGTGTTAGAAAGAGGTAGCTTGGTGCAGAGAGGGTGGGCCGAACTCCAGAGGAAATGTGTAAAGCATCGGCACAGCACACACAGGCGACACACCCCGCACACTACAAAAAGAGACTCCACACCAGGATGCATGAAAAATAACTTGTGTATTATACCAAACACAGCAGGATGCAATCACAGTTGTAAACACGGCGCCAACTAGCACCAGCTAGCCATATACAAAGGATTATTTACAGGGCAGGGTCAATCGGGCCGCTGCCAACATCATCACCAAGGACACAGATAAAATGAAAGTCCATAAGCAGTAATCGTATAACAGCCAGTAGTTACTGGCCAGACCATGCCCTTAGTAGAAATCCTTGGCATAAACATCACCAATGTGCACCCTAGGAAAAAGCATTAGGCCCATAAGCACAACCATAGGTATGAACACATTTGTATAAATCACTTTAGCATGATGCACAACCTGGAACATCAAAACCTGTCATTATGCAACTTCTAATGCATTAGGCATCAGTAGGCATGGAAACCACCACAGCATGAAGTGGGCATAAAACCACATTAGCATAGGCATAAATCATGAACATGGGGCTCACTATGCATAACCATAGGCACAAAACATATGAGCATGGAGGGATAAACATATTTGCATAATTCACTATAGGCATATACTAAGTAGGCCTTGGGCATAGAACCTCATGCAGGGGATCAGTAAGCAGGAAAACATTAGCATGGGTGCACTTTACACAAACCCTACTTAGGCCCAGGATCAGCAGCACCAACCTTTGGGATAAAAATATTAGGCAGGATCACAGCACCTCCTAGGGAAGGAAAACACAACGTGCAGACCTTCAGCCCCTTATTGGCATCAACCTTATTGGCAGTGGGTAAATAATGAAAACATCATAATATGACATTAGGCCTAGAAACCCCTTAGGCATGACACTAGGCATGAAAACCTTGTTAGGCATAAAAGCATTAGGCATGAATTACATTTGTAGGAGGCATCATCAGTAGCATACAGGCCACAGTAGGCCTGCCAAATATACTCTGCACCAATCCTAGGGTATAAACATATTATCACGTGGCACTTCTTTCACAGGAACACAATAGGCCTAAAATCAGCACTGCAAACCGGAGGGAAAAGCATTAGGTATCGGCCTAGGTACAAATGCATTATGCAACAATATTATGCAATAAATCATATGGGTCAATAGGCCTCATCAGCATAAACACATTTCGCCCCAATCGGAGGCACAACACTCTGAAACTGGCCCCAGGCCAACTGGCCTTCCCCAGGGGCTCAAATGTCCTATGTCCCGCAAAGTCAGGGCTGGCTGTAAAAACAGCAAAAGCAAAGTGTGCAAAGCGCTGAGGCAGGGCAGGAGTGTCTCTCACTCCTCTCTCTCTTCTCTTGATGAGTACAATGCCCCACAATACGTTGCAGCTGCCTGCGCACCCGCAGGACAACTGGGAGTCATACCCAAAAATACGCACTGGCACCACTGCGCAGTTAGGAGCTCAACTCCCCGACCCCTGAAATTCACAGTGCTACCCAAGGTTGCAGCTTCCCGCTGTCAGATGGGGCTGCTGTAAGGTCAGCACGGGCACCACGGTGTCCTCAGAGCGGCACCGGGGGGAGGCAAGCACCGACAATGTGCCCCGACACTACCCCCACCAAGCTGGGACTGAGCCCTACTCACTGAGCTCTCTGGAGTCCTTGCACCATATCTGGGCACCGGAACTGTGCCCCGATAGGCCCCTTCCGGCTGGCAGGCGATGGGGGCAGCCGGAATGGAGCACGCACTGCTCCTGCTTCTTCGGTGGCTGCAGGGCTCTCTCTGGCAATAACGTGGGGCGTCCCACAGGCCTTCTCCTTGGGGGAGGTTGAAATACAGCAATGGAGCACGCACTGCTCCTGCTTCTTCGGTGGCTGCAGGGCTCTCTCTGGCAATAACATGGGGAGTCCCACAGGCCTTCTCCTTGGGGAAGGTTGAAATACAGCACACAGGAAAGTAGCGCCCACGCTCCTCACCTCCTTCTGGGGCACTGCTGTAGCGTTCATGAGGCGCTAAAGTCCTCCTAAGTCAAGGGTCTCCCAGAATAAAGTACCGCTCTGGCGTCAGCTTCTCACCTCATTGAAGTACAGGCAACCAAATATAGTGCTTTGACAGCACAGCTCTGCAGGCGTCACTTCTCCTCTGGCAACCAAAAAATAGTGCCTTCAAGGCTCTAGGGAGCTGGTGAGGATCCCGAGTCCCACACAAGAGTGTAGTGCCCACGAGGCGCTAGGTCCCAGGAATGCTGTCAGGGTCCCTCAGAATCAAGCTGCAGCAAAAATGCGGGGAATTGAATATATAGTGTTTTAGCAGCACATCGCTCTATTGACAATAACCAGCTCTCAGTGACAGCACGCACAGCAGGTCCTACGCACCTTCTTTTCCTGGGCAGTTGCTGGAAGGCAGCGCTTCCCAGGCGCTAGAGAGGCCCAACAGCTCCAGGGACAACAGACAGTGCTCCTCTTCTCTTACAATGTAGACAATAGTGCCCAGAAGGCGCTAAGAAGAAGGAAAGTCCTTGGTGGCTGGGATAGCTCTGCAGCCCACACAAGGTGTTAGACAGCAGGAGGAGCCCAGTCACTTGTAATGTAGCACTTACGAGGCACTAGGGGCCAGGAGACAGTTAATGCAGGGCAAGATCAGCAAGCAGCAGGGCAGCTCACCCAAAAATTAAGCAGCAGTTCCTGGAAACAGTCATCCTCCATTACTATGGCAATCCTGCTAGCACAGCAGTCTCCACTCCAGCAGAATCTCTCAGTGGCACTGTGTACAGCAGAGGGGTACAGATGGGCACAGGGGCCAGCACAAAGGCACTTGCGGTGGTACCTCATGGCAGTTTGTCCCCTCTCAGTCAAGTCCACCCTCAGTCTGATCACATGGCATCTCTATTGCTCTACATATACACCCCTCCTCCCACCTACCAGAAAGGGCTGGAAGCTTCTAGAAGGCCCCTAGTAGTTCCAGCCTCAACTGTCACTGTGGGGGAAGTGTAGAGCACCTTGTCACTTAAAAACACTTCAAACACTAGACCGCCAACCCACCTCAGGCACAAGCAGAGAGAAATGGCATCCATTTTAAAAGTAACATTTTACAAAGGATGGCCTGCGGGGCAGTGACGTGGGGAGGGGGAGGGGCAGGGTGGGGGGTGGTAATGTATGGAGTATGGAGTTTTACAGGTAAGTAAACATATAAATAAATAAAACAAATGTTGTTGCGTGAACTGCATCCCCAAATGTGATGCAGTGGCGCAACGAAATTTGTTTTATTTATTTATATGTTTACTTACCTGTAAAACTCCGTAATCCATACATTACCACCCCCCACCCTGCCCCTCCCCACGTCACCGCCCTGCAGGTCATCCCACTACCAAACGCGGTTGGTGGAAATAAAGGTGCGTACACCATTGCGCAATATTTACCATTTTCCACCTTACACATTAAACATACATATTTATTTTGTTTCCTTTCAAACCACCAATTCCAAGTTAGCAAAAAAACTAGGGGAAAGGCAAAAAGTTTTGGGATAAGTCCAACAGACAGGAAGAGTGTTGCAGGCAGCTCCAGTAATGGTGGTGGTGGTGGAGGAGGCATCAGCAGTAACAGCAGGGGTCTGCATGGAGGTTGTTGCAGCAGCAGATGTGGTGGGGTGACGATGGGGTCCTGGGACCTGTTGGGACCTGGAACATCAGATGGGCCAGCTTCGGGCTCCTTGTCTAAAGAATGCTGGGAGTCACCATCCAAGAGTCAATGTTCCCGGGGGGGGGGGGGGGGGGGGGAGGGGGAAAACTGGCTCTGCAGGTTGCTGGTGTTGTCCTCTGCAGTCAGTTCTTGGTCACCTGTGGGTCAGATGGGAAATGGTCATTGTAGTGCACCCTGTAAGCTTTGTGTTAGTTGTGTGTCATTCAATGTTTGTACACTACACAGTTGACTGATCAACACATTTTATTGTATGTGGACTACTGTGCCTCCTGACAAGATGTTGTGGGACATGCATTACTTGTTCAAAGTGTGAGGTGTCAATACATACCATGCGCCACTTGCATAATTTTTGATTCCAGGGACATGTTGACATCTAGGGACTAGCGCAACATGGTATTTCAGTGAGGACTCTTTTTATTTGTCTGACCTTAGTGACATCATATCTGGCTATTTTCATCTCCTGCATACCTTTGTCTTGTCATTTGCATATCGGGATTTGTACCACCAAACGTGCTTTCTTATTTTGCTAATGTTCCTTGTTGCTCTGGCCCCATGGCACTGCACGAGTCAAACTGTGCTTTTGGTGATTGTGCACAGACTTCCCTCTACATGTGCATTGGTGTGTCACACTTTGGTTGCTGTGACAGTTTCCTATGCTTAGCTGTGTACACACTGTGAGTGGCAATAGGATCTGTGTGCATAATTGTGCAATGAGAGGGCTGGTGTTGTCATAAGGCACTCTTTTTTTATACAAATGGTTAGGTGCACGTACTGGCAACTTACCTTTTATGTTTTCACATTTGACTTTGATATGTGACACAACTGGTTGTGTGTGGTGGAGGCTTACATCCTGCTCAGTGGTGGCACAAGACAGAATAAAATGTCTGCCTACCTGTTTGTTTGTAGTGATCCATTGGATGCCACATGCATCTGGGTGGTATCGAGAGCTCCATCTTGCTGTACTGGGGGACAAGGGTGCACGGTGTGAGTAGTGGTACAGGCCTCCCACCCCCAAACAGCCCTCCCAAGGGAAGATAGCTAACTACCTGTAAGTTTGTTTGGTGTACTACAAGGGCTTCCAACTGCTTCTGGGTCGGGGGAGTGCTCCATCCTGCTGGGGTGTGGGACGAGGTACATGGTGGGAGTAGTGGTGCAGGCCTCGCACCCCCAAGCAGCCCTCTCAAGGGAAGATGGCTACCTACCTGTGAGTTTGTTTGGTATACCACAATGGCTTCCAATTGCTTCTGGGTGGGGGAGTGCTCCATTCTGCTGGGGTGTGGGAGAGGGTGCATGGTAGGAATAGTGGTACAGGCCTCCCATCTCCAAACAGCCCTCCCAGGGAAGAAGGCTAACTACCTGTTAGTTTGATGAGGGTAATGTAATGGCTGACACATGCTTCTGGGTGGAGTGGGGGATTGCTCCATCCTGCTGGGGTGTGGGACAGGGTGCATGATCGGAGTAGTGGTAAAAGCCTCCAACCCCCAAACAGCCCTCCCAAGGAAAGATGGCTATCAACCAGTAAGTTTGTTTGGTGTGCTGCAATGGCTTCCAAAAGACTTCTGGGTGTTGGGGAGTGCTCCATCCTGCTGGGGTGGCTCCCTACCTGTTAGTTTGATGGGGGTAATGTAATATCTGACACATGCTTCTGGGTGGAGTGGGTGGTTGCTCCATCCTGCTGGGGTATGGAACAGGGTGCATGGTGGGAGTAGTGGTGCAGGCCTCCCACTCCCAAACAGCCCTCCCAAGGGAAGATGGCTACCTACCTGTAAGTTTGTTTGATGTACTGCAATGGCTTCCAACTGATTCTCTGAGGGGGAGTGCTCCATCCTGCTGGTTTGTGGGACAGGGTGCATGGCGGGAGTAGTGATACTCCCACCCCCAAACAGCCCGCCCAAGGGAAAATGGCTACCTACCTGTAAGTTTGTTTGGTGTACTGTAATGGTTTCCAGCTGTTTCTGGCTGGGGGAGTGCTCCATCCTGCTGGGGTGTGGGGCAGAGTGCATGGTGGGAGTAGTGGTACAGGCCCCCCAACCCCAAACAGCCCTCCCAGGGAAGATGGCTACCTACCTGTTAGTTTGATGAGGGTAATATAATAGATGACACTTGCTTCCAGGTGGGGTGGGGGGAGTGCTCCATCTTGCTGATGCTGTGGGACAAGATTGTCTGGTGGAAGATGTAGTGCTGGCTGCCTGTACACATGCACCCATGGTAATTTTGCTGGCTATGTTGGGGGTGAATGGAAGTGAGGAAATTTTGGATCTGTGAGACATGTTTTTGTGAGTGTGTGGTGCGCGTGAATGGAATTTGTCCTAGGTGGTGTGGCTTTGTAGTTTAGCAAGACAGTACCTAGCAGTATGGTGGTAGTCATTTGTTTGTACTTACCAGCCTCCACTCCCCCGTGTACTCCTTTGAGACTCTCTGGATGCAGTATGGCAAGCACCTTCTCCTCCTATGGAGTGAATGGTTTTGGGAGAATGGGAGGGCCACCGCCAGTCCTCTCAGCCAGCTCACAGTTCTTGCTCCTCCTCTCTTTGACAACCCTCTTCAAGTCATGCCACCGCTTCATGATTTCCTTTTTTGATCCTGGGGATCTCTACTGCATTGACCTTCTCGACTATCCCTGCCCACATGTGTGTTCTTGTGGCTAATGGTGTCTGTTGGACCAGGCTTCCAAACAGTTGTGGTTCCACTCTGACTATCTCATGTACCATGACTGTCAACTCCCTCTCTGTGAATTTGGGCATTTTATGTGATGCCATGGTGTGTGGTGTGCATAGTGGCTGTGGGTGCAGGGGTGTGAGTGGTGGGTGTGGTAGTGATGTGTATGGAGTATGATGTGCAGGGGGTTAGTAGTGCAGGTGTGGAAGTGGTGGTGGTGCTGGGTGTGTGTGGCTAGTGATGTTGTGTTCTTTGCCGCTCCTTTTAGCTATGGTGTATGTCCCTTCACTTCTGGAGTATTGAAAAGGATTGTGGTCAGGGAAGGGGCTGGTGTTATATCCAGCTATGTGGGTGTGTCCAAATGGGGGAGTGCTGTCAAGTGTGTTGTGTAGGTTGTCCAGGAATTTGTATTTCTCTTTTTGCCATGTGGTTCTGTCATTGGGGTGTGTTGTATGTTTTGGGGGGCATGGCTAGTGTGCTTTGTGCACTTTATGGCCTTATTGTGTTTTTTTTTTCATTCTGCCACCATATTTGTAACGGAGCGTCCACAGCGGTGGCTATGCTGCAGCTCCTCCGCCGGCTCTCCCATTTGTTACTGTTTGCGACCGCGGTGGTCAGAAACAGCGGAACATACAGCGGGACCGTCTGGTATATCCTAATTTGCTGTGTAGTGTCTCCACTATACTTGCAGCGGGTTGGTGTTTTTCTGCCACGATTCCGACCACGACGGCCGGGTTTTGGCCATCTCCGCCTGCTGCGTGCAGTTTTTCTTGGCCCCGTTCCGCCGTGGTCAGATTTTTTGGGCGGTTGATCATAATTGTACCGCCGGTTTTCCCGCGGTCCCGGCGGGCAGATGTTTTCCGCTTCCATGGCAGTCGGGGTGGTTTTCTGACTGCCATCCTAATAGGCCCCTTTGCATTTATCCAGGTGCTTTTCTTTAGTCGACTTTGGCTCCATTTTGACGTCTTCCAAAAAACAAGCAAAAACAAGATTTTTGGGAGGAGATGGCCCTTGTAAGTCTCCTTTAAGCGGGGAGTGGATTTTTAAAAAAATATTCCATTCCTGCAATCAACTCTGCTTCCTTGTTAGAAGAAATTCTCCCCTTCATCGGTGTTAGACAACCTAGATACCTGGCTGTAAAATGGGCGGAAGCAGGGTTTGTGAAAATCTCTGACTTTATACGGGATGGTAACTGGGTGTCTATGGTATATATGCGTCAATCATTGACCAATGATTTTATATGAATGAATTCTTATGGCATTTTATTTAAATATCTTGCCGAAACTAGCGCTATTTCCCTTTTGGCTCAGAATCAGTTGGTGGAGGATCTCTTAGTTAAGGTATCAGACAGGAAGCTTGGTGCCTTCAAGAAATATTTGACCTCGGTAAGGGGGGTGGATGTTGAATCTAAAGCTTTAAGGAAATGGTCAGAACAGGAACACTGTGAAATCTCCGCCTTTATTTGGACCACTATTAACAGGTTGAACTTCAGCTCCTTAAGAGGGGCAAATTGGCCCAGGATGCTATTTTTTAGCAAATGGCTGCTGTATCGAACCCCAGCAGCCCTGGCCAAAATGTACCCCAATCAGTCTTCTCAATGCTTCCGATGTTTGAACTTTCCAGCTGCTAACTGGTCACATATTATGCTATGCTGTCCAAAGATGAATGTGTACTGGGTAGAGGTATTTGTGTACCTCGAAAAAGAATGCAATTTACAGTTGGAAGTAAATGACAGGTTAATTCTTTTCGGCTTTGACCGGGATCTCCATTTTGCAGATTCAGTGACTAGATCTCTGTACATAGCTATGGCGATTGCAAGATCACTGGTCCTTCAAAATTGGCACTCCGTCTTAACTCTGTCAGCCTTGGAATGGGGGCATAAGATGAGAAGGGTAAAGAGAAGTGAATACACCTTTGCAGCTAGAAATTGGGGACTTAATAAGTTTAATAAACATGGGGCTCGAGACTTGATTAAAACAGAGGGTGAAGATGCAGTTGCCAGTTTGCTTGGTGGCGGGCGGGAATGAGATCTAAGACTTCGTCAACTGTCTATTTGTTTATCTATTTATCTATTTATTGTGTAAATGTTTACAGGGGATTTTTTTCTACGGAATTTTTTTACTTTTATAACTGATCAACTTTCTTCTATGAAGTGTATAATAAGTTTATGACCTGGGATAATGACTGATGATGGTGATTCTGTTTAGTTCTAACAGATTTGTTTTGCTGTTCGGCTTTTTGCTATCATATAATGATGGTCTATGCAAATGTTTATGTTGACAAACCTTGACTTCAATAAAAAAGAGGGGAGTGGATTTGTCGTGTGTTGTAATCATAGGGTTTACTTTTAGGAGAGGAGTATCTGTCTCTTGATGTAAACGCACCTCCTGAACTTCAGGACAAGAAATGGGATAAAGAGCCAATAGTGCTTTAGAAGTTTAGCTGTTGCCCATAAAACAACAAGAGGGTGGTCATGGCTAGTACTCTATACGGCACAGCTGGCCTTCTGATTAGTGCTTCTTAAGGCAGAGATACAGTAATGGAGACTTGGGGCCCCATTACGAGTCTGTTCCTGGTGGCCCAGTAAAAGCGGATCCTGCCACATCCGCACCGGCAGTCCGACTGTCCTGGGACTGCCGACTCGGCCAGGTAACCGCCATTACCTGGCATAGGAGTTGCTGTCAGAAGCCGCAATATGCTTGGCTGGACCGCCACGGTCCATCCAAGTATATTATGAGTTTCCTCTCAGCCAGGATTTTCATGGCGGTGGAACCATCATGAGAAAACAAAGGGGGTCCTACAGGGCCCCTCTGTGTCTCAAACATACTTGGATGCAGACTGGGGGGGATTATATGTGCCCTTCATGTGCATGCACATAGGTGCCTGCACTGCATGGAATTTCGAGTCCATGCCGTGCAGAAACCTTGTAGTGCGGTCCCATTGCGGTGCCTTTTTTAATGGCATTGCCGCGCCACTGCTCTGTCAAATTGTCATAATCAAGGCCTAAATGTTACATAATTATTATAAATACTCCAAGTACCATTTTATATTGTTTGAAAATGAACATGTCCTCACATACAGTGAGGGCGTAGGGATGCTACATTTTACCCTTTATTAGATTGCATACAATTATACCTCATTGTTACCTCTTTGCCCGTGTGCCTTAATTTCTAATATTGTAAAGAAAAACAGGAGTGTGACCCATAAACCTATCGGGATTAGGGGTCAAAGGTATAAAGGTAAAACAATATCCCAAAAGGTAGAAATGAAAAGGCAATTTATATTGCATGCACAAGGCATTACATAGATCAGAGAAAGGAGACACTTATTCAAATGATTTAAAGTCAAATTAATTTTTGTAATTTTGGTATTCAAACAGGGGAGGAAAAATTCATGTAGGAATAATTATGTACCAGAATGATCCATCTCTAATAATCAAGCAAGCTGACAAGGGAGGGGCAGTTGTAGTGTGGCAGATAGAAAAATATCGAACAGAAGTTATGAGACAACTGGGAGACACGGATTGCTATAGGAAGATCACTAGAGATCCCACAGTGGAACTCCAAGGACAATTATCCAACATTATACAAATGGGACTTGAACAAGGTTTCCTAGGTCCAAGAGAATCATCCTTCTTGCAGAATAAAAGGCCTCGAATACCCATATGTTATGTACTACCCAAAATTCACAAAAGTGAAACAAATCCACCACGTAGACCGATCACTTCTGGCTGTGAATCTTTCTGGGAACCGGTGTCCAAATATATCGAATTCTTCCTTAAACCTCTGATTTCAGCAGTACCAGCACACCTTCAGGATACGACTGCGTTCATTAATAGATTGACCGATATTGAGTATGATCCATCTAGACAACTGCTGGTAACAATGGACATAGTCGCCCTTTATACACAGATTCCGCAGGAAGATGCCCTTGAGACTTTTTCACACTTTTTAAATACAAGGGAACAACCTGTGAGGGTGCCGACCGATTTCATCATCACTCTTGCCAAACTAGCCTTGCAAAAAAACTATTTTATGTTTGGATCAGATTTCTTCTGCCAAATCAAAGGGGTCGCCATGGGCTGCCCCTTTGCCCCGGAATTGGCAGTTCTGTTTATGGGACTTTTTGAAGCAAAATTTATCCTGAACAACAACCCATTCTAATTTCGTATTAGCCACTGCATGCGCTACATTGACGACCCCTTTTTCATTTGGAGCGTTGATGAGGAACAACTCATTGATTTCATGACCTGGCTCAATAGACGCACAAACAATATTCAGTTTACCATCAATCGTGCCAAATATCAAATCACTTTTTTGGACGTTAAAGTTTATTCATCAGAAGGGTCACTAGCCACCACTCTCTTCAGAAAAGCAACAGACCGTAACCGCGCACTACACTACACAAGTAATCATCCTCGGAACCTTCGCCAAAACCTTCCATTTGGCCAATTCTTACGTATTAGACGTAATTGCACGTTCAAAGATGAATACTTTGAACATGCCAAAAATCTACTTGAACGTCTCATGGACCGCGGCTATCCGAAGAAACTACTCAAACATGCCATGAGGAGAGCATGGTGGACTCCACGAGAAGCCCTTCTGGGGAAAAAGGCCAAGTCACCATTAAACAGAATCGTTTGCGTGACCACATTTTGCCCCAACGCAAATTAGCTTAAAAAAGTTGTCAATCAAAATTGGCACTTGGTAAAGAACCTAGAAGCCAGCCTACAACAACCGCTTCTTTTTGCTTTTAAAAAAGAGAGGAGTATTGCTAACTTTGTGGTACGAGCAGCACTACCCAAAAAGGAAACACCAACATTGTGGAGCTTGTTCGGCCTACAGCCCATACATGGACATCATAAATGCGGCACTTGCATGTGTTGTGATAACACAATGGAAGGAGATGTTTTTGCACATAATGGCATCTTCTGGAAACATTCTGCTTTTTCAAATTGCAAAACCAAAAATGTGGTCTATGGAATCCTGTGCCCTTGCCAGAAACTATATGTTGGAAAAACTTCACAAGAGATCCGCCAGCGGATAACCCAACATAAGTCAAGAGTAAGAAGACTTGTGGCGAATGCACCTTTGGTAAGTCACTGGATCTCGGAAAAACATACAGAAAACAACATAAAATGGACTGTGCTGTCTAGACTGGAAATGGATATAAGAGGAGGTGACATGGAAGCAAAACTCAGCCAACGCGAAGCACAACTTATCCTGAGATTTGACACCGTCACGAATGGACTGAATGAATATTCGGAGATACCGAGGGCTTTGTAAGACACCCAGCCACCCTTCCAGCAATGGACACTTCATGAAACCCCCTCCCCACTCTGCACGGAGGTGGGGTTTGCCGTATTAAAATACTACAACTACCAGAATTCCCATGGGCTGCACATTACTCCGACGGACCAATAGAATTGCCTGTTACTTTACACCCATTTCAAACCGTCCCCCTCAGTACCGCGGGTTACTCGGAACGCACGGCCACATTGAATTACGGTCCGTTTTCTCGATCGTCTGGAGGCTGCCGCTAAAGGTACGTACCGCGCCTTTGACAACAACCTTAACTCACGCTGTCACTCGCCAGAATGCACAATCTAGCACGAATGTTTGCGTACAACTTACGAGGGTTTTTCAACTTTTTGTAGAAAATGGCGAACAGCAATGGAATTGATTCTCCCACCTGAGGAGCCTCCCAGACATTCGAAATCCGCGCTAGACTTTCATTCTTCAAGGTAAATCCCTGCAATTATTGACACTGCTTTTGCCGAGATCTGCCCAGATTTTTCCACTAAGCGGTCGTTTTCTTGTTTCATAGCCTGTGGGTACTCTGTTGATATGAAGCAGCCAAAGAGTTTTTCATCATTTTAACCAGGAGACTTGCCCGCACTCAGCCCCTGTTGCAGGTAATGCCTCCTTTTGGGCTCATGATCCTAGAATGACAAATAGGTACTAATCATGTGTACTAATCCTGGGTTCACTTGGTTCATAGACGTTCACCCCTCCTTCTTTAACAAACCAGTTGAATCGACAGCTGTGAACACTCAGGTAGGGAGTTTGTGGAGCTGGTACTCGCTGTATTGTTGTCTTCATTATATACTGAATTATGTTGATTCTAAGGGAACTTGTTTTTCCTCTTTCAGATTCTCTGTTTGGTCCTGATGAGAATCGGACAAAGGGTCCGATTCGAAACTCGTCGACCTTGTTTGTTGGGTTTATGTCGATAATCTGTACACGTATTTATGTATTTGAGTAGCAATGCATATTAAGTTTGCAAGTTTAAAAAAATCCCTTGTGGCATATTCAAAAACGTTTTGATTTACACGAAGACATTTCCCACATATTATTTGTTGTTGTATGTCTTGTCTGGGCGGGCGGGGTCAGGGGCGGGTGGGCGTGATCAGGCAATTTAGCATACTTTAGCAAAGGTGGTGTCAAAGCGAACCTTCAGCTAATAATAGTGTAAGCTAGACAATCCTTTTGAAAAAACAAGTGCATTTAACAGAAAGCTAAAACTCGCATTTATACAATACTTTGAAAACTGGATGTTTTTTCAGGAATGTAATATTTACATGTATGTCGGGAAGATACACGTACCAAAGCTAACAGTTTGACTATTACATCCGGTGGTATGCACAGTGATCACAATAATGTTAGATAGAAAACCTGAGTCATTCAAAATTGGAATTTTTAAATAAAACAGTGGGGCACCCATCGATAACTCTGGGAATAATAAGTATTCTCCACATGGAGTATGGTCTGTGAGGGGTCCCTAAAGGTACAGTGGCGGGACTAATTAATTTCTAATATGTCATTCTCACAAGACCCTTACCGATTGTGAGGTGTTAAAAGTGCCCCTGCACATTATGAATATCAAAGGGCTGTATCCCATCTACAGATACGTCTTTAATATGAAAATGCCCCCGGAGTGCTAAAACCAAAATTATCTGCTGTTCTTCTAGGGCGCCTCCATCATCCGTCCTTAAGGATTGTTTGTGGTCCTGTGGTGTTTACGTTACTTGCATGTCTGCACATTTTTTTTCTGGAGCACGTCTGCAAATATTTCTGTCTACAAGTCGAGAGGCTTAAAAAATAACGAAAAAAGAATAGTAAATTATTAATGAACAGCTTCCATTTTGTTATTAAGGCCTGCCCCAACTGTCGTTCACATACTGTTATTTGTAAGTTTTATAATAAAAAATGCAGCATATCTGAGCATAATTCCACCAAATTTGAAATTTTCACAGAAGAAAGTGTTCTGTGTGTACTTGTGTAATTAGTTATTACTTTGTTGAATTTAGTAGTGATAATGGTGGCCTTCGTCTAGTGTTTAAGAGGCAGACTCTATTTAAGGAGTTGGACTCCGGTATAATCAGTGTAGACCTTCTTGGCCAAACTGTGAGAAATGGTATGCATAGGAACAACAAACCTCAAACACGTTATTTACCGGTTTTATAAATATCTTTAAATACAGCAATGTAAATTAGCAAAGCAAAAAAGGGCACGGTCAGTGCGAATGTGATGCTCCCCATGACTACTGAGGAGCTGCCGCTACCTAGTCATGGATAGCGTGTGTGTACGTGGGTGTGCGTGTACCTGGGTGTACTCAGGGGCGGCCTTAGGCATGTGCACCTGCACAGGGCCACCACGGCAATATATATCCTTAATATAATAATCCTCTGAGGATGGATACATATTTGCGTGGTGGCCCCTGGCAGGGATTTGGCAGCCTCCGGCTCTGTCCCACTTCCAAACACCCTGACCCCTCCCCCCCACCCCCCCTCTCTTCACTGGCCTCCGCACTCTGCCCCGCCCAGACCCCCTCTTCCGGGGCCTCCTACCTACGCTCCCTGCCCATAGCCCCAATGAGCCTAGAGCCGCCCCTGGTGTACCCCAGTATGTTACTTATTTTACAGCCAGCTAAGGGCCCCGGTGTCTCGAAGATTAATCTGGTGAATATCTATCAAGGCGGCGCCCTGTGATATTACGTCAGTGAATGATAGAGATGTTATGGAGATATACGTTTTGTGTTTATGTGAAAAAAGAAGGAGTGAAAGTGAGAGACTTCATCTAAATTTTAAATTTTTCGCACATCATTTTCACTACATCTTCCTGCTGTAACGCTGCATTTTATTACAATAAGCCAATGAGAGTGCATGCATTTTATGTGACACCTCGTGGATAACAAAGTCAGGTAGTACACCGTGGTTGTGAAGGTGATTTTTCCACGCGGCGTTAAAACTTCAGCTCGGTTGTGCTCTGAGGAGCTGCAAGAAGACGCCTGTGCCTACAAGGAAAACACTCAGCTGCAAGACAGTGCCTCGGGAAGCCTTTCATGTTGGGATTTATCGTGCTCAAGCTCGACTATTGTTTTCTTTGTCTCACTGGTCATATAATACAGCGCGCTTTGAACACGGCTCGACACAAAAGAAGGCATAGATCAATGCTGGCCTTTTGCCTGAACAATTTTGCGTACGTATTCTACATGTTTTTGTAGCTCCCTAGAGTACGCGAATACGACTCTGCTCTGTAAAAACACATAAGAACGTGCATGCAGTTTGTCAGTGATATTTATTGGAGCACGTTTCAGACTCCAGCTGAAGACATTAGCCTTTACCACAGCACACAGATGCATTTCGAAAGAAAGACCATAGTCATCGTTTTTTATGTCATGATTTTTCAATTTTGGTTGGGAAAGGGTGGCTATTGCTCATTTTTTAAAAATTATACACTCATAAGTTTCGTTATTTAAAAAAAATACTCTAGAAACAGTTTAACCCCTTGTCTGCTGATGACGGAACCGCTCCGTCATCAGCTGCGGTGGCGCTGTGCTGATGACGGAGCGGTTCCGTCATGGCCCGCTCGCTGCTCATGCGCGGCGCAAATTCTGCGCCTGCGCTGAGCGTTCTACTGTGCGGGGCTGGCCGTGACGGAACCGCTCCATCATAAGCACGACGCCACCGACGCTGGTGACGGAGCGGTTCCGTCACCAGCATGCGGCCGCCGCGCGGCCGCCCCGCCCCCTTAGCACTGCGGCGGAATAGCCGCCGCAGTGAAGGGGTTAATGAAGACCGATTCTGAATATTCCACCACTAACAGAATCGTGCGTTTGCACACATTTTTGGGGGACACATTTTTTGATTAAAAATGAACATTTGTATTGGCTGATTCTAAACTTATAGAATCAATCCAAGACTGAAAGGCAGTGAACCAGCCCCCAGAATATTTTGCACGGTCTCTTTTTGCAAAATATTAAAACTACCCAGCGTATAGACTGAGAATCAGTGACTCCCAGAGCAGAACATATATTTAATCTAACAATGAACAAAGTAATTTGTCGCAAACTGACCCTATGTACCTACAGCTTATGATCAGAGCATCAGTTGGTACCCCGTGGGCATTTCTAAACCTTAGCATTTAGGGTGTAGGTTACTACTCCTACAACCACTTAATCTCAATCTACCCATAACTACCTCGGTTGCCCCTTTGTCGTCAATGGAGGTTTATCCTGTATTTTATCATTCCCTGTAGTCCATTATGTCGACTTTACGTGTACCCTACATCTGCACTAACTTTTTTTTAATGATTTGTTTATTAATTGCAACTGGAACGTAAATTATTTTATCATCAAATATCCTAACCTAGTGCCATTCCTACCTATATTTCAAAATGTATTTTATTTATTTCAAATTACTTTTTTTAGCTTTGCAGTCTTTCTATTCTGAAACTAATTCTTATCACTTCTAACCCTGGGCGAAGCACAACGCTCCGCTCGCGTAGTTTGCGAAGTTTGCGCAACTTCGCACTACGCGAGCTGCACGTAGCACAGTGCGAAGACGCGTAGTGCAGCGTAGTGTAGTGCAGCGGTAATTTTTTGCTTGTTCGCGGTGCTCAACGTCATTTTCGCGACCGCGAGCAAGCAAAATGACATCCCAGCGAGATTCTCAACGTGGGGAGGTCAGGTTTCTCATTGCGAGTGGTTGCGCATGCTCCCAACCGCTCGCGATGAAAACTACCAGTTCGCATTGAGAAAGCTGCCGCTCGAGTAAAAATCTACTTGAGCAGCAGAAAACTACAGCTCGAACTGTGCAAGATATTGTTTTAAATGATTGCACAGTGCCGGATGCTTGTCCGCACTGTGCAATCATTGAAAACGCATCTTGCACAGTGCGAACATGCTACTACGCAGCTCGCGTAGTGCTACCTGAAGTTCATGTAGTGCGAAGTGCACTTTGTGTAGCTTCGCGTAGCGCTACTTCGCGAACTACGCCCACCCTTAATCACTTCACTTTTTTATTTAATGTATATTGCTTAATTAAATACCATCATTGTAATCTACTTTTAAGAATTGCTATTCTTTATGATTTAAGTAAACTTAAAATATGTACATGGTATATATTTCGGGAATTACCGCACCCTCCCAAACTCTGTATATTTCCTTTTTTGTTTCACCCGAACCCTTCACTGGCCCTACTTCTTCATTATTATTAATTAACTTAAATAATATAAAGAGCCATATAGAAATGCATCATTGTATTGGAACGACCTCTCCCATAAACCATTTTATTTTCAGTTTTATTGATATTAAATAATATCCTTACATTTCATCACATTTAATGGAATTATTTTAGTGACTCTTTTCTCAAATTTAAATATGTTTACTTTGTAGCAGTCAGCAATGTAGTGTTAAGCAAGGCAATTGCTATATCAATGTGATAGAGTGAATTTAGTGGTGGGTAGATGCAGTTGACTAAATGGAGCAGGCGGCACCTATTATTAAATCTGCATACCCAAGATTGGCATTATATCTGTGTTTTTTTTAAAACTGACCTGATCAGTTTATGTACGAAGATCTAGCTCACAAAGTTATCATTAAAAATAAATCTACATGAACACCTTCTGTGCAACATCTGCTCAAACAAGCATTGGCAAAGCCAATAGGTTTCGCCTATGCAAGAGCAATTTATATGTTTTAGCCATGTTGTACAACAGCATT
Source organism: Lissotriton vulgaris (assembly GCF_964263255.1). Lineage (NCBI taxonomy): Eukaryota > Metazoa > Chordata > Amphibia > Caudata > Salamandridae > Lissotriton > Lissotriton vulgaris. The sequence continues at coordinate 1,371,765,339 of NC_141691.1, forward strand.
GCTGCTGTTCAGCATTCCTAAAAGTTAGTGGGGTAAAGGGGAGTGTCATGGAGTGGAGTGTTGTAAAGTGGAGTGGAGTGTCATTGAGTGGTGTGGAGTGCTGTAGAGCATTGTGAAGTTTTGTGGAGGAAATAGATTGTTGTAGAGTGGAAGGATGTGAAGTGGACTAGAGTTGAGTGGTGTAGAGAGGAGTAGAGTGTCAGAATGGAGTAGAGTGGCATAAAGTAGAGTGGCATAGAGTCTTGTGGAGTGGTGTAGAGCAGAGTGGAGGGGTGTAGAGAGTGTTGCTTAGAGTGGAGTAGAGTGTTGTAGAGTAGAGTGGCGTAGAGTGGAGTATATTTCAGTTGAGTAGAGTGGCATAGAGTGGACTAATGTAGGAGAGTGGAACTGCATAGAGTGGAGTAGAGTATTGCAGAGTCGAGTGGCTTAGAGTAGAGTGGAGGGGCATAGAGTAGTGTAAAGTAGAATAAAGTGGAGTAAAGTGGCATGTCGTGGCATAGATTGAGTTGCGAGGGGGCACCATAGAGTGGAGTAGTGTTGTAAAGTAGCATTGAGAAGAGTAGAGCTTTGTAAAGTGGTGTGGCATAGAGTGGAGTAGAATTTCACAGTGTGGAGTAGAGTTTAATGGAGCAGAGCATCATAGAGTGTATTGTCCTAGAGTGGAGTGTTGGAGTTGGAGATCAGTGGTTTAGAGTGAAGTGGCTTAAAATGCAGTGCTGCAGAGTAGATTGGTGTAGAGTGCAGCAGCACTGAGTGCATTGTTTTTGAGTAGATTGGTGTAGAGTGCATTAGCATAGAGTGCAGTGATGTGGCATAGAGTGAAGTGGCGTAGAGTAGAGTGGTGCAGAGTACACTGCATTGGCGGAGCGTGTAGCAGCATATAGTAGAGTGGCTTAGAGGGGAGTGGTCATGCAGGGGAGAGTCCTGAGGTGTGAGTGAAGTGGCGTAAAGTAGAATGGCATACAGGTAAGCAGTGTAGATTGAAGTGGCATGGAGTACATTGGTGAAGAATAGATTAGAGTGGCAGAGAGCAGTGGCTTAAAGTACAGTGGTTCTGAGTAGAATAGACTGGTATAGAGTGAAATCGTGTAGAGTGGTAAAGTATAAAGTGGTGTAGTGTGCAGTGGCATACAGTGCAGTGGTGCAGAGTAGAATGGTGTTCAGTTCAATGGCAGAGAGTGCAGTCTTGCAGAATGAAGTGTTGTAGATTGAAGTGGCATAGAGTGCAGTGATGTACAGTAGAGTGGCGCAGAATAGACTTGCACAGAGTAGAGTGGTGCAGAGATGAGTGGTAGAGAGCACATTTGAGCAGAGTAGACTAGAGTGGCATAGAGTGCAGTGACATAGACCCACAATGGTGTAGGTTGGCATACCGTGCAGTGGAGCAGAATAGAAATGAGTGGCTTAGAGTGCAGTGGCAATGAGTGAAGTGGTGTAGAGTGGAGTGTTGTAGGGTAGATCGAAACAAATCAAAAACACATTTTTCAAAATGTCCCTATGCCTCATTGCGTGTGTTGCAACTGGAAGTCATTTTTTCCTTCCTTTTTCTCTTTTAGCTTCTTTGGAGAAGTTCTTTGCATTGCGGCATGAAGTCAGATGAGTGGAGTTTCCTTTTGAGACTGTTGTTATATCACACTTTACTACATTCTCACGATGTAGCATTCCATTTTTTCAGTTCATAGCACACACACACACACACACACACACCCACCCACACACACACACACACACAGCATTCAGTTCTACGAGTATCTCTTCATTCTGTCTAAACCAGAAAGTTTTAGATGGAAAACAGCAATGGCATCTCATTGGGTGACTGCTTCCCAGGCTCTAACTCAAATAATGATGAAGAGCTTTGAGGCAGAGCCCAATACTGTGACAGAATCAGAGGGAGAAGGTTAAGGAGCAGCATTTAGAAGTAAATTTTCAGTCGGAGTGCCTTAAACTGATAACTTGGCATCTAGTGATTCTGAGGAACATGTTTATGGCAGTCATGATGTCTCTTTGCAAGTACAATTTGTGCAGTGGTGAGCCAGTGACGGGATAAATCAGGTATACAGGTAGGTATGGCATTGAATACAAGCAGAGTGCTCACTTGGCAACCTTCTAATTTAGTTCAGCCACAAATTCCCCATTAACTGCATATTCAGGATGTAAGGTCAATATTGCAATATTTGTGTCCATTGACTACTTCGATTTTTTCTGAAGGAAGCCTTTGAGGAAATTTTATACCAAACACATTTGCTTGCCCCTCAGTTTCTAAGGAAGCAGGGAGGCACTCCAAGCCCTTACTCTAGGGCATACCAGTGGGCTTCTATTTCAATTGCAGAGCTGAAAAAACGTTTTGGGCCGAACGCTGATTATGGTAATAGTGCACACACTAGTTGTACTGTCCTTCAAGTCTACATCTATGTTTTTGGCAACATTCAGATGCACACTGGCCATGACTGTATAAAGGTTTTTGATTTTGCAACGTATGTTTCAATTATATTTTTGCTTTATTGCCCCGATACCATCCTGCACATGAATCGTTATTCAGAATTTGACCTGTCGTTTCATTTGTCTGTCAAGTTTTCAGTGATTTATATTCACAGAAAGAATAAAGTGGCTGATAAGTCCTTGATCTTGTACAAAAGTTGGAACTATTTATGTTGTACATATCGAGCACAAGAGCATGTCACAGCATCAAGATGTACATATAGTTGTGCTCTCCGCTGGGTATGCGTAGAGCCTGAGAGTATATACAGGGAAGGATTGTATGGGAGCTTAGCTAATCTCTCCTTCATAAAGGTAATATAATTAATGTAGGTCACTACTATACAGGAGTCTAGCAGTTAGTGAACTGTGCCAAGCTGACACAATGAACTGCGTGCTGTCAAATTCTCAGACAGGAGGGTAGTATATGTGCTCACTATACTTCACGTTGAGAGCACTTCCTCAGCCGCAGTTTACTGTCTGATGGCAGATGTCCACAAGGACACTTGTATACTTGATTATAACAAGTACATGGTTGGTGTAGATAGAAATGACTGGGTTCTTCAACCATATAAAACACATCTTAAACACACAAATGTTTTAAAAAGTTGTAATACCCCCCTGATTCAGTTGGCCTCCTACAACTCATATGTTGTCTATCACCAAACCATCCCTGAAAAACTAATGTTTTTCCTTGGCTTCTGTTGGCTGTTACTAAAATCCTTACTCCTGTAACACTTCATGTAGAGGATGCTGCGAGGCTGCAGGATAGACATTTTGCAACAGAAGAAAAGAGCCACTGATATCTCTAATGCATAGTTTGTACCTGACAAGGGAAGAGGCAGGGGTGTAGATATTTGTGTTCCCAGTGCCCATCTCAGCCTGATCTGTGTTTCCAACCTGCTTCTCTTTGTACTACACTAACTGAAGTGGAGCACACAAACTCACAGTAAGTATCTGACCAAATGGCAATTTATGGACACATTCCTTCCATGGCCAATTTCTTGAGTGAAAACCCTTCCATCTATTTTGGAATGAAGGACTGTAATCCAAGACGTTTCCTTTCTAAATTGGATATGAGCCATTGAGTCCTTATGGACTCCAGTAAAGAGACACACATTGGTCTTAAATGTAACTGCTTGACACCTTCAGCATTTGCTAAAATGTGGAGGATGTTCTGTACTCCTTATTACAATGCATTGCAGTCACTGCATTGCAAGTAACAGTGGACATGGCATGCACTATATTTAGACTGAGCATGCAGTCTGCAAAACCAGAAGACCCTCATTCTATGTAGAAGTGCTTGTTATGGAGTAAATCTACACTATCAGGTTTACCCTGGTTTTTAAAGGTACATTTGCTCACTCTGTCTGAGGAATAGGACATAAATGTGTCCTCATACACCCCAATATACTTTCCACATAGTGATATAGTGAAGTGAGTGTCCTGAAGGTGTATAAAAGACAAGGCTTCCTGAGCCTAAGCAGGCTGCGGATGTATGACGTTACAACACATACCATTACAACTACCTACCATTACAACGCGACCATTACAACGCATACCATTACAACGCATAGCGCTTAGAGGTGCTGGATAGTGGTAAGTATAATTTACTATTCCAACTCCAGTCCCGGTGGACACTAGGGAAGGTGTTGGATAGTAAATTAAACTTATTCCCTATCCTAGAGCGCCCCCCAGCGCAATGCGTTGTAATGGTATGCGTTGTAAAAGTTGCGTTGTAATGGTAGGTAGTTGTAAAAGTTGCGTTGTAACAGGTGTATACTGTTCTGATGGAGTACTCTGTACTTTAAACACAATGGGCCTCCTTTCAATGTCATTCAGAAAGTCTCCAACAGTTGGTCGGAGGCTCTCCGACTGACATGGAAAGTTTACACTCTACCCACCGAATTGCAATTTCGGCGGTCGGAGTAAATAACGGACCAACAAACCGAATTGGTTCCGCCAGTTGGAAACTGCTCATAATCCGTAATGGGCGGCTTTTCCTCCCTCTGGATAATGATGTTGATTACTGACAGCCTTTCCATGTCAGCCTTTCTGACATGGAAAGGCTGTCCAAAAGCAACTTTGCAACGTTGGGTGTTCCTAGCAGGGCCCCCATCTCCTCTGGCTCTCCGATTGTGGCCCTCAGATTTCTGTGCGAGAATCTGGTGGAATCTGCATGAATCCACAAAATTCCAACCATCCAGGGTTCCCACTCTTGACACAATAAATATGCTACTCCATTTGTGTGGCTTAGACAGTGCCTGTGGCAGGATCATATAAAAAAAGAAATAGGGAGCCATTCATTGATTCCAACTTGGTCTTAAAGGCAAAAAATGAATTCTTATGTTTTAGGTTATTTTACATTTCATTCTTTTACTTTATGGTTCTTTGCGGAAGCCTCGGAATAAGGACATCCTCTATTGCTTGTGTAATGCCTGGATAAAAGAAATTGAACATGTCATATATATCTGTCCACCCTTAGTTGAGTTAAGAAGTAAATCTACTATACCCAATTTCTCCCTGATCCTGTAACACTGGTTGTGCCATCCACGGAGGTAGCTCATCGATTGAGCCACAGGTTTGCCTTGGTGGGGTCGGTTTGTGCAGGTTACTGTTATTCGACTTGACATTTAAAAAGCTATGTGAAAAGGTTCTGCATGCATGTCTCTTGCTAAATTGGACTTCTCCCCTCGGGACAGGGTACCATATTGGTAAGAGATAGGGCATGTGTGCGTGTGCGTTACATGCAAGGGTCATGAAAGGTACTGGATGGTCCTGCTTCTCGCATTGAATTAACACGGAGAAAGGTAGGGAAAAGCTATTGAGCAGTATTTCCTCTGTAAAGAATAGTAGCAGTATAGTGTTTGATATCGAGGAGTTCGTAATGGTGAATCGTCTGCGGTAGTCCGAGTGGATCTGACATTACGTGTGTGGAAATTTCACTTTGGGAAAGTGAACATTTCGAGGTTCATGGCTCTGTGTGCCAGTCGGCATGTCTCCTATTCACAGCTGGGTGCTGGAAGGACAGCTACATCTGTGCATTCCTGATAGAGTGCCTTAACTAGGGGCTCAAGGGAAACTGCAGACCTCTGACTTTGAGGGTCCTTTTTGGGATGGTTATGTAGTGGTGGGATTGGGACCTGCATTCCAAGGGGCAAGGTCTTGGTCCCACTAAAGATAGCAATCAAACCCCTTGGGGTAGGATGGCAGACAGAATAACATTTAGAGAGGGCCTGTGCATTTTAAAGGTGGTAGTCAGAACTCTCCCCTGAATTGCATGGGAACAGAATGTTGACTTTTCCCAATGCCCATCTCCAAACCTCTCCATCATCCAATGTTTTAGAGTGACAGATGAGTTCAAAGGGGGATGGGTAAGAGGATGGGAGAGAGAAAAGACAGAGTGGTCTATCTTCGGTTTCCTTTTTCTTTTTGGTCCCTGCTCAGTAGTTTCTAGATATATTGTTTACAGTTACTTCATAGGAGTTAGGAAACTGCAAGAAAACATATGCATGCAAAAACATTGAACTCTCTCTAAAATTCTTATCACCTCGTTATACTATTTTTCTTCCAATATAGTTTTGAATTAAAAAAATGCATACAAATATCTAACTAGTTCACATATCCAATGAGACTATGACTGTTGCCTCTCTTCTATTATTCACTTCAATTGCAGTGTGTAATTCTTCTTGATAGTGCTTGATGACTTAATGTTGAAGCCTTAAGACTATTAACATAATGGTATACAATTCTACCTAAACAGCATTCTTTTTCAACAATAACATATGCTATGAATATCTCTCTTTGTCTTTTAGGGACTTGTGTGTTTCCCAGCTAACAGGAACGAGAAGAGAAGAAAATCTAATCCTCTTGGAGTTCTGGTAAGTGAGTTCCCTTGTTCCCCTTATTCTTGCCGAGACGTTACTGCATCTTTCCTTCTTTTTTTGTCTGGGAAATAGTTTACCACCTATCAGTAGTCTTCAGTGGGTTTAATCATCGAGTAAGCTTCTCCTGAGAGAAGCACATAAATTCACTCTGTCTCCATGTTTTTACTTGTGCTGACGCTGATCTTGGTGGGCGGTACTAGACATAGCAGGAAAGAGAGACACTAATCCCTCTAAGCACACCCCACAGCCAAATATAATTTTTTTCGATGGTTCCTCAGAAATGAGACACTACTTGTCTTGCGACATTTCAAATTAACAGTTCTTGCAACGGGACTAACTAAATGTTGCCTAAACAATGACGCTATTACCATGAACTTTTGCGACGCGAGCATGAAATTTGGCTTACTCAGGAGTCTCTTCAGCTGAAGTGCATGGTTCTGAGGGACAGCGCGCTGGACATTCGATCTTGGCCTCCTGATTAGCAGCATTAGTAAGCAGACCTGAGAGTGTCATTTTAGCGGCCAGCTTGGAAGTTCTTAGATTCCAGTTCAGACTCCAACTGGTGCATCTTGCTTTCGTTCTTGGCTGAAACAATGTTCTTATGGAAATAGCATTCACAGACTTCTTTCCAGTCTTGTGAAGAAACTGTGGGGTTATGACAGTGGCTTTTGGAACTGATCACATCTTCAAAGGCCACTGTGGGCATACCTACAGGGGCTCGAGCCTCAGAAGTTAGAGACTCTTTTGGATTTGGAACCATACTATGTCAGTTTGATGCTGGAACATCGACAGGAGATGAGGGACTGCAACTGAATTATCTGCAGATTTGTGATGGTCTTGAACTTGTCAAGCTCCAGGAAGGAGACTATCACTTGGTCAATTTTGCCTGGACGTTGCTGGCCTGCAGCTAAGTGCCAACTGTTATGGCCCTGGTCCCTAAGTACTCACCAAGGGCCAGTTGGCTGGCCAAATCCACAAGATCTCTGGGACCCAAAGTATCTCCCTGTTTATACAAGATCATTAAGACCTCGCAGGTTGCGGCGGAAACAGGGGGATGTCATCATCTTTTGGGGCAAGGACTGTCCTGACATACACGGTCATCATACGGTGCAGAGTAGTCTGCTTGTAAAGCCCACCTGAGGTGCTGGGACTTGAGTAATTTGAGGAGTGCATGGTAAGCTTGCAGAGTTCGAGGGACCCTTGCTTACAACCAGGGGACCTGTGCTAGCTTGCACTCCAGAGCATGTGGTGTCCGAGGGGTGATGGTGGACCTGAGCTGGAAGCTGAGACTGTGTTTGACCTCCATATTGGAAGGATGACAGTGCCTGACACCGCTGCCTACGTCCAATTCACTGGCTCCCTCTCCCTGGGCCCACACCACAAGGTACTTTTTTGTCGAGAGCATTGTGATAGGGCAGAGCTTTTTGTGGTGCCTTTTGAGCACCTATGGCTGGCTGTCAGGAGCTACAGCAGCTCGCACCACTGGGTGAGGGGAAACACTTCCCCTCAAGCAGGGGTGCACCAGCTTCCTGTGTCCCAACGTTTTGTCTAGAAGGGAGATAGCGATCCGGCCCTCGTGCAGGTGCCACTGGGTGCCTGGAGGTCTAATCCAGATAAACTAAATTAAGCAACTGTTTCTTTTAGTCTTGGGTGGTTTTGACAATCTAATAAACGTGGTACCATGAGGAGCAACATGTTTGATGGGCTGGTGCAGTTGAATGACAGACGGGCTGGGTCACGAGGCGTAGTCAAAGACCGGTGATTTCTTGGCCATCGCAATTGTTGGGGTTATGCGATATTGGCGAATGTCGTGTTGGATGAATACCTCCTATTAGGGCATTTATGTTCATGCTGTTCTGCTGCTAATGGAAATGTTTGACAATTGCATATAGCTATAAAGTGCATATACAATGTGCATTTCTTTTTAATTTCAATGTGTGTGTAATACAAAGACCAGTGTTTTATACATACGGTGTGGAGTCTTTTTGTGGCGTACGCAGTGTGTTGTGAGGGTGGTTTTGTGCCAACACTTTATACTTGGGCCTTGAGGATAAGCCTGACTGGTCAGTGCCAAGCTATCCAAGGATAAGCACAGGTTACCGGAGACGTGTATCATACTCATCCTATTTAAGATGATGGATTCTGAATGACTTTGATGTGTCTCAGCCAGCCGGATCTGCTGGACCAAACACAATGTAAGTGCATTATTTCTCAGATGATATGGCACAAACAAGCCAAATGGGGATAAAAATCCCCATTTTATTTATTAGCAGACTTATAATATTTAGGTATAATTATCTACTACAAATTTTGCATTTTGTATATTTTTAATTAAATAATAGCTTCATACTTTATTCATTCATGCTTTTTGTCAGTGAATGAAACTTGTGTCAACAACCGTGATCTTGCTGTATACTAGTATAAAGGAAGCAGACATCCAAGGTCATAAGGATAAAATCCTCTCCCCAATTAATACCCTTAATTTTCTAAAGACAATCTTTAGCGTCATGAATATGTGAATGGAAAGTAAGTACAAACTTTCTCAAAAGGAAATCCACTTATCTTGATGTGTTTTCAAGAGCACTTTCTCAAGAGGATACTATAAGTCTACCTGGCGGGTTGCCTTTACTTTTGTGGATTTTAGGAAGTAGGTAAAATGCAGGCATATGGGGTAAATCTTTCTTAAGCTATTCAAATTACTCCAATATAAGCAGTCCCCCGTCCTTCCAATCCTCAAGTTTATTCCAAAATGGAATCAGTCTTATTGTAGTCATCCTTGGAGATGGGTTTAAAATACTCCCCATCCCCCAATTAGCTGAAAGCTTCCTTGATGTACATATCAACAAATACAAATAACAATGTTGCCCCCTTTATCAGCAGGACAGATAAGTATTATATCGTCTTGGGCAAGATTTTCAGTGGATGTCCTCTGTTCCCTGGTGATGTTGTGTACTCTGTATCGTTGTCTGTGTCTCAATTTCTTAAGTTCCTGTGTGCTCTGCTTGTGAAATGTATTAATGCTGTCATGTGGCATCTGTGGCATAAATGTAGATGAACATTTAAGCATTGTGGGAAATGACTTGTTATATATAATCCCCAAGTCATCTAAAAGATCAGAAATATGTTCAGTGATAATGTCTTCTTGTTCTTATTCATGAAGAGTCATTAACATATCAATGTGATTTGATTTGATTTGAATAAAACTTATATTGCGCAGACAATAACCCGAAGGTATCAAGGCGCCTAATAACTAATATCATAAGCAAGGGCTTATCACCATTACATATAGGCCTGCACAAAAAGGTGGGTCTTCAGGGCTCTTCTGAAAGCCTGGAGAGTGGGAAGGGATCTTAGTTCCAAAGGGAGGGAGTTCCACCATTTGGGCGCCAGGGTGAAAAAAGCCCTGCCCCCCCCATTTAGTTCTCCTGAAGCGGGGGGCTGACAGAAGAAGTCTACTCGAAGAGCGTAGGTTCCTAGCAGGAGTGTAGCGGAACAGAATGGATCCTATACCCGTAGGACTGTTTTTAGCTAGTGCCCTATAGGTCATGCACAGGGTCTTAAAGCGGATACGATCCTCCACAGGAAGCCAATGTAATAGCTTTCTAGCCACTGTGGCTGAGGACCGTTTGGGGAGGTCCAGGACAAACTTGTCACTGTTAGACCTGTCAGTCTTAGGGTGGTCTTCCCCCAACCCTTTTGCCTGGTACCTGCAATTTTTGCTGGAGTTTTTGCTTTTGTTGTCCTCAGGACTTTGTGCCCTTTACAGCTGCTAACCATTTCTTAAGTGCTTGTGCTTACTTATATAAACAGGGTTTGACCGCAAACACCAAATTGCCATATTAATTCATTTATAAGTCCCTTGTGGAGTGGTACGTGTATACCCAGGGCTTGTAAATGTAATGCTATCACTGGTCCTGCAGCACTTATTGTGCCACCCACTGAAGTAACCACTTAAAACACATCTCAGGCCTACCATTGCAGTCTGAGTGCAGTCACAAACTGCTATGTCAATGTGGAGTTTGAACCCCCCTTGCCAAGCCTTGCACTTTTTTTATTACATATAAGTCACCCCCAAGAGAGGCCATGGGTAGTTAATAGGGCAGGGTGCTGTGCAGTTAAAAGGTTGGACATGTACATTTAAGTTGTATATGTCCTGGTATTGAAAAACTCCAAATTTGTTTTTTTTAAAGTGAGGCCTACCCTTCCGTAGAGGATTTCTTGTTACATTTAACCCCTACGCTGCTAGGCCTTTCCCCGTGCTAAGCCTTATTTTGGGCTGTTTTGGGTAGTTCGCACTTAGGCCCCTGTAACTCTTTGTCCACATAAGGTAGTCTTGCCAAATGTGTGTCCTTTTCTTTTACAGATACCCAGAGTTTGTGGATTCCCAGGGGTGAGACCGAGAAATAAGCTGAAAGACAGCAACATTTTTTTTTTGGTGAAAAAGGAAACATGTGCTGCAGAAGAAAGTGTCAGTTTTTTTTCCCCTGCTAGTGATATCAATGAAGGGTTGGCCATGCTATAATCACCATCTTCCCAGCTTTCAGGAACAGGCAGACGTTTGCCAGAAAACTTTATTTTTCATCACTGTTTTTAACATTTTACAGAGACACAGTCTATTTTTCCTAATTTTTGTGATTTGAACCTACTTCCAGTTATTGATAGAAATGGGTGTGAAACCAATAATGGATCCCAGGAAGCTGTACATTGTTAAAACGAAGAAATAATTCTGATTTCAACGTGGGGTCATTTGTGTAGATCCCTAAAGGTTTTCTTTTAAAAACTAACAGGTGAAATAAAAAATATTGAAATTGAGTTGAAAAAAACTGCCATTTGTGCCCACGTTTTTACCTCTAGCTTCTTTTAAGTGTGGCATATTTTTTGAAGCAATATACCGTTATATCCGCTTGACCCTTCTAGTTGTGGTGATATATAGGACTTGTAGGTTCACAAAGAACCTGGGGTAACAAGAGCCAATGACTGAGCAAATCATGAAGAGTAAAAAACTAGGTATCTATTTAACCTATGTATTTCCATAATGGGAAAACAATTTGGAGTTTAGAAGCAGTGGTTATTTGCACATCTCCGAAATTGTGGGTACCCATACTAGCATGTCAATTAGGGCAATTTTTAAAAATGACTTTTTTTTACCCAGTTTCTTACATTTAGAAGGCAGAAATGCATAGAAAGTCAATTGGTAAAAACACTTGTTATACCATTCTGTGTTCCCCTAAGTCTTCATATAAAAATACTATTAAAATTGTGTGGGTAGGCCTAGTGCTTGCTCCAGGAAACGGCCCAAAACGCAGCGTGAACACCACGTTTTCCCAGTCAAAACTGACCCTTTTTTGCACATGTGCATAACGGTGGATTTTAGACCTTAGCTTAGCCTGCACCTAGGGAAACTTAGCAAACCTGTTCATATTTTTAAACTAGACACCCAGGGAACTCCAGAATTTGTTGACTTGTGTGGCTCTCACCAGGTGCTGTTACCCAGAATCCCTTGCAAACCTAAAACTCAGTAAAAGAAGAAAACATTTTCCTCATAATTCTGTGATGGAAAGCTCTGAAAACTGATGTGAGCCTCAAACTTCCACCCACCCAGAATTCCCCCATCGCTCCTGAAAGAAATGATACCTCACTTGTGTGGGTGGGCCTAGTGCCCGTGACAAGAAATGGCCCAAAGCGCAGTATGGACACATCACATTTTTCCAGTGAAAACTGACCCTTTTTTGTGCATGTGCCTACCTGTGGATTTTGGAACCTAACTCAGCCGGCACATAGTGAAACCTAGTAAACATGTACATTTTTAAAAACAAGAACATAGGAGAATCCAGAATGGGGTGACTTGTGTGGCTCTCACCAGGTTCTGTTACCCAGAATCCCTTGCAAACCTCAAACCTTGTAAAAAAAGATTTTACTCCCATTTCTGTGATGGAAAGTACTGGAATCTGTGGGAAGCCACAAACTTTCCACCACCCAACATTTCCCCAAGTCTCCCAATAAAAATGGTACCTCACTTGTATGGGTAGGCCAAGTGCCGGTAACAAGAAACCGCCCAAAACGCAACAAGGACTTATCAAAATTTTCAGTGAAATCTGACCCTTTATTCGCAAGGTGCCTAGCTGTGGATTTTGAACCCCAGCTCAGCCAGCACCTAAGGAAACCTAGCAAACCTGTACATTTTTTAAAACAAGACATCCAGGGGAATCCAGAATTGGGTGACTTGTGTGGGTCTCACCCGTTTTTGCTACCCAAATCCCTTGCAATTTTCAAACTTTGTAAAAAGAAAAAACACATTTTCGTCACATTTCTGTCATGGAAAGTACGGGAATCTGTGGAGCATCACAAACTTCCATGCACCCAGCATTTCGCTAAGTCTCTTGATAAAAAGGTACCTCACTTGTGTGGGTAGACCTTGTGCCTGAAACAGGAAACTGTCCAAACAAAACATGGACATATATCATATTTTCCAGTGACAACGGACTCTTTTTCGCAATGTGCCTAGCTGTGAATTTTGGACCCCAGCTCAGTCCGCACCTAGGGAATCCTAGCAAACCTATACATTTTTTAAACTAAAAACCCAGGGTAATCCAGGATGGGGAGACTTGTGTTTGTCGCACCAGGTTCTGTTAAACACAATCACTTGCAAACCTCAAACTTAAAAAAAAATGGTACCTCATATTTCTGTGACGGAAAGTTCTGGAATTGGTGTGGATCTACAAACTTCCACCCACCCAGCATTCCCTAAAGTCTCCCGGTAAAAATGGTACCTCACCTATGTGGGTAGGACTAGTGCCCACAACAGGAAACATCCCAAAACCCAAGGTGGACACATCACATTTTTCAAGTGAAACCTGGCCATTTTTTTAAAATGTGAATAGCTGTGGATTTTGAACCCTAGCTCAGTCGGGAGCCATGGACACCTGGAAAACGTATGCATTTTTTAAAACTAGACACCTAGGGAAATCCAGGATGGAGAGACTTGTTTGGCTCTCACCAGGTTCTGTTACCAAGAATCTCTTGCAAACCTCAAACTTTGTCAAAAAGACACATTTTCCCCAAATTTCTGAGATGGAAAGTTTCGGAATCTGCATGGATCCACAAACGTCCACCCACCCAGCATTTCCCAACATCTCCCGATAAAAACGGTACGTTACTTTTGTGGGTAGGCTTAGTGGACGCGGTGAGGAAGGTCCCAAAACATATTGTGTAGACATCAAAATGACCTGTCGCAAAGCGACCTAGTTTTGCAAGATGTTCACCTGCGTTTTTGGTACTGGGCTTGGCGGCCATCTAGGGAAATCTACCTAGCTCAGACATATCTGAAAACTGGACAGCCAGGGCAGTTCAGGAAGGTATGGCTTAGATGTATCCCTCAACGTTTTACGACAACAAAATACCCTGCAAACCTCAAATCCAGCTAAAAAAAATCAAATCACATTTTCATTACATTTCTGCATGGAAAAGTTGTGGGATTACTGGGATGACACAAATTCCCTAACACCCATTGTTTCACCTGGACTCCTTATAAAAATGGTACCTCACTTGTATGGGTGAGCCATACACTGCAACTCACTCACCAATACAGCTCCTAACACATCCAATCATACAGACATTTACACACCGACTCATACACCCTTACAGCCACTCACACACCCACGCAATCACCCATACAAAAACTCACACACTCACTCAATCACCCATCCGGAAGCTCAGACAACTACTCAATCACCCATACAGAAACCCACATACTCACTCATTTACCCTTACAAGTACTCACGCATAAACACATTCACCCATACAGCCACTCACACTGGCCCTCACTCACCAATACATCTAGGCACATAACCACTCACTTACCCACTCAGCCAATGCCACAGCCTCACACACAGCCATACAACCACTGGCACACCCACAGAACTACGTACATACCCATTCACACATCCATATAACCACTCACCCTTCCAACCACTCACACAGACATTCAGTCTCCAATAGAGCCACTCACACACACTCACCTATACACACACTAAAACAACTAATCACTCACCAATGCAACCACTCACACACCCAGTCCCTCACCGATACCCAGTCATTCAATCACCCATACAGCCACCCACACTTATGCCGCCTACTCACACAGCCACTCACTCACCCATATAGCTACTGACATAACCATTAAAACATCCATAAAGTAACTCGCACACCCATACAGCCACTCAGACATCCACTCACCTACTAATTAATATAGGCACACAGCCACTCAGATGAGATATGTTAGAAATAGTATTACTAACTACTAGTACAGAAAGTATAGTAATTTAACTTATGCTGTAGGTTAGTATATATCTTTATGTTTCAAAAACATTTATGAAACACATACAGTCACAGGATAATGTCATCAGAGTGAAATCTGAGCCTAACTATAAAATCCATGTAACCTTTGTTTTTTCCAGTGAATTTCTAAGGTTTTTAAAAACAATTCTATTTCCTAACTATAACGTCCCTGTAACCTTCAGTATTTTAAGTGAATTTCAATGTTTTCTTTACATTTTATTTCCTAACTATAACATCCCTGTAACCTTTGTGTTTTCATTAAATGTCTATGTTTTTAAAAAAATATATATTTCCTAACTATAATGTCACTGTAACCTTTGATTTTTTAGGTACATTTCTTTGGTTTTGTAGTGGTACTTGAAACTGTAATGCCCAAGTAACATTTGTTTTTTAGTGAATTTGTACGTTTTTTAAATCACATTTTCTAACTGTGCCTGTTACTGTTGGTTTTTAGACTGAATTGGTAAGATTTGATTAGAAAACAGATATATTAATAAAACACACCAAACTTTAACATAATTTAATTCCTTGCATGCTGATGACGAACCCCAGCCGTCATGCACTACGGTGCTCGTGTGCTGATGACGGCTGGGGTTCGTCATGGCTCGCCCCTGTTCATTTGTTTACAGCACAGGGGCGGAAACGGGCCAGCAGTGAAGGGGTTAACCTTAAATGATATGATGGGTGAGTGTATGAGTGAGTGTGTGAGTAGCTGTGTGGGTGTGTGACTGGTTCTTTGGGTCTGTGAGTGGATGTATCAGTGACTGTATGGGTGTGTGAGAAGGTGTGTGAGTGACACTATGAGTGTGTGAGTGGGTGTGTTAGTGGCTGTGTATGTGTGAGAGGACCTGTGTGAATGGTTTTGTGGGTTTGTGAGTGGGTGTCTGAGTGTGTGAATGGGTGTGTGAGACTGTGAATGGGTGTATGAGTGGGTATGTGAGTATATGAGTGTATGAATGGGGTTGTTAGTGTGTGTGTGTGTGTGTGTGTGTGAATGGGTGTGTGAGTGGCTATGTGGGTCTGTGAGTGGTTTTCTGGGTCTCCAAGTGAATGTATTGATTACTCTATGGGTGTGTGATTGGGTGTTTTAGTTGCTGTATGAATATGTGATTCGGTGTGAGTGGTTGTGTGGGTGTGTCAGTGACTGCGTGACTGGGCCTATGAGTGGGTGTAGAGTGGGTACTTTTTAAAAATTGGTCTCTGGGTCCACAGATCCATTGTGGATTCACACAGGGGGCCACACTCTTTGGAGAGATCAATGAAATGACCTCAAGTGTATGTTCCAGAGAATTAAAACAAATATACTTTTTTTTAAGGTTTCATTTTTTATGAGTGCATAGTACCTAATTAAAAGGTATAGCATCTAACAACAAGCATTTACAATGCAATGGTCTCGGCATTATTAAAGGTAGAGCTATTGGCATTGCTCATGAATTTTTTTTATTTTTTTTATCATAAATAAATGACTGTCATTTACAATGCCAATAGCTTAATCGCTCGCAAATGCGAGACCTATTGCTTTACACCCACACAGAGTCATTCACATAGAGCCACCCACACATGGATATTAAACATTTGAAAGCCATGTTCCTTCTGACTTGAAACACCCTCATAACTGCTGGTGACGTCACACGACGAAGGGTGTAGTTAGACGGTAAGGAGTCTGTGGAAGACCACAAAGGCAACATTGGACACCACACAAACAACTTTTATTTATGTTTCCTAAACCAGTGGACAGTCTTAAAATCACTGCCGAGTTTGTTTCACTGTTCACAAGAGGAGCAAATAGAAGCAAAATAATATTTATTTGTAATAATGTAAAGCGTCCCTGTACGGCACCCCTGGAGCTGTGTGCACCGCAGGCCCCAGGGTCTGGCAGACACCGCTCGAGGTCTGACTCTGCGACCTGCTCACATCTACCCAAAGACAGCACAAGAGCAGCGAACACCAGTCCTGAAATGAAAGCAGAGCCTCATTCAAAAACAACTCATCCAGAAGTGATTCCAAAAGAAAGAAGAAAAAAAACACATTCTGCTTTGAAAAGCAGGTCATGGTCCCAGAGTGCAGGCAGCAGAAAGAATCAGGGCTTCCCCAACAGACAGACTGCAATGTAGCGTTATTTTCCCTGTGTGTAGATTTTGTTCCACTATAACTCAATGTGTTGTAACGTAATCGCCCTCGTTCCAACCCGCACTTGTTCTGAAGTCGGGTGAACACTTTTCATGGATGACGCGCCGTTTGAAATGACATGTCGCGCGGATGCACACTACAGAGTGTATGACACTGTTCGCATAGTTCTGCTTCTTCGTGATGCTGTTAAACTAATGTGAATATATAGCGGCTTATACCTCACGTTTTCATTTGTAGACGCTATAAATAACAGGTCTTGCAAGTACAGAACGCGAGAAGATCAAAGGAAGAAGAAAGTCCGCGTTGCTGAGCAGTATGATTATATTTGCTTAAAAAGGCGAGAGACAGACCATTTAAAGGCATGACTGACAGCTGCACCCTCCCATGTTTGAAATGCGGGTGTGGCATTGCACAATGGGTCAGATGTGGCTGAATCAAATAGGGGACTCACATGTGGAACTCATCCGCTGCCTCCACCGGTCCGTGGCTTTGCTGAAAACCAGGAATGAGGCACAGGCACGTGACAATCAGAACATACTGCTCCACACCCCATTCCTTCTAACAGACGAAATAAATACACCTGGTATTTGTAAAGCACAAATGAATCACCCATAGGGGTTTGAAGGCGCTGGGGGCCATCGGGGAGATTAAGTGAGCTATTGCCCAGAGTCACATGGTGCTGAGCTGAGCTGCCTCCGGCGCTGGGGATCGAACCGTGAGCCCCATGCTCCGAAGTCAGCCGCTCTGGCCGCTGCACCACACCACTCCCTCCTACTGACTCTCTCTTTGGCTGTCCACATCAGAGTTGACTTAAACCCATCTGTACATATTCCCCAGATTATACACTCCTGCTTGTAGTCCTTAAAGCCCAACACTCATAACTCCAGATACCCGCTCCTGACTTGTGTTTGAATATAAGCTGTTTATCCCCATTTACTAGGCATTGCCATAACGGGTTCAACACCCGTTGCATTGACCTGCCCAAATAATAAAATCTCATACTGACTTATGTAGATTAGTAAAACATGTAAATTTGAGCTGTGGTCAACAAGCTGCCGCATTAACTCCCCAGTCATTTATAAACATACTAGAAACATGAACATGTTACTGAATGCAGTTACACTTCTACCTTATAACTTAGCAATGGGTTTATTTTTTGTAGGATGAAACTATTAAATTGGGTTTTCATCCCACCGACCGTAACCATAAGACACCTTGGGTTTTGACTATTGTGTTTTTAATGGTGTTTTAAAGCTGCACCCAGCTGTATGTGGTAGTGTGAAGGGGTGTGATGTAAAGTGTGACCCGTGACCGTCTCATAGGAGGACATAAGGGAGGTGATGCGCCTCTGTGTACTGGAGAATGAATAAAGGTGATTGAAAAAGACATTTCTGATCGACCTTAATTATGTTCTATTCCTTACACACAAACAAAAACTTCTGACTGGATATCGTTTTTAGTGTGATTATTATTGTTTATATAGTGTCTGAGGCCAACTTAACACCTTAGCTGCTTCGCAAATATCCCTCCCCAGTGCTGCGCTGTCCATTGGAACTAGTGCTGAATGGACGTCCAATGGTCGTGCGCAGCACTGGGGAGGTAGCGCTCGTGACGACCGTTGGCCGTCAGCAGCGCTTAAGAGGTTAATGCCCCCTTCTAGAGAAAGCCTTAGTAGATCGATCAAAGCTGCCCCTGCAGAGCTGGGGAAAAGGTAGGTATTGGGCATCTTTTTCAAAGGCCTGTATAGAGTGCGCATGGACAGTGAGGAGAAACACGAGTGCCAGACACAGACACTGGCCACTGCAGATCACCGGTCTTGGGACCTCGAGAAAAGGCCTAGCAACAGGATACACACCTTTTTATCATTGTACGGACGCATGGGGAGATTAACTCATTTGCACTGAATCACAGGATGTTCAGCCCATGCCAGGCTCGAACCTCGTTACCTAGCGCCAAAGCCGCCAGCTCTGGCCGTTACACCACATCTGTTTAGTGTTACTGTTCACCGGTTTTAAGATGCACTGCGAGTGTCTACCGTTCCTGACCGGTGACAGGTACGGTGACCGTGTTAGAATTCAGAGCATAAACAGAAGAGCCTTTCACACCGCGCTCTCTAAAGCCACGGCCGTAATCCGCCCGGGGCGGCCCTCGGCGCGGGGATCATTTTCCATTGTCCATGACTCACTTTCCCTTCTGTGGGGGCAGGGGGGAGACAGCGAGAGAAGCGGCACAATCAGGGGGCGAGCTCCGTCTCGACTCTGAGGCAGGGAAGGCGACGGGGAGGGCAAACAGGGAGTCAGACGCAAGAAAGAACGGCGCAAACAGGGGGGCAGGAAAAACAGCACAAAGCCGCAAGACAAGAGGCACCTGAATCTATTCACAGACAGAGGGGCAAACCTCCTCGACGCTGCTACGATCCTCACCGGCAGGAGAAAAATCGAGCTAGAGTAAAAACTTACCTAAAGTGGCAGCGGGCTGCCTCATGTCCTCTCACGGCAGACGAGACAAACAATGGCGGACACAAGCTTCCGGTTTTTTTCGGATTTTGGGGCGTGTTCGGTGTTCAAAAGTAGGCGTGGCTAAAGAGTGGAAAGAAGTACACTGAACACACCTCCAAATCCGAAAAGGACGGAGCCTATCCGGAGGGACAGCTCTCTCTTTCAATGGCTGGCCTCCGTTTAGGAAGCCAGCCAATGGGAGAGAGGCAAAAACAGAGGCGGGCCAATTCGTCCACTCTAAAAATCATTAAATCTCAGAACTTCCGGTTAGTACCTCGACCTAATGAAGAAAACGTGTTCTCTTCAGAAAAATAAATGCTAACATGCCCAAGGCCAGAAATACAAAAAAATGCTAAAGGCTTGATGCCAGATTTACAATCAGGATATGTGTGTCTATGTGTGTGCATACATGCATGTGTGAGAGTTTCTGTTATAGCATCTTCTGCCAAAGCTCATCCAACCACAGGGATATACAAATTTAGTCCTGTACATGCCTTTGTTGGAATGCTTATGTACATTAAAAATGGGCCTATTAGCATTTCTAAAGCTTGTTTAGCTTGGCTGTGTCATTATAGACAGGAAGTAGACATAAGCAAATCAGTTTTGGTCCAGTGCAAAAAGGAGCAGTCCAAACTTCAAGGCCACCTGGAGCAATATTTTGGCAGAAGCTGGTTTAGGGTTGCATTTGTTCCCATTCAGAAGGGTCTCGGCCTAGCTGTTTGAGCTGCACTCTTCCTACTGGAGCCAGATCAAGGGTGTGCTGTATAAAACGAATCACTGAGTGGTACAGTAATAAAAAAAGTGATGAACCAAAATGCTCCCATTGGCTGTCATTTATTTAGGCTTTTCACAAATAATTATTTTTTACTTGTCTCTACTACAGCGTGGAATAGCATGCACAGTGTTCCTTTATGTCTAGATTAACAAATTTCCCCAAATACAGATATTGTCCACAACCTTTGTACGCCATGGGTCTCCATGTTGAAAACGCCTCAGCATAGCCAGTTTGTTTCTTGCCTTGATCATCTGAAGACTCACTTTTTCCATGAATTCTAACTGTGGCAGGGGATATCGGGATTCCCAAGGAGAAACAAGCTAAAAGTGAGTGTTAGATGGCGCATCAAAATCACTTAAGAGAGGTGCTATTATAAGCCTTTGGTGGTTAGTAAGGCAGTATTTGGAGCACAATATTTTCGCCACTGTATTACGAAAGCAGATTTGTGCGAAGTGGTAATGTGTGACAATAATCTTTATGCCTATTTGCTGTGTGCATTTTGTGGTGATGATGATGTGTTGCTTTGTGTATTTGTGTTTTTATCCTACATTATTCTATTGTATTGTTGTGTGTGCTGTGGTTGCTATATTGTATTTTGCTTTTTTGGTTTTTTTTGTTTACATTATGCAGTTGTTTTCCTTTGTATCATGTTATTGTGTTGAGTTCTGCTGTATGTTATTTCTCCTGTGTAGCTATAAACACATGCTGCTACATTATGACAATGATCAGACCATTCCTTTATTGTTCCAGTGGTAAGCAACTATTTACCACTATCAAATGCCCTCATAATGAGTGGCCTAGTAGCAAGCTGATATGTTTTGTGAATTATGTCACAGACTTATCAGGATTATATCCAATGCACAGCGTAATCACCATCACACCATTCCCACAATCTCAGACTGTGACAAAAAGTAGGACTGTGTAGTGGCCGGCTGGTCACTGTTCTAGTGTTTGTACAAATCCTGGGGCCCCGTATATTTTATACAGTTGATACAAAACTGAAATTATAGTGCAGTCGACACTGATGGTTTCATGAAGGTTGTTTTATACAAGAATGTTCATGAAAGAAAACAACGCCAGCCGACACGTGTTCACCCCATAACCATCCATCATAGTTGTCACAGGATATAGTATCCTGTCAATAAAAGGGGCCATGAGCACTTGCCCTGGGCCAGTTTTGGATAACAACTCATTTGTGGTTGTGTTCATACGTAGCGCTTGGGGGCCTAGGGCCCCAGCATATTACAGACCGGACACCAAAATAAAAGTGACCCCTGTTAGCAAACCAGAAAGCTAAAAATGAGGCTCACATTTTGTAATCGGGCTACTTTTGAACATGTTAAGACACACTGTATGAGCTGGAAAGCATTTGTGTTTGCTGCAAGCAATGTTTGTGGCAATTTCATGAAAATAAAGTAAAAGCCCACCTGGACATCAAACTCGCCCACAAATTACGTAAAAACCGGATCACAAACAGATCTGTCAGGCCAGCCTATCGGGCACCGCTGGATTGCCCTGTAGGCCAGTCCACCCCTGTATTCCCCAGATTAATTTCGGAAGTTGAAACCCGCCAAATTTACCAACGAAAAATTCTCAGAAATTGCAGAAAGCAACACAATCCTGATATTATTCCCCTTTGTTACAGGGAAAGGGGTAATTTAACATATTTATTGCACCTGGTAAGCAGTGACCCTGGCGAATCTATGACGATAAATATTGCACCACACTCCGGATCACTCCTAAACATGGCTGTAGATGGAAATATACAGCCGCCCAATCCTTCAACTACTTAAGATATCTGTAAGCCCGAGACCCACACCGTGGCACACACCTGTCGTGAATTAGCATTTAAAGTGCTCACTTTTTTTTAGGAGACTTCGAGGTTCTTCACCATCCGATATAGCCGACTGTTGCAATAAAACTCTCTTAAATTGTCTCGTTATTCTTTGTTTCCATTTTTACTAGTTTTTATTAAAGTATAAAAAACCGTTCTCCACAATCGATCGCAAAAATCTTTGTTTTCATCGTTTCTGACATAAACGATATATTTTCTTCCAGGAAACAGTCATGTATTTAATTTTTCTCCTGTTGATGTAAAACTGCTTCAAACTTAGCACGCTTAAAGAAGAGTATGAACAAATAAAAGACAATCCTTCCAGAGCACGTCACCTCTCATTCCTCAAATTAATTATGGGTACATGTTTCGCATTCATGAAAATATCCTGAATCTATTAGAAAGGAATTGGTGTTTTGGAGTTTTCCTACTGTACAAGATTATTTATTTGCCATGAATTGTGGCACGGCATCA
Source organism: Lissotriton vulgaris (assembly GCF_964263255.1). Taxonomy (NCBI): domain Eukaryota; kingdom Metazoa; phylum Chordata; class Amphibia; order Caudata; family Salamandridae; genus Lissotriton; species Lissotriton vulgaris. Next base: position 1,371,787,749 of record NC_141691.1, read on the forward strand.
GAGTCAGCAGAAATCCCCACAAATGAGTCCACCCTTGTCTTTTCGAATGTAATCTTCTCACTCTTGTTCACTTTCATTGAAATGCAAAAAAAAACGTGGAATGCACCCTTGGGACCTAATTATTATTTTGTCTATCTCCTCAAACTGAGTGCTAATTAAGGTATCCCTGAATCATGGTTCCCATTATTATGTTGATTATCGATCTAGTGCTGTAGCAGGGCTATTCTTTAGTTTTTTTCAATTATTCCTATGATCTTAGCTGAAAGGATTATTATGGCCATCCTTTTCATCAGGCTGGAGAAGCTGTGTAAGAATTGGTTACAGCGTATAACATAATAGAGCTCTAAGCTTTCTTCTGAAGCAAAAGGTCAGTGTTCCTGGATGGTTGCTTGTCAAATGAACCTGTGCCCTGGAGCAATATTGAAAGCAGAAAGATTACCGATAAAAGCTGCCTAGTGGAGTGAATACAGAGCTTGTTTCATTACGTTAACCAACCCTCTGAAGAAATTGTGGTGTTGTTGCCTCTGAGTCGTCATCAAAACCATATGGAACGTAGCAAAGCCCAAGTTACTCCGGCAGCAGAACTGCCTGTGTAGTTATGGTTACCAGGCTTTCCATTGAAAAGGATTCTTTTGTTGTCCTACTAACTTTGCCGCTTTTCACGGATCTGCTTTAAACTTTCCAAAAAAAAGAAAGTACAAAAATCACGTTGGGTTGTTTGTGGCAAGTTACGTGCAGCTCTGTCAAGCGAATGCTATAACCAAGGGGGAACCCCAAATAGTGAAATTTACTATTTAAATCACAATAGGATTATTTATTCCTTAATACGGAAACGAGTGCTGACTGGAATTATACTAAATTTGGCATCAACATTTAACTTTACTCAAGGAAGTGCCTTTGTTTGGTTTGATGTAATGTAGTTCTGCAGATTTTAATGAATGAACATTTAAAAATTGTCGCGATTGGGCCGTTAATTTGCAGATTTCTGTGAACCAGGATCTTGCAGAGGTTTAAGAATACAAACATTATAAATAGACACTAGAGTCCAAGGTACTACTCTTCGTTGGCCAATTCAGAGTCACAGATGGAACTGCCGAACTGAAACAATGTGATTGGCTGACTGCAAATTCAAGAAAATGATTATGGTCAACACTACAAGACGCTGGTCCTATAAACGGTGAGTACACAAGGATTACCAGGCCTATCTAGGAATGAGGCACAGCTGTGCCGTCTCTTGCCTCCAGACCCGACCTCCTCCTTGGGAGGTTCGAGGCTGCCCCCCGCTCCTGCACCTGCTGCCCGCTCCAACTGGGACCAGACTGCCTACAACCACAGTAACCTTTCTCAGCCATTTTTTTCTTAATTTTTTCCCTGTTGTGCCACTGTTATTGTGCTCATCTGTGTCTTGCTCTAATTCCACCACTTTTTATTTTTTCGTGCCTGCCTGTTCCTTTCACCTCTGGCCGCTGCTGCTCCAGTGGCCTCTCCTGCCGGAATTCCCCCGCTTCCGCCTCCAGCCTCTCCTCCCTCCCATCTCCCCTACTCAAAGGGGGCTGCTGTGTGGTCACGCAGCAGACGCACGCAGCGGGCGAGCTGCTGGCATGCGGAAGGCGCACCAAAGGCAAGCCCGTCTGTGGCCGTCCGTGTCCCGACCGCGGTCAACGCCAGGAACCCTGGACCTCCCACTACCCATCGCTATGACACCACCACCCTCCTCTCACTCAACCCTGGGAGACTTAGAGAAGGCCAACGGGCCTCGCCGAACATGACCCATGGCCAGTTCTCCTGCCTCCATTGCCGCCTGACCCTCACCGCCTCCCCGGCCTCCAACACCGCCGACACTAGCACCGGCAACACCCTAAAATGCATCCTCCTCAACGTACGCTCCATACACTAACACGCCATGGAAATCTGAAACCTACTCGACTCTCTCTCGCCCGACATTGCCTTCTTCACAGAGACCTGGACCAACGCATCCACTGCCCCCGACATCAGCACCGCCATCCCAGACAGATACAAGATCCAGAGGAAAGATCACCCAACCACCCAGGAGGGGGTCTTGCCAATACCCACAAGAGCACCCTCTGCTCACCACCTTCAGCAAAACCTTCCTCTCTACGAACACCTGCACTTCCAGATCCAGACCACCCCCAAAGCCACACTCCGAGGGACCCTCGTCTACAGACCCCCCGGCCCCTGAACACCCTTCGCCACCACCATCCCTGACTTCATCACACTCCATGCCATCGCCTCAACAAACTACATACTCATTGGAGAACTAAACTTCCACCTCGATAACCCTAGCGACCCCAACTCCACTATCCTTCGTGACAACCTCGCCAGCATCGGACTTAAACGACTCGTCAACACACCGACCCACAGAGCAGGACACAACCTCCACCCCAGCTTCGCGGTAGGAAACAGCGTCGAATTCAGCCAGGCAATGGAGCCGCCATGGACCGACCACCACTGCCTACACTTCACCATCAACAAACCCAAGGCACACAAACCAGCCTCACACCCACCATGAATGAACTGGAGCAAGGTTACAGATAAGCAATTTAACTTCACCCTCACCAGAGAAAACCACACCTGGGCACCTGTGCAGTTCCACACCTGGAACTGCACAGACGAGCCCGCCCACTACGTAACCGAGACAGACAACGCCCTAGGAAAGCCACCTGGCTCACCACTGCTCTCCAAGAATCTAGATGCACCTGCAGATGCCTGGAGAAGAACTGGAGAAACACAAAGACAACTGAAAACCACACCACCTACAAGGATGCCAAGACGGACTACCACAACCAGATCAGAATCAGAACTTCATCCACAACAAAATCCTGGCCAACTCCAAGGAACTTTTCAGTGTCATTCAAGAATTTACCAACCCGGCACCAAAGGCACAGACATCACCCCATCCCAAGACCTCTGCGACAAGCTTGGAACCTATTTCCACCTCAAAATCTAAAACCTCTACGACAGCTTCATCGACCATTCACCAGGCGACACAGACACCCCCAGCCACCCAGAAACACCAGCCAGCCCACCATCTCCAACTGAACACTGATCCCGGCCAAAGACACCGCCTCGACCATGAAAGCATCCACTCGGGGGCCCCCATTGACCCCTGCCTCTACCACTGAGCCGCAGCCGCCATCGCACCCAACCTACAATGCACCATCAATACCACCTTCAAAAAAGGCACCTTCCCAGATGACTGGTAGCGCGTAGAAGTCAAACCCCTGCTCAAGAAGCCCACAGCTGACCCCACCGACCTCAAGAACTATCGGCCCATCTCCCTCCTCCCCTTCGCTGTCAAGGTTTCAACAAATATTTCCGCAGGCAGGTAATGAACATGAAGCAAGGTCCACAAATTCCCTAAGCTACCTATTGCACCCAACAAAGTAAAAAAGTAAAAGTGACAATGGTAACCCTGGGGAAGAAGGGAAACAAAACAAGGAAAAGGAGAAGGTATTCCAACGTCAAGCACAAACGGCAACAGGACCCATGAGGACAAGGTAAAGGCTGTTGGCAAGAAAGAAGTACAGAGAACAAGTTAACAGAGAGTAACGTTCCTCTCTATTCCTTAATTCCTTCTAATATACTGTTCTTTACCTTAAAGATTCCCTTCCTCCATACATTGTAGGTAGTTGGAATGTAGAGCTTGTGGCTTTCGTGTTATCTGGTGCTGGGAAAAGAACGAGGAACAGCTAAGCTAAGGGCCCACTTAAACAAGGGGGTTAGTTAATATTATATGACCTATGTAGATGTCAGAAACAACCTATAAACCACTCTTTAGCGTAAGGAAATGTCCCAAAACTGTCTTCAAATAAAATAAGACCCTTATAATCAGGTAAATAACTGTTCTATTCCTTTCTCCAATGATAGGTGCATTAAACAAGGACAGATCCCCACAGCGCCGAGGACACAGGATCAGGTAAGTGTTAAGAAACAAAAAAAACAAAAATAAATGTCAGAGCGATAGCGCTGTTACCGTCAAACCGGGTAATGCAGCTTGCTTTTTGCTTTTCTTTCTTCACTTCTGTAGGTAGCAAAATATATCATTCAGGATGAGGAACGCTGAGACAACAACCCAGGGAAATGATGCAACGCGGATGAGGATGAGGAACACAGTGCCCTGGAAGTGGAAGGTTAGTCTCACGGAGGTGCAAGACTTTCCCGAAAAGAAGGACGCTGGGGTTTAACTCGACTGTCCTGCTTCCGCGCATGCCTGTTCCCTGATGATGGCCATAATTGTAGTTCAACGGTCCCGGGGGAACTCGCAGCCAAAGTTGCAGAGAAAACAGCCAACAGGAAACTGACATGATTCATTAAAGAGAACGCCGTCCTCGAACCGTCCCAATCCGGATTCCGAAGCAACCACAGCGCAGAGCCCGCCCTAGTTGCCGCCACAGACAACATCTGCACCTCCCTGGACCAAGGCCACTCCGCAACTCTTACCCTACTCGACCTATCAGAGGCCTTCGACACCGTCTCCCACCGCACACTAGTCACCAGACTACACGACGCAGGCATACAAAGAACAGCCCTGGACTAGATCTGATCATTCCTTATCGACTCCTACCCTTCCTCTCCGACCACAGAAAATCACCTGCGGAGTCCCACAGGGTTCATCACTCAGCCCCACCCTCTTCAACATCTACATGGTCCCCCTCGTAGCCATCGTCTGATAACACGGCCTCAACATCGTATCCTACGCCGATGACACCCAGCTCATCCTCTCCCTCACCAAAGACCCCACCATTGCCAAACTCAACTTCCAGAAAGGAATGCAAGACATCACAGTCTGGATGACCAACAGCTGCCTGAAGCTCAACACCGAGAAGACAAAAGTCCTCGTCAACGGTACCATGCCTTCTGCATGGGACAGCACCTGGCGGCCAACTGCCCTCGGAAGCCCCCCTACCCCCTCAAACTATGCCAAGAACCTCAGAATCGTACTCGACTCATCACTCACCATGAACCGACAGGTCGACTTCGTCACCTCCAGCTGCTTCAAAACCCTCCGCATCCTCCGCAAGGCCTTCAAGTGGATCCCCCCTGAGTCAAGGAAGACAGTCACCCACACACTCATCACCAGTAGACTGGACTATGGAAACAGACTCTATACCGGCATCAACAAGTCCCCACTAGTGTGGCTCACTGGTTAGAGGCGGCAGACCCGAGAGCAGAGGACGGCCCGGGACCAGGGTTCGATTCCCGACGCGGCAGGTTTCTGGACCAGGGTCAGCGGACTCGATAATTCTCTCGCCTCAGTGCCCACTCTGATCAGCGATCACACTCGGCAACTCTGGGCATTAGCTTGCCTCATCTTCACTAACGGCCCCACCAGACCGCCGGGGATGCCTGGTCTCACCCTGGAGATACCCATTAAGGGACCATCTCTCAGGGAAGCCAGGAAGGGTTTTGCAGCGGTCGAAGCGCCTTGGGACCCTCTGGGTAAGTAGTGCGCTATATAAATGCCTATACATTTACATTTACATTTACACTTTGCAAACTCCAGACAATACAGAACACTGCTGGTAGACTCGTCCTCGGCATCCTGTGACACAAACACATCAGCCTACACCTACAAAGTCTCCACTGGCTCCCCGTAGAGAAAAGAGTCACTTTCAAAAACCTCATTCACGTCTACAAATGCCTACACAACAACGGACCCAAATACCTCAATGACAGAATCAACTTCCTAGTACCCAAAAGAAACCTCTGATATTCCAAACTCGCACTGGCCAAAACCCCTTGCATCCACAGAGCCAGAGCAGGCGGAAGATCCTTCTCTCACATTGTAGCCAAGACCTGGAACGAGCTCCCGGCAGACATCAGACGCGATCCCTCCCTGAACACCTTCAGGAAGACCCCTCAAGACCTGGCTCTTCAGCTAAACAGATCTGCAGACCCCTCAGTGCCTCGAGAGCCTCACGGGGGAGTAGTGCTCTTACAATTTCCTGATTGATTGATTGATTGATTGAGGGCCATAGGTATCCCCTATGTTTAAACTGAATTTTGTCACAGAGTTCGATGATCTTGGAATGGAGTCATCCCCAGCGTGGTTTCTGAGTCCTGAGAATCTTGGGTGAGGACCGTAACTCCAGCACAAGCTTCCCTGGCATGAGACTGTGAACATAGGGAAACATGGAACATGTAATAATTGTACATAAATATTATATGATTGGGTGCTATTATTTTTTTAAATACCACTGAAAGGTATTTCATTTCAGTGGTCTCTAGATTTTGTTTTGTAACTGTATCTTCAATATAACAGTTTATTAACTGAGAGCCTGATCCACAAAGGTAAATATACACTTTAATGTAAGTAAGATTTGTTGCTGATATTCACAAACTACAAGTAATAGTAAGTTCAGGGTATGGTTGCAGCAAACCCACACATAAAAATATAGGCCCTTCCGTCAGGCCCTGTTCCGAACCCTCTGTTGGTGCCCAAAGTGAAGGCTGTGCACAGTGTGGAGTTAGCCATGGGGCTAGGCCGTGTACCCAACCCCCGCAAGTGCACAGTCTTTGGCAGCGCACAACTGGAGGTTAGGCACCAACAGGGTTTACTTTCCAGGACAAGTATTGGTCAAATATAGTGCTTTGCACTACTTTGCATTACTTTGCGTCAAGGAGGTGTTCGATGGCAGGTACTATGATTTGTAGATAGGGCTTTGTGCCCTATCCACATTCCTTCCTATGGCCCTTTTGGCCCATAGGAATGAATGGGACACTCATTCCTTAATTGCGATTCGCAATTTGCTAATCGCAAATAAGGAATGTTAGAGATTCACCCAAATTTGCGATTTATTACCTACATTCTATTTTGCTATTCTCAAATATCGATTCCTTAAAAATCGCTATTTGAGAATCGCAAAATGAAAATGACCTACATATGCCCCAAAGAGCATTTACTACTCGCAAATGCTCTTTGAGAATACCAAAAGTCGTAATGTCCATTGTAGTAGTGGTGGAGAAGTTTGGCTCACCGGTTAGAGGCGGCACACCCAGAAGCAGAGGTCAGCCTGGGACCAGGGTTCAATTCCCGACGTGGCAGGGTACGGAACCAATGTCAGTGGGCTCGATAAATCTCGCCTCGATGCCTCTCTAACCATGGGTCCCACGCTGCAACTCTGGGCAATAGCTTGCTTAATCTCCACAACGGCCCCCTCGCTGCCGGGGATGCCTGGCTTCACCTTGGGGATGCCCAATAGGGACCATCTCACAGGGAAAGCCAGGACGGGTTCCCCAGCGGCACACAGTGCCAAGAAACCCTTAGGTAAACGTGTGCTCTACAAATTCATACTAACATAACATAACAAATGTTAGACTTTCGTCTCACTTTACTTTTGTGAATCGGGCCCAAGGTATCTTCCACTGTGCTTCCATAGTTTAGCCTGGTTTTGTACATTCATGATTGCTTGTGTGAAATGTTGCATATTTTTTTCCAAACATCTTCGGCTGACAGTTACAGAGAACAGCAGGATGCTTTCTTAGAAAGGGGACAGTGTGAATTTATCATTCATTCTGCTGCCATGAATTACACAGATTCACCAAAGATCTGATGCATGGGATCATGCCACACTGAATCTGTGCTTTTAGCTAATTTTCCATGCATGAATCATGTATAAGAACTCCTTGGATTAGGAGGTGAGCCAGAAGGTTTTTACTTTTTGCTAGCAGCTGTCTGGTTATTTTGAGGTTTTTATTTTTGTCATAAGGGATACTGTCCGATTATTTCTTGATTTTGCTGCTCATTTTGAACTTATGTTGACTTCTGATTTTTTGGACTATTCTAAATTAACTTTGCACTTTGATCCTACATGATAATTTATTCTGTGCCGCTTGACTTTGAGGTTTCTCTAAAAAAACATTTTGACTTTTCCTACGATCTAGATCTCAGTTATTGAGTGGTTTATACGATTTATTGACCTACTCTGCTGAACTGATTTTGGGTGGGGTGCCATTTATGCAACATTGATTGGGACTGGAAACTCCTGAGGTAAACTGTGCATTTCTGAAATTTAGGGTGTCATGATTATTGGGGTACAGACATAATTATTGGGGTACAGAGATCCACTTGCATATTGATATTGTAGAACGAATCCCACTTAACTGGTCTTAAACCACTACCCATGATTGCTGCATAATCATGTTCAGCAATTGTCCTTGCTAGCCTCTAATAAGTTCTAACTGTTTTTTTTCTTACCTTCTCGGAGCAGCAGAAATGTCTTGACATCACCACCTGCTAAGGTTACTTATCATAAAATTACAAATTGTCTTCTTTGGATTGACTTCTTGGAAGTGCTGTAAACAGTTGTTATGATTCTTTAAAGCATGGCATATTGAGGGGTCCACTGTCAAGTTGTGATATTTGATGATTTTCATGGATTGCAAGTTTGTACCTATGACATGGAGAGAAATTATTTGTACTGGGGATTAGAGAGGAGGTGAAATCAAATTGGTGTGAGATGGTAGCTTAGAGTTGTAGGACATAATGTTGCCAGTTAGCTTCGTTTATTGGTCACAAAAAGCGTAAGGCTATTTTCCAAATTGGTATGTGTGATTGTGCATACAGTGGAGGTGTGCGATTACAGCAAGTAGATTGTTCACCTGAGCATAAGGCGAGTTATATGGTTGTATACTAGGGGGAAGCTGACTTTGTATCTTTCTCAGGGAGGATGGTGCAAGCAATGGTAACGCAAAGGTTCTAAGGTTAAGTAACAGATTGTATGAAACTTCAATCTTAGCAGTCGTTTGAGGAGAGTTGAGAGCTGTTTCCGCGGGACAGACAAACTGTGCTTATTTGCACTGTTCACCGGACCACACTGTAGGAGGACTTCCAAAGGTGCCCTACGTGAGTGACACAAAGAAGTTATTATACCTTCAGGGAGAGGCAATGACTTCCAGAGGGCCTCTATTTAGGACATCATGGGGCGTCCTATGGAATATAGAGTCAGTATCTTGGCCTAGATGGACCAACGACAGGCAGGTTCCCTCACGCTTTCCATATCAATCAAACCCCCCTCACAGGACACACTGAAATTAAGAGGACTGAGAGGAGCTGCCCAACCCCAGCGCTCCTATTCCAAGAATATATAGTAGGTGGATGATACACAGAGTGTCATCACTAACGGCTACAATTCCAGTGGGCAAATTCACAACAATGAGTGTCGACCTTGGTTTCTGCAAAGGAAAATGGGACTTTACTGCAGTCTTTAGCACCCAGCATTTGTCATTAATCTCAAACTTTCCTAACAAAACCTTGAGATGTAAATCTATATTTTGATAGAACCCATATGGGAATGGGGAAAGTTACCTCACACATGCTTCTGTGATGGAGTTGTAGCTTTCTGTTTAATGAACTATATCCCAGAGTAAGCATGGTATTCTTCTTGGAGATATTGTCAGATAGTGGGGGCGCCACTGCCCACATTAAAGAAGTGAACAGACATTCCCTTCCTGTTGTGAGTGTGAATCACCGTGCCCAAAATGTGAAGCACAAATTGAGAGCTTTGTGTCCACTGGTTGTTTTTTACATTTTTTGCAGCTTGACAAGGAGCAAATTCGGGCCTAGAAAATTTGAACACAATGCATGAGCACGAGATTACATTACACAGAGTCAGATTCATTTTTAGTAAGAACTGGGAGTTAATTAATCACCCAGAATCAAATGATTTTGGCCCAACTACAGGGCTCAAACTTGGTTTCCCTAGTTCCAAAGTCGACATCTCTGGCTGTTACACCACATCTCCTGGTTCTTATACCAAGGGGCAGATTTATGATAACTCGCGCATCCCCAGGGATGCGCCAGTTATTTTGCGCCGCTGCCCCGCCACCCATGGTGCGCCGCATTTACAATGCGGCGCAACATGGGGCATAAACGGCATAGATGCGTGACGCATCTGTGCCGTAAAGGTAGCGCATTGCTGGAGTTGCATCGCAAGCGTGACGCAGCTCCAGCACGGCTCGGGGGTGCCCCATCTTTACAATGCTGCGTCAAGACCTACGCCTGCTTCAAGCAGGCGCAGGGTTTTGACGCAGCATTGGCCTGAAAGTGACTGAGTGCAATCTTATAGATTTCACTCAGCCACTTTTGCGAGGCGCATCTGCCCCGGAACGCCCACCCTGCGCCGGAACGCCCACAAGTGGCGCAGGGCTTTACAACGTGACGCATCTGCCTAGATGCGTCACGTTGTAAATGGGTCGTAGGGATGCGCCACGTTTACGCCGCAGTTGTGTGACGCAAACGTGGCGCATTCCCAACATAAATCTACCCCCTAGTTTTCTACCAAAATGTCCTGGCTGTTTACATTAAAGTCACCCTGCTGATAGAGGTGAATGTGTACAGATAAGCTTCCCAGAATATTGCACACAGCCAGCTTTGCACCTGGGATTCTTTATTTGTTGAGTTGCACTTATGAGAGTTTCCTTGACACGCAGCTATTATAGAGGCATTATAACTGTCTTTGATAAGAAGTGCAATGCCTCTTCAGTTTATTTCACAGAATTAACCAGGATGTGAATTGGCTCCTGTACAGTTTGTTGTCAACCGGACGAACACAATGGAAGTGGATATCTAGCAGAGTACATAGTTCAGTAGCAGTAAAGTCATTACTACACAAGTTTAATGGATATTGCGGGTTTTTAGGCAGCAAACTGCGAGATTTTTAATCCTAAAGAACTCTAGGTACATTAACACTGGTAAATCTTAAAAGTCTTGTTTGATTGATCTTTCAAATCAAATCAAACAAATCTTTATTCGGATGAAATTCATAAAAGATCACAGCATAAATACAATAAAATCAAATAGTATTACATGTTTACAATGATCTCCATAATATACCATATCATCTCAATTCGTCAAGCAGAAAGACACATAATGCCGTCTGTAATTTAGAATGCAAAGAGGAGTACAACAGAATAAAATGACAGTAAATTCACTCAAAATTAATTTAGTTCCAACCTTTTTTTTCGTTGGTAGTATTACATATCCAATATAATGCAGGTTTAAAAATACAATAAAATACAATCCATAATTAAAATTTTAAAGCTGGAGAAATTTAATATAATTAATCTGCCTCATAAACTAAAGCCTCTAAATTTGAATAAGCCTTTCTCCTTTTAATAGCAAGTTGAATATAAATGAATGCAGCATGGCATAATCCCCTCATTGCCAAATCTACAAATAAAATTAAAAGAATCTTATTAACAGAATATTTTCTCCTTTTGACACATAGGTCGTAAACATTTTTTCCTACTATCTGTATAAAAATCACAAAAAAGAATAAAGTACAGTTTTGACAGATTTTCCATCACATGGACACTTGGGTAGTTTTTTATTGCATGTCCCCATATGAGTGAAAGCTACTATAAAGTGAGGGAAGACAATTTGCAGTCGGGTTAGATAAAATAAGTGCTGCAGATTAGGTACCAATGTCAAATACGTTTAAATTCCCTGGTCTATTGATCCTTGACAATATCTTTTCACAGTGATCTTGGCAGATTCACTAGCTTCTCTTGCCGCCTCTTTAGACCCTATAAGTAGCATCTTTCTATCTTTCTTGCTATAGCGTAAAATGCTAACAGAGTCTTTTATGCTAATGATCGCATTTAACTCCTGTAAGAGAGTATTAATGTAAGCTAGCCATGGGATTTTTACACTGTGATCAAAGGCTAGATAATCAGCTATAATTTATTTAGTAAACGTAGTGCCAAATTTATTCTAGATACTATGCCAAACAATGATTGCACTTATGCTGATGTTATGTTGTACGCACGGGATGGCAAGCTCTTTATGTACAATATAAGATGATGTTGAGTTACAGACTGCCAAAAATCTACATAAGAACAGCTTCTCTTGAGTCTGTAGGGGTGAAGCAATGAACAGTTGGAGATTTTCCACAGTGGAGCCCCATTGCAAGCCCTAGTTAAACATTTACTTTAATATACCATCAGCATTTCTTTGATTGGCTTACTCCCCAGTTTAGCAGCAAATCTGGAAATAACTTCTAAAGATCGTAAAAACTTTAATTTGCCTCTTTCTAGCTGAGAACCTATTGATTCTGACTTAAAAATCGTATGCCCAGATATGTGGAAGTGTTGGTTTCGGTTAGGTGGACACCCTTTGACATGGTGAACTCTTGTTTTGGGTTTCTTTTCTACCACATACCATTATATATGTTTTTTCTAAATGTTACTTTAAATCTGTTTGCTCCATGTATGCATCAAAGCTGTCAATTAGGCACTAAAGGTCATTTGTGGTTCTGGGTATCAGAACTGAGTCGTCCCCGTAAATGAGGATGGGTGTTGGTCGTTTTCCGACCTTATGGGTGTCAGTATTACATTTTTGCAGTGGCTCATCTAACCCTTTGATATAATGTGAACAAAGAAATGGGATGAGAACACAGACTTGACATATTGTGCATGTCACCCTAAAACCTGTTGTACATTCACCACATTCCCCATGCCACACCCAGCTAGAGAAACAATCATATAATTGGGACAGATAAATGATAATCTCTTTGAGGGCACCCATTTTATCTAGTGTCTGCCATAGTTTCACATGGTTAAGTAAATCAAACACACTAGTTAAATCTGCAAAACATAAGTAGATGTGCCCTACCTTAGATAAGGTGTATTAGCTGATAAAAATGTGTAGGTTAGTGCATTGTTCCATTGCTCCTACCTCTCTTCTAAACCCATATTGGGCATCAATAAGCACATTGTTTTCATCCACCCAAGTTTCCAGTCTCTCCAGAATGACCCTTCCCACTAATTTAGCTGTCGAAGCTAGAAGCGATATGGGGTGATAGCACCTTGTGCCCCCTCTTTCCCCTTTCTTAAAAATTGGGACAATAGTACTCTCAGTCCAAGATACAGGAAGAAAGCCACTGCCCACTGCATCACATACTCTAGTCAATATTGCTGCCAAGACAGTGATGTTTAATTTAAAAGTATCTATGGGCACCCCGTCAGAGCCAGGCATTAGCACATTTTTCCAGGGCCTTTGTTATTTGTCCCTGAGTGAACGGTGTTAAAGAGGAGAGACCTATCATTAGGATCTCTTTACCATATCCCACGATCCCGTCATCATTAGGGTTAAATATCTCACCATAATGTTTCAGCCACTCAGATTGCTGAACTAGGGCCTTGACCTTAGGTGCTGATTGGTCAATTCATTGCTCTTCTTATACTTTGATGTCCTGTTCTTTGAATTATATATATTTCAACCTGTACACAGTTATTTGCCTTCTTCCTCTTGTTTGTCTTTTTCATTTGAGGTCTGCTAGATCCAGTATTATTCAGACTTTCCTTTTCTGCAGCAAATTCCCATTATGGATCCTGGTATTATTTCGAATGTCAATAGTCAGATTTTAGAGATTCTTCTGTGATTTAGTGGGCATTTTAGTCGATCTCTTATTGTTATCATTGGTCTTTGACTAATGACTTTGATTTTTCTAATGGGTGTGAATACCATTGTGTCTGAACCCACCTTGGTGATGAAACAAAATAGCCTTGCTTTTTGATAGCTGTTGTATATGTGTCTGCATGATCCTACGATTTCTGGGTTTACTTTGCACTTGAAGAATATTAACCCAGGTGTAGTGGGTGAATACTATTTTCACTGTTTTCCCTTCTTTTGTATCATTGATGGAAGTATTACTGATCGACATATGAGTTATATCATAAGTTAGTTGATCAACAAATCCATCTGAGGAAATTGATATTTGAATAAACCGAGAAATATGACTTATATCATAAATTAATTGATCAACAAATACATTCGAGGAAATTAATATTTGAATGGCCCAAGAAAGCCAAACGAAGGACGGGAAACATGGCAAAATGATGAATTGAAATAATCAAAAGCTATGCTAAGAAATAGTCCAAGGGGATAACATGAAATGAAACCTAACTATATATACTCTATAGTATTTTTTTTTGCTACACAAATCTTTGAGCTTTGTGTATTTTTATGGTATAACAACAATGTATGTGGTATGTATGTATATGGCATTTCTATAACACAAACCTAGTCACAAAGCAAGTTATGTTATGTTATGTTACTGGGGGTTTTGTATAGCGCACAGCTGCTCCAAAGAGCGTCCCGGCGCGGTTGCTATACACAGAGGGCCTGATTCACAAAGGTAAACTTACATTTTTGTATCAATTTACAATTGTTTATCTTCACAAAGGAATTAACGAGTAGTATCTTAAAAAACGCAGAGTCTCTCCACATAAGGGTTATGTACGGAGACCCCCTATCCGTAAAGATACTACTCGTAAATTCCTTTCTGAATAGCAAATAATTGTATACTTGCACAAAAGTGTAAGTTTAGCTTTGTGAATCAGGCTCTGAGTCTACAGTGCAGCAAACTTGATATTTTGATTGCCTAAGTGTAGAGTAATGGGTCTCCAACATTTTCTGTACTAAGAGATGCTTATGTTCGGTGAAAATCATCCCAAGCTAATAATATTATTAGTGGCGTCATAGTGGCCACTGCAAACAAGATTACATTAGTGGCCACCCCGTGCAGGATTGCATGCACCACAAGAGGTTACTTCAGTTTATCAGGCAGTGATGTAAAAAAGGCATGATCAGTGTTGAATGCCTCTATATGTAACAAGGTAACAATATGAGTAATAAGTCTTCCCAAAGGGGTCATGATTTATCACTCAAATATGAGCTTTAAATATATTATGGAAATTCAACCTATCTTCTCCAAACATCGGCTTATGAGTTCTAAAACTAGACACATTTTCATCCTGAATACACACTTTTCAAATATACATATAATTCAACCAAGCATAAGATTCTATTTTAGTAGGCTGGAATGCACCCTCCAGAGCTACTTTCAGGTAGCTGGAGAGCTACCAGTAGATCATGATCTACTCGTTGGAGAAGTCTAATGTAGACATACATCAAAACAAACAAGATGATGGACGGAATGCTGCACAATGGCAAAACATTCACCCCCAGTCACAGATCTGGGTTTAATCCATCATTATTCGGCTCACTAAGCCATCCCAGTTCAGACATGGCCATATGCAAACCAGTCTTGACCATGTGCCTCATGGGAACAGTCCAGCCCAAACTGCCAAGCCATGTTTCCCTGGACCGGAATCAAGCATCCTAGGACCGGTTTCTGGCTATCAGCCATCTTCAGCCAGGATAGCTTGACTCCAGTGGCGTAGTGAGCAAGGGACCCACGTCTGGGCATACCCTTCCCACATAGGGTGAACAGCAAAACTAATAAGATGATGGACGGAATGCTGCACAATGTCAAAACATTCACCCCCAGTCACAGATCTGGGTAAAATCCATCGTTAGTTTCCTCACCAAGCCACCCCAGTTCAGACATGGCCACATGCAAATCAGTCTTGACCCTGTGCCTCATAGGAACAATGTAGACATACACCATCACCAGGTTGTTTGTGTCTGTGCCAGATAGTTTGCAGTTAGTGCAGGCAGTGGCGGCATGCATAGGGTGTGCTGCGTGGCGGTGGGGTGGGGCAGGGTGGGGGTACGTAAACTCAGACATACAACGGAACGGAGGAAAGTACTTATTACGTTCCTCCGTTCCGTCCTGTGTCCGAGTTTACTACCCACCCTGCCCCTCCCACGCCCACCTCCCTGCAGCACACCCTATGCGAGCCGCCACAGAGTGCGGGACGTCCTTGGAAAGTAATTTTGTATGCTAATGTCGAGCTGTCGTATAAGTATCGTTATTTTCCAGGTCTTGAGGGTATTATGATATTTGTACCAGGCAGGAGGTGACTTAATCCGTGGTATAATATGTACGGAACCCCTAGCTGATATTGTGCGCCCGTTTGACATTGAAATTGTCACCTACGCTGACGACACCCAACTGGTGGTCGGCTTAAACCATCCTGAAGGCTCTTCGAGCACTTTGGGTAAGTGCTTAGAAGCAGTAGCCAACTGGATGGCACTTTCCTATCTGAAATTGAACGGGGAGAAAACGGAACTAATGTTCCTGGGGAAGTCCCCTTCTCCCGGATCAAGCATTGACTGGCCATCTTGTATGGGCACTATGCCAGAACCTAAAGACCAGATCAAACGCCTTGGAGTATGGCTTGATAACACCCTAGGGTTCAACCATGAAGCCACCAAACTTTCGGCAACATGCTTCCGGTTGATGATGATGCTGAGGAAAATCTTGCCGCTCCTCCCCTTTCATGCCCGGAGGATCATGGTGCAGGCTATCATCTTGTCCCGCCTTGACTATGGGAACTCCTTGTACTTAGGCGCCCCGGCGAGTACCATAAAAAAACTGCAGGTTATTCAGAACTCTGCAGCCCGCCTACTGCTCGGTCTTTCTCGTAGACACTCAGGGTCAGCTGCATTGGAAACACTTCACTGGCTGCCAATGCAGGCTCGGATCGAATTCAAGGCGATGTGTATAGCCCACAAAGCCATGTGGCACACTGGTCCAGCATTAGTATGTTCCCTTGTTTCCCCTTATCACCCGGCCAAGAGCCTTACGATCCAAAGGGACCTGTCTGGCTATAACTCGCAAAGTCAAAAGAGCAGGATGAGGGGTGGAGGGGGGCGCTCGTTCTCCCGGAATGCCGCCTCCCGCTGGAACTCCTTGCCCCTCTCCTTACGCAGTGAACCAGATCTGCTCAAGTTCCGCAAGCGGCTGAAGACCTTCCTCTTTCACTAATATGCACGTCCTGACAGTTACCTCTCCTCACCCGTCCTAAGTGCTACGAGGCCTCAGGGTAGAAATGCGCTCTATAAAACGACATTACATTACATTACGGATGGCGATGAACTGTATGTTGTAATAAATCCTACATTTTGTGACAGTCTGATTGTCTGAAAAAATGTAATATATCTGCCCATAACCTTTAAAATGATAACGCTGGCCCTGTTTAATGATTCTCTTGTTGACTTCCTTTATTTACAAATTGAATGTGAACTTTGCCTCTGTGATGAGGACATGAGTTTAGAGGTTAAGGTTATGTTTTTTGTAGATCTCTGCCGTTAAATGGTAACCTCGCTCTACTGTTTGTCTTCGTTCGTTCTTCAGAATCCATTGTAGCAGTACATTTGAATGCATGAGACTTACTGCAAGAGTAGATTAGTTAGTATGTAAATCACACCATGGATTAGTTTAGTACGAAGGGGGTCACTCTACAACATGCAGGCGCTCATTGACAGGGCCTGTTTTTTCTGGTTCCAGATAGTGAATTTATACTCCTACATTTCAATCAGGGACAGTGTTACTGTACAGCCCACTTGGTTCAGGGGTATAGCTTCGAGTGGTGCAGCGGGTGCAGTAGAACCGGGGCCAAGAGGCCTAGTGAAATATGTTTACTGTTGTATCTCATTAGCTGCAAGAGTGTCTATTTACCTCGCTTGCACCCAGGCCCATGACACCCTTGCTAGGGTACTGCTGGGTTTCCTAAGGTGCTCACATCATTGTAAATACATCCGAATATCGTGGTGCATCATGCCCCGTGCACGCCACACCTACTAGGAGCGTTACTCACTGCACTTCACTCAGATTCCTCTACGCAATTGATTAATTAAGCTGGACACAGCACTTTTTTTAAAAAAAATGCTGTCCCACTTGATTGAAGTTGGTAAAAAGGTGTCCCGCAGTGACATTCATCAGTGTGTGGAGCGAGCCGGAATTCATTAGAATAATGCTGAATGTGGATTAATGAGTATTTTGTGTGGCAAGACTTGCTTAATTAGCCTGCCACTCACAGCACAGCCTGGTAGACTTAATTAAGATTCGGCTGGTTGTGCCATGCTCGCCTGTGCTGGCATGAATGAGTTAATTCAAAATGAGAGTCACTACAACTCGGACCTTTTTCAATACCCCTGATCCTGAAATGCTTATTATAAATGCTGCACTACACAACACCTTCCTTTTTTTAAAAAATTTTTTAAATATTTTTATTTGGTAATTTACAGTTGCAGATACAGACAGAGAGAAAAACAATGTTAAAAAAGGAATTCAGTAAATATAATAAACAGTCTAAAGAAACAGAAATACTAAGAATATAACAGAGAAAAGAAAAAAATCTATGACAGTTTTGTCCTGATTACACTCATTTATCCACAATCTCTATTGTCATTTTTCCAATTTTCAATTGGTTTCCAGATCTCATTACCACGTGCTCTAGACTTTGTACCTTTACAGGCAAAAATCGCCTTCTCTTGATTGTACATACCTAACAGCCGGGACAGCCAAATCTGAAAGTTAGGGGGATCAGCATCCTTCCAGCGGGCTGTTAATGTTATTCTATATACTGCTGTACCCAAGAAGAGTGATACTTCTTCCGCCTTAGTATGGCTCAGAGTGTTATCGTAGCCCAAAATATAGAGGGTGGGAGATTCGGCTACTGGATGCCCGAACACTTCCTGCCAGAACCCAGCAATCATTGTTCTCAGTACTAGTAATTTATCACATTCGTAGAGCATATGTAATAGATTTGCTGCTGCTTTACCACACCTTGGACACTCTGAAGTGGGCCTTATCCCCCAAGAGTAGAGTTTGGCGGGAGTAAAATACAAATCATAAATGGTTTTATATAATTGGGCTTTCAAGTTAGAAGACATAAACAACTGTGTCGATAGTATCAGAGACATGTCGATATCTACGTTAGGATTATTTAATTTCCTCGACCAACCCACTTCAGTAGATTCTAAATTGTCTTGTTGATTTTCAATTAAGATGTCGTAGATAGTACCTATCCTAGTTGAGGGTCTAGACATACAATCAATTAAAGGGATATTATCCAGAGAGATATTAGCAATTTTTGAATTTAAAATTGTATTGATTTGTATAAATTTAAATACACTATTGTTGGGGATAGCAAATTTGGATTGAAGTTGTTGAAATCTATGACCATAAGTGGGAAGTAGAAAATCTCCTATTGTTAATACTCCTAATGTTTCCCAGCATCTAGAAATAACGTCATATATTTGTGGTGGTATTTGAATAATGCTGAATGTGGATTAATGAGTATTTTGTGTGGCAAGACTTGCTTAATTACCCTGCCACTCACAGCACAGCCTGGTAGACTTAATTAAGATTCGGCTGGTTGTGCCATGCTCGCCTGTGCTGGCATGAATGAGTTAATTCAAAATGAGAGTCACTACAACTCGGACCTTTTTCAATACCCCTGATCCTGAAATTATATTATAAATGCTGCACTACACAACACCTTCGTGTGTAACGTTGTGGTATGTGGGGATTGTCTGGTGCAACCTAGGCAAAAAGGGAAGCAGAGCTTTTGCAATTCGGGAAGAACCTCAAGATATGGATGTTCAACCAATAGGAGAACAGGCAGTTTATCAGACAGCGCCATGAGGCCCTCACGGGTGATGCAGTCACGCTCTACAAATCCTGATTGATTGGTTGTTGTACAGGTCATTGTAAAGATAGAGCCAAAGAGTGATTGGAAAGGTAGCTGGCTTCTGGGAGCAAAAGTACATTTTTGCTGCATCATGATTAGGTTTTCTTTAAAGAAATGCATCTGCAGCGCTCTCCTAAAGTGCAGGAGGGCTGGGGCGGCCCTGATGGACACAGGGTTGTTGTTTCAGATCCTGACTGCATAGATGGCGAAGGCACAAGCATATTTCAAGGGCTGATACTCCGGTTGTTAGACACACAAAAATAGTTTTGTAAACAGGCTGTTTACTGATCATCATTTAATGTATTCTAAAGTGTGAATATTTAAAGGGGGTAGTGTGTAATACACGCCTAATGCTACACCCACTTCACATTATGCCATTCATTATGGAAATCTGCAAGGTATATTTTTTCATATGTTGTGTAGGATAAATGGCTTCAATACAGTGCACTACACCTAATTCATTGTACCTCTATTAAATTGGAAATTACTCCTTAACATATATTAACCCCTTAGCTGCGGCAGCTATTCTGCCGCAGTGCTAAGTAGAAGGGGGGGCCGCGCGGCGCTCCCGTACTCACGACGGAACCGCTCCGTCACGAGCCTCGGGTGGGCTGTGCTTGTGACGGAACGTTTCCGTCACGGCCCCGCTCGCCTAATAGAATGCTCAGCGCAGGCGCGGAATTTGCGCCACGCAGGCACGGCAAGCGGGCCGTGACGGAACCGTTCCGTCACCTTCACAGCCCACCCGAGGCTCGTGACGGAACGGTTCCGTCACGAGCACGCAAGGGGTTAAGAGGCATTATGCCGGGGTAATACTGGAACATTCTTTAACAGCACTGTTGTTCACACATTGTTGATGACACCCTGTATAAAAAAGAGTGAAGTCAAACCGTATCCTGCACAATTACAAGTCTGGCGTCAGATCATACTGCTGCATTGAAATCGATACTTTGCACATTGCAGGCGATGCCTTCCTGACCACAGACGAAGATGACCTCTGCCTCCTGATATTGCTGTACCTCTCAGCTGCCTTTGACACAGTCAAACATTCCACTCTCACCCACACCCTGTGATCTTGAATGAGATGCACTGGCAATGTCTTTCAATGGTTCTCCTCCTATCTTTCCAACCAACAACAGTTCATTTATATAGGCACATCTAGGTCCCAAAAGATCCCTATCAACTGTGGACTCCCACAGGATTCCATAATATTCTCTGTCACCTTCAAGCTCCCCATTCCATGTCACCACTTGGGGCTCTACATATAGAAAACAGCATGAAAATTCACCAATATCCATGTGATATACACTCCCTTGAAGGTCTCCTCTGCTTCAGACAACGGGTACCTCAAACAATGCCTGCACCTCATCCAGACAAAAATATGATGTCAAAACGCACGCAATTACAACGCATGCTTTTACAACGCAGTCTTTACATCACAACTACCATTACATCGCATGATTTTACAGTGCATGCCATTACAACACATTTTTAGAAACTACCATTACAACGCATTCCATTACAATGCATACCATCACAACGCATAATACTTTTAAGGTAACAATAGGGTAAGTGTTGGATAGTGTAGGGTTAAAAATTACCATTCTCACTCCAGTGAGTGCAACAGTAGGATAAGTGTTGGGTAGTGTAGGGGTAATAAATGCTATTCCCACTCCAGTGAGTGAAACAGTAGGGTAAGTGTTGGATAGGGTAGGGGTAAAAATTACTATTCCCATGTACCCCAAAACCCATACCCACCTTAAAACTGAACTTACCTTATAATGCGTTTTAATGGCATGCGTTGTAATGTGATGCGTTGCAATGGCATGCGTTATAATGGTATGCATTGTATGTCATGCGTTGTAGTGACATGCGTTGTAATGTCTGCGTTGCAATGGCATGCAATCACGCACAATGTAAATTCAGTTACGTTGTAACAGCTGCATTGTAAATGTAGTGTGTTGTAATGACTGCGTTGTAATGGATCTTTCCCATCCAGACCTGGTTATCCAGCGCCTGCTTAACACTTATACCTGAATTCTTCTTACTTGTCAATAACAGCAAGCAAGAAAAAGTACAAACCATACTCAATGACATGCCCCTTGATGGCTTTCAACTAAAGCTTTAACTGAATGCCAAATCTCTTGGGTTCACACTCCGCACCAACCTCACACTCAAGGAACAAATTTCAAAACAAACAAAGACAGCCTGGTACCAGTTATCTTTTCAAAAGAAAGTAAAACAGTTTCTTTGAGAAAGTGACTCCAGAATTGCCATTCAAGTCCTTGTACTCTCACTTCTGGATGGTGGTAACAGTCTGCAAGATAACATATTGCCCCACCCCCCCTTCAAAGCATCCTACACGCTGCAGCACATCTCATCCAAGGCATAAAGACATACTAATACAATCACACCACTACCATTTTAATTAAATCCCATTGGCTTCCCTTGCCAGCAAACACCATCTTCAAAATGAGCTGATCATCACAACCAGCAGATCACCTTATCTTGCAAACATGCTCGCCATCCTTGGTGGCGCTCACCACATTCTCAGCCAGGACAAAATCAGACTGTAGTTTAGGAACTATGAAAAAAGAAAAAAGTAAGGCAGCAGACCTTTTGAATCTATGCACCTAGGATATGGAAAACATTTCCATATCCATTAGGACTGCCCAAAAGCTGCTCCCATTCAGGAAAACGTTGTAGAGGCACCACTTTAAAGAACATTACATTACAATGCAGTAACCAAGCACTTCCACTCTCAGAAGGCAGCTGCCTCTATCCATTGTTCACTGCATGCTTGAGCTTGGTCCTGTACATCACTCCACTGCCTTCTGGCTAGGTTTACACTACCGAGATTCCACATCCCGACATGCATGCATGCAAGGTGAAAGAGTGGGTGTAGCATTACTAGAGGGCTTTTGTGAACATTTTGATGTCTGGAGACACTATCCTCCAGGGAAATTTGTTTTTGTTCATCTGTGAAGAATTGGTGCAAACTGTGGTGATAACAGAGGATGATTTGTTCCCACATCTTGTGTATTAGAGTTAAGAGCTATTAGAGTACTATTACTATCCACAGACAGTCCTTTTCGCAGGAAGATGGCTGGCTATTTTGGGTTCCTTCTTCCTTTTGGTTTACCTACATTTATTGCCTTCCTATTGGTTTGGCTGCTCTTTGAAAGTCACTGGTGTATTTTGACCTCACCACTGCATCACCATCTAGTCATAGGAGTGGGATGGAAGTACAACAGGGGTGCTATCTAGAGTGTGTGAATGTTGTGTGTTGTTCCTACCCCTTTTCCTGGTGTCTTGTAGGTCTCAATTCTTTCACACTGATCTGGTTTCTTTAGACTAACATCTGTAGTGTGGCAACACATCAATGGTGATGAGTTGCATGGGGTCGCCGCTGCTAAGGTATTTTAATGATATAGTGGTGCTGGTGTCTGTGACAATGAGATGGCATGACAGTTATATGCTGCTGCTATTCCTTGTGGTGGTGTAGGGGTATCTTTGACTTTCTCTGCCAAGCTTGCCTCCAGAAGTTTGGGGTTACATGCATGAAATAACACCACACACTGACTCAGGGTTGATTATCAAAATGATTTGCTTATTTATGTTTGACATACATATGCTAATAGGCTATGTTTATGAGTACTAAAACATATCTGCTATTTGCAAAAATTAGTTTTCATTAAAGGATTAGGGGCCAATTGTATCAAGCCTTTTGCGATTCGTTAAGGCCAAAATTGGCAGAATTTCGGCCTTAGCAAATCGCAAACGGCCTTTTTCCCGATTTTGAAATGTATGAAAAATTAGCAAAATAAGGAATCGCAAAAAGTTGCGATTCCTAATTTTGCTTAAGAATTTAAGGAATCGCAATTTTGCGATTCCTTAAATGCTATGTATGAAGCTTTTCAAAATTGCAAATTCAGGTTTAGAAATCACAAATTACCACCAACTTGTAGTTGGTGGTAATTTGCGATTTCTTGTAAATATGCACAATTGTGCATTTGTGAGGGTGGCATATGACGCACATACATGCCCATTGGGCATGTATGTGCGCCATATGCACACACACATGTAATTTTCAGGGGTGCAGCAGGGTGTCCTTGAGACACCCCTGCACCCTTGCAATAATTCTCATATTGCGATTAGCAAATTGCGAATTCGCAAATTGAGAATTATTTCACAGTCATTTCTATGGGCCTCCTGGGAAATTATTCCTTATTTGCGAATTCACAAATTGCGAATTCGCAAATAAGGAATAATTGGAAATCGCAAAAAAATAGCGATTTTCTACATACATACCATTTTGCGATTTAGTAGTACAAAGCTTTATTTCGATATAATGATATCTTAAAAGCACATAGCAATAAAAATACAATTCATGAGGTTAAAAAAAATACTTAATAAATAGTTAAAAGGACCAGTTAAAACAGTATTAAACCATTTACAGCTTTGAATTAAAAGGAAACAAGTGATTTTATAAGGAAAAGTTCATCGCACAGCTTTAAGTCTGATCACCCACGTCCAGGTAAGAAATTTGGCTACCCCACACGCCAGTACTGTATTAGGATTGGATTGTAAAATTCTTAGTGCTGGGGCATAGCCTCTGGTCCCAAGTAGACGACAGACTGGTTTTAGCCATTTGGATCTAGGCTTATTATAGGCGCTGCAGACAAAAACCCCATTAACAAATAAGGAAAAAAGGGTCGGCGCCAGAACGCATCCTTGGCGGATACCTCTGTTCACCGGGATTTGTTCTGTTATCTGCACCTTCGTGCCCCACCGAATGCGTGCATAGGTTCCATCATGCATGCGGACCAACAAGTGCAGGATGGGCAGAGGGAACCCCATATCGTGAAGAACCGCCCACAGGCGCCCTCGGGGGACCAGATCGAATGCGGTCTTCAGATCGATGAAGGCCAAGTACAGACCACCCTTACTAATCAAAACTATCTTCCAATGAAGTAGTAACAACCTGAACGCCTGGTCTACAGTACTTGTACAGGTCCTGAAACCCGCCTGGAAGGGAGAGATGATATTGTTCTCCTCCTCCCAGGAGAGGATCCTTTCAAGGAGGACTCTGCCAACCACCTTCTGACCAGCATCGATCAAGCTGATTGGACGATAGTTGGCAGGGTCACCCCTTGGCCCCTTCTTATATATAGGGATCACTTCGGATCCCTTCCATGAGTTTGGGACCGGAGACCCAAGGAGGAGGGCATTGGTCAGAAAGGAGAAGAATTTGTCCCATTGTTTAGGGCTGGCACGGAACAGATCGGCAGGGATGCCATCCTGGCCCGGTGCCTTGCCTTGGACAATTGTATTGATTGCAGATTCTACCTCCCTCTGCCCTAGTAGCCTATAGTGGTGCTGGTGTCTGTGACTATGAGATGGCATGACAGTTATATGCTGCTGCTATTCCTTGTGGTGGTGTAGGGGTATCTTTGTCTTTCTCTGCCAAGCTTGCCTCCAGAAGTTTGGGGTTACATGCATGAAATAACACCAGACACTGACTCAGGGTTGATTATCAAAATGATTTGCTTATTTATGTTTGACATGCATATGCTAATAGGCTTTGTTTATGAGTACTAGAACATATCTGCTATTTGCAAAAGTTAGTTTTCATTAAAGGATTAGGGGCCAAATGTATCAAGCCTTTTGCGATTCGTTAAGGCCAAAATTGGCAGAATTTTGGCCTTAACGAATCGCAAACAGCCTTTTTCCCGATTTTGAAATGTATGAAAATTTAGCAAAATAAGGAATCGCAAAAAATTGCGATTCCTAATTTTGCTTAAGAATTTAAGGAATCGCAATTTTGCGATTCCTTAAATGCTATGTATGAAGCTTTTCAAAATTGCAAATTCAGGTTTAGAAATCACAAATTACCACCAACTTGTAGTTGGTGGTAATTTGCGATTTCTTGTAAATATGCACAATTGTGCATTTGTGAGGGTGGCATATGATCACATACATGCCCATTGGGCATGTATGTGCGCCATATGCACACACATGTAATTTTCAGGGGTGCAGCAGGGTGTCCTTGAGACACCCCTGCACCCTTGAAATAATTCTCATATTGCGATTAGCAAATTGCGAATTCGCGAATTGAGAATTATTTCACAGTCATTTCTATGGGCCTCCTGGGAAATTATTCCTTATTTGCGAATTCGCAAAATGCGAATTCGCAAATAAGGATAATTGGAAATCGCTAAAAAATAGCGATTTTCTACATACATAACATTTTGCGATTTCTAAATAGCGATTCCTTAAAAATCGCTATTTAGAAATCGCAAATGGTGATGATGATACATATGGCCCTAACTCCATTGACGATTTTTGTGAAAGTAAGTCAACGAGGAGGACGGGCATACCCCTAGAGTTCATTAACACCTACAAATATGCACCCTTGTAGGCATTCACAAACCTTTGTCAGGGATTTACTCCTGTCGAAGGCAGGTGCAAATCCCTTTCCATTGCCAGTAAGGAATGTGACCCCCAAATAGGAAGGGCTATAGGAGAAGGGATTTACCCCCATAGAAAAAAAAGAAAGTTATCACTGGCTAACTTTCTTTTTTGTTTTCTCTTTTGTATTGCATGTACAATTATGTATAATCTTGCTTACAAATATGGAATTCACAAATGTTCCAGAAGTGCGATTGTAAACCTGCAACGTATACTACTTTTCAAATATTACCTTAAAAACGTTTTATCAATTTCTAACTGTTGGTATTCAGCGCCGTTGCATGCTCAGAATTCAATGGGTGCAAATTACTCATTCTTTTTGACAATCAGGCCCTCAATGTCCAGCTGTGTGGAACAGCTGGGAATTACAAATTACTTTGGGCCTCATTTAGAGATTGGGGCGGTCCACCGTCCGTTAAATTGGGGGTTTCTTTTTGTAAAAAAAAATGAGGGCCATGACACCATTGGAGTTTTCTCCAACAGCATGAGGGTCATTTTGTATTTTTTTCTGTTTGAGGCCACTAGGCTTTTCCTGGCTGTCGTAAACAGGAAAATAGTATGATGGACAGTCTGGTCTGAAGAGGACGGTCAGTCCGAGGTATTTAGACTGACAGCCCACATACCCTCGGCAGGGGCGGCCTTAGGCCTGTGCAAGCTGTGCACCTGCACAGGGCCACCAACCCCAGGGGCCACCACGCCAATATATATCCTTAATATAATAATCCTCTGAGGATGGATACATATTTGCGTGGTGGCCCCTGGCAGAGATTTGGCGGCCTCTGGCTCTGTTCCACTTCCAATCACCCTGACCCCCCCATCTTCACTGGCCTCCAT
Source organism: Lissotriton vulgaris (assembly GCF_964263255.1). Taxonomy (NCBI): domain Eukaryota; kingdom Metazoa; phylum Chordata; class Amphibia; order Caudata; family Salamandridae; genus Lissotriton; species Lissotriton vulgaris. Next base: position 1,371,814,461 of record NC_141691.1, read on the forward strand.
GCTCCGCCCCGCCCGGACCCCCTCTTCCGTGGCCCCCTACCTACGCTCCCTGCCCAGGGCCGCCATGAGGCTAGAGCCGCCCCTGCCATCGGGCAGTAGGTCTAATTTTTTGTCCGGTTGAAGCATTTTCAAATGGCCTGACTCAAATTAGAGTGCATCGCCATCAGTTTGACAGACAGGTACTGAACGACGTTTATGTCAGAGTTCCTTGTCTGCCAAAGTCTAAATAAGAGCCTATCTTGTTTTACAAGTTATTTTGCAAGAACTTAAGTGGTGAGGTATTTTTACTGGTTGGGTGTTTTTTCATGTATCTCTTTTTAGGAGAAAAATATATCAATTCCTTCTTGGTTTCAGAATACTATTAGATGGCGTGTAAAACAGAAATTGCTTATATGGCTGTGCTCACCATTTAGAAAACGTTATTCGGTCCTAAAAAGAACAAAGGGAAATGAAAGAAAGTATAAAGCACTATAATAAGGTCTATGAAATGCTTCTGGGTTGTTTGTGCTCCTTTTTAACAGGACTATGGTCAAGACTGAGCAGGTGCTTAATCGTCTTCTGCGATGGCACAGGGAGCAGAAATTATTGAGCTGGACGCACAAGGTAAGTTCAAGCATTTATTTTACTACTTTGTGTTTCTATGAGAAAGATACCATAAGTATCATGGATATGCCCGGACATGGGTCTTGTAGTTCTCTGTTCCCCAAACACTCAACTTACTGATAAGTTTAATAAGGGCAGATGCAGGGTTTGAATGCGCCCCATGAGATGAAATGATAGCAGTGACGATTGGGAGGGTACCACCAGCCACGTCATCTTTGCTATCCCGGGGCAAGGAAGGAGTTGGGGCAAGTGTGCGGTGGAAATCAGAGACCTGCTGGGGGTGGAAGCCAGGGCTGAGCTGGTTGTTTTGGGCCCGCTTCCACTGTGAAATGCTATGATACTGCTGGGCCCTCCTCAAGCCTCACGGGGCCGCCCACCATTAGCGCGGTGCCTGGTGTAGTGGCGGCTGGTCACGCCATAGCCTGAGATTGCTCTTGGAGGGTGCCCTGACCATAATGGAGGTTGCATCTATGGGACGGCTCTGTCTCTATTGCCTTCTGAATCGCTGGGGCCTTCATATTATGTTTAGGATGTTTGAGTGAATAAGGATGCTCGAAACAGATTTTCAGTTCAAGTCCTAAATTTTAACCTTGACATGCTAAACAGTTTGTGTTGGACTTGGCCCTTCTGGCAGGTTCACCCCTAATCTTTTGGCTTTTAGTATGTGATCTGTGTTAGTGATTTCTGGTCTCTGCGCACTTTTTCCCTGTGTCCCAGAGTAAAGTGCGTGCGTGTAGTGAGGCTGGCCTGCCCTCCCATAGGAATGCATGGGGGATGAGTGTGTCCATGTTAATTCCTGATGTGTGGGGAGTGCGGGCTCGAGTTTGGTATGTGCGAACTCATGAGATTGAATGCTGCGCAATGATGTATGCGGCATGTATGTGTCTAGTGTGGAAGTGCCACTTCTAGACATTGGTGTGTGTGTGCAGTAAGGTTGCTGGCGTGTGATTGGCTGGAGCTGGCGAGCCTGGCTCCAGGAGTCTGGATGGGTCTGCCCGGTGGTGAGGGGAGAGATTAGCATGAGTGATGTGAGGGAGGGGTCCTGAATAGGGCTGGGCTTTCCCCACACAATGCTGGCTCCGCCCCCTGTGGTGCGTCTAATGACCCTAACCCTGCCAGTGAATAGAGTGAGGGGCTGAGCACATCAAGAGTGCTCAAAAACCAGCTGCGACTGGTTTTTCCCCTCACCCTGAAGCCAGACAAAGGATTTTACAGTATAGGCAGGGGCTGTGTCCCCTTACAATTTGTTCTCTTCCAGGATCCTATCTGAGGGGGGCTGCTGCTGGGCGCCAGGAGGACCGCCACTTGGACTGCCTCCCTGCCTGGAGGCCCAGTGAGCTGGCTCTGGGCCCAGCCTTGCCCCCCTGCCTGCCTAAGAACTTTGCTGGACTTTTTGTTCCCTATAGTGCTTGGGAGTGCTCTACCTTGTCCCTAGCGCTGGGAGCGTTTTACTTTCACCCCTAGCGCCTGGTAGCGCTTTATTTTTGCCTTTAGCGCTGGGAGCGCTCTACTTTCACTGCTAAGCGCTGGGAGCGCTTTATTTCTTCTTTAAAACGCCTGGGAGCGCTCTGATTGCCGGTAGCGTTGGGGAGCGCTTTATGTACTTGGAGCCAGTGCCCACCCGGCATTGCCCCAAGAGATTGCCGCGCCCTGGACCCCGTTTAATATTTCACTTGAGGGAGCCTACCTTGAGTGAATTTAGCCCCCGCCTAAAGTGCCTGGACGGGCCGGCGAGCTGCCGGCGACGACCCAGAAGTTCTGGAGCCAGGCGGCCAGAAGTCCCGCCCTCGCAGCCCCGTGGAGAGAAGGGGAAGTGCGGCCAGAGATAGAGCCGGGCTCTCGTGAGGTTGGGAGAGCCCCGCACTGAAGGGAGACGCAGCCGAGACCGCAGCGCTGACCAGGAGCCCCTGTGAAGGGTGGGGCTCCACCACACGACACAGGAGGCCAGAGGCGATACCCGAAGAAGACCGGCAGCATACCAGAGCCGGTGAGTGGGGCATTTGTGGTGTTGTTAGCAGTGGGGGGCGTCGGGGCACATTGCCGGTGCCCGCCCCCCCAGTGTGCTCTCCCCAACGAGTGGGGCATTTGTAATTTAGGAGCTCCGAGGCTCCCAGGGCATTTCCTACCTTGGAGTCCCCCGAGTGGGACTCCAGCGTCCGGGGGAATGTTTGTGAATGAGCCCTGAGAGGCTCAAGCGGCCCCATGTGTTGATGAGCCCCGAGAGGCTCGAGGGGGCATTGCTTAGTTTTAAAGCCCAGAGAGGGCTCAGGGGCATCTTGGCAAACTCGAGTCCCCCGAGAGGGACTCCAGCGATCTCGGACACATTTCTCCCTTGTCCCCAGAGGGGGGACTCCAATGCCTGGGCAGCCCACAGTTGTTCTAGTGCCCTGGAAGAGGCTTGTGAGTGCCATTCTGTTTATTTAGGGCCCAGCAAGGCTCTTGGGGGACACCAGTCAATTGGTTAGAGCCCTGAGGCTCCCACGCTGTGTTTGGCCCCATTGTTGTCTTACAAGCTTTCCCCCCATCTCCTTAGAGGAGGTAACCTCACTGGTCACTCAAATTAAGAGTGGTAGCCCTCAGGACATCATCCCAGCCCGCATCATGCCTAGGTTGGCAGAATTTCTGGGGCCAGGAATCCAGAATCTAGTTAACCGCTCTCTTAGTACAGGGGAGGTTCCTATAGACTGGAAAAGGGCGCTAGTGAGACCGCTGAGGAAAAACACTGCTATTCCCTGGACGGAACTGGCGAATCTAAGACCCATCTCTCTCCTCCCTTTTTTGGGCAAAATTATAGAGAAATTTGTAAATCAACATTTGTCGAATTACATTGAACAAGTAGGTGGATTAGATTCTTCCCAGTCAGGTTTTAGGCCAAGACACAGCACCGAGACCACCTTGTTGTCAGTCGCAGACGATCTACACATGTTCCAGGATGAAGGCCATTCTGTTATCCTGGTTCTGTTGGATCTGTCTGCGGCGTTTGACACCGTGTCACACAACATCATGACCACCAGGCTAGCTAACATCGGCCTGGAAGATAAGGCGCTGGCTTGGCTGAGGAGTTTCCTGACAGACCGCACCCAAAGGGTCACCCTGGATGCTTATCGGTCAGAGGAGTTGGGGATCTCTAAGGGGTGCCACAGGGCTCTTGTTTGAGCCCTACCCTTTTTAACATCTATGTGACCCCCCTAGCTAACATCATGAGGACCCATGGTTTCATCCCAGTGTCATACGCGGATGACACCCAACTCCTCTTTCCTTTTTAAATCCTCACGGCTGAGGTTAGGAACTCCTTTGCTCAAAGGATTAAGGCAGTGGCTCACTGGATGGCATCTAACTTCCTGCAATGTAACTTTGCTAAGCCGGAAGTGATGCTGTTCGGTGAGGCCAAACTTCTGTGGACCCTTGACTGGTGGCCTCAAGATCTTGGCCCAGTCCCCGAGCCCAAGCAGGTGGTGAAAAATCTCGGCGTTCGATTGGACCAGGAGCTTTCCCTAAAACAACATGGCAACCAAGTGGTGGGTTCCTGTTTCCTTATCATTGGGATGCTACGAAAAGTATTTCCTTTGCTGCCAGACTCTACTAGAAAAACCTTGGTGCAGGCTCTAGTATTGAGTCGCCTGGATTACTGCAATGGGCTACTACTGTCAGCAAATGAAGCAGTAATTTCCAGGCTTCTGGTTGTACAAAATACCGCTGCTCGCCTTGTTCTAAACCGGCCCCCTCACACCCCCTCTAAACCCCTTCTGACCATGCTGCACTGGTTATCCATCAAACAGAGGGTGAAGTTCAAAACCTGCTGTATAATACACAAATGTTTACAGGGGAAGGGCCCTGCTTACCTATCCAATAAATTCTCCCTTTACACACCCACGCGCTCTCAGAGATCTAGCAAACAGGCCTTGCTGCGTGTACCTAGAGCAAAAAAAACAAGACAAGGAGATAGAGCCCTTTCAGTTGCTGGCCCAACCCTATGGAATAGTCTCCCACTAACTTTGAGACTTTGTAAGGATCACCTCCAGGGTTAGGAAACAATTAAAAACTTTCCTATTCCAAAATTGCTAGCATTCGCTGCCAGCACTCGTTATTTGCATTATGGCTGCCAAAGGCGCGGAGATACTCCTTCGGGAGTCGATCCCAGCGCGATACAAACACGCAAAATAAATAAATAAATAAAAATGGGGCCAAGGTTGGCTCCAACCTTGGCCCCATCAGTGTTTACAGCTGCCCAGCACTTAGTGGGCAGTTGCCACGTTTAGGCTTGTGCTTTTGGCTCCGCCACGTTTAGGCTTGTGCTTTTGGCTGCCTGCACAGCCTGCCCTAACACTTTGGACTAAGGGCATTTCAGCCCTTGCGAGGCCAGTTGGCCTGAGGGACAGTTCTGGTGTTCTGCTGTGTGCACCTTGCGCAATTTGTGATTTACTTGCCTATTGTGATTTCTGCGCAATTGTTATTACCTACACCTCTGAATGTTTTTATGCATCATGTGTTTTGCTTCTTTCCCTTTGCTATGTGTTATATGCTTAGGTGATTGTTTTTCCTTCTATAGGCCCTGCTAGTAAGGTCCTGGTTCCCTGCGTGATTTTCCTAAGGTGGTTAGGGTTGCGTAGGAGGTACTTACCTTTACCAGTAATTACTGGTTGCGTGCTACATGTACTATTTTGATGCTACAGTTATTATAGCTTCTATGTGCTAAGTGTTATACCTACAAGTATTATTACTCCTACAAAGTGCTAATTACAACAAGTGCTAGTTCTGAAAGTGCATACCCCTGACAGTGGTCCATGTGGCCCTGTCCGGTACATAATCCCCTGTAAATTCTGCCCGTGCCTGTTGGCACATTGTAAAGTGTGTGTTTTTATCTAATGTGTTTTGCTATAATACAAAGGCTATTTTTTATATAACCTTGTGTGGAGTTTCCTTTGTGGTGGGCCTTGGATGTTGTTGCTGGGTGCGCGTGCAAACGCTTTACACATTGCCTCCGAGATTAGCCTTGCTGCTCCCATCACGTTACCTAGAGGGTGAGCAGGGGTTATCTTGGGGTGTAACTCCCTTGCCCTGATTTAGAAATGGTGGTCTCTGACTGACTTTGGCATGAGCCTTGGCCAGCCAGGAATCCAGTTTCTAACAGTTTGCCTTTCTTGAGATCAAGGAGTCTATTTAAACCTGCGGGGAGGTACTGCCTCCACTCATGCCTAATCCCCACCAAAATCCTGTCAGGTTCTCATCACAGCTGCCGTAGCATATCTACGCAATTAAAGGGGTGGATGAGCTGTCACAGGGGAATGGCGGGCATTCATAGGGATCCCATCATTAGCACAAAGGGCTGGCTACCCAAGCCTGGGGTGGAGGAGATGGTGGAGCACCACAACATTTGGAGTTGTAAGGCCCCAATTGTCACATCCTTACCATTCTTCCTCTCCACAAAGCCATGTTAAAAATTGGTTAGTGAGTTTAAAAGGATTGTTTGGAAAGTCGCTGGCTGGGTAAAATGTGGGGGTCTTCCTATATTATTCACTGTATCCCCCTCACATCCCCATGCCTTGTAATTGATTTCTGGGAAGTGGGAGATGGAAGGTTGGAAGAGGGAAACTAGAGCCACTGCATGCCTTTTGAAATAAATGCCATCACACGAAATGTCGTCAAACAGAAATATCCAGATTAAATCACGAGAAGTGTTTACAAAATCAGAGAATATTTGTAAAATAAATAACTTCAAATTTCCACAGTAACAGATGAAGCAGTTTAGAAGAGTCACAATGGGGGTTTTGCTGTCACATTTACAACACAGAGCCAACTTCTATTCCCACTGCTGCCATCAGCCGTGATAAAAAAATGCCTAGCCATCTGTACCTTTTTGAACTCTGTTGGATGGAAAGTGCACAAAAGCATTAGTAGTTATCTTCCAGTTGGTTAATGCAACCGCAAAATGACGATCTTGAATGCATGCAGTACAAAAATAAAAAACTGTTTCTTTTTTTTGTGGAGAAATTCTAAATGTGGGTTTGCAGACAAACTGCATCACAGTTTGGTCGATAGAAAGAGTTGTTCTACACTGCAAAAGAAATGCATTTGGTAAATATACTGCTTGACTTTTCTCAATATTACTAAACTTTTGTTAATTATCTAAACCTCAAAGTCACAGCTCTAAGATGAACAAGTGTTTATTTTGGTTTTTAGTTCTCTATCAATCACGAATAATCAGCATTTATACTGCCGGTTGCCAATAATGTACGACTTAAATGAACCGGCGGACGCGCACGACAAGACTCAAGTGCTCGCTGCTCGCTTAGTCAGAGTGGGTCAAAGCTACATTTTAAACGGTTTATCGTTATTTCTTGCCTGAAATGTATTGTGCTTTTAAAGATTGTGTATTCATTTTTAATTTTTTTAAAAGCAATCAGCACCAGTTGCACTTGCCTAAAAGTTGGTTCCCAGTCCCCGGTCTACCGCGGGTATATCCCGATTGTTGTGGAGGGACCTCGCTTGATGTGCACCACTGCCGGTCGCGAGAAGGTTGGCGTTTTAGCGGCCCCTACCTCCCGCGATAAAATTGGATGCAGCACAGAACGAGCAGCGGACACGCACGACAAGACTCTGCCGCTGGCCGCGCGACACGAAGGGGAGATAACGCGAGACAGCGTCTTAGTGCCACATGCCGCGCGAACACAACCAGCGCGCCGGCTCGGGAGCCGCCCCCTTTTGGATCGGCCAATCGGTGGCGAGATTGTGCAAGCTGGGGGCGGATTCACGGGATTTATAATGGGGAGAGCAAGCTGGCTCGGTCTTTTTCCGCCGCGTTTCCTGGGCTGCTCTGCGCTGTTTTCACGTCGTGTCGTCGAGCCCGCCTCTGTCCTGTTTTCACGTCGGGTCATCGAGCCTTGTTCTCCTGCAAAGGAAGGTATGTGCCGCTCTCCTGCCTCCCCCCTGCCATGTCCCTGGGTATGACCAGGTTGCACGTGGCCCCAGTGGTGAGTACCACGGGGGGAGGGGGAGGTGGCCCCGCTAGTCGTATGTGCGGGCGGGCGCGCCTCATAGAGCGTGGGATCGGGCGGTTGAGGGAGGTTCAACTGTCGGGCAAGCGGGTAGAGTAGAGGTCCGGAGGTCAACCCGAGTTGGGGGTCAGAAGCTCTGACGACGTTGCGTCCAGACGTAGGTTAGTTACCTTTGTCTCCGAGTGTCCACGGCACAATGGCGCGGGGTCTTGGCCCGTTGGGGCGAGCAAGCAAAAAGGGTCTAAGCAATGGGCTTTCCGTGTCGGGTGTCGGTTCTGGAAAGCCGCGCGAACAGCGAGTTTCTGCGTTACGGACGGAGATGCTCTTTTTTAAAAATAAATAAATGAAAAACAGCAGAAAAGCATCATTTGCATAAGTGCTCGCTTCCAAAGGTCGGGTGGTGCGGCCCGGTTAATAGCTGCCCTGCACAGATACTTTTATATTCCTGTGCTTTTCCCCCGAGAGCTAGAGAGTCCATTTATAGAGAGGCAACATTGACAATTAATCCATCGCCACCTGGCTCATCAAGCTTATGATATGCAGGCATGCAATCGTCAGCGGTTTTGAATGTATAACTCCATGTCCAAATGAGAGCGCCTTGCAGCGCGAGCTGTACAGGCCGGTCTCAGGCGCTTCGGCTCTCAAAGGCGCAATCATGCTCGATTTTATTCCACTGTGTGAGAATTCAGGGCGGGAAGAGGGTAACATATTTACTTGTCGAGCCTCCTCGGGTTTCCCTCTAACCTATTTCCTCTGCAATGTTCGGTAGTTCCCGCACAATTTTACCGTACTCACGTTTGTAATGAAGGCTTCACGCTTGTGAGGTATTAGAAGGCAGGAAACTCAAAGTGATTTAAGGTCAGACACTTTGACGGACAATATAATAAAACCTCTTCAAAATTCAGCAAAGTGTACTTCCTTAACTCGTGACAGCTTTGCAATTTAGCATATTACCCCGAGTTGCTGAATTGAGTGGGATTTATCAGAAGTGGTTGTTGGGGTCTATAAACTTAAAAACATTAGTGCCTCCTAGGGCCTGATGACAATGGCATGAGTAGGACAAGTTAGTTGTCATGCACAACTCGTGTTTCTTATGCTATTATTAGATGATGGAGCAACAATATAGTCTATTAAAATACGCACATGAGATGTTTTTTGTTCAGTGCACGTGCCAAGCTGATGTACGTCAAGTGCTCTAAAATGTGTGGCTGAAATAAAGTAATTCTGTAAAATCACACAATTTGGTCGAAGACCTTCCGGGATTATCATTGCTCAATTCAGGCATTAGATGGCGTCTCTGTATCTCCCCTTTTACAGCAACAGGTGTTTCATTGTGTTTCATTCTTTGAGGAGCTACATCCGTACACTTTGTTAAATAGATACACATATTACACGTTAAAAGACGTTAAACTAAAGAATACAAAGTTCTGCGCCAATGCACTAGAGGGCAGTTTATTAGCTAAAAGTGCAGAGTAATCTGCTTATGAGGAAGCGCGGAGAAACCCCACACAAGGGTGAAGGTGCTACTGAAAGGACGGGGGGGGTTTGAATTAACACACTGAAGGGTGCTTAGACTGGAACACATCTGCCCGTCACTGCAAGGTTCAGTGCATGACCCCCTGATAGCGGGAACTTCATGGCGGGCCCACTCCGCCTTCATTCTCCGAGGGTGTGGTGGCTCAGCGAGTTGATGTGTCCACTGCAGGGATGTGTGGCCCCCGTGTGGAAAATCCGAGCCTGGAAACTGAGGGAGAGCTAATGAGTACTCCCAGGTTGGCAGTGGAGGGTCGCCATCATACTCATGGGCAATGAGATGTAGATAAGGTGCGATCCGCATGTGATTCTGGGCAATCGCTTAATCTCCTCGTGCTACCACAAATGGATGTGTTCATATGTAACGTAACGGGAGCACATGTAATGTAAAGTGCTCCAATACAATTGGAGATATTTGGGCGATTATTGTTATCTGTCAACTTGCGTGTACGAGGCAGGCATCAATTTCAGATTCACAAGAAACCGTGTGTAACTAACCTCACCCCAGGCTACGTAGTAGCCAATGAATGTGGCCACGCTGATTCATGGCTGTTTTCTTTGTATCCGAATACATGCCCTGGCCCACGTTGTGTGTGTTCGAGGGGGAGTAGGGGGTACGTCCTCTGACGCAGCTTACGTTCTTGACGGCTGCTAGAGCTGGAATCGGCGCGTGCTGCGCTCCAGTTTCAGTGCTTGATTATGGTGATATACTAGAGTTCCTCGACATCCCAGGAAGCTCTATTATGCGTGACTTCACATTGCCATTACTGGCCATGCGGCATTGCTGGGTCTTTGTTACTCTTTTGGACCTTCCCTTCGATACGGGTTCTCCCTCCATTGTGTTGCGTATTCTGGGACTCGTACTTCTGGGCTCCAATGGCGCGCACGAAACGGTGATGGGAGGGATGGATACGGTCAAAGTTGGGCAAATGTGCGGGCGGCAAGTCCTGTGCAAGCGGCAAGTCCTGTATATTATTGGTAAAGCCCATAATGCATCTGCCACGAGCAGGATGAGGCTGATCCGCTGTTGCCTCGCGTCGTCTGTTGCCTCGCGTCGTGTTAACGTCGGCCGATCGTGTCTAAGGTATGTGGCTTCCAACTAGCCTCCTGCAGAGCGCTCGACAGCGAAGTCCGCGAGGCTGCTATGGGGTGGTGCCAGATCCGGCCGCCATTACCGGCCATGCGTTTTGCCATATCCATTGAAGCCTCCAGCTAGCAGACCACCAAGACAGATGTTCTGCGGGCCTGAGGTGATTTGGGCAATACGTGCAAATTAAATTATTGGCCTGACCTGCAAAGCGAGTTGTAACGTTTAAGTTATATAGTCGAAACTGATCGAGTCTCAGAAGCGAATGGCCAAATAATTCATGGACAGAAGCACCAAGCGGCGTTTTAAACCCTTGAAACAGCACTACATATGGCTGGTGTTTTGCCAAGGAAGCTCACCACAGGGATCACGTTAAATGAGTGTTCACTGCAGGTTCCATCATTATCCAGAGGAACTTGGCAGGCGCAGGACAGCCTCTTACAGAGAAGTAATTGTTTTGGCGCATATATGTTTCAACTATGATAGTTAAGTTGGATCCTGAAAACCAAGTGCTCTACCAAGAGTCACAGCCACTTGCGTGCATGGTCGGCAAACTCGTCCTCCTGAGTGGGCATTCTTTCAATTGCTAGAAGTCAGCTTTCATTCATTTAATTATTTAGGCGTTTGATATAGCGCAGACTTTACCCGAAGGCGTGAGAGCGCTTCACAATAGGAACAGTAAATGACAGGTGAAAAGTGGAAAGTGACGTGGGCAAGTTACAAAAGAGTACCACACTCGGGTGCAAGGATAATACTGCAATAAAGGGCAAATACCCCACAGGGACTGGTAAGAGGCATGCATGTGACTTTGTTCACTCTAGATATAGTGCAGGCACTGTAAGATTGCCAGATGTCTTTTTCTGGCCCTGTACTTACCCATATAGCGATTTGATTAGCCCTATTTCATTTCCACAGCACTACTCTTTCCAAGGCAGGATGGCAGAACGCTTGGAGGTAACATGCACACGATACATGGACATACATTGCGTAAGTGGGTAATTTCAGCAGTATACATGATGGGTTACATGAGACAGCGAGGGTTACAAGGGATAGGAGTACCACTACCGGTGAGGTGCATCTGCTAGGCCATGCTATAACCATTCCAGGTAATGACCTGGCAGTGATTTGCCAGGACACCATTCCGGACACTTGCTTCCCGGGAGCGATGCAGTATGGGCCACATGCGTAGGAGCGTGCAGGGAGTAGCTACTTGATGCGGTACGGAGCACGGAGACAGGGTCAGGAATAACAATCCGACTGTAAAACATACCTGTTATGCTGTGCTTCAACTATTCCAAGTTTGACCTGGCAGGGATTTGCTAGAACATTCACTGTGAAAATGATTACAGCTACGGTGGTGAATTTCAAAGCACACCACTTTACTTTCTTGGACAAATTTCACTGGTTGTCCATTACGGAAATATTATGTTTCTGTGTGAATGATGTGTGAATATGCAAGCCTACAAACGGTGTATATGCTATGGCACAAGTCATAATGATCCGATAAATACGATCCCTTGCTGAGCAGCTGCTGTTTCCCTTGTCTTCACTGCTTGATTTTACGTACGAGAAAGCGTCTGTCACTCATAATTACACTCAAATTATAAAATGTCACACATAGCAACCTTAAACCTTGGCAGTATGCGGGCTGATGTAGACACCCCGGCATCGGAGTTAGGATTAATGCTAAACAAGTAAGTGTTCATGTAATTAAGCCAACGCCACATTGAACTGCCTTGGCGTGTCCCCGTAGACAACGTTAGCGCTAGCAAAGCTGTATTGTTTCCAATGGTTTGTTCACATACTAACAAACCAATTTCTTTCAACAGATAATCTACTAGAACTGTAGGCAGACACTTCCTCCTGGGACGAAACAGCTACCCAGGCTGTACTTAAGCACACAATGGGTGGGTATGATTTTCCTGACCTCAACACACATCAAATCCGCTTTATCAATCACCAGGCTAAGCACTGTGTTACACCAGAGAATTCTGAATGATCCACAATGAAGACTCCTCCCCCAATTGATATCATTCACTCTGAGAAGAACTTGAAAGCGAATTTCTGAGTGTTAAATTTCAAACTGGGGTAATCATAAATGCTTAGAACCCCGGGAGTTGACAGTACCCCTATTATTTTGGGCAGGAGAAGGGAGTGCAGCAAAAGCGATTATGCCATGCATGGTCGGCAAACACGTCACCCTGAGTGGGGCTCAATAGGTACAGAAAACGACGGGCAAGAAACTTTGCAGTAAATGACAGGGGAAAACCTACAAAAAGAGACAAGTTGGCACTTGTGCAAGTGCAAAGGTAAACAACACGTGAGAAATAGCAAACAGTGTGTTATAAGAGAGAAGTGGCATGGCATGCACCAAAGAGTACCAAACACAGGTACAAGGAAAGCACTGCAATAATGGCAAACACTTTAAACTGAGAACTGGGAATGGCATTGACGGTTACAGGAAGAAATATTCTTGTATTAGAACCAACACGGGGTTTCATCTCTTGACATTGTCAGTATTGCACGGTCCTCGAGCCTCCACGTGGGCTCATTATCAAGTGATTCTGGGCCAATCACCTAATCTCCTCGTGCTTACTACAAATGGAGGCGTTCATTGGTAATGTAACTGGTGCACAGGTCATAAGAAGCATGCTAAAATTTACTTATCCCAAGTATTTCCCTTGCATGATCTCCGGGCGCATTTATTTAAGGTTAACCCAAAACTTGGAAGTTTTGTTAGCCTGACCCTGAGCACCAGACCAACCACTTGGGGGTGAGGGCCTGGTGGGACATGCATGGCGTTGTGTGCGGTGGATTGAAAGTAGTGCACAGTGACTGCAGACATTATGTACCAGTATTAGGTAATACGTATCGGGTCTACTAGCAGCGCACCTAAAGGCTTAGTAAAGGAGGAGAGACTAAATCACTCACCCAAAATGCAATGGTCACTATCAGGCTTAAGCATGTTTGTCAGCACGGGGGGGGCCTCCCAGCATCCTCGTGATACACCTGGGGGGGAATTGATCAAGTGAGTGTTCAGGTTAAAGTAAACCAATGCCATATTTTGGCCTTGGCGTGCCCCGTAGACTAAGATGCGCCAGCAAAGGTGTATTGATTCCGAATGTTTCGCTTACATACGAAACGACGAAATTCTCCAATAGATAATCTAGCCATGACGCTTGCGCAAGTGCGAAGGTAGCACAACACGTGAAAGATAGCATACGGTGGGTTCTGAGAGAAGTGGGTGGCATGCACCTAAGTGTAACAGACACGGGTACAAGGAGAGCACCACAATAATCAAGAATCACTAATAATCAATAATAATCGATAATCACTGTCATGATTATTGATGCACATGGCTCAGGTAATCAAGGGCGCGTCTTAAGACCCGTTTAAGAAATATTCATAAGTGGTGTGGCCGATGTGATTGAGAGCATGGAAACTATAGCAAGAAACCTTGATTGGCTAGACTTTGATAAGGTGCACGAAACAGCAACGGAAAGTAATAATTCATGGGAAAGAGGGGCCTGGGGTTCATCAGGCATGCGATGATACAGGAAAGGACTGTGGGTTATTATGAAAGCGACAGGGTTCACTTGTCTGGGCGTGGTATGGATGTCTTCCTCCTGGACTTACAGGAAGCCCTGGCAGCAGCGGGGTGCCAGTGATCTTGATGGCACTAAAGAGCAGCGAAAAGTAGCTAAGTGGTGGGGGGGCTCTGTCATCGACGGGGGCCTCCTCCAGAGCTGTGGCGGAGTACAGGGCGATCTGGAAGCAGATGGACAGTAAGGGTACCTCTGCGGCAGAAGGATACAGTCAATACCTCTGCCTGGCACAGTAGGGGTGCCCGAGCCAACAACCTGGAGCCGAGGGGGCCCAGGAAACAGCGTCGGCGCCCCGTTAGTCCTTCGGGCGGTCGGGGGGCCTGAACCGACCGGGGGTGTGCCTCATCGCTCCGCCCTGACAGGGGGGGGCGGGAGTAAACGTAGTAAAGTACTAACGTATTGCACCGTCAAGAGCATCGACTTACCGTGCAAGATGGCTAATTAGGCATGCGGGTCAGCGAGGGGCTGCCGCATTGGATCGCCTGTAAGATGACCCACCTTATCTGATACTTGTTATGCAAAATAAACCTGCACCACCGTTCTCCACAATTATGTCTCATGAGTCTCCTTGGTATGGATGTGGTATGGGGCGCAAGGTAGAGGGAGCGCTGGCGGTGTGGGCACTATGCCGCTGGCCGCGCGACACGAAGGGGAGATAACGCGAGACAGCGTCTTAGTGCCACATGCCGCGCGAACACAACCAGCGCGCCGGCTCGGGAGCCGCCCCCTTTTGGATCGGCCAATCGGTGGCGAGATTGTGCAAGCTGGGGGCGGATTCACGGGATTTATAATGGGGAGAGCAAGCTGGCTCGGTCTTTTTCCGCCGCGTTTCCTGGGCTGCTCTGCGCTGTTCCCACCCTGGCCCTGACCCAGCAGCAGAGTGGCAGGCGAATTGTGAACAAATTAATGGTCTGTTTTGTGTTGCAGGCGGAGTCACAGGGCGATCTGGAAGCAGATGGACAGTAAGGGTACCTCTGCGGCAGAAGGATACAGTCAATACCTCTGCCTGGCACAGTAGGGGTGCCCGAGCCAACAACCTGGAGCCGAGGGGGCCCAGGAAACAGCGTCGGCGCCCCGTTAGTCCCTCGGGCGGTCGGGGGGCCTGAACCGACCGGGGGTGTGCCTCATCGCTCCGCCCTGACAGGGGGGGCGGGAGTAAACGTAGTAAAGTACTAACGTATTGCACCGTCAAGAGCATCGACTTACCGTGCAAGATGGCTATTAGGCATGCGGGTCAGCGAGGGGCTGCCGCATTGGATCGCCTGTAAGATGACCCACCTTATCTGATACTTGTTATGCAAAATAAACCTGCACCACCGTTCTCCACAATTATGTCTCATGAGTCTCCTTGGTATGGATGTGGTATGGGGCGCAAGGTAGAGGGAGCGCTGGCGGTGTGGGCACTAAAGTGCTCGCTGCTCGCTTAGTCAGAGTGGGCCAAACCTACATTTTAAACGGTTTAGCGTTATTTCTTGCCTGAATTGTTTTATGCTTTTAAAGATTTTGCCCTCATTTTTCATTTTTTTTTAAAGTAATCAGCATCAGTTGCACTTGCCTAAAAGTTGGTTCCCGGTCCCTGGTCCACCGCGGGTATATCCCGATTGTTGTGGAGGGACCTCGCTTGATTTGCACCGCTTCCGGTCGTGAGGAGGTTGGCGTTTTAGAGGCCCCCACCTCCCGCGATAAAACCGGATGCAGCACAGAACGCGCAGCGGACTCCCCAAAGGCAAGCCATCTGAGCCCGTCCGCGCCCGAACGGGACCAGGGGCCCAAATCCCTGGCCAAAACCCCTCAAAAGACTCTGTCCCAATACGGTATACGTCTGCACGGTTAGAAAACTACAGTGGCCTCCCTCTAACCAATTGTGAGTACCTCAATCTTTTGGATGAGTCCTCCAAATGCAATTGCTGCAGTTTCCAATTTGACAAATCATGTCTCAATAAAGAGCATAGTGTTAATGATCCTCCAACACACTGTCCCTCCACTTGTAGTAAACTCACTGGCTCGAATTTAACTTTTTGGAATATTAATTGTCGTTCTCTTTCCAAACATGAACTGGACATGTTTTATTTTCTAAGCAGTGAACAGCCGGGTGCTATGTTTCCAACAGAAACGGGGCTGCAACAGAGTTCAGGTCCAGATGTAGCCCTGGCCTTCCCCCCCCAACTATTCTATAGCTAGAGTTGATAGGGAAACCAAGATAGGGGGTGGCATAGCTAATATATTTAAAAAATCTTATTCATGTAAATTAGATGGACTCGCTTTTAAGGGCTGTGAAGCAGGCCTTTTTAAACTCGTGCTGACCCCCCATTTTACTCGTGCGGACCCCCCTGGTGTGTCTACTTTCTGGGTGTCCTCTTTTCCTGAATTAATCTCTCCTCATCTTTTTAAGGCTGCCAATTTCACAGTGTTAGGGGACCTCAATATACATTTGGAAAATCCATCATGCCCCACCAGCGGCATGCTGATTTCAGATCTTGCAACAATGAATTTCAATTTTTGTAATACAGGCCCTACTCACAAGGCAGGCCATTTATAAGATCCTATTTTCTCTAATCTTTCTGATATTCAATGTTATCCACCTCTTCCTCTATGCTGGTCAGACCACTATGCAATTAAATGTCATTGCACTGAGCCTACCAACTCACCCAAAATGCTCTCTTGCCCACAGCAGAAATCCAGAAATTGGATTAAACTGGACATGAAAGCTCTAAATGAGCATCTTTATAACAGTTCCCCTTCTATTCCCCATGTCTCCACCACCTTTCTCGATATGATCCAAGGGTGGATCACTAAAGCACTTGACCATTGTCTTTCAAACTCTAAGAAAAAAGTATATAATCACCGCCCTCATGCACCTTGGTTCACGGAGCTACTTAAAGAAGAAAAGAGTAAATGTAAAAACTTAGAAAGACATTGGAGAAGAAACTACACCACTGAGTCCAAAATAAAATATAAAAATTCCCTAAAAAAATATCATGCACTTTGCAAAGAAACGCGTGCAAACTACGTCACACAAACCATCTCTAATGCACAAAACTCTCTGCGTACACTGTTCTCAATGGTAAAAAAACTTTCAGGATCAGAGACTCAACCTATGCCCCCTGCTTTGGATGAGGCACAATGCAACGACCTGGCCAACTTCTTTGCGAATAAAGTTAAAAACATCCACTCTATGTTAGGAAGCTCCCCAACAGGCATAACTATGGAGCAAATCATGGAACGGGAGGTGGTAAACAGTACCGAATCTGCTAATAAATTAGAATCTTGGCCACTACTAGATATTAGTTCATTCAATAAATATCTGGGCAGTATGAAATCAGGTTCACCCAGAGACATTTTACCCTCTAGAGTGCTGTAACAACTTAATATGCCTGTCCCGGAACTAATTATGAATCTTAATAATGCGTCTATACAGGAGGCAAGCGTTCCCGTTGCTTCGAAGCATTCTATGATTCTTCCACTCTTGAAGAAAGTTAACGCTGATCCTGCCCAGCTTTTCAATTTTAGACCTATTTCCCTTCTGCCAATCTATTCTAAAATTCTGGAAAAGCATAATAATGATCAACTGTCACGATTTACTGAATTTTCCAAATTTTTGCATGATTCGCGTTCCGGCTTTAGAGCCGGTTTCTCAACAGAGACTACTCTGTTGGGCGTGACGGAGATGCTGAGAGGCCACTTGGACAGGGGAGACACAGCGGCCCTTATATTACTCGATCTAAGCACTACATTCCCTTCAAGCCCTCGGCATCTCAGGGGCAGCCCTGAAATGGATGGTATCTTTCTTGACCAATCGCACATTTAAAATATTTTCTGATGCCGCCGTTTAAAAAATCTACTCCCACAGGGCTCCATTCTCAGCCCACTATTTTTCAATATTTATGTCAAACCACTGGCAACCATTGTAGAAGAAGCTGGGCTATCTCTATTCTCCTACGCAGAAGATACCCAGATCATCTTCTCTCTTTCCTTTGAGAAGGAGTCTGGTCCATCCGCCTTACAAGATGGCTTTAGGAAAGTGGCTGCATGGATGCAAACTAACATGCTTAAACTTAATGGTGACAAGACCGAAGTTCTTGTTTTTGGGAGTAACAAAGAACTCTGGGGCCCCGTCACTGGCCCATTGAATTGGGTAATACCCCCCATCCCAATCAACAAGCCCGTAACCTGGGCTTTATTGTTGATAACCAGCTGTCCATGAGACAGCAAGCTGTAAAAGTGGCAGCTACCTGCTTCACTATACTAAAGTGGTTGAAAAAAGTGGTCTGGATGCTTCCTGGTCCCACACAGAAAACGGTGGTCCAAGCGCTGGTGACCTCAAGAATGGACTATGGCAACGTCCTCTATTTAGGGGCCAACAAAGACATGATGTGGACACTACAAGTAGTGCAAGACGCGGCAGCGAGATTATTATGCCGGATTCCCAAATTCACTTCCATCACTTGCTACTTACACGATCTCCACTGGCTGAAGGTGGAAAGTCATATTAAGTTTAAAGCATTGAGTTTTTTATTTAAGATCAATATCTAGCCATTCGCACCATTTCCATCACACTCCCTCTCACCTGCGTACACACCTATCGCCCCCCTCAATCCCCTTCACTGTTTCTTCCTGACTTTTTGGAAGTTCTGGCCACGATCACAGTTAACAACTCCTCCATTTTACTCCTGGGTGATTTTAATTTGTGGCCCTTGAGGTTCCGTGACAATTGTAAGTGGTGTTTTCGACTCGCACGAATATGGTCGAGTCTGGTATCTATGAACCGCAAATGACGAGTTTAGTGGGTGTACGCATTTTCGCTGTACTAGCCTGAACCGTTCGTTTGTTTCGTGGGTTTCTTCATCTGAACCCACGGGTTCCATTTTAGATATGGCATCCATTTTGTTTCTTGCCCTCAAGTAGCCAGCGAACGGACGCTGTCCGCTTCGCGACCCTGGGTTTCCCAAACTCTGGCGGAAGACACGTGTTCCTTTGAGGGTGTCTTTATGATGAGGGGGATGACATTGTAGGGCAGATGGCCCCGCTTGAGGCTCATCTTGCCGTGCCGGTCTATTGTCTCAGTTGTGCATTCATTAGGCACGTCCTTTTGATCCCTGCAATCGTGTTTCCTGACACCACCCCTTTTGCACTTTCTTCGATCTGTTCGCTATCCTTCTTCTTCCTCTGCACCTGTTTCTGACTCTTCCTTGATTCGTTTACAGCCGAACGGAATGCACTAATGGTGGGAAGATGTACTTTTACAGTTGGGAAACTGCCAAATGTTACTGTAATTATGTTCCGGGCCCTGAATACATGAAAGCGACCCCCTATGATATTTACTGTGGGAACCGGGTTGTAACCTTTTGTCTGTCGTGTTATCCTATGACGAAAAACGGTATAAAAAGAGCGATCCACAGATACAATTTGAAGCAGTCTCCTAGAACCTACACGTGTTGTACTTCTTGTGACTTCTGTGTTCCCTGCAGTAATAAACCTCGAATCTTTGACGCCGAAGGAAGTGTCCTGTGTCTCTGTCATTTGTACGCCGGAACAGGTAACCCACGAAGGTTTCAGGTGTTATCCCTGGCACCGCTGGGTCTTAGAATAACCCAGTCCTTCACCCTTTGACCCAGCTGAATGTTCATCCTCAAAAGAATTTTCAGAGACCCTTCAATCCCTTAACTTTACTTCTCATATCCATTCTTCTACCCATATCAAAGGTCACATTCTAGACCAGATCTGGTCCTTGAATTGTCCCGTAGAGTCCCTTTCCATCTCGCCTTGCACATGGTCTGACCACTACCTGATCTCATTTACCCTTCCCATTCACCCTCCGGTCAAGCCCCCTCTCCCCAAAAACATCTGGGTCCGCGCTTGGGGTCGGGTTGATCCGGAAAATCTATCCTCCTTACTCACCACTTCCCTTCCCTCCTTACAAGGCCTATCCACCCTTTCCCAGGTCAAGGCCATTGAACAGTGGCTCTCTTCTGGCTGCGACTCTATTGCCCCTCTAAAACGGATCACCTCTAAGCGTGAGAAGGACGCCAATCAGTGGTTTAACGATGCCCTCAAGGCCACTAAACTAGCGGTACGCCGTGCGGAGCGGGCCTGGAGGAGAAACTATTGCCCCTCACTGCGATTGGAGTTTATTAACATCCTGACCCAATACAAAAAAGACATCTTGGAGGCCAAAACTATCTATTTCTCCTCCAAAATTCTTGCAGCAGAGAACCAGTCGAAGGAAATCTTTTCGATCGTGCACAATCTGGCGTTTTCGGACAGAACATCTTTAAAGCCCGCCCCTTCCAAGGAACTCTGTCATTCCCTCAATAACTATTTCATTCAGAAAATAGCCACCATCAAGGCCAATATCCCCCCCCCCTCCCCAACTTTTGTGGACCCCCAGTGTCCCCCTCCCAAGGGACTACTCACCACCCTGCCCCCTCTGACTAAGGATTCTTTGACCTCCATAATACCCCTTGTCAAATCCGGCTCCCCTTTAGATCCCTGCCCTGCTTTTATTCTCCGTCCTATTTTTACCACTTGTCCAGACCCCCCCCTTCACTTCCTCAACAGCTCTCTCTCCCGAGGCGTGGTACCTAACCAACTTAAATCAGCGGTAATTGTACCCATTTTGAAAAAGCCGGGCGCGGACCCCTCCACCCCTGCCAATTTCCGTCCCATCTCCCTCCTGCCATTTCTGGCAAAGGTGCTCGAGCGCCATGTCACCTGCGCTCTGAGCTCCTTTGTGGAGAAGCACGGAGCTCTCGCCCCCCGCCAGGCCGGATTCCACCCCGCACACTCCACGGAGTCCGTAGTCCTCTCGGTCCTGGACAACCTCAGGGAGGGAATGGACACCAACCAGCCCCAGGCCTTGGTCCTCCTCGATCTCTCAGCCGCTTTTGACATGGTGGATCATACCATCTTGCTTTCCCGTGTCAAGGCGGCGGGGATCGGGGGCACTGCACTGGTCTGGTTATCCTCCTTCCTGAGGGACCGCACCCAGGCAGTTCGCCTGGGTGACTTTACTGCGGACGTTCGGAAAGTCCAGTGCGGGGTCCCCCAAGGCTCTTCCCTTTCCCCTCTCTTGTTTAACCTTTACATTGCCCCTCTTATTTTCTCACTGCAACAAATGGAGGTCGCCGTGTTTAATTATGCGGATGACCTCCAGCTTGTCTTTAATCTGTCTTCTTCTCCTTCTTCTGTTCTTAACATCCGGGACTGGATGAACCACAACCATCTGAAACTCAACCCAGACAAGACTGAGCTGGTGTTGACGGGTGGTTCATCCAGCCCCTGGTCTTCTTTATTTTGGCCCCCCTCCCTAGGCCCTCCTTCCATCCCCTCTACCTCAGTCAAAACATTAGGCATTAAACTTAATTCTCAACTCACCCTTCACTCCCAGGTTAGCTCTGTGGTTTCTTCTTCCTTTCTTGCACTGCGTACTATACGCCGGGTGTCCTGCTTCTTTTCTTTTGCTGCCCTCAAATTGATCACCCTGGCTATGGTCGTTTCCCGCCTGGATTACGGCAACGCCCTATATGCAGGTATACCTGCATATAGCCTACGGCGTCTGCAGCAAATCCAAAACCAGGCGGCGCGCCTGGTGTTCAAACTTCCGAAGTCCCACCACACCACTCCCCTCCTTAAGTCTCTCCATTGGCTCCCTGTTCATGCCCGTGTCCAGTTTAAGCTTGCCTCCATTACCTTTCAAGGTCGACTGGGCACAGCACCGGCTTTCATCTCATCTGAGATCACCCCCTACGTTCCCACTAGGGAACTACGTTCATCCACCCTGTCCCTTCTTACAATACCTCGGTTCCGGAGAAAGAAATGGGCAGGCTCGAAATTTGCGACCCTTGCCCCCCTCCTCTGGAACTCCCTGCCTCTCGAGCTCAGAGCCTTAACCCTATACCCACAATTTCGAAAGCAGCTCAAGGCTCATCTTTTCACGAAGTCCTTCAACTGATCCACTAGTAGTTTGTTTCTCCTTCCCCCAGCTCCGGTCCTTTTTGCCCGGATCTTTTGTTACTTGTAGCGCCATGAAACCGCTGGTGTACGTGCGCTTTATAAATAATTTTAAATTCAAATTCAAATTTAAATTCAAATTCAAGTCTGGCACTGCTCCTCAGTATCTGCAGTCCTTGGCCCAACCCTACTATCCTACGTGACAACTGCAGTCCACCACTCAGGGAAAATTTGTGGTGCCCAGGATTAGACTCTCACGGATAGGAGGTTGTTCTTTTTCCTTTCTCGGTCCGACTATGTGGAACACTTGCCTGCATCTCTTCGAGTTGAGACAAATTTCGCAAGTTTTCGCAAGAACCTAAAAACATGGCTATTTAACCAATAATCTTAACGCTTACTCCCTGACTGGCTGGCGCCGGGAAACCCTTGTTGGGTAGCTGTGTGCCTTATAAAAGCAATTTAACATAACATCCCTACTTAAATAAAGCTGTAAAACAATGTAGGACTGTATTATTTCCATTAGGACCGCCTAGCTACTGTGCAGGCACGCATGTTGCAAATGGTGGCAACATTTCAAACTGCATAACCTGTTTATTATAAAAAAAAATGTACTTTTAAGCAGGTGGATTGTATTAAAATATGTATCAAACATAAGGATACCTGCCATAAACCAGTTAGCTCCATTTTAAAAACACACTAGAAACAGGCACTACTACTCAAGTATTTTTGAATATATTTTAAAATCTGGATAATGCAAACCCTTTAAGCATGAAATGTACTCACAGCATTTCATAACCTTCATTTAACATCTAAAAGACCACTTTACACCGAAAGTCCCTTTTTATTAATGGATGAACTGTAAACATTCGGCGGATCTACCGGTGGAAAGCAATTAATATATTCTTGATTAAGATTTCTGGGTAAAGATTCACCAAAAGTTAAATAGCACCGTGCCAGCATAAAACCTATGTTTAAAATACCTTTGTGAGGCAAAGTCTCACAAAGTTCCTGGAAATTCGAAGCAGTAGACTTTGCTAGTAAATTTCTGTAGTGTTGGTTACCAGTCTGAGAACTAATTATGGAATGTTTGAGTTACACCTGAAGTACCACAAAATATAGAAAAACATTCGGAAGATTCTCCTCTCACTTTCAGCACAGTTTGTCAAAACTTAATAATGCTAAGATAATTTCTCCTTAACATACAAAGGTACTGAATTAAACAAAATGTATTCTTTGAAAAAAGCACTCTAATACTATTCCATTGGCTGCCTTTACGTTACTCTCATGTAATAGAGTCACTTTTAAGGCAATGGTTATCCTCCACAGAGTTGTTAATCAAAGTTTCTCTGACACTATAGCATCTAGGTTAAATTAACGTGCTACAACTCTACTCGACCATTAGGATTAGAGCCAGATGTACGACCCCTATAATTTGTGAGTCGCAAATCATGTTGTTTTGCGACTCGCAATTTGCGACTCACAAAATGTAATGTACAACAGTGTCTCAGACACTGTTTGCGATTCCTAATGGGGTCGCAAATTGCTTGCCTCATTAATATTCATGAGGCAGGTGCAATTTGCTACCCCCTTGGGAACGGGTAACACTCCCAGGGATGGTGGCCTGCTGGGGTCTGCAGACCACCATGTCTGTGACTACTTTTTTAAATAAAGCAGTTATTTTAAAATGCAGCCTGTATTCCTTATTGGAAAGGGGGAAGCATTTGAAAAGAAAAATGAAACGTTTCTGTTTCATTTTTTAAGAGCAGGCAATGGTCCATTGGACCCTTGCCTGTTCTTAAAAATTACTTTCAGTGCCAGTCACAAAGGGAAAGGGTTCCCCTGGGGACCCTTCCCATTGGCAAGTGGCTTACCACCCATTAGAAATGGCTGGTAAACTGTGAGTTTTTTGTGGCCGCAAAACAATCTTACATTGCAGTTTAACTCACTATTAGGAAGGGATGCCCATAGCATGGCCCTTCCTAACAGCGCGTCGCAAACCCTATTTTGTGAGTCGGTAATAGGTTACCAACTCGCTAGATTTGTACATCGGGCAGGCCTATTGTGCTGTTGCAAACGGGCCGATTTCCCTTTTGCGACCGCAAAAAAACGATTGTACACCTGGCCCTTAATCAGCTATTTTTACACACCTAGTGCCAATAGATTTACTTCTGGGGACAATTCATTTCTTCATTCCTGCTGCGAAAACCTGGGCCGCTCTGTCATTGGATCTGAAAATGGAATCACCCTTGAGCTGTTTCAGGACATTTTTCAACCATAAACAGGCATTGTCTCCTGTTATTGTTTGGTTATTTAGTACCATGTAACAATGGTGTACATTTGCTCTAGAAATAACATAACATTACAAAAAATAACATAACGTAACGTAATGTAACACTAAGAGCCGGCTCTAGGGCGGTGCGGCCGTACATGGCACTGACTTCGGGTGGGGGCATCTGTTTGAAGAATACTATGGTTTGAAAAGCACCTGCTGCTGCCAGATCACAATGTGCATATAATGTATATAGGTCAGAGGGTTACCGTTTTTGTCAAAGAGATCCTTTTGTTACTTGCAGTTTATACATTCTAATCCTAACATAGAACAATGAGTTATTAGCTGATATCAAGCATCTGCATGCAAACTGCAATGTATGCATTAGAGCATTATGATTTTTTCCCCAGTCTGTCGGTATTCTAATGTTGAAAAAAGGGTTCATTTGGATAGAAATCAATTCTGAATACTAAAGAGAGCCCCCAACCATGGTGTTGTGTTTAAAATTCTGAGCTTGTGATTCTCCAGGCCAAGCACTATTAAACTGACTGTCTACCATTATGGATGACATGTGACGCCTACACCTTGTAGTCCTCTGTCTTATGTAACATTTCCTATACACTGATTTACACACCTGTGCTTGATTGTCTCTGTGTAATGTATGTGATGTAAAATGCTCTGACACCCTACACTGATATGAGTGGTGACGACGCTATAAAAATAATTAAATGCATCTGAGAGAGAGTGGTTATGAGGACTTGAGGGGCACTGTTAAAGGGTGGTAGTTTGGGAACCAGTGGCTGAGGTAGTCATTGGGGGGGGGGTGCCACCAAACATTGTCTCACTGGACGCCACCAGTACTAAAGCCGGCCATGATAACACAACGCAAAGTATCATAGCAATAATTTAATCTTGCCTATATTGAAAAAGGCAAGCACTGCATGTTAGAATAATTGTATTTAATGTCTTTAATATTTTATTAGAGTTTACCTCAAATATGTTGTCTGGAAGTACCGCTAAATATTTAACCTGTCATTTATTATTAACTGATTTGTACTGTATGCACCAATACAATATTTCATAGTTTTCCTCATTAGAAAAAGTTCCAAATTTGTCACCTACTTACTTAGGAACATAAAATGAGGTGATAGAGTACATGATATACATAATCGTATCACCTGCATAGAGTCTAATAACTTCTTCACAGTCATTCTACCTGAATGGGACAATGCTTCTACACCAGATTGCATATAATCTAATCGTTGGACCAAAGGTTTGAAAAAGGGACTGAGATTTAGGAGACCCACCTGTTTATGATACAACATATAGGGAACCTTATTTGACTGATCCACATAAATTAATACTTGGCACACTGTGAGCAGTTGCTGATTGGGGGGGTGAACACCTATTCGAGGAGCAATTTTATGATATCACAATGTGCAAACTTGTTAAAATCTGTTTAATGCTAATAACTCTGCTTGTTAACTTGAACTGAGAAAGCATCCGGGATTCAAGTCTAAGGGCCATATGTATCATAGTTCCGTTTTGCGAATTCCAAATAGCGAATTTTAAGGAATCGCTATTTGGAATTCGCAAAACGGTATGTATGTACAAAATCGCATTTTAATAACGATTCCTTACCATTCCTAATTTGCGATTAGCAAATTGCTAATCGCAAATTACCCATTAATTTCTATGGGCCTGGAGGCCCATAGGAATGAAGGGGCAATTTGCGATTAGCAATTTGCTAATCGCAAATTAGGATTTTTTTTAAGGGTGCAGGGTTGTCTCAAGAACACCCGGCTGCACCCCTGAAAAAGACATTTGGGGGCATATGGCGCACATACATGGCCTAAGGGCATGTATGGGCGTCATATGGCACCTATGGTTTTTTTGAAAAAAGCTTTATTAAAAGAATTCGCAACTTACCACCAACTAGAAGTTGGTGGTAATTTGCGATTCCTTAATGGCATTTTTTGCATATTTTTTCTTTGATACATTGCATTTAAGGAATCGCAAAATTTATGATTCCTTAAGTGCAATCGCAAAATAAGGAATAGCAAATTTTGCGATTCCTTATTTTGATACAAAAATGTTTGATACATACCATTTAGGTAATTAGCATTCGCAAAGGCCGAAATTCGGCCTTTGCGAATGCTAATTAGCTTGATACATATGGCCCTAATATCTTAAAAACCAAGTAACTCGTAGTGCACATTGAATGAACTGTCATTCCACTGGAATTTTTTATACTTAGTTATCTCGAGAGGAATATTTTATGCTTGATCGCAAATTCGAAGCTTTGACTTTTCTTATTGTCTGAAATGTTATGCTCTTCGATCCTATAATCACGAATTGTTTTGCATTTCTGTCTTTTATGTGGAAAAATCACGAGGCTTAAAAGCATTTACCTGCATACATAATGCACTAGGCACTTCATGAGATCGTAATACGCAAACTTGCGACAACCCGTTTAAGGTTAACAACGAAGGGGCAGATTTACAATAACTGGCGCATCCCCAGGGATGCGCCAGTTATTATGCGCAGCAGCGCCGCCACTCACACGTGCACCTTATTTACAATGCGGTGCACCATGGGGCAAAAATGGCACAGATGTGTGACGCATCTGTGCCGTAAAGGCGGCGCATTGCTGGAGTTGCGTCGCAAGCGCGACGCAGCTCCAGCAATGCTCTGGGGGGCCCTATCTGTCCAATGCTGCGTCAAGCCTGACGCCTGCTCCAAGCAGGCGCACGGTTTTGGCGCAGCATTGGCCTAAAAGTGACTGAGTGAAATCTTGTAGATTTAAGTCAGCCACTTTGAGGAGGCGTTCCTGAGTAGGAACGCCCCCCCCTTACCCTTGTGCCGGAACACCTCCTTGTGGCGCAGGGCTTTACAACGTGACGCATCTCCCAGATGTGTCACGTTGTAAATAACCCGCACCATGGCGCATCTTTTGCACGGCCCCTGCGTCACAAAGGTGACACAACAGCGGCGTAAAAGAGGTGCAAGGGGCTAGTAAATCTGTCCCCACATTTGTACTTACCTTGTCAACCTCTTTACATTGGACTAACCTTTAGAGGATGCCTTTTTCCGAGCTACCAAGTAAAACTGTACTCTGTTTGGTAATCTAAGCTAATAATGTACCCAGGAATTCAGTATAATAGCCTAGAAATCAAGTATTTCATGTTGCACATTGAATGAACTGTCATTCTGCTCAAGTTTTATACACTTAATTAGCTCAAGTGGAATATTTTATGCTTTATCGCAAAATTGAAGCCCTAGCTTTTATCGTCTGGCATTGACCAGGAATCAGTTGTTTTAAGTTATGCTCTTCGAGCTTGTAATTATGGATTTTGCTGTGCCGTGTTGTTTATGTGAATATTGTAAAGGTTTTTATTATCTTATACAAATAAACTCACTTACTATTCAAGCAGCAACCACAATTCTTGGCAGGGTGAAGCATAAGCAAACCCCACATTAACCTGTGCTCAACCCACTAATAGCTTAGCACTTAGCAGTAAGACTTAATTTAGATGCAATGTGTGAAGTATATATGCAGCATTTCAAACAGTAATAATTTGAAAATACAAAACAAAAGAAATCCCACACCAAATTAGAAAACTAGAGTAGATTTTAATAAATAAAACAAGACCAAAAGGACAAAATCAGTAGAACGAGAGGTAGGCAGGTTTTAAGATTTCAGTAAAAATAGCACCAAAAGCACAAGCCACCAGCTGTGGATATCTGGTCGTGGTGAACCAGTACAAAGTCCCAAGTTCAGGATAACTGCGATGGAGCACTGACCGGTTACCTTAAATCCTGGTTTATGGTCTGTTGCGAGGGTGCATTGTGCAGCCTAAGTGATGCATCAGTGCCAAAGAGCTGTGAAGTGAGGGCCTTTGTTGTCATCAAGGATCCCATTGATGAGGGCTTGGAATTCAAAGTCCGGCATTGCTATGTGTCAGTTCCAAAGGGCTGTGAGGCTTAGATGCGAGAACCTGCATCGCTGCTGCCATCGACGAGAGATTTGCTATGCGAGTGCCTGAGTTGGTGAAGTTTCCCACAGTGGCAGTTCCGATGCGTGCTACAAGGTTGATGTGGTGTCCTTGTGCTCGGAGAACCATCAAAGCAGAGGTGAAGCATTGGTTCTGCTCGGGATTGAGCTGTGCAGCAAAGGAGACATGTCAGGTCTGCTGGATCCATAGATGGGCTGGTGGAGCACCTTCAGCCCCACATCAACAGTTAGGGACTGGAGCGACACCACAGATGGCAGAGTCCAGGCGCTGGTTTCAAGGTTATTGGAGCCTTTTGTCCCTGAGACTCTAGGCAGGAGGCTGACAACCAGCCGTGTTAGACATTTTGGTGTCCTGGGTTCAAGAGAGGTCCAGTCTTTCTCACCCAGGCAAGAGGGTAGAAGCTCAACAGGGCAGCAGTCCCTCAGAGCAGCATTCCAGCAGAATGACAGTCCTTGTAGCCACACAGCAGTACTTCTTCTTGGAAGATTATCCACAGGTACAGAAGTGTACTGAAGAATTGTTGTCTGGGGTTCAATATTTATACCTGGGCCTTCATTTGAAGTGGGAGATGCTTCTAGAGGTCTGCCTTTGAAGTCTCCAGGCATCCGTGTCATGGCTCCAGACTAACTACAAGGGGGATGCAGTCCTTTGTGTGGAGGCAGGACACAGCCTATTCAAGTATAAGTAGGACTGTGCCCAGCTCCACCCTCCCATCCTGCCAGTGATGGCCCATCCAGGAAGACCTAGCTCTCTACCATCCAGGCTGACCTAGCTCTCTATTGTGTGTGGCTGTCTAGTAGGAATACACAAATCCCAACTGTCCGCTACACCCCGTCATGTGACCCAGAGACAGGCAGCAGGCACTAAATGGATTAGCCAAAAAGGACAACTTTTTAAAAGTGCTATTTTCACAAATGTATTGTAAAAACAACTTCACAATGAGAGTAGATTTTTCGTTACAATTCCAAAGACCCTACAATTAACTGGTTACCAATTCCCATTTGGGAATGATCACTTATTAAGTGTTAAAAGGTAACTCCAATGTAGCCTATGGGAGAGGTAGGCTGTGCAGTAGTGAAAAACGAATGCAAGAGGACATTTAAAACTAAAAGGTACATGTTCCACTTTATAAATACACTGCACACTGCCCTCTGGGCTGTACAGGGCATACCCGAGGGGGTGACTCATATACATTAAAAATAAAGGTTTGGGCCTAGGACAAGGTGTATTTGTCCAGGTCAACATTTCAGTTTATTACCGTACACACAGGCTGCAATGGCAGGGCTGAGACATGTTTAAAGGGTTAATTAAGTGGGTGACATAATCAGTAGTGCAGGCCCACTAGTAGCATTTCATGTATAGGCCCTGGACATAGATAGTGTCCATTTAGTAGGGACTGTCAAGTAAATTAAATATGCCAAATGGACATAAGCCAATTCTGCCATGTTTTAGGGAAAGAGAACAAGAACTTTGGCACGGGTTATCAATGATAAAGTGTACAGTGCCCCAAAGCCAGCAAAAACGAGCTCTGCCGAAACAGGAGGGTTGAAGTCACAAACTTAGGGGGAAACCCATGCCAAGGAGGCCAGGTCTAACACACACCCACTGTTAGAAATGGAATTTCTGGCTAGATGAGACTTGCGCCAAAGCGAGGCAGAAACCACCACTCTAGTTAGGATAAGGGAGTTACACTTCTAAAATAACCCCTGCTCACCCCCTTGGTAGCCTGGCACGAGCAGTCAGGCTTATCTTAGAGGCAGTGTGTAAAGCATTTGCAAATAACCCATAGTAATACATTGTACGCACTACAAAAGGACACCACACCAGTTTAGAAAAATATCCAATTTTTATATACATAAGTCAAGACCAAATACGATAAAAAATCCACAATACTATACTTCAAAATCTTCACTTATCAAAATATGCTTTTCAAAATAGTTCCTTAATGTCGATAGCTCTGTCCAGGGCTATCAAGGCATTGTGAATAACAAATCCAAAACAGTTTTGTTTGACCGCGGGGTCGCCGGCCAACTAAGGTGTCTGGAAGACCCGCAAACAGTACTTTCAGAGATGCAGGGCGATGGGGCCCTTGAAGTCCCTCATGTTGCAGGTCGAGCTCCTTTCTGGTGGGATTTGGAGTACTGGTGCCAACAGGCATCGGGTGCTGCTGTGTGAAGTGCAGCGGTGTGCGGTGCGCCCAGGTCGTGGTGCGAGCAGCGGCTCAGTGGTGGCGTCAGATGGCGTCGTCGGTGAGACCAGGGTCGCGGTGCGAGATGAAGGCGGTGCTCGTCACGGTGCTAGTAGGTCACGGTGCAAGCAGCTGCGTTGTCGTTGCTAAAGCAATGTTGTCGGCTGACGAGCTGGAGTCGATGGCCCGGTGTCCGTAGGCCAAGACTGCGGTGTGGGATTAGGGCGGTGTGTTGTGTAACTCACAAGCGGTGCCCCCGAACCACGGTGCAGGCAGCGGTGTTGATTTTGGTGGGAAGTGGCAGCGTCAGGAAGGCCACAGCATCGTAGTGTAGTCGGGCGGTGAAGAGTGCGGTGCCCACAGGTCGCATTACGAGCAGCAGTTCAGTGGCGGCCTCAACAGGCGTCATCGGTGAGACCAGGGTCGTGGTGCGGCATTGCGGCGGTGCCCTCTGCAGGGCCAAAGCTTCGGCGTGAAGCAAGGCGGGTGGAGTGTGGTGCCCACTGGTCGCAGTGCGAGCAGTGGCTCGGTGATGGCGTCAGCAGGTGCCGTCGGTGAGACCAGGGTAGTGGTGCGGTGTTGCGGTGGTGCCCTCTGTGGTGCCTTCAGGACACGGGTTCAGCAGGATCATCATAGCCGTCTTGGAGGGGCGCTCTTCAGGTTGCAGCACATAACACACAGTACCCAGTGCTGCGGGTCGAAGAACCTGAAATCTTTGCTGTTCCTGAGACTTCGTGAACAGGGGGAAAGCTCTACCTCAAGCCCTTGGAGAGACTCATCACTTTAGTTGCAGAAAGTCCAGTCCAGGCCTTTCACTGCCCAAGAGAGCAGCAGCCAATGCAGGTCAGTCCAGCAAAACACCCAGCTAGCAGTTGTTCCTTTCACAGCTTCTCCGGTGCTTCTTCTTGGCAGTCTTCTTGATCCAGATGAGTTTTAAAGTTCGGGGGTCTGGGACCCAGCATTTGTATCCAAAAATCTTTTGATCTTTCAGGCAGAGGGTGTCTGTGTCTGGCCAGAAGCAGTTGTACCATCTCAGGCGTGAATTCCTGGCAGGAGGTGGAGACACATTTGTCAGAGGCAGACCAGGCCCTTTGAGGTGCAAGGAGATTCCCTCCCTCTTCCCCCATCGTGACCCAGGTCTGTTGAGCCCTTTCCTGACCTACCTAGACTATAAGGAGCCACCCGGCTTCCTAGCCAATTCTTTCGTCCCAAAAACCAGACAGGCAATTCATTCCAGCAGAGGCCCACGGGATGACCAAGCAAAATAATCCCCACTTTCTAAAAGTGGCCTTTATGAACTCAGAAGGAAAACGGCAACCTTGCTAAAGGCTGCGTCTTTAGATGCAGAGTTCAGGCATACCAAACTTCATTCACTTATACCTTTTTCGGGCTTCGTACGTGGGTGGCACAATCCGTGCTGCAGGCCCACGAGCAGCGGTGGACTCACAAACCCCGGCTCCCGCAATGCCTGTTACTGGGGGCTGAGAAGTGAGTTGCACATCCAATCATATCACAATTTACCACAGGAACACCAGGGTTTTACCACTGATCAGCTGTTTGAAAAGCGCACAGAAACGTTATACCAGCAAAAACAGAGTCAAACTCAGGAGGGCAGAAAGCAAAAACTTGTGGGAAACAAGCCAAAAGATGCCAAGTCTAACACCTACTACCATTAGTGCTCTTTCCACCCCTACATACAATTTCTAAAAGCACAAATGTATCCTAACTCTCCCTAGGCATGGGCACTTTATTCTATCATTGATTGCATCAATAACAGAAAAGGACAAATGATCTGTGGTAAGCATGTCAGTTGCTTCAATAGGATTAACATTTCCTCTAAATCCTTGTTGCGAACAAGCTCTCAGGAGGAGGCCCTAGCTGCATCAATTACGAAAGAGGAGGTGATAGCAGCTATATTTCGGCTAAAACCAAATAAAACCACTGGCCTGGGTAGCTACTAACCATATCTTTACAAACCTTCTTCCAGGAACTGGCACTTATCCTTATAGTGCTTTTTAACTCCTTTGCTGATGGAGGTTCCCTTATCCCCTCCATGCTAAAGGCAACAGAAGGAGTGATACCCAAGCCAGGCAAGGGTCCCCTGCAATGTGACTCCTACAGTCAAATCTCCCTTATCAATGTAGACAACAGGCTGTTCACGAACATACTAGCACACAGGATGAACCCAAATATGCAGACCAATCTGGTTTTATCCCTGAAAGAAAAATGTCCGATAACACCACTAAATTTCTACAGCTTCTAGATAAAGCTCAGGGATCCAACAGAGCTATCATTGGTGAAAAATCATTAGACTGTTGTGCAGTTTCTACCAATCAGTAGGAACTATGCGTTTGCAGATTACATAAACTTAGGATGGTGCCAGACTGCTTCCTTGCACCCCCGAAGGATATGTTGTCCCTTCGACCAGCTAGCTTGCAGTGCCGCCATTACCCACCCTAAACTAAACAGGGAGGGAACAGTTCTGGCAACCACTGAACATGACAGCTCTGTTCCCTCAGGAACTGTTGTGATAGACTTCAAACTTTTGTGCAGTCACTCAATCTTTCTTTTGCTCAGAGAAATATAAAAAAAATACACAGAGGGCCATTTTCAATATTTATTAAACCAGAGTGATAAATGTATAGTGTTGGACCCACCCTTTTGGCAGGTTCACCCCGAAACTTTTTGCTTTTTCCTAGCCTGTTTCTGGAACCTGGCGGTGGTGATTTTAGGTCTCTGCGCACTTTTTCACTGTGGTACAGTGTAAAGTGCTTGAGCTCTCTGTGTATGTGTGGTGAGTGACCTGCCCTCCCATAGGAATGAATAGGGAATATGTATGCCCATGGCAGTTCCTGATGTGTGGGGAGTGCAGGGTCGAGTTTGATATGTACGAACTTGTGAGATTGAATGCTGCGTAATGATATATGTGGCATGACTGTGTCTAGTGTAGAAGTGCCACTTTTAGAAGTTGGTACACAAAAGTGAAAAATTTGTATAAACCAGCATTTAGTAATTACACTGAGTGTTATGTCTTCAATCCTTTAGAGACTAATGTTCAGTTCTGGTTGTTTTTAAGTTATCTAAAAACTAGCAAAGGACATAGAGCAGTTTCATAGACCGATTTCATGGAAGACATATTTAACTTGTGGATGTCGATGTCAGTCAAAATATTGTCTCTAAGGCCAGTGTTCTCAAACAGACATTTCTTTTGGTTGTGATGCAGGTTATTCTACTAAGAGAGATACAATCATTTTGATTTATGCCGTGTCGCACATTACCACTATATTCAGAATTTTCGTGATTGAGGTAATGATTTTTTATATATATACATGACACTCTTTAAGGCCAAGACATCATTTTTGAAGCTCTAGTTTCAAGTAAATGCAATAAATAATGGATTACATTGTTCCAAAAGATATAGACATTATTTAATAACTGAAATTGAGGTATTATTACAAACCAATGCTTTCTTGTAAATGTAACCACAGTTCAAGCATGAGTGACTCTTTATCCTTCTGCTTTGACAATCGTGCAAACCATTTTGTTTGAAAGGTCATTTTTAAATCATTTAAGGCACTATATTATTTTGTGTTGAATCAGAAAACAATTTAATTGTGAATTAGACATCTATACAATTATTGCATTTGATGGAAGTAACCATTTGGGATGTATAACTTAGATAATTCTGAATCAAATTCTAGAATGATATGTAAATAGATATACAATGTATTTTGTTTTATAAAATATTGAGAGCTTAGGGTGTTATATTTTTGATAACTGCTTATTTCCTAAGTATAGGATACTTAGATGGTTTTTTTAATGGCATCTTTGTTATTTTTAGGGTCTCCCAAGATATGATTTTTTATGTCCTGAGGATGGTCTCGGAAATGCAAGAATAGAGACCGAAACGTCGACGATTGCTTTTTCTACCGGATAATAAATGAGATTGTAAATAGGTAGAAAAGCTTCTGCAATTGTTGTATAGAGAATTTTTGTAGATCAATGTATTTGTATGTTCTCTTACAACGTTGTATATCTATCATGTACCCTTGTA
Organism: Lissotriton vulgaris; assembly: GCF_964263255.1. Classification (NCBI taxonomy): domain Eukaryota; kingdom Metazoa; phylum Chordata; class Amphibia; order Caudata; family Salamandridae; genus Lissotriton; species Lissotriton vulgaris. The sequence goes on from NC_141691.1 coordinate 1,371,848,761, forward strand.
ACAAATATTAAATCCGAATACTCTTTCATATACACCCTTTCTTTTGCTCTCTTTTGTCTCAAAAAGATGACTGTTCAGTGGCAAACAGAAATTAACTTAAAAAGACATTTGTCACAGTTGTTGTGCATTAACGGCATCAAATATATCAGGTCGTACAATTGTAGATATTTAAAATAATCTTTGAAACATTAAGACAACTAAAACCCTTGAAGGTTCAATTACCATAACACACTTTTAGAAGTTGGCATATTTGTGTAATTTGTGTCTGGCGTGTGATTGGCTGGTGAGCCTGGTCCAGGAGTGCCTGGGCCTGCTTGTGGATTGACTGTCTGGTTTGAGGGTGACAGGGGCTGGGGAGCCCCAGGAGGTTGTCTGAGTCAGCCCGTGGATGAAAGGCTGCATCTGCTGCCAGGGAAGTGGGAGGAGATAGCACCTGGGAGTGAAGAGGGCTGTGCCTGCCTGCCACAATGCTGGCTCCACCTCCTGCTGGGTGACTGTCGCCTCTGCCCTCACACTGAAAGGAGTTCCCTATAACCAGTTCTATCTGGTTCTCACACTGCCTGCACCCTTTAGACAAAGGATTTTATAGTATAAAAAGGGGCTGTGTCCCCTTCCAAAATGTTCTTGTTTCTGACTTGAATCTGCCAGGGGTGTGCTGCTGCTTGGGCCCAGGGGAATCCCTGGGCCCTGCCCAGGCCCTGGATATCTGATGGACTTTCCTTTGCTGGGAGCTGCTGTGCTTCACCTTATGTCCTGGACTGCTGAGGTCCTGGACTCCTGAAAGGACTTTTTATTTGCTTTATTGTTGCCTCTAGCGCTTTGGAGCGCCTTATCTCTCCCCCAGCGCCTTATGTTGGCCAAGAAGCGCTGTATTTCATTTATAGCGCGGAGAGCGCTTTATTTTTGCCCCCAAGCGCTTTGTAGCGCTTTTATTGTTTTTATCGAGGGTGCCCAACCCTCGGATATTGATACCCCGCCTGCCTGCCTAAAAACGGGCTGCGCGCTGCCTGCGGCGACCCTGTAAGTGTTGAGGCCGGCCGGCCAATCGCAGCGCGGCCCCGAGACAAAGCACCCGAAGTCCCGCCCTCGGCACTGCAGCGCGAGGAGGGAGACTGGAGTTGCGGCTGAGAGCCCCGAGTCCCACGAGGGGGCCCGGGTGAAGTGGGGAAGACAGCGGCTGAGGCTGCTGGAAACAGCGCGGAGCTCCCGTGAGCAAGGAGGGATCCCTGCAGGTGCCGCACTGTCTGCCCAGAGAGGTGGCCTCCAAACCGGTGAGTGGGGCAGAAGAGAAGGGAGAGGCGCTGGGACACATTGTCGGTGTCCACCCCCCCAGTAGCGCGAGCTCACGCTTTTTTCAGTATGAAGCCACGAGGGCTTCAAGGGGGCCTAGATACTGCCAGTAGGGCGGCCCCGGTTGGCAGTGGGTCGCCCCAATGTTGAGGTAGAGCCCAGAAAGGCTCTGAAGGGGCATTTGGTCTTTTGAGTCCCCCAGAGGGGGGGCCCCACCGAAGGCACCAGTTTGTTCGTTGAGCCCCGAGAGGCTCACGCAGTCCCCCTTGATGTGTGGAGAGGCCCATGGGGCCTCGCTTGATGCCGAGTCCCCAGAGGGGGGCTCCAACGGCCCTATATAGTTTCAGAGCCTGTGTGGCTCGATCGTCTGGAGCCTGTGATATGCCCAGGACCTTTGTGGCTCCAGCAGTGGGCGCTGTTTGCGCCTAAGGGTCAGTGAGGACCCTGTTGAAGTTTTGATTCCCAGCTGCCCAGCAATTAGTGGGCAGCTGCAACGTTTAGGTCTTGTGATTGTCTCAGGTGCCCAGCAAGTAGTGGGCACCTGCAACGTTTATGATTTGCTCCAGTGGCGCACCCCTGACTGGCGCTGCATGGCAGCGCGCCCTGATATTCTGGACACAGGGCTGTTTAGTCCTTTTATTAGATGGGGTCTGGTATGTGATTTTATGTAGGCGTAATGTGATTATCTATGTGATGGTAATTGCCTAATGTGTTTTTGCGCTATTGAGTTATGTTCTGGCACCTCTGAATGTTTTTATGCATCATGTGTCTTCCTTGATTTTACACCTCTGAATGTTTTTAGGCATCATGTGTTTTCCTTTACTACTCCTCTGAATGTGTTTCATGCATCATGGGTAATGTGTTCTTGTTTATACCCCTAGGTGCTGTGTGATACTTAGGTGGTTGTTCTTTTTAGTACAGGTGGTCCTAGTGAGGTCCTGGTTCCTGTTACCACTGGTTACTGGTTGTGTGCCATAGTTGCTAATTTGTGCTACTATGATTTTTATTCTTTATTATTCTTTATTCTAGAAGTGCTATTTCTTATTCTGACAGTGGCCCACATGGCCCTGTCTTGTGTACATAATCCCTTGTGAATATTGCCCGTGCCAGTTGGCACCATGTATATTGTGTGATACTATCTGATGTGTTTTTACACTACAAAAGTTATTTTATATTAACCTTGTGTGGAGTTCCTTTTGTTGTGTGCCTAGTATGTTGTTGCTGTTGTGTGCTGGTGCAAATGCTTTACACATTGCCTCCGAGTTTAGCCTTACTGCTCGTGCCAAGCTACCAAGGGGGTGAGCTGGGGTTATCTTGGCGTGTGACTCCCTTGCCCTGACTAGAATGGTGGTTTCTGCCTAGCTTTGGCATCAGCCTTAGCCAACCAGAAATAGCCAGTTCTAACATATAGAATATATGGGTTGCGATAATTAATATGCAAAAAAATTAAATGGGAAAAGGATCACTTGTCCTGCATAACCTGGGTATGCAATATTCTGACGTGTCCCAATTTTTAAAAACCCTCATACACGTGTCTATTAGATAGTGGGGGCGGTATATCTTAGTTCTCCGCCTATTGAACACGTGTCTGCATCCTCATCGGGTTAGTGATTAAGCAACCTCCACCGGAGGAATACCACTGGTTAAAAACAGTAGTGATCAGTGATATGCTTGAAGGGGTAAATTCTGTAAAATACTCGTACAGCCAGGATTTGATTTTAATAGGTCTGGATTCGAGTTAGTTAAAAGTATATCTATTGTGCGTTCTAAGAGTATTTAGGACTCCTACGCACTGTAATGAGCTGGTGTACTTAAAATGGTCGACATGTTTCAGCCCTAGTTCGCACAGGTGTGTCAGGTGGGCTTTCTTCAGGACCAGTGTGCCGTGTGATAAAGGATCGTGGGTGTCTTAGAAGGTGTGATCCTCAAAAGAGATTTGTCTTTTCAGGAAACAATGTGGAAGATTAAGATATATTAATCTTATGCTTAGTAAGAATATGTGAGCATAGAAGCAATGTCAAATGTAGGAGAAGTACAACGAAAATGAGTAATCACTACATAGAAGCGGGTCACACAATAGCTGATTTACAATGGATTGTTCTGGAAACCCTAAAGATAAAAAAACAACAATGCAGAGAAAATTCTGTTTGAAAAGGAGCAAAGATGGGTACATAGATTAAAAACTGACACAAAAGGACTCAATGATCATATTCCCTGGCTGAGTCTTAATAACTGACATTTTTTCTAAATAATGATACGGGATATGAGCCTCATGAAGTAGGGATTTTTAACACCCACTGCCCCAAAAAGAATTTGGCCATAGTCCTACCTAACTAGTCACATCCTAAGGGACATGGTTCAAAACCACCTTGACAACAAGAAAACAATGAGCAATATTATTCAGCATTCAATTATTGATGATTGACTTCATCTTGAAACATTGGCGCCAAAAAACTCCTGTCCAATAATTGGACAAGACCAGTCATGCGAGTCTATCTTCCAATCGATATTTATTCACCTTGCTTTAAAATATACTTTTTCTGGACAATTCATTTATTCACCAAATTTAAGTGAAGAATCCAAATTAAAATACAAGAGACAGTCTTTAATCTTTAGTCTGCCTTCCTTTTCCCATTTCCACACAATAAAACTGACACCCGGATGAAGTACCAGACATCCGGGTTCACAGTGGAGGAGTCAGCACAAGTCGTGCTAGAAACGAGACCGCAGGTACCACGGGAATCAACACGCTGGTTACGAAACTGTGATGTATTTGTTTTCTTTACTAAATATGTCGTTTTTTCACAACTTTAATTAGCAGGCCTCGCACACTCCCGGGGACCCGTTGAGGCACCTAATTTTATCACAAAAGGTACGTGGGAGGTATGTCCTAGATACCGGCGGCAAAACGCGGTAGCTTCCTTGAGCAAACACCCATATGAATGACGTGGCTCCATGCACATTATACGCTCGCTAATAAGGCCGCTTTTTTAAAGCTGCAATCTATATGACAATGTGCTGTTATTAATATAGACATCGATGTCAAAACTGTGAGAGTGAATAAGCACACTTAACAATCCTTGACATAATATAGAGGTAGCAAATGAAAGTAATGGAGTGGTTTGGACATTTCCCGTACTGCCGCATGATGATAGCGACTATAACCATCATTAATACTGAATGAATGGCCTGAGTACCACTATCACTTTAGACATCACTGTACATGTGAGAGTGATAAAACACAAAAAATAAATCTTCACGTAACAATATTATAGCGAATGAAAGTAATGGTATGCTCTGACCAATGGTTGCATCCCCACATAACGACAACGATGATTACCAACTATTATCTAAAATGATCAGAGTTACATACCAACACTCTGTTGACAATCTCCATTGTTCTAATGCATTGATAGTTTAAAAATATAAGAGGAACAGGTAGAGATATTTTGCCCTTATGACCTAAATTGACAATAACAATAAAAACGAAGAGAGTGAGAAAGTGACTCTTTGCCATATGATGACAGTGTGGTCTCACAAAGTATTGCCATTTTCTAGTTGCTGTAACTAAAATGGAAAAATGTTTTCCTATATGTGTCCAAAAAAAACCCTCCCTTTCCTCCCCCCTTCCCTTCTGTTTCTTGTGTAATACAGGTACCCACAAGACCTTACTAAGACTAAGATTAATATATCTTAATCTTCCACATTGTTTCTTGAAAAGACAAATCTCTTTTGAGGATCACACCATCTAAGGCACCCACGATCCTTTATCACACTGCACACTGGTCTTGAAGAAAGCCCACCTGACACACCTGTGCGAACTAGGGCTGAAACATGTTGACCATTTTAAGTACACCAGCTCATTACAGTGCGTGAGAGTCCTGAATACTCTTAGAAACACACAATAGATATACTTTTAACTAACTCGAAACCAGACCTATTAAAATCCAATCCTGGCTGTACAAGTATTTTACAGAATTTACCCCTTCAAACATATCACTGATCACTACTGTTTTTAACCAGGGGTATTCCTCCGGTGGAGGTTGCATAATCACTAACCCGATGATGATGCAGACATGTGTTCAATAGTTGGAGAACCAAGATATACTGCCCCCACCATCTAATAGACGCGTGTAAGAGGGTTTTAAAAAATGGGGACACGTCAGAATATTGCATTACCCAGGTTATGCAGGACAAGTGATCTTTTCCCCATTTGATTTTTTGTATATTAAGTTTAAGGAAGCTAAATTAATCACACCTTCCTTCTCCCTCCCTTCTTGATGATTCTGCGATAATTAATAGACAGAAGCAGATAAAAGTTATAATGAGTGTCAACACAGAGAATAAAACAAAGAGCTCCGCCATCTTGTTGAGACAGGTTATATATCCATCCAGATAAAAGATAATAATGATGGAGCGTACCTCTACGATGCTAACCCTAACCTATGTGTCTTGGGTGTGAATGTATGGTTTGCCAAGAAAACCCCATGTGGTTGACCTAGCCCCTTTACCTGGTGGGTAAGAGTGTGTGACCCCGTCTTGGTCATGAATTGAACACACCTCACGGAGATGTCAGTCAGTTGGTAGGAGAAAGCTTCAGCATGCAGTGCCCCTAGAGATCAGCATAAGTGTCTCCTGCAAATATGTTATGAAACAAAAGGTTATATATTGAAAATGGCATCTTTGCCTTGGGCCAAGATTGTGATCGGGCACCCATTGTTTGTGTTCTACAAATAGCTCTGTCGCCATATGTATGTATTAACAACCACATTTGTATTACGCACATGGGAGGCCTTGCACTAATGCCAAGGCAGTTAGATAGTATTCTCACAAAGTTTTCTGTGTCTGAACAGTGGATGTTTCTGCAAAACCAGTCCAAACGCCAGGAATGCAACATGTGTGTCAAATGTTATTGTGGCAAAAAGAAGGCAACTTTAGGAAAAAGGATTCATGTATATGCAGAATTATACTAATTCCTACTGGGTCTAACTTGGGCACATGACAAGACAGAGTTATATAGATTTTACTGGCCTTACTTAAAGGTGACACTACAAGAGTATGGTTTTGGCTATGGCAATACATTCTGGAGATAGGTGCAATGCAGCTACTCCTCCCCACTGGAACAGATACCTTTGAACGTGATCCTCTCTGCCCCTTTCACTCACAGCTTGGAACTCGCCAGGAATGCACCTGGCCCCACTTTTGTTTGCTCTATATATGGAGCCCCAAGCACAAAGAGTGAGGGTACAGGAAGACATAAAAGGCATCACAATTGTTCAGAGAATGGAAAATATCCATAAATATGCAGATGTAATCCTCTCCTTAACTAAATCCACTAGCTCCCTGCAGGCAGCAGAGGAGGAGATACTATTTTTGGGAAATATCTGGGTTTAAATGTAACTTTGAAAAATCTCAGTTCCTCAACCTTACGATTCCTGAACAACAAACAGAGGTACTACACTCCTTGTACCCAATCCCATGGGCTCCACAGCACATCACTTACCCTTGGATACAACTTACTCCCACCCCACAAAACAACGAGAGGAATAATTATCAGGATTTCTGTCCAGCAGATCCAGAAATAATTAAAGATGTGGGCTACACACATGCTCTCCTGGTTAAGTATAATTGCCATGATAAATATGACGATTCAGAAAAGGGGGTGGTGATGGACAGAGTATCTGAATTAAACAGAACACTCGTACCCAGTCAACAGATCAGGGCTTGATCCATCACCGTTTTTTAGCTCACTGCACCATCCCAGCTCAGAACCTGGCTACATGCAAATTAGTCTCTCCCTGGCCCAGTGCATCATGGGAACAGGGCAGACCAAACTACCAAGCCACTTCTTTAACTGGAAAGGAAACAAGCTTCCGGGGACCGGTTTCTGGCATTACAGCCGTCTTCGGCCCGGCTTTCTTGAATCCTGATGGTGCAGTGAGCAAGGGACTCACATCTGAGTATACCTTTCCACGCTTATGGTGGACAAAACGATTCAGAAAAGGGGGTTGTGATGGACAGAGTATCTGAATTAAACAGAACACTCGTACCCAGTCAACAGATCAGGGATTGATCCATCATCCTTTTTTAGCTCACTGCACCATCCCAGCTCAGAACCTGGCTACATGCAAATTAGTCTGTCCCTGGCCCAGTGCATCATGGGAACAGGGCAGACCAAACTACCAAGCCAATTCTTTAACTGGAAAGGAAACAAGCTTCCGGGGACCGGTTTCTGGCATTACAGCCGTCTTCGGCCCGGCTTGCTTGAATCCTGATGGTGCAGTGAGCAAGGGACTCACATCTGAGTATACCCTTCCACGCTTATGGTGGACAAAACGATTCAGAAAAGGGGGTGGTGATGGACAGAGTATCTGAATAATATGACAACACTCCCTAGGATTCAATTCACATAACAAACATTTCCTCTTCAATCCCCCCATTACATACTTCGAACACTACAAAGCAAAATCAAACCTTTTATTGGTGCAGGAACCTCGCATGGCGTTGGCACTATCTTATTGACATCTGAGGACGCGTGCCTTTGCAGTCCTTAATGTAGTTTAATATTATCAGGCAGCTAGGCTTAGCGCTATGGTGGCTCATGCCGATGCTCTATAGACCAGCAAGCGGCTGAATTCATTTTGGGAAAGAGTCCTGGCTGAACAGGAATCTTAGACCTTGGGAACTATACTCTTCCCCAGTCACCAGAGCCATGTTAATAGAATATAATTCAGTAGCCATGAAATATGGCTTCACAACCTACCCTTCTCCAATCACACTGATCATGAATAGCCCCGATTTTACACCAGCCTTAAAAGGGAATTAATTCTTAACCTGACGACAAGTAGAGTGCAAAATATAGAATACCTTCTTGAGGGAAACAAGGGGCTTACATTCAAACATCTAAAAATAGAATGAGGCCTATCTAAAGGTGGAGACATTACGATATGCACAAATAAGTCATTGGGTGTCCAATAAAGAGGTAGTAAAGGAGGCTAGCTGAAACCTAACAACTTTTGAGACATGGCTTTTGGCAAAGATAAATGACAAACTAATACTCTCAGAGTTAGATGGATTTTTACAATCTGCCAAACCATTGGATGTAGCTGAGAGCCATGTACACTGGGAAACAGAATTTGGACATATCCTTACAGTCAAAAAGTGGGAGGACATACACAATAAATTATGCTCAGCAGCCCAATTGGTAGTGGCCAAGAGCAATGATGAATATGTGATTTTACTGGTGTTACCACCAGACAGTGTCCACAAATGGTCCGCCAGAAATCGGATCTGTTGTGGAGGGATGCGGAAAAACACTGGCACCCTAATACATCTATTGTGACACTACCTCAGTCTGTAGAAAAACTAGACCGAGCTACTAAACAACCTGCACGAGATTACAGGCCAAGCAATACCATGCTTCCCCGCGTGCACCATTTTAGGCCTTCCTAATAAATAAATGAAAAAATAACTTGGTGGGGGTCCACGGGCTAGATTAACGACCCCTTACAGACACATGCCCTAATTCTGCATATACATAACAAGATATGTCTGTGGGTCAAAAAAGGAAAAGATAGGGTTCTACTGTGTAAAGAATGTGGCGCAACCAAGGCAGACCAAAAAGTGACTCGTGCAAAAGTGTAACAGAACGCACTAAATTCCTTAATTAGGGGAAAAGTGCCCATCAGTTCCGATTCGGTACCGCCCTGTTCATCATCTGGGCTCTCCTAACCCAGGAGAAAGTGTAGTCTGCCACTAGATGTTTTATCTGACAGACGGAAATTATTTATAAAGAATTGGGTAGAATAGAGTAGAAATAAGCAATTTTAATAGTGTCTCTCAATTCTCCTAATATTAAAAATATAGAAAACTGACAGATTTAACAAAATATCTGTCTGCAAGTAGGGTCAACATGTTTCGGCAAATGTGGCTGGAATTACGCCACTGCCTTCTTCAGGACCAGATTATGTACAGCTACTGCAATAATAATAAAAAGTGTCACCTGTATAGTTTTCAGGTCTTGCTCAATTTCCTCCAAAGAGCTGAGGAGAAAGTTTGCGTCAAGCAGGAAAACACAGGGAACCACAAAGAAAAAAGGAAGAAACATCAGTATGTTATTCAACCATTAAGTGCCTCTAGCACGCCATGTCAAAAATGAATATGGAAAACAATTCCATTATCCAAACCTGACCCCGCTTACCTATTTGGTAGGAGGAAATTACCTCACCCCACCTGGCTGCAGCTCAGGTGTGTGAAGCACCGCTCTGGTAAAAACAGACCAAACAAGACAGACTCACATTTAGCCATTTACAGGCATGTTACTAAGGAATCGTAGTAAATGAAGAAGCAGTCCCTAGAACCCACTTCATCTATAAGCGCCCTTCTCATGGCGCTGTATGTTAAAAGCTGTTCTATCTATTTATTAAGACATTCATCGGGCCCCATTCTCACTGTGATGTCAAGTATGACCAAGCAGCATCTAATTCAAGTAATGTGATAAAGTGCGGTCTAAGCAAACGCTTTAATGAAGCTTAAATCGTGCACAAAGATGGTCATAATGTACTGTCCGTGTTAATAGAAACAGATCAATGATGCTGCTAGAGCTTGGTCAATGCCGCAAGGCAAAACATGTTTTGAACAACTGTAAGTGGAGCAACAACCCGAAAACCATCCGTTGTAGCACCAAAGCACCACACTCCTGCTTGACGCAAACTTTCTCCTCAGCTCTTTGGAGGAAATTGAGCAAGACCTGAAAACTATACAGGTGACACTTTCTTATTATTATTGCAGTAGCTGTACCTAATCTGGTCCTGAAGAAGACAGTGGCGTAATTCCAGCCACATTTTCCGAAACATGTCGACCCTACTTGCAGACAGATATTTTGTTAAATCTATTATATATTTTTAATATTGGGAGAATTGAGAGACACTATTAAAATTACTTATTTCTACTCTATTCTACCCAATTTTATAACACTTCACTTTCTTTTTTCACTTTACACTTATGCACTTCAATTCAGTTACCCTGGTGTATTCATTTTTCCGGTTCCACCCTTTATAAATAATTTCCGTCTGTCACATAAAACATCTAGTGGCAGACCACACTTTCTCCTGGGTTGGGGGAGCCCAGATGATGAACAGGGCAGTACCGAACGGGAACTGATGGGCACTTTTTCCCTAATTAAGGAATTTAGTGCGTTCTGTTACACTTTTGCACAAGTCACCTTTTGGCCTTCCTAATAAATAGACATACCCGCTTTTCTTACCAAAATGCAAACAAATGGCCCTGCATTGTGTGCAGCGCACCAAACGATTCTTTCTCATTGGGGTCAGACAAAATCCCAGAACTCCATATATGGCTCCACCACCTTAGGGAACTTATAAATAAGGAAAAGTTTACTGTGAAGTTAGCACCTACAGATAAGGAGTTCTCTGAAATGTTGGCCCCTTTCTTTACATTTCTGTTTTTGGAGTTTAGCCAGAAATACTTGCATGTTCTGCACATTTTAAAACCAACAACAAAAGATTGCCATTAGCAATCTCCATTACACAAGCAGAGATAACCAACTGCAATAACAAGAAGGATATGGTGGCATATAGTGGAAGAACAGTAAACAGTACATTGTCTCTCTGAAGGGAACAAATTCCGGATCTGGAGCAGTTAGAGGTTTGATGGTCAGGCAATTAAAGCTCTATATTGAAACCCGACCTCCGACTGTTAGCTACAATGCATTGTAACTAAATATTTCGTTTTTTCTCTCCATTTTGTCTGTTGAAAATGTCAATGAAAAAATGATCCATAAATCGTTGTTGAGAAAAAGCATTGCTTGCATCATGGATGATATAACAGTACTCGATTTGGACATGATCCATAGTTTTGAGAGGAGTTTTTTTTAAAAATAATATAGAGAATAGAAAGTGGGGGATATCCCTTAGGATTTATCAAATTATTCCGTTACAAAACATTTTTAATAGAGACGTTGGGAGAAAGTTTTGTCTAATCAAAGCTTCACTCAAATTGTACTCTAATACTTTAAATATTTGAGCCATGAAGTCATCTTGCCCCTAATCCTACTGCTATTTGGATGATTTAAATGTGATCTTAAAACCGTTACTGATTATGTTGCTTTCTAAGAAATCAGTCCAGGATCGTGAATGGGAAGGGAGGTCCAGTTGAATAAGAAAGACCTCTATCCCATCACTATCAAGGAAAAAAATGTCTGCCTTTTCAGCTCTAACTTCTGCCTAATTACTTCACTGGCCTTTAAATTCTCAGCCCTCTAATTAAATATTGATTTTGCTATTTTGCATATTCAGTTTCCAAGATAATATCAAAACATTCCCTTTTCCACTTACAAATCCCTAACTTGCTGCTCTGGTCTCATGTCATTATGATGTCTTTTCACAAAACTCTTTCAAATGTTCTTAATAGTAAAGTCTTCTTAATCGTATGCCAATTTACAGTCAATAGTACTCCCTGTGATGTCTGTTAATTCAAGTATTATCGGAAACAATTTGACACCTGCATTATCTGAGAGATAGCTCATCATTTGAGGCTATTTTATTCCGTTGTTGCATAGATTTTAATGAGTATAAAATAATACAAGTGTCACTGGTAGCCAAGCTTGTTAGAATGAAATGCGTAGCCAATGATCTTATTATTCCTGTAAATCTAAATGTTTCCCCGATTAGATTTTGAAATACTGTTTTTTAAAGCTACCATTATCATTTGCAACCTAACAAATGAGTTTTTTAAGGCATTATCTATCACAAGATCTGAGACGACATTATCACCACCTAAATTAATATGGATAGCCTGCTTAGACCACAGGAGATAAATGACTTAGTAAAATGTTTTGTCAATAATGAGGCCAGAAAACCATATTATCGAAAAACATCAAAGTTGTTATCATGCCTTACATAGAAACCATCTCCCTAATCTAATCTGGCCTTTGAATGTTTGCCAATTTTATTGTAACCTCCAAGTTTGAGGAAAACACAATTGTACAGAGATAATAGCACTGAAGAACAGTCCTACCTCTTGTGTTTAATGTATTTTGAGAATGAGAAAGATATGTGAGTCTGACAGCCTAAAATCATTCCTAAATTGTTTGTCCCTACACTTGTTGAGCAGGCCTCTACTGTCCTCCTGAGGCGAAAAGCCGGGAGACTTATGTACGTGTGGCAGCGTTACTTTTAAATTACTTGGTTAATTTTGTTAATCTTGTTTTGCGCCTTGTTTTTAAATTTTGCTCATTCTCGCAATTGCCTGCACTCAGTTTACTCAGCAGACGCCCTTCACTCAGCCGAGTTAGGTGCTGTGCTGAATGAGACGTCCGATTCATAACAGCGGCCATCTTAGGGGAATACAAGGCACAGCGCTCTAGCGCTTCAGGCACCAGTATAAAGGCAGACTGGTATGCCTCCGCCTAGCGGACGCGATCAGCGGTCGCACCTATGTCGCGCTGAAGTCAAGCCAAAGTCCAGCCCGTCTGCGCCCGTCCGCGCTGAGGACGGACTAGAGGCTGGACAAACGGCACAGATTAATTACATCAACCAAATGTCCAGAGACCTCATAATATCTCTCAATACGCAGCCTTATCGCTATCATCAAAGGCTTAATGTAGATACCTGGGTAGGTTCTATCAGTTGCTATGGCTGTAAACAGGTATTGGTACCCTATCAAAAACCTAAAGGGAAAGAGACACCCAAGATTATAACGGGAGGCCTCATAAATGCATGTTTCATGTGTAAGAATGCACTACATATCCATGACCTCATAGCAGAAAGAGACCTGGACTGTCTGTTTGTTACAGAAACGTGGCTAAGAGAATGGTCTAACCCCAACATCGTGCATGCTCTTCCACCAGGTTTCCTGATTCAGAGGCTGGATAGACCAGGACAGCAGGGTGGGGGTTTGGCGATTGTTCACAGAGAATCTCTAACCTGCACAATAACGGAGCTAGCGGATATTAAAGGAGCTGAAAGTTTAGGCTTCCGTATCCAGGCTCAAGATTCTTTCACTTTTGCTGGAGCATTGGTATACCGTCCACCGGGTCAACCTACGCAGTTTTTGGAAAGCGTGGGGGAAGTTCTGAGCAACCTGACCCTTAAGTTCTCTAACTTTACACTATTGGGAGACTTAAATTTTCATTTGGACAGTATTAATGATCCGAATGCTGCTTGCTTTAGAGAGATAATGCATGTTCTTGGACTAACCATGCAAATTTTAGACCCCACCCACAAAGCAGGGCACATTCTGTACTGTATTAGTTCCAACTTGGATGCAATGTTGGTTGAGCCCCCCTGACTCAAACCTGGTCAGACCATAAATGTATTGCTTTCAATCTTAGGGTAGAGAGCAAGGGGGCAGTGAAGAAGGGGGCACAAAGAAATGGGAGGCCTACTGCGTGTTGGGGTAAAATTATAGATCACCCTGATTTCTGCAGTTGGGTGAAGGAGAGCAAACATACCCTGTCAGGGAATACCGTTACAGATAATCATAGGTTTGAGGGATGGATCAGTGCTATAGGGAATAGGATGAAACCCCTAGGGGCTAGGCCTAGTCCCCAGCAAGGGAGGAAATCTGCGCCCTGGTTTACGAGTAATCTAAAAGGAACAATTGGGGAAGTTAGAGTTTTAGAACTGAGATGGCGACGTCAATATGACAGCAAAGAACATGAGGCGTATAAGACAGCTAGGAGACACTATCACGCTTTGATCAAACGTGCAAAAGTTAATTTTTACACGACTGCGATAGAAGCCACAAATAATAAGCAGAAGGAAATCTTCAAAATTGTCAATAGTTTTAGAAACCCTAAATTCCTGTCTCAGGATATTCCACCGTATAAGACTCTATAGCAAATTATTTTGAGCAAAAAATACACAATCTTACCAAAGACTTCCCCCAGGTTGTGCCAGTGAATCTAGAGTCAGGGGGCAAAAATGACTCTCACACGGCGTGTCTGAAAACCTTCACCCCGATTAGCCTGGAGCATACTCACCAGGCTATATCTCTAATTAAGTCAGGATCACCTTTTGACCCCGATTCTGTTAAAAGCTATAATAGAGGAGGCAAATCCTGCAATAAACTCCATTATTAACTCATCACTTCAGTCGGGTGAGACCCCATCACAATGGAAAGTCGCAGCAGTAAGACAGCTTCAGAAGAAGATACTGCAGGATCCCACAACTCTGTCCAATTTGCGCCCCATCTCGCTCCTTCCAGCCCTTTGCAAATTGGCAGAAACTTGCGTAAATAAGCAACTTACGGCATTCTTAGAAGAGAATAATATTCTTCATACTAATCAAGCAGGCTTCAGAGCCCATCATTCGACGGAGTCTGCTCTGCTGTTCACAACGGAGACCATACGAGCTGCGCTGGATCAGGGCAAGAAGGCTGTCCTGATCCTCTTAGATCTATCTGCAGCGTTTGATACGGTGTCCCATGCTATCCTTTTAGATTGCCTGGCCAATGCGGGCATAGCAGGCACTGTATTAGAGTGCATCACAAATTTCCTGACGCATAGGAGTCAGGTAATTACGTTGGGACAGTTTTGTTCAGAGGAAAAGGCATTGAAGACAGGGGTACCGCAGGGCTCAAGCTTGAGCCCTACGCTTTTTAATCTGTACATGGTCCCCATGATTAAAGTAATCTCTTCATTTGACATCAGTACAATTGCTTACGCTGATGACACACAGCTAGTTCTAGTCCTTGATAAGGATATGGCCATTGCTGAACAGACTATGAGAGACTGCCTATCTGCAACTTTCTCTTGGATGACAAATAACCATCTAAAGTGCAATTCCGCCAAAACGGAAATTTTGCAGTTCGAACTAAATAACTCTATCTCTCCTCAGAAGTGGTGGCCAGAGGAGGTGGAAGCCCCGCCAAACACAATTAATGCAGCACGAAATTTAAGGATCAAATTTGATGATACCCTATCGTTTAAACATCAAGCAAGGGAGGTAGCAGGTGCATGTTTTAACATCATAAAGTGCCTCAGGAAATTTTTTGATCTGCTCCTCCTTGCAGCCAGACACACGGTCGCAGTAGCATTAACTACATCAAGACTGGATTACTGCAATAGCTTGTATGCAGGGTCAAACAAATCGACCCTGCACAGACTTCAGATGGTCCAGCATGCGGCCGCAAGACTGGTACTTAGATGGCCTAGAAAGTCCTCGGCCTCTGCTGCATTGGATGCTCTTCACTGGCTCCCGAACTACAAACGTGTTCTGTTTAAGGTCCTGACCATTACCTATAGGGCCTTCCACATGAAGGGCCAGATGTATCTCCGCAAATGTTTTGCGCGATACCACCCCTGTCGTAACCTCAGATCTGCTACAGCCAATTTGCTTACTGTCCCTAAATTTAGATTGGCAACAAAGGGAGGTAAATCCCTGGCAGTGATTGGGGCAAGGGGTGGAATAAACTACCCCACCAGTTACGTGAGATTATACCCGAACAAGTGTTTAGGATAGCCTTGAAAACCTGGATATACAGTCTGTCGGATTTAGCATCAGTGTTTTGCCACTGATGTGAATCTCTATCCCTCTGGGGACAGTATAGCTGTAAACATCTTTTCAGCTGGTTGAGTCAAAGCGCGCCAAGATGCTCCCTGGAGTGATAGTGCGCTATACAAACTCCGTATCATATCATATCATTGATATTTTGAAAGCACTAACTGTCCCCGTTGTTAAGGATGTACAATTCGGCATACCTTTCTGAGGCCTTGCAAGATTTATTCTTTTTTCCTGGAGTCTGCACTGACTCTCTTTGCCAGTACCCTACCTCCCCTTTTTCTTAGGAAATTTCTTCTCCAATGCAGTGTCATGCTGCGACCCAAAAGGTGTCCCTTGAGCTCTAGCAGAACATCTTTATAATGCTACTTTGTATTTCTGCGCTAATTCCTATTAGATACCAAAGCGGATAATGGATCGGCAAAATGGATGATGCCTGGAGTGGTTTATTGCGATGAATGAGGCCCCAGCAATTGGACCAGGAAAAACAGATGCATGAGCAGAGCAGAGCACCACTGTAAGGACATAATGTATTGGAAGAGACATGGTGGTCAAAGTTCTATGATGAGACTGATTCAGTACTACTTGAAGTAGCTGACACTATGGTACAAGAAGGAATTTCTGAAGTTGCTGAAGCTAGATTTTTAAATAGATCATGTCACTTGATTTACCATTTTTACCTCCCTGGCTATCATTCTATCTGCCACTCCATCATCTCCCTCCATCTGCTTTTCTGATTAGCCCCTTGCCTCTTGGGGAAAATTGTGAAGGAAGGGAAAATGAAAATGAAAGAAGAACCTGAGGGAGCGCTTACGTATTCTGCCTTTCTCCTCTCTATAAGTCTCTAGAGTGAAGTTAAGACCTACCTGCCTTGGAGAATTTCATATCTTTTCAAGGCATAACTAACTCAAAAAATATGAAAATAAATTTCTTTATTGTATGAACTCATGGTACTAAACCTGAAGGGCACTAGCTACAGGAATGAAAAGTGAGTGTCTTTCTTTAAGTAATACCGGTCTTTTGATGAATCCATGGGCTGGCATTCTGTTTCAAATCTGGGGAAGAGACTTGCCACAGTGTGAAACCATTAGAAGACACAGGCCAGTTGAAGATTCCAAGATAACAGCAGGAAGAAAGAAAAACAAAATCCAAGACACTTCTGGTAATGTCTGCATATGTTTTTCCTGCCCATTAAAGGAGTGCCTAAAAACTAAAAAGTCTTGAGTTATCCCCTTTGCCTACCTACAAGACAACAGATCCCATTTTCCTCTAAAAATAAGAAAACTAAGGGTATTTAAGGACCTGAAATAGATTCACTAACTTGTCACTGAATGGCCTTACGGGCCAGATATACTATTTGTTGTTCGCAAAACACAGATTGCAATTAACGACCAGTAAATACTTTTCCGAACTGACATATGTACAAATTGGACAGAATTGCAATCCAATCTTACTCATTAAAGGCCTGCTCTTACAGGTGATTTTAAGGTCGCAAACGTCAAATTTGAGCCTTTGTGACGAAACCCAAATGTGATTCAGTAGCACATTACCAAATCACAATTTGGGTTTTATAAAAAATACAGAATCAGTATTTGAAAGGGGGATCTGAAAAAGTGTCTTTTCCAAATACCTGATCCATAACTTATGTATTAATATTTTCCAACCAAAAGCTGCTCATAAAAAGTTAATATTTTACTACCAAACCCACATTCTAAACTTCAAACAGGAAGGGGTTCCCAAGGATCCCCTCCGTGAATGCCAACAAAAACATTTTTAGGAGCAGGAAGTGGTCCCTGGGACAACTGCATGCACCTAGATAATATTTGTAAAATTATTAGTTTTCTTTTATGAAAGCATCCTGTTAAGGAAAACAGGATGCTTTTAAAAAAGATATTGCTTTTAAAAGTGATCACAGACATGGTGGTTTGCTGACCTCAGCAGGCCACCATGATGTGACTCTAACCTATCGTATTGGAGCCAAATTTGGAATTTACTCCATTCATGTTATAATGTAGGTTGAATTGTGACCCAATACGAATCAGTATTGTATAATGCATAGGTTGGTTCACGAAATACCAATGCTTTCGGAGGAAGTCAATGTGAAAATTGCACCCACTTCTACGGAATACATTTTAGTAGATTCATACTGAAGAATCACAAAAGCAAATCACTAGTGCAATTTACAAATTCTTATTAGGAATCTTTGTACATCAGGAGTTCCCTGGGGACATGGCTTGGACAGAGTTTAATATAGCTGCTTAGCCATCTTGCCGCATCCCTCTATGGACTAATTTCCCCAATAAACAGAAGATTGGATGTTCATTTCAACACCCAATCATCAGATGTGACAACTTAAAGACTACAGTACAAACCAATTATTACATTTCAGAAGTTTAACAAAGAAGAGTGATTTGTTTAAGCAATTCAAGTGGAGTTGAGGGAAATCAAAAATGATGTTCAAGGAAGCAAGTACACTGTGCGTCCAATTTTCCAACTCCCAGCTCCCATCTCAAGATCTTTCTCTGCTACCCTTCAAACTGCCACTCGGTCAGAGGAACAAAATGGCTCCTGTATTACCTTTCTTTAAAAATTGAAACCACAGAAGACAGCTATACAATTTAACAAGGACTTTGAGCTGGAACGAGAACACCTTGTTTCTATACATAGCATTCCAGGCAAAAACTCCCCTAGAACAATTCTATGTAAACCAATAGGGTACCAGTGGGAAGAGAGAGAGTACTTCAACATATTAGGAAGAATAATCATATGTCTTGGAATGTTTTAAAGCTTTACATCTCCCAGGATTATTCTAAGACGATAGTAGAAACGAAAAAAATGCTTCTTAGCACTTTGCCAGAGACTGAAAGCACATTGTCTGCCTATAAGGTTTTACTAAGCTTCTGCGATGGGAAAGAGGAAAATGTCATGGAATATTTAACATGCAAGTCCCAGATTCGCAATACTAAACTGTGATGTAGGGTCAGAGTACCCATGCTAAGTATCCTTACCATCAAATGTTCTGTTATTATGTCTGTCTTAGGCTATATACTGTACTCAATAGGAAACTATATGCACGGCTGAGTAAATGTACAGAGTCTTTGGTCTGCTACTTTGTTTATCTTTATGTTATGCTTGAAAATAAGGTTTCCACTTAATTTATTTTCTCATCTGTTCAAATAGTTTACCACTATGTTGTTCAGTTTGTGGAGGAAGGGCCCAATAACATCTCCATCACAATTCTACTGAATTACAGTTTTGCTAGGGTGGTGGGAGGGAAAATGGATTGAGGGTTTGGATTTTGGGCTCTTGGTTTTATTGCTATATTTGTGTTTGCTACCTTTATGTAACTACGGCTTGGACTATAGTCTTGTCAAATACCACATTAGACTATCCAATGTCTTTTGTAAATGTGTTAAGCATTGTGAACCTTTGAAAAGGGAAAGGGTCAAAACTTCTACACAGGAACATGTATTATGATTCCTATATGAAAACAATCACACACACAAACCACTAGGATCTATATCTTCTCCAAAAAACCTTAATTTTATTTCCCAAAGGGCTTGAACCACAACATCAAAAGACAGAAAATTGTAGATTGTATCTACAGATTGAAGGGATGCATCATAATTCTGCAAGAACCTAAGTGTAAAAGAAGCTGAATCAGCCGAAGTTAATTGGATAGAAGAAGTGTAATGAACCCCTTAAAAGCATAAATAGAATGGTATGATCACACTTATATACAAGAAAGCCAAGTTTAAAATTATTTCTCAACATTTTGATAAAGAAGCTATATTGATTATATATACACACTGAATACAGATGGGAAATATGTTCATTTGGTTAATAATTATGTCCCTAATAATGATGATCATTGATTTTGGCAAAGTGAATCAAATAAGATCAAAAACGTACCTAACATTGAAATATTAGTGGTTGGGATTGTCTTTATTCTTCCAATGGACTGTACTTTTCATAGACATTCATCACATAGATATCTCCTGTCTAATTCACATAAGGCAATGAAAAAGTCTGCTCCAACTAAAACCTACAAGACAGCTGTAAGTTGCAACAAACAGACACCAATGAGTACACTTTTTATTCTGCACCTCCTAATTCTTATACAAGAATAGATTACATCCTTATCTCTGGTATTTTCATGTACATGGTAGATCAAACCTCAATAGAACCTAGACTAATCTCTGATTACTCTTGCATATCATGTCACTGTTAGGAATTATCTCCAAACAAGACCAAAAATTATTGAGACTGAATGATGACATTTTAGCACATCCTGCAAACAAAAGGTTTATTAACAATGCAATCTCAAATGATCTAAAAGAAAACACAAAACCAGCTAAGAGCCCATCACATAGCTAGGAGTCTTTTCATGCAACCATTAGAGGTGAATTAATAATGGAAAGGGAAGACCACTCGGTCCCCCCGAACGTATGGATGGGTGCCCCGATCCCCCCGGGAAACCGTTGTGGGTGGGGGGCATGTCTCGGCTGGTATGCCCAAAGCGGCGTAGCCGGAGCACGCCCTTTCCCGCCCAGAAGGGGTTATCCTAGACACCCGCCCGGAAGTCCGCGCATGGAGGGGCGTACCTGAGGCGGGCCCCCGCCCTCCCGCAGATGGATAAATAGAGCGGGAATCCAACGAAGCATCCTCTTGTTCCAGTGCTCTGAAGGCTGCACCACTCGTCGCTCGTGAGCCCTCGAAGGAACAAGCGGCAATTTTGAGAACTTGTAATCTTTCTTGTTTCTTTTTCAGTGTCAGGCGTGTGGAAGATCTAGACCGAGAGCATGTCTGGCAAGAAAGCGGGAAAGAACTCCGAGATGGAGAAGATGCTACGCACCTTGGTAAACCGGGTAGCGGTGATGGACCGAAAAATGGGTAAAGTGGATGTAATCGGTCGAGGCTTAGCGGACGTCAAGAAGCAGTTGGCAGCCCAGAACACCCCCTCGGGACAGCCAAAAAAGGTAATAGGGCCGGCCTTGCCGGATGTCGCCCCGAAGGGTAAGGGTAAGAAAAGTAAGGGGAGGGCAGGTTCTAGGGAGGTCCCAGTCCCAGAAATGCCTCCACCGAGCCCAGTCGCGCCGGTGGATAGCCCGGTACCAGGTCCGGATGTGGGTTCGCCAATCCCCGTAGTAATAACGCCAGTCGGGGATGACCAAATGCCCCCAGAATTGGCCCTTCAGTTAGCGGCAGTACTACCTTGGCTAAAGAAGGGAGCAGGGGGAACAGTGGCTGCGGGTGATCTGACGGAGGAAGCCAGACTAATATTTGAGCAGTTGCGGCAGTCAAGGGATGCCGGGACAGCGAATGTACCTTGTATTTCCCCACAGGTAGCGACGGGGGTAACGACGGATGATGGTCGAACGAAGACAACGGACACGGCGGCCGAACCCGGTAAGAGACCATTGCCATTGGCAGGGGAGAGTTCAGTGCCTTCGAGGCGGGAACGTTTGTCTCAGCACATTCCGGCGGCCACGAAGGAAATGATATGGGGGGACAAATACATCAATATGTTTTCCCTTTTGACTGACCATCGAGAGATGGAATATGCAAAGACCCAGAAGGATTTATGGCACCCCAGCGTATGGCGGGCCAAGATGGCGGAATTCAGGGTCGACGAGACCATGGTGAACTGGGTCAGGGCCTTTTCTGTTTTCACTGCAGTTATGGGGGAGCGTAGACCTGAAGTGTTGCCCGACTTAACATGTTATCAGAACAGGATCATGAATTTCTATGCAATGTACGGGGGAAACGAATGGAAGGGATATGACGTTAATTTTAGAAAGGCTAAGGAGTTTAACGAGGCTTTAACATGGGATTGTCTGGACACGGTGTCCGGGCATAATCAGCTGTTGCCGGGACCCGCGGGAACGTCATTGCCGAGCACGAGCGTCTCTGGGACATTCCAACAGAAGCCAGCACACCCCTTTCGGACGAACGCCGGGGGGGAGCCGCATCCCAGGTCCGGCGAGAATGGAGGCAAGCGGGGGGTTTGTTGGAGATTCAACAAAGGAACCTGTACCAGGCCTCAAGGAACGTGTAGGTTCCGGCATGCTTGTTCGGGCTGTGGGAATTCCTCACACCCGGAAACTAGCTGCCGCTCCAAGTCCAATGGGGCGGGAGGAAGGGGGGGATCCAAGCAGGATTGAGGTGGTGCCTTGGAAGCAAACATCTTCGCCCATCGATATCTTGGCTTTGACCCCCTGGCTGAACCGATACCCAGATAATGTATCCGCCGGGATTTTGAGGAATGGCTTTCTGTATGGCTTCAGAATCCCGGCGGGAAATTTTCGGGGGAGCCCCTTCTGTAAGAACCAACTGTCTATTCAACATAACCCGGCGGTGGCCGCCAAGAAAATAGCGAAAGAGGTCAGCTTGGGACGGGTGGCAGGGCCATTTGCATGCCCGCCAGTGGCCGAATTTGTGTGTTCACCTCTAGGAGTGGTCCAGAAGAAGGACCCGGGGGAGTATAGACTCATTCACAATCTGTCGGCCCCGAAGGGGGCCTCGGTGAATGAGGCCATTGACCCTGAAGTGTGCTCAGTTCGGTACGCATCGTTCGATGATGCCGTCGTTCTGCTGAATCGCCTGGGCCCCGGTGCACTGTTGGCAAAATCAGACATCGAATCGGCATTCAGGTTGCTCCCGGTACATCCTCAGGACCAGCGCTTGTTGGGATTCACGTTTCAAGGGAAGTATTTCACGGATAAATGTATGCCCATGGGTTGTTCAATTTCATGTGCCTATTTTGAGATGTTCAGCTCCTTTTTGGAATGGGCGTTCACCGAGGCCATGGGGCATAGACGGGTGATGCATTATCTTGATGACTTCCTTTTTCTAGGTCCGGCGGACACTGCGGAATGTGCGCAAACACTACGGGACTTCTGCACACTCATGCGTGAGTTTGGGGTCCCATTAGCGCCGGGTAAGACGGTGGGGCCATCTACCTCACTAGAGTTTTTGGGGATTGAGCTCGACTCAGTGGAAGGATGTTTCCGTCTGCCAATTGAAAAGGTGGCCAAGTTCAGGGCTTCCTTGATACAATGTCTCAGTAAGGACAAGGTGACCCTACACCAGTTGCAACAGACAGTGGGTCAGCTTAATTTTGCCTTGAAAGTGATACCCATGGCTCGCCCGTTCTCGCGTTCCATTGCGCAAGCTATGGTAGGCCTCAAGGAGGGTCACCACCGCACTAGACTGTCGGCAGAGGTTCGCCAGGACATGCGCATTTGGTTGGCATTCCTGGCGGATTTCAACGGTCGAGTGGCGTGGAACAAACCCCCAGCATCGTCTGACGAATTGGGTTTGTGGACCGACTCGGCTGGGAGCGTGCGATTTGGCGCAATTTTTGGTAACCGGTGGTCGGCGCAAACATGGCCGACGTGGTGGCACTCAAGTGGCCTAACAGGTAACATTGGGTTCTTGGAGCTATTCCCCATCTGGGTGGCTCTGCTGGCATGGCGGGAAGACTTTAGGAACCGCTCAGTGGTGTTTTGGTCAGGCAACATGACGGTGGTCGAGTGCATTAATCACCAGGCAGCACGCTGCAAGTGGATATTGAGATTGTTGAAGGAAATTGTATTGCGATGCATGAGATTGAATGTACAATTCAGGGCAAAACATGTGCCGGGTGTACTGAATAATGCAGCTGATGCACTCTCTCGTTCACACATGCAGGCCTCAGGGGTTATCTACCCACAGCGGAACTAGTAGCGGCACCATTCCCCGAAGCACTATGGCAGATCGGTGCCCCGGATTACAAGACCTCGTGGCAGCCAGCTTAGCGCCCAGGACGAGGAAAGCTTATGAGGGAGCGTTTTGTTCATACTGCGCCTCTTTAGGGTTGGTGGGGAGCCATAGCTGGGGGCGGTAAGAATCCTTCCTGGGGTTTTTGGTGGCACTTCATAAGGAAGGCCGATCGGCGGCAACTGCCAACAGATATAGGGCAGCCATATCATTCATGGCGCAACTCCATGGAATACGGGACCCAACGGGTTCCTTCTTAGTCAGGAAAGCGCTCCGCGGTTGGCAGCGCCTGGAAGGTCGCAGACAAGATACAAGGCACCCGATTGGGCTAGACAGGTTGTCCCTGCTACTAGCAAAGCTGGATGAGACATGCTCCTCGCCCTGCGAGGTAATTCTGTTCCGAGCGGCTTTCGCATTGGCATTCCACGGGGCCATGCGGGTAAGTGAACTCGTAGCAAGGAACAAGAAGGATGTTGAGGGAGGTCTATGCAGGGATCATGTTCAAGTACGAGGTGATTCTCTGCTGATCTCGATAGCCAGGACCAAGACAGACCAGGAGGCTTTGGGGAATAGTGTGGTTTTGAAGCGCGCCCACAGGAGCTCCTGTTGTCCCATAAGGTACTTGGAGGACTACCTGGCACAGAGGTCAACAACATGGGGGGGGACCCTGCTTAGACACAAGGATGGCACCCCGCTGACGAGATTTCAGTTCCGGAGGGTGCTGGCAACTACGATTGCTGCGGCGGGCTTGAACCCGTGCGATTTTGGGACCCACTCATTCAGGATAGGGGCCGCTACTGTGGCTACGGCTCGGGGTCTGGGTGCGGAGGAAGTGAAGCAGTTAGGCCGTTGGTCCTCGAACTGTTTCAAGAGGTATGTGCGACTGCACATGTTGTAAAAGTCTGATGAAATGCACTCACGCTTGTTGTCTTTTGTTTGGATTACAGTTTCGCGAGCCTGTTACGCGGGGCGGAAATTGGGATCGACCCAACATCAGAGGACCAGCGGTCAAGGATCACCGACTGGAGATCAAGTGTTATGGGTCGTGGGCCACTCATACGTGAGGCGTGCCGGGGACGTATTCAAGGCAGGTAACGCGATTCACGCATCTGGGGAATACGGGTTCAGAGTGACCTTCCATGGGAAGGGAGGCTTCTGTTTTGAAAAATTTCAAACCTTTGTGGAGGAACTCTTAGGGCGGCAAAGGTCACCGCCATCTGTAATCATAGTGCAATTGGGGGGCAATGACTTGGTAAGACTGGGAAGACGGGTGTTAGTTGAACACATATTGTCGGCAGTCAGCTGGTTGGCTAGGAGGCTCCCGGGGTGTACGATTGCATGGTCCCACATGATCCCCAGAAGAATCTGGCAGGGGGGTATCTCTGTGACGGCGTTGAACCACTCGGTAAAGAGGGTCAACAACAAAATTGAGAAATTGTTTTGATCCACGCATTTGCAAAGCATTCCCCATGGGTGTATTCGGGGTGATCACTGTTACTTGAATGATGGGGTTCACCTGTCCAGGGCTGAGAATGATTTACTCATAGGAGACTTCATAGCATGGCTAGTGGCATTGAGGAGACATGACCTTTAGGAGGTGTGGGGGGGCCGGATAGTCGGTCAACTATCCGGCCTGTGGCGGTAAGGTCATGATCGGTGAGCAGTGATTTCAAGGTCCCTAGGGGGGCGCCACCCAGTACGGATGGGAGCGCCCGGGGGGAGGTGGCCATTGGCCCCTCCCACGGGGAGGCGGCACCCACTACGGATGGGTCGCCTAGGGGGAGACGGCCATAGGCCCCTACCAGGGGGAGACGGCGATATGCCCCTCCTACGAATTTCCCGGGGGCCGGATATCCGCTCCGGCGTAAGAGAGTGTGGGGAAGGGAGGGGAGTCCACGTTGTCCTTCTTACGGATACCTCGCACGAGAACTCGGACGACCTTTAAGATGGCGTCGAGTGAAAGGGGGCCCC
Organism: Lissotriton vulgaris; assembly: GCF_964263255.1. NCBI lineage: Eukaryota > Metazoa > Chordata > Amphibia > Caudata > Salamandridae > Lissotriton > Lissotriton vulgaris. The sequence goes on from NC_141691.1 coordinate 1,371,874,305, forward strand.
CACGACAAGGGAAGTTACAGTTGGCAGCAAGGGTAAAGTCCTCTGCGCATGCGCCACTCACACCGTGAGGGCGGGAATTTGGTAGTAGGGATCTGACACCGGTTAAGACCTTGCCGTTGGCCCTTAATGCTAGGATGTACAATTTTATTTTAGAATGTTATGCATTTTCAGGATGCTAGACTCGGCTAGGAAACCTTTGTATTAGAGATTTGTTAAGGTTAGCCAAAGAACTTGTCTTCATCAAAATGTAATGGAAGTAAAATTGTACATGATTCATGAAACGTTTTAATTTAAAGTTTAAAATTTTGTTTCAGATTTTAATAAATACGGCCGGGGGGGTGACTCCCCCCTGCCTTCCAAAAGTTCAAACTTGTGTCTGTCTCCTCCCATGGGGAATTGGTGTTGGGAGGGGGTGGCGGGCATCCCGGACCATATGGAAAGGGAAGACCACTCGGTCCCCCCGAACGTATGGATGGGTGCCCCGATCCCCCCGGGAAACCGTTGTGGGCGGGGGGCGTGTCTCGGCTGGTATGCCCAAAGCGGCGTAGCCGGAGCACGCCCTTTCCCGCCCAGAAGGGGTTGTCCTAGACACCCGCCCGGAAGTCCGCGCACGGAGGGGTGTACCTGAGGCGGGCCCCCGCCCTCCCGCAGATGGATAAATAGAGCGGGAATCCAACGAAGCATCCTCTTGTTCCAGTGCTCTGAAGGCTGCACCACTCGTCGCTCGTGAGCCCTCGAAGGAACAAGCGGCAATTTTGACCCACCCACCAGCCCCTTTTTTGCAATGATTTTTGAATAAAGTAATTGTTGGTGATATTTGAATGTATTAAAAAGATACAGTAATTTTTTGCATCATGGATGTATGCCTTTGATTGAATAAATGTTGGTAGGACTTTTTTCCTTTGTAGAAACGGAGAGTGATGGATCAAGCAATAATTGTCTTGTGCTTTAGGACTTTTTTCCCTTTGTAGCAATGTCAAAGTTGATGAATTATCAAGCTGTTGCAGATTAGGCGTATTTTCTTCCTTAGTAGGTAAAACAACTGTCGTATTTATTTTTGGTCGGGCGGTAAGGTCATGATCGGTGAGCAGTGATTTCAAGGTCCCTAGGGGGGGCGCCACCCAGTACGGATGGGAGCGCCCGGGGGGAGGTGGCCATTGGCCCCTCCCATGGGGAGGCGGCACCCACTACGGATGGGTCGCCTAGGGGGAGACGGCCATAGGCCCCTCCCAGGGGGAGACGGCTATATGCCCCTTCTACGAATTTCCCGGGGGCCGGATATCCGCCCTGGCGGAAGAGAGTGTGGGGAAGGGAGGGGAGTCCACGCTGTCCTTCTTACGAATACCTCGCACGAGAACTCGGACGACCTTTAAGATGGCGTCGAGTGAAAGGGGGCCCCCACGACAAGGGAAGTTACAGTTGGCAGCAAGGGTAAAGTCCTCTGCGCATGCGCCACTCACACCGTGAGGGCGGGAATTTGGTAGTAGGGATCTGACACCGGTTAAGACCTTGCCGTTGGCCCTTAATGCTAGGATGTACAATTTTATTTTAGAATGTTATGCATTTTCAGGATGCTAGACTCGGCTAGGAAACCTTTGTATTAGAGATTTGTTAAGGTTAGCCAAAGAACTTGTCTTCATCAAAATGTAATGGAAGTAAAATTGTACATGATTCATGAAACGTTTTAATTTAAAGTTTTAAATTTTGTTTAATATTTTAATAAATACGGCCGGGGGGGTGACTCCTCCCCGCCTTCCAAAAGTTCAAACTTGTGTCTGTCTCCTCCCATGGGGAATTGGTGTTGGGAGGGGTGGCGGGCATCCCGGCCCATATAATAAGGGCAAAAATGAACAAAGACAACAATATCGAACTTCTAGAACTTGAACAGAAAATTTAAAATCTAGAAAAACAACACTGAAGTCATAAAGACAACTCAAATAAAAAAAATTCTTAGAAACAAAAACATGAATATCGTAAGATCCTTAGTCCAGGAGTCAGCATCTGGATTAACAAACAAAACAGTTTGAAACTATGTGAAGTCAACAAAGTCGAATTTTCTTGTCTCCTCATGCTCAAAATGTAAACAAAACAATCAAACCATCTGTAGGAGGCTGGCTTAGTATTTGGTGCTCACTTATGCAAGTGTAGCACCCTGCACTAATCCAGACAAGCCTTATGCTGATTTTAGTGGTTTGAGACAACCATATAAAGCTCTCTAAGGGGTAGCTGTGGAGAGCAGCCTTAGGGCTTATTCCAGAAGGAGTGTAAAGCAGCTTGTTTTACCAGTACTTAATCATATGGTGTTGGATAAGTGAAAAATAACCACACAGTATAGTTATAATACACACTCACTAACACATTGCAATATCTCCTCCCCAGAGATACAATCAAAATGCTTCAGTAATAGGACAGGTAAGAAGCACAAATACACCGTGGTGTGTCCAGGGGGAGACCAAACCATATACTGAAATAGTGGAATGAGAAACACAGTCTAAGACTGGACCCAGAAGATGTAGATGAGTTAGGGACCAAAGGAACCACCCAAGGTAAGTATATAGGAACCCACGGAGGCCGTATGATGAGTGGGAACACAACTGTGCACTCAATACAAGTCAAATGGTAAGTTGTGTTTGTAGTTATAAAGAAGGACCCTTCCCAGAGGACTCTGAGGAAACCCTGTGGAAGATGGAAGGTTGAAGAGTACCCTAGGAACCAGGATACCTACACGAGGCATCAGTGCGAAGTGCTATCGGAAACCTCTTTAGACCACAATAGAGATCATCAGTAAAGATGTCGCTGGTGAAGAAGGTGAAAGAGTGCGGTAGAACCCAAAGGTGAATTCAAGATGAGGAGAAGCTGCAAGCAAAGGGGACAGAGGCTATGCAACTCATTAGTGTCCAGGAGGACTGGAAGACGAATGCCCACAATATCAATAGATGCAGGGGAGTTGACGGTGCCCTTGAAGTTGCATCTGTGCCGACCAGGTGATGCTGTGGAAGATCAGGAGCCATTCACGAGCTGTCCCAAGTTGGATGCAAGCGCCAGGGGGTCACAGTCCATCGGTCGCACAAACAAGCCTTGGCAATGGCAACACACTTAATATGTGAAAAGCGTGAGGTGTGGAGCCCAGCAAGGTCCAAGTGACTCCCCAGGATCAGGTAAGTCAGAGCAGGCCCCAAGGAAGCAGGGGAGCTCACTGGAACCCCCATGCTGGAGGCAGCTCACCAATGATGAAGGCCCAGGGTGTGAAGGATGTGGTGAGCACAAACATCTTGGCTGCAGGAGATGCTCGAGGCTGGAGCTTCTTGTAGGAGAAGAGAGTCAACAAGCCTTGGCAATGGCACATTGACTCGGTGTGCAGGGGTACTGCTCCAGCAGTTCTGACGAGGGATAATGGCTTCAAACCATTTGTGAAGAGACTGCAGACATCGATGGAGTTGCAGAATCACAATCTGTGTTGCTGAGCCTTTCAGAATCTGTGGGAGCCTGGGATCAGCAGACTGGTCAGCTGTGTTACATTCCTGAAGATGCAGTGGAGAGACTCTTTCCCTCCAAGGGAGATTCCTTCCGGTGTCTTGGATGTCCACAGGCCTTTTGAAGAACCTTTATAGAGCACAGGCATTGCAGAAGACTGGCAGGATGATGAGACCAGGAGAAGGAGTCTTCCCAGTTGCAGTCTTGGTTCCCAAAGCGAAGCCCGACGAAGTCCAGAGTGCCCAAACGGTTAAAGTTGAAGTGGTTTCAGATCTGAATCTTGTCCCACAACGAATCTGGGGATCCACCCACAGGGAAGCCCTTAAGTACCCTAAGGAGAGGGTTGAGCTGATTCAGGGGTCCCTCCCAGAGGAGAGTCTGTACAGTGGGGAGGATACTCTCCTGTCCTATGTCCAGTTTGGTGCCAGTGCGGGAGGCAACAGCTCCCTAAACTAGTATCAACTGGATTATGCAAGGAGGGCACAAAATGTGCCCTTCAAATTAGTCTACTGACTCTGGCAAGCACCCCCACCCTGCCCCAATACACTAAATCCTATCTGAGAGGGGGTCACAACTCCTTGGGACAGGAAATCTATTGTCCTGCCTTCCCCTCCTCTAGCCTGGCTCAGCATCAGGGAGGCAGAATTGTGTCTCTGGTCAGCAGCAGCCATAGCTTGTTGTCTGGGTCTAGAGAACTGGTACCGGGAACACTGAGGACCTCCCAGAGGAGCTTCACAGTACACAACAGGGTTTCTAATAGACAATTTAGAGATGGCCATCACATAATGGTGCATGGCCACTCTATATATCGTAATGGCTGATGCACTTACAACCCGGGAGAATGGGTTCCGTGGACAGCAGGGGTGTCCTGCTAATGCAGGGACACCTTCACACTTATAACCGAGCACCCTGCCTTCAGGATTGAAAGGCCTGCCTTAGGGGTGACATTTAAGTGCAGTTACCTCAGATATAAGGGAACTTATATCTGTTGTAAGTGGTACGAGCACCAACTTACACAGGCTGCAATGGGAGGCCTGTAGTCACAATTTAGGTGGTCTCCGTGGGTGGCATAATACATGCTTCAGCCCATGGGGGAACCTACCTGATGTACCTATACCCTGTGTACCTTAGTACCATATACTAGGGACTTACCAAGGTACACCAGTTCCCCATCTGGGGGGGGTACCTAAGTACTCACCATGTCCACTTTAGGGAGGAAAGACAGAGACTGGGGTCCTGATTAGCAGGATCCCAGTCAGACTAGTCAGTAAAACATAATAACACCAGCACAAAGTGTGGGTGACCATGAAAGCAGATCCTACCTTCCTACACCATCCCTTTCTTTAAAATGATAAGGGTGTCCTACATACAAATCCACAAAAGATACCCATATCTTTATGGAATTTTACAAAATAATCTACTCTAATACTGGGCTAGTCAATATGAAAGAATGTGATAGTTGCATGAGTAATTTGAAAATTCAATTGATAACAGAATTTGGCCAAATCGCCCTAAAGAATCTCAATTTCTTAAAAGAAACCAAAAGAGCCTTCTACTCTTTGAAGAAAGCTGAAGCCCCTGATGGATTCTCAAACAAATTTTATAAGACCTTCTGTACTTCAGTAACCTGTCCACTGAAACAATGTTTTAACCAATTTGCAGAATCTGGAGACATCTCTAGAACACCTGCTGAGGGTATAATCGTGGTGCCCCTAAAGAGATGAAGGACCTCAATTCGGCAAAACATTATAGACCACTTTCGCTAATAAACTTAGATTGCAAAATTAACCAAAAATACTGTCAAAACGATTGGATTCCATTCTCTTGCAATTGATTGATTCCTTGCAAGAAGGATGTTTGAATAACTGTATGTCTAGTGATAATGCGCAACTTTTTCGATGTAGTAGAAAAAGCTAAGATGACCTTCTCCCCAACGGTAGCAATAACACTTGACTTAAGGTAGGCTTTGTGCAAAGTATTTTGGACCTGCCTGAATTCTGTCTTACATAAGTTCAGTTTAGGAGACTATTTTATTAAAATGAGTAAGAGCTAGGGGAATCTTATCAGAGACATTTATGCTTCAACAGTGTACAAAGCAGGGATGCCCTCTGTCTCCATCACTATTCTTCCTGGCACTGGAACCACTAGTATCAAACAGAATGACAAGATTGTGGGTATAGCATTTAATGATAAGCCTATCAAGATTGCAGCATATGCCAATGACATTTTAATAGTTACGTAAAAGATCCATGTCAAATTCAAACCATTCAGGTATTAAAGTACTTCTGGGCAACTCTGGTCTATTGTGGCAAACTAAGACTCAAAGTAACCTCATTGATACCCATAACCATAAAGAACCAATAATATTCCAAAAAGTCCCATACTGGAAGGATGGTCTCCGGATTTTAACACTTGGTGGAGCTGTATCAAAACAATTAAGATGATGGATACACCAATAATAAATGACCTAATATGTATGTTTCCCCTCTCATTATTGGACGACTATCATTACAAACTACATAAAACATTAATAACTTTCTATGTCAAAGAAAACGTCCTAGAATCTCAATAAAAAACTAAGACTTGCTGAGGAATTACGTGAGGTTAACTTAGCAAAACTTCAGACATTACCAAACTGCATTTCTATGTAAACATTACGTATTAGTTCTGAGAAATTGGTGCAGTGTTGTCAATACTTTACTAAAGCCATTTCAAGGATGCTTTATTAAGGTTTTTTCTTTTTTTCTATCTTTCAGTATGAATAACTATTGTGCTAAGTATTACTTTCACGAGTACACTTATCACTATTGTGGTATGTTATTTCACTCTCTGCCTATAGCCCTATAGCCCACCGTAGCGAGCTATACCAGCTATTAAAGGCCCGCTCCTATGTTAAAGGTCCGAGCCGAAGGTGTGGGACTTTAACAAGGGACCGGGACTTTAATACCCAGTATAGCCATGCTACGAAGGTCTCTAAGGCTATTAGAACATTCTGCCATAGAGGGCAGAATGTTCTAACAAATAAAACAAAGGCCTCTCGAAGCAAGAGGGGATTTAAATCCCCTCAAGTTCCAAGAGGCCTTTGTAAATCATTGGAATGTTGCTCTGCGGGCCTTCACCAGCCCGTAGACGCATGGAGCACTCCATTATGTACAATGGAGCTCCCAACATTCCACTGTTCTAATATTTTATATACCTCAATTCTTAAATTTGTGCTGATTCCCTTAAGGAGTCAAATGAATAAAATTAATTCAAAAAGGAATATGTGTACATTAGGCCCTAATATTCATGAAGCAGATCATAATTTGTGACTCACTCCGATTGGAGTATATCACAGGGATGGTGACCTGCTCGAGTCAGGAGACCACAAATGCCTTTGACTGCCTTTAAGTAAAGTAAACTTTTTTGTAAAATGCAGCCTGTTTTCCTTGACGGAAGGGGGCCTGCGTTTAAAAAGAAAGCTTTACATTTATTTGCTTTTGATAAAGTGGCTAGAGGTTTCGTATGCCTCTGCCAACTTCCCAACAATTTATGGGGGGGATTAACAAAGGGCAAGGGGCTCCAATGGGACTCCTTCCTTTTTCCTAATGGGTTACCATTCCAACCAGGGGGATCAATAATGTACAACCACTAATTTGGTTATAAACCCTTGATACATGTAGATAGGAATCACTATTTGGAATTGAAACCTGAAACTTACCCCTTGCATATAGCAATTTCGTATCCATTTCTGAACCCATTTTAGGAAGCACTCTTTGGGCTTCCTAGCGCCAACTCAGGCACCCTATGTGGCATTATGCAAGAACGTCTGCATTTTCCTCATGCAAAATGCAAAAAGGAAATAACTAGGATAAATAAAGATATTTCTCCTGGTTATGTTAGCCTCAGGCAGGCAAACCATTGTGGTACAAACCCATGTCTACATCTCTTTGTAAATAATAATTTGCATCAAAATCCAAGAGGGAATTCATGGTAATGCCAATGTACCATACATGGAACGTCTATCTGATGCAAAGTAATGCAAGGCTGCGCAATGCACTGCACTGGACTGTGTTACTTTTTCTTACAAAGCCATGGTAATCAGCATTGGTGTGCCTTTATAAATACCAAAAAGTATTTTGTGACCCTATAGTATAGAAAATGTTAGGGTTTTAAGGAACTACAAATAAATTATACCTACTAATAATTTTCTAAAAACATATAAATAACTACTATATAAAAATGAAATTCTATTTTAAATAAATAGATTATGTAGTGTAAACTTAAAAAAAAAATATTAATAATTTAGTTAAAGCCTGTAAAAAATGAAAACAACTAAAGTATAACTCACTTACTTACCTAAATAAAAAAAATTATAAACACCTAAAAATAATATCATTCATAGGAACTTAAATACAAACATTTTTGGGAAATAAATTAAAAACGTAATTCTTAAATACAGTATATAATAAATATATTTCTGATACATTATTATTTAAAAAACACCTTACCATAAATTAATGAAAAGAGAAAACAATCACTTATTAAGAACATAATATCTCCTACATTAAAACACATGCATAATTAACAATGTTATAAACAATTATTAAAGTAAAAATGTAAATGTAATAACTTCTCACCCTATACCCCTAACTAACAATTAAGCTACTACTGAAATAGCAACCACTTGACAAAATGGCAAAATATAAAAAACTATAAAAAGGAAAATAATTAAAACAACAATTATAAAAATACAAATTTACATAATCAATTACCAATTACGCAATTAAATAATATAAAATTAAAAAATAAATGTACATGCACAACATAACTATTAAACAATTCCAAAAAGTACATAATTATTAAGATATATAATTGAATTTTAAATTACAAAATTTCTCAGCAATAAAATTGAATTAGATACAATTTAATTTACTTCCCACCTTGTTCCTCTACAAACCCAACATCATGGTACAACATTTTAAATTAGAGATTCAACAGAAAAAAATAAACAAGCATTTTTCAATTTCAAACTTTTATTGAAAAATAATAATTAAATATTATTATCTTAACAAGATTAACAACGTATTATATGTTAACTAACATATTAAACTATTGCAAAAACACTATTACTTACAACTATATTTAAGTAAACTATTAAAGAAAACAATATTATTTAAAATAGTATTAAATATCGGTATTCTATGACAATATTTTTGATTTAACATTATTCATGACACAATATTAGGTTCCAACTTAACATTTTGCCCAATCACCCCTGCTGTTGTCTCAATGTCATGAATCCTTTTTCAACATCTGTATTTTCTTCAAATTAAATAAATAAAACAACAAATGTAAATTAAAAGACAGTCATTAAAATAAACTCTATCATTGGCAAATATCTAATTTTTCACTGAACAGAGCACAGCAACCGAGTTTCCTGAGCTGTGTTGCACCGGGGGCAACCACAGTGCAGAGTGGTATCTACTAAGACTGCCCTGCTGCTGTTATCATCCCCTGCACTGGTGCTCTAAAAGGTTGCCTTGAATGATACACAGCCTAGGAGAGGCGAGTGTGCATGTCTACTACAGAATCTGTACCTGAAGCATACCCTTCCAGTACGAGTTTGTATGTCTGACCTTTTATATAATAAGAGCTACCTATGTTGAATGAAACTCAATGACATATACTAATACTATTCGTGTTGTAATATCGACAAAATAATATGAGATTACATTAGTAACCACCATATGCAAGATTTCTGCCTGTGATCACCATAATGAATTTGGCATGGTTGTCAGCAGTATCATAAATAATGCTTTGTCAATATTGAATGCCTCTACAAGCCAACACATAACAGCCATAGCTGGAATGCTTCTGACATTAAGTAAATAACATTTGTAAAAAGTCTCCTCAATACAAGATGATTTATCGCTCAAATACAGCTTTAAATATATTTTAGAAATTCAGCCATTTTTCTCTAAATGTCAGCTTATGAGCTGTGTAAATAAACACATTTATGTCTCTATAAACTATATATTATATACACTCTCAATGTTACTTTACATATACTAATTCAATCAAGCAAACATCTCTAATTTAGTAAGCTGCACTGCACAGAAGAGAGCTACTTACAAGTGTCTGGAGAGCTACCAGTAGCTCACAAGCTACTCATTGGACAAGCCTGGTCTAGACAAACATAGAAGGATTCCACATACAGGATGTTTGTTGAGCATTTCAGTACATGTGCAATGCATGTTTTTTCTTGAGAAATGTCATGCTGTACTGGCATAGGACCTTAAATCTGGACCAAAATTAGAATAGTGACAGGCGATAAAACTATGGGAATAGATATATCTTTATTGAGTGTCATTGAATCGTGCCTATCTTTCAGAGGCACTTTCCTAACAACTGAGTAAATGGAATAGGGTCATCGCTCTTTATATTATTTTACTATTTTATGCAATGCTGATTTTCTTTGTTGTACTTCTGATGTTATCAATTTTGTCAGCTAAGCTCAGCAAGAGGCACTCGTTTTTCAGGCAAAATTAATGAAATTAGCAAAGAGTGAATGCTTCATTATTAGTGGCCGATCAATGCAACTTGGTTTTGCACAAGAGCCCATATTACAAGATGCAAATGTCATACTCCCTCAGCAGTTTTTGCCTGCACAAATTTTGGCAGGTAATATCAGATCTAGGAGATGATTACAATGAAGCCTATAAAGGCTCCTACCAATGGTCGGCGTCTTCTGAGTTGCATCGTAATCGGCCCCTCGGTTTACTTCCCGACCACCGCATTACAACGCTGGTGGTCAGAAACAATAGGCTAAAGGAGCCTGTCGGCAGGTCAAAATCAGCTCGTGATCCCAAAAGGCGGACCTTTCCTCCCTTGGGATTATGATGCACAGTTTCTGGCATGGTTTCCATGCCGGCCTGTCCAACAAGGAAACCTCCGGTTAAGGGTCGAGGGGATACCTATGGCGCTCCGCGTTGATCCCTGCACTGCGTGGCAGGCACCCTGCCATGGGGTGCAGGTATGAACAGCACCTCCCATTTCCCTATGGAAGCAAGTATTTTGGCCGGTTTATGAAGGTAATGCATGCTCCCATAGGGAAATGTAGGAATGCAAACGAAGTGTTCGGTCGCATCCTAATTAGATGATCGGACCGCCAACCAGAGGTTGGTCCCAGGACCGCGACGGGGATGGAGGGACTTAGATCTGCCCGACATCATAATTAGTCCCTAAATATTGTCGGGAAAATAACAACATTTTGGACTTTGCACAGCAGAAAGAATAAAAATGTGAAATGGAAAAATGTGATACCCCTGCAGGACTCTCAGGCCTTAATTAAAGATACAAAGATTATCATATGGGATACCGGAGGGCTGGAATTCTGACAATAACGCGTTTTGTCACAGGCATGGTGAATAATAAGATGGACCTGTGATAACTGGGTCTTTTTCTACTATTTTTTCCCTAATACCAGAGACAAAGATGCTAACAATTTCTACTTTTTTAGAGCAAGAGAAAGAGATCAGTCTAAGGTCAGGTTAGAGGTCAGGGAAGAAATACGAAGGGCGGGGAAAGAACAGGCCATGGAATGGTTGTGGTAGGTCATCAAAAATATATTCTGCTCCCTGTGTGGTTCTGCAGAGTTAAGCGAAGTCATGCTGTGCTCCTACTCACAGCCAGGCCCTACCTATATCCATGCAGCACTTTTTCTGAGTGCAGATTCACACCTGAAAAAACTTGACCCAGTGACTCTGGATCCAAAATTATCAGTTTCAGAGACACCATACTATTGTCAATGGTCCAGAATGATACCACTGCCACTTCCTCGAGTTACCGTTCTGGGTCGAATATCACACCTCATAATCAGTGCTTTAAGGGGGGGTAATGCCACTCTGTGGAAGAACTACACTCTACAGTATCAGTAATTCAATAGGCAATTTTACCGCACTCAGATATCGCAACCCTCAAAAGTCAGAGAGCCTCAGATGTCAATTTAAGGCAAAAACTGATCACTATTAGTATGGATTATTGAGCACTATAATAAATGAGTAAAGAGCATTGGCAAAAATGCTGGGAGTTTGCTCTGAAAATAGGTCTAAGAAAAATAGTTCTGAGCATTGGATAGTATTACAATATTTGTATCATTATCATGTCTATTAAGATCAATAAATAATGTTAAAGGCAATGTTGTAGGTAAAGAGTACCACAAAATTCTTTGTTGACAATCATACATTGAGAAAGAATACAGCTAGATATGCTGATTGAGATGAACAACCTTCAGTAGGGTTACTCTGCTGGTAGGAATTTACTGAATAAACAATTAGCCATAGAACTTAGAAAATTGTATGTGGTGTTGTGTACAATATAAAGACAGTACAAGAAGCTGAGCTTATTATTGTCTTTGGAACGGATCTGTGGTCCATTACGCAAACATAGTGACATCTTTCATGCATTGTTGATATAGCTGAAGGCACTCTTCAAAGCCTTCATTCCTGATGGTATATGGTGATTTTAAATGCATCAAACATTTTGAGGATCTTTCTAAGATGAGTCCAATTTGATATTGGATACTGTCAATCCCAGCTCAGAAGACCAGTGGGCAATCAGGAATTATTGGGCATCTGCCATAGGCAATAGGGTAATGTGTCTCAATATTCCTGGAAAGCTGACTGTCAAGCGAAATACCATCGCTGGCTGCCCAGGAGTCCCCTGGGCACCCAGTGGAGCATCCCTTCCTTGTTCAAAGTGAACTTGGAGCTGGAACAGCAAGTAGGTCATTCACTTCCAATTTCATACAGCCAAAACAGACTTTCAATGCCAGTTTGGGTTGGTTCTTATTTCATGTTAACTGTTCCGTAAACTGAGTCTTGGGCGCAGCTCTACAAGGTTTACTTTCACACCCACGGGTGAGACAAGTGAACTTAGTTCAATGCACCAATGATTGAATGTGAGAGACAGGTTTTTGTAGCCCCACAGAACTCCACCCAATAAATAACTGAGGTGGTGGCAATGCTTTTGGGTGACTAACAGTGTCTAAACAGGTATCCAGGGACCTCGTGGTGATCAGAAACAAACCTATTTAACTTTCTTTCATCACACACACACACAAGATATGCTAACAAAACACACCTGAACTAACAAGCACGTTTATTTCCACAGGTTCACCCTGTTGCTCAACACATCTAAAATAATCACACTGAGAACAATCAAAGCAGCACAAATGCACATTGCCTACAAGAATAAAATGAACATTTATACCATGGTGAAAATGTCATATAAAACCCTAACACCCTAAAACTTACTTTTATGCTCTGCACTATGAAAGCATGGAGTAGAATAACTTGCATCTAGATGTTCTTAGGGAGAATGAGAACACTGCATACCTGTTTATACCAAAGTGCTGTAATTATCAATAGTCAAGGAGGCTGTGATGCCTGCAAAAGGCAAACACATTTTGCATCAACATCAGCTTCTCCCGTACTTAGACTTGGTATCAGTTTACAGAAGGAAGTGCGATATTGCAGCATCTCTGGAAGACAGAATCGTCTCTGGCGGTACCTTGCTCACAAAAATCCGGGGCAAAGGACCTCTCCTGGCAAGTGGTCAAGTAGCAGAACTTTTATACTGTATCTTATCTAAGATGGAATTTTCAACATTACCTTAGGAAAGTGTGATATACCAATAGCCGTCAAGATGCTGGACTAAGACACATTCTTTTAAACAAATAAGGTAAAGGTACAAAAATTCAGAATATGCCTTTTTTGGCTATTGCTCTTGTTCGACCTTGAAATTGAGATAACAAGGCACTTGTCACAGACTAATGTCACATTAAGGGCCAGATGTAGGTAATTCCTATTTACCTACTCTTAAATACCAAATCATACCGAATCAGTATTTAAGAGTTGGTAAATAGGAAGGGGGCAGATGTAGGTAATTCTTATTTTAGAATTACTGAATCGGTATGATTCGGTATTTACTGATTCGGTAAATACCGAATCGGTATTGCCCATTGATTCATATGGGCCTTAAAGCCCATAGGAATCAATGGGAAATACCGATTCGGTATTTACAGAATCAGTAAATACCGAATCCTGCAAGGGTGCAGGGGGTGTCACTTTGACACCCTCTAGCACCCCAGGTACAGGCTTGTGTGACATGTGGCACACATACATGCCCTAAGGGCATGTCTGTGTGTCACATGGCACAGGTGTACATGCACAGATGTGCATGTACACCTGAATTCGGTATTTTACCACCCAATTGTATTGGGTGGTAAAATACCGAATTCTGAAGGCCTGTAGCACTGTAAACAGTGCAACCTACATCCGGGATTTACCGAATTGGCAACATTACCGATTCGGTATTTTACAGAATCGGTAAATTTACCGACCGGTAATTGGCGACCTACATCTGGCCCTAAGTGTCTTGTTGATGTCTATATCTAAAACTACTTGCCACTTTTCCTTTTCTTGGAAAGATAAGGACAGGCGACATCTGCATTAGACACAGACATGTTGATGAGTCAGCAAAAATACAGAAAATTGAGTCTCTGCCTACTTAAAATGAAGTCGCACCTTATGTCTTTAAGTCAGTACTTCCTTCGCTGACTTCCAGTCTCAGCCTTAGTATAGATGTTATGGCATTCTATCACTGAATTTGCCAATAGGAAATTGGATGTAAATGATGTCTGTGTGATACATTTACTTAAGATTGCATTCTCCTTACATGGAATTGCAGTGTTAAAATGGTTGAGTCAGCGTGCTACTGCAGCAGATAAAAATGTCGAAGCTGTCTAATGAATTTACAGGTTGCACAAGTCACGGTGCATTGGTGAGAGCTTTTATCCTGCTGAGTCATTGACAACACATAAGTAGTATTCACAGCTACAGACGTTTGAAGAGCCAATCAACCACACTTGCTAGAGTGCTGTGAAACTCAGGATTTACTGTTAGAATACTCACCAGCCATTAGCTTGTCAAAATGAAGGCGCCAACAAGGCAACACAGATGTAGGAAAGGGAGATAGAACATTGCGGTCTTCTTCTAGGGCAGCTGTAAGAAATATGGCTATAAAGGAATACATTAGGAGTTCCAAAAGAAATTTCCGACCCAACCTTAAGGACAAAGCTGTTTTTAGCGTGCAGGAGGGGGCGACCCTCAGGAAACATGAATACAATGTGCAAAATACACTAGTCCCTACGTCTGAACAAAATATGTATCTGTTTTCAGAAAAAAAACCTGATGCACATGCATCAGCATGGGTCCCTATTTAGCAAAATGGAAAAGAAAGATGAATCGCTGTGGCAGAGAAGGTTTTTTGTGGCCTGAACATGTGTAGAGATTATGCAGATTGAGCCATTTTCAGATTTATTGTGTGGTCTCCCAAGCACAGTACAGTCTTTTGGATTGGCACTTATTTCTGTTATTCACATATGGGTCCCGAGGGCACATTTAATATTTACACTTGGAAATGTTTTGCCATTTTTTGTGAAATCACAGGACGTGCTCTTCCTGGATCTGAAGTGGCTGTTCATCGGTGCAATGTCCCATGTTTTTTTAGGTCTCTTCTGGCATTGCAGCGCAAAGCGCTGCACACTCGGTGAGAGATTTTGTGGATGAGGGGTTTTCAGAAAGGGACTCGAAGCCCCGCCCCTAATTTCCATTGGCTTGCGTCACCATTTATGCTAAACGGTGGCCTGCCATTAGAAATGAGTTTTTTTTTGTTTACACCCTTTCGCTTCTGATCTGAACTGGGTCGCCTGCTTTGCTGCTGTCGCTAAGCAATTTCTTATCTTTATGGGGGCCAGTCATCTGTTTTCACTCAGCCAGTGTTCATTTTTGCATCGCACTTTCAGTGAAAGTGAAAGCGTGATGCAAACATAAACAAGCGGCTGAATGAAAACAGATGTCAAGCGCTTGTTTTGAAATGATTGGAGTTTGTTAATTCTTGGTCAAGACAGCGTTTATCTTACCTTTGTGTAGATATTGAATTTATATGAATTTCCTTAGCGGCTGTCATTGTGAACTTGTTTTCGGACATTGCTACACTGTGCCTCCTCCGGAAACAGAAAGAGTAACCATTTTGAATGATATATAAAACATGGACACTTTGAGCTGGGGCTAAATTCAGAACATTTTTGTCTTTTACTTTTTTTAAATTGTGAGATGGGATTGGCATTATTGAATGCTTGTTGTGGGCAGAGAATTTTATGTACATTTCCTGTAGTGAAGAGACTTCTGCATCTTTCAACCAGAGCCTGAGTAACATATTTAATTTGTTTGCAGCCATTTACCTATCTGTGTTCACAAGTGGGTGAATTTGCTTTTGTTTTTTGTAGATCATAAATCAATGAAGCATATAGAATTACTGGCCTTAAAAGTCATGCATTCACACTGGAGGGAAATGATGTGGTGAACTACTAGGAGGGCAGATCCATGCCATGTTTTCAGGATATCCACTGATGATAAATGCACATTTAATGAACCCAATTTGAGGTCATGGTCTCTAGCTGTCCTGAAAATGTTGGCAGGGTATGCTCAGACGTGAGTCCCTTGCTCACTTGGCCACTGGATTCAAGATAGCCTGGCTGATGAGGATTATGAATCCGAAACCGGTCCCAGGATGCTTGTTTCTGGTCCAGGGAAGACATGGCTTGGCAGTTCGGGTTGGACTGTTCCCATGAGGCACAGGGTCAGACTGATTTGCATATGCCCTTGTCTGAACTGGGGTGGCTGAGTGAGCTAAAGAAGGGTGATGGATTAAATTCAGATCAGTTGACTGGGGGTGAGTGTTTGATTTGCTCAAACGCTCTGTCCATCATCCCCTTTTGTATCGCTTTGTTCGCCCTACGTTGGCAGGGTATGATCAGACGTGAGTCCCTTGCTCACTTGGCCACTGGATTCAAGATAGCCTGGCTGATGAGGACTATGAATCCGAAACCAGTCCCAGGATGCTTGTTTCTGGTCCAGGGAAGACATGGCTTGGCAGTTTGGGCAGGACTGTTCCCATGAGGCACAGGGTCAGACTGATTTGCATTTGGCCATGTCTGAACTGGGGTGGCTGAGTGAGATAAAGAATGGTGATGGATTAAACCCAGATCAGTTGACTGGGGGTGAGTGTTTGATTTGCTCGAACGCTCCGTCCATCATCCCCTTTTGTATTGCTTTGTCCTGGAAATGTGCCTTGTATCTACCTTTTCGGCATAGACTTGCAGCCCCCCACTGCCTCTTGTGCCTAGACGTGCAGCCCCCGCTGCCTGTTGTGCGTAGACGTGCAGCCCGTGGCCTCTTGTGCATAGACATGCAGCACCCGCTGCCTCTTTTGCATAGACGAGCAGCCCCCTCCTCCGCGGCCTCTTGTGCACAGACCTGCAGCCCCGCGGCCTTTTGTGCATAGATGTGCAGCCCCGCGGCCTTTTGTGCATAGATGTGCAGCCCCGCGGCCTCTTGCGCACAGATGTGCAGCCCTCCCTGACGCCTCTTGTGCAGAGACGTGCAGCCCCGCGGCCTCTTGTACACAGATGTGCGGCCCCCCCATGGGGCCCCTTGTGCATCGACGTGCAGCCCCCCACCCAAGACATGACTTTAATTGATAGCGTGCAAGAATGCTGGGTGACAGCTGAGCACAGCGAAGGCCTCTGGGAAACAGAGTTGGTTATAAAGAGGGGGTGGGGACCCTGGAGAGGACAGATTACGAGGCCATCACTGCCTGTACAGTGGGAGTAGGGCACATGCTTAGGAAATATCACACATGCTACAGGCTTGTGTGAGAGAACATCACAGTTTTCCAATGTGCTAATGTATTTGCCTCAAGAATCTTTGGGAAATAGCACCCCCGCACCTTAGGGAGGGGGTGGGGCTTTCAGTAATGACTGGAGCTTCGAGGCGAGGGGGAAGGGAGAGAGGGAAAGCAGTGAGTACAGATAGCATTGGTGTAGTCTCTCCATTTTCCATAAAATCCTTTCTTTAGTTACTTTTTACTCCCTCCCTCTTTCCTTCACTCACATACGCCCTCCTTCAACCCTTCCATCCCTCTTGTTTCATCCTTTTCCTCTCTTCCTCTTCCCCTCTTTCTTTCTTCTTCTGTGCTTGAGCCCTCTTCTTACTCACTCTCACAACCCCCCCTTCTGCCATGTCGCTCTCTCTATTGCTTTCTTCCTACTCCTTTATCATACTTCCACTTACCTTTCTACCCCTCCTCTCAATACCTCTCTCCTACCTTTTCCCCTTTCCCTCCCACCTCTGTTCTCTCTCTCGCTCAGTCTCTCATCATTTTATCATTTCTCTACAGTCTTTTCCTCTCTCAGTTGTACTCTCTGCTCTCTCTTTCTCTCCCTGTTTCTCATTCTCTCTCTCACTGACCTCTCCTATCTCTTGGGTATCTCTTCTATCTCCAATTCTCTCTCTCCCACACATATGCTATTCCTCTCTGCTCCCACCTCTTCATCTCTCTCCCTCCCTCTATCTGTCTATCCTCTCTCAAACTCACTCTTCTCTCACATGGCTCTCTGAATCTATCTACTCTCTCTGCTCTCTCCTTCTCTCCTATTTTGCTGTCTACCCTCCACCTCTCTCCCTCTCTCCTACCACTCTCGCCCCTTCTCTGTTTCTCTTGCATTTTCTTCCTATTTCAACACTTTCCCGTCCTCGGTTAATCGTTTTACACAGCAGCTGCTAACATGACATACACCTTAGGTGGTGCTTAATTTGAACTGGTGGTTGCAGGGCTGACCTTCAGCACTCCTTTCTGATTTTAAGACTTATATTTCATAATCAGGCTTTGATTCAGAACAAAAGACAAAAAGGTAGAAAAATAGGAAAACAGAGAAAAAAGTGAGAAAGCTGAGATAAAAAGGAACCTAAAAAAAGCTGGACTGGCTGTAGCGGGCACCAGGTGTTTTCCTGGTGGGCATGACGGGTGGGGGGCGGTTGTGGACTGGTGGGGGTCGTTTTTGGGACAGGGGCCCGGTTTTGCAGCAGTGCTGCAATATTGGCCCCCTGTACCAAAAGCAGCAGCAGTTTTCCACGGCCCCTCCGCAAATGACAATGCCTTTTATTTATGTGTGAATTATCAAAACTGATAAATAAAAGGCATTGCCATTTACAATGCCATTAGCTTAAACACTCGCAAATGCGCAACCTATTGCATTGCCCATGCTTGTTTTATCTGTTGCTAGATCCACGTTGTTTATTATAGGCCCCGTCTAACTCACTTCTCATAGGTTTACCTTTCTTAAAGGCAAAAAGTGGCTGAAAGGCAATAGGTGGCTGAACACATTTGTTAAAAGTATTTGTGTGAACATTACAGATTCAAAACATCTGCTTTCAACATAACTGTTTTACATTACGAAATGATTATCCTGATCAATCTTTTAAGGTTAGCTGAATTTGTTTTAGCACTTGATTCAAGAAAGGAAAGTCCATCAAAGAAGCAAGCTTTCCTCCTTACTTTTATCATGAAAACTGAAGAATCTATTTATTCATTGAAACAATCAGTTTGACTGTAATCTCTTCTTGGAGTGTTTTGGAAAGATTTTGCTGTACTGGGATCCTTGGATCATTGTTATTGAAAAAGCGGAATTATTTCTCACTGACTCTAACTCCCACTTGTTAGATAAAATATTTCTGTTTTCAAATTGTCTGCATTGTCATTTCTTTTCTGACACTGTTAGACCTGGCACCATTGGTGTGGGTCTCCCTTCCTTTTTTGCTGTTGCCTCATGTATTTTTGCTGGTGTTAGATGCAAGTGCTCCCTATTGTAAATTGATATATTGATTAGTGGTTCAATGTTTGCCTATTTAGTTTACTTGTCAGACCCTAGTACAGTGCACTGAGTGTGCCCAGGGTGTGTAAATCCAAATGCTGCTGGTGGGCTTGCATCACTGGTTGTGCCATCCACAGAAGCAGCCTTGTAAAATGTGTCTAAGGTCTGCCATTGCAGAGCATGCGTGCAGTCTGGTACTGTCATGCTGACTGGGCAAGTGCACTCACTTGCCAGTCCCTAAATCTTCCCTTTTCTTTATATCAGTCACCCCTATAGTATGCCCAAGGGCAGGGTGCATTGTACGTATAAGGAAGGACATGCCCTGGTGTGTGTGGTATGTCTGACTAGTGAATTACAGCCATTTTCGTTTTCACTATTGCAAGGCTACCTGTTCTGCATATGCCAGAATGGGCTGTTAGAATTATTACATTTTATAATCCTAACTGACTCAGAGAACATGGTAGAAATTCGAGTTTAGTATGCTTGAACTCAGAATGATAAAATGTATCTTTAGTGAAGTGGTTTTTAACATTCTGTGTTTGCAAATACCCCTTTTAGAAAGTAGGTATTTGCTTGCCTAACCTTTCAAGCCTGCCTCTGCTAGGTGGTGTGTTTCTTGTCTGGAGTTTGTGAGTGACAGGGCTGGGGGATTCCAAGAGACAGGATGAGTCAGCCCTGTGGTGAATAGAAAGATCTGCATCTAGATGGGAGGGAGGAGTTACCCCTGAACCTTGAATAGGGCTGTGCCTGCCTTCCTCAATGCTGGCTCCACCTCTTGTGGAGCGGCTGCTGTCTCTGCCCTGCACACTGAAAGAAGAGAAGGAGTCCTGTCAACAAAGTGCTCCAGGACTGTACTTGCCTTCCACAATGCTGGCTCCACCTCCTGTGGGGCGTCTAATGTTTCTGCCCTGCACTGTGAAAGGAAAGGAGAAGTCTGGTAAACAGAGTGCTTCAGAACTGGTTTGGACTGGGCACAGGCCCTTCTCCCCTCAGAGAACAAAGGATTTTGGGGTATAAGTATTGGGACCCTGCTCCCATGAATTTAGATCACTTTGGACTACAAGAAGAAACCTTTACTGAGGAGAGGAACCTGAAGAAACTGAGGAGAGACTATTCCCAAGCCAAAGTTCTGCTTGGGGATTGGCCTGCAGTGGTTGCCTTACTGCCAAAGGAAGGAGAAAGGAACTTTGTGTACTTTTCTTTCAACTTGTGAAGGATCTCCAAGAGCTTGGAAAAGAGCTTGCCTCCTGCTGAAATCTCAGGGACAACAGACTTCAACCCCCAGCCCCCAGAGTTCTTTTGGAAGTGCCTGCTGCTGTTATGGGCCTTCTGAGGAACTGCGTGTCACAAGGAGCTGGAAGCGAGAAGCAACGAACAGGAAGCATGTTGCCGTCGCTGCTGCTGCTGTCGCAAACCTCTGAACAAGGGTGTCGCAGCTGGAGTTGTCGCACTACATCGCATCGAGAGAAGCGTCTCACAACGAAGAAGAAGCGTGTCGCTGCTGCCTGCCGTTGCATTTCTGAACAATGGTGTCACTGCTGGAGTTGTCGCACTACACCACATCTTGAGAAAAGTCTTGCAACGAGGTAGAAGCGTGTCGCCGTCGCTGTTGCTGCCGTTGCACTTCAGAACAAGGGTATCACCGCTGGAACTGTCGCATTGCACCGCATCGAGGAAAGCGCCTCGCATCCCTGAGAAGCGCGCCACCGTCGGAGCTGCTGCCGTAGCATTTCTGACCAGGGATTTTGCCGCTGTAGTTTTCGCATTGTGCAGAAGCTTCCCACATTGTGGGAGAAGAGTGTCGCAGCTGAAGATGTTGCCGTCGCACTTCTGAACAAGGGTGTCGCTGCTACAGCCCACGCATCGAACTGAGAACTTCTCGCATCCCCGGAGAAGCGTGCCCCGTCTGAAAGATCTTCACGTCTTTATTTCTTTGCACCTGTACTTTGACGCATTTCCCTCGCTGTGACATTGCTTGTCGTGGAAGTGCAATGCATCGTAAGGTACATTGACGCAAAGTGTCGCATTTTGAGAACTGATCTAAACTAAGCTAAATCTACCATCTTAAAGTAACAGTATTGTGTATTTTTGTCGTTTATGGTCTTGTGGTAAATCTATATAAAATATACTTATATAAAACCTTGTGTGGTGTCCATCTGTAGTGTTGTCACTGGGTTACTATATGTGGTCACAAATGCTTTACACACTGCCTCTGAGATAAGCCTGTCTGCTCATGCCAAGCTACCAAGTGGGTGAGCAGGGGTTATTTAGGAGTGTAATCCCCTTATCCTGACTAGCGGCAAGGGTCCCTATTCGTCACAAGTCCCTAACTGTACCAACTAGAGACCCCCAAATCTAACACACACTCATATAATTGTGTGTGGTACCCCCTTATAGTATGATGTCCGCCACTTTAACCTTGTGGCCATTTTCACAAAGACTCCACTGTCATCTGCTGGTTTCATGTTATATTTCGATTAGTTGTCCCATAAATAATTTCCATTTAACCTATAGCTGTCAAGATCAGATTTGAAAAGTTAATATTGTGCTGCCTACTGATTGGTGTGGGGGTTAAGGCTAGAAGAATGACGTGGCTCCATGATGTCAGGCATCTGTCATGAAACAAAATCCTAAAATGAAATGTTTCTAAAAAAGAAAACCTGCACAATTTTGCATTTTGACTTGAAAAAATACCTCGATTTGAAAGTCATTTGTTTAAGAGATTTCTTTCTTATGGTGACACAGGGGTAAATATGGACTTGTATTCAATGGGGGTTAAATGTTAAATTTACCGCTGGTAGCATTGTCTCCGAGTTTGATGGTCCTATGGGATATACTGATGTGAAAGCTTTGATTGACTTCACCACCATCCTACTTTAAGAAATCTTGTTCTGCTGGGGTGGCAGGTTAGATGAAGACCTTATTTCAGAAATATTTGGGCTACTGTATTGTACTTTTCTGTGTTTGAATAATCAAGAAGCCAGAAAAGCCATGAAGTAGTATGCAGTAGCTTAGCTTATTGATTCTGCTAAAGAGGCCTCGTTAGACCGCGTACAGGTAGTTCAAAACACAGCAGCACGACTGGTACTGAATGCTCCCCATAGATCATCTTCGAATCCGCTGCAGCGGCAGTTCCACTGGCTTCCGGTATGCAAACAAATAAAATTCAATGTTTGCTGCATCGTCCACCAGGCGGTGTATGGCAATGTCCAACATATCTGGCGGTGAAACTTAGCCAATACATTTCCCTTAGAGACCTTCAATCCAGCTCCAAATTCCTCCTCAAAGTTCCTCAGATTAACAAGTCTAGGACTGGGGAAAGGTTTTCTCTTATCTTGCCCCACGGAACTGGAATTTGCTCCCTATTCAATTGAGGCAGTGCCTGGACCATCTGCACTTTAGAAAGTCCCTGAAAACATTCCTGTTCTAGTCACCTCACATAGTATCAGCACTTTCTCGTATATGTCTGTAAGCGCAGCGATACCCCTTTGGGGGTGATTCAGGTGCCAAAAAAATAAAATAGCCAGCGTGATATGTGCCCTAGTGAAGGAAGGAAATGCCCCCTCCTCCCAAACCCGACTACAGAAACAATCAGGGTTCAGTGGGCCCCTCAGGTATCTGGGCCCTAGTGCCACAGCAAATGCAGCACCAGTAGAAGCTAAGCCCTTGATGAAATGGCATGAATTAGCCTACCTAGTAGTACAGCTACACTCATTCATTTAATTGATATTGCCATTTGGTTGCTGGTGTGCATGCATTTTTCTTTCTTTCTTGCAGTTATGAAAGGATATTTTGAAGTGTGGTTGTTTTTTCAGGTGAGAGTTATGCCATGAGTAGCGTTAATGTCTTGAACTCTTCCAAACACTTGAATTGTGACATACACTACTTTTCAAAATGTTTGCTTCAAGATCATTTCAATAGGTTTTATTTCTTTGCATTGTGTACCTAGGCCATTTTAATGATTAACAGGAGACACGGCCTCTAGTGCTGAAATGAGGCGTTGTTAAATATCTACTTAAAAATGACTTTGCCAATGGTGAATATTGACTTGTTTCAAACAAGTAATCCAAGGTGAGTGATGCATGCATACTTTATTCCTTAGACCAGTCATGTCAGTCTCTATGAGCATTATTTTCTTAAATAAGCCCATGGCCTTCTACCTGAAGGACAGAGCTGTTAGCCAACAGCAGCAGTTCCAATACTGATGGCCCACTAGGGATGCAGGCAATGGTTTCCTCAGGGACAGATAATGGGGCTTATTTTGAAGCCCATTGAGAAACTGGCGTGTCACTTTCATTGACACACCGGCAGAGCAATGGGCTTCCCCATATTTACAAGGCCATGTAAAGTCACCCTGCGTGACTTTTCATTGCCTTGTAAATATGTTTTCCTTTTGAGCATTACTCTGCATGAAAGGGGCATTGCATTGGTGTTGCTGTGGGTGTTCCCACGCAACAACCATTGAACTGCAATCATCTAAAGTTAAACCCTGCCAAGACCAAATTGATACTCACAGGTGGCAGCTCCAATCCCTGGACCCCTCTATTTTGGCCCCCCTCTCTGGGTATTTCTCCTTCACCTTCCTCCTCAGTCAAAACACTAGGGATAAAACTCAATACCAACCTTACCTTGCACTCCCAGATCAGTTCGGTGGTCTCATCCTGCTTCCTGACTCTACGCACAATCCGCATGATCTCACAGTTTTTTTCCTTTTCTGGCCTTAAACTCATTTTGTTGGCCATTGTCATGTCACGTCTTGACTATGGCAACATTCTGTACAATGGTGTTCCTGCTTATGATCTACGGCGCCTTCAACTTGTCCAAAACCAAGCCACCCGACTTTTTTATAACCTCCCCAAATCACATCATGTCACACCCCTACTTAAAGCCCTTCACTGGCTCCCTATCCGGGAATGCGCCTTGTTTAAGATGGGTTGCATGACTTTTCAGGCCCGGGTAGGAACCGCTCCAGCCTTCATCAACTCTGAAATCAAAGTATACACCCCTAGCAGAGAGCTGCGTTCCTCATCCCAGTCCCTCCTTTCTGTTCCTCGCTTTAGGAAGAAGAAATCAGGGGGCCTGAAATTCTCCGTCCTTGCTCCCACTTTCTGGAATACTCTCCCATTTACCATTAGGTCCTCGGTTTCCTACTTTGATTTCCGCAAAGCCCTGAAGACTTTTCTTTTCTCGCAAGCTTTCTCGCTATAGCAGCTTCCCCAACCCTCCTGGGGTCTGTATCCCTAGCGCCAAGAAACCGCCTGGTAGTCGTGCCCTTTATAAGCATTTTAACTTCAACTTCAATGCATTCCCAGATTTACAACATTTTGTAAATGTGAGACTGCCTCATAATCCTATCCCTCCCCCGGGGAGGGGTAAGGAGGCGCAACAAGGAGAAATACTAACATTTCTCCTTGTTTTTTCCTCTTTCTATGCGTGCTGCAGAAACTGCATTCTGCAGCAC
Organism: Lissotriton vulgaris; assembly: GCF_964263255.1. Taxonomy (NCBI): domain Eukaryota; kingdom Metazoa; phylum Chordata; class Amphibia; order Caudata; family Salamandridae; genus Lissotriton; species Lissotriton vulgaris. Next base: position 1,371,898,997 of record NC_141691.1, read on the forward strand.
GCATAGAAAGAGGAAAATGCAGTTAGTTATTGTTTATGTGCAGGAAGGTGTCCCTTCCAGCACAAAAACAATGATACCTCAGCGCAGGCACCCTTGCAAAATGAAGCAAGGGTGTCTACACTAGCACACGGCCGCTGTTTTTGCACAGGGAAGAAGGACAGGAAGGACAGGAATGCCATATCTTGTAGATATTGAAACCCTAAGGAGATAGGTCTATGAAAATAGTGGTTGAGGCTAGACCCTTTTTCAAATATGCAACACACAATTGCCAAAACCACACTTACTTAAACAAGAAAATTTCCTTTCTGGGATAGAAAAATATTTATTATATTCTAACCCGGCAAATTATCTGTTGTGTAACAAAACTTTAAAAAGTACAAAAATAACTGGCATTGAATAAAGTTGCCGGGTTAGAATATAATAAATATTTTTCTATCCCAGAAAGAAATTTTTCTTGTTTAAGTAAGTGTGGTTTTGGCAAATGTGTGTTGCATATCTTGTAGATATGGCACATTCCTGCCCTTTTATTTTGGCGCATGGCAGCACAGCAGGAAGGCTTGCAGCACTGCCATGAATCAAAATATTGTAAATGAGGCCCTAAGTTTTTACAAGCTTTGCGAATGCCTCCACATGCTTTGGAGTGGCATCAGCTAAACTTGGAATTCTCTGTTATATTGTTGATTACATGCACTCGAGATATTATACTCTCAAATAGCCTTTGTATTCTTTGTCAGGGTTGTGATATTGTTTATCCTAGTTCCACGTTATCTCTGACCCTATTATGATAATAATAATTCCAATAAGAACGTGTTTGTAAATTATTTGATACAGCAGTTTCAAGGCACGGTGAGTAACAGGTTTTACTGTTAACTCACTGCACCTGTCTGCAGGGGGGTCGGGGTGGGGTGGGGTGGGGGGTCCCACCCCCTTCATAAAGAGCTACTAGTCCCTTTGCATTGAAAGATTAAGCGTGAGTTTCGAACCACCAACCCGCCTTTCAACATTGCACTCTTTTATTTTTTTTCTGTAATTTTTTTTATTATTATTTTTTATTGTAGAAAAATATATAATAACATGGAGCATGACATATACATGGGTGGAGGAAGAAAAAGAAGAAGAAGAAAAAAAAAGAGTAGGGGAAGAGAAAGGCGAAGAAAAAGAAACGCCCGGGGTGGGGGGGGGGAGGGGAGGGGGGGTCTGCTTCGCTTTCAATGCAAGCTATTTATTTGAAATATCATTTCATTATTTTCAATATATAACATAAAACAGAAGCTACAGATGTACAGAAAAAAAGGATTGATAAGTCAACGAATCTAATACATTCGTTATACACAATAATGTAGATTTAAATTGACAAGTACTCTTAGTCCAAACCTGCACTGGGACAGCACATTTTGTCTCCATAATTAGGTGCCATCATCCAAGACCATGTGCCGATCTTTAATTTGGCAGAGAATATTAGTAGTACCCCCTGAGCCATCATGTTATTCACTGAGTCACATTGCTTTCCATTTTTGTGTTATATAAATCGAGTCAGTCTTCTGCTTGTCAACCCTGCTTGGCATCTAGGTTTTAGTTTAACTTGAATAGGGACATGGGCGGGGTCAATTCAGTTACCTGCGACAGCTGCACGTCTTCACGAGTATTCATAACTTTCACATTTTGCATTACTACTCAAAAGAAGTTTCAGAACATATAAAAGAGAAAGATACAATTGTCCACTAGAAATAAGATGTCACTTCCTACCCAAGTAATTGCAAAGACTTCAATTAGTCGTTTGCCGAGATGTCTGAGTGCCAGACAAGTAATCAATTGACGAGGTAACTAACGCCTTTGAAGCATGCGCAGGCACACACAAACCGTCTTTGTCCACAATCCACAGAACCAAGCCTGACCTCGTGTCTGACCTGAGTCAACAGGCAGGCCACGCAGAGATCAATCCCTTTTCATCCATGGGCGTGCATCATAATGGGCAGCTTGGCTGCAGCGAGAGGCACTGCCACAGGGCCTGAGAATCCGGGCGGTCGCCGGAAGTACATAAACGTTTGACCTCAGTTGATTGATAAAGCAACCAATCATCTGAAACGAATACAATGGGCATCATGAGTCAGGGCACTTCCAGCGCAGGGTTCGCATAAAGTTAGCTCCTGTTTTGCCGAAAAAAAATATTTCTAAACATTTCGGATATTGCAAATGTGAGAAATCAAATGGTTCGCCTTTTTCAGGGATTGAAAGAGATAGGACATGGAAGTGACATACCTTCATGTATGTTGTTCTTTAAAGTTAATATATATCTCATACACCTCACTCCTGTGAAAACGCGTTTTCAATCTCTCTAGAGAACAATAGCTGGAAACTGCCATTATTGAAATTATTCATACTGTAGAATAACGGCTCACATTCTTTTACACTGTGGGGTGAGATGAGGGAACAAATAGAATATATGATCATTGTTGCTAGGCTTTCCAGGACAATATGAATACATCAGACATTCACCTTAGCAGTACATTGATAATCAGGGTACTGGCAGCTCTTTCCAGGCAGTCAAACTGATAGTCAGTTCGAACCACATAATGTGAATATAGCCTTACAAGCCCAACTCTACCGCCATTAAAGACCCGCTCCAGCGTTAAAGGCCTGAGCCGATAGTTATTGTTGGTAATAAGTAATGGTAATTGTTTGAACACATTTCTGATTAACCCCTTCGCTGCGGCGGCAATTCCGCCGCAGCGCTAGGGGAGGGGGGGGGCGAGCGGCGCTCGCATGCTCGTGACGGAGCCGCTCCGTCACGACCCGTGGTTGCGCTGTGCTCATGACGGAGCGGTTCCGTCATGGCCCCGCCCGCTCAATAGAACGGGCCACGCAGGCGCAAAATCAGCGCCGCGCAGGCGCGGCGGCTGTGCCATGACGGAACCGCTCCGTCATGAGCACAGCGCAACCGCGGCTCATGACGGAGCGGCTCCATCATGAGCATGGAACCGGTTAACAAACATTGTGAAAGAAGCATTATTGGCCAGAACATTTAATGGTAGACTTAATGAAGGGAATTTCCTTATTTGGAAAAGTTGACCTCACACACCTGTGAAGGTGTCACTGCACGTATAATTTGAACCAAACTATATATCCTCATCGTGGAAAGCAGCAGTTTGGTTTCTGTTTTTACTCTATCAGGGAGACCCAGGAATAAAAACCTTCAGTTTTTGGCATCATATGCTTCACAAGAGCACGTAGCAATAGAAGTTGATTTTGCTGCCGCTCAAGTCAAAAATCTACCCAAGTATTTTCAAATCTACTCTAGAAGTAGCCCTCTGAGAGTGCTTGCTAGTGACCGCTTGCATTAGAAAAGGACGCTAGGGGGCACCAAATTTCGCTCGCGATTGAATTTCTGCAGCCTCACAGGAAATTATTCTGCTACATGGCAATTGGCGGAATTTGTCGGGAACTCAAATTCCGTCAATTCCACAAAATACTTACTACTATGCTTTAATTTAAGAAAATATACTTCAACAGATAGAAATACCCTGGTGAAACTATCAAGTAACATTTGACCCCACTGGGTCATGAACCACGTAATCACAGTAACCCCACGTATACCAGATAGCACATCACAATATAGGGAGGTATCACTTTAAATAAAACAGAACTATTGGCTTTGTCAATGGATCATCGCAACAACTTAAAAGCCAAGCCTATTGGTGTTGTCAAAGATTACCAAATTAAAAAGACCAATAATAACATGTTACAAATCCTAGAATAATATCACAATAATTAAAACCACGTTCAGTGCTATTATCACCACCAATAAAGCAATTCAGTTCTTACAAAAACCACTGTCGACCATATATGGATAATAAAGTATTTAAAAATCAATACAAAATGTGCCTGTGCCTTTTTTATACACCTTAAGGCCAGATAATGTGTAGATATCAAAGCAACCACAAGAATGCACTAAACTCCCAAACTGTAGAGCAAAAGCTTCAGCCTTGTGAAGAAAAGTCCTGCATTTTAAGACATGGGAGACATAGAGTAAATATGTTAAATATTAAGCAAGGGGGACTGCGGTGTTCCTTCAGCCCCATGCACTTTTTATATGTGTTGGCGATGGCCTGCCTGTTTTGGGGTGCCACAAAACAGGAGAAATAGGTATACTCATCCCACAGGGCATTATGGGGCAAGCCTTGAGAAGCAGTGAATATTTGATTAGTGGCCCTGCTGCTTCCCTGTTCCAGCGCAGCCAGAGACCACACATTTGTTCTCTTTTTCTTTCTGAAGGGGATGTCTAGTTCCACCTAACACCCCTATCCTCAAAATCATGGGGGCTGCGCATTCTCCATAGCATGGCCGTCCTCGCCAGCACTGGAGCAAGCACTCTTCTTCTCCCTCCTCGGTCTGTGCGGGTAGAGTGCTGCATTTTGTGGTGGATGGCCTGTTCCCCGCAGACACAGGCACAGGGAATGGGAACATGTCTACCCCCATGGTGGGCACAACAGAACTCCCACTTCCTCTTTCATCACCAAGGGCCTGCGGGTGGGGTTCTGGGCCCTTTCCTCTAATGTGGGGGCTATCACAAAAGCGCTTACCGTTCCATCTATTTCTGTTGAGGGCCTGGTGAAGGGGTCCTGGGTCCCTCCTTCTGTATGCTGGCCCTGGGGATAGGGGCCTCAGAATTTGCAAAGCTCTGGGGGGGGGGGGGGGGTCCCACATACACCCCTCTCAGAAAAATATTAATTAATAGGCCTTGCAACGGCCCCCGAGCATAAGCCCACTCCGGGGGTAATTTTCTGAAAAGGGGCGGACACCCCACATGCTTAATTTTCAAGGGGTATCCAAAGGTCACAAAGCTTCAAAAGACAATAACTCTGGCCTCAGTCAGCCAATTTCGGTGATTTTACTCCTGGTGGTGACCTCTAGCCACCGGAAGCAGTTTCAGCAGGCCTATCTGCCTCAAAAGCAGCACAGTCTGCTAGGAGCTAGTTCCACTGGTTCCCTGCAACAGTTTTTTCCTGGTCTTTGTCTCTGGTGCTTTTCTCCAATGGCTGGGCATAGAAGTCAAGATCGTTCCCCAACTGGCCATTATGGGGCATAAGAGAACCAGACTCTTTGGTCCTGGAGAGACCCACTGGTTCCAGAGTCAGATTTGAGCGGAGTCTTTAGTCTTTTAGAGGATCAGTGGGTTTGTCCTTCCAACCTTCCATTATGAGTTAGGAGTCCTAACTTTACTACTACTAAATTGAGAAAAATCCTAATTTTAAGACTTTCGATATTCACAGAAGGCATTTAGGAGTCCTAAAGTTAGTAGTCCTAACTTCTGTGAATACCGAAATGAGTAAGTTCATTCTGTGAATACCAAAATTAGTAAGTGCATTCTGTGAATGCCAAAAGTAGTAAGTTCATTCTGTGAATCGGGCCCACAGACCCAACATGATTGTTAAGAACTTGCTGTAACAGCAGTGCTGTTCATGTGTTTGTTGATGCACTTCTTGATCATGATTCATTATTGTGTATCTTACTTCTAAAGAGAGCAGCAAGCATGTTTATTGTGCACCTATATTCACTGCACTGCTGTGTTACTTGAAATTGTTTTTCTTGAATTATTTTGAATACATTTTTTACGCCATTTGGTTCTTTGCATGTAAGTATTGGTACTAAGTACCAGTGTGTTTTCTGGTACACTAATATTATAAGTACTAGTCCAGGTCAACATCTAATCTTGCATAGTTCTTTCTCCATAAGGCTACTTGTGCACAGTTTTTGGGCTGTTCACAAGGGTAGTCTCACATGGGTAGTCCACACACATGTGCACATGTGTGTGCACATGTTCATGTGTAACCACCCAAGTGCACCTTCCCCTTGCTGCCTTGCAGCTGAGTTATCTTAAAAGGCAGAAACTGATAGTAAACAAACAGTTCATTTACCATGTGATTACTGTGGGTGAGACGCCAATAGAAAGAGTCACCTGCAGTAAAAGGTCTCAAATTAAGGTGATCCTCAAGCAAAAAATCTGGGCGTACTAAATTAGGGGAACCCATTTGCAACACACACTGCTAAGAGCTGAAATTAGGGAAAGAACTGGCCATTTCTCATAGGTACTCTTGCCTACTCAAGGGTATCATTGGCTATGGGTTTTGACAAGACCCACCATTTGCCAGTTGTCGATCACCACTGAAATCTTCCGCTGGCCTTCCAACACTAAATCCACCCATCTAACTCAACCATGATGTCACCTCTTTCTACAGGAAACCCAGACTGGACTAAGAACCCTTCTAGTTCTAGGTTGTATGTATCCAGGACACTAAATACCTACATGGGTTGAGCACGTCTAGGCTCACCCTTGCCCTGGGTGATGCAACTCAGCACCCCCAGACTATTCATGGCAAGGCTTCAGTGCCTCAGCACTCAAGCTGACACAAGAGACAAGTCTGAAACCTGTCCCATGGGTCACTGGCTGATACCCTACTGGAGAATACAGCAACCAGTAACCTCACTCATCAGGTCACTACACCCAATGGATGTGGACCACTGTCCCTCACCCACAGTAGTTACTCTTAGGTCTATCGCTGCTACCCCAACCTCTCAGGAGGAATATGTTCCCCTAGGGGATGCCTGCCCAATCACAGAGTGATCCCCAACAAAAGTCCCCCCAGGCAGTTCCCTTCCCACTGCAGGAACCCCTCACCCATGGATTCTTTAAGCACCACCCAGTCAACAGGAAGTGCCACTGAGCACTGTGCACAACATGCCTCACCCAAGCCCTACATCAGGCCACGCTAAAGATCCCCTAGTTAAAGTTTCAACATGCCACCTTTAAGGCCCACATTACCTCTTTGACCTCACACAGCTGAGGGACCACCCCCCACCTGCTGAGTCTCTGCCCTGTGAACCAGGATCCCCAAATGGTCTCAGGGGCATCCCAAGACCCTACAGTGTACTCAGCAGTGCATTCAGCAGTCTGCAGGGTACAGTCCTTGACAGTTCTCTGCTTGGCAGCCCAAATCAAACCTCCAAGACCGAAGTGGCTAACACCGAACCCAGACTGATTGACAGAGTCCCTTCACTTAAGATAGGTCCCACCTGGCCAGCAGGATCCACTACTGTAGGCCCACCTGCTGTCTGCATGAGCACAAGATTGCTGGGGGCTGTACCCATCAGCCAAAACAATGCTTGGCATGCCAGGACTTAAAGGGGCCTCAGGGATGCACCTCAAGGCTGGTACATCAGAATTGCACCAGACAGAAGACCACTGAGGCAGATGCTCCTGCGCACCCTCAATTTACAGGGCCTGACCCTCAGTCCTGGGGTCTGACCACAGAGGACCCGCCTGATTGGACATCTGGCAGGGCATTGCGACAGCCCCCACCTGAAATTCAGATAAAACAGTCCTAAAATAACATCCTTCTCTGTACTTGGGCAGTGACCTATCCTACCCTGACATCTCAGGTTCTACCAATAACCCAACCCCAGACCCAAGGATGTCCGCCCCCCAATCTCCTCAGGGGCAGTCACTACACCTTAACCTTAGGAACAATCCACACATTGGGCCACCCAACTCTATGGACCACAATTGGACAGCTCCTTCTCCCCACCAGATAACCTATGGGAAACACACATTTATCAAGAACCACCCACCCAGGAAATAATCCCTATCAGTGCCCTGGCCACTGCAGGACAGTCAGATATGTCCTCTGGGTATCTAGTGGTATGGTCCATCAAAATCAAGATAAGACTGTTGCCTAGGGCTGTCTTGAGGCCCAGGCAGCCATCAATTTTGATGCTCACTCTTTCAAAGGGGGTGCCACCGATGAGTAAGGGAACCAGGCGATCCTTTTGCTTTCTCCCTGACTTCCCACTGGCCTGGCAGGCAGGACATGAGTTGGAGAATGCACCCAAGGTAACCTTCCTCCGAGACCAATAAAAGTGGGTGACAAGCCTGGCAAAGGTCTTGTCCTGACCCAGATGACCTGCTAAGGGTATGTCATGAGCCAGTCCCAGTAGGAAGGCTCTGTAGAACTGGGGGACCACCAACTGTCAGTTTGCCGCAGTCTTTAGAACCTGAAGCTTCCCATACAGGAGGTAAATTTCCAAATATAACAAGTAATCTGCAGAGGTGTCACAAGCTACCTGGGCTTAGGCGTGACGCTTCAGGCCCTCAAACGTAGGGCACTCATTTTGATTACTGCAGATTCCCCTTGTTTGCCCACAGGACCATGGGAGTTTCAGGGGCAGGTTTCCTACACCCCTTGCCCTTCCTCTTAGCATCTACCTGGGCCATTTTCCAGGATGCAGGCCTCCTTGAATACCTTCAAGGGCTGCTGTCATGGACCTAGTGGTCAGATACACCCTCTCAGGTAACCCCAACATCTCCAGGTGAGACCTGAGCTCCAGTTTCTTCAAGAGAGTGTGCACTAAGTGTTTACTAAGCAGACAATCAACAGGTGTGGCAGACATCACATAGTCTCTCATGGAACCTGAGCCGCCCCCACTCAGTCAAAAGAAGCCAGAGCCACTAGGTAGTGTCCCTCATGGTTGTCTTCTCACCCAACATGGCGGAACATATTAGGGATCACCTGCTCTGAGGACATCCGATGACACCTTACAGTAGTCAAAAACAAATTTAGGAGTTTTTTACTACCAGTACATGTAAAACTTAAAATCACTTGTCTCACCTTTGAAATACAATGGGCTGCCATATAGGTTTTGTAGGGTCTACCTTAGGGGTAACTTATATGCTTTAAAAAGGACGATTTAGGCTGAGAATAGGGTTATTTTGCTAGGTAGAATCAGCAGTTTTAAAGCTGCACTTGAGGCTGCAGTGGCAGGGCTGAGATACGCTTTAAAGTGGTACCTAAGTGATGGCACAATGTGTGCTAGAGTCCCACTTGTGACAAATAATTTACAGGCACTGGGTACATGTAGTACCATATACTAGAGACATATAGGTAAATGAAGTATGCCAATCAGTAGTAAAGCACCTCTCTGATGTTTTAAGGAGAGAGCGCAAGCACTTTACCACTGGTTACTGAAATGACTTGAGGTACAGTGGTTTGAAGAAGTAAGTAGGTTTATTCAGTAATACAACCACAGAGACAATCAAGGTCCTACTACCTTCAGGAACTATACACCTCTGATCTGCTCCCTGGATTCCACACTCTAGAATCCAGTGAACATGACATAGCAATATAGAAAATTAAGAAAGATACAAGAAATATACCAAGATACAACATATCTCCCTTCCTATAAAATAACTAAAACAAAATAAAATAAAAAATGACAAGAAACATATAAAAGAAATAAGATGTAGCACTAGACAAGATTCTCAAATTAAATGCACCAAGGCTTACGAGCATTTATAATCTTTCATCCATATTGGTTTAAACTTAGGTCGAATGTACCTTTCCTTCACGTCCATATTTGATGCATTGACTAAAGATTTGAGAGGAACAGATACATCAGCCCTATTCTCAACAGACGTTTTTGGAACCTTACTTTCCTGACTCAAAATATGTTTGCATTTTCAATCATTACATCTCGTTATGCTTCTCACATTCCACCACTTACCATCATCCAATTTCCCAATATTTCCAGCGGCATAAATGATTTGTTTTGGTCTAGACCATTTGGAAAACCCAGGTTTTTGATTCCCCATCTGCTGTGTGCGTACCCACTCACCAACTCTAAATGATCTTAGAGAACTCTTTACCTTAACATTATGATCACGAACATATATATTCTGATACACTTGTACCTTAGTCAAAACATCCTTAACATCAAATGTTTTTGTGCTATTTTTTTTTTACATCCAAGTTGGTTTAACTTTAGACCCAGCCACTCGCCCCTTTAATAAAGAAAAAGGAGACACTCCCGTAGCTGTATGAGGAGTATTCCTATAGCACCATAGCATTTCCTTGACAGCATCTTTACAATTATCATCACTGTTACTGGCTAGTTGTATGCATTCTTTTAACACTCGGTTAAATCTCTCCACTAAACCATTTTCTCTTGGATTGTAAACAGAAGTGGTAATATGTCTCACACCCACCATGTTAAGATAAGCAGCAAATTCTTCTGCCACAAACTGTGGACCATTGTCCGATAAAATGACACTCGGGTATCCCTTCTGCGAAAAATTTCATCACAAAACTCAATCATGTTAGAAGCCTTGATATCCCTTACGAATGCAACCTCTGGCCACTTAGTGTGAAAATCCATCAGAACAATAGCATATTTATTCTCAATCCCTCTTACATGAAATGGACCACATATATCAATAGCGACTTTGTCCCAAGGTTTATCAGGAAAAGAAGTTGCAGATATGGTAGTTTCCTGAGACTTGTGAGATTTATCACTGCACATACACGCTAAACAATTCCGAACACATCTATCTATGTCTTTGTCCATACCAACCCACCAAAAGTCATTCCTAGCTCTCCTTTTCATGCTGGTCATACCGCTATGTTCTTCATGTAATAGACTCAACATCTTGTCCCGTAGTGTTGAAGGTACAACTAATCTGTCACCTCTTCTAAGGATACCATCAAAAAAAGATAATTCTGACCAAACCATTTTATAATCAGCAAGAATAGTCTTGTCCAAAGAAGACAAATCTACACCTACATGCAAATTATTGACTATTTGTTGTAACACACCATCATTAGCTACAGCCTGAATCCATTCTTGCTCACTTATTGCACTATTGCACGATTCTTCAATACTGGCTACTAACCATTCATCACCATCTTCTATTATATTATCCATATCACAAGGCAAAGGAAGAAGAGACAAACATTCTGCATTGATGTTTTTGTGACCTGGAACGTAGTTTATCTGAAAATTGTATTCTTGTAATCTGTACAACCATTTTGCTATTCTAGGTGTGGCCCTAGAAGCACCTTTTGTAGTGAAAATGTCGATGAGAGGTCTATCATCTGTCCTCAATTCAAATGCTGTTCCCCAAATAGATGTTTTAAAGTGATCCACACCCCACCAACACGCTGAAGCCTCCTTTTCGATTACAGAATAAGAAGGTTCAGCACCTTTGAGCGTGCGAGACGCAAAAGCTATAATCTGTTCAGCTCCATTGTGTCTTTGCATAAGAACAGCACCTAGACCATATGCGCTGGAATCCACGACAATAATATAGGTATGACTGGGATCATAAGGCTTTAGAGCAACCGCTTTTACAATATCCTGTTTGATATTATCAAATGCCTGTTGACACAAAGTGGACCAAACAAAAGAAGCACCTATTTCATCAATAATCTTAATTCATGTACCTTGTCAGCAAAATTTGGGACAAATTTAGAATAATATTCTGCAAGTCCCAAAAACGATCGTAATTGATCGTTATTGATTGGATAAGGTGCCTTTTCAATTGCATCCAGCAATTTCATTTTAGGTTTAACACCTTCATTGGAAATGGTATGTCCAAGATAATCAATTTGTTTTACACCAAATTTACATTTCTCAGCACACACAGTCAATCCAGCATTTTGTAGTTTATAAAGAATATTATGCAATACTTTATCATGAGTAGATGAATCTTTACTCCAAATAAGAACATCATCTTGAAATACTCTCACGTTTACTTCATCCTTCAAAATACTGCACATTACTCTCTGAAAAAGATGCGGATGCTAATCCGAACGGCATTCTGAGATATTGAAAGGCACCCTCAGATGTAATGAATGATGTTAAATGCCTAGATTATGCATGTAATTTGACCTGATGATATGCATTGGATGAATCAATTGATGAAAAGTACATGGCATCCTTTATGCTGGATATCATTTCATTGATGTGTGGTAGAGGATAGCGGTCAGCCCATATATTCCGATTTAGATCTCTCAGGTCCACACACATCCTAATTTTGCCATTGGGTTTCCGAGCCAAAACAATGGGACTACGCCATTCAGAGCTCTCAATAGGTTCAATCACTTTTGCATCGCACAACCTGTTCAACTCCTCTTTTAATAAATCCCGCAATGCAAATGACACGTTTCTTACTTTATGAACAGTCGGTATACTATCTGCTTTAAGAATGATCTTGTGTTCGAACTTAACTAAACATCCAAGATCTTTGCTAAATAACTTGGGAAATATAGATTCCCACTTTGATGAAGAATTGTCATTGGTTAACAATACTTGATCAGGATAATCATCAGATAACAACACTTGATCAGGATGATTGGGATTTAATATTAACCCCATTTTTTTTATCCTTCCATCCTAATAAGGCCCGTCCTTGTTCAACAACATAAACTTTGCTCACACAAGATCTACCTTTAAAGGTTAACTGAGCATCAAAATAACCCAACATAGGTAATTTTATACCACAATACCCTTTGGGTCGTACATCAGAAGATATCAATGTTGTTTTGCTCCCATTTTCCCGCATACTTTTATCAATGATAGTATATGGTGAGCATGAATCTGCCCAAAGTGCCATGCTGTCATGATTTATTAGCACATTACATTTGGGAGGTTGATGATCTTCAGAAATATCATTCACAGTATCATCATGCACAACCATGACTTTAATATTAATCTCACTCATTGTTTTCATTTTCATCATCCTCACTATCAATTTGAGGTTCAGCAACATTGACAGAACGTTTCCAATTGCCATAATCACCAGTTCTGCACCATTTAACAAAATGCATGTAACTTTAGTAGCAGGACATTTGTTGAAATCTGCGGTATGTTTTTGACTTCAACATCTGAAACATATTCGTTTGTTAAAATTGCTTTTGCTCTTGCTAACATTACATTTCGCATCTTTGTTGTCACTTCTAAATTCTGTTTTTTTATTACTATTACTTATCGCATTAACATTACTAGACTCATCTTTATCTTTCTGTTGCACGGAACTCAATTCTTTAACGTAATGAGACGTGTTTTCCATTTTCCTAGCTGTTTCAAGGGTTTTTTGCAAAGAAGGATTTTTAAGTTCAAGCAAACGTTCTTGAATTTTGATATTCTTAATTCTATTAATAAATTATTCTCTAATTATTTCCTCATGCAAATCTTTGAATTTACAAGTAATGGCCAGGGTTCTTAGGCAAGCTACGTATTGTTGTACATTTCCCCCTTGCAACTGTGCTCTAGAGAAAAATTTGTGTCTTTCTACGACTATGCTAGTTTTCTTTTCATAGTTTTCTTCTACAGCTTTTAAGGCTTCAGAATATATGTCTACAGATGTGTCATTTGAACTAGTTTCACTTGTTTCACTGCCTTCATCAACAGTGTCAACAACTGTCGAAACAACCCGATTAACTACAGGTAAGGTTTTTAAAACTTTCCTCCCTTCAACCCCTAAATTATGTTTTAATAAAGCTAGTTTCCTAGAGGGTAAAAATACATCGCCACCAATAGCTTCTAGGTAAGTTTCGAATGATTCTGACCAATCCTCCCAATTCATTGAAGGAGGACCAGGGCGTTGTAAAAATTTAGGAGGAGCTGTAACAGAAGATGAAACATCCATACTGACTTTATAAATTAAATATACAAAATTTAGTACATTTCCTGAATATATAAGAAGGAAAAAAAATGAACTAAAATAAATAATGTAATCACCGTTGTCTGGATAGCTCGAGGTGCTTTTCACACTTCAGTGCGCACTGGTGTTTACTTTTTAAATAGTAGTCTTGAGGTGCTGTGTCTATTTAAAAAAAACGCTGTTTAAACAATTTATTCGGTAGACAGTTCTTTGCATGTATCAAATAATGCGATGCTTAAACCTTTTATATTGTTTCCATTAATTCTCTGTGTATAATCTCTGCTTTTTAACACTTGTGCCCAATATACTACGATCACTGCTCTTTGTCGAAGGATTTCCTTAGTGTAAACGATAAATGTTTACTGTTGCCATGGGAATTAAAGATGGCCGCCATGCATCAAAAGCGTAGAGACGCGATGATGCCTTAAGTGTTTCCAGCATGATGACGCTGACGATGACGATGACGCTCAAACGCTAAACAAAAGAAGTTTTTGCAGCGCGTGGAAGAAAAACGAATGAATTAAAAATCAACACAGCACGTAATGGCAAACTCCAGGCCGAATATTGTAAATAAACAAGGTAACGATCTTCAGGCAAAATGTTGCTTAAAACAGTGGATTACAGATATGATCACAAAGGAAACGATCTTCAGGCAAAATGTTGCTTAAAACAGTGGATTACAGATATGATCACGAAGGAAACGATCTTCAGGCAAACTGTTGCTTAAAACAGTGGATTACAGATACGATCACGGAGGAAAATTGTCTTCAATATAATTAAGAGTTAACAAAGTGTAATGTTGGAAAAGAACTACAATATTCAATATTCCTCAAAACAATTAGATGGGTTGTTGTCAGAAGCAAAACAAGGAAGAATTTTTTTTTTCTAGGATGTTTAGATGAAATGGTTTAAAAATGTTCATCAAATACCTTGTAAGTCCAACGTTAAAGTCTGCCTTAGGGGTTGTAAATAGATGTCCATCAAGTCAAATTCTTCATTGAATCGATCCTAATAATTTCTTCATCGATCCCATCCTCGTGGCCACTGAAATGACTTGAGGTACAGTGGTTTGAAGAAGTAAGTAGGTTTATTCAGTAATACAACCCCAGAGGCAATCATGGTCCTACTACCTTCAGGAACCGTACACCTCTGACCTGCTCCCTGGATTCCACACTCTAGAATCCAGTGAACATGACATAGCAATATAGAACATTAAGAAAGATACAAGAAATATACCAAGATATAACAGTTACCAGTGGTAAAGATCATAGAGTCCTAATGTCAACAACAACAACATTCAGAAAACAGAACTGGTGAAGGCAAAGAGTTTTGGGGAAGAGCACCCCAAGGAAGACAGTTCTAATACTAACCCTGAGACTGTCAAGGCAGGTTAGGGTGAAAAAGCGTCCAAGACACTACTGTTCCCAGGGAACTCACCATGCCTCCTTCATTCACAGCCACTCCCTGCCCAGAGCTGACGTCTTATATAAGAGACTCTGCAAGTGATCCCTCTTCTTGGCAGCTCTTACTTATGGTGAAAACGCAACATCCAGATGAGTACAAAAATGCACTCCAATGACCTCCGGGACCTAAGAGGATGTCAAGTAGATCATTCAGATCCTTTGTCAGGAACCCATGCCAGACCAGAACCTCACATGTTATTTCTACATCTCGGTCACCTTAAGAACACCCTAAGTACAGATGGAAGGATGTATCGGTCGTTCAGATCAGCAAAGCTCTTTTTTCAGGGTACATTTATCCTTCCTGTCTCACTGATCTGAAACATTCATATATTGAGGAACCATAGAGGAATGGACAACTAGTTTAGTCATCATCACTTATCACTTATAGAGCACATAGCGACCCTGAAGCCTCCCACTGCCTCCTATCAGAAATGGAAGAGCACCTTAAGGGCTAATTATTTAAAGAACCAAGTTTTGATCTCTTTCTCAAAGTGTAACTCATTTTATGTTAATCAACTTGCTAATGGCAAAGAGTTCCAAAGCTTTGCTACTTTAAAGCTGAAGGATGACAACCACTTCTTGCTTTTTTAATAACCGGGGTGAGAGCCAGGGGAAGATATGAGGACCAAAGTGATCTGTTCGGGATGTAGGGAGTAAACAGTTGATGTAGGATGTGGAGGGGCATGGCCTTGCAGAGCCCGATGTGCAATGCACAATCATTTAAATTCCACTCTTTGGCCAATTGGAAGCCAGTGAAGGTCTCTCAGACCCTGCCTAACTGACTGTGATCTATGAAATCCAAGCAATGGCATGTGGCTGCATTCTGCACAACCTTAAATTTACAGATACCTTCTTTTGTTGACCCCAAATATAAGGGGTTGCCACAGTCCAAATGAGAGAGGACCATGGCTTGAACCACCACTTGTCTCAAAGTCTGGGAAAGCAAGGGTACTATCTTGCATAGCAGTCATATAAATCCAAGGCAACTGGCTGCCGATTTGGTGCCTGAGTTTCCATAGTCAGCGTGTCCTCAAGCCACATCCCTAAGGTTTTTATAACAGCCTTAGGGGTGGGAGGGGGACCAAGGCCAATAGAGCAGACCAGACCTTGTTGGATGGTAGAATTATTCCAGAGGATCAATAATTATTCTGATTTTGATCCATTCAGTTTTAGGTAGGACTTGTTGATCCAGCTGACTACCTGCTCCAGACAGTCCAAGATTAGGTGTTAAAGTGGTTGAGTCTGGTGCATACGAGACCAATAATGTATGTTACTGTATAATCCCATATGTTTTCTCCTATGCCTATACCTGTAACTGTAACTGAGTTAATTATTGTAACCGTAACTCACTGATCCTCTCGTAAAGCGCTCTGATACCTCCGGATCTGACCAGCGCTATATAAAACTCTACATATAAATAAATAAATACATAAATAAATAGTGATCATAAAAGGTGCCACAATATCTGCCAAAGGCTGAAGATATATATCAGACAGTGTGGGGCTAAGTGACGACCCCTGCAGGACCCCACATGCCATTTCCAAAATATTGGAGCAGAAGTATCAGTCAAAAAGTTAAAAAGTACATTCCTTTAAAAAGGAAACAGCCCACTCCCTGACTTTCCCTGTGATACCAGCCCTACCAACTATATCTAAAAGTATAGCATGGTTAACAGTTTCAAAGGCCACACTAAGATCAAGGAGCACAATAGCTACTGTAGCCCCCTCATTCATTCTCGTTTTTGCCTCTTCCACCACTAGAGTAGAGGGGGTCTCTGTACTATGCTTGGGATGCAAGCCAGTTTGTGTATGATGTAAGATTGAGTTGTTTACCAGAAACTACAACAAACTTCTATTCAAAAACTTTTCCGCCACTTTGCTTAGACCTGGAAGCAGGGATATTGGATGGAAATGATCCAAACAGTACGTGTCAAGATTAGGGGCCACATGTAGGTAAATCACAAATACCGAATATTAAATACGGATTATCACCAAATTTTACCGAATCGGTAATAAGAATTCCGTATTTGGGATGTAGGTAAAAATTCGGTAATATTTACCGAATCGGTAATATTCGGTAAACAAATACCTAATCCCCAACACCGATCGGTAAAACCTTAATCTGTAAAAACCGATTCGGTAAATACTGATTTGGTAAATACTGATTCGGTAAATACCAAATCGGTAATTAAAAAAAAAAACATTTAAGGAATCAGACAATCTGGTGCAACCACCCCACCTCCCAACCAGGAAGTGGCCACACCCTTGCAGGTGCATTCAATTTGAAGCTGCTGGAGAGCCTAGGAGATAAGAGCCCTTTTGACACTGGGATACTTACTCCAGGAAAACAGCACAATGTCAAGCTAGGACACTAAAAGGGAAGGAGCAGAGAGAAAGAGGAAGGTGAAATTCAGCAACATGGAGCTGCAGGTCCTTGTGGAGGAGGTAGTAAAGGAACACCACAAGTTGTTTGGCAAGTAGTCCCTGCAGGTGGTAGATTCTGCCAAAAGGAAGATTTGGCTGGTTATACAAACCAAGGGGAATGCCATTGGAGTGACCCCACGGGACATCGACGACCTCAAGAAGAGGTGGTATGACCTCCGGAGCGTGACAAAGAGAAAAATGGCTGAGCTTCAGAAATAAGCGAGGGACACAGGAGGAGGGAAGAACAGGGCCCTGACTGAGCTTGAGGAGCTGGTGGAGTCCACCATAGAGCCAGACAGCCTCTGTGGGATTGGGGATGCAGGCAGCTCAGCCCGAGCTGCCACCAAAAAAGATAAGAAGCATGCACAGCAATTACCCCCACCCCTTCCCCTTCCCTTTCCCCTTCCCCAATGTGGTAGTGTGAACCTGACTCCAGTACAGGTTTTGGTATACACCAGCAATGCATTATGGGAGATGTAGTCAGTGAAACACCTACCATGTCAGACAACACAACAAACAACAAGGCATGCAACACACATCAGTGATGAGAAAGCTGAGGCAATAGTGACAGTATTTCAGAGAAGAGAATTTAATTGTATAAGCAGGGCTGCAGGACCACAGAGCTCATGTAGGATTTTCTGTCCACAGGCGAGACATCTCGCAGGTGTCCCAAGGACAAGGAAGGTAGTGCACCCCGGAGGGAAGGCACACAGGAGGCGAGTACCAGTGCAGGGCACACCACACAAGCAACAACGGCATCACCAACACTGCCAGCCTCACCACACCAGTAAGCGTCATCACAGCTGATGGCTTCCCCACACCTGCCAGCATCTCCACAGCTGCTGGCCTCACCACAGCAGCTGGCCTCACCACTACTCCTGTCCTCACCTCAACTGGTATCGTCACCGGCTGCAACAACACCTGCAGTGCAAAGAACCAGGAGGCATGTTGTAGGCACACTCCGGGAAATGGAGTCTTCAGCAGAAGCACCGGTGGGGATGACACATCAACCGTGGCAGTTTTGGACAGCAATGCTCATCAGCAGTCCACCGCCGAGGGGGCCCACACAGGTGCCAAACGCTGCAGGGCCAGTGACAGCAGTCAAAACCAACATGGCGAGGATCCTGGTGTCTTCTGCAGCTTGGAGGCAAGTATTGTACAGGTGCAGCGCATGCAGGGGAAGGCCATTCAGTCGGTCCAATGACATATGAAGCACTTAAATGAAAATGTAAAAAACATTGATAAGGGCATCAGCTCAATTGCGGAGGGAATGAGAGAGATGGCTGCGGGCACGCGGGACATGTCCCAGGCAGTGCTGCTGCTATGCAACAAGCTGGATGAGGACAGGGCAACAAGGCGCAGGGAGTGACAGAGGTCTGAACAACACACAAGGGCAGTGAACCAGCTAGCCACTGCCACTTCCCTGCTCTGCAGGCGCTGCATCAACATGCAGGAGGGACTGGCACACAGCAGCAGTGAAGTCTCCAGGGGCCTTGTGAGGGTGACAAGTGCAGTTGAGGTGCTGCTGACTGCTCAGTCGGCAAAAACTGGTGCTCTGGATGTGAGGGAGAGCAAGGAGACCACCATTAGGAGCGGCCTGAACCCCCAGCCGTCATGGGGCTGGCACTGCCCACACAGCCAGTGAGGACAGCCAGCCAATGACATCCAGCACAGGTGGGCATGACCGCAGACACTGATGCTGCCCACACTCCCTGAACTGGAATGGGTGAAGTAGCCCAGGACTTCCCTAATGGATGGCAACAATTGGACTGGCACATTTGGGCCTTTGTGTACTGGCGTAGTACCAAGATATTATATTAAAACTATGTTGTGTACATACAACAACTGACTGTGTCTCCTTGCTTACTTAGAATTAGTTGAGTGTGGTCTCTGCTCGTCTTTGTCTCCCATCTGTTGCTGGCGCCACTCCTGCTGTGTTGGGCTCCGGGTGTGCAAATTCATCATCATCATCCTCAATATCTGTCAATTCTACGGCTGTTCCTTTCCTAGTGGCATGGTTGTGCAGCATTGCGCAGGTTGTATTGATTTTACAGCAGATGAGGGGTGAGTACTGGCGTGTGCCTCCGCTTTTGTGGAGGCAGTGGAACCTGCTTTTTAACAGCCCAATGGTGCACTCCACAACGTTGCATGTAGATTTGTGTGCCACGTTGTATCATCTCTCACTCGGGGTTGATGGTTTCAGGTAGGGAGTAAGGATGAATGTGCGGACGGCATATGCGCTATCGCCTATGTGGAAAAGAGAGAGCCATTAATCACATGCACAACAACACCTACATCTGCAGTATCTATCAGGGTGTGTCACAGTGTTTTACCTAGCAGGTATCCTTCTCTGAATTCCCCCGCTACCAGGCGTGTGTAGATCCCACTGTTCTGGAAGATGTAGGAGTCGTGGGTGCTTCCAGGGAATTTGGCCACGATATCTGTGATTATCTTGTTAGCATCACAGATTACCTGCACATTTATGGAGTGGGTGGACTTTCTGTTCCTGTAGATGTACTCAGTGGCTGCAGGTAGGCAGATTGGGATGTGTGTACATCAATACAGCCGATGACATGCGGGAACTGAGCCATTTGGTAAAAGTCAGTCTTGGTCTTCAGCAGTTCCGCATGTGTGTCAGGGAAGTTGATGTAATAATGCATTCTCTGCATCATGGCCTCCAGGAACTTCCTGAAGAAACGTGACAGACAGCTCTGGGACACCCCACCTACTCGCAGCTATCACCCCTGGTAACTGCCAGAGGCAAGTAGGTGTAGGCTACAGACTACCTGCACAGGTGGTGGTATGGCTTGCGCCCTTGATGTTGGGTGCTCCAGGAGTGGGTGCAGGTCCCTTATCGAGTCCAGGATGGTGTGGGGGTGTAGCCTGTACCTTTCATGGATCTCTGCCTCAATAAGTTCGAAGAGTGTGATCCGCTATCCGTAAACTTGCTCCTCCCATCTCCAGATCCTCACTCCTGCTGCCTGTAGCAGTAGCCGCCTTGCTATCACACAGAATGCCGCCATTCTGATCACACTGTTGCATTTTGGGGCCTGTTTTATGGCCTGCACCTGGTTACCACCTGCTTTCAATCCATGGTAATTACTGACTCTTAAATACCGAATTTCATGAAATTGGGTATTTCCGATTCTACCTACATCTCTTTTCTCATTTTTACTGTTTCTTATTTACCGAATCAGTATATAAGTATTCGGTAAATACCGATTCGGTAATTTGGAATTCGGTAATGATGAAGCGGTATTTACCGATTTATAATTAACGAATCCTTATTTTTGGCCTCCTACATCTCAAATGCCTAAATACCGGCCGGTAACGGCTAATTTACCAAATGTCGGCCGTTACCGACCAGTGTTAAGCTACCTACATATGGCCCTAGGTTTCTTTAAGTCTGCTCTAACCATTGAATGTTTTCATGGTGAAGGCACTATGCTTGTTTCCAGGGAAAGATTGACCAATTCTAACGGAATTGGGAAGATCCTTTCCGGCTCAAGCGTGAGGGTTTTCATCGGCGCAGGGTCAAGCGGGGACCCAGACTAAATTTTCCGAAAAAGGCCTGTAAACTCCTATAGGGAGAGGAAAGGGAATTTGGAGAGGGTGGACAAACATCCATTCTCATCAACTTTCAGCTGGATAAAGTTATTATTTTTATTATCCTTTTGGAATGATTGATAAATGTTTAAGATTTTAAAGTTAAAAATTATATTTAACACATAGAAGTGAGGGAGCATCAGCTTGTCCTTATCAAGGGGATACTATCTAATGAAAAATATCAGTAAAGCTGCCACATCTGAGTGCTTTAATTCAGCTACACTTTCACCTCATTATTGACCAGCAGTTGAAACATACTATCACTGGTGCTTGTTTGACAATTCTCAAAAGAAAGATGTAGGTTGTTAGCTAACTACCAGCATACATTAGATAGTTCAGCCTGCTGGACGCATTTTTACCCTGAGAACATTTTCAGGACTGCCTCCTTGCTAACACCATATTCAAAAGAGGGTCAGGAAGAAAGGGCTGAAGACATTGACACTATTGTAAAATCTATAAAAGAGGCTGTCAAATGAGAACTATGCTTCTACCCTTCACTCACGGTCACATAGGAGAGCCTCAAGGCCTCCGTAAGAGACTGAATGAGATCGAGGGGCCATGTCATGATGCCATTTTTTGAGGTCCAGCGATGCACAAGCAATATATGTGTTTCTTTTTGTCATCTTGATTGCATATATTAACTCAAAATACGTCTAAGTTAGTGCATGTTTTTTGAAAGCAGAACTTGGAAACACAAAGAGGCACTTACTTCCCTGGGTTTCCATACTTTGGACCTCATTTAAGAGGAATTGGAACAGGCTAGCACCACAAGTCTTCTTGCTGCCCTACACCAATGTGAAAGGGCAGGAATCCACCATATATATATGACATTTGGAGCATTCCTTTCCTTTACCCCACACTGGCACCATTTAGTGCCTAACGCCAATGGTGCAAGGATGCCTCCGTTGCAGGGGGGATTGTTTTTGTCCAGGACGATGAGGCAGGGTTTTTTATGCATGAAGGGGCACCTTCCTCCATAAAACCAATACTGGGAGGCATTTTCCTGTGTGCTGGAGTGCAGCACACATGGAGAGAGGAAAAAACGAGGAGAATGAAAAATATTTCTTCTCATTACGCCTGCTATGGGGAGGCGCAAGGTTTTGGCGCTGCCCCAGGTTAATGTGATTAATTAAATTTAGGGCAGCATCAAAATCCATGGGTGTTGTGCTGGAAAACCCTCCTCAACGCCTTTGGAATGCCTCCCTTGTACAGAGTAAGGCAATTTCTTACTTCATATCTATGAGGCCATGGAAAAACACACAGAGTGTGTTTGCATCATCTCATAGGTTTGATTTAGGGAATTGCGCCACTAGAGTGTCAAAAAAAGTGATGCTCCAGTGACGAAAGCCCCTCATAAATAAGCCCTTTTGTGTCAACGAATTATACACTAATTTGGAGACATTTTGAATTAATGGATGCACTCATGATGCCAAAAGGAAATGCATAGTCCACTGGTGAGCCTGCACAGCAAAGAAAATAGCATAGTTAGATAGCCCCTTCTTCTGTGTGACATGTAGGGCAGGTGAGATCTCTGTGCTCCATGCCGAACTTGGTGTCTCTTATACCCCTCCTTCCTCAAGGGAGAGGAGTGATGCAATGTTTCAGTATGAGTGATGCAACTTTTCAGTATGCTTCTTATGCCATGATGCACTCACACAAAGCAGGGAAATTAGACAAACCATGTATATAGGTCCAGTTCAATCACCAGTGCCCTAAAACAGCAGCACTTGAAAGTGCCTGAATCAGCACACAGCACACAGAGACATGAACCAGCCAGACATTCAACCTGAGGTGGGAGGGGCAACCCATGAAAAATTTCACTCATGGCACAAACCAAGTACTGCTCCACTACAAGTACCACTTCATGCATAGATTTATGATGAAGCTGAAGAAGAGAGAAGACCAAGTTCCGACTCTACATTTCCCCACAGTTGAGCCTACCTGGGGGTTACGTAGTCTGCCAGACTATGAGCAAATGCAGCAGTAGAAGCACTGCTATCAAGACTGTAGTGCAATTGTGTCTAAGAGCAGAGGAGTGAGAATGCTCTGGCCCTGTTCTTCGAGTTGAACGCTGGTCAATAGATATAGTAGTCTGAGAGTAAAAGTGCTTAGTAACAAATTAGGATCACACAATAAACGTCTGAGTCAATAACTTGAAGTCAAAAGGTTTATTACAAACTGAATACAAGGCTATTATAAATCGATCTCAAGAACATATTATAAAAGTACAACATTTTCAAAGAAAGGCCAAAGTGAGGTACAATATTGGTCCTCAACAGCAAAGAACATATAAGGATCTCTGTTGCAGCTATGCAAAAAATAGGAAAAATGATTTGATGACTAGACAAATGGTTTTGATCCTTCTCATCATACATTGAAAAGATTTGTAACATCTACTAAACCCTACACTAAACTTAGGATGGAGAACCCCAATTGAATCATCAAGGAAGCAAGACAGGTGTCATCATCAACGCCTCAGTAGACATTCTATAGGGAAGGAGTCATGCATAGCATAAGCACACAATCAAAGATGACAAGAGAGGTCTGTACTTCTTCAAGTCTAAAGAGGTATCTGACCAAACCCAAGATGGGTTCACTAATTAAAATGCACAAAGAACATTCAAGAAATATCACCTCATACACATCATAGTACTTTTCTAGTTCCCAAGAAAAAACGTAGCACCTCGAACGCTACTTGCATATTCCAGTTTCCGCTTCCAGGGCATCCTTGGATTCCTCCATTTGTCTGACAGTACCAACTGGTACCACTTCCTTTTTCTTCATTAAAATTATTCAACCTTGCCAGTCCTCCCTCGCCTCACTGTCTCTGAAATGTAATGTGCGTTTCACTAAATAATTAATGCCTTTGCTTTGCACCTGCAGAGGAGAAAACCCACAGAAAAACGACTTTCATATTAGTTTTAAATGTAATAACTAAGCTTAAGTCTCACAATAAAACTAACTTATCACTTTTTGTTAAAAATATATTAATTCTGTAACCTACATATAATCCAATAAATTATATCTTTAATAAAGGTATCAACTATATTTTACTGTACTCGTGTATGAAGTATAATAAACTGATACATGTATAATTATCCAAAAACAGCAACTGGTCACAATGTATAAAAAAAATTGAACACACTTTTATTTTCACTAATCCCTGGTGAATGCACTGCATTAAATGCATTTTAGTGTACCACCTTACAATCTAAACCTATAGAATATTAATATCAGCAATTCAGATATCTCTGAAAAAGAAAAAGCATTATTATGAACACACATGAATGTCAAAACACTCAATATATGCCCGTCAATACCTTTAGTGCACGATACCTCATTAATATTATTGTATCACACAAGTACATAGGTCAAAGGTAAGTATATATATGGCCTAGCCAAAAGCAAAAGGATGGAGCTAAAATTATGCTACTCCAGGAGCACCTTTCTTCCTGACCTTGAAACAGAACTCTGATGATGCCAACTGATTCATTTCAATTAAAACCTATTCTTTCAAGGAGAATACTATACGATGTACTCCTTTTGTTTCATATTTAACCATAGCTCAGTCAAGGTAATGCATTTAATGACTCTTCTAATCAATTGATTGGGATTCTCACTGAAGCAAAGTAAAACAGACAACATTATGGTTCTCACATCCCCTTCTTTAAAAACCTGTTACAAAAATTGCATTTGTAAGTCCAAAGCTGAAGGGCAAACTGTTGGAACTGGCACTTGCTGGGTGGCTGAGGCGATGCCCCAGCTAGGCAGTACCTACCACTCCCGCCAGGGTTAGGTGAATGCACACACTATATACCCTGCACTCACCCTTGTGTAGCTTGACACTAAGCAGTCAGGCTTATCTCAGAGGTTGTGTGTAAAGCTTTGGCACAGTGGTCAATCATGATTAATACACTGAGCATCCCAAAAGAGACTTCACATGTGATGTATGTAAATAATGTTTGTATTCAACACACACAATAATAAATACAACATGAACATCATGTATTGTGGGTATTAAATCACACTTGGAAATATTCCAAGCAGAACTTGGCCTAACCATGTTGAAATTACATCTATAATATGTACACTTGGGGCAGATCCTATTCTGACCCCCCAGCACCAATATGTGGTGTAACACATTGTCAACACCCCAGTAATTCTTATAATTCAAAGCCAAACAGTTATAGGGTGCATCCTGAATCACAACAATATCAGAAATATGTACGACAAGGATTTATAACACTTTTTAGCGGCACCGTGGGCTGAGGCCGTGCAAGGAAAAAGCAATGTCAACCATAGTGTTCTTCTGGCAAGAAATCAACGAGTAAAGGAACACCCTGGGCCAGTGTTGTGCATCACAGGGGGTGCCAGACTGCCACTCCCTCACACACACTCACTCCACACTCATACACTGTAGCAGGGATTCTGCTCCTACACAGAAATGTGCATAGAGACTTAGAACCTCAGTGAATTAGGGTGTGCCAAAACTCACCTTAGTATCCAAAATCCCCTACCAGACTAGCAATCAGTGTCTCATTGGTACTAACAAAACCCCAATGATTTAGACAACCCAGAACATGGACTTAGAACACCTCAGGTAACGTGGAACACATGAACACTCTTTCGTTATACTAACATATCAATCCAGAACGAGGAGTCGATGAGGACACGTGCGAGTTTGAAATGTTTATTTCTAATGCAGTGTTCTCAAACGCAGTATCTTAGCTAATACAAGCAAATATATTATAAAGATCAAGGTTATAAGCATAGTTACTATTCCATAAAATACAAAGGGTGAAAGCATATTAAAATGCTAAAGGAAACAGGTCTAAATAGAACCTCAGTTTACCCTCCCTTGCTAGTATATTATATTATATCTACAGAAGGTCTCTTTGGGTTTAGACGGGCGGGCCCATACCTTTAGGTTCAGTGGAAATGGATCACATCTCCTACACAAACACTCTGCATACGGATATTCATCAAGTGTGTGTCTCCTGTCTTGCGCAGTGCAATATCATTCGCGCCTAAAACCAAAGTTGGCCACAGCTGCATCCATATTATGTCTACTCTGTGCGCTGATCAATCCAAACAATAAGCGCTGTGTTGAGATAACCTTGAAGG
The DNA here is from genome assembly GCF_964263255.1 of Lissotriton vulgaris. Classification (NCBI taxonomy): domain Eukaryota; kingdom Metazoa; phylum Chordata; class Amphibia; order Caudata; family Salamandridae; genus Lissotriton; species Lissotriton vulgaris. The sequence goes on from NC_141691.1 coordinate 1,371,925,105, forward strand.
CCTCGGCACTCACTGTACAGACATAGCTTACCAAGTAAGACTGATATTTATAAGAAAACATGTTATTCTAGTGTAAAGCAAAATACCTAACTAGGCGAAAAGCATTAATAACAAAATGTGGCGTGTGCAGAGGCAGCAGGAAAGGAAAAATGGTGTTTAAAACTCTAACTAATACATGCCAACTTAACACAGTGCAAAGGTGAAACCAATACATAAGACACCCTCCCTTTGATCCAAGCACTGATAGGACAAGTATAAAGGGCCAATTTAGGAACGCAGATTTGTCACTTAAAAAATCGAAGGAGATAAAAAAAAATGCAATAGTCGTGAAAAAACTCAGCATTGGACATTAATACAGAAGATAGGCAATCTTTTCAAAAACTTTTTGGGGGAGAGTCCAAAAAAAAATTCAAATCCAACGAGATGTTCAGGTCAAAAACTTGAGACTGCAAACCCAGTTCATTCTAATAATGAATAGGCAAAATAAGCAGCAACAGCATCCAACAGGAAGTAACTGTTATCATCTGAAAACAGATCAGCCATCCGATTTAGAAAGGGAAAGAACATACATGCTCTTCGATTACCGGAGCCTCTTGCACCATCAGAGGACAACTCGGTGGGTTTTTGAGGAAACTGCGAGCCAAGAAATCATGCGCCGCTGCGAACACATTCCAACGACCCAGAACACCATGCATCGTTGCAAAGGCCACAATCTCTCCATCAGAACAAAGCAATTCATGAGCAACTAAGGGACTCATAAACTGATTATAATCCATTTCGGGAGATACCGTATTGCAGAAACACAAATCCAGGGCCCATTCGAAATCGCAACTCAGGCAATGTAAAACAGGCTGAACGCATGTAAAGTTGGAAAATCGAAACGATAATCCATACGCTGCACTCAGTGTGGCAATGGGCAGCGCACCATAGTACTCAAGCATCCAGGCGTGAAGAAGCCGTAGCCGACAGCCCATCTTGCAACACAGGATGTGCATCCATTTTGAAATAGACAGAACAGTAATAGTACGCCAGCAGCAAGAGCCAGTAGTAAGAGAAATCCACCAAACAGGCTGGAGAAAATAGAATGGAAGAATGCTGGAATGACTCTGAAAATATCTTGGAAGGAAGTCACTAAGCCACTGCTTACATCTTTAAAAACGTGAGCTAGCCCCGAAGTGGAGGACGCATTGAAGATTGTATGAATTATTTCACCGAAGTGCAAGGGCAGATCAGTATTTAATAAGGCATGTACTTCTGTGCGGGTGTGAGCCACATGAAGGACAAATGTTTCACGAGCAGGTGTGAGGGCAACTTCTTTCTGGGACAATAGAGCTCTTATGCGACTCATCTTATTGAACTCTGCTTTCAAGGTCGGAATCTTAGGCCAGATGGAAACATCAAGTTTCCCATGCAGGGGTGGATACATTACATTCTTGCAACAAATTACACGTTCACTGACTGTACCGACATAAGCAATCCCTTTAATTAACCCACAGCAGTCCTCATTGATTAAAAGTAAATAACTCCCGTTAGCCAGCAACGTGAATGTGGGAACTATTGCAGTCACGGGTGTACCTTTCAAAACAAAGGCTAAATTAGGCTTGTTTTGGTTGCAAGAGCCATGTATTTGGACATGTCGACACATTATGGAATGATCCGGTGCTTCAGTGCATTCTTCACCATTCAAATAAACTTCTCTTCCTTCCCTAAGACATCTGTACGTAAAAGGAAGCGACCAGGCTTCATGGAGATAAGAACTTCCTAGAGGCTCGTATCTGCCAATGGCAAAGTACTTCACACAATTCGTAAATGCAAATAAAGGAAAAGGAAGAGTAATCAAACCATGAATAAGCCATGTAGCAGCATTGGCTTCAGCCACAGAAAACTGTAAAGGTTCTAACTTCTCAATGTGCAGCATGGAAAAAAAAGAATCCTTCATTGATAGTAAGCGTTGCATGTCAGTCAAATTAAAGGGGGCAAACAAGGCAGACATATTCAAGTAATTCCATGCCACTTTAGAGGCTTTAAGTGTCTGCAATGTCCAGGCAAACTGCATAATGGAACGTAATTGATTTTGACCGAGGTACAGGGCAGACACCTCATCTTGCACAATATCTACAACCGATGACACAATATTGTCTAACGTGTAAATGCGAGAAGAGAGTGTGTTAATGCTGTTATCTACAACTGCTAGCACTTTTTCTAAATTGACTTCATCTATAGCCCTAAGGCGGGTAGCCGCCTCAATCTGGGAAGCTTTCCAAATTTCATTATAAACAGCATATATCCATATTTTTGATCTACCTTTAGCCGGGCCTTTAATAAAATCATTCAGATCAACATCATCAGTCAGTTTAGATAAATGCAGTTTAACTGACGCCAAGGTAGAATGTCTGAGCCAGTTCTGACACAATTTGCCAACAGAATAGGTAGTTACAGAATGGCCACTTTCAAAACGGGGATCTACCCTGACCTGTGTATAGCCGTGAGCTAAACCCAGAAAACGATGCTGGCATGAATCAGCACTTCTGTGCCAGAGCAACCAGCCTTTGGGATCCAAACTGGATATGTTAAAGGAGGAATTCAATAATAGAGTTTGTAACTCTTGCATGGAAAATTTAGTAAAATTACCCCAACCGGAATATTCCTCTAAGTCAGGAAAGGAAGGAGCATTCAATCTTTTAGGATCAACCAATTAAAAGCTTGTTGTCTGAGAAATAGAATTCAAAAACAACAAATGGTTCGGGATGAGGCATGCTCGGTGCAAAGCCTCGGTGCCTTGCACTTGCCAGCTTTTAGAACCCCAAACTGATTTAAGGTCAATTGTATCCTTCCACAACTTGTAGCCCCCAACAGCCAACTGGTCTAGAAAGGACTTCGAATACAGTAATTTAGTATGGGTAAGTCTAACTTTGGATATGGATTTATCACCTATTTTAAAATAATGGGCATTAGTATTAGATTGGTTAAAATCTGTAAAGTAAGTGAACCTCTTCAAAAAGGTAGCAGAACTGCCTTGTATAGGAGCTGGACAGTGTTCACACTGGGTGTAAATTAAAGTGAGCCTCCTGGTATTAGCTGTATGCAGATAGTGATTGCCAAAATGTTGATAACAATACAAATCACCGTAAGTATAAATCTTCAGCATCAAAGGCAGCATAATATTTCAAATCAGAGAACAATGATTCAACGGCCTGAACATCCCAATCATCAGAACATATATTTTGTTTAATCACATCCCCCATTGACACTCTTAGCACATTGGGGACATTTATAACCTCAGTTGGCCCATGAATTTGAAATCGAACCGCATCCCACACAATCCCATCTAGTACAAGCCAAGCTGTGATGTTAACAAAAGCTAAGTCTCTTTGTACTCTGTGCGATGAGGAATGGGGAGCCAAAGTTCCATAGATATGTCGAATGTCAGTTCTCTCTTTGATATAGTGTCCATTGACGAGATGGAAAAAATAAAACACAAAACCAATTGTCATAAAAAGGTAAATCGAAAAAAGCACCATCCAAATATAAGTCCAAGGGGGAATCAAAAAATGTTTTTTAAACAGTCTTGCCAAATTAGAAGTCTTCGAGGGCTTTTTAGATGTGTGTGATACAGTGTCAAATGAAAATCTGGATTCTGTAGCCAAGCGAGTTTGCAAATCAGGCATCGATAAGTCAGTAGGATAAGTATAGTCAGTTTCATCATGTTGAGTACCAGGTAGTATACTCAATAAAGGACTGGAAATTGCAGGCAACTCGAGAGCAACATCAGGCACAGGATTGGAAACCGGGGCCAAAACAGACTTTCTCAAAATCGAAGGACATCAGACTGCCGGTGTCATACTAAGAAGAATCCACCACTCTGTGTATCTTGACATTGTCAATGGAGATATACCTGTTCTCCTTACGACCTGGAAGTGGTGGTAAAATGACTGTTCTTGTGCCCTTCACTCCAAGCACTGGAACCGGAGCTCGATAAGAGGGACCAAATTCTTTCTTGTTATCAATCTTCTCACAAACCAGTTCTCCAACTTGGGGTAGCCAGCCAACTACAGGGATCTGCAACGCATCATCTGAGGTGGAGGGCAAATGTTCCTTTGCAAGACTGTGTCTTGTCTTTTGTAGATCCTGTAAAACATTGCAATGTTCATCTACGTCAAAGGAGGCGGCTTGAGCCACCGAGTCTAGACCGTCAAGGTCCGGTACATACATCTTGATACCAAAGAGCATTTCGTATGGGGTCCGCCCACCGAGAGACCTTCTAGGGAGATTATTAAGAGCACGCTGCACACCATTGAGATGGGCCAGCCAGTTCCTGCCAGTGCCTATAACTCGAGCCGTCAAAGACTGCTTTAAATCTCGGTTCCTCCGTTCCACAACACTATTACCCTCAAGTCTGTATGGAGACAAAAACTTGACTTGGACCCCCAACGAAGTAATGGCATCCTTATACGCCTTAAAGGCGAAAGCAGATCCCTGATCCGAATGGAAGGTACCACAGGCAAAAATCCCTACAAAGATACGCAAGTCTCTTATGACAGTCCGTGAATCAGCGCAGCGGTGCGGCCTGACCCACACAAAGCGTGTGCATGAATCAACTGCTATTAAGATGTACTTATACGCAGTATCAGAAGAAAAGGGACCGCAGTGATCCAAATAAACATACCCAAGGGGTTTATTAGAAATGTACAACTGTGTCTGGGGAGGACACGCAGCAGTTGAAGGCTTAATCTGCTGGCAAATGTCACATTGAAGAACATAATCACGCATCTGTTTGTACAGCCCTCGACACCAGAAACGTTGTTGTAACTGAGCTACAGTAGCCGAAGCGTCCGCATGCGCAGACGCAACACCTTCATGGGCTGCAGTAATCAGAGTAGGCCTGCGATCTGCGTTGGGAACCAATCTCTCCCCAACGTCATGAATTTTCACATAAGGAACTTAAATAGGTCTTAGGTGGTATGAATACTTCGAAGGGAATCCTTTTGGATATTTACCTCCCTTCTCAGTTGCAGCAACGCCTGCCAAGATATCATCATCAATCTTACTTTTGGAACGTGTAACTGCTGCAACCAAATATGTCGATACCGCTAAATTTGCTGCCTCATCAGCAAGCGAATTGCCAACAGCGTGGACTCCCATGCGCTGATGACCGAGAGTATGAATCACAAACACGAGCGGTAACTGCTCTTTAAGCTTAGCCACTCAGACCCAGATCATTTTATGTTTTATTGTGCTACCCTTGGAATCACGAAAATCATTCTGAATCCAAAAGAAAAGGTTTTCATTGTAAGACTGGACACCGTAGTAAGAATCACTCACAATAGGAGTGGACACACCAGGATCATCGTACTCCAATGTAAGCATCAGAGCACGAAGCTCTGCCAATTGTGCGGTGCAGTCCCCTAGAGTCTGGGTGTGCACGACTCTGGACTTGAACTCGTCATTCACCATGGCACCTACTACAATAGTGCAAGCGGAAACGTATGCGTGTTTAGACCCATGCGCAACCTGCGCAGAACCATCAGTGTATATGATGCAATGGAAGTCCTAATAGCCGAAAGCGCAGGATGAACAAATTCAAACTGCAAAAACTCCTGCGACTGTAAGGAGGCATACAAAATAAACGTGACATCCACCGAGGGTGCAAAGCTTTAGGATTCGGTACACTGGCTTTCGTCACTGCCTCTAATGCAGGAAACGGGGTTACAACCAACATGCATTTTCCTTGAGAATCGCCATTTGCACTGCTGTCAAAACTTTTTCCACAGAGGAAAACCGCATTTCAGCCGAAGTGTACAAGTGTGACTTGTAAGCAATAGGTACTGTGTCTCCTTCGTTAAAAGCAAGGTACGTGAAACCCACCGCCCCAGGGATGATTCTTATCACAAGGTTGGTGGGGTTATCACAGGTCAGTAAGAATTTCGATTCTAGAAGATCAGCTTGCAAAGATTGCAAAATCGCTGAATGTTCAGGCAGCCAGCAAGATTTGGTAAAAGTAGGTTGTATCAGAGCATACAAAGGCTTGATACGGCGGGCATGTTCGCGAATATAAGTAAGCCCGAAATTCAAAAATCCCTGCAAGGACTGTAATTTTTTCAGAGTTGTAGGAGCGCGCAGTTGTGCGCATTTCTCCAAGAAGTGAGGAGCCAAACCTCTACCTTCATTGTTTCGCTCGTAGCCCAGAAACAACACTGTATACTCTGCAATGTGTGACTTTGCAAAGTTAAATTTGTAACCGAAGTCCGCAAAGTTACAAATTATGCGGTCAACTCGACACAGATGCGCCCAAACTTTGTCGTCTGTGAGATATATGTCATTCACATACGAACACGCATCAGTGTCTATCCTCTCTAAAAGAGAGACTATACGGGCAGCAAACATGCCTGGACTATTTTTATAGCCCATCGCTAAGCGTTTAAATTGGTGCTGTTTGCCGCCACAGGTAAAACTGGTCCACTGGGAACTCAGTCCGTCTAAATTGTGGACAGAAAAACGTTGGATATGTCAACTGTAGTTTTAAAACGTTTACTCACAAGACTATCCACTAGAGTAGAGCCGTGAGTTTTCTGTACAGCACAGGTACGGCAATGCGAGTTCAAATGCCGGTAATCCAATAGCAAACGGTACGAACCCCTAGGCTTGGTCACAGTAAAAAGAGGGTTATTCATCGGTGACACACAAGTTGCAATCACACCTTGACATTCCCATTTTCCAGGATTTCCGCTACGGAAGCCTTAGCTTCACGTCAGATGGGATATTGAGGTTGAGGCTGTGGCATAGACCGTAAAGGAATCTTGTGGTGCGGGGAAAATGTATCCCAACAACATTGTGTATGGTACAAAGCTGGCGCAAGAGCCTTAGCCCACTCTTCTGCAAAACTTAGCGCATGCTCTTTCGAGACCGTGTGCGCGAAACTAGGGAGGATTACCTCCTCCCCTCTCGGAATTGCGAGCACAAAAGGTGGGGGCCAGTCAGCCTCCACCAACAAAATATCATTTGTAGTTGTAAGATTCTCCCAAAAAACCCCTTTGATTGTACATTGTATGTCACTTTCAATTAAAAGGATTGTTTCATAAAGTCTATCAGGGGGAGCTACTCTAGTATCAGCTGTCTCCACAACAACATATCGAACAGTCGCTGTCACCTTCAGCAGCGGATGCAGGGCCTCTTGCACTATGGTAATCTCCGCCGCGCTGTCCAGCAAGGTGAGCCCATGTCTGATCCGAAGCTGCGTTCTCACTGTCTGTGGCATATCTCGCTGTTAAAGCAGCAACTTTCTTTTTCTGAAACTAGGGTCTCTTCGGTGTTGAATCGTCCTGCTTGCCTTTACCGTCTTTCGGGCGGGGCTGGTCGCGTCCTTGCTGGCCACCCCGACCTCTGCCGCCACCTCTACCGCCGGTCGATGAGGCCGATGAGTCCTGAAAAGAACGAGGAGAGCGTTGTTCAGAAACCTGAAAACGATCAGGTGACTTTATCATCGCGCGATCGCGCAAGTCATAAACCCGTTCTGTAGGCGCAGGCACTGGTGATGCAGGACGAGACTCCTGTTTCTGCTGTTGTTATTTACCCTGTTTCTGTTTTTTCGACCAATTTTGTTTTTTGGACTTGGGCTGATCGTCATTCTCTGACTTCAGCCCTTGGGGTTGCTTTTTCTCCTCAGTGGAAAAAGGCTTGAGACCCATGCTATTGGGGCCCACGGTTTTATAAGCCACCATAATAATCCTCGGTAACTGTCGGGGTTTGTCGGCATCGGGAACCGCCTGTAATGCATTGGACATCTGAAAGTTCACCACATCCCCCTTGACATTCGCAAGTATGAGATTGGAAACTACATAAAAGGAACCGCATAGACGCATACCCAATTCAACCTCTGCCTCAGGTCCGTGCTCATCTTGAACACGCTTAATGACCGTTGGAAGGACAGTCATGGACAGAGTGCCAAAGCACCTCACATAAACTGCCGCAAAGATCTTCCCCCATGACTCACAGTTCCAATTTCTGGGGTCAAGTCCTTAGGCATGCTAATTGTCAGAATCCTGTGTTTTTCACCAGGAGTCGTGTTAGGAAATACTGCTTCCAGCTGGTCAAATTTCTCGGCAAGCCAGAAAGGAAATTCATCCTTATCCTGGGGGCGCTTGCCCATCACTGCGTTGACCATGAAAGGGCTAAGTTTCATTCTGCCCTGTCCAGCAGGAAGCGCAGCACCTCTTGGGGCCCCGCCCGGGAGATTGCGGGTGATGTACTGCACTAATAACCTAATTACATTAATTGCGACAGTATGTAACTGCCGCAAATCAGCAACGGGTACCGCCCCATGTCGAGGAAGGGATCCATTACTTGGTTGCAGTCACCTGCAAAAATAAGTTTTACTGTGGGATATTGTAAGACAAATGTGGAAATGTGGGTCCAAAAATAAATATCCCCAGTGGTTGGCGCATATATGTTAAGTAAAGATATGGGGGTTTCCCTAACAAGAGATTGGTAAACACTCATCTGCCTTCATTGTCTGAGTCTTGTGAGAGGAGTTTGACATTGAGTGCTTTATGATATAAGGTTATGATGCCATTTCTTTTACCATCACCTGTTGAGAAAAAGATATCACCAAAACATATCCTCTTAAGTTGCTTTCAGTAAGGTGTGTCTCCTGTAACATAGCTATATGAACATCCATTTTAGCTAAATGGGAGAGTACTCTCTGTCGCTTAATAGGGGAATTTAAGCCTCTGACATTCCAAGTGACGACTTTTAGGAACATTTATAAATCTGATAAAGTAAAAGTTCAATTGAACCATGCATGACAAAGGATATTTCTAAATAGAAAATATAGTGAAGTACAAAGTTAAACATTATGAAAAAACATTTGATGAGAATATGAACAACATATAAAACAACTATTAAATACGAAGATAAGGACTGAAAGAACTTTAGAATATATGTTATAATAAATACGTATTCAAAGATAATATCAATCAGTAGAGCCTTACAAACAATTTTACAATAAGTACGAAAAAATGGGATCTACAGAACAAGAATAATAATGACCAGTAGAACCAGTCAAGCATTTCTTATAATAAGTACAAAGATATGAAATAAAAAACCTATGTAAATTAAGTGAAAAGATAAAGGAAGAAAGGAAAGTAGAGAGAATAAAAGAAAAGAAGATAGAAGATATATTTAGAGGGAAGAGACAAAAGAATTGCACAGGAGAGACAGCATAGAATGAGAATCAATAAAAAAGACCATACCTACAAAAATCCAAAACATGTAAGGAAAGGGGAGGGAGGAGGCCACATGGCAGGATGACATGTCCCGACTCCGCAGGGTCGGGTAAGGAGATTCCAGGAGGCAACGACAAGGTAGACGGGTACATCAAACAAACGGGAGTGGGAACCTGTAAAGAAAAGATATGTTAATGATCATCAAAAAGCATTGCTTAATAAAAACAATCCTTAAAACTTTAAAATAGAAACTAGAGGGACGTAACCTGAAAAAAAATAAGGGATAAGATGCAGCAAGGCAAGTGAACAAGTATAATATGCTAATGCTTAAGAACGCCTTATGATAAACATGTGGAATCAAGAAAAGGAAAAAGATCAGATAACAAGTCTAAGATAAAGTCATTTGAAGCGTGCACTGGAGATATCCATTTTTTCCGGGCAGTGCGCGTTGAGAAAAGTTTGTAGCTTCATTGGATCTTCGTATGTAACAGTATTGTTATTGAAAGTGACTTTGCAGAGGCATGGATGAAATACGCCAAGCCTAGCTCCAATTGAATGCAGGGCCGGGTCTCAATGCTAAGAACTCTTTGCGCCTGTCTGCTGTAGTTTTCACATAGTCTTGAGAGAAGTAGAGATGGGATCCTGAAGAGGAGATATGATTGATGAACTAAACCGCTGATAACACTTTGAGGAGATCTGTGTATTGTAGGAAATATAATATAATTCATCCTGGTTTCCTCATACTTGAGGTTGATGAATGCTGAGGACCTAATCGATGCACACGTTGAAAATTGAGAGGGGTATTCTCAGGGAGGTGCAAGACTGTTGGCAAGAATGTCTTGAGAGAAAGCGGTAGGGTCCGAACCTTCAGAACCCTCCGGTAGACCATAAATGCAAAGATTATTTTGCTGGTTCCTGTGTTCAAGGTTTTCAACTTGATTCTGTAAGGAAGTGATCTGTGAATGGAAGTTTTCAACTTTGGCTATGAATGGGCCCACTTCCACATTGTGTTCTATGTTGGAGATTCATTCTTCCATTTTTGACCAACTTTCCTTCAAGAGTTGCAATTTAAAGTTTGTTTCTTCAACAAATGGGCATAGAGCTTGGATTTCTTCTAAGGGCAGATCCATGGATACAGAAGAGGCTTGTTTTGGTGGGGAAGGAGGATCTTATTTCAGCCTTTTGGATGTTGCTTTATTAGCTGCAGAAAGTACGACTAGTAGAACCCAGCACAGATTGTGTTTTCTTCAGTCTGCCCATACAACACTGTGACGGGCATGAATGCTTTAAACGTTACATAGAATGTCAAGAAAGTAGCCTTGTCTAAGCAGTATTAGCCTTATTAAAAGTGTTGAGCCTTTCGAATGGTAGCATAGGGCAATTCATTGGCTGAAGGGTCAGTCCAAAAATAGTATTATGATCCAAAAAGAGAAATCATAAAAGTCACAGAAAGTACATAAGTTTGGGGAAAAAGAGCAGAAAAAACCTGAGGAAAAATACTGCTTTGCGGTGTGTTGAGCAGATATAGAAGGATAATGTTTCTCAGGAAATAAAGGAAGAGGTGACTATACCACGGAGTCCCACATTTGATATATGTGCATGAAGAAATGTACCTCAGAACGTGGAAGATGGTATTATAAGTTGTAGGCTAAGCAGTAGATAAATGCGCAGCAAGTTGCCGATTCTGTCAGAAATGTCATGAGGATAGAGGCTAAAATGGCGCTCACCAATACCTCTGTATTATTCACAATAAAATTGTACCAAGCAAACGCTGAGTAAAAATGCGCCATATCTGAGGATAGGCATGGGTTAAGTATTTTAGGCAACATCGTTTTCCTCACCGCTCCAATAGGATACAAGATGCACATTGAAATACAGGAGTATCTATTACTTCTGTAATATTCAGAAAAAGTCTGTGCTTCACGAAAGAGAATATGCCGTGTACAAAGATAGAAGACTAGAGTAAGCCATGTTATTTATGAGCCGTAATTTTCTTCACCGCTCTGATACAGAATATAAAATGGCGGGTGCAATCTCCATCACTGGAAGATTAATGAAGCCTAGTCGGCAAAAAAACGAGTAATTTCACATGAAGCTTACATCCTTGTCATCTTAGGAGGTTTGCTATCTTTGCAGGGGTATAATAAAGTCTGTTAATGACGAAGAAATTATCATTTTTCAGACAGGCAGGTATTATATACTTATATAGTGTCTTTATTGATGGCTCGAAAAGGGACTCTATTAAGGGTTCCAAGGGGATAGCAGTGGAGGTGTCAGGGTGACTCTGCGTTAAATGAGTGACTTATCATGGTCATCACTTAAACTTAAGAAAAGTTGATTCTACCTCCACGAAGCAAGATTTGTAATTTATTAAGTCTATCTTCTTTTACTCTGAACAATTACTCTGGATGTCACTCCATGCTCTTCATGAATATATACCAGTGAACCTGACTATAAGGATTGTGTCCCTATGATATATCTTTTTTGCCTTGAAAAAGTCTCCAAAGAGACGAAACACGTGTCGGCAGGACAAGCTGGAAATATTTTTAATGTTTATGAAATAAAGATTTGAAGTCTAACGCTTGGCTCTGGATCCGTACTTTGGAAGTCCATTTCCTATCAATGAACTGTAATCTGTAAACTTGTGATAATTACTTAGATCATTACATATTTTGTGAGAGTGCTTGACAAATGCCTGTTCTTTTTTTGTTTTTTAAGAGTTCCAAGGGGGTTTGATTCCAAGCTGCCTCCAAGGAAGGAATCTCTAGGTCTTCATCTTCTAATAGGTAGTGGTGCCATATTGAGATTTCCTTCTTTATTGGGGGGGCAGATTGACACAGCCTCTCAATTACCCCCTTTCCTCTAACTTCCTCCCTTTCCACGTCATACCATGGCTTTAACTGTAGATATTTAAATCTAGATAGTCTTGTGTCTATCTTAGCTCTCAAGTATTCCCACTGGTGAACTCCCTCGGAGTCCACCAGCTCAATCCAGGTGTTAATACCTGCCCTCTTTACAGGTACCGCCAGACTGTCTCTCAGGCACTCCGGAGTTCCGGGTGTCTCCCAGATGGGAGCGAGGTCCGAATAGTAGCCTACCCCCCAATTGAGTTGCGCCCTGTGCCACAACTGCAGAGCTGCACACAGAACCTTCAGGCGTACCTGCTTAAAGAATCTTGGGGACCCAAACTTATACAGAAAGGCCTCACCTCTTTCGCCCGCTTCGACTCTCACCATCTCCCCCAGCAACCTACCCCAGGCTGACTCATCTGGTTTTGCAAGTAGAATCCGTATGCTATTAAACTGGAATGCTACTGCATATAAACCGATATCCGGAAGGGCCATCCCGCCTTTGAAGAGCCTCCATCTAAGTTTTTTCCAGGCCAGTCGGACCCCTTTGTCCCCCCACACGAAGCTCCCAATCTTGCTCTGCACCTTGATAATGCTCTTTTTCAGGAAGGTTAAAGGTATAGTGGTAAATATATATGAAAGCTTAGGGAGAATAACCATCTTTACCAGGTTGATTTTCCCGTAAATGGTTAAGGGAAGATTTCTCCATCTACTAAAAAGACGCTCTATTTCTTTGGTCACTCTATTTAGATTAATCTGGGGGATGTTTTCCAGGTTTTTCACGATATAAATCCCTAGATATCTAAACTCTGTACTAACTGATCCCCTCCACTGATCCAGGTTCCAACACATTACCTCTGTTTTTAATCTGTTGACAGCATAGCCTGACATAGACCCAAATTCAGCCAATAACTCCTCAACCCGAGGAATGGCCACCTCCGGGTCACTTGTATATAATATCAGGTCGTCTGCAAAGAGAGCTAATTTAGAACTATATTCTTCTGATCTATAGGGGCTAATTGATTCATTTAACCTTATAGCTTGCGCCAAGGGTTCTATGTATATGTTAAATAAAAGGGGCGAAGTCGGACACCCCTGCCTGGTTCCTCGCTGGATGTTAATACTCGTTGTTAATAGACCATTCAAGAGAATTCGGACAGAGGCTCCCTGATAGCAATTTTGTAAGGTTTGGATAAAAATGGGACCAAAACCCATTACCTCCAAAACTTCCCAGAGGTACACCCAGCAGACTCTGTCAAACGCCTTGGCCGCGTCCAAAGCAACTACGGCAAGGGGATCAGATCTCTGAGTGGCAAGATCTATATTGCCTATTTCAGTTGTGTCTGCTCCTGGATGTACCTTCCAGTCACAAAACCCTTCTGATCTTTATGTATCAGCTTGGGGACCAGTTTTGCCAATCTCCCTGCCAATATGCCCATAAAGATCTTATAATCGGCATTTAGCAGGGAAATTGGATGATATGAATCTGCCCGTAAAGGATCCTAGCCTGGCTTTAAAATTAAAACAATTGTTGCCTCCTTCCATGAATTGGGTACTCTGCCAGCAAGACAATAGACTGAGTTAAAGATAGTACCCAGTCAGGAGACAGCTCTTCTGTAAGATGTTTATATATTTCACTTGGGAGTGAATCAGAGCCAGCAGCTTTTTTCATGCTTAGATTTTTTAAATCTTCTCTTTAATTTCCTCCAAAGTGAAAGGGGCATCCAGGCTGTTCCTGCTCTCCTCTGACAAGGAGGGCAGCAGCTTATTACTCAGCTACAAGCGAATGGAACGTGGGGATGGAGCCAAATCCTCTTTATAGAGGTCCGAAAAAAGTGAAAGAAGGCAGGTTTGCATATTCTCATTTCCGCATCATGTCTCTCCATTACCATTAACAAACAGTTCTTTAATATCATTTCTGGTACAGTCAACTTTGGCTTTCCATGCCAGTGAGGCTCCTTCTTTCTCCCCATACTCGAAATTCTGCATATTTCTAGCGTTCCAAAGCGCTCTACACCTTGCATCCAATTTCCCTCTATACTGCTGGCTTGCTTCGTCCAAGTCTTGCAGGTCTTGAGAAAAATGTTCTGAGTCCCCGTTCTTTAGACCATTTCTCTCCTTCTCCAGCTGACTTATTCTTTCCTCAAATGTTGTTAATAGCCCAGCCTCTGCCCTATTCTTGGAGCATATGATGCCATGTAGCCTCCCCCTTAGGCTTGCCTTGTAGGCATCCCAGATAAAATCCATAGTTGAGGATCCCATATTTAAAGGAATAAATTCTAAAGAGAAAGACTTCATAGTCTCGATCACTTCTGGGTCGGAAAGCATGGCCCTATTTAGCATCCATCTTGACTGTGACTGCGACCCTTTATTCTGATACGTAAACTGCAATGGTGCATGGTCTGAGAGGTGGCTTGGCATAACTGAAATCCCCTCTATATCATTCAAAATGTTTATATCTGTAAAAAACATAATTGATCCTAGAGGAGTGACCATATTTCTTACTATAGAACGTAAAGCCTGTTGTTCACCCTTCAGAGCTCTCCATGCATCAATCAGATCTAAATATTGAATCATGTTTAATAATGCACAACAAATCTTTGGAGCACCTACATAGTTACTCAAATTAGACCTGTCTTTTGAAGGATCCAACAGGACATTAAAATCCCCACTCAATATATAAGGAGGTGACTCCAGTGTCAATATTGATTGCAATTTAAGTATATAGGTTGGATCATCTACATTGGGACTGTAGAACAAAGCACAGACTACATCCATGTTGTTTAATGTGATTTGAGCCACTAACCCCCTCCCAGAGAAGTCTGATTGTGATTTTTTGATGGAGCATAGGGCACCTTGTTTTACCAGGATTGCCACACCCCTACTGTGAGACGTCTTTTGCGACACACTAAAACATTTTATCCAAGGGACTTTGGAACAGATTAAACAACTTTCTGTAAAACTCAAGTGTTTCTCTTGCAGTATACAAACGTGGGCAGAGGACAGTTCCAGATATTTAAGGATTAACCTTTGCCTCCAGGGACACCTCAACCCATTCAAGTTCCAAGAGATAAAGATGGTCCTTCTATCCCTTAGGCCTTGGTTTCCTACCATTTCCCCAATCTACCCCCAATCTACCTGAATGACCTGCATGGCTGTCACCCCTGCGTGGCAGAATGCATTATGAGCTAAGGTGAGATGAGATTGTTTTTCATTTTTTACCCAATGCTCCCCACCTGTGTGCCTCCCCTCACCCCCCTCCCCAAGCCCCCTGTGCCTGTGCCCCCTCTTCTTATGAGGAACCCTCCCTTCCAATAGGCAAAGCCTATTTAGCTCCTCCTCCCCCCTGAGATGCCAAAACCTAAATTGACTGAGTTCCTGCCAGTTCCAGTGAAATCAAGAGCGTTTTCCTCACTTACCTCCCCCCTACTTCTTCGTCCCCCGTTCCTCCTTATTCTTTGCGATGAGGGTGTCAGCTTCCTCGCCTGATTTTATCTGGTGCATGTGATTGTTCCACTTCACACAAAGTAGTGCTGGGAACTTCAACTGTGCTTTGGCCCCCATACCATTCAGCTCCTCCAACCTTTTCCCCAACTCCCACTGTCTAGTCGGGGTTACATGAGAGATATCTGATCTAATTTGGTAGGAGAAGGGATTAGAGCTATTGAATGAGATGGAGCCTTGTTTTAGGGCAGAGGACAGGATCTGCTCTTTGACTAAATATGTTAAAAAAATTAACCAAAATCTTCCTTCGTTTTTGCTTAGAAGGGTTCCTTCTGAATGGATCGCGATGCACCCTTTGGATTTCATGCTCTAGATCCACTTCTTGCGCTCCTTTCAAGACAGTTCCTTCTAACAGAGAAATTACAAACCCCTTAATATCGAACCCCTCCAGGGCTTCAGGAATATTTAAAAGCCTTAGGTTATTCCGCCAAGAATGATTTTCCAGGCGTTCAAGGTCGTCTTTCAGTTCTGTATTCTGAGTGGATAGTTTAGCTACTTCTGCTTCGGTAGACCACATAGAGTCCTTCATCTTCGGGATTTCTCCCTCCAAAGCCTCGCTTCTTAATGTAATCTCGTCCAATCTTTTTGTTAATATTTCACAGGAGGCTTGAACTGCTGCCTGGTTGGCCTCCGAGATTAGGATCCTACTCATCATCTCTGCTTCATTGTTCTCAGAAACTGTGAATCTGGAAGCTATTTCATCCTTCATTACCAAAAGGATATCCGCCAGGGAGAGTGACGTTGTTTCAGGTTTTCCTGCTATGTCTGCTGCACCATTGTTGTTAATACCACTGAACTCTACAATTCCTTGTTGCTCCAAATTACAAGCACCAAACAACTCCGTAGAGGAACTTTCAGGATCGTTGCTTTCCAAAACTGAATATTTATTCGTCAAACTTACTGCTGGATGCATCATTATCGGGGCTATATCCACTTGCTGATCCTTCGCCCCTTTGTACTCTGAACTTATAGTGCTGGCAGTGTTGGATGCCCCCTTGATTATATTTTCTACAATATCACCTTCGTGATTTAATAAAGAGGGGGAAGTTGAGGTGGTAGTGGTAGACATAACTTTATAAAGAGTTTTAAGCAAGGGAGTGATTTTAATCTTTGGAGAAGAAAACCTCATCTTACCCTTTCCCTTTCTTTTTTCAACATTTTCTCCTTTTTTGTTTTTTGACTCGGAGCCTTTGTCGGGGTGACACCCTATGACTTTACCTCGTCTGATGCGAGCCCTTACTTCTGAGACAGGGGGGAAATACGCGGAAGGTAGACCGTTTTTTTGTCTAGGGCGTCAAAAACTGACCTAGCAGGGAGGGCGTATCTGTTCGCTTTAGGAGCCAGAACCCCTTTTGGCAGTGCCACTTCCGTGCTACTGGGGCTATCCAGCCTAGCAGAACTACCAATACTAAGCCCCCCTTCCATATCCATCCATTTACCTGATGCCTCAGAGACTGTCACCCCCTTTCTTTAGACCTGATAATTTTTACAGGGGGTTGCACTCTCTTGGAAGTTTTCCCAGTAATGTAGCCTTCGAGGGGGAAAGAAGGATGGCGACTCCCTCCCTCAGTGCTGGTATCCACTGTGAGGGCTGGGCAAAAACTCACACTCTCCCCCGCTATCACTGCCGTCTCTGCCGTGTCCGTGAACGAGCCAGCGCTGCCTCTGGCTCTGCCTCTCACGACCCGGAAAAGGAAGAGAGCCGAGTTGCGTCTCCTTCGCTTGGGCTGCTTCCTCCCACCACCAGTGCCAGCCGCTGCTCCTGTTTCTGACTCCACCCGGACCGCCTTCTGCTTCTGCGCTGCACGGGGGTCTGAGGCCGTAAAAAACATGCTCCAGCATCATAACAAGTAAATTTTTTTTTTACAAAATACGAAATATAACTTTCAATATACGAATCTAGCAGGAACACAGAAAGGCTAACTAGAAAGAGATCTCATGGGGGAGCTGAGATGCAGCAGTTCAGCTGGCGGCCGCCATGTCCTCCTGATTGCTGAATATCGAGGATAGGCCCTGAGAGAGGCATTTCTAAGCTAGTAATGACAAAACCACCTTTACCACAGGAAAGGGTTTGTCATCATGAATCCAATTATAGGAAACAGCGCCACTTCAATCCACTATCACAGCCAGAAGTAATTTTAACCATTTCCCCATGTAATCTATGGGAAGAGCAAACCTCATAGGTAGCAAAACCAGACATGGGTATTCCTTACTACCTGGGCAGGAAACACGTGTACCTGCCTGACCGATCACCTACCACTTGCTTCACCCCTTAAGATGTACCCTTGGGGTGCTCTCATGATAGTGAAAGGTCCTCTTAGGATGGCTAGTGATTAGGAAAGGTTAACCTGAGGAGAAGCACAATTGGCGCACACAGATCTGCAATGGCAGGCTGAACACATGTTCAAGCACCTTATTGGTGCAAGTGTGCAGACCGGCTTGCAATGGCAGTCTGGACACATGTTTAAACACATCATTGGTGTCAGTGAACAGACCTGCTTGCAATGACCGTCTGAACACATGTTTAAGTACATAATTGGTGCCAGTGCACCGACACTTGTTCAAACACATCACTGGCACCAGCATGCACACTGGCCTGCGATGGCAAGCTGGGGACCTGTTTTACAAACTACAGGTAAGCACCACTTCCTACCATGGGTAGGAAGGGTGCGCGAACTTTCACTCAGCATTTACAATGAGAAAGTGCCCCAAGCCCCTTGTGCCACAACAAAAGAATCAGCAAAGCCCGGGTGGTGTCCCATGGGGAGAGCCAACCCCCTAGGTGGGGAAAGCCCAAATAGGGGTTCTTCCCTACCCAGGTAGCGAACACACAGGTATACCTATCAGGTCAATCCTTACCCCGAGCTTCACACCTCAGGACTTACCCTAGGGCGACTCTGGTGATAGGAAAATGCCCCCTCAGGGTTGGCTAATGAGTGGTAACAGCCAACCTGAGCATGCTACATGTTTGGCAGGCTATTCAGGTGGGTGACCCAAACTGTGCTGCGTCCCAATACTTGCCAGCGCATTACCAGCCCTAGGTATGTGGTGTACCTTTTTAGAAGGGTGCTCACAGTCAAGACACCTAAACCAATCAAGTAAGCACCCTTTCTTGGCATCTGTAGGAAGGGAACATGCACTTTCCTGCTGCAGTGCAGTGGGAAATTGCCTAGAGTCCTAAGGTCATGAAAAGAGAGTCTGCAAAAACCAGGAGGACAAAAAGTAAAAGGTTTTAGTGAAATCCCTCTGAGAAGGGCCATGTCCAATACAAACACCCAGAATGTGATTGGGGAACAGGAACATAATCAACATTTAAGTTGCAAATACCCCTTTGGTTTGCCATGATACCCAAACTAACATAGAAGCAAGTGCAGCAAACTAAAATGAAGACACACAGGGTCTTATTTGTGAAGGCCCTGCTTCCCCTTTGCACTTCAGAAAGTGGTTCATGTGTGATGCAGGGCTCTCATAAAGTTTTATGAAGCCTTGCAAAGCCTCCCAGCATGGCTTTGAGTGGCCTCATAAATCATTAGTTAGACAACACAGAGAAAATCGTTTGTGTCACCTTACTCTGTGCCCAGGCGGCATTGCATAGGGATTGCAGTGGATTTTCTTATGCAACACCAAGGGAGTCCGACAGTGCTACAGATTTACAAAGTGGTGAAAAAACCTGGGAATGTGTCAAATCCGTACAACTCCCGAGGTGAGCCGTAACGAGGAGAAATATGTTAATTTCTCCTCGTTTTTTCCTCTTTCAATTTGTGTGCTAGATTCTGCAGTACAAATAGAAAGAGGAAAACACCTCACAGGATTGTTTTTGTGCCAAAAGGTGCCCCTTCCTGCACAGAAACAATCCTGCCTGCAACTGAGGCACCCTTGCACAGTGGTGCAAGGGTGCCTTCGTTGGTCCTAAGCTGCTAAAATGGCACAGGCACAGGCAGAAAGGACATAAATGCACGGTATTGCTTAAATATGGTGCATTCCTGACCTTTTACTTTGGAGTTGAGCCATAATTGAGCCCCATGAAATTAAAAATATGGTGTCAGTCTTAAATCAATAGACAATTGTTTTTATACATTATTGAGTAATTTACATAGTACAAATGTTTTTTTAACTTTAGGAAATTCCAGTCCTCATTAAATGAGCAGAATAATAATATTTTGTTGAGGAATACTTGACACTTTCTACTCAGGGAGCATAAACTATCCTGTGATTGATAGTTACATGAAGTCTGGAGTTTTAAAAACTACGCCTTAGGGCTAATGTCAGTTTTGTTATTAATCAAAGTTGTGTTCAGATCCGAATCAATATTAGGCTGATATAAGAAAGACCTGTCAGATGAAGATGAGATGCATGGAAGCAAAAGCTCTAACCAAATGTGGCATTGTGTCGTTGTCTGTGGAAGATGCAATAGCTGCATAACACGCTTGCTGTTCTGTTCATTGATTTGTTTACTTTACAGAGAAAAGCAGGCGAGCCCTACAAGATAATTGGTTCAATCTTTGATTGTCTCACAGTGACATCGGTTTTTCAGATTCGACAAGTGCACTTTCCACTTTTTTTCACATGGGAAAATAGTTCCTAAATATGAATAGGTCCTAAATATGAAAAAGGACATGAATGTTGTGTTTGTTATTTGGTGATTGATTTGATTTTGACCATGTAAATCCAAATTTCTTTCTTCAGAAGAGCTAGGTATTAGTTTTCTCAACATTTAATTTAAGGTAATTCTTTGCTGTTAAATGCATCTAAACACTTTCATAATCTTCGTAACCCATGTGACTGGATGCAATTAATACAAAATCCCCTCAGTCTGATAGATCTGAGGGCATTCAGACAAAATATCGAATTTTAAATATTGAATTGCAGAAATAGCAGAAAAAATTTGTGATACAATATTAATGTGATGCAGACATAGCGTGGACATATCGTTTGCAAGAATATTTGTTGTTCTTAACATCATTTTCAATAATATAGTTATAAAAATATAGTTTTGAAATATCTTTATGTGTTTTAGTTAATCTATTACAATTATGTGTTATTATTGTTTATATAATTGTTACTAATATTTTTTAATATAGTTTGAAATTTTAGGTGACTCATCATTTTTAATGTACTTGTTAATAGTAATTTAAATTGTTGTAGCAGGTTGCTAGGTTTGTAGGGGTGTAGGGTGTGAAGTTAATTAAATATAATTAATTAACAATAACGATAACAACAACAAATATGAATTAGTTAATTGATTATTAATTATGTTAATTGTGTAATAATGATAATTTTAAGTTATAAATTATGTGCCTTTTGCTGGGTTTGTAGGGGTTTAGGGTGGGAAGTTAATTAATAATTAATTGACAATTTATTTGTAATTATTTAATTGATTGTTAATTTTGAAAATAGTGTATTTGTATGGGTGTAGGGTGGGAAGTTAATTATTAATTAACTAATCATGTATTATTAATTAATCAATATTTATTTGATTATTAATTATGTTTATTGTGGCATATTTATTTTACTTACATTGGATGAGTGGACTTCTAGGTTTGTGGGGCTATATTGTGGTAAGTTAATTAAGTAATACATACATTACTACTTTTTCAATTGAGAATTAATTGTTACATTGTTCAATAATCATGTTAATTAGTTAATTATTTTCTATTTTTACATATATTTTTTGGGGGTTAAATATTAATTAGGTTCATATTAAGAAGTACATATTTCTTATAAATTAATAGAGTTATGTTTCATATATGTTATGTGCTTGAAGTAAAAAAGTACTTTTACCTACTGTTGCAAACACTAGAGTGGGAATTGTAAATGTTACCTGTTAACACTTTCCCTGTTTTCTCTGTTTCCCTTTTATTTGTTTACTCTGTCTTCCCCTTTTTCAGGTTTTACTTCCCCTTAATGACTGGTCCATAGTAGGTCAGGGAGGTAGTATATAAGTATCTCCCACACCTAGAACTAGTGCTTGGCTTTATAGTAACTCTTGTTTCAGGCCCCTAGTGAACGCTGGAGCGTCTCTCTCTGTTCCCCTGTTTATCTCCTTGCTTCCCTCTTACCACCTGGAGAACGCGGCAACCGCCGCTAGCTAACATTGCAAACGCGGCTGGGGCGTGAGATACTCTGACCACGGCAACCGCCGCTACAACATTGTACCCGCGGCTGGAAGCGTGAGGTTAACAGAACGCGGCAACCGCCGTTTGATTTTGAAAATTCGCGGTCGGAACCGGATGGAAATGCAGGCGCAGCAACAGCCGCCTGAACTTCAATCGCAGCTGGAGCCGCAAGGAAATCCAAGACTCGGCAAAGAGTGCTTTACATTGAAGTGCTGCCAAAGCCACAAGGAAGTCCAAGACGCAGCAACCGCCGCTTGACATTGATGCGCGGCCAAAGCCACATAATAAGGAAATGCAACTGGAGCCGCAAGGCAACACAAACGCGGCAACCGCCGATTGACATTGAAACGCAGCCGGAGCGGCAGAGACAGATCAAACACGGCAATCACCGCTTAAAATCTTTAGCCCGGTAAGAGCCGCAAGGGTAAATGACAACGTGGTGAAGAAACCACGTCTGATTCAAGGTTTTCTAAGGATTTAGAAAAGACATTAAACAAGATTGATGTATCCCCTTGGTTAGAAGAACCTGAGTGCCATATGATTGGGGTCTGCTTATCATGGGGAACAATTATACGTTCTGACATATTAAGAGAGCAGGTACTACAATGGGTACATTCTTCTGCTTTGGTAAGCCACCCTGGCATTACAAAAACTAACGACATCAGTAACAGATGGTTTTGGTGGGACACTATGGCAAAAGATGTACAGAGTTATGTTTCATCTTGTCCTGTATGCTCCACACAGAAAATCCCTCGTACTTCCCCAGAAGGGTTTTTACACCCTCATCCAGTTCCCCCTCATCCCTGGCATACAGTGAGTAATAATTTTATCACCGATCTCCCCAAGAGGAAGGATCTACCACTATACTTGTCATAGTGGACTCTTTTACCAAGACAGCGCATTTTGTGCCCCTACCCAAAGTCCTGACTGCTAGTGAGCTATTAGCTATTTTCATACACAAAGTGATCCGTCTTCACGGAATACCTTCAGTTCTGGTGTTGGACAGGGGTCCTCAGTTTGTTTCTAAATTATGGAACGAAACAGGCTCCGCTCTGCAAATGGACCTCCATCTGTCCTCAGCGTATCATCCACAAACTGAAGGACAGACGGAGAGGGTGAACCAGACCATGGAACATTATTTACGTTGTTTATTGGCCACTTTAACTAGTAATTGGGTTAAAGCATTACCCATAGCAGAGTTTGTGTATAATAACAGTATTCACTCTGCCATAGTGATGTCCCCTTTCTATTGCTCCATGGGTTTTCATCCCAGAACTGTGCCCTTACAACGCACACTTAAGGTCCCATCAGTAGAAACCTTGTGTACTAACTTAAAAGGAATATGGAAGGCAGCATATTCCCAGTCACAGGTGACCAGAGACAAGATGAAAAAAGTAGCAGATAAACATTGGCGTCCTGCACCTGAGTATGTCATTGGAGATAAAGTATGGCTGTCCTAAAAATACTTGAAACTACCAGGCCCAAAAAAGTTACAATCACGTTATGTAGGTCCATTCAAGATAACACAGATTATTAATCCAGTGGCCATGAAACTAGCATTACCAGAAGAGTATTGTATACATCCTGTATTCCACACGTCTCTTTTGAAACCTTTTATTTCTTCCGCCCATGCCATGGTACCACCCCCTCCTTTACTGATCAATAATCAAGATGAATACAAGGTAAATCTTATTCTGGATTCACATAGAAGAGGTGGGAAATTGTACTATCTAGTGGATTGGAAGGGATACTCTCAGGAAGAACGTTCTTGGGAACCTGCCAAATTTGTTCATGCTCCTCTATTGGGACGGAGGTTCCATGCTAGTCACCCCACAAAACCTCGCCCTGTGAGTAGAGCCTTAAGGGGGAGATAATGTTACCACTTTCCCGGTTTTCTCTGTTTCCCTTTTATTTGTTTACTCTGTCTCCCCCTTTACCTTGGTTTACTTCCCCTTAATGACTGGTCCATAGTAAGTCAGGTGAGAGAGGAGGTAGTATATAAGTCCCTCCCATACCTGGAACTAGTGCTTAGCTTTATAGTAACTCTTGTTTCAGGTCCGGATTGTACGCTGGAGTGTCTCTCTCTGTTTCCCTGTTTTTCTCCTTGCTTCCCTCTTGCCACTTGGAGCACGCGGCTACCGCTGCTAGCTAACATTGCAAACGCGGCTGGCTCTGCAAGATACTCTGACTGCGGCAACCGCCGCCACAACATTGTACCAGCGGCCAGAACCGCAAGGTTGACAGAACGCGGCATCCGCCATTTGATTTTGAAAATACGTGTTCGGAACCGAAAGGAAATCCAAGCGTGGCAACTGCCCCCTGAACTTGAATTGCGGCCGGAGCCGCAAGGAAATCCAAGACGCGGCAACAGCCGCTTGACATTGAACTGCTGCCGAAGCCGCAAGGAAATTCAAGACGTGGCAACAGCAGCTTAATAAGAAAATGCGGCTGTAGACGCAAGGTAACACAAATGCAGCAACTACCGCTTGACATTGAAACGCCAGCCAGAGCCGCGAGGCAGATCAAACGCGGCAATCGCCGCTTAATATTGTAAGTGCCGTAGGAGCCACGAGGGTTAATGACAACACGGAGAAGAAACCGCGTCTGTTTCATGAACGCGGCAGGAGCAGCTAAGCCTACAGAAGTACCATTTGTTTAGTGCTTAAAGATCTTACTATTTGTTACTATAGTGCGAGACTCTGTCTTCCCAGGGGGAAGCCTCGCCATACCTTAATTCCTTTTCTCCACTCACAGAGGCGCACTGCAGGAGCCGGCGGCACAGCCTCCAACGCTATCCCTTGATTCCTTTTATTTGCTTACAGAGGTGCACGGCAAAAGCCGGCGGCACTGCCTCCCACGCAAGATATCTCAAGACTTTGTTTTGTTGTTTGCGCTATATTGGACCAATGGGAACATTCCTTTTCAGTGGACATTATCCTACCGTACCATAAGGCGTTTATTTAGGGTAAGAGTATACTTCTGGTTTTCTTTACTCCTGCAATGCATACGAAGTACTTATTGTACCTTATTTGATTCACACCTTTTTCCAAAAACAATCTCTTAACTTTCTGTTTTCCAGGACCTACTGAAGGTCATCCCGCAGACGCCATCTGATTCCCTTTTCCTTTGGTCAGGATCCCCTGTTGACGTCTAACCTATTGCCATCCATTCACATCCCAAAACACCTCGTGAGTGAGAAGACCGGCAAAACAGTACTTCTTGAAATGCAGGGTGTCGGCGACCTCTCGATGAGCCACGAAGAGCCTGCATCTACAGGCATTGGTTCTGAATGTCAGTGCGGGAGTCGTCGGGCCCTTGAAGCCCCACGCGTTGCAGATTGAAGTCCCCAAGTGTAGCAGTGCGCCGTGCGATGCCCTCAGGTCTCAGTACAGGCAGCAGCTTGGTGACGGTCATCTAGTGGTGTCGGTGAGTCCAGGGCGATTTAGAAAAGGGGGTGGTGATGAACAGAGTGTCTGAGTTAAACAGACCACTCTTACCCAGTCCAAAGATCAGGGCTTGATCCATCACCGTTATTTATCTCACTGCCCCATCCCAGCTCAGAACCTGGCTATATGCAAATCAGTCTGTCCCTGGCCCAGTGCATCATGGGAACAGGGCAGACTAAACTACCAAGCCAATTCTTCACCAGAAAGGAGACAAGCTACCGGGGACCGGTTTCTGGCATTTCAGCCTTCTTCGGCCCGGCTTGCTTGAATCCTGATGGAGCAGTGAGAAAGGGACTCATGTCTGAGTATACCCTGCCACACCTATAGTGGCCAAAAACGATTTAGAAAAGGGGGTGGTGATGAACAGAGTGTCTGAGTTAAACAGACCACTCTTACCCAGTCCAAAGATCAGGGCTTGATCCATCACCGTTATTTATCTCACTGCCCCATCCCAGCTCAGAACCTGGCTATATGCAAATCAGTCTGTCCCTGGCCCAGTGCATCATGGGAACAGGGCAGACTAAACTACCAAGCCAATTCTTCACCAGAAAGGAGACAAGCTACCGGGGACCGGTTTCTGGCATTTCAGCCTTCTTCGGCCCGGCTTGCTTGAATCCTGATGGAGCAGTGAGAAAGGGACTCATGTCTGAGTATACCCTGCCACATCTATAGTGGCCAAAAACGATTTAGAAAAGGGGGTGGTGATGAACAGAGTGTCTGAGTTAAACAGACCACTCTTACCCAGTCCAAAGATCAGGGCTTGATCCATCACCGTTATTTATCTCACTGCCCCAAACACCTCGTGAGTGAGAAGACCGGCAAAACAGTACTTCTTGAAATGCAGGGTGTCGGCGACCTCTCGATGAGCCACGAAGAGCCTGCATCTACAGGCATTGGTTCTGAATGTCAGTGCGGGAGTCGTCGGGCCCTTGAAGCCCCACGCGTTGCAAATTGAAGTCCCCAAGTGTAGCAGTGCGCCGTGCGATGCCCTCAGGTCTCAGTACAGGCAGCAGCTTGGTTACCTTCTACTTAAAGGCTGCCCTCGAGCTCCTGTGGGCTGACGAGCTCGTGGAGAGGCACCTGCGCGCCTGGAGAGATACTACGTTCCAAGGATACGGCAGCCTGCTCAGCAACCCCAAATCATTTTGCCTAATCTCTGCTGAAGACGGATAATAATCCAGAAACACGTGTCCAGAGATGGCCAGCACTAATCTGCACCCACCTGGTGAAACACTCGAATGACTTTGCAAGTGTACTCGCTTGTCGGACTGCATCAACCATGATGCTTAGGGGCGACTCTGCTGGGAGGTGAAGCAGTGTGCTCCCACACCTACCTTCTACTTAAAGGCTGCCCTCGAGCCGCTGTGGGCTGACGAGCTCGTGGAGAGGCACCTGCGCGCCTGGAGAGATACTACGTTCCAAGGATACGGCAGCCTGCTCAGCAACCCCAAATCATTTTGCCTAATCTCTGCTGAAGACGGATAATAATCCAGAAACACGTGTCCAGAGATGGCCAGCACTAATCTGCACCCACCTGGTGAAACACTCGAATGACTTTGCAAGTGTACTCGCTTGTCGGACTGCATCAACCATGATGCTTAGGGGCGACTCTGCTGGGAGGTGAAGCAGTGTGCTCCCACACCTACCTTCTACTTAAAGGCTGCCCTCGAGCCGCTGTGGGCTGACGAGCTCGTGGAGAGGCACCTGCGCGCCTGGAGAGATACTACGTTCCAAGGATACGGCAGCCTGCTCAGCAACCCCAAATCATTTTGCCTAATCTCTGCTGAAGACGGATAATAATCCAGAAACACGTGTCCAGAGATGGCCAGCACTAATCTGCACCCACCTGGTGAAACACTCGAATGACTTTGCAAGTGTACTCGCTTGTCGGACTGCATCAACCATGATGCTTAGGGGCGACTCTGCTGGGAGGTGAAGCAGTGTGCTCCCACACCTACCTTCTACTTAAAGGCTGCCCTCGAGCCGCTGTGGGCTGACGAGCTCGTGGAGAGGCACCTGCGCGCCTGGAGAGATACTACGTTCCAAGGATACGGCAGCCTGCTCAGCAACCCCAAATCATTTTGCCTAATCTCTGCTGAAGACGGATAATAATCCAGAAACACGTGTCCAGAGATGGCCAGCACTAATCTGCACCCACCTGGTGAAACACTCGAATGACTTTGCAAGTGTACTCGCTTGTCGGACTGCATCAACCATGATGCTTAGGGGTGACTCTGCTGGGAGGTGAAGCAGTGTGCTCCCACACCTACCTTCTACTTAAAGGCTGCCCTCGAGCCGCTGTGGGCTGACGAGCTCGTGGAGAGGCACCTGCGCGCCTGGAGAGATACTACGTTCCAAGGATACGGCAGCCTGCTCAGCAACCCCAAATCATTTTGCCTAATCTCTGCTGAAGACGGATAATAATCCAGAAACACGTGTCCAGAGATGGCCAGCACTAATCTGCACCCACCTGGTGAAACACTCAAATGACTTTGCAAGTGTACTCGCTTGTCGGACTGCATCAACCATGATGCTTAGGGGCGACTCTGCTGGGAGGTGAAGCAGTGTGCTCCCACACCTACCTTCTACTTAAAGGCTGCCCTCGAGCCGCTGTGGGCTGACGAGCTCGTGGAGAGGCACCTGCGCGCCTGGAGAGATACTACGTTCCAAGGATACGGCAGCCTGCTCAGCAACCCCAAATCATTTTGCCTAATCTCTGCTGAAGACGGATAATAATCCAGAAACACGTGTCCAGAGATGGCCAGCACTAATCTGCACCCACCTGGTGAAACACTCAAATGACTTTGCAAGTGTACTCGCTTGTCGGACTGCATCAACCATGATGCTTAGGGGCGACTCTGCTGGGAGGTGAAGCAGTGTGCTCCCACACCTACCTTCTACTTAAAGGCTGCCCTCGAGCCGCTGTGGGCTGACGAGCTCGTGGAGAGGCACCTGCGCGCCTGGAGAGATACTACGTTCCAAGGATACGGCAGCCTGCTCAGCAACCCCAAATCATTTTGCCTAATCTCTGCTGAAGACGGATAATAATCCAGAAACACGTGTCCAGAGATGGCCAGCACTAATCTGCACCCACCTGGTGAAACACTCGAATGACTTTGCAAGTGTACTCGCTTGTCGGACTGCATCAACCATGATGCTTAGGGGCGACTCTGCTGGGAGGTGAAGCAGTGTGCTCCCACACCTACCTTCTACTTAAAGGCTGCCCTCGAGCCGCTGTGGGCTGACGAGCTCGTGGAGAGGCACCTGCGCGCCTGGAGAGATACTACGTTCCAAGGATACGGCAGCCTGCTCAGCAACCCCAAATCATTTTGCCTAATCTCTGCTGAAGACGGATAATAATCCAGAAACACGTGTCCAGAGATGGCCAGCACTAATCTGCACCCACCTGGTGAGACACTCGAATGACTTTGCAAGTGTACTCGCTTGTCGGACTGCATCAACCATGATGCTTAGGGGTGACTCTGCTGGGAGGTGAAGCAGTGTGCTCCCACACCTACCTTCTACTTAAAGGCTGCCCTCGAGCCGCTGTGGGCTGACGAGCTCGTGGAGAGGCACCTGCGCGCCTGGAGAGATACTACGTTCCAAGGATACGGCAGCCTGCTCAGCAACCCCAAATCATTTTGCCTAATCTCTGCTGAAGACGGATAATAATCCAGAAACACGTGTCCAGAGATGGCCAGCACTAATCTGCACCCACCTGGTGAAACACTCGAATGACTTTGCAAGTGTACTCGCTTGTCGGACTGCATCAACCATGATGCTTAGGGGCGACTCTGCTGGGAGGTGAAGCAGTGTGCTCCCACACCTACCTTCTACTTAAAGGCTGCCCTCGAGCCGCTGTGGGCTGACGAGCTCGTGGAGAGGCACCTGCGCGCCTGGAGAGATACTACGTTCCAAGGATACGGCAGCCTGCTCAGCAACCCCAAATCATTTTGCCTAATCTCTGCTGAAGACGGATAATAATCCAGAAACACGTGTCCAGAGATGGCCAGCACTAATCTGCACCCACCTGGTGAAACACTCGAATGACTTTGCAAGTGTACTCGCTTGTCGGACTGCATCAACCATGATGCTTAGGGGCGACTCTGCTGGGAGGTGAAGCAGTGTGCTCCCACACCTACCTTCTACTTAAAGGCTGCCCTCGAGCCGCTGTGGGCTGACGAGCTCGTGGAGAGGCACCTGCGCGCCTGGAGAGATACTACGTTCCAAGGATACGGCAGCCTGCTCAGCAACCCCAAATCATTTTGCCTAATCTCTGCTGAAGACGGATAATAATCCAGAAACACGTGTCCAGAGATGGCCAGCACTAATCTGCACCCACCTGGTGAAACACTCGAATGACTTTGCAAGTGTATTCGCTTGTCGGACTGCATCAACCATGATGCTTAGGGGCGACTCTGCTGGGAGGTGAAGCAGTGTGCTCCCACACCTACCTTCAACAAATCCAAACAGTTCTGGCTGACCGTGGAGTCAAGAAGACCGGCAAAACAGTACCTCTAGAAATGCAGGGTGTCGGCGACCTCTTGAAGAGCCCTGAAGAGCCTGCATCTGCAGGCGTTGGTTCTGGAGATCAGTGCAGGAGTCATCGGGCCTTTGAAGCCACACGTGTTGCAGGTTGAAGTCCTCATGGTTGCAGTCGGGAGCGCTGGCATCAGAGAGAATAGGGCCGAGGTGCGAAGTGTAGCAGTGCGGGGTGTGGTGCCCTCAGGTCTCAGTGCAGGCAGCGGTTTGGTGACGGTCATCCAGTGGCGTCGGTGAGACCAAGGCTGCAGTGTGAAGTGATGCTGTGCTCGTCGCAGTTTGGCAGGTCAGGGTGCAAGCACCATCGTCGTGGTTGCTGAAGCACTGTCATCGCCTGACGAACTGGAGTCGATGGCGTTGGTGTCAGTAGGCCAAGGCTGCAGTGCGGGATGAGGATGGTATGTCGTGTAACTTATTAACAGTGCCCTTGAACCATGGTGCAAGCAGAGGCATCGAGGTCGGTGCAGAGGAGATTCGTCTGGGATACCAAGGCGATGGCTTGAAGCAAGGCAGTGCGGAGTGCAGTGCCCACAGGTCGCGGTGCAAGCAGAGGCTCGGTGGCGCCATCAGTGAGACCAGGGTTGCGCTGAAGCTTTCGGCGGTGCCCTCTGCGATGTCTTCAGAACATGGAGTCAGCAGCAGCCTCGTAGACAGCATCAGGTTGCTTTTTCTTCTGTTGCAGCACAAAACATACAGACCCCAGTGCTGATGGAAGAAGAACTGGAAGTCTTTGCTGGTCCTGAGACTTCTTGAACAGGGAGCAAGCTCTACCTCAAGCCCTTGGATAAACTCACAAAAAGAAATTGCAGAAAGTTCAGTCTAGTCCTTTCACTGCCCAAGACAGAAGCAGCCACGGTAGGCCAACAAAGAAAGCACACTGCAAAGTGGTAGTCCCTCCTCATAGATTCTCCAGCTCTTCTTGGTGGCAGTCTTCTTGGTTCCAAAAGAGTTCTAAAGTTCTGGGGCCTGGGCCCCAATATTTATACCCCAAATTCCTTTGTTCTCTCAGGCAGAGAGTGTATCTGTGCTTAGTCCAAACCTGCCCTGTCCTCTCTGGCCCAGCTTCCTGGTAGGGGATGGAAACAGCATTGTGGAAGGCAGACCAGGCCCATTAATGTGCAAGGAAATCTCCTCCCACTACTATAAATGCAACCCAGGTCTAGTCAGTCCAGCCTTGACCCATCAGACTCTCTGCACATTCTCAGCTCCTGTCACTACAAAGCCAGGCAGTCAATCCACATCCTAGCAGAGGCACACAGGATGGCTAAGCAAGAAAATACCTACTTTCTAAAAGTGGTATTTCAAACACAGAATTTAAAAATCACCTTTACTAAAAGATACATCTGTAGATTCTGAGTTAAGCCATACTAAACTTTATTTTCCTATTTGGTTCCAATGGGAATTTATATTTATAAGATGATATAAACTCCCATGCTTTCCTATGGGTCAGATAGCCTTTCAATAGTGGAGAACAAAATTGGCACTATTTCACTATCAGGACATGCCACACACATCAGGGCATGTCCCACCTTTCACATACACTGTTCCCTGCCCTCAGGGGTACCTTGGGCCTACCTTAGGGGTGACTAATATGAATGAAAAGGGAAGGGTAGGGCCTGGCAATTGGGTGCACTTGCCAAATTGACATATCAGTTACAAACTGCACGCAGACCCTGCAGTGGCAGGCCTGAGTTACCTTTGAAGGGCTGCTTGTGTGGGTGGCACAACCAGTGCTGCAAGCCCACTAGCAGCATTTGATTTACTGACCCTGGGCACACACAGTGCACTGTACTGGGGACTGACTAGTAAATCAAATGACCAATCATGGAATCACCTATCCATAACAACAATTTACAACTGGAGCACTTGCACTTTAACACTGAACAGCAGAGTCCAAGTTCAAGTTCAAAAGCTTTTATTCGATTTGTACATACAAATCATACAAGCAAAAGTACATAATTAAAATATTAAAAATCACCATATGAACTCTCCTAGAGAGGCGAAAAAGGCTAAAGTGCAGCAAATAGTAAATAATCATGTCTCTTTGGGTCAGCATATTATTATAAAATACAAAACGTTCTTACATAAACAAACTGGGGGTCAGTAGGAGTTACTCAATAGGCCTTTCCTGGGAACTGTACATTAAAATTATTAAATAATCATACAATACTGTGGACCTCTATAAATATAGAAAATACCTTAATTACAGAAATTGATATAAATTTTTAAAATTAAAGGCATATATATACAGACAGGAGTGTTAACGGTAATAGCATCATAAAATAATTCCTGGCAGCTGTATAACATAAGTACAGACAGGTAAGTAAAAACATTATTATAGTACAATACTTTTCCTGGCAGCTGTACATTTTAAAATAAAAGTAGCCAAAAAGAAACAAATCTCCTCGTTCTCTAATGAGGATAAAAATATCAATGCTGTTTGTGTAGTACGAATGTTATATTTGATAAAAATTGGCTTAAGGTATTTTAACCTGAGAAACTGAAAGAATTTACAAAAAAGTAAAAAATGGCAACTACTCTGCCGGGAGATACTGTCACACGGGCAGGGTATGTCTGGACTGGTTTTTGTGTTTGGAAAAGCAACCAAGTGGTGAACAATACCCAGTCTGACCCGTGTTAAAACATACTGATGAGAACGACGGGTCACATATACAAGATAGGATTGGAGTCCCGAAGTTAGATTTAAATCTTTGTAAAATTTCACAGTGACAAGATTGCCAACGGTTTTATCTCGCTCAGCTTTACGGAAATTTAGGAACGTTGTCTTGATTTCTTTTTTTGAAATAGAAACAACATTTTCAGGCTCACGGAACACATCAATGTTAAAAAGAAGGAGATACCAGCGGTGAATGTATCTTAACCACAATATACGTGAAGAGCGGTCCAATCCTATACAATCAAGGATAATATCCTGAGTGAATCGAGTCTCTGGCTTAGCCCAAATAGAACGCCACAATAAGAGTGGCCGAACGGCTGCTAAGTCAGAAATGTACTCGATCCCGACTTCTTCATGGATCAGCTGGATGGAGGCAGAAGGGGGAACACATAACAACCTCCTTAAAAACTTATTTTCCTCCTTCTGCAGGGAAATACCCTCGCAGTGTCCCCACACCCCTGCCCCATACAGAGCAGAGGAGACACAACATACATTGTATATGTTCATCATATCTGAGATACTACGTGAGCCAAGTTTAGAAGCAAAACGAAAAATACTGCTAGTAGACCGTAGCATTTTAATTCTAACAGCATCAAATTCCGCATTCCAGGACCCACTGTTGTTATATGTTATTCCCAGATAACAAAAGGACTTAACAGGAGTCAACTTTTCCTTATCTAGGAAAAAAGTATGCTTTACCTGCTTAGCTGCCTGACCACATGACATTACATACGTCTTAGTTTTGTTCACACGTAGCCGCCTAGCTTGAATAAACTGCATAAAATTGTCAATTAGGCGCTGGAGGCCCATCTGTGTTCGGGATAAAAGAACAGCGTCATCCGCATAAAGTAACAGCGGAACAGGTTTACCACCAATCAGGGGGGCATCCGCTGGGATGTCGGCCAAGGAACGGTCAACACCGTTAATAAAAAGGGAAAATAAAAGCGGAGCCAAAACACATCCCTGACGTATGCCCCGGGACACTTTAAAGAACGGGGTACATTCACCAAGGGTGCCATAGCGGACTTTACATGAAAGTTTTTCGTAAAGTCTAGCTAAAAAATGAACTATTTCCCTTGGGGCCCCTACATCAAGCAAAACCTCCCAGAGAATGTTATGGTTAACCAAATCAAAAGCGCTGCTCAAATCAGCAAAACATAAAAAGAGGTTGCCATTTTTAGCCACAGTATATTTATTGATTAAAAGGTCCAGATTTACACATTGATCCAATGTGCCCAGGCCTTTCCGAAAGCCATATTGGACTCTAGTTAAGATGTTAAAATCAGTTGCCCAGTCTTCCAGCCTCATCAGCAAAATCCTACTCATCACCTTTACAGAGGCGTCTAATAGTGAAATTGGACGATAATTAGAGGCCTCTGATTTGTCACCTTTCTTATGTAAAGGAATGATAATCGATTGGCCCCAAGTAGATGGAAATTCGCTTTCAGCCGCACAATTAAAAATCCTCACCAAGATAGGAGCCCATAAGGCCGTTTCATCTTTGTATAGATCCAGCGGGACCCCATCGGGGCCAGGGGCCTTGCCTCCTTTACTTAATGAAAGAGCTTCATGGCATTCTTCTAGTGTTATACCCATCGAGAGGGGCAACCATGGGGTTATATCTGGTGATGGTGACTCAGAAGTTGACCCTTCGGGATTGAATATTTTAGAAAAGTGACTAACCCAATCGCTACATGCCACATAAGAGGTTAGTTCTGGAACATTTTCTTTATTGAGAAACGGGCTATTAATTGTTTCCCAATACAGTTTACTATTTTTAGTCTCAGCAGCCTCCTTCAGCTTATCCCACGCCTCAGTCTGTAATACCCTTTTCCTTTTGTTGATTGCTGTTTTATATCTAGCCCTAAAGTATTGTATGTCCGTCTTGACACGTGGTTTGGTGCCTAAAGCATTCTTTAGATCGCGGAGGGCGACTATACAGGTCTTATCAAACCACCCCTGCTTTGGACCTCTATTGGCTGATGCGGTCTTAGTGAAAATACCATCGAGAACAGCAGAGTCAAAACTGGTAGGTCGGAAAGCAAAAAGACAGGGGAAACACTCCAAAAGAGGCCAAGTCTAACAGTGAATATATATATTCATTGAAAAAACCAAAGGTTACAGGGACGCTATAGTGAGGCTGACAAATACAAAACCTGAAAATTCAGCAGTTAGCTATAACTTGTGCCCCTGCAATGCACTGCTTATGACCTCAAATAGTACATAAATCAAGACATGGTCAGTGACATCACTGATGACATCACTGATGGCATCACCCAGTGAATGTTAGTGTTTTAAAAAAGTTTGAGTGTTAAATATATATAACTAGGTGTATTGATGAATCAGTGGGTGTATGAGTGCCTGTATGGATGATTAAGTGGGTGCGTGGCTCACTCTATAAGTGAGTCAATGTATGGGTGAATGCCACTCACCAACCCATACAGCCACTTACACACAAACTGACAGACTGATACAGACATTCTGTATCAGTCTGTCAGACTGATAAAGATATTCTGTATCAGTCTGTCAGTTTGTGTATACGTGGCTGTATGGGTGATTGATCGGTTGTCTGAGTACCTGTATGGGTGTCTGAGCATCAGTGTGGGTGGATGAGAGGGTGAGTGACTGCCTGCATGTATGAGTGAGTAGATGAGTCTGTGGCTTTATGGGTTAGTGAGTGCTTACGTGAGGGGCTATATAGGTGGGTAGGGTGTGTGTAGAGCTGTGTCAGTGAGTGAATGGATATGTCAGTGGTATATAGATGAGTAGCTGCATATGTGAAAGGCAGTATAGGTTAGTGTTGGAGCATGTATGAGTGACTGTATGTGTGAGTGAGGGATTGTGATGGTGGCTGCATGAGTGAGTGTGTGCTTGTGTCAGTTACTGTATAGGTGAGTGAGTACATGTTTGTATCTGTATGAGTAAGTGAGTGGGTCTGTTTGTATCTGTATGGGTGAGTTAGTGACTGTGTGATTGACTGTATGGGTGAGTGATTAGGTGTGTGAGTAGCTCTATGAGTGACTGACAGTGGGTGTGTGATTGTATGGGTGTATGAGTATATATGTCAGTGGGTGTATTAGTGAGTGAGTGTACGAGTGCCTGCATGGGTGAGTGAGTGGATGTGTCTGTAGACCTATGAAAGATTGAGTGGATATGTAAGTACTGCAATGGGTGTGTTCATGGTTTTGACAATGGTAGTGTGGAAGTTGAAATGGGTGTATTAATGGTTATATTGGGGTGTGAGTGTGTGCATCAGAGATTCTGTTGATGATGTCATTTGAGATGTCATCACTAATGTCATGAGTGATGTCACTGACCATGTCATGAGTGATGTAATATGTAAGGTCATAAGCAGTGCATTGCGGTGGCGCAAGTTATACATTTGTAGAAAAAAGTGTATCTGAAATGCATTTTTCGTCTTCGCGGCGACACCGGGATTTTCGATGGTGTCAGTAGTCGCGAAAATCACATGATTTTGGTAAAGTGATAAACACATATAAAGACATGTTTTATTGTAAGTTTGAGTATAGGTATTTAGTAAGATATTGATTTAACTTTTTCCTTTTCATATATTTGTCAAAAAAAGTACATCTGAGATGGATTTTCTTTTGTCACGAAGCCATCGGTATTCGCAATGACGTTAATGGTCATGATAAGCGCGTGTTTTTGGAGGTGTCACACAGATATACAGGCATGTTTTGTTTGATGGTTGACTCTAGCTGTTTAGTAATATATTGATTAAACTTTCCCCTATGTATACATTTGTCAAAAAAAGTACATCTAAAATGTATTTTACTTCTTCTCAGTGACACTGGAAGTTGCGAGCACATCGGTGGCCATGAATACCACATGTTTTCGGTGAAGTGTAAAACACATATATAGATATATTTACATAAGTCTGAGTGTACCTGTTAAGTAACATATTGTTATTAAGTTTATTTTCCCTACTCATTTGTCAAAAAGAGCAGTTCCCAAAAATAACTTAAATTTTTTGCAGAGATGCCGAAAGTTGCGACGACAGCGGTACTTGCAAACAGTGCTTGACTTCTAAACAAAGAAATGTAATTGGTTAACACACTTTCCTTCATGAAAGGAAGTCCCCACCCATTTCTCCCTTTTTGAACTTTCCAGGTACTGGTTAGTTTATTAGAGGAGCTGTCCTAATCTGATTTTCTACATTTTACTGTTTTTGGCTTTTTGACAATTTATTTGCAAAAATAAAATGTCATCACAGCAACTGCAGAAAGGCCTACAACTGGTTGAAGTTGTTCAGGAGCAGGAGGTCCCAGCTGCACAGGAAGAGTCTTCAGATGAAGAACCACCAATGAATAAACAAAGCATAGCGTGGGAATTTTTCACTGTTCTATCTGGTGAATCAAAGACCACAGCTTGTGTGAGAAGACATTATCTTGAGGCACAGCAAAAAAATATTCATGTGGTACAACAAGTATATGTTACCACTTACAAAAACATACCACAGGAAGCCACATTAAACTGCACAAAGAGAGAGAGAAGGAGAGGGATCATCAGCTTCCAGACCCCCAGCCCCTGCTCCTGGTGACAAAAGTTCACATGAAGTAGACAGAATATGCAGTGAAATGTCAGGAGACGTAAAACGTGTTGTTACCTTCTGCATGGACTGTAACACCATTGTAGCAGCCCAGGAGCAGTCTCTAGATGAAATTTTACAGAATAGAAAAAATATAATTGTTCAGGTTTTTTGATTTTTTATTGCAGTACTTTAGGCACAATTTGGTTTGCGTTACAATTATGATATTTTTGTTGCCATTTTATTTTTGGAAAAACAAAAAGAAGAAAAACACAACAAAAATACAGAATTATTTCCCCCAAAATGGTTCTTTTCCTAACTGTCTTTTCTGGCAAAAAAAAAGATATATTGAATGAATGAATGAGTGCATGGGCGGTGCATGGATGTTAGAATGAGTGCATGGGTGATACATGAATGATTGAATGAGTGCATAGGTGGTGTAAGGATGCGAGAATGAGTGCAAGAGGGGTGCTTGGATGATTCTCTAAGTGCATGTGCGGTGCCTGGGTAATTGTATGACTGCATGGTTTGTACCAGGATGATTTCTGAGTGCATAGGAACTGCCAGGGTAATTATATGAGTGTCTGGGTAGTGTCTGGGTGATTGGATTTGTCTCTGAGTAGTTCCTGGAGGATTGAATGAGTGCATGGTTAGTGCTTTAGTGATTGTAAAAATGCATGGGTGAATACATGACTCCATAGGTAGTCCCTAGGTGATAGTATGAGGGCATGGGTAGTGCCTGAGGCATTGGATGAGTGTATGGGTAGTGCTAGGATGATTGATGAGTGCATAGGAACTGCCTGGGTAATTAGATGAGTGCCTCAGTAGTGTCTGGGTGATTTTATGAGTCTCTTGGTTGTGCCTGGATGATTGGATGAGTACCTGAGAAGTGCCTAGGTGATTGTATATATACATGGGTAGTGCCTGGATAATTGTATGACTGCATAGGTTGTGCCTGGATAAATGGATTACTTTTTGGGTAATATCTAGGTGTTTGGATGGGTGCATGGGTAGTACCTGAGTTGTTGTGTGAGTGCATGACTAGTGCCTGCATGATTGCATGTGTGAGTGGGTACTGCCTGGGTGATTGCATGAGTGTGTGGGTAGTATGGAGGTGAATGAATGAGTGACTGAGTAGTGCCTGGGTTATTGGATGTCTGCATAGGTAATGTCTGGGTAATTACATAAGTGCATGAGTAGTTCCTGTTGATTATATGAGTGCATAGCTTGTACCTGTGTGGTTCTAGGAGTGTAATTGTTAAGGACAAACTGTGAGTACCACATGTTTTTGACAAAGTGTAAAACACATTTATAGACATATTTTACATAAAGTTTCAGTGTAGGTATTTAATAATATATTCTAATCAAGAAGAAGTGGCTAACACTCTTGAAGCTTGCTGCTTATGTGTGGGAAACCATTTGTTTTTTATGAAAACCCTCACCCACCAACCAAGTTGGTGGCATGCTTCATCATCGGGTCCCACCAAAGGTGCTGAGTGCACCTCGGGTGTGCTACGATGCCTGAATTACAGCGGAGCAGGATTTTATGCTTGCAAAGCGGTGCAGTGAAAGTGATGTTAAAAACTGTCCACAGGGTCCATTTTAATAAAGGTTAATTTTTAATGGTGGGCCCTATGACAGGGTTAAAACTTGAGAAAGTTGGATATGTGTAGAGTTTATTATTATGCCACTGATATCCTGGGAAAAAGGTCTACATATTTCAGCCAGGCTCCAAAGTGTGCTGGCTTTCTTCTGGACCAGTGTGGTAGTGTGTGTTAAAGAACGTGATGGTCAGGTATAGACTACTTGGCCATTTGGAGTGACAAGTGTCACACAAGCTAAGGTGTGGTAAAGGACGGGAATTGTATCCTCCTAGAGCTGATGTAAAACTATGGTGAACTCGCCATGTACAGCATGAATCCTGCAAAGGGTAGGACCTGTAGTCACACATTCGTCAAGTTTGTCTTCCCTCTGCTTGTACCTTTTAGGGCCTTTGGATCGGGATTTCGTTGTTGTGAATGTTCACTGCCAATATTTAGTACTATACTAATTTAATTTTCCCCTTTGTATCTATTTGTCGAAATATCTACATCACAAATGCATTTTCCTTCTTCACAGTAACACTGTAGGTCATAATGACATCAGTAGTCACAAATACAAGTGTGAAATCGATATGTAGACGTATTTTACAGAAAGTACGAGTCTAGCGGTTTAGTAACATATTGGTTTACCTTTATTTTAACAACACATTTGGCAAATACAACAATTAAAAAAAGTAACTTTCAACATCGACTCATGATTACACAAAGCAGAAAAAGTGTATTCACCCATCAAACTACGCATTGTACCATTAAAAAGTCTTGAGCATCCTGCTGAAGATGTTGAGAAAAAACTACTAATCCAATATACTACTCTACATCTCTGTTGTTGTTAACTTGCCTGTCTATGGCTCCATACAGACTTAAGCCTGAAATGGGTGTATACTTTGGGTAAGAATTGACTCATAAACATTTTAAAACCTTGAAGTGGTTCTGGAATAGGAACCAGTATTGACTTGTAACGCTCAGCTCTACCTGGCATTTTATTATCCTCTAATTTATTATAGCAGTACTTACCTATATCTTGCTGCGTGGACAAGATAAAGCATTCCTCTACAAATAGGTACACAGCAAACCTTTGCCAGTTATCATTATTTTCTTTAAAAAAAATTAAAATACAAATCAACAGTCAGTGTTTCAATCTTGTAGTGAGTGTATCGACAATATATCAAAACATATTCAGTTTTTTCGGCGCACACTGTGTTAAATTTTGTAATCTCTTCTTCAAAGCTAACAATTATAATACCTGTGTCCTGTTCTGCAACTCCTCCTGTTATCAACTCTTCATTTTTCATAGAGTCCTGCTCTGGACAAAAGAAATGAAACTGCACATCATCACCAACCTTTTCTACCTTTGCCACAATACCATACAAAAGTGTTCTATTCATTTCTCCCAAACACAAGGCAGGAATTTTCACATGGTACAACCCCCTTACTAAACTTTGCATTTTTGGGAGGTGCACAGCTGACATCCTGAAATGATGAAAGGTGCTTTGCCACACGTACACCCACATGCATCAAGGGATTTTGCATTTGCAAACGGTGCGAATCGCAATTTTCGGCCGTTTGCGAATGCAAATCCTTCTTTTGGGATGCATGAAGGTTTTAGCTATTTTCGCAATTTAAGACATCACAATTAATTTGCGATTTCTTAAATTGCAATAGCATTTAAGAAATCGCAATTTTGCGATTTCTTAAATGCTATGCATGATCATTTTGAAATTGCGAATTCGCACTTTGGAAGGGGTAAATTAGCATGAAGTTAAACTTCATGCTAATTTACCGAAAACTTTCAAACATGCACTAGTTGCATATTTGAAAGTTTAAATTTACACACACACATGTCCTTGGGTCATGTGTGTGTGTAAATTGCATTTAAACTTACATTTCAAGGGTGCAGGGAGGGGTTCTTTGGACCCCCCCTGCACCCTTGAAATTGCATTCACATTTTGCGAATCGCAATTTGAAATTCGCAAAATGTGAATGCCTTCCCATTAATTCCTATGGGCCTTTTGGCCCATAGGAATCAATGGGAATTGCGAAATTGCAAATTAGAATTCGCATAATATTTGCGATTCGGTAAAAATTGAAATTTTTACCGAATCGCAAATATTTAGCGAAAATATACATGCATCCCATTTTGCGAATTCCAAATTGCGATTCCCTATTTTTCGCAATTTGGAATTCGCAAACGGCCGGGATGATGCATGTGGCCGTATATTTGATCAACAAAGTCCTGAGTGTCCCTCCAAATTTGTATGCTTTCTAACCGTACAAGGATCCAGTCCTTGTAAAGTACTTATTTTGTGTTTTAAACTTCTCCTTCGAAAGATATGTAGAAATGTTCTTAGTATATCAATGGATTGCTGTAAAATACTAT
This sequence comes from Lissotriton vulgaris, assembly GCF_964263255.1. Classification (NCBI taxonomy): domain Eukaryota; kingdom Metazoa; phylum Chordata; class Amphibia; order Caudata; family Salamandridae; genus Lissotriton; species Lissotriton vulgaris. Next base: position 1,371,965,987 of record NC_141691.1, read on the forward strand.
AAACACTACTACAATACCGTTTGTGTACAGGGCCTGACTACACCTTCCCTGTGCCTCTTCTGCAATAAATTGTTCTATATTTCTAGACACTATCACCTCTTTCGCTAAAAAAGTGCCACTCTTCATGTCATTATATTGTCTTTTTTCCTCAACAGCATGAACTAATGTGTTATCCTACATATAGCTTTTTTCATTAGAGAAAGGCCCTGTAGTAGAAGTATAAATCCATTCTCCACTAAAAATGGTACAAAATTAACTTCTGTTAACTAATCTTTTCTTCTGGGTGTTCACTATCTTTAGAATCCAAATGAAAAGCTTCCTCTTTAAAGCAAAGGCCTTATCAACTACTTCGATACATCTTGGCTTAAACGTCTCCTGGTTAAGGTGTGTCCATCTTTGTTACACTCTTTCCTATTCTTGTAATATAGATTTTTTCCACTCTTATTGTTTCTCATAGTCTTGTATTTATTTACATTATTGTCCAGATATATTTTTAAGAAATGACGCTGTCCTTTTACCAGTAGCTCTTTTTTCCTTCACCACTTTTTCAGCATTTTTTGCCCTTTCTGTGTCATTTCTGCAGAGATACTGTAGCTTTTCCTCCAATTTTTTGAATGCATTCTAACTATCTGTAGTTATGCATATATTCTTCTGTAAAAAACTAAATACCAACTACTTTACTACTGACTTACACATAATACAAAATAGTTTTCATGTTATGTTGCAGTTTTTAATCTACAGATGAATTTAACTATATAACTACATGCACTTACTACAATATACCAAACCCAAAGCAAAACATAAAATGTTATTTATTAGTTACCTTTTAACATTATAGCACCCTCTCCTACATCACAGCTGCACCATATCTCAGTTCTCACTTATACATGGTGAAAGACCAGTTTATACCTCCTATAGTAAATTTTAAAACGAACATCAACCAAAGTGCAGAAGTGCATACAGTGTCTCAACACTGTAGATCTGAAAACACAACATAAGAGCTATTTATATGCCTCTCTACCACTGCGCCACTGGTGTATTCAGTATCTCAGTACTTTTCTGCTTCAATGTATCACATTTAAATTTTGGGAAACGGTGCATATAAAAAACTGCAAATGAAGCTCTATCCCTTCTGAGTACATGCAATGAGTGTGTGACAGGTTAAATATATAATTCCCCAGATGGTTCAAAAGACTACATATTCCTCACTAAAACTTGTAAACACATGTGTTTGTGGTTGAATACATCAATACTTCCAGGATGATTGAATGAGTGCATTGGTAGTGCCAGTCATTGCTCCGACTTGCGGAATCACAACGCAGTTGTTGTAATGACCGTGTTGTGAAAGAATACATGAATAGTACAGATATGATTGTTTAAGTGCATATGTATCTCATAGCAGATTGGACGAGTGCATGAATAGTATTTCAGTACATGGCTTCTGCTGATATGTTGTTGGTTGAGTGAACAGGTAGTGCCTGGGTGTTAAGATAAGTATATGGGTAGTGTCTTGCTGATTAGATGATTGCATGAGTCCACTGTTAAAGTTTGAGTGACTGCATGAAAGCAAGTGTACTACTGGGGTGACTGTATTAGTGCAACAGTATTGCCTCAGTAATTGAAGGAGTGCTACGGTTCTGGAGGGGTGGTAGGTTCACTGCAATGGTACTACCTGCGTAATTGGATGAGTGCATGAGTTGTTCCCCAGGATTTTGATGAGTGTATAAGTAGTAAGTGTGTGCTTGGATGAGTGCATGGATTGTCCCTGGGTGTTTGAATGACTGCATGGGTACAGACTTGGTGATTGTTTTAGTGAATGGTTAGTGCTTGGGTGATTGGATGAATGCATGGGTAGTGCCTGTATAGTTTCATGACTACACAATTAGTGCCTGCGTGATTGCAAGAGTGCATATGTAATACCTTGGTAATTGAATAGGTACATAGACAATGCATGAGTGCTTTGATGAATGCCTTAGTAGTGACTGACTGATTGCATGATTGCCTGATTAGTACCTGGCATACTGTGAAAGTACCTTCATTTTTGTTAGACACATAACAGCTGTGACTATATCTATGACTCATTGTTTAAGTCCTCCTGTTAGTACGAAACTACCTGTTTTAGCGTATCTATCCTTTTCTACTGAGTTATATGTGAGTGAAGTCTAGTATCTCACTTGATATATAATTGGATAGATAGCTCTCTAGAAGCATAACGTTGCTCGGTTATTCATCGTGCACATGCATTGGTAAGTTTCTAAAACTGCAAAGAACAATTCTCACTTTTTCAAACCACAAAATCTTTTCTTAATGGCATACCTACATTATTTCTCACATATTTCTAGCATTTCTCAAAGAAAAGTTACACACCAAGTGAAGCTAGCCCAAGAACTCTCAAGAGGTTTTCTGTACTATTAACCTCTGCAAACAGAGCATGTTTAAAGAAATGCTCTACCCTCACTATATACATGTAATTCCAACAGCTTTGAAAAACACCGATCACCATGTAAACATATATGTAATTTCATAATATACACACCTTCAGGCCATCTTCCCAAAAATATATAGTTCTCTACATCTTTAAGTAAACTCAAGAGTCTCATCACGCATATAAATATCTGCAACCATATCTCTCCAACTAAACATGAGCAAACTAGTCATATAAGTTAAAAACAACATTGACAAACATTTCCTAATACATATCTAAAAAGCATTACTACTTTATAATCCATATATAGGCACAGCACATTTTCATATGTTTAATTCATGACTGCACTATTCCTAATAATTAAATACAAATGTGACTAAAAGTACTATAGTTCCCAGAATGCAAATAACAAAGATCTGTCTGTTCTGCACATGATGCTTAGAAATGTAAAAACATTGTCATTATTAAAGGCATTGTTCATGGTAACTTTCAACAATACTAATATCTTGAAGACATACTCTCTGGCAGAAACAGTTCATTTGAGATATTTTTTTCACATCACTGTGATACACTTTTTTTTATCAAACTCCCATATACATGTTCATTTCTAATATACATTTTTAAACTAATTATAAAGTTATATACATATCAGTGAATTGAGTTCATGGATTATTTATATTGCTGTTTTAGCTCGTTCTGGAAAGTTTTGACACTGTTAAAAGTTGTAAAAACGAAGCACCAAATGGTACACCACTCTCATAGAAAGAAACTATAAAATGGCAACCTCTTAAACTTTCCACTCTATGATTATGAGAGAGGTGGAAAATTAATTCATGTCATTCATTCTGACTACTGTATCTCTACTGGTGAATGTTTGGCATCTGTTAACACTTTCCCTCTTTTTCAAAATGAGATTTCTGTCTCTGCATGTTCGTGATTTTCCATGATCATTGTGGAGTAATCACAAAAAAAAACGAGAGTCCAATCCGATATTTAGCTTCAGTTTTTTCAAATTTAAATACTGTACAGCAGTTTATTACATAGTTCACAGTTGGAAATTAGAGTTACCATTACTTAAATTGTGCCAGAACTCTTCAACCTTAAAATGAATGTTCTGTCTCTTTAGCACCCTTCCCCGCAATACACTCATAGCTCAGTGTACCTAGCAACTCAGTAGAACCAATAGGGCACAAGTTCCCAGCACATTCTAGAAGGAACATGCTACTTCATAAAGAGATGCAACAGGTGTGGTTTACTTCAAAGATTCAAAAGCATATCCATGTCTATATTACATTTCTTTTTATAAACCACAGCCAAAAATAAAACTACCTATTGCATTCAACACACTACCTAATGTTATTCACTCACATGCTGTCAGCATCCAAAGAAATATATCTTTAAACAAAAAAAAACATTTTGGAAAACTACCTCATTCAAAAACAGCCTTCTATTTCTCCTTCACTTCAAAATGATTAGAGTGTGGATTGTGGGCCACAGTTCTGTCTATTGGGCTAAAGAGGGCGCAAAAAAGAGAAGTGTTGACAGGGACTTTGGTTTGCCAAATGTGGAAATTAGTTGGTTTGGCCAGAGAGGGGTAAAGTTTCCTTAGTTGCTACCTTTGATTAAAACCATTGTGGTTGTCGAGCTCCTCACCTCATGATTGTGCACCATTGGGGCAATGACCTAGTCCCAATGACTCGGGTAGGGCTGGAAATCCTACTGAAGGATCTCTTTGCAAAACTGATGCTGCATTTCCCTCACACTGTCTTGGTTTACTCTAATATATGCCAAAGTCAGAAATGGAAGTGGTCAAATCAATTCTGTCCACAGATTGACGTAGGCAGGAATCATGCTGCTAAAACTGTTTCTGCTTTCCTCAGAGACCATTACGTGCTCACTCTACACAACAGCATGTGTTTTAACGTGCATGGAATCTATAGAAGTGATGGAGTTCACGTTACAGACAAAGGTAACGGGGTGTTTCTAAGCAACCAGAAACTCTGCATACAGTCTTAACTATAGCTGTCTTATACAAACTCCACCACCCAAGAACACAAAAGTTTGTTCATTTTCTTGTTTATTAATAAAAGAAAATATACACATTTGAGACGACGTCACGTTGATCGCAACCACGTCGCGAAATCGCAATACAATAGCAGACATTCAATGACCGCCATCACCTTAAAAAATTCTAACTTTAACAAATCAATCTAACTATTATAATTCACACATTACTAATTACATCACTGCCTAAAAAACATGTTCATATACATATTTTTCCAGTATGTTTTTTTTAAACACTGTGCTTTGACCCTGCTTCCCGTCTTTGCGATGACGCGATAGTCGCGATGCCTTTGGTAACCACAGTGATGGTGCTTTTTTTAGAGATGTAAAACACATATATGCACACATTTTACAGTATTTTAGACAATAGAGGTTTAACAATCTTTGAAACCGATTTTCCATTTGTGCCATATTGCTGGATGCTGCAAAGTAATCAGTAGCCGCGATCACCTTGAATTTGTAGCAAAACAACAAAAGCAAAAGCACACATTAAATAGCCACCACCACATACAAAACTTATAACTGCAAAATAGATTATAACCAACACACTAAACACATTACTATCTAAAAGACTCTATATTAGCATGAATAACTCCCTTACTATCTCTATAACACTATAACACAGTGTATAACTCTTTCAGTGAAATCTGTGACTGCGTGCATTACCTTCAACAGTAGGTCTATCATTCACTGTTTAAGTATTTCAGTGGATCCGTGAGAAGGTGCATCAGTCTATCAATTGTTCTGTAACGAACTGCGTGACTGTCTCAATGCATCTATGACTAGGTGCATCAGTGCCTCATCAATGGATCTGTGATTTGGTTGCATGAGTCTCTCAGTCTATCTGTGAGTAGGTGCATGAGTGCCTTTGTGCATTTGAAAGTAAGTATATGACTGTCACGCACGCAACCTCAGAATCATCCTCGACTCCTCCCTCTCGATGTTGAAGCAGGTCAGCGCTGTCTCCTCATCCTGCTACAACACCCTCCGCATGCTCAGAAGGATCTACAAATGGATCCCTACTGAAACGAGAAGAACGGTAACACAGGCCCTTGTCAGCAGTAGGCTGGACTACGGCAACTCACTCTACGCAGGAATCCTGGCCAAACACCTGCGACGACTACAACGCATCCAAAACCCCTGCGCCGACTGATGCTCAACGTCCCTCGCCGCAGCCACTGGCTCCCCGTAGTCAAGAGGATAACCTTCAAGCTCCTCACCCACGCACACAAGGCACTCCATACCACCGGACCAGCCTACCTGAACAGCAGACTCAACTTCTACACCCCTACACAGCAGCTCCGATCCACCAGCCTCGCCCTCGTCGCTGTCCCCCGCATCCAACGAACGACCTCCGGCAGCAGATCCTTCTCCTTCCTCGCCGACAAGACCTGGAACACCCTCCCTACCCACCTACGGCAGACACAAGACCTGCTCACCTTCAGAAAACTCCTCAAGACCTGGCTCTTCAAACAGTAGCAGACCCCCCCCCCCCTTCAGCGCCATGAGAACCTCACGGGTAAGTAGTGCGCTTTACAAGTTGCTTCATTAATTGATCTGACTACATCTGTGAGTGGAAACATGTGTCTAAGTGCCTGATTCAGTGGGTGAGTGAGTGAGTGGGTGCATGTGTGTCTGAGTGGGTCTGTGACGGGGTTGAGTGTCCGGGTGGGTTTGTGAGTGCCTGTGTAAGTCTTTGAGTGAGTGAGTGAGTGGGTGCATGTACATCTGAGTGAGTCAATGAGTGTGTATGTGAGTCTTAGTGTATGAGTGAGTGGCTGAGTGCATAACTATATGACAGAATATGTGACAGTGTGTGTGAGTGACTGCATTGGTATGGGATTGGGGATATGAGTGTCTGAGTGGATCTATAAGTAGGTGTATGAGTGTCTCAGTGGGTCTGTCAGTAGGTGTGTGAGTGTCTCAGTGGGCCTGTGAGTACATACTTTTGTCTGTGAGTGGGTCTGTAAGTGGGTGTGTGGGTCTCTGACTGGGTCTGTACATGGGAGCATGACTCTCTGAGTGAATCTATAACTGGGTGCATGACTCTCTGAGTGGGATTGTGAGCTTGTACATTACTGACCAGATCGGTCTGTGAGTGGGTATAAGAGTCTCTAAGTGGGTATGAGACTGTGCCCATGAGTCTGTGAGTGGGTCTCTAAGTAGGTGTGTGATTTTGTGCGGGATATTTTTGTATTTACCATTATAAGTATAGGGAAATTATATTTCATAATCAATCATTTTTATATGATATTTCGGTATCATGATATTGGTGTGATTGTTATTTTTGACAATGATCCAGGGCTGAGATTTTCTTGCCACCCGCTCCTGGCAAAAAAACTTGCAATGAATCCAACTTGCCCAGAAGGTCAGATAGATACAATGAAAGCAAGAGTAATGCCACGATGCATCCCTAGAACCACTGTCTTGAATATTTGACAAATTTGTCTGCAGATGTTTTACTTTGGAGGAATTGAGCTTTCCAAGGGAGATTAAAGTTATTACTCTCCTGGCTCTTACATTTCTGGGCCCAATCAGAATATTGTTTCTAACATTTTAAGTGAATTCCAGAAGAAGAGATTTTATTTCCTATAGTTTGAGGGCCTTATTATGACTTTGGCTGTGTGAGTGCAGGCCGCCAGACTGCTGTCCTACTCCCACACCACAAAAGCCAAAACAGACCACCGCCAGATTACAACCTTTTAAGTCACTGGCAGGCAGTTCTCTGGCGTTCCCACAGTGATGCCTGTGTTTTTGGTTCTGTGCAACAACATGGGGGTCTATGCATGCATCCCCTGACACAGAGGCCCTAAAGGGCCCTGTAGGGCCTCTTTTGTTTCCTTACTGCTACACTTTTCATGGAGGTTGCACCTCCATAAAAATTGTAGCGGTGAGGAAACTTGTAAAATGCTTGGTGGGCTGCAGTGGCCCCACCAAGCATATTGCGGCCTCAAGACAGCTGCACCATGTGATCTCTGATGCCTGGTGGTTGTGGTGGTCCCAGGGTGGCCCGACCACCCATGTCATTATAGTGCGCTAGGAGACTGCCACCACCACGCCCCCGCGAGTCTGGCAGCCCGTTGGCCGCCGGACTTGTAATAAGCCCCTTAGTTTATTCCAGCCTCCAATTATAGATAGGGAAAAAGTACATTTTGATTATTAATCAGAATTTCATGCATGCCAAGTGTTTTTACAAAGGAAACAGCACATTTGGTCGCCAATGTACAGGCACAAGAAGTTCCTTTTTTCCCATGATTGACAAATCTGTGATCGTTCTTTTTTAAGGCACAAGGGGATGCCTTCGAAGTCTATAAGAAGCTTAAAGATATTAGGTTGTACCTGAATTTAGAGAAATAATATTTTATACCAGTCTAGGGCGAACTTTTCATCAATGATAAACTCTGTACAAATCTGGGAGATGGTGCTTCTTCATCTACACCAATTTACCACTCTCGTAGCACATCTGGTGGCCCTTAGTTTGGCAGATTATGTTTCAGCAAGGGCATGGTCAGGTTCAGGGTTATACCTTTGTGAAAAAAGTAGGTGCCATTGGCATGCCGGTACCTCAAACACCTGATCTCTTACCTCATGACATCATTGCAACCTACCAGGCAGTATTCAAGTTCATTATTAATCTTATCTTCTCAGGTCAGGGGTGCCCTTGCCTCATGGTTGATGGATATGAGCCTACTTTATGTGTGTCTGTCTCTCTCTCTTAACCCTTCTAACCCACGATGGTTATGACAGATGCCAGTTTCTTGGGCTTAGGACAACACTGGAGAATGAGATGATTCAAGAGAAATAACTTTTGAGTAAGGCGACGAACTGCATCAATTGAAGAGAATGCTCACCAGTGTTTCGGGCTGTGTATACTTTCAATTCCCTTCCTGAAGATCACTCTATTGAGACAAGAATATCCTGATCAGACAAGTAGTTGACAAATATGTACATGAGGCAACAGAAACGGAAATGTTTCAAGACCTTGTGGATGTGCCACATTACCTCTGCCTGTGAATTAAACCCTTTTACCTCTTTTTGATGACTTCTTAACATGCAAAGAAGGGGAATTCAAAGGTGGACCAATTGAGCTATATGCTCAGAGATTGTCCAGGTCCTCATGTCTCAGCTGGGGTCTCCAAGGAAAGACCACTTTCGATCATCTTCTCCCACATTACTGGTTAAAGACTCCTATGCGAAGGAATGGGATGGAAGCGTGTATCCTGTCACCAGAGGGTGCCACAGAATTTTCAAAGGGCAAGTGTCCAGATTATTTTCATTGCTCAGTTCTTGGCTTGCAAGTCCTAGTGTCTCCTTTTGAACAGGTGGCCAATTCTTCATCAGGGTAGCCATCTTCCACTGTGCCTGACAACCTGTAGACTGAATGGTTATATCTTCAGTGGTTGGGCTGTTCAAGGAAGGTGATGGTTTCATTCCTCAGAGCTGTCGCCCATCACACTACTCTTCATATGTTCACCATTGACAGTATTTTGCTAGGTGTAATATATTTACGGGTTTGAAAGCCTATGTCTGTGACTCTTACTTGGTGCTGAATTTTCTACAGTGTAGGTTCCTACAGGGGCTCTACATAAATATTCTTATGGCACAATGGGCTGCTCTATGGTTTATAAGTGATCCACGGTTCACTATTATCAGTGTGGATGTCCTTGCAATGTACCTGCTCAACAGGTTTGAGCATTGTAGGCAAATTATTTATGTACTCCATCATTTGTGGGCTCACCCCTTGGTACTCAGATTGCGCTTTTTGAAACTTCAGAATCTGCTGAACCTATTGTCATTCAAGATTTTTTTTTATCGCAGAAAAACAGTTGAGGGATTAGGGGGTCTTTGATGATAGATGACACATATATTAAAATATTCTCAAGTCTTCTAAGGCAACACAAGGCCTTAAATGAGATTTACAAGGCCGCACAAGAGGCTAGTTGTGCTACCTTGCATGACTTTGAAAAGAAATGTAAGGAAACTCATCATCTTGTACTGAGGTGTAACAAGGAGAAATATAGTCTCCTAGTAACTTCCTCTTTCTATCTGTGATACATTCTGTATCACACATAAGAAAGAGGAAATTGTCTCTTAGCATTATTTTGGTGCAGGAAGGTGTTCCTTACAGCACAATATCAATCCTGCCTGTAATTCAGACATCCTTGTACCATGACGCAAGGGTGCCTGCAATGGCGCTAGACAGGCTTAGATGACCAAGTGTTGGTATAGAGCTGAAGACCTCAATTTTTTTGTAGATATTGCGCGGCTCAGCTTTCTCCGGTACATGAAAAGCAGCACAACAACTTTGCTTGCTGCCCTGTGTTGCAAGAACTTTTAGTAATTATGCGCTTAAATGTCTGGTGTGCCATTTGGTTCACCTGAGCTGTTTCCAGTCATGTTTGACACGTTGGTCAGAAACATCTGTGTTCTCCAGTCCCTCATGCAGCCTCACTTTAGTGGCACTGATAAGGATCCAGGAGTGGAAACATTACCAGCGATTTCACACACCTCAGAGATGATCATTCTGGACCCAAGCATACAGTGGAGGTGAAATGCTCTCTAGCTTTTCAGCCAGTATCAGACGTGTAGGGAAAGAGGCATACCTATGGATCAGGGATAACTTGTTTATTTTATTTTTATTTTTTGGGGGGAGGATCCATTAATCCCGTTTTGGGGATAAGGCAAACCTCAAATATTAAGGACCAGGAAAAAGAAGACATTTAGTCAAAGTAATTAATAATACTAATAAGTGATCATGCATGTTTGGCAACAGGCAGGCAAAAAGCCCTTTCATTGGCTCTTGTCTTTCTTGTTTTGAGAGACTGACTATAAATTGGTGAGTTAATTTGAAAGATTTTCACATATGACGCCACTGTAAGGTGTTCACCAAAAAGCATAACATTTTTGTATGTGCTGCTTCATGCACCAGGCACATCAATTAAAAAATATATCTTCTGTGTTATCAGCAGCCGTCAAAGTGAGATCACAGGAGGTAGAAATAATCAGACACAATCAGTCTTATCATCACTCCTACTGTTGTCGTCTATCCTCAATTGCTTATTTGGCTTGCAGGAGCTTTCTATATTATGATATATTATACTATAATATAATATATAATCAAGGACCAAAGTTGCTAGGTACCGTTAAATCAAAAAGTGAAAAAATAGTTCTCTCTAGTTTGAACCGATAAATGGAAAAGCAAGATAGTTTATCATTAAAGGTGCTGTTTTTACATGTTTGCATCATTTATGAAGCATTCATTCTTTAAGGCTGATATTAGTTGACTGTTCCCATTTAACTATTGAAATAACTTACAGGATGTAACCATTTTTGGCAGAACCTCAGTTTTGCTGGGGCTAAGGTTCAAGAAGTTGATTAACACTTGCATCATATCATAGAAAGAAAGGCCTTTAGGGATAAAATAGACATGGCTTTCTCATTATTTACTTACATTAAGGAGAGCAAAGGTCTAGATTTAATTAGAAAAATATGACTCAGTCCACTTTAGGACAGCCTTGATGATGCTACAATGCCAAAAATCTCTACAGGTGGCGAACATGATTAAGTGTTAATAGCACACAAGCATACATTTCGTGAACAGTGTCAAGAAGCATATCAGATGCATGGCTTACTTCTACTGGCTTAGTAAGTACAGGGATGTAGTATTTCAAAACATCCTGCACTGAGTTTATTTCAAGAATAGAAAGGCTGATGATGTTCACAGAGCATCAACGCATTACAACTAAAAGCTTTGGACCTGTGGAGACCAGTATCCGACACTAAAACAACAAATCCCAAGAAACCTATAACTCCCTCATTGTTTGCAGATGGTGGCCTCCATCTGGGACTATCAGATATAATGTGCCTTGTATTTCACAGCATCCTTGTTAGGCAATCATGCTACAATGTAATGGGTTTTTGGATTTGTGACACACTTTGGGTGAACAATTATTTTCTTCGGAACTTGCTGAAGGACAATTTGAACACAAAGAAGCATTAAGGAAATCAAGGTGTGTTGCGAAACAAACTGAACTATTGATTGATAATTTGGCTTTACTACGTTAAGAGTTTTAGATTATTCACAGTTTTGTACTTTGGGGTTTTCCATGAAGGAACAGGGAGACTCTAGCATCTACATAATGATTACTTTTCCTATGTACATACGAATGTGTATATAAGATGCAAGTGGTATTTAGTGAGTGAAAAGAAATCTGTTGTTTGGAATAGACCTCACTGACTTCACTGACTAATAATGAAGCTTAGCTACTTTTCAGGTTCACAAGAGACAAGTCAGAATTTGAACAAATCAGTATTAGCAGGTGCATATTTTGAAGTATTTGTTATTTATCTTGCCAGAAGAGCAGAGCTGGTAAGCTAAAGATAGTTATTTAAACCTTGCTGTAATTCAGTTTCAGAACCTAAATTCAAATCAAGAATGCAGAGAATTGGTTACATGGAGATTTCTTTAAGGTATACTCTTTTGTTGTTAATGCCCAATATTCTAAGACATCTTTGGTTGTCTTTAGATACACATTCATATCTGCATACATTAGTGTCCAGCAGAGTGATGAATTAGAGTGGTGTTAGCAAAACACACAAGATGATGGACGGAATGTTGCACAATGGCAAAACATTCACCCCCAGTCACAGAGCTGGGTTTAGTCCATCGTTATGTTGCTCACCAAGCCACCCCAGTTCAGACATGGCTATATGCAAATCAGTGTTGACCTAGTGCCTCATGGGAACAGTCCAGCCCGAACTGCCAAGCCATGTTTTCCCTGGACCGGAATCAAGCATCCTAGGACCAGTTTCTGGCAATCAGCCGTCACCAGCCAGGATAGCTTGACTCCAGTGGCCTGGTGAGCACGGGACCCATGTCTGGGCATACCCTTCCCACATAGGGTGAACAGCAAAACACACAAGATGATGGATGTAATGTTGCACAATGGTAAAACATTCACCCCCAGTCACAGATCTGGGTTTAATCCATCGTTATTTTGCTCACCGAGCCACCCCAGTTCAGGAAGGGCTATATGCAAATCAGGCGTGACCTTGTGTCTCATGGGAACAGTCCAGCCCGAACTGCCAAGCCATGTCTTCCCTGGACCGGAATCAAGCATCCTAGGACTGGTTTCTGGCTATCAGCCGTCATTAGCCAGGATAGCTTGAGTACAGTGCTCTCCACACCACTGGAGTCTGCATTCTGTCCATCAATTGTTGTTTTTGCATTTGTCATCCTGAGTGGGACGGGTATCCTCAGACGTGAGTCCCGTGCTCTCCACACCCTGGAGTCAAGCTATCTTGGCTGATTACGGCTGATAGTCAGGAACCGGTCCTAGGATGCTTGATTTCAGTCCAGAGAAGACATGGCTTGGCAGTTTGGGCTGGACTGTTCCCATGAGGCACAGGGTCAAGGCTGATTTGCATATGACCAGATCTGAACTGGGGCAGTGTGGAGTGTAAAAAAACGATGGATTTAGGCCCAGATCTCTGTACTGGGGTGAATGTATGACATTGTTCTGCATTCTGTCCATCAATTGTTGTTTTTGAATTTGTCACCCCGAGTAGGACGGGTATGCTCAGACGAGACGCCCCACACCACTGGAGTCAAGCTAACCTGGCTGATGACGGCTGAGTGCCAGAAACCGTTCCTAGGATGCTTGATTCCGGTCCAGGGAAGACATGGCTTGGCAGTTCGGGCTGGACTGTTCCCATGAGGCACAGGGTCAAGGCTGATTTGCATATGGCCATGTCTGAACTGGGGTGGTGTGTAGTGCAAAAAAACTATGGATTTAGTCCCAGATCTCTGTACTGGGGTGAATGTATGACATTGTTCTGCATTCTGTCCATCAATTCTTGTTTTTGCATTAGAGTGGTGATATCCAGAGCCTTTGTTTTCTCTCTTATCCCAATCCCTTTTTCCCATTTCTACCATTGTCTAACATTTTATACTGCGTGTGGTCAACTGTGGTTTGTGTTGTGGGATGTAAAATTGCAACACTCTCCTTAGTGCTGTATGACACTCATCTTTCGCTATGTTTGAAAGTAATCCTATTTTTATTGGAATTAAGGTTGATACCTTTTGTTTACTTTCCAAGATTGTCTGCCTTTGGAAAGTCAGCTACGATACCTGCTCCACTGTGAAATAGCACGTTCTGCCCTCTTAAACTTACATATCTAGGATCAACATGCAGCATGTGTCACAGTCAACTAGCAGCAGCAGGGGCACAGACTGAAATCCTAACTTGCTGCAACTCAGTAAATGTTTAAGTGGCAAAGGATTTCTAGCTGTTTCAATGATGGCCATTTTAGAAAGGAGCTATGACCATTTAAAGAAACAGTACATTCACATTAGTAAAGGTAACAATTTTAAAGGAGTAGAAATAAAGGTATATTTTGGAAACTCAATTAGCAATAATAAATACCAGAGTACACTATTTGATAATGATTCGATTAAAATAATATATTTGCAAAACGGAAAAACTCAGGTAACAAGCCACTGCAATTTTTTTTCTTCTGCTCCTATATCAGTAGGTTTCAGGCATCAATACTTGAGAACTGTCTCATTCCATTTACATGCTATAGTAGTCAGATGTGGGGCCTACCTTTACTCATGTGTTTTCTATGTTCAGACCATCTCTCTATTATTCATAGGCATGCCTTGTGCACTGACACCTTCTATAGACATTACCTTGTGTGGCGCTTTCATCTATTGTGTACCCCACTGGGCACCGCAGGAGTGCTCTAAGACAGTGCAGACCAGGAATCAGCCTAATCCTAATAGGCTCTACTGAAGCCTTTTCTGCTGGGGCCTGGCCCCAAGTGTCCCGTGGACCACCTTGCAGCTACACTGTAGCCATCCTGTGCCTCACCAGGAGACAGCCAATGCCCAGGAACACTCCCACACACCCGTTGGATGAAACAGGAGCACTCTCAGATGCCACAACCCTAGGAGGAACTGATTCCTACTAAGCCCTACCATGCAGCGGTGGCCAGCACAGGTAAATGCAGAGCAGTGGTGGGGTGGGGCGAGACAGGGCATGGCAGGGTGAAAGCCGACAGACAACAGAATAGATATTATGTATTTAATTAATTATACCTATTCCGTCATCTGTCGACTTAACACCCTCTCACCTTGCCCCGCCCTACCTGTGCCAGCCGCTGCTACTACCAAGGTCTCTTCCGTCACATGGAATACTGGTTTCTCCCACTGACCCATTGACCAAAGAGGGGCCTCCCTGCACACTTGGATGCCTCTTACCCGGTCTTAACGGACTATTCACCTGCTTATGGTGGATACACAAAAAACTCATTTATCTGGCAGATTACTCCTACTGTGACAACATCAGACTTTATGGCATACTGGATAAAATAGAGGGTTCTGATACATGTACGTTCTTGCTGGAGTTGCTTTTACGCCCCCTCTCGAAATTAAGTAGGTGCATATAATCCAGGCCTGGTGTCCAATGCCAGTTGGGGGTGCCAGGCATCCCATTTTCTATATTTTCCACATCAGGCTGATACTTGCAACAGTGTGAGAACACAGACCATATGACATTAGGGGAGGCCGGCTCCACATCGCGGCAGATTTCTCAGCAGAGACCAGTAATAAATGATGTGCTTTCCTTGCCCTTTGGGCCAAGTTTAGGAAGTGGGACATCAAATATGCACTTCTAGTGCTGGCTGTCATATGGAATTTCATGGATGGCCGCTCTAGAGTCTTTTATGACCCCACCATCCTGGCGTCCTTCCTGGACTCCCTGAATGACTTCTACATGGACGCAACCCATCCGCAGTTTGGGGAATTGGATGGTAGCAACACACATCCTGATCTGATCCACCATAATGTGGATGACTTCATGATCTTCCCCCATGGAAACAAGAGAGGTAGAGAATACAAAACATTTTGGAAGTACTGACTCAGTCAGACAACCTTCATAAGTCCAGATCACTTCTTAAAAATCTCAACATCTCTGATGAAGCACCCTTTCAACCCATGTGAACTGCTCCTGGGACAAAGCCTACTCTCACACATGTCTGGGTGGTCCTACGTTTGTCTCTTGCTCATCTTATCTCTTCACTGTATATTGCTCTACCCTCAGCTATCTTTCCATACTTGTTACTTTTCCTCCTGCTATTGCCTTTGCCTCTACTTCCCTTCCCCCTCTCCATCACCCCCTTTTTATCTCATCCTTTCCACCCTTTCTTTGCCCTCCCTTCACCCTCTCGCCAACCCAGCAATCCTATATCATACTCAATTACCTTTTTTTCCCACTCTGTTTGCAAAGTCAAAAGAGTCCTCCATTCCATGCTTTATAAAAGAGCTGCACTTTGCCCAGGCTTCTCTTCTCTGTTGTTCATTGCACTGCTTATCATTGTTGACATTTGTTCACCCGTCATCCTGCCATGTTATTAACCCCTCAGTGCCTGGAGGATTTCCCAGCCTTGATACTCCCCTGGCATTCCCTCCTGCCACTGTCTATACTGTGATGCCCCTGTGGCTGTGAGTGGCCATTTTTGCCTCTGCCTTTTGGATTGGGCTTCCTCCACGAGTATGACCCCCACACCCTACCCCTTCCATTTGTGCGATTGCCACACCAGGTTCAATGCTCTCATCCTGGCATTGGCATCTACAGACCCTTTCTCCCCCAGCTGGCTGCCGTCCATTCCCTATGGCAGATAAGGACTCTCAGGGAGGTTTAGACACACTGATGCTAATTTAAGGCCTTGGTGAACACCGTACCCTACCCCTTCTGATCTTATATCCCTCACACCCGGACTGCCACTCTCCACACCACACACACCACCTTTAAAATAAGCATGGGCAAAATGGTGAACTCCCGATCCACAAAATCCGCAAATTCGCGCAAATTTGCGGATTTTTTTTGCGTGTTCGCGAGACAGCTCATCGACCGCGAAGTTACCCAAGCGGTCATACATGGGCGTGGCCATCTTGTTTGCATTGTGTATTTCCGTTTCCGGGCGCTAGTTGCATGCTCGCATTGTGCGCGGGCGCGATTACATGTTTGCATGCGTTTTTGTGTGCTTGGGGGGAAATATCGCGCAAACTTATCCACGCTGTTCTCAATGGGCACGGCCATCTTGTTTTTCAGTCATTGCAATGGTTCTGGGCATGCTATTTCAATCCTACCCTAATCTTTGCAATCCTTTGGTTCTTTGAACTTTTTTGGGATCTTTTTTACTCATTATCTATCCCTCTCTTTTTCTACATCTATATTTTGTGTTGTTTTCTACTTTTGGTTACTCTAAAGCTACTTTTTTAAACTCTTTTCTTTTCTTTACTTTTTCCCTATTCTTTCCTATTTTTTTTTTCAGCCGTCCAGGACCATGGCAAAGGGAGCCGGGAAGAGCAAGGGGAAGGGTTCCGCACCCCGTACCCGGCTCCCATGCGGGTGATTGAAGGGGGAGGATGCGGTGGCCAGGGAAATTTTTAGCACGGTTGAGGTGGCCGCACTTATATTTTATGTTCAGCGCCACCTCCCAAAGACCGTGGCAGCAGGGGGCAGACCCGGTCAAGGGTATGGCTTCCAGGAGCGTCGCCAGCTGTGGGATAAGATGTGCCGGGCCATGCGTAGGGAGTCGGGGGTCCGGCGCGCCTATCACCAAGCGACGCACCGGTGGGCAGACGTTCTGTACCGGGAGCAGGACCTGGTCCACCTGCTAGGCGTGGAGATCCCTGGCCTTAGTGAGTAGCTATTTAATAACTAATTTGTTTTCTTCTGCTCTGTGTTATATTGCTAATATATGTTTTTCCCGAAGAGCAAGAATGCTGCTGTTTCGATTACATTACAGGTAAAATAATGTTTAAATAGCTTCTGTGATTGCAGGTGCTCGCCTCCTACTATGCTTACTGGTTTGCAACTTTGTGCTCATTTGGCCTGAATATGTATTAGTGTAGTACTTTACAGAACTGCGTAATGCTAGAGAGACTAGAGACTCAAGTCTAGTCCTTCCTTTGTACTCCTGCTGCCACTAAGAAGAAGAGATAGTGGTGGTTTGATAGGTTGAGTATATTATGACTTGTTATTAGTAGTAGGACATTTTTTAGTGGTCTGCATTCATGATGACGGACTGTGTCTGTCAAGTCGTGTGCTGCTGAGTGCTGGCAGTCGTAGTAGAACCTTTTTGTTGTTGGTTTAGTTAGTGATTTACATAACTTTCCAAGTAGACGGTCGGCGAATCCAGCCATACTGTACTAGTATCCTCCTAGTTGACCAGATCAGATAGGTCAATACATGTAGTGCAATTATTGGTAATTTGTTTCCACGAGATAATTTTATATTGTGGTCAAAGAAATCAAATATTTCAAAAAAACAATTATCCATGTTTGTGTTTATTTCATGTTCACATTCAGCACCTCCCAGGGGCAAGAAGACTACACCCCAGACTCCGGCGGGAGAAAGTGGGCAGGAACAGTCCTCTGCAGGCTCTTCTGCTGGCCCCAGTAAGTTGTTCTGTTGTTATTATATTTATACTTCCCTAACTTTTACAGCTCCTATTTATTCCAAACTGTTTCCTAATTCTATTTTTTACAAAATAGTCTTTGATCTTCTTGTAGACTGTTTCTACATTCTTATCCTGCCTCTTGTTAGACCTGGCACCTTGGCGTGAGTCCCCCTTCCACTTTTTGCTGATGTGCCTCCGATGTTTAGCTGGTTTTCCGATACTCAGGGCACTGCGCCACGGCTGATCCGTGCCGCAGTGCAAGTGCTCCCTACTGTAAAATTGTACATACGATTGGTATCCATGATTGCTTCTTTGGATTTACTGTTAGTCCCTAGTAAAGTGCACGAGAGAGTGCCGGGGCTTGTAGATGCCAATACTGCTGGTGGGCCTGCAGCGCTGGTTGCGCCACCCACCGAAGCAGCCGTAAAGATGTGTCTGGGAACTGCGACCGCAGAACCCGCGTGCGGTCCCGTACTGTCACGCTAGCTGGGCAAGTGTCCCCACTTGCCAGCACCGACCCTTCCCTTGACTACATATTAGTCACCCCTATGGTAGGCCTGCGGGCAGGGTGCGTTGTAGGTGCAAGGTAGGACAAGCCCTGAGATGCGTGGCCTGTCCTAGTAGTGACTTACACCCAAGACCGTATTTCACTATTGAAGGCTACCTGCTCCATTAGGCCAGACTGAGCTGCGAGGATTATTACACCCTATAATCCCCGCAGGCTCAAGGAGCACGGTAGCGAGTCATGTTTAGTATGCCTGAACTCAGGATGAAAAGATATTTCTTGTAGTCAAGTTTATTTTAGTATCCTGGGTTTGCAAATGCTACTTTTAGAAAGTTAGCCTTTGCTTGCTTAACCATTTCAGCCGCCTCTGCTGGTATGTGTATCTGACTGTCTGGGATGTGTGAGTGACAGGGCTGGAGGGATGGCAGGTGGTGAATGCGCAGATTACACCTTAGTGGGAGGTAGGAGTGCCTCTTGACTCGAACTGTCACTGTGCTCGGCCACTACAATGCTGGCTCCACCCTCCTGGGGAGCGGCGGATGACTCTGCCGGCACCTGGCCCAGGAAGGGCGAAGCCCCCATCAACAAGGTACTCTGGCCACCCCTGTCCGGACAATGCTGGCTCCACCTCCTGTGGGGCGTCTGATGCGCCTGCCCCTCACACTGAAAGCAGAAGCCGGAGTACACCCGCCGGGGTACTCCAGAACTGAGAGTGGCTATGCAAAGGCCCCCCTGGCCTGCGAGAACAAAAGAATTGGCCTATAAAAGAAGGAGCCCGGCTCCTTGAGAATTAGGTCCGGTTTGGGCCACAGAAGGACTCTGCCCGACGAGAAGGACCGTGAGAGACAAGGAAGGGTGCTGACTCTTGCCTGTGTCTGATGCCTTGCTGCTGAAGGAGAGATAGGAGAAAAGACTACGAGAAGACTTTTGCTTTACTTTGTGCCAAACTCTGCTGAAGAGATCTCCAAGGGCTTGCAACTGAACTTGCCCCCTGACCAGCGTCCCAGGACCAGTGGACGCTACCCCCCTTGGAAGGAAGCGACTGCGGGTGCTGACCATCGCCGCAGTATCGACAGAGGAATCTCCTCTGAGGCATCAACGTCCTCCCGACCACCGTGACCGGGGCCCAAAGCTACAGCGAGAGCAAAGTAAGGACCAGCCGCCGCTGGCCCGAACACCGTGACCGCAACTGCACCGGGAGCCCGAGAGCAAAGGGAAGGAGGACCCGTCCGGTCCGAGCTCTCGAGGGGACTGCATAGCGAGCAGTCACTCACCTGCAAAGACGGGCAGTTGCCCTACGAGAATCCGCAAAGTCGGTAGTCTGCCCGACAGCCCAGCTGTGAGCCCACAGCTGCACCGACATTTGGCTGGGTACGTCCTGCACTTGGGGACCGTACTGCCACTTGTCACCGCCGCACAACCGCCGCCTCCAGGGTCGGAGCGGACGACGAAGAGAGGACTCGGCCGCCACAGAACACCGCTGCCCCGGATGACCAGTGACCTGCCCGGCTGAAGAGCCGCAACGATCAGCGATCCCGGGAAGGCAACGCGACGTGGGACAGATCCCCTGGAAGCCGCCGGCTCCACAAAGAACTTTGGTTAACACCGGCCTACGGGCCTCAAGAGAACTGCATAAAGAACTGTGGTAACCCGAATTAAGTAATCTGCAACCGTTTTCATAAAGTACATTGACTGTATTCACAAGCCTGCTTAAAATCTATATAAAGATATATATTTTTACAGAATACAGTCTGGTCTCGTTGTGTGGTGGGTTGGTTGTAAAGGTGTACTGTTGCAAGTGTTTAACCCTATGTGCCCCAAAGATTAGCCTACGACTGCTTAAACCACACTACCTAGAGGGTAAGCAGAGGTTGTCTGGAAGGTAACCCTCAGCCCTGACGAGGAAGAGAGAGTCCCTGCTTGTCGCTAGTGTTGCACTGCGCCAACTAGAGCCTCCCCCTTCCTACATTGGACGCAGCGGTGAGGATTTTTCGAATTTACACTTGCGATATCTATACCTGAGCTTCTGACCACTACACAAGGATTACGGTCCAGTTACTTAGCCACAGACTTTGCTTTTTGAATTTTGCCGAAAGAAGATTCCGAGTGCAGAAGCCATGCCGGGCACAAAGAGCCTGGATGGAGCAGAGTCCACGACCTCCGAGGTGTTGGAGGTAGAGTGGGACGCCGCAAAGCTGGACAAATACTCAAAGACGGAGCTGAAGTTTTTCTGTAGGAAACTCAAAGTTCCGCACGCTGGCTGCAAAAACAAGCCGGAGCTCTACAAGGCCCTGAAAGCCTGGGTGGAGTCCAGAAAGACCCCGGAAGAGCAAGACGTCCTCGCCGAGCAGAATGCAACGACGGAGCAGAATGCACTTGGGGATCTGATCGATCTCGAGAGGCAAGACAGCGAGCACAGCTTTGGTAAAGGCCTGTCGCCAGAGGAGCTGGCGGACAGGAAGGAAACCCGGAATCACGAAAGAAAGTTGGCAGAATTGAAAATCCAGCTGGAGCTTGAAACCAAAAGAATGGCGCTGGAAGAGCGAAAGCACCAGATGGATTATGAAGTGAAAATGAGGGAGATAAGTCTCAAGGAGAGAGACTTGGATCGTCCTCCCTCTGGTGGCAGCACATCGCCAGTGCAGGTAGAGTCAAGAGTGCACATCCCGAAGGACGTAGTTAAGGAGTTCTTTAAGGGGGATGACATAGGACAGTGGTTTAGGGCATACGAGGTAGCCATGTCCTCCCACCGGGTCCCTGACAAGGATTGGGGAGCGGGGTTGTGGGGAAGGTTCCTTAGCGAAGGGAGAGATACCTTGCTAGATTTGCCCGTTGAGAATCAGAGATCCTATGCCCACATGAAAGAAGCTTTAATGAACAGGTATGGGCTTACCCCTGAAATGTATAGACAGAAGTTTAGGGGATGTACTAAGCGGCCTGGGAATACGTATGTGGAGTATGTGACTTACTTTTGCAGAGCGCTGGATGGTTGGGTGAAAGGTAACAAAGTTAATGATTTTCAAGGTCTCTTTGATTTCATTGCATGGGAGCACTTGTCTGATCACTGTTTTCCTGAGTTACGCCAACACCTGATCGATAGCAAGCTGTCCAACCCGAGAAAGCTTGCTGAGGAGGCGGACCGCTGGCTCAGCACCAGGGTCCACAAGGGTCCCGTGGGAGATTCCGCCAAGAGTGGGCAGGGTCCCCAGCAGAAGAGTGGGGGGGACAAGGGGGGAAAACAGAAAGGGTTCCAAAAAGGCCCCCAAAGTAGTTCCCAAGGGAATCCGCAGCAGGGTTCTCAGCCTCCCCCACCCCCGAAGCAGAATGGGGCCCCGACAGGTAAACCTGTTCCAAAGGGGCCCTTCAATTGTTTCAAATGTGGCGAGCCTGGGCACATATCCAGTGACCCCAAGTGTCGCCTATTTGGAAAACCCGCACCCACTGGTGCTCCGCCCCGACAAGTGACTAGCGTTCACCTGGGAGAAGAAATGATGGTCCCGGGGGGTGGAGATCCCGTTCACATGACTCTGGTCTCGTTAGGAGACAGCAAGATGATCCCTACGAACTACCTGCCCTCTAACACTAAAAAATATGGGCAGGTGGTGATCATCAATGGTAAGGAAGCCGAGGCTCTTAGAGACACAGGAGCCAGTGTGACTGCAGTGAGGCAGCACCTGGTGTCTCAGGAGCAGGTTGTACCCCATGCCTACTGTAGGGTTATCAACGCTGATAATTCTGAGAGTCAGTGTCCGATGGCTCAAGTTCCCTTCGAGTGGGGGGGGGTCTCTGGTACTCTGCAGGTCTGTGTGAGAAAAACCATGCCTGTTGACTGTTTGCTAGGGAACGACTTGGAGCACTCCCCTTGGGAAAAGGTGGGGAAAACGACTCACCTGCGGATGGTGGGTCTGCCTGACTGGGCGTGCGTGACCACCCGGTCGATGGCAGCCAGTAGGGGTGATCGAGAGGTCCTGGGGCCTGATGGAGAGGCCCAGGACCCGGCCTTAGGGAGAAGGCGCAGGGGGCGCGGGAAGCCGGCCCCTGAAGTTCCTACGGTCCAGGAGGAGGCAGACCTTGAGGGGGATGCCCTGGAGCCTACAGGGGAACAGATCGCCGAACTGGGGGACCTGCCTGAGCTGACCCATTGGCAGCAAGAAGGAGGACCCTCCAGGGAGGAATTCTGCAGGGAGCAGAAAGAATGCCCTTCTCTCGTGGGTATGCGGCAGCAGGCTGCAGACCAGGCCAATGGTGTTCAGGCCAAAACACATTACGTGTACTGGGAGAACGACCTTCTGTATTCGGAGCCTAAGGCTGCTGAACCTGGGTCAGCCCGTGTGCTGGTGGTACCCCAGAAGTTCAGAGCCTTCCTACTGGGTCTGGCTCATGATGTGCCTTTAGCAGGACATTTGGGGATGGACAAGACCTATGACAGGCTTGTCACCCACTTTTACTGGCCCCAAATGCATAAGAGCTCAGATGCTTATTGCAGAACCTGTCCAACTTGCCAGGCAAGTGGGAAGACGGGAGGGAAGGACAAGGCTCCCCTCCAACCCTTCCCTGTGGTCGGTACGCCATTCCAGCGAGTGGGTATTGACATCGTTGGGCCTCTGGACCCCAAGACAGCCATGGGCAACAGGTTCATCCTGGTCTTGGTGGACCATGCCACCCGGTACCCTGAAGCCATCCCTCTGAGGACAGTGACGGCTCCCGTGGTGGGGCGTGCACTGATGGGAATTTTCTCACGAGTAGGATTCCCTCTAGAGGTGGTGAGCGACAGGGGGACCAATTTCATATCAAAATATATGAAGTCCCTTTGGCAGGAGTGTGGCGTAACATACAAGTTCACCACACCCTACCATCCCCAAGGTAACGGGTTGGTTGAAAGATTCAACCGAACCCTCAAAGGCATGATCATGGGCCTGGAAGGTCCGATGAGGCGTAAGTGGGACGTCCTCTTGCCATGCCTGCTTTTTGCATATCGCGAGGTACCACAGAAGTCCCTAGGGTTCAGCCCCTTTGAACTGCTGTATGGCCACCCCGTGAGAGGACCACTGAGTTTGGTAAAGGAAGGCTGGGAGCAATCTCCCAGGAAACCTCCCCAGAATGTATATAGCTACATGCTGGCCTTCAGAAACCAAACCAGACGCTTCAGACAACTTGCCGAGGCAAATCTGGAAGCAAGCCAGGAGAAAATGAAGCGGTGGTACGATCAGAATGCCACTCTGGTCGAGCTTCAGCCTGGACAGGAGGTGTATGTCTTGGCCCCAGTGGAGCCCTGTGCCCTTCAGGATAAGTGGACAGGACCATTTGAGGTTGTGGAGCGCAAGAGCCCCGTGACATACTTGGTGGACATGAAGACACCCAGGAACCCTTTGCGGGTCCTACATGTCAACCGCCTCAAGCCCCACTTGCGAAGGTCCGAAGTGGGCATGTTGTTGGCAACCGATGACGGAATGGAGGAGGAGTCGGAGCCTCTTCCTGACCTCTTGGTGGCCTGTGAGAAAGATGGGTCAGTGGATGGAGTTAACCTCTCACCCTCCCTGACCGCCGAACAACAGGAGGACTGCCGCCAGTTGCTGGGGCAGTTTCCAGACCTGTTCTCCCTGGTTCCGAGTGTCACAGATTGGTGCGTCCATGATGTGGACACTGGAGACAGCTTACCTGTGAAGCATAAGGCTTACAGGGTAACTGACAGGGTACGGGCCTGCATCAAGGAGGAGGTCTCCAAGATGCTTGCCCTCGGGGTGGTTGAGTCTTCCAGCAGTCCTTGGTCCAGCCCCGTGGTCTTGGTTCCGAAGGCTGCTGCGCCGGGAGCCACACCCGAACTCCGGTTCTGTGTGGACTACAGAGGACTCAATTCAGTCACGAAGACTGACGCGCACCCCATCCCCAGAGCTGACGAGCTCATTGATCGGCTAGGGGCTGCCCGGTTCCTCAGCACGTTTGATTTAACGTCTGGTTACTGGCAGATCGCCTTGACCGATGGGGCAAAGGAGAGGTCGGCATTCTCTACACCAGATGGGCATTTCCAGTTCCGGGTTATGCCATTTGGAATGAAGAATGCCCCTGCCACCTTTCAGAGATTGGTCAACCAGGTGTTGGCTGGACTGGACGAGTTCAGTGCCGCCTACCTGGATGACATCGCGGTGTTCAGCGGCACCTGGCCCGAACACCTGCGACACCTCTGGGAAGTGTTGATGGCCCTGCGCAGAGCAGGCCTCACAATCAAGGCAAGCAAGTGCCAGATTGGGCAGGGTTCAGTGGTGTACTTGGGACACCAAGTTGGGAGTGGCAAGGTAGCCCCCTTGCAGCCCAAGATCGAAACCATCCTGGCTTGGGAACCCCCCAAGACCCAGACTGCAGTGAGAGCCTTCCTGGGGCTCACTGGGTATTACAGGAGGTTTGTCAAGGGCTATGGCACGATCGTGACCCCCTTGACAGAGCTGACTTCGAAAAAGCAGCCCAGGAATGTGATTTGGACTGACACCTGTCAGAAGGCCTTCGACACCCTGAAGACTGCCATGTGCACGGCGCCCGTGCTCCTGGCCCCCGATTTCTCCAAGGAGTTCATTGTGCAAACAGACGCTTCAGAGCATGGTGTAGGGGCTGTTCTTTCACAGATGACTGAGGAGGGCTTTGACCAACCCGTAGCCTTCATAAGTCGGAGGTTACTTCCACGGGAAAGTAGGTGGAGTGCAATAGAGCGTGAAGCATTTGCTGTGGTCTGGGCGCTGAAGAAGCTAAGACCCTACTTGTTTGGGTCTCACTTCCGAGTTCAGACGGACCACAGGCCCCTCAGATGGTTGATACAAATGAGGGGTGAGAACCCGAAACTGTTGAGGTGGTCCATTTCTCTACAGAGTATGGACTTTACGGTGGAACACCGCCCTGGCACCGATCACGCCAGCGCTGACGGTCTGTCCAGATTTTTCCGCCTTAGTGATGTGGAACTCCCTGGGGAAGGGTAGTTCCCCCCACATTTCAGCTGGAGGGGACACATGTTAGACCTGGCACCTTGGCGTGAGTCCCCCTTCCACTTTTTGCTGATGTGCCTCTGATGTTCTGCTGGTTTTCCGATACTCAGGGCACTGCGCCACGGCTGATCCGTGCCGCAGTGCAAGTGCTCCCTACTGTAAAATTGTACATACGATTGGTATCCATGATTGCTTCTTTGGATTTACTGTTAGTCCCTAGTAAAGTGCACGAGAGAGTGCCGGGGCTTGTAGATGCCAATACTGCTGGTGGGCCTGCAGCGCTGGTTGCGCCACCCACCGAAGCAGCCGTAAAGATGTGTCTGGGAACTGCGACCGCAGAACCCGCGTGCGGTCCCGTACTGTCACGCTAGCTGGGCAAGTGTCCCCACTTGCCAGCACCGACCCTTCCCTTGACTACATATTAGTCACCCCTATGGTAGGCCTGCGGGCAGGGTGCGTTGTAGGTGCAAGGTAGGACAAGCCCAGAGATGCGTGGCCTGTCCTAGTAGTGACTTACACCCAAGACCGTATTTCACTATTGAAGGCTACCTGCTCCATTAGGCCAGACTGAGCTGCGAGGATTATTACACCCTATAATCCCCGCAGGCTCAAGGAGCACGGTAGCGAGTCATGTTTAGTATGCCTGAACTCAGGATGATAAGATATTTCTTGTAGTCAAGTTTATTTTAGTATCCTGGGTTTGCAAATGCTACTTTTAGAAAGTTAGCCTTTGCTTGCTTAACCATTTCAGCCGCCTCTGCTGGTATGTGTATCTGACTGTCTGGGATGTGTGAGTGACAGGGCTGGAGGGATGGCAGGTGGTGAATGCGCAGATTACACCTTAGTGGGAGGTAGGAGTGCCTCTTGACTCGAACTGTCACTGTGCTCGGCCACCACAATGCTGGCTCCACCCTCCTGGGGAGCGGCGGATGACTCTGCCGGCACCTGGCCCAGGAAGGGCGAAGCCCCCATCAACAAGGTACTCTGGCCACCCCTGTCCGGACAATGCTGGCTCCACCTCCTGTGGGGCGTCTGATGCGCCTGCCCCTCACACTGAAAGCAGAAGCCGGAGTACACCCGCCGGGGTACTCCAGAACTGAGAGTGGCTATGCAAAGGCCCCCCTGGCCTGCGAGAACAAAAGAATTGGCCTATAAAAGAAGGAGCCCGGCTCCTTGAGAATTAGGTCCGGTTTGGGCCACAGAAGGACTCTGCCCGACGAGAAGGACCGTGAGAGACAAGGAAGGGTGCTGACTCTTGCCTGTGTCTGGTGCCTTGCTGCTGAAGGAGAGACAGGAGAAAAGACTACGAGAAGACTTTTGCTTTACTTTGTGCCAAACTCTGCTGAAGAGATCTCCAAGGGCTTGCAACTGAACTTGCCCCCTGACCAGCGTCCCAGGACCAGTGGACGCTACCCCCCTTGGAAGGAAGCGACTGCGGGTGCTGACCATCGCCGCAGTATCGACAGAGGAATCTCCTCTGAGGCATCAACGTCCTCCCGACCACCGTGACCGGGGCCCAAAGCTACAGCGAGAGCAAAGTAAGGACCAGCCGCCGCTGGCCCGAACACCGTGACCGCAACTGCACCGGGAGCCCGAGAGCAAAGGGAAGGAGGACCCGTCCGGTCCGAGCTCTCGAGGGGACTGCATAGCGAGCAGTCACTCACCTGCAAAGACGGGCAGTTGCCCTACGAGAATCCGCAAAGTCGGTAGTCTGCCCGACAGCCCAGCTGTGAGCCCACAGCTGCACCGACATTTGGCTGGGTACGTCCTGCACTTGGGGACCGTACTGCCACTTGTCACCGCCGCACAACCGCCGCCTCCAGGGTCGGAGCGGACGACGAAGAGAGGACTCGGCCGCCACAGAACACCGCTGCCCCGGATGACCAGTGACCTGCCCGGCTGAAGAGCCGCAACGATCAGCGATCCCGGGAAGGCAACGCGACGTGGGACAGATCCCCTGGAAGCCGCCGGCTCCACAAAGAACTTTGGTTAACACCGGCCTACGGGCCTCAAGAGAACTGCATAAAGAACTGTGGTAACCCGAATTAAGTAATCTGCAACCGTTTTCATAAAGTACATTGACTGTATTTACAAGCCTGCTTAAAATCTATATAAAGATATATATTTTTACAGAATACAGTCTGTTCTCGTTGTGTGGTGGGTTGGTTGTAAAGGTGTACTGTTGCAAGTGTTTAACCCTATGTGCCCCAAAGATTAGCCTACGACTGCTTAAGCCACACTACCTAGAGGGTAAGCAGAGGTTGTCTGGAAGGTAACCCTCAGCCCTGACGAGGAAGAGAGAGTCCCTGCTTGTCGCTAGTGTTGCACTGCGCCAACTAGAGCCTCCCCCTTCCTACACCTCTCTACCATCACTCTCTGTGCTACTACTATTTACTATTATTATGAGTCGGTCTGTGTAGGTAGCTAAGCTTGCCCAGTCAGCAAACAGTGTTAAACAAAACTCTGATCCAGCAATAGCTCTAGAGGCACTGAGTGCAGACCTCTGGGTTGCCCTTGCTGTGTATTACAGTCTTCTTAATGTTAGTGCTTTGACAATTTCCAACAACAAAATGTCAATGTCAACCAAGAATAAGCTAGTAGTTGGCTTTTTGATTTGATAGTAGCACATACCGTACCACTAGTGTTTCAGGGACTATTCTGCATATACATAAGTATGGACAAGAGAAATAGGATATTGTTGATGATAGGTGCAGTTCGACTTTCCACATACCTCAGTCAAAAGTAACTGTGCAGGACTCGGGGGCCCTCACCTTGTTGGAACTTCAAGTCCTCCTGGTGGTGAAGAGGAGTAGTTGGTTCTATCTGTAATTAGAAAAATGTTGCACGTTAAAAAGCAAGCATTCATCAGTTGTTCCATAAAGTGTTGCATGTTATGGCTAAGCATATAAGTTGACACCCTCCCCAAAACCTTGAATTTTCTTCAGTCCCAATAATTAAAAATTGTATATATTATGTATTAACATTTTCTCTTCCATTACGAGACGAAATAGGGGGTGGTGTATGGCATCTAAAAATATGACATGTTTTTTATAGGCGTCACAACATTGGATGCAGCACTTCCCACCACCAGTGCCGGGGCCAGCAGCGTGGAGGGGTCCACTCCAGGGGCGGATGCGGCGGTGCCACAAGTGCCACCAGGAGGAGCTGAGGGGGATGGCTCAGCACTGGCGGACGGTGGTAAGTTATTATATTCCTTACTTATTGACATTTTAGAGTAGGCTCTCAAAGGAGTGTATGATGTACTGTACAGTAGACAGTACAATACTAAAAGTACACTGTACTGTTAAGAACAGTTACTAATTTAGAACTACATTTTTGCCAATCACGGAGAAGACAGTCACCCTTGACTTAGCAATAGCATTAGCGGCTGTAGTTCTTGAGTAAGCAATGGCCCCCTCTATTTGACTTCAACTCAGCTGGGAAGGGAAACTTTTATCGTGAAGCCAAGTCATATCAGATGCACTTGAAGGATGTGATGAACGAAAAGGGAAAGAACTTAGGGTGAATGGAAGGACAAAACATTTATGACTGTAAAGAATGATATGTGTTTTTGAATGCAGGCAGAGGTGGCTGATAGGAAGGCATCAGATGCATGGCTGCTTGAAGCAAGGATGGTTGGAGGAGAAAGAAAAGATGACTGCCTGTGTGGGTGAATCAGAAAATTCATGTGTGGTGTGCATTGCAATATATCATTTGGGTGAAACTCAAATGCAAGTCAAGACGGTGGTTTACCAAGTAAAATGAAAAGGGTGTTTTTGGTTGTTGAGAAAAAGTAAAGTTGGTACAGTTGAGACACTAAGAAGAATGATAGACATTTACTTTGGAAGCCTGGATGGTATCATCTTCCTCATAGATAGCAGAGGTGTATGTGTAGAGCAGACGCTCAGTGTATGAAGAGTGTTACTTTGTTTGAACAGCATGTCCGTGCCAGAGTAGCAAAGCAGAGGAAATCCAAATACTAGAAGTTGTGATTGTTCAGAAACTCTCCTGTGCCTAAAGTGACAGTACAGTAGCTTACTTTGCAAGCACAGGATATATTGTGTATGTATTGTATAGTTGACAATTATATCAAGTCAAGTCCCTTCCTCCGGCAATTATGGTTACCACACTCATTCCCTATGTTCATAATTTTCTTTCTGCTGTGTCAATCATGGGTGTACTATCGCTGTTGTTCACTCAATCTATCACAACAAAGCACCTAAAGTCATCCATCATATAAGGAAAGAGATCATGTGGTTGGCTGGATACATGATCAGAAATGAATAATCTTCATTTTCATATTGTAGTACTGAAGGCCCGGGGGGGGGGGGCAGTGCGAAATATAAATTACATTGAGCAGTAGCCCTTGATGTAACCGAGTATGGCCAGTGCCATCTCTATAGAAAAGTAAGAGCTTCCCTATCCCCACCTGCATGTACTGCTTAAAGTAATGCAAGTCTGCGTCATCATGGCTTGTGTCTGTTTTTCTTGTGTGCAAGCTGACTGAGCTGGCATTATGCCGGCTACCACAAGTTTACGTACAAGTAATTTCTTTCGCAAAACTAGAGAAAAAAGGAAGAATACTGGTGTACTTTCTGACTCTCTGACTATATATTGAGTCCATATTGCTGCCTGCTAGTAGAATTCCTGAAACTCCCACTAATGTTACAGGCCTACAAAGACGGTGGAAAGATAGATGCAAAAATGTTATACTGTGCTTGCAAATTGCTAGTGTTACGGTGAGACAACTTTCCGTTGAATTATTTTGTGTTATTGTTAAATAGTATTGGTTACAGTATTTTTCTTTCTTTTTTCATATAGATGCTCCAAAAAAGCTCACTCGACCGGAGATGGCTGTCCGGGCCAGGGCCCGGAAGCTGGAGGCCGTTTGTGGGGAATATCGCTGGCTGTGGGCTCGGGAACAGGAGGAGGAGGCGGCAACAGCTGCTTCCTCCTCCAGTGCCCCCGGGTCCACCAGCCAGCAGCCTCCAGCACAGTGCCGTGGTCGGACATCCTCCTGCTGCCGCAGCTCAGCTGCAACAACAACAGCAGCTGCCCCCCCAGAGCCTGGATGGCATGCCTGCGCTGCCTACGCCTCAGAGTGGACTACCTGGAGTGCCAGGTGGAGAAGCAGGAGCAACAGATCCGGGACCTCTGCAAAGAGTGGCGGGACCGCCTGTCCACACACCGCCAGAAGTGACTGTGTCCCTTGCCCCTTTTTTTAAAGACTGTTGGGGGGTTGGGAATCGGGAGTTAGGGATTCTTTGGGACTTTTCTCAGGACATTTGAAATGGACAATTGTTTGGGTTAGGGATGGTGGTGGTTTGGGTCTTTGGGACTAGTTTATTTTTGCTAGGGTAATATATAATTATTTATTTTACATACTTCAACATAGTGTATACATTCATATTATTTTGTGGGGTGGTGGGCGTGGGTTACTGCACATTTGGATTCCTCAAACTTACCAGCATAAATTATGTAAAACGTCCAAAAAATGTTCAAAAGTGCCACTAACAGAGTTAGTGAATTCAATTGGCCTATTAGTACTTCACTAGTACTACTGTCATTCTCTCCTCTGAGTCCTAGTCCATTATTCTACCTCCCCAAAAAGCTTATCTTACCTGTGATTCGTGTTTATGGCGATTACGGTTGCCCATGAAATCCATCCAGGACCGAATTTCTGTTGTGGTGTTAGTAGGAGTGGTACCACACTAGCAGTAGCAGCATATGAAAAACAAAGTAAAAAATGTGGCATTGAGTTGACTGAAAGGAGTATTAGAAGGAACAGTAAATTTGTAGCCAAAGCAATGCTGAAGATAAGTATGGGGGGAAAAAATTGCATGGATGATTATGGCTACAACAAGAACAGTGACACAGCAGCGTAACAAGTCTTCTTGACATGTAGGAGGATGATGTTGACGATGGATCCAATCGATGATGGGCATGAAATTCAGAATTTATTTTAAAATACTAATTGTTGTTTTTTTAACCAAAATTACAATATCCTAGGATTCATCTAGCTGCCTTAAAATTTGAGGAGGTTGCTTGCACCTTATCCTCCCCAGCAAGTGTGTGGAATTATTGTTGTCATTTAGTCACACCTCAATGAAAACCACACAGCCCGGGGGAAGAGGGTTAGGGTTTGAAAATTGGATGGGAATGGTGTTTGAGGGGAAAGTTTTGTGGAGAGAGAAAAAAAACACAGCATGGACAAACCACTAATGAAGATAAACAAATCTTTGGATACAAAGCTATCCATAAATCTTTTAAGTGACATAAAGGAAGTGCATGCACTACTGCATGCATGAAGTTGTTTGCTAAATGGATAGGTTACTGAAAAGTAAGTAGTACTTTCTACAACGTACTAACTATGAAGAAACAATGTGACAGTACAAGGCTGCAGTAATTACGCTATTTCACTTGCCTATCTGCCCTCAGATAGCAGAACCACTTAGTACATTAAATTAATTTAAAAAATAGCAAAGAAAAGCGTTTACAATGGCTTGAGGGATGAATTGAAGCAGAGAGCAAACAAATGCACAGAGTCACACTCATAGCATGCATGGGCCAAAAATCCGTTACACTCAAGAATTTGCGAATTTTCGGCAATTTCGCGAGATTCGCGAATTGCGAATTTGCCGCCAAAACACAGCAAATTTCGAGAGCGGAACAGATTTTTGGTCCATGCTTGCGGCAGGGCAATGCAGACGGTCAAGGCAGGAACCACTGAGTGAAGCAACCTGATGTAGCATACCTAGGCTCTTTGTCACAGACAGACAAAGCATATTATCTAATTGTATGCAGCAAGCCACATAGCCCCAATTTTACATGAACTGCTGTCTGCACTCTGCCTGGCATAACAGCAACACTACACTGCCTCGACCATTCCATACCACGACTAGACAGACATGTAGTTCTGCTGTAGTAGTTGTTGTAGACTGGTTTACCTGTTTGCCACTCACGAATTGGCCATAGTTCTTCCATAAACCGACGCTGATGATCCATCCATCCCAGTGAGTGACTGTAAAGAAAAAAGATATATTATTTAATCAATCATCATGGTATATTGGCAAACAGTAAGTCCAAGGACATTTTGCATATTGGAAAATGCAACATAGTGGCCCCTGCAGTTGAAGTACAATTTGAATTAAACAAGGTAAAAAAAAGCAGAGTAGACTTGAGTTACATTTAGTGTGTAAAAGATTAAATAATAACAGAAGACATATGATTCATTTCATGCACAATAAACAAACAGCAATTGCTTTCATCAGAGCCAGACAGCCATTGCTGTCCACTGCATGCCATCTTCTTCTCATTATTCATTACCTGTTCCACTTTTTGTCTGCATCTTCTTCTGAAAGTGAGGGCCCACCGCGCAGCCTCTCCTGTCAATTTCAGAAGTAACTGTCAGCAATCAGCAAGCATGTAGTCAGTAATTCCAGTCCCACTTGAGGGGACTCGTCTATGAAGACAAAGTTTCTTTATTCTGCGTAATCCAGCCATCTGCCTTGAGGGAAATGGATAGTGGGAGTCTGGAGGAGGAGGATAGAGAAGCATGATTGAGTTGTGAACTTGTGAACCTCAGGAATGCAGACTGCGGCACCTTCAAATCAATAAGGAAATAAGATGAAGACAGTGCTGATGATAAAATTGTTGTGATTAGGTGATATGAGTTTTGTTGTGGTAAAAGTTGCAAAGCAAATAAAGATACACAGGAATAAAAGTGAATATGGCCGGAAAAAAAGGAAGTCATTTTCAGGCCTCGGTGTAAGGGAAGTAGAGCTCGTCCTCAAACTCTATGCATTGAGACGGTAGTAGGTCAGCTTACAGAGAAGAACTTCTGTCACATAAGTCGGTGTCCTCTTCTTAATACATGCATTCACGTATTTTGTAATCTGGTGGTATGAAGTGCTGATTCATCTTGATCAGTGTTAACCTCTCCACATTTTTGGGCGAGAGGCGGGTCCTTTTTGAAGTTACAATGGCACCAGCAGCACTGAAAACACGTTCAGAAGACACGCTTGCGAGTGGGCAAGAAAAATATTTTAGAGCCAGGTTGGTGATCAGTCGCCATGGAGGCCTTTTCCCATACCAATACAGCAATGGGGTCCGATTAACAAAGACCTCTGTTGGGTCATCCAGATAGGCCTGCACCATCGACTCAAGGTTCTCCAAGGTTGCTCCACTTTGCGTACCATCTGTGGCCTTTGCATCAGTGAAATGAGCAAACCCTTGACGAATTAGCCAATCCGCTTCCGACAATATTATGGCTCGGCCTGGTGCAGGTGAGGAAGATGATATGGTTGCTGGTGTCGTTAACGGCTGTGAGGGAAAGTGACTCAGATTCAGAAGTGGAACTTGAAGCCGGATGGCCTGCTAATTCAGTAGTACTTCTGCCGGCTCCTTCAATATTCTGCCGCTCTTTTTCGAACCGAGTGGCTGACACAGCTAGCCAATGTTTGTACTTTGAAACATCTGCTTCATTAAAAGGAATGAATGCTTTGCTGGCCACGGCTTTTTGTACCGTGGATCCAGAATAGTGGCACAAATGTAATGTTGTCCTGTATGTATTTTTTTAAGCCTTTCATTGTCAACTAGGCAGCTTAATAACCTCTCCGCCAACTGATATGCGTCTTGCTTTTCAGCATCATCTCGGAACGTTGAAGACACTGCCTTTAGTTGGTGCTCTAGCATGCGCAACAATGGGATAGCTTTGCCCAAAGAACAGTCCTCCCTGCTGACTTCACGCAGGAAGACCTCAAAAGGACGATGCATGTCTGTCAGGCTTGCAACTAACTTCCATTCCTCCAACTCTAGCCTCATGTCTTTCAGAGTAGAACCCAGTTTATAAACATACTCATTGATTACCCCCCACTGCTCAGACAGACGCTCAAGCATGTAAAAGGTTGAGTTCCAACGTGTTGCCACCTCTTGGATGAGTCCTTTGACTGGCAGTCTACGTTCATGTTGCATGCTCCTCAGCTTCTTCCAGGCCTTAAACGAATGGCTGAAATGTGTGCAGATTCTTCCGCAGGTGGTCAGTAACTTGCTGACTGTGGTATCTTTTTTCAAGAAATCTTGCACAACGATGTTAATACTGTGCGCCAAACATAGCACTCTGAAATAGCGACCTTGCTGCTTGGCCTTACCTACATTACTTCCATTATCCGTGGAAACATAACCAATCATGCGATTTCTTTGATGCAGCCATTCATAGACCTTCCTATCAAACTCCTCCAAAAGGTTAGGTGCAGTATGAGTTTTCTCCATGGCGAACATGGCTACTGTTGCATGTTTCCGAGTAGCTTGAAAAACCGTTAGGTGGTTGCGTTCAAATGGCGTATCTGACCAAAACATTCTGCTAATGGTGATCAGGACCGTTTTATGTGATGATGATGATGCAGACTTCTTCAAACCAGTTAGGCTCATTGATGTACTTTTTCACATTGGTGTCTCTCCCAGGCTATTAGTGTGTCTCATACATGTTGCAGGGGTAGAGGGTGTGGGCGCTACCACTGCAGTGCTGCTGCCAGGGGTACTGGGTGTACCAGAAAAAATGTCTGTCGCTTCTTCACTTCCCCATGCACAATCAGCCCCTCGTCATCATCAGATGCAATATGAATGGATACATTTGGATTTGTTTTTCTTTTGGCTTCCTGGATCTTACTTAGGTGCGCCTCCCACTGGATAGTGTGGTGTTTTTTGAGATGACCTCTCTGGTGTCTGGTACCATAGTTGGTACCAAGCTTACCCCGACTAACTGATATTTTACAAATCGAACAAACAACCATGTTTTCTGCCTTTTGGCTAACACAAAAGAAGTCCCAAACTGGGGACTGGAGATGTCTGCTTGTGGTGGAGGTGCAACTTTGAGTTTCAATGCCAAATGAAGTGGAGGATGGGCGTGCCTGAATTTGACTCAGTTGTTCACTTACAGCACTACTACTTGAGGTAATGGAGGTCGAGCTGAATGGAGGTCCCTAACGGCCCTTCTAATGAGAAAATATGGAAGCTGTAGGTCGTGTTGGTGTTGTTATTAACTGCGTTGGTGGTGGTACCAGTGCCACGCCGCCCACATCCCGCTCAGCAGCCATTCGGGATAGGGTCAAAATGTCTGTCTGCTGCATGCCCGCTGGGGCTGGAGTGACGACTGTGTTGACTGGGTTGTCGTCAGACTGTTCATCAGCAGCAGAATACACCACTTCTTGTTATGCGTCATCACACATAACTGAAAGCCTTGCGGGAACCATCCTTTTAGGCTTAGCTACCTTTGTCGGCTCATGGCGTGCCTCACTCTCAGACTGCATTGGTGGGTTCCAATCAACATTAAGATCATCAGAAGGAAGGGGGCTTGAAGAAGAACTTGTAGTAGCCCTCCTTTACCTTTTTCTTGCTGGAGATCTGGAAGACAATGGATCATCCTCAGGAGGAGTGGCTTCCTCGGATGATACCTCCACTTGAATCTCGATTTCCTGATGTGCTCCTACTTCTGGAGGAACAAGCTTTGTGGGCAGTTGTGCCGCTCCATGCGCCTCTAGTTGCGCCTTTCCATGCACCTCTCCTTGCTCCTCTTCTTGCGCCTCTCTTTGCGCCTCTACTTGTGCCTCTCCTTGCGCATGTACTTGCGCCTCTACTTGCGCATGTACTTGCGCCTCTCCTTGCCCATGTACTTGCGCTTGTACTAGTTGCACCTGTGGTTGTTGTTGAGGCTGTGGTTGTTGAACACTCATCAGCTGAGTTACACCCTGCGTTGATTGGGTGCTACTTTCTTGCGATGAGCGAACATCACTGGCCGATGGTGATTGAGCAATGACAGTGGCTGCCTCTGGAGCACTCATAGGCTTGGTCCTAACCTTGCGTGGTGGCACTGAGCCTAATGAAGCGGAGGTGCTGCTCCCAGCTTGGTCCCCGGCGGACCCTGCTTCTGCAGGCGTTGTTTTTTTTCCCGAAAAAAGTGTCTGTGGGCACACCAGTCGCAAGTGGCAACACTTGCTTCTTCTGCTCCTTCTTACTGGCAGTGGCAGTTCTTTGTAGAGGAGCTACGGCCACCTTTCTTTGGACCCATCTTCTTCAGATGTCAGAACAGCAGGCCGCAGTTGCACGAGTTGCAGAGATGTCTGTGGCCACACGTGACGTCATGTGACGTTGTGCTGCACACACCGCTGCAGGACTTCTTCCTTGCACTGGTGGTTCACTTGTGCACCTAAAAGCAAAGGAAGCCAGAGGAACATCAGTTAAACAACCTAAAAAGTTGAAAAACACACGAAAATCACCACAATCCAATGCCATCCATGCCCTCAATGATGTTTAAATTCAAGACACCCCACAGAAGACTTGGTCCATGGACCACTGTACCCCTGGGCATAATGGATGAATGCAAGGCAAACTGGGTGCAGGCCTGAGCACACTGCCTGGCTTCAAAATGTCCCCTTTTCCCCCAGCCACATGGCCAGGCCCTGCCTAGACCAAGCCTCAAAATGGCTCCACCCACATGGCCAGGCCCCAACAACACCCCAAAAAGTCAAAAAACACAAAAATCACCACAATCCAATGCCATCCATGCCCTCAATGATGTTTAAATTCAAGAGGCCCCACACAAAGCCTTGGTCCATGCACCACTCACTACCCCTGGGCATAATGGGTAAAAGCAGGGTAGTCTGGGTGCAGTCCTATGGCTCAAAGCACACTGCCTGGCTTCAAAATGGCCCCTTGTCCCTCAGCCACATGGCCAGGCCCTGCCTGGACCAAGCCTCAAAATGGCCCCCACCCACATGGCCAGGCCCCAATAACACCCCAAAAAGTCCAAAAACACACAAAAATCATCACAATCCATTGCCATCCATATCCTCAATGATGTTTCAATTCAAGAGGCCCCACATAAAGCATTGGTCCATGCACCACTCACTACCCCTGGGCATAATGGGTGAAAGCAGGGCAGGCTGGGTGCAGGCCTATGGCTGAAAGCACACTGCCTGGCTTCAAAATGGCCCCTTGTCCCCCAGCCACATGGCCAGGCCCTGCCTGGACCAGGCTTCAAAATGTCCCCCACCCACATGGTAAGGCCCCAACAACACCCCAAAAAGTCACAAAAACACACAAAAATCACCACAATCCAATGCCATCCAAGCCCTCAATGATGTTTAAATTCAAGAGGCCCCACACAAAGCATTGGTCCATGCACCACTCACTACCCCTGGGCATAACGGGTGAAATCAGGGCAGGCTGGGTGTAGACCTATGGCTCAAAGCACACTGCCTGGCTTCAAAATGGCCCCTTGTTCCCCAGGCGCATTGGCCAGGCCCTGCCTGGACCAGTCCTCAAAATGGCCCCCACCCACATGGCCAGGCCCCAACAACACCCCAAAAAATCAAAAAACACACAAAAATCACCACAATCCAATGCCATCCATGCCCTCAATGATGTTTAAATTCAAGAGGCCCCACACAAAGCATTGGTCTATGCAACACTGAGTACCCCTGGGCATAATGGATGAAAGCAAAGCAAACTGGGTGCAGGCCTGAGAACACTGCCTGGCTTCAAATTGGGGCCTTGACCCCTAGCCACATGGCCAGGCCCTGCCTGTACCAGCCCTCAAAATGCCCCCCACCCCCATGGCCAGGAATCAAGAGCACCCAAAAAGTCGAAAAACACAAAAATCACCACAATCCAATGCCATCTATGCCCTCAATGATGTTTAAATTCAAGACACCCAAAGAAAGAAGTGGCCCATGCACCACTGAGTACCCCTGGGCATGATGGATGAAAGCAAAGCAAACTGGGTGCAGGCCTGAGCACACTTCCTGGCTTCAAAATGGCCCCTTGTCCCCTAGCCACATGGCCAGGCCCTGCCTGGACCAGGCCTCCAAATGTCCCCCACCCACATGGCCAGGCCCCAACAACACCCCAAAAAGTCGAAAAACACACAGAAATCACCACAATCCAATGCCATCCATGCCCTCAATGATGTTTAAATTAAAGACACCCCACAGAAAGACTTGATCCATGCGCCACTCACTATCCCTGGGCCTACTGGCTAGTGAGGCTTTACAGGCACCCCAAAATAAAAAAATTAAAAATCCACATATAACAGTGAGCTAAAATTCCATGACGTAAATGAGATTTAAGTTAAAAAAACTCAAAGAAACAGTTGTATCATGCACCCATGACTAATCCTGGGCCTACTGAATACTGTGGCTACCCACAATATATATTTTTTTAAGTTGTGAAAAAGTTTTAAAATTTTAGTTGCAGCAACTGCAATGCCCCAAACAAACAACACCAACTTACTTGTGAAATCTCAAATCCAAAAGTGATCCGAACTCCAAAGTCCAAAAAGTCCTCAAATACA
The DNA here is from genome assembly GCF_964263255.1 of Lissotriton vulgaris. Classification (NCBI taxonomy): domain Eukaryota; kingdom Metazoa; phylum Chordata; class Amphibia; order Caudata; family Salamandridae; genus Lissotriton; species Lissotriton vulgaris. The sequence continues at coordinate 1,372,004,767 of NC_141691.1, forward strand.
AATATCCAGCAGCAGCCGCAAAAAGTAATCCTTCCAGCTCCAGATCCAAATCAAAAGTGACCAGAACATGGACAAAGCACTGGGAGGAGCCTGCTGGACAGGGACAGGAAGTTAGAGACTCTGGGGAACTTCCCCCCCCCCCCAAAATGGACTCCTTGCCCAAAAAAGTGCAGCCAAATGTCAATCTGAGTTGTTCTGATCAAAATCATAATTTTCAGAAGGTTTATGCTGCCTGCGGTGGATTTCTTGTGCAGAATTGCAATTTTTGCAAGTTCGGGAACACGAGCTGTTCAAATCTCCTGACGCAAGTCAGCTGCGTGCAGCAATCTACGGCGATGCGTGATCGCGGGCCCTTATGACGTACCGGCGATGTCATACTCTCGCTGTGCAAGATGGCGGGCCGCGATGACATAATCGCGGTCGAAAAACTCTTGCGCGATCACGCACGCAACACACGCAAACCGGGAGAAAAACAACTCGGTGAACACAGAATCACGGTAAGTCAATGCCGAGCACGCGATATTGTATTTTCCAAGCGCGACCAAGCAAAAAAATTCGCCAACTTGCAAATTTGCAGATTTTTGGGCAAATTCATGGGATATGCGGACTGCAAAATTGACAAAAATCTGTAAATTCCACGAACGGAATGGATTTTGCGCCGACGCTGACTTTAAAACCTCCCTGCTCTGTGGGTCCAACTGCATATACACCAAGCACCCCCACTCCTCGCCCCTAGTACCCCACTCACATGGCCCAGACAGATATCGACCCGAACCACCATATCACCTCCACCACTACTAAGCCAGTTCTGCTCCATGACGAACCGTCCTCTCGTCATCTCTTAATGTGAATGGGCTGACCAATTACATAAAATGTGAAAAGATCCTTTCCTATCTTACCACCCATAACGCAGCAATTGCCCTCCTGCAGCAGACCCACCTCACCATCAAAGAGGCAGACAAACTTCTTAGAGACTGGGTGGGAAAGGTTGAATGCAGTTGTAAGCCCCTGCCCTTATTTACACTGGATCTAACTCCTTTGCGTCGTCTCCCTGTAATGGCAGCTTGGCCATCCTCATCCACAAGAGCCTCCCCTGCACTATTCTTCAGAGGTGGGTAGATAATGAGGCCACTAATCCCTTGTAAAGCTCATAGTTGGCTCTACACTCCCTGGGGTGGGTACCATCTATGCTCCCATTCGTTCCCCGCCTCCATCAGCCATTGACTGAACTCAACATTTCTAACATTTTGCTTTAACAGTCTGGAATCTGGTGCTGGATGCAGTTATGGAACCAACATGCCCAGAGCCATCTTGCAAGACCTATGCGATGACCAAAGATTATCTGGCATATGGTGCCTTCTACATTCTTCAGACAAAGACTATTCCTTCTTCTCAGCATCCCATGGTATTTAATCGAGCCTAGACTACTATTTCATATCACGCTGAATCTCACAGATGACCCGAAATTGCACTATCGTAGAGGGCTCCCTATCAGATCATACCCCAGTCTGTTGAGATCAAGACCTGAACTTGCGGATCCTCACCCACAAACCTTGGCAATTCAATTTTGTGCACTATAAATCACCTTAAGGAAAGAAGCTACTCCAATCGCATATGACCACGTACCTATATGGCAACAAGGGTGTCTGCCTAAACTTTATGGGCCGCTGCTAAAGCCACTCTATGTGGGTAGTTTATGAGGGATGCTGCACTAGCAAATACACAACAAGCACAGCAACAACTCATACTAGAATGCGACCTCACTAGATACACCCATGAGTACATAGCGATACTGACTGTGACCCCCAGACACGTACTAGAAAAAACCAAGATAAAACTCAACTCCCTCTTTACATCTAAAGCAGAATATGCCCTATACAAACTTAAGGCCTGCCATTATGAACAAGGGGAGAGGCCGTGCAGGTTTTTAGCAGCCCAACTTTGACAGAGGGAGGCTTCAGTGGCTATACAAGTTATCAGAGAGCCCTCAGACAGACTAGTTCATTGCCTACAAGGCATAGCAAACACTTTTAGCTGCTTCTATGCTTGCTATATAGCTCTGAACATCATGATGATACAGACCAGCTGGCTGCCTTCCTTTCCACTGTTAATCTCCCCAGTCTCAATTATGGGGCAGAGCCATTATAGAGGGGAAAACCATTAAAGAAGAGGTGACACTATCCTTCCTCTATCTCTTGTATAATAAGGCAGCGGGAGAAGATGCATTCCCCGGGGAATTCTACAGATGGCGTCATGGTAGACTCAATGGGTCAACTCTATGCTGCTTTCCGAGCAGAGAGCACTGGCTCCCTCTCAGGTATGTAAAACAAGTTGATGATAACAGTCCTGCCTAAACCCCAAAATGACTCCCTTCTGTGCTGCAGCTACCGTCCGATTTCCCTCCTTAATACTGCCATGAAACTTCTGGCAAGAATCTTGGCTAAGTGGCTTAAGCAGGGCATACCTAGCCTGATTCTCTGTACTCGGTTAGGATTTGTCCTAAGCAGGTCCTCCTGCAACTTTCTCCAGACACTGGCCCCCCTCCTGTGGCTCTCTAAGGACAATCTAGAAGCCACTTTAGCCCTCTCTTTAGACATCTTGAAGGTGTTTGAATGTATAGAATGGCCTTATATGTTCCAAGTCCTCATTTGACTGGGTTTGGGGGACAACTTATTTTCTAAAATTCAATGACTCTACACTGAACCTACAGCTCAGTTTAGCTCAACCGAGATGAGTTCTTGTCATCCACCTTTCAAATCTGCAGATGAACCAGACAAGGGTACCCTCTTTCATCCCTGCTGTTCCTACTGACAATAGAACTCTTGGCAACAGCCATAAATCAATATCCACAGATCAAAGGCATACCTTCTAACACGGGTAAAGCCACAATCCTGCTCTATTCAGATGACACTCTTCTCACTGATCTAGATAAAATAATACTGGCCCAAATGTTACTTATCTCATCATTCTCTGCGATTTCAGGATAGAGAATCAACTGGGACAAAAGCAAAGCACTACCCATGTCCTGCATTGTGACAAAAACTTCCATTACTAACTTCCTGTTTTACTGGAAGCAACATAGCCTTAAATATTTAGGTATCCTGGTCAACAGAGACCTCTGTTAAGAGGCCTCAACTATCCTTCTCGAAATTGATAGCACAGAGGAAATACAGAGGGCTGAAAGCACCTTGTATAGAATTGTACTATTGCCTCCTTTTCATAGCACATCTCCCCCATTCTGACACTGGGTACCTGGCCCACCTTTTGAGTCTGCCCAGAACATGCCAGGACGAGCAGTGGCACAGGCCTTGACATCCTCTATCACAATAAAACATCCACTACACTACCCCCCAACCCGGTGGCACGTACAATGATGCAAGTCTAGAAATATACCAAAAAACTCACAGGTAGCCCAGTCAGGCTCCACTGACAGGCACCCCTGTAGATAATGCTGTCCTGTAAGTGGGCAGATGACCTCTGAGGTTAATAGACTGGAAAACAGCTGGGGTGCAGACCCTTGAGGGTGTCCTGCTTAATGTAAAACTGGCAACCATAGGTGACCTGCAGGAATAGTACTGCTTGCCTGCTACACAACTATGGCGCTAATCCCAACTGCAACACAGTCTGCATGGCATCCTGGGGACTAAGCTGTGGAATATCCAACTCTCCCCCATCCGCCAACGCCTGTACCTCTAGGGAACCCATAAAGATTTCATGTCTGGACTTTACAGCCTGTTGGTCCACCACCTCCACTCCCGCCTTCTCTTGGCCTCCCTCCACACGTCATGGCAAACCGAGTTAGGCCTTCAGTACATGGACAAGGATTAGAAAAACTTGATTGCAGATCTAGGGGGAGAGAGGCACGAGGCTCAAATGAAGTTCTGCCTCTTTAAAACAGTCCAGAATTGGTATTGGAACCCCAAAATCTCACAACAGAAGGCGTTCTTCCCCACTTCAAAATTCTGTAGAGGCCTCTATCCTCACTGTGATATGGTGTATATGCCAATCACTGCCCAAGCGTTGCTCAACTGTGGTGCTACATCTGTGCGACACTCTTCTCATGATTGTCTTACCTTCTCCACTACAGCTCCCTCTGATCATGATCCATGACTTTGAATCCTCATCCACTAGAACTCGCACCTCACACCCTCACATGAAGAAATGGCTCACTGAAATGTACTAAGTGGCAATATATGAGCACAATCTTTTTCAACTATAGGATAAAACTGATCTGTTTGAAGTCACCAGATCCCCATTGCTGAATCTTGATGATGACCCCAAGGTTCCCCTCCTCTTCTTTAGTCTGATCTGGTCCATGAACCCAGATTAGGACCATGTGTGCTGGCTTGCTCCTCCTTTCCCCCATGAAGTACCTGGCTGAATGGGACACTGACCAAAATCCATTATTTCCCCTTTCCCTTCCACCAACTTGGAACTGGACTCTCTCCATCTCCTTTCCCATTCCTCCGGTCTGGCCAATTATCGACAACTAGGTCTCTGTCTCTTGAAACCCTCAACTTAGAAACCACTGCCCTATTCCAACCCACTCCCCACACTAACTTGAGATGAGCTGACACCTAATTCTCGGGCGTGTTCTGCAGTTTCGTTGACTGCCTCACATAGGTCATGTCCCATTATATTACAACATTCCACCCTGCTGTCATATTGAGTTGTGCATTGTATCTTCTTTTGCTGGACTGACTGGGTGGGGACTGAAAGACCTGTCATCCTTGGGTGATCTTCCCCTACTTTTTGCCTGCTCACCTCCACTTTTTGCTCTATCTTTTTGGTGCTCTTAGAACTTTGAGCATTTTGCCTCTGCTGACCAGTGCTAAAGTGCATGTGCTTCACCTCTAAACATGGTGACATTGGTGTATACCTGATTGGCATATTTAGTTTACCTGTAAATTGCTTGTAAAATGTGCGGCAGTCAATGAAACTGCAGAACCAATAAACTGCAGACAATCCAGAATGCTGCAGCCGTCTTCTGTCAGGAAGTTTATGCCAATTTCGGAGACCATAAAAGATCTTCATTGGCTTAAGATCCGGAATAGGATTAAGTTCAAAACCCTTTGCATAGTATACAAAGCACTGCATATTCATGGCCCGCATTTCCTAAAAGCCCATCTTAGGTTCCACTTATCCACAAGATCGCTCAGATCTAACAACCTCAATCTTCTGCTGGTACCGCGATCCAAAACAGTCACTTGGGGCGATAGGCGCTTCTTGGTAGCCGCTCCCAGACTGTGGAATTCTCTGCCAGTAGCCATCAGAGAAAGCCCGTCCCTGATGCAATTTCGCAGAAAAATAAAGACCTGGCTGTTTGGTCAAGAATAGCTGCCGATTTAGCCTCTGTGGGAACTCTACGTACTGTTTCTAGCGGCGAGACGCCTACGGGCATTTGTTCGTGCTGTATTAATTGTAAAAATAAATAAATAAATAAATATAGCATATACCCAGGACCTGCAATCTAAATGCTACTAGTGAGACTGCAATACTGGTTATGCCATCCACATAAGTGACCTTTCAAACTTTTCTCAGGCCTGCATTTGCAGGGCCTGTGTGTGCATCTTACTACCACTTTGACTTGTCATTTTAAACCACTTGCCAAGCCTTAAAACTCCCCTTTTGTTACACATAGTTCACCCCTAAGGTAGGCCGTAGGCAGCCTATGGGCAGGGTGCTGTGAAACTAAAAGGGAGGACTTCTCAACAGCAAAGAGACTGTCGCCAAGTGTTGGAGCCGTTCTCCTCTCTTTACTCCCTTACTTGTGGGATTATCCTCCCTTGTACCAAAGAGGTGGACACAGAGGACAACCTCCCTGTCAAGATTAAATCTTACAGGTTTTTGGATAAGGTGAGGGCTGGCATCAAGAGCGAAGTCTCTAAAATGCTGGAGTTAGGGGTGATAGAATCCTCCAGTAGCCTCTGGTCCAGTCCTGTGGATCTGGTAAAAACAAAAGTTGCCCCATTGGGCACCACACCTGAACTGAGGTTCTATGTGGATTATAGAGGGCTAAATTCTGTGACCAATACAGATGCTAATTCCATCCCTAGGGCGGATGAGCTGATTGACAGGTTAGGGGCTACCCAGTACTCAAGTACTTTTGATCTTACATCAGGATACTGGCAGATCGCCCCAAGCGAGGGAGCCAAGGGGAGGTCAGCCTTCTCCACTCTAGAGGGCCACTACCAGTGTAGGATGATGGCCTTTGAGTTAAGGAATGCTCCTGCCACCTACCCGAGGCTGGTGAACCAGGTCCTTGTTGGGTTGGAGGCCTTCGTATCTGTCTACCTGGATGATATTGCTGTCCTCAGTTGAAGTTAGGAGGACCACCTTTTTCTCCCTAGGAAGCCCCTGAGGCTAACTAGGGTGCTGTGTAACTAAGAGGGAAGACATATACTTTTAATTTTTATATGTCCTGGTAGTGACAAACTGTTACATTTTGTTTTTACTGCTGTGCGGCTAGTACTCTCATGGGCTAGCATTGGGATTTCCTTCAACTGCTTTTTTAAGCTGTAGTTCTTGAACAGAAAGGAGTAGCTACATAATGTTTCATATATTTGGAATGGAAAGATTCTTTAGTGGTAAAGTTAGATTTGACTTTACCGTTTTACAATGCCACTTTTAGAAGGTGGACATTTCTCTTCTCCTAACATTGCTTGGTGTGCCTGCAGCCTGTCTTCAATATACATCTTGGCTGGATGACAGCTACACTTTGTGCATTTCCTCTAGACAGCTACAAACAGAGGGTGGCCTTGGTGTGGCAGAACATTCATATATATTCTGATAGCCTTCCTGGACAGGAAAGAGGAGACTTGGCTCACACTTTCATCTGAATAGTCTGTGTCCTGTGGTCACACAAAGGACTGATTACCCCCACAGATAGCCTGGCAGACAGGGCTGGGTTTAAAGGGATACTTGTGCACTTCAGGGAGCTCCTTTGTAGTCACTCCCTACATCAAAGGCACTTTTGGATACATATACTGGAGCTCCGATTCTACCAACTCTGTACACCACTTGACCAGGGAAGAACTCTCTGGAGTCAAGACTGCTGTGCCTAAAGGATTGCCACTATTCATGGACTGACTGCTCTGAGGAACTGCCTCTCTGTTTTGTTCAGCTGCCTTGCTGCCAGCTGATATCTGCCCTGATGAGGACAAAGACTGGATCTATCTCACTTAAACCCAGATTGACTCCAAGTGCATTCTGCCTTGCCTCCTGTTTTTTGAAGTCTCAGAGACACAAAAGACTACCTGCAATCCTGCATCCTCCATCAGGGAGGCCTACCCTAGCGTGAGTTGCCCCTGCCAGTCCTGGGTCTGAGAATTGGGTTCTGCAGCTGATTTGTGCAAAAACCAATGCACTGCTCTGACTGCATGAGAAATTCTGCTACAGTGCCTTTCTACACTGATGCAGAGGCTTTTCGACGACATCAGATGCACAGCCTGCATGGCTCAATAACAATACTCTGCGTGGCTTGATAACAAAGCATTGAATTGACTGCAACGGAGCTCGATGATGTGAGGTTCCGTGACAATTGTAAGTGGTGTTTTCGACTCACTCGAATATGGACGAGTTTGGTATCTATGAACCGCAAATGACGAGTTTAGTGGGTGTACGCGTTTTCGCTATGCTAACCTAAACCGTTCGTCTGTTTCGTGGGTTTCTTCATCTGAACCCACGGGTTCCATTTTAGATACGGCATCCATTTTGTTTCTTGCCCTCAAGTAGCCAGCGAACGGACACTGTCCGCTTCGTGACCCTGGGATTCCCAAGCTCTTGCGGAAGACACGTGTTCCTTTGAGGGTGTCTTTATGACGAGGGGGATGACACTTCAAAGGCAGATGGCCCCGCTCGAGGCTCATCTTGCCGTGCCGGTCTATTGTTTCAGCCGTGCATTCATTAGGCATGTCTCCTTTGATCCTGCAATCGTGTTTCCGATATCACCCCCTTACACTCTTTTCAATCTGTTGACTATCTTTGTCTTCCTCTGCACCTGTTTCTGACTCTTCCTTAATTCGTTTACAGCCAGAATGGAATGCACTAATGGTGGGAAGATGTACTTTTACAGTTGGGAACCGGCGATGCTACTGTAATTATGTTCCGGGACCCTGAATACATGAAAGAGACCCCCTATGAAATTTACTGTGGGAACTGGGTTGTAACCTTTTGTTTGCCATGTTGTTCTATGACGAAAAACTGTATAAAAGGAGCGATCCACAGATGCAATTTGAAGCAGTCTCCTAGAACCTACATGCGATGTACTTCTTGTGACTTCTGTGTTCCCTGCAGTAAATAAACCTCGATCTTTGACGCCAAAGGAAGTGTCCCGTGTCTCTGTCATTTGTACGCCGGAACAGGTAACCTACGAAGGTTTCAGGTGTTGTCCCCTGGCACCGCTGGGTCTTAGGAAAACCCAGTCCTTCAGTTGGCGCCCTCGTGGGGCGACATCAGCGGTACCGGTCCAAAGCCCGACGATCGTGAGGAACTTCGTTTGAAATCTCCGAGGGAAGGTGCACCCCGCTTCATCGATCCTGTTGTCGAAATAAGTGGCCCGAAGACTTTTCCCGCGAAGATCCCCGCCTCCTGACGGCTGCGACGGACTGATGCCCTGACTGTCGACCTGTTTTGGCGCCTGACGTAGACCTTGGTACAGCGAGACGATTGACGGGCCTTCCTGGTGACGCCATTGTTCTTTGAGTTAAGTATTTGTGGGTCGCTCCCAGAATCCTTAGTTGTTGTTGGTGCTTAGTTGTTGCATGGTTCCATTCAATTCAATTCAATCTCTTTATTCGGCTAAAAAAACCTTGTAAGATACAATACATATAATTAATAAAATACAAACAGATACAAAGTCACAGTAAAATTGGGGTACAATTAGCAGCACGTTTTTTCCTATAGTAAGTAATACAGAGTATGTTCCCTGGGGAATTTTTGGTTGGAAGACAATTCATCATAGTCAACTTGCCTCATATAACGAGATCACTTAATAAATATACAGAATAAAACAATAAAATATCTTCTATATAAAACAAGCACCAGGGTCACTAAAAACAACAGCACTTTATCATTTGGCAGATAATACCATGTCAAACTAACCAGTTCATTATACTTCTGCACCTAACTTATACATTCAATTCTAACCAGCAATAGGCAATACAAGATTAAGTAAAGTTAAATTTGAAGCCCTTTCCTCTTTCTAGTCAAAGCTACACATAAGAGGAAACGGCTCAGGCTGAACACTATCGGTTGAGATGTGTCTCCCTTAAAAATTCTAAGCCCAACCCCAATATGGCGAAAGCCTAACATTTTGCATATGGGCTTTAACCATTTTTTCCTTGCGTTAAGGTATGCAGGACATATAAATAAAACATGAGACTCATCCTCTTTCAGCCCCAATTCACAAAGCTCACATAAAGCCGAATCAGTATTCCTATTTGCACCCTTATTACAGTGCCATTTACTTGTCCTGTCCCGCGTTTGCAAAATACTATACCGGAATTTTAGATAAAGACTTTTAGCCAACTGGGGGGTAGATTTCATCCATAAGGGGCTCTAATTGCATATTCATTTTTATTGAGAAAAATGTTGAAGTCAGAGACCCTATGTTGGGGTTGACTAACACTGAATCACTAATAAACTCCCAGTACCTTTGTTTCAAAAGGTTTTTTGAGCTATTAGTGAGTGAATCTGGGTCTGACCAAAAATTACTCAGGCCCAGTTTTCCAAACCATTTTTCGACGTACTCTAACCATGGCAGATGGGTGCTATTTTTTATAGCCATTATCTCTTTCAGTGCTTCTCTGTAGTCTACCAGCTCCTCTGTAGACCACAGACGAACCCAGTAAAGCAATGGGCGAAGAGAAGCATAGTCATCTGTGCGTCGAAAATTGAGGTCCCACAATACAGGGGTCAATGGTGTGGAACTAGGTACACCTTGGAGCTGTCTAATGAAGGAATTCTCTCGTACTAGAAAGGTGTCCTTCAGTGCATAACCCCAGAGATCTGCTCCATAGAGGGAGGATGATTGCGCTTTACATTTAAATAATTCAATGGCTGGTGAAACTGATTTAAAATGACTGTTCTTGTGCTTTTTTAAAATCGGGAACTGGATTTGAGTCAACCTCAATTTTGCATTTTCTAATTGAGTTTTCCATGATATTTTGCTATCTAAAATAATACCAAGGTATTTAAAATTTGGGACTTCTTCAATAATTTCATCATTTATTTCAAAAACTTTATTAAAACCTTTATGAGGGTTGATTGTCATGACCTTTGTTTTTGAAGAGTTAATTTCCAATTTCCTGTCAAGACAGTACAAACTAAATTTATTTAAAAGGTTCTGGAGTCCTCTAGGTGTCTGAGAAATTAAAATGGTGTCGTCTGCAAATAATAATGCCGGAACGGCTTCACCACACAATTTGGGAGAGTCATGCTCGCAGCCCAAAAGGGTGTCAGGAATATCGTTAACATAAAGGGAGAATAGGGTAGGTGCCATTACACACCCTTGCCTAACCCCTTTAGATATTTTTATTTTCTCACTTAGCTCCCCGTTTGGTCCCCATCTGACTCGTGCATAATTGTTCTCATGCAGTCTAATCAGTAACTGTAGAATGTTTCCGGGCACGCCCATATTGTTTAGTGTCTTCCATAGATCTGCCCTTGGAACCATATCGAAGACTGCTTTTAAGTCGACGAAAGCCACATATATATGGGAGCTCCTTATAATAGTGTATTTCCAGACTAAACATAAAAATCTAAAAACCTGGTCCACTGTGCTTATTTTAGATCTAAAACCAGCCTGGTACTTCGTAAAAATAGAATGATCTTAGATCCATGAGGCAAGGCGACCAAGAAGTTGGCGGGCAAAATTTTTTTGCAGCACGTCAATCAAACTGATAGGACGATAGTGTGAGGGATTCGACCTATCACCTTTTTTGAATAGTGTTACAATCTCCGCCCCCTTCCAAGTTTTGGGAACAGAGGCTCGACTAGCAATTTCATTAGATAATAAATCAATGTAGGGGGCCCAAATATAATTTGCGTGTTTCCAAAGGTCCCCAGGTATTTTATCCGGGCCAGGGGCTTTTCCCGGCTTAACAGCCTTAATTGCTAAAATAGTTTTGTTCAAGGTGAATACAAGAGGGGTTCCATGCAATGCCAGGTCAAGATACATATTGGCCTGAACTTCATTATCATCTGAATCAGCACAAGCATATAATGAAGAGAAGTGCGTAACCCAAGTCCTTTCTTCAAGAAATCTATCCTTAGTTTCAATGACCCCTTTGGTGCCTCTGGCAATAAGGCTCCAGAAGGAACTCTGATCTTTGCGCCTACAAGCATCTAACAGGTCAGACCATACCCTCTCGTCCCATTCTTTTTTGGCCGAGAGTAAACTTCTTTTATACTGAGCTCTTTTAATTTTTACATTGTCTGATGAATTTTCCCGGACTGCAATAATTAAGTCTGATTTAGCTCTCCGGCATTCCTGGTTATACCAAGAGTTACCCATTTTTTTACACTTATGAGCGGCATTGGGTCTTTTAACCACTCTAGTCAAGATCTCACTGAGCTGGCCAATTAGAAGGTCATGGGAATCTGTCAGACAAGAGCTATGGTTAGCGGTTCTGTTCTCAGCCAAGGGGGACATATGTCTAACAAAGATATGGTAGATCTGACTAATAGTGTTTGTGTTTCCTAAGACTGCTGGCCACTTTAGGGACCTACGATTATTTGCTTCTAAGGGGTCTTGTGGTTGGTAAATATTTTGTCTGGCACTCTTAGTAGTAGGATTAGAGATCAAACATTGGATGGATAAGATCAAAGGGTAATGATCGCTCTCAATACGATCATCCACTTTTAAATCCGCTACCATAGGCCATAAATGTGAGGAAACTATAAAATAGTCTAGATGGCTAGAACAGCCACCTCTAGTGAATGTTGGCTTGCTGGGGCAATCTGAAGACAAACGCCCATTACATGCACGTAGCCCATGCTCAAGCATTAAGCTCAATAATTGTAAGGCACTCACGGTACAGGCTACTTTGTAAGTTGTGTCAACCAGAGGTATATTGTTGACGCTATCCTCGTCTTTATACAGGTCTTCAAGACCCAATATGGGCTCAAAACTTCTGTTAAAGTCGCCACCTATAATTACTGATGCATTCTGATCTAACCCTGCCATAATATTACCTAAATGGGTTTTGACTGGCGACTCTTTGCACGCTTGATGTGGTCTGTTATAAACATTGATCACATAAACGGTCTGTCCCTTGTTTTTTTTTTAGTTCAATCATCAGAATATCGGGATTGTTTGTATCTATTTGCTTTAGGCTTACCCCCTCTGTAATTTTGACCCATACTGTTAAACCACCAGAAGGTCTACCCCCATTTGTGTTAATTGCGGGAATAAAAAATGATCTGTAATCGACCTTAAAGTAATTCTCCAGCCCCCAAGTTTCCTGGAACAAGATAAGGTCCCCACTGGCAAGATATTGTTGCCAAGCTGGGTCAGATACATTTTTTCTCAGCCCTGCAATATTCCAACAAAATATTTTATCTATTTCTAGCATTTCTTGGTTTTCCTGTGCCTGGGGTTGTCTAACAGTCTCAGAAACATCTGCATTCAATGTTTGAATCACTATATTTTGTCTAATGGAAGGGTAGTGCGGCAGTTCTAGCCTATAGTCCAGTGCATTTTGATTGAGCTCCGCTTCGGAGTTATCCCTAGGGGTAACATCACTTACTTCATTGGAAACCCCCCCCCCACTTGAGTCAATCACAGTCATTAAGACCAGCCAAAGCCCCAAACCTATTGGAAGTGCTAATTCCCCAATTACAGGATGGAGCCCCAAAACCCCATCCATTTATAGCTGTATTCCATCTAGGCACTGGGGTGTTAGGATATGGCAAATTCTGCTGGTTACCTAACCATCCTCCAACGTAATTGCCATTGCGTGTCACCCCATACTCGTTGGCATAATTACATGGCCCCCGTCTACTCACTAGATTCCAATTCGGCCCAGGGGTAGTATAAGAGGGCGCATTTTGGTGGTCACCTAACCATGCCCCAACCCTATTGCCTGGGGCAGTATTAGTATCAGTTACCATGGATCCCCCACCCCATCTGTTATTTCTTGCCATCCAAGTTGACTTCAAGGCATTTAGTTTGGGTTCTTTTTTCAACTCATCATAAAAGAATTCCAATGTAAGGGGGATTATGGTGCCACTTCTTCGTTGCGGAGGAAGAATATTGGACAAAATATTCGGAAGTGTGACTGGGTTTGAGAGATTTAACACAACACAGTCACCCTTCCATTTTTTAGGCTTGTTCCCAATCCATGTAACCCTCCTTGCCATTTTAATTTCATCAGCTAACTGCTGTTCTCCCCACTGCACCATTCTCATGTTATTTGACAACCAGTATAATGCCTTGCTTGTTAGTGATGATGCTAACTCTGTTTGGCCAGGTGGTAGGATAGGTACATTTGCTAATACTAATACCAACGGTGAAGCTTCTACTACAAATTGTGACGAGTCTTTCTCGAAGCTATAGGGTGCTGATACAAGTGGTGGGTCTATTGGGACCTCTTTTGCTGATTCATGGATGATTGGGCCAATTTGTGGGTTCTCAGGTGCAGTGGCCTCTAATGGAATCGCGTCTGAAGCTGTCCCACCCACACTAGGTATCTTCTGGCATTCATGCTGCTTGGTGACATTATTTGAAGCAGTGCCTATCATATCAACTAATATATCTTGAGTACCACCCAATTTCTTTATGACTGCAGAGAGTTTGTCAATTTTGCTGATAAGTGGCTTGATAAATGTCTGAATTTTTAGTTTTAACAGGTCTGATATTTTGGACAATAAAACCTCATCCAATAATTCCCTAGTATTTTCCTCCTCATACTCCCGCCCATTTCCTTTGGTTTTTGGTGGTGGGGTAGCTTTATTCTTCCCTGACCGAGCCCCCCCACGTTTGTTTTGCGTCTTACGACACGCTCTAACAGCCCTGGTCGCCCGTTTTTGCAGGCGATACTTCTTCTACCATAGTGTCAATATGTGTGTCCGGGTCGGTATGTATCTCCATGTCAGCCGCATTTGGTCCACTTGTGTCCATACTGACATTGACTAGGGAGTTATTTTCCGGGGCAGAGCAGCTTGAACCTTGTTGTGTTGCATCCGTTGTTTGTGAATTAGGAGGAGGACTTGTAGTAGGGAAGATTGGTGACTGGCTCAACCCAACAACTGTCTTCGTTCACTATTTATCTTGTTAACCACCTGCACAAGATAGTTGTCCATAGTGTTAATTGGTGTTTCAGGTGCCACAGGAATTTTTTTTTAGACATATTTGTGCTACAGGTAAAGTTAGTCTTGTACCCACAAAAGATGAAAGATAAAAATAATAAGATTGTGATCTTAATGCAATGCCAGATATAATTGGTGCGTTTTCCTGCGATTTCCTCTTCCTATTTGTTGGTGGTAAAAGGGCTGTTGCAGAGCTCACGAAGCAAATCCCCTCCTCTTTCTAGGCTCCTGGGCGATTCGTTGGCAGTTCTAACAAGCTGCCTACCGACCCCCGTCTGGTAACCAGGACTTAGGAGGTGGTCACTAGAAGCCGGCAACTCACACACACTGTTATCTTATAGCACAAGTATTGTGGTATTAACAACTTGAGTCGATTTTGCCTTCGACATGTTAAAAGGCTACGTAGATGGTGACCCCCTAGTAAAGCCGTACAATACTAGTGAACAGGAAGGCTTTCCAGCAAATGCAGCGACAACGTTGGTAAAGATAACTTACAGAATATGTTCTGGGCAGAATTCCGGGCCCTGTCCCTGTCTCTTCCTGCCGATGAGGGCCGTAGAGGGCCCGCCCTTTGCCCGGGCTTAGCCCCGGGCTCTCCCGCGCGCTCCCGCGCAGCGGCTATGCGGATCCGCTTTAAAGGGTCTGTGACGTCCTGTGGGCGGGGCTGACCGGGAGAGTGGACCAGGTGTTCTCGGTCAGGACGCCAGGGACTCCTGGGTGATTGAGTCCCTGGAACGCCGTTCTCACACCAGTCAGGATGTTGAAGTGCCTCACAGCGTCCAAAGCCCCACAAACACTAGTAGAACACAGGTCCCGCAGGTAAACCACAGTGCAGCAACAACGTGGCTGGTGCGGCGATTTTCGGAAAACAAAGTGCAGGGTTCCGATCTCCTAACAAGCCTCCTTGCAGTGTCAGTCACAGGAGGTGTCCCGCTGGTTTGGAGGAAGCAAGGGTTTTTCAGCTCCAGGCGTCCTGTGGGCGGGGCTGACCGGGAGAGTGGACCAGGTGTTCTCGGTCAGGACGCCAGGGACTCCTGGGTGATTGAGTCCTTGGAACGCCGCTCTAACACCAGTCAGGATGTTGAAGTGCCTCACAGCGTCCAAAGCCCCACAAACACTAGTAGAACACAGGTCCCGCAGGTAAACCACAGTGCAGCAACAACGTGGCTGGTGCGGCAATTTTCGGAAAACAAAGTGCAGGGTTCCGATCTCCTAACAGAGGCTCCTTGCAGTGTCAGTCACAGGAGGTGTCCCGCTGGTTTGGAGGAAGCAAGGGTTTTTCAGCTCCAGGCATCCTGTGGGCGGGGCTGACCGGGAGAGTGGACCAGGTGTTCTCGGTCAGGACGCCAGGGACTCCTGGGTGATTGAGTCCCTGGAATGCCGCTCTCACACCAGTCAGGATGTTGAAGTGCCTCACAGCGTCCAAAGCCCCACAAACACTAGTAGAACACAGGTCCCGCAGGTAAACCACAGTGCAGCAACAACGTGGCTGGTGCGGCGATTTTCGGAAAACAAAGTGCAGGGTTCCGATCTCCTAACAGAGGCTCCTTGCAGTGTCAGTCACAGGAGGTGTCCCGCTGGTTTGGAGGAAGCAAGGGTTTTTCAGCTCCAGGCGTCCTGTGGGCGGGGCTGACCGGGAGAGTGGACCAGGTGTTCTCGGTCAGGACGCCAGGGACTCCTGGGTGATTGAGTCCCTGGAACGCCACTCTCACACCAGTCAGGATGTTGAAGTGCCTCACAGCGTCCAAAGCCCCACAAACACTAGTAGAACACAGGTCCCGCAGGTAAACCACAGTGCAGCAACAACGTGGCTGGTGCGGCGATTTTCGGAAAACAAAGTGCAGGGTTCCCATCTCCTAACAGAGGCTCCTTGCAGTGTCAGTCACAGGAGGTGGTTCCATTGCATTTGTGGTTCTTAGTATTTGGTTTTTAGTTGTTCTATTTGACGACTGCAGTCGACAAAAAACGAGGGTTTTTGCATTTTTTTTTGCGGGGACATCGGAATCCAATAACCCTTGACGTTTGTGAAACTCGGTTAGTGTGCACGATGCCTGGCCGTAGTACTTTGTTTAGCTGCTTTAGAGGTTGTGGTACGGATTCCCGATTGGAGGACTCATGTCCGATACCTCCAGTTGGAACTCCTGTCTATGAGTTATACAGTCGACATGGGTGGGTCCTATTGCATATAATGATTGCTGGGTCCGCTACACTAAAAATGACGGTGTTCTTAGTTGGCTTCCTCATGGTAGTTTCGAAACCCCAATTTTGGATAATCTTGAAGCTGAATTGTTTAAAAGGAAAGCTAGGCCGGCCATGTTCGATTCCTTTCGGTTATGGCGTAAAGAAGCCAAGCAGAAAGAAATCAAACAGCTTAAACGTAATAAGAGGGAAGGTATTGTTACGACAATGAGAAATGCAGAGCAGTTTCAGCGAGACAAAGAAGAAAAGGAAAAGGAAGTTTTTGATAGACTACAACGTATGGCGGTGGATAAGTGTTATCCCGTTTTACCGACGGGTACTAATAAGAAGGGAGAGGAAGCAGTAGAGGACCCTTTGTTGTCCTATATACTGAAGTCGCCACCTCCATATGCACAGGATACTACAGCTCCAGTGGTTCCCCCTGTTCCTCCACCTCTTGTTTCCGGCAGCTGCTCCTCAGCCTATCGCTGGTCCTGTCCTTGCGAATCCTCTTGTCCCTATTCCACTACCTGCTACTGTTCCTACTGCTCCACTGCCTATACCTTCTCAGTCTGCTGTTCCCGCTACTTCTGCTCTTTTGACTACTCCTACTGCCCTTGCTGCCCCTGTGTTCGGTCCTCCTGTTGTTACCCCTTTTCTTCTCTCTTCTTCCCCGTCTGTTCGGCGACGTATTCCTAATATTGTTGCTAATTTCTACTCTCCTCTTGGACCGATTCTTGGGTCCGATGTTTCTGATGTTCCTCAGCGACGAAGTCAACTTCCTGGTGGTAGGGAGAGCGATACGCTGATAAAAATGGCGCGAAATTGGATTAGGTATCCTGTTAAAAATCCCTGCGCATAATTTTTGACACTTTCGTCCCAATTCAATGAGCCCACACAGAGATTTGTGTTTGAGGAAATGTGTAAATGTTTACGTGAAGTGATAGAAAATGATGAGGTAAACAATGTACCATCCGACTTAACTGAACTTCAGCTTCAGTTTTCGAGTGGTATACTTGTGGGTAGCAATGTTCGACGTGCTCTTGAGCATCTTCTATCTTTTCGTCCCACTGTGATACCCCGAGCATTGTTTAAAGACGAAACTGAGGAGTGGATGGCGACGTCTGGTCAGTATCCCATGCGTGAAGTTCCACCAGTGTGGATGCCAGGTGATGCGCAGGCTAATCCTATCATTCCGCCACACTTCCAGAGAGTTTGGATACACCTCCCATGGAAGCGATCGGAAGTTTTGCAGGTGAAGCAATCTTTGCCTGACCCCCGTAAAAATCCTGCAGGGTACTATAAAGAGTTTATTTATTTATTTATTTATTAGAAAGTTTTGTATAGCGCGAACAAGACCCGTGGGTATCAGAGCGCTTAACATATAGGCGTATGCGACATACATTATATATCACTCAGTTAAATGGGCAACGAGACAAATTGCATATGAGGCGTGGACAAAGACATATATATCAAACAGTTCAACAGACAACAAATATGAGGTAGAAGATAGGAGGTAGGTAATAAATATAGAACAGTGTAGGTTATATTTCACTCACGAGAAGATGTGTAAGCAACTATGAGGTAGATGATAGGAGGTAGATGATAAATAAAGTCATAGGTGGATATATATATATCATAAGTAGAGTGTGTAAACGGGTATGATATTTAGTTCAATGTCATTTTGAGACTGATTGGATCTAGATGGTGTATTTTTTCATCAGATAGCTCTTTAGCTCTCGCTTGAATGCTTCTACATTATGGATCTTCCTGATGGTAGGAGGAATAGAGTTCCATATTCTGGGGGCAGCTCCTGAGAACGCTCTGTCATAAGTTTTTTTTTTGTGGAAAAAGGCTGGCCGTAGTAGAAATTCTTCAGTACTCCTCGCTGGCCGATTCCCTCCCGACAGCTGTAGTTTCTTCGCTAGGTAACCCGGCAACGTAGTACCGCAACCGGTTTGGGCGAAAATTCGTCAAGAAAATCACGCAGCTGAGTTAGGTGGTGATTGACCGGCGCTTGTAGCGGCTGACGCATTGCAGGTTGGTGGGGCTAAGCCTGAGCAGTTAATTACGGCTTTACCTCAAAGAATCATTTCAATAATGAAGACACTTATGCCAGCAATGAAAGTTAACTGGGATAAACTGTCTGCCTGTAAGAAAAAGAAGGACAAGAGTGTCTCCGATTTCTTTACGAGATTTGAGGAGGCATTCATCGATCACAGTGGTCAAGATATGAGCACTGAGGGAGGTCAGAGGTTGTTCGTAGATAAATTTGTATCGAATTTTTTGCCTGACCTTAGTAACAAATTAAAGAATTCAGAGAGTTCGTGGGCTGTTTCTACCTCTGCTCAGATATTGGCCGCGGCTCAATATTATGAAAATAGGGAGAAGGAGGAAAATGATCGTGCGGATAAGAAAACAAAGGAGCTCAAAACGAAAGTGCTGTTACAGCAAACGTATCCTCCACGCTCAAATCAAAATGATTCTCAACAGCGGAATAGATCACAATCGCAATCCGCTAGGTCACAGTCGCAAAATGACTCCTCCACGCCAAGATCTATGCTCGGATACAATCAATGCTCATATTGTAGAGGTGAGGGCCATTTGAAATTTGATTGTCCGGTTTTGCGCGATCGAAACAATGGTAATTCATCTAGAGGAGGTCGTAGTGGTCCTCAACAGGCTTCTCGAGGTAGAGGTTGCGGTGTTACTCAGACTCAAAATGAGCGTTCTAACAAATTCATCTGATTCCAATAATTGTTTTGATCAGCGTGGTTCATCGTCAGGTAGATCTGCGCAGTACCATGTGGACGATTTTTACATCGAGCAGGGTACTGATGATGGTAATTACTAGGACAGCCACAGACAAAGAGAGGGAGTAGTATCAGTTCCGGTTGATCAGAGAGGGCCTTACGTCGCAGTTGCCACATCGGGCGTAGTTGAGCCTTTTCTGTTGGACACTGGTGCAGCGAAAAGTTCCATCATGCATTCGAAACTCCCTGGCGCACCTTTGTCTGGCTTAACAAATGTTTCCGTTGGATTCTCTGGCGCCCCTGTTAGCAATCCGGTCTCTAGCCCTTTGCCCCTTACAATAGGGCCTTGTGAGCTGAAAGCTCCTCTGATTTTGACTACTGGTTGTGGTGAAAATCTTTTAGGCCTGGATTTGCTGAAACGTTTGTATGCGACTTTGTATTGTTCTCCTGCGGGAGTGGAGCTTACGTTGGGGCGGAGAGTGATCTCTCCCATGTACTTGTCATCTGATAAGCTCCCACCGGAATTGAATTCTCTTCCTGCATCTTTGTGGGCAACAGGTCCCAATGACGTGGGCCTGCTTGACATCTCCCCTTATGTTGTTCAATTAAAATCGAATGTGCGATTGCCACGTATTCCCCAGAATCGTATCTCACTTGATGGTGAACGAGCATTGTTAGCGATTATCTATGATTTGATCGATAAAGATGTTATTGAGGAGACTCGGGGAAACGTGTGCAATAGTCCTGTGTTGCCTATCTTGAAACGCACTGATCCATCCAAGCCTCCTGTTTACCGTTTTGTTATTGATTTACGGGAGGTGAACAAAATTGTGATTCCACAATTTCCTGTGGTGCCTGACATTACGGCTTTACTGACTCTGATTCCAGCCTCTGCTTCTTGGTTCTCAGTGATCGATCTGAGGAATGCTTTCTTTAGCATTTCGATTGCTGAGGAGAGCAGGGACCTCTTCGGTTTCTCTTTAGGTGGTCGCAGCTTTAGGTTTAAACGCGCTCCTCAGGGCTACTGTGAGAGTCCATCGATATATAGCCAAGCCCTGAAGAGTCAACTTGACGCGTTTGTGTTACCGGCTGGTGCAGCCTTGATCCAATATGTTGATGACTTATTGGTGGCTGCTGACACAAGAGAGATCTGCAAGACTGCTACGGTATCTTTGTTACAGCATCTCTGTGACTTACATCACAAGGTATCACCTTCTAAACTGCAATATTGTTGCCAAGAAGTAAACTATCTAGGTCACTTATTGTCAAAGGAGGGAAGAAGGTTGACCCCAGAGAGAATTGCAGCAATCGCTCGAATGACTGTGCCAACAACCCAGAGAGATGTGCGTGCCTTTCTAGGTATCACGTCATACTGCAGGCAATGGATTCCTAATTTTTCATTGCTAGCGAAACCATTGGTAGCCCTCACGTGCAAGGATGTTCCAACTCCTTTGCCATGGACTGAAGAGTGTCAGAAAAGTTTTTCTGAATTGCGTGATGCGTTGTGTTCGGCTCCTGTGTTAGGTACCCCTGACTACAGTAAGCCGTTTACACTATACGTTCACGAGAGGGAAGGTTGTGCGTTGAGTGTTTTGACGCAGCAATTTGGCGTTAAGCAGCGTCCATGTGCATATTTTTCCTCGACCTTGGACCCCGTAGCTAGAGCTTTACCGAGTTGTCTAAGAGCGACAGCGGCGGCTGCGGTGTCCATCCGACAATCCGCAGGACTGGTCATGGATAATATGCTTACGGTGATGGTTCCGCATGCAGTTGACACTCTCTTAAATTGTACGAAAACACAACACCTGACGAGCGCAAGGTTGTCCGGTTACGAGTTGACGCTTTTGGCAAGTCACATTCAAATAAAGCGCTGCAATGTCCTAAATCCGGCGACGTTGTTGCCAACCAATATGGAATCAGACGAGGTACCACCACATGATTGTTATTTGCGAACTGAGGAAGAAATGAAGGGTCGTGTTGACCTAAAAAACACTCCATTGGCAGACCCCGATGGTACTTTGCATGTGGACGGTTCGTGTTTTAAGTTGCTGAATGGTGATGTGATGACTGCGTATGCTGTGGTAACGTTGAGTACGGTTGTGGAAACTGCGAGATTGAATCAGAATTCTGCGCAGGTGGAAGAATTAATTGACTAAAAATAACAAAGAGGGGAGGTAGAGTACAAAGATAGGATTCCTACTCCACAGGCACTGATAAATAAACAAGAAGAATCCTACTTCCAGTGTGCACCACAAGGATGGGGAACACTCAGTGTTGTGTAAAATACCCCTCACACACCAACAGGCCCCTTGGTGTCATGCTTCATCATCGGGGTCTTCGCATTCCGCTAAGGGGATGCGGCACGCTACGACCTGCAACTACGCTGGAGCGTTGACAAGGTTGACTATGTGTGGTGTGTGTTGAGTGCAGGTGAGGGGATTAATGTGAGTGAAGGGTGTGGTGAAAGGTTAAAAAGTACCTGGCTAGTGGGTGGTGTGAAAAAACTTTATTCCGTACCCCTAGCTGGTGCTATTAAAAAGGTGTGCAAAAAAACGAGGTTGGTTGTCTTAATTAGGGACAAAACCTCTGGTGTGCGTCGACATGTTTCGGAACTGGTGTTCCTTCTTCAGGACGGGGCACAACTTCCCAACCCTACTCACGTTTTTCTATGAAAAGTGTTATCTTAATTATCTATCTATTAAAAGTGATAACAATCTTAAGAAGGCTACAATGTGCCTACAGCGGTTTTTTCGGATCATGCAATTGCATGCCCTGAAAAAAAGAAAAAATCCATTAGGTTTGGTTACCATATAGGATTGGCTCAGACAGGTGCAGTCACCTGGAGCCCCAAACAGTTAAATTAACCTGTAAAAGAGAGACACACAAGACACACAACATGTAAGACACACTTAAGGTTTTTTGTTTATATTCATTCTTTTTGGACATACTCATGGTCATTGTTGTATATTGCATCATGAGCAAATCCAGGACATCAAGGTAGGTAGGTGGATCCACAATCTGTGAGGGTAAAGAAGTGGTTTCAGTGTTGTTGCTCCTTTTACTCACTGTTTAACTCCACGCTAAATCTGGATAACTGGGAGTTGCTTTTGTTGTAATATACTCACGAGATCCGTCTAAATTGGCCTCCTTCTACCACCCTGTGCTGCTCCGCTGTGAATGCGTAGGCAAGCGGCTTAGCGGTATATATTGAGGATTTAGGTGTTATCTCATTCGTTAATTAGCGGAAATGGAAGGCGACCTTATAAGGCACATCCGTGTTACCGCCTATCGTATACATGTGTACTGACCACATGTAACATGTATCCCTTTCTCATACGTTAATTACCGGGTTTCAGGTTGTCCAAATAAGGACTATCCGCTACCCAGCCACTCACAAGCTCGGGCCCAAATTCCTGCTGTCACTGGTCCTTTCTACGCATGCTCGGTTCGTGTGCTTTTCCGAAAGGGGGACGCGCATGCGCACAAGCGTATTCACTGCGCCTCGGTTAACTAGTTTTCGGCGCATGCGCGGTCGTGTCTCTGTATGGCACTGATCACTAATGCTGTATAGCACCTCGAGCTATTGGAGGCTTTCCCTGAAACAATGATTATTGTTTATTCGCTTTTCAGGGCATACCATGGGGCGATTTAATAATCCGTTTCTCATACGGACAGAGGCATGAAAGGAAATGTTATTTACACTCTCCTCATCCATTTATGTACGCATTTCTTTTAGAAAACGTTCCATACATTTTACTTAAATCGCCGTTGGAAAAAACATCAGGATGTTAACAGTTTTTTGGCCTCTCTTTTGCTGAAACATAAAAAAGGGGGATTTTAATGACGTTCTAGTATCCCAATTATGGTCAAGTGATTTGGCTCCACGGGATGTCGTCATTGAGACCTGTGACATGGGTTCCCAAGCGGAATACCCATCGTTGTTCTTTCTGGAACAGGCCTGTTTCAGATGTTAGACGTTCGATAACTGTCCAACGTAAATCATTAATGCAGTGCTGGCGTTCCAAAAAATGTGATGCCATCTTGGTCGTCGTTTTTTTGCAGCGTATGTTGCTTTTGTGTTCCCCTATCCTCACTTTGACAGGTCGGGTGGTCATACCTATATATTCCAGACCACACGGGCATGTTATCATGTAGACCACGTTTTTCGTGTTACAATTGGAAAATTGGCGTTGTTCCCATGATGTGCCATTTCTAAAGGTTAAGGTTTTGCTTTTTTGAGTTTGGTGACAACAGCTGCAGTCCCCACAGGGTAAGTGTCCTCGGACCCCAGTCACATTCTGTCTTCCAGTGGGGTTTTCTCGTGGTCTAGTATGCACCAGAATGTCCTTAATGCTTTTGCCCCTCCGATGTGCATGCATTGGCTTCTCAAAATCCAGGTCTCCACAGTTCAATATTCCCCAGTGTTTGTTAATGACTTTCGATACCTGGTTTGATATGGAAGTATATGTTGTCACACAGATTGGTCTTTTGTTTGCTCCTTTGTCTTGTGGATTGTTCTCTAGGAGTGCCTCCCTGTGATTGTTTTTTGCGCGTTTCATCGCTTTGTCAATGGTTTTGACTGGGTATTGTCTTTGTATAAGTTTGTTTTTTAAGTCTTTCGCTTGTTTGTTGAATTGGTTCAATTCTGTGCAGTTCCTTCTTAGTCTTAAGAATTGTCCATACGGTAGATTCTCCCTTAGATGACTGGGATGAAAACTATCGTATCGCAACAAACAGTTCCTGGAGGTGGGTTTGAAGTGGGTAGTGCTTTTCAGCCTTCCATCCTCAGTGTATATATTCAGATCCAGGAAAACTATTGATGTGTTGGAGATAGTACTGGTAAATTTCAGGTACTCATTCTGGTTGTTTAGCCAAGCTACAAAGTTCGTGGCACTGTTTATATCCCCATTCCATATAATGAAGATATCATCTATGTACCGTTTCCAGGTGTTGATCTGGGAACGGTATGGATTGTTTTCATGTAGGATCTTATGCTCTTCCAAATGGTGGACGTATAGTCCCGCTAGACTTGGGGCAAAAGTACTACCCATGCTCGTTCCATGGGTCTGTAGGTATAGCGTCTCTTTATATTTAAAGAAGTTGTCTTTCAAGGCCATGGTGATGCATTCAAGGACCAGGTTCCTTGGTGTCTGGTACTTCCATGTATTACTGAAGAGCACTTCCTCTATGATCTGTAGTGTCTCTTCATGAGGCAGGCTCGTATATAAGCTCTCCACGTCGAGGCTTACTAGGAGCTGTGCAGATGGATCAAATTCCTTCTCTTCCAAAAGTTGTAGGACCGCTTTGGTGTCTTTCAAATATGTGCTTGTTGATTGTACCATCGGTCTGAGGAAAGCATCCGAGAATTTAGACAATGGCTCCAGAATCGACCCAATCCCGGAAACAATGGGTCTTCCCGGTGGATTTACGATGTTCTTATGTATCTTCGGGATACAGTAGAAGTACGGTATTTTTGGAATAGGTTGTTGTAGGAAATCCGCTTCCTTTTTACTGAGCCAGTCATGGGCTAGGCCTTCCTCTACCATGCCACCGATCCGGGTCCGAAGTCCTTCCGTTGGGTCTCTCTCCAACATTTTATAGTTCCGTTCATCCGACAATAAACGTTGGCACTCTTTATCATATGCCTCCAGGGTTTGCAATACTATCGCCCCCCCTTTGTCTGCTAGTTTTATAACGAGCTCACTGTTGGCTGTCAGCTCTCGTAGGGCTTCCTGTTCATCACCACTTGTGTTATAGAAGACGTTCTTCCCTTGTGTATTCAGTTGGTTGACCTCAGTGATCACTGCCTTTTCAAAGGTTAGGATTTCTACGGGAATTGTAGAATCTGGTGGAGTGAAGGATGATTTCAACCTCAAACCTGTGTCTGTTTTATCTTCTGGTATAGGCTTGTCTTTGAAAAAAGCCTGTAATTTTAGTTTCCTGAAGAAATCCTGTAACTCCATGTTGAATTAATTGCACTGACGAGAGCGTGTGTTTTGTCAAAAGGAAAGCGGGTGAATGTGTTTACCGACAGCCAATATGCTTTTGGCGTCGCGCATAGTTTTGGTCGATTGTGGCGAGAGAGAGGCTTCATGACATTGCATGGCACGAAGATCCAACACGGACAGCTCGTGAACGATCTTTTAGACGCGCTTACATTGCCCAAGCAGGTGACAATTATTAAATGTAGTGCGCACCGTAAGGTAACGGATGATGTTGGTCGTGGCAATGCGTTTGCGGATGAGATTGCTAAAGAGACTGCTAGAAACCTTGCAACCAGAATGTATGTGACGAGTTCGGTAAGGTGGCCTGCAGAAACTGGTATGTGTGAGGATACTGTTGAAAGTGTGAAAGCGATTCAGAATGAGGCCACCGAAACCGAAAAGACCAAGTGGAAGGAGAGCACAGGAAAGTTGGATGCGAATGGATGTTGGATTGATTTGTTGGAGAATCAGAGGTGGATGTTGCCGGATGCATATGTACTAGCTGTTGTGACTATGGCGCACGGCTTGTCACATATTAGCGCGAAAGGTATCTGCAAGTTGTTGTCCCCTGTATGGAAGAATGATGGTATTGCTAAGTGTGCTGAGAGATTGGTCAAGAATTGCATGGTATGTATGATGTACAATCCTGGCAAGGGCACTCCTACACCCCCTGGCCACTTTGCTCCTCCTACATGTCCCTTTGAAGTAATTCAACTGGACTTCATCCATATGGAGCGATGTAATAACCTGAAGTACGTTTTAGTTGTGGTTTGCGCATTCTCCCGATGGAACGAAGCCTACCCTCTCAAAGACAATACTGCCCTGTCCACAGCGAAAGTCCTACTGAAGGAATACTTTCCTCGGTATGGAATGCCATGGATTGTATGGTCTGATAACGGAAGTGAGTTTGTGGGGAGTGTGATGAAGAGTGTGTGTAAGGGCCTTGGAATTACACAAAAATGCCACAGCGCTAATCATCCCCAGTCAGCAGGTTTGGTTGAAGGGTACAATGGTACTCTAAAATTGAAACTCCCAAAGATTCAGGCTACGACTGGTCTGTCATGGCCTGATGCCTTGCCTCTGGCTCTTTTGTCGACCAGGGCGACTGTACACTCTCGAATAAGGCTTAGCCCATATGAGATTGTGTTCGGCCGTCCTGCAAACATTTGGGGGGTTCCTAGACCCAGGTCTTTCGACAGTCTTGAATATCCAATGTTAATTGATTATCTTCATGATATGACTGCTAAACTGAGGTTAATTCATCAACAGGTCTTTGAAGCACTGCCGGCACAGACGGAGGGTCCTGCCCACCGGCTCCAACCGGGAGACTGGGTGGTGACCAGAAACTTTGGCCGGAAGCGAAACCTAGAGCCGAGGTTTGTGGGACCCTTCCAGGTGCTACTCGCCACGAGAACTGCTGTTCGTTTGGAGGGCCGCAAGCATTGGGTGCACGCCACCCATACCAAAAAGGTACCAATACCTTTACCAGCGGACTCGTGGGTGAGGACTGGCATCGCCGCATCAGAAACAGAAACTCCGGTGAACTTTGTGCCGTTCAGTGACGCTCAGCCTATAGGAGACACTTCAATGCATTCAGATAACTTTGTTGAACCTTTGCCATTGGAGAACTCAAGACTTGAACTTTCGTCTGACCGACAGGACTCTGTTTCGCAACCTAAACAAATATTTGAAGAGCAGACTCGTCCTGGAAGAAGCAGATATTTTCTTCGTTCCCATACCAGAGACTAATAAAATCTTTTTGCCTTTTTTCCACTTTTTGAAAATTCACGTTGCCCCCCCATTATCATCTTGAACATTTTTGAACAATTGTGGTTTCTATTAACTTTTGAGTTCTTTTCCACTTGTGTGTTTTTCCACAGCTAGGAGATTTTGTATTATATTGTTTGATTAAAGAACCTTACATCCGGGTTGACCGTAGGGCCGTGCGGGTGCTTCCTTCTGTTTAGCAGGGTCCTGACACTAGGTCAGAGGCCATCGATTCCTAGGAACTCCTGGGGATTGATAATCACTACTCAGAACGAAGTGCGTCAAGAACGTTGCGGACGGTTTTAGAGGATGGAATTCTCAAAGTTGTCGGAAGTGGAGAAGACTCTTGTGCAAAGATCAGTACTGCATAGGGTTGTACGTACCAAATGCTTTCTGTTTCAGGTGTTCCTGCTGTTCTTAACTGTTTCCATGTTATTGGTGGGTGGAGTATACTATGCAATACAATCGTTATTGCCTTCTGCTTCACCTACTTCTTCTTCTGAACCCAAACCTACTCCCACTGTTTCTCCTCATTCCTTTCACCTTTTACCTCAACATGAGCAGGTTAGACGTGCGGAATTCATGAATAACTCCTTCGTCCAGCTTCTTCATCAACATCAGTTGGTGATGAACACTACCAACTGTTGGGTGTGTGGTTTAATGCCACATACCATGGATAGGGGAATTCCGTATTTGGTCCTTCCTTACAGTTCCCAGGGTTCAGCTCGAGCATTCCAAACAATGTTTCGTAGTGCACTAGATTCCTACCCCCATCGAGAGCCACGCACTGCAGATCATGGTCCTGGCCCGTACCACAAGCCTTTGGCAAGAGCGATTGCCGATTTAGATAGGGATATCTTTGACGCATCGCTTATTCCAGAGGAAGAGGTGCGAGCATATAGAGATCTGAGTGAGGCTGAGTACAGCATGTCAGTGGGTGATCGGCAGCTTAAAAGCTCGTCTCCGATCTGGATCGTACCCCATCTCGGTAACTTCTGTCTGAAAAGTCTTGGCCGAAGTCCGCGAGCTCAGCTTGGGAGGAGTGCCTGTACCGAAACATATGTTTTACCGACGGCCTCTTCCCCTGTTCTTTTGACTGCCAAGGGTACATATTTTGTGTGTTATGACCGCGCATATACATGGTTGCCTCGCGACTTCTCAGGCACCTGTTATATTGCGAACCTGTTGCCGCCGACCTTCACTGTTGGGTCGGATTATCACAAGACCAGAGTTGTGAGAGGCGTGATTAGCGAAGAAGGCACTGCCGGTCAAGAAGCAGGAGACTTCTTTAAGGGTTTCTTGCCGTTTTGGGGACCTATGATCAATAGTAGGAACCTGAGACAGTTGACTCGAGTGGTGGAATCGACTGCTAATATCACTGCAAGTGCCCTTGGTAATCTTACAGCAGAGCTCCAGGCGGACAGGCTTATGACGTTACAAAACAGTATGGTTTTAGATGTTGTTCTTGCAGATAGAGGTGGAGTATGTAAGGTGATCAATTCGAGTTGCTGCATTTTCATCCCTGATAACGCTCCAACTGTCTATCAAGCCATCTCGTTGCATAAGATCTCCGAGTCCATACACGTGGACGTAGGTGATTGGACGCTACTAGGGTGGTTTTGGGGCCTGATGTCGACGTGGGGTTGGAAAATTCTGATGATCATTGGGGTTGTTGTAGCATTTCTGTTCACGTGTTGTCTTTGTGTACAGTGTGGTCCTGCCTCATGTGGCCTCTGTGCTACGACGTGTATAAGACGGCCACCTGTTATCAAGGAAACATTGATGGATAGGATGATGTTACAGCAGCATCTGGATGGTCTGATGAATATCGAGATTGATTCCTATATCGACTAGTGCTTGCCTACATGAGGGCAAAAGGAGCGTCTGAGGTTCAGTGACAATTGTAAGTGGTGTTTTCGACTCACTCGAATATGGACGAGTTTGGTATCTATGAACCGCAAATGACGAGTTTAGTGGGTGTACGCGTTTTCGCTATGCTAACCTAAACCGTTCGTCTGTTTCGTGCGTTTCTTCATCTGAACCCGCGGGTTCCATTTTAGATACGGCATCCATTTTGTTTCTTGCCCTCAAGTAGCCAGCGAACGGACACTGTCCGCTTCGTGACCCTGGGATTCCCAAGCTCTTGCGGAAGACACGTGTTCCTTTGAGGGTGTCTTTATGACGAGGGGGATGACACTGCAAAGGCAGATGGCCCCGCTCGAGGCTCATCTTGCCGTGCCGGTCTATTGTTTCAGCCGTGCATACATTAGGCATGTCTCCTTTGATCCTGCAATCGTGTTTCCGATATCACCCCCTTACACTCTTTTCGATCTGTTGACTATCTTTGTCTTCCTCTGCACCTGTTTCTGACTCTTCCTTAATTCGTTTACAGCCAGAATGGAATGCACTAATGGTGGGAAGATGTACTTTTACAGTTGGGAACCGGCGATGCTACTGTAATTATGTTCCGGGACCCTGAATACATGAAAGAGACCCCCTATGAAATTTACTGTGGGAACTGGGTTGTAACCTTTTGTTTGCCATGTTGTTCTATGACGAAAAACTGTATAAAAGGAGCGATCCACAGATGCAATTTGAAGCAGTCTCCTAGAACCTACATGCGATGTACTTCTTGTGACTTCTGTGTTCCCTGCAGTAAATAAACCTCGATCTTTGACGCCGAAGGAAGTGTCCCGTGTCTCTGTCATTTGTACGCCGGAACAGGTAACCTACGAAGGTTTCAGGTGTTGTCCCCTGGCACCGCTGGGTCTTAGGAAAACCCAGTCCTTCAGATGACGTGCGCCCTCCTTTGTTTGCACGTCTCAAATGACAAAGCAATAGCTGTTGACATCAACAAAACCTCCATCCAAGGTATTTCTTCAGTGTGACCTGCAGGGGTCCTGTAGCTTGCCTGTCCTCCATCGTGGTCGACCCAAACTTTGAATTTGCACCGGTCGGTCATGACTTCAAGTAACATTTTGACCGCTAGTGACTTCTAAGCACTATTTTTGCATTTGATATTTAAAAATTCATATCTCGACTTCTATTGATTGGATTTTTGTTCTTCTGATCTTTTGTCACACATATAAATAGTCCCTATTTTTCTAAACATCTGTGAAGTTATTTGGTAGTGTTTTTATTGAGTTACTGTAATTTAAGTGTTGTACAAATACTTTATACATTGCCTCTTAAGTTAAGCCTGACTGCTCTGTGCCAAGCTACCAGAGGGTGAGCACAGGTTCATTTTGGGTGTGTATCTGATTTACCTTGATTAGGATTGTGGTCCCTACTTGGACAGGGTGTAAACTTGTGCTAACTAGAGATCCAGGGCCTCATTTACATAAAAATGATGCAGCGTGGCGCTGCAAGCTTTTTTGATGCACCGAGCTGCGTCATTTTAGAAGCACAGGGATTCTTCTTATTAACAATAATATGATGCACCCTTGTGCTTTTCCGTGCAGTGGCACAGGCACCCTTGTGTCATGTTGCAAGGGTGCTTGCGTTGCATGGATGATTGTTTTTGTCCAGGAAGGGACATCTTCCTGCACAAAAACAATCTTTGATGTCATATTCCTCTTTCTATGCATGCTGCAGAATGCAGCACGCATAGAAAGAGGAAAACATGAGGAGAAATACAAGTTTTTCTCCTCACTGCACCACTCCTAGTATTCTGATGCATTCCCATCTTTACAAAACTTTGTAAATCTGGGAATGTGTCAGGTTCCATGGATGTTGCGTGGAAACACCCACAGCAACTCCAATGGAAAGCCCATTTCACACAGAGTAATGTGTGAAAAGGGCCCATATTTACAAGGTCATGAAAAGGGACCCAAGGTGACCTTCTAAATATGGACGGGCAGGCACAATGCACCGCCGGTGCATCAAAAAAGTGACGCACCAGCGAGGCAATGGCCTTTTAAATGAGGCCTCCAGTTTCAAACAGGGACTATTGCTGATTTTTCCCATCTGTACGGCTGTGACAGAACACACAATACGTGATTATATGTTAATTTCATGTATAGTTGTATTCCTGTCCTGTATTCGTCAATAAAACGAATAAAATACAAAAATATGTTGAATGGCTATCTTGGGATCAGGCTTTCCGGATCTCTACATAAAAAAAACCACAACGTCAGCAGAGTAAGTGCAGGCAGACACTAACTAGCAGGCAACATGAACAAACAAAGCTGTCTTTCTCGGTAAAAGCAAGGCAAGCTGAATTATAAGCAGATCATTCACTTCAAATATATTGTAAAAAGTATCTAAGCACAATATGATATTTGTCAGGTGTCATCATTTTTCTATAATTATTTGCTTATATTTTGAACGTTGCATCCTTGTGCAGAAAGAATAGTCTTTAAAAAATAACATCTCATGTTTATTTTGTAAAGCTTCAAGAACGCACTAATGTATTCAGTGGGCGAATCCTTGTTTCGAAGATGTCTTCTTCCTTCACCAAATTTTCCTCACGAGCTACTAGTGCCCCTATAAAAAATGCACCTCATTCAATTGAATGGAATGCTGCCCGGGAAGTGCAAAAATATACAGTTCGGCCAATTGCACGATAATGAGAGAGTACACTTCTGAAGCCCCCTCTATGTATATTTTAGAAAAGTAATAACAATTGATATGCTAGACAACTAAAGCTGACTAAAACTAGAAAATTAGAAATGTGTTTTTCATGAATGTAAGTAAGTTCTTGTTCCTCAAAATGCAAAGGAAAATTGATAACAGGCCTGGTAGCTAATTAAAGCATGTATTCAACAGAGTAGGAAAGGGAGGCTGACAGACACTACAATTTGTAACAAGCAGATAAGTAGAATATGGGGTAATTGTTTTGTATCTTATTCTGCCCTGGAGAGGGGTACTGTGGTTTGTTTCCTTTGGCGGATATGCTGAGTTATTTTAAAAGGCTAGTTTATGGAGAGGTAGTGTCAAGCTACAGGATGATTACACGTGTAAGTGAACGAAAATTGATCATGGCCTCCTCTGGTTTACCAGGATTGTGCAGGGCCCTCTGTAGCAGGGCACGGGAAAGACTGGAGCAGGAACTGAAGAAAATAGGCACTTTCTCTTAGAGAACCGTTCTTGCTCTTAAACTACCTTCATTATACAAATGCCTGGTCTAACTAATTTTTTGTAAATCGGGGGGCATATTACCAAGCAATAGGGATAATTATCGCTATTGCTTGGTTAGAGACAAAAATGTATCGCCGAACTGCAGCAATTTTTATCGCAGATAAACCTTGGTATTACCAAGGTTTATCGCAAATGCGATAAAAATCGGCCGCAATGCATGAATATCGCTGAAAAGTCAGCGATATTCATGCATTACTGAGCTAATGCTCTTAGACATGTTATCCATCTCCCATTGGATAACATGGCTAAGAACTGCTCCGGGCAGGTGTTAGCTGTTGGAGATATTCGCGCTTAGCGCGAATATCTCCAAAAGTTGGTAATAGGAGATAGCGATGTTAGCGACTGTTTCCAGTCGCTAACATCTTGGCACGCCCATTTTGCATGTCATTAGTGATACATTTCTCTTACATGCAAAGTGGGGCACAAGATGGTCGCTATCTCCTACTAGCTGTCGCTAACTGGTGTTAGCGACAGCTAGGTAATAGGGAGATAATTTTATCTCTGCTTTCTTGGCTTTTAAAGAGATAAACCCCCTTGATAATATGCCCCCGGGATTTTGATATTTGTACATAGCTGAAGGTTCATACCGTAGGTTATTGACCTAAGAGATAAAAGGACAAAATTAATTATTGATGAAGGTCTATTTAAATATTTTAGAACAAGAGCAATAGTGCCTCAAGTTCACCTTTTACATCGGGATAATAAAGCCATCTTTTAGGTGGGGCCATGCTGTTCGCATCCTATACGTCCTCTAGCATAGAGAGGTAATTCAGGCCTCACTGCCTGAAGCCCAGCAATGCATTTACTGGGCCTAGTTTAGTGCCTTGCTGTTAGCCTGTTTTGCTGTTCATTTTGTTGTGTTACATGAAGTGGGAGGGTATATAGCATCCTGTATATGTATTTATCCCTCTCTCCTGTTGCTTTCTCCCTAGCTGCCCAGCCAGTGTGAATGTGCTGCGTGGAATGTTGGTGTGGTGATGATAAATGAAGTGTTTGGGTGCATGTGATGTGAAGTGTGACCGTTGGAGTATGGACTGAATAGCAGGCAGGTTGTTCCTGGTGGGCATGCTGAACATGATATTTCCAACCTGCAACTAAGCCTTTAACTACACTTTGGCCAATGGACCTCAATCTTACAGTAACCCTTTCCGTTCATCGCTGCGCGGTCTAGTCAAAATGCTGGGTTATCCAATGTGGAAGAGTCCCAATCATTCAGAATGCTGGATTGTTCTGCCTCATAGTATATTTGAACATTCAGGAAAGCTATTCCCACATCATATACCAAACGGCGGAGCATTGAGAGCACTATTCATGATGGGCATCTATCCATAGAGAGGATCCTTATTAACCTGTTAAGCAACTGGAAAAAGTGTTCAGGATTGCGTATGGGCTGTTCTATAGTATTTATGGGAATCTGAGTAATGCAATATTTCTGAAAATCTCTGTCTGAGTCATCTCCAAGAGCAGTAACAATCTCCAGAGGTTTATATCCAATGCTAGTCTGTTAAGGAGTGGGACCAAATTATCTACATAATGTGACTTTTTATCTTAGGATGTATGCAATCCCGGGTATTTAAAATGGTAGTTTGCACTCCTCAGTGGCATCAGCAGGAATTTTGGAGGTTGCCAGCTACCCATTGGGAATATCATTGATTTCTCCCAATTTACGCTCAGTCTCGAGTAGTTCCTGTAGGTCACAACAATCTCACCCACTCTTGTCAAGGAGGGCTTCAGATCAGCCAGGTATAGGAGTATGTTGTCAGCATATAGCAATATCTGTTCCTACCATGTGGTGTTCCATCTCAATCCTAATATCTAGGCATCTACCCTTATCAGTTCTGCTAGTTCCTCTATGGCAAGAGAAAATAACATTGGCGATAGGGGTTGACCCTGTCTCATGCCCCTCTTTATTGGAAATTCCCAGTAAAAGACCCGATTTACTTCAATCCATGCCCTAGGGTTTGTGTAAAGCAGTTTGACTCATCTCAATAATTTGGGCCAGAATTTTATTTCCTTAAGGAAGGGCCATTCCATTAAGTCAAATGCTTTATTCACATCTAACAAAACCACGGCTATGGCCAGCTGCTATGTTGTTGTACAATCAGCATAGGTTGAGCTTTGTGGATCTATGCGGCATGAATAGATTCTGTGCTGGATGCTCGAAATCCAATATCATGCTTCGGGTGAACTCTTACATAATGGAGGAGATCTGGGTAAAACATCTAACCAAGCATTTCAACAATGAAACCGACAAAGCATATCAAGACCTAGAGATCCGGGAGGAGAGCACAAAGGCCCTAAAGCCTCCAGTTGAGGAGTGTAACTTCCCAGGGTCTATATCACAGATCAAGGGAAGAACTGCGAAAGGCCGGAAAGAGGGAGCCACAGGGCCAAACGGAAATCCCCCGTTCTCAACAAAAAAGAAACATATTACTGGGCTGAGCAACTGCTCCAGTCCTTCTTAGAAATCTGGGCGGCAGAACAAATCCCGACCTCCTGGAAGAGATCAATCATCGCCCTCATTTATAAAAAAGGCAACAGGAGCGAAGTCAAGAACTACAGGCTCATTGCCCTTATAGACATAGATGCCAAATACTTTTTGGGGCTTCTACTAGAAGAGATAACTGCTTGGACTTCAAAGAAAAAATTCATCCCCAATAATCAGACCGGATTCCCAAAAAATCAAGGGACAAACATTCTAGCCCTTTCCCTGTTAATAGATTCCACCCACCGCCGGAGATTGTACCGGCCGCCGAGAGGGGACGAGCCTTTCCCTGAAGGACTACACCTCCCAGCGTTCCCTGGGTGACCGGGACGCCACCTCCTGACGCCTTCTGCTTCCACCCGGAGGCGCTTAAACATCAGCTGCACCTCCGGGGGAGCGGGAGCCTCTGTTAGCCTCTGTTTGCTCGGGGGCTGGAAGACCTACTTTCCACCACTGACGCTGCTCAAGGCGGCTCACGTTAGCCATCGCTTTCCCCCGCCGCCGGAGATTGTACCGGCCGCCGAGAGGGGACGAGCCTTTCCCTGAAGGACTACACCTCCCAGCGTTCACTGGGTGACCGGGATGCCACCTCCTGACACCTGCTGCTTCCGCCCGGAGGCGCTTAAACATCAGCTGCACCTCCGGGGGAGCGGGAGCCTCTGTTAGCCTCTGTTTGCTCGGGGGCTGGAAGACCTACTTTCCACCATTGACGCTGCTCAAGGCGGCTCACGTTAGCCATCGCTTTCCCCCGCCGCCGGAGATTGTACCGGCCGCCGAGAGGGGACGAGCCTTTCCCTGAAGGGCCACACCTCCCAGCGTTCACTGGGTGACCGGGACGCCACCTCCTGACACCTGCTGCTTCCGCCCAGAGGCGCTTAAACATCAGCTGCACCTCCCGCATCGCGGGACGCGAGCGGGCGACGCCGGGCTGAGCCCGGGCAGAGGGCGGGCCGTCTTAGGCCGTCAGGGGCAAGAGGAGGCTGGGCTGGGCCACCCCCCTCGGCCATTGGTCTGAGTAAGTGCCCTGATATTCATAAACTATTTACTGTGGATACCGAGGAGTCATTTGTGTGTTGTGTGGTTTATTATATTCCACTCCTCTTCTGTTACTATATTTGCCCTATATTCCGAAATTGCTGCCAACAATGTCGATACAAACCACTCTAGCGGATAACTATTTGGTCAAAGTTGTTAGTAGGATTAACAGTGACAGAAGAAAATCCCTGGGTCAAGTTAATCTACCTGACTCACAACCTGACTTACCATTGGATCCTACTAACGAGAATAACATTTTTCCCACTGTGACAGTCGAGTCTAAGGACACCAGTTGTAATATCGGAACTACTCCTGTAGAGGTGTTAAATGACTCTATCCCTGTGGAAAACCAACCGGAAAGTCCTGAGGGTACTCCGCAACCATGCACAAGGGCTACACGTTCTATAAGAGCATGTAGGAAATTAACTATCAAGCGGGGAGGCCATACGTCCAGGAGGAAAAAGGAATCCACACCTAAGAAAAATGTTTGTGACAAAGGGACTTTAACTAAAGACAATTGTGTTACTATTAATATTGACCAATTTGAATTGTTAGTGGGTTGCATAGATGGTAAATTGAAGCTGATTGTTGAACCATTACTTGCCAAAATTGATGCCTTATCAGCCGAAGTATTTAGATTGGGGTCCCAGTTAGATGTGCACGCAGCGAAGTTAATTAACACTGGGCCAGCTAGTAAGGATGCCCCTAGTATCCAATCTGCTCCTAAGCCAGTTAAGGGGAGGTCTTGCCCTACGAAAAATGTTACATCTGGTTCCAATACGGCTAGTCTGACCTTGCAGGTTCCATCTGCCTTGCCAAGTACAAGCACGTTACCAGCATGTCATTCAGGCAGGGTCATGCAGGCACCATCCGTGATGGCTGCGGCTGTTGGGACTGTAGTGGGACCTACTTGTAAAAACACACTACCAGCTCCTAAGACAGGCGGGGCAGTGCAGGCACCAGCAATGCCGGGTACGGCTGCCGGGTCTGATGGGTCTGTAGGGACATCTGTTGGTAATAATCGCTCGGCAGACCTCCCACCCGAGTGTGTACTCTACGTTGTGGTTTTAACCAATGTTCCCCCCTTAGCACCCAGTCAGGCTACACCTCTCCAAGAGCCGCGGGACTCGTTAAAGAACAAAACGGTCTCTTGGCTACATAGACATTGTGGGTTCCCCGTTAATTTCTCGGACCAAATTTTATCTACTAGAAGGGTCAACTGGGTTGGCAACACCAGAAAGAACTGTGGGGGAGACTGTGTGATTGTCAATTTTAAACACCCCCAGCATGTTGCAACGGTCTTATTAAGAGCTGCTGCAGTAACCCAGTATGAGACCGATGTAACTGCACGTCCTTTGGGCTATTTTTACAACCATCTTAACAAGATACCACCTGCCACTAGCAGAGATAGGGCTTTCACCCCTAATATTGTACCCAATGGTGAGAGATTCTTTCAACCTATCCCTAATTTTGTACCCACTGGTGATAGATTTTTCCTGCCCACACCAAACCTTACACCTATTGGTGATAGATTTTTTCCATCTAACCCCAATTTTCAACCTAATGGTGACAGATTTTTTCCACCAACCCGTGGGATGGTTTATGAAGTCCCTGTCCAGAACAGGTATCAACTCCTGAGTTCCCTGGACCAGAATGATTGACTTCATAAGGGACACAGGTTTTAGAGGGACGCCACCGGGGGTGTCAATCTGGATAATCCTAGTGAGGAAAGGTGGTTATTGAGAGCCAACAGACTAATGATATCATGGGTAATATGAGTAGTGGGACAACAGTGTCTTATGTGACTGAGATCTCTGAGGACCCAGTGAGGGATGTAGGTAGTAATATAGGGAGGTTTGTGAGTGAACAAAGTAGTAAAGGCAAGAATCCCAACAATGTACATGGCATTACTAACAGTGACCATACCATGGGGATTTCTATTGTTAGCTGGAATATTGCTGGTTGGGCCTCTAAGGTACACAAAATGGAGTGGGAGGGCATTGTAAGGTCCTATGACATCCTATGCCTACAGGAGACATGGTGTGTTGCCAAACCTAGTTTCGAAGGGTATGCATGCTATAGTCTAGAAGCTACTGAATCAAGGCATGGCAGGGCAAAGGGAGGTCTACTTTTTTTAATTTCAGTGGATCTAAAGTTGACAATTATCAAACATTTGTTAGTCGAACCCCACTCACAAATTCTTTGGGTACGCGCACAGGATGGCACTGATGTGCTTTTAATACATTTTTATAATAACATTTTTAACAATTCACAGCACAAAGTAATAGAGGAGTTGGATTGTGCCCTCATGAAGCTGATATCTGAGGCTAAATGCACTTTTACTTATATTTTTAACAGTTTGCAGTCTGTCCTCCTCCAGGGAGTGTGGGATTCAAACCAATAGTGGGGAGAGCATGTTGCATTTCCCACATCATGCCTATGGGGAAGCTATTAATAACGTTATGGCCTCCTATGATTTAGAGCTAGTGAGTACTGATCTAGGGGGTAGTGAGAGTTCCATTCCCACCTTTACTGGGCGGAATGGCGGGTCCACTATCGACCATATTATGGTTTCATCTAATTTGGTACCTCACTGCCTGACCAAGGTAAGGGATGCTTCCGCCCTAAGTGATCATAACTACATCACAATGCAAATAACTACATGTAAGTGCAGAGTAGAATTGCTGACAAGAATTTTGGGTGACATTGAGCCACACAGGGCTAATGGGACCAGGCTTAGGTGGAATAGGGAAAAAGCATCTATAGTGGAACCCATTATTGTAAATAAATGTCTGGCGGACATTGATATTATCCTGACTCCAGGATGTCCGCCTGCATCCGTTATGACTCATTTTCTTAACATTAACAACGTTATTAAAAACATCTTCACTGGGACCAAATCGGGCAGAAGAGGAAAAGGGATCGGTTGGTTTGACCATACGTGTACAACCCTTCTCTCGCAACTTAAACACGCTTTAGCCCTTACTCCAAGAGATAAGAATAGAGTCAGACTTTTAAGAATTGAATATAAAAAGGCGCTATCCAAAAGGAAGAAGGAATTACAGAAGGAGGCCTGGGATCACCTATTCAAGGCAGCAGAAACTGCTGATAGTCGTCTATTTTGGTCCACCATTAACTCCCCTTTCCTCCAAGATGATAAAAATCCACAGCTCTCCTCCAACGTTGGTAGTGAGGACTGGGTGAAACACTTTTCTGCAATCTTCCAGGACAATACCCAGACGTTTGAAGAGCAAAGGCTTTGGCCTGTGGTGCCTTTAGATATCACCCTTTAGGAAGTGGAAAGTAGTATTAAATCCAGTAAGGGTGGTAAGGCCCAGGGGCCAGATGGAGTCCCAATTGATGTGTTCAGGGCTCAACCGCAGCTTTGGGGACCAATACTTACATTGGCAACCAATGCTGCGGTTACCACCCTGATCCCACCTTCTTGGGGTGATTCCATTATTGTCCCCATTTATAAAAAGGGGGATAAGGCATCAGCCTGCAACTACCGGCCGATCAGCCTGCTTGACTCATCGGTTAAAATCATGAGTAGAGTGTTGCTGTATAGATTAGAAGAGTGGGCTGATGAGAACGGGATCCTTGCCAATTCACAATACGGATTCAGGAAGGGACGAGGGACGTTAGATCAGTGCCTGAATCTAGAATTATTGATTGGCAAGTACACTAGAGCCAAGCCCGGTAATATCTATCTTTGCTTTGCTGACCTAAGCAGTGCTTTTGATTTAGTAAACAATTCTCTCCTGTGGTCAGTTCTGCTAGATATGGGTGCTCCCAAAGAAATTATCTTTTTCCTTGCAAGATTGTATAGTAAGATGCAAACATGTGTCAGCTATGGGGTTAGTGGGGAGTGTACTCCAAATTTTAATGTTAAACGAGGAATTAGACAGGTGTGTGTTCTTGCCCCCCTGTTGTTTACTCTTTTTATTAATGGGGTTGAATCTGCCCTGAAAACTGTCAAAGCTGATGTCCCACAGGTTGCTGGGATTAGTGTCCCAGTTCTGCTTTATGCAGATGACGCGGTGCTTCTGTCCCGAACACCTGTTGGCCTGCAGCGCCTGATGGACAGGTTTACTCATTTTATTGGGAGCAGGAGACTGCTGATTAATAAAAATAAAACCCACACTATGACCTGCGGGACAAAGACGGGGAAAAACTGTGCCTTTTTTATAGAAGGGGTAAAAGTACAGCATGTTAATAGTTTTTGCTACCTGGGGGTTACCTTTTCCAGCGATGGTAGCTGGGGGCAAGAATTAATCAATGTTAGGACCAAAATGAACAAAAGCTCCTTTGGCATTTTTAAATTTGCTTCTTAGTTGGGAGATAGGCGAATTAATGATATGATGGAGATCTACAAGGCACGTAGTGTATCCATCACCCTTTATGGGGCGGGGCTTTGGGGATACTGCAATGTTGAGTACCTGCAGAGGGAAGAGAATAACTTTATAAAGAAATTACTGTGCCTCCCTAAATCTGCCCCAACAGAGTTGATTCATAAAGAGGTAGGGGT
Source organism: Lissotriton vulgaris (assembly GCF_964263255.1). Lineage (NCBI taxonomy): Eukaryota > Metazoa > Chordata > Amphibia > Caudata > Salamandridae > Lissotriton > Lissotriton vulgaris. Next base: position 1,372,044,946 of record NC_141691.1, read on the forward strand.
CGCTTATTTGGGTGACCTAGCCTTACTCAGGCCTTTACTACTCTATCGAGCCATTTGGCTCAAGGAAGAGACTGAGTTTAATCAACTTGTAATTATGGATTGCCTTGGCTTAGACAACTGTTTGATGATACCATGGCTTAAATATGTTGTTGATAGTTACCTGAGTATCTATGATATTACCTTGCTGTTAGACCATCATCCTCCTAGAGGTCTTGCCAAACAGGACATGAAAAACTCTTTTAAGTCCTATAGAGCTCTGAAACGCTCAGCTGTGACTAATTCTCTCGTCACTGTTAATCTTTACAATAAATATATTGTTACTGAGGGATTCCAGAATTACCTGAGTGTGGTAACAAGGCCTGCGCATCGATTTGTATTGACTAGATTGAGAGCTGGAATTGCTCATGTTTTGGTGGCCTTTCCACATCAAAAAAAGCACCCGGTTGGCCCTTGCCCCTGCGATGGGCATTCTAAACAAAGCACTTTGCACTTTATGCTCATTTGTACGTTGTTCCAGAATGTAAGGATTACATATCTAAAACCAATATTTCTAAAGTATGGTATTCGTACTGTGGAGGAAGCAATGTGTTTATTATACAACATGGACTGCCCTTATATATGTTTTTATGCTGCAAGTTTTATCTGTAAATCTATGGCTTTTAGGAAAAGTATGATCTTTTAAACACTAATGTTAATTTTCTGTATTTTATCTTGTTGCATTTTGCCATGTGCTTTTATGGTCATTAATTGTTATGAACCGAATAAAGCTTCATGAAATTAAATGATTCCACAATTAAACATAAAAACCACTATATGTGTGCTACATTGACTATTCAGCTGCATTTGATAGCATAGATAGAGAGAAACTCTGGGCAAAGCTCTCAAGCTGGGATGTCGACCCCAAATTGTTGAATCTACTAATTTTATTGCATACAGAAACCTGGATTCAAATAAAACTGGGGGCAGGCAATTGCCTTATCAAGTGAAATACCGACTACAAAAGGGTTGTTGCAGGGGTGCGTTCTCCCACCGACCCTGTTCAATCTCTTTTTGTCTGACCTCTCCGAAGACCTTGACAACTGTAATCATCACGCCCCAAAGCTAGGGGGCTTCACCTTGCCCAACTTACTGTACGCGGACAATTTAATATTAATAAGTCAAACTCCCGTAGGTCTCCAACACCTCATTAACGCAAAGAGGAATTTTTCAGAAAAGAACGGGCTAAGTATAAATTCAGAAAAATCAAAGGTGATGTTATTAAATCAAAAATTAAAAAAGCAACCCCCACAGTGGTTTTTGGGCGACCAAAAGATGGAAACAGTCAAAGAATATAAGTATTTGGGTATAATCTTCGACACGAAAGGCTCATTTAAGCAACAAAAAACAGCAATTAAGAACAGAGGGATTTCACTGGCCATCACACTAAAGAGCATTAAGAACAAAATAGCGGGACAAAACCTAATCCCCCTGCTAGACATATTACAAGCAAGACTATTGCCATCGATAACCTACGGCAGTGAAAGTTTGAGAGGGAGAGACGAGGCCACCTTAGACAAAGTGGTATCCAAAACCATGCGAATACTTTTCAGTCTCCCGCCGTATAACTCGCCAGCACAGTTAAGGCTTGAGTTCGGCTTACAGAAACAACAAATAGCACGCAAGGGTTCTTACGTAAAGAGTGCTGAGATGGGCACCCTGAACACTTACCTTTGGAAAGAGCTGGAAAAAAATATGGACTCTCCCGCAATGGTCTATCTCCAAGCAGCAATAAACACCCTTGTGCTAAAAGACCTATGGGAATCAAGCTGTTCACACAAATGCTTTAAGCGTCTCGTTAATAAAACTGTGAAAATAAAATCCCTGGAAGAAGATAAAGCAGCACTAAGTAGGAGGACTCATGGGTGGTTCGTGATCCAGAGCTACACCAGGCCCCTACCACAAGTATACCTAGGCACTGGCTTCTGAAGGATGGCGAAGGAATCCTTTCTGCGGTTGAGGATGGGGGTAATGCCATCAAAAGAACACCTTACCCCGTGGAGACGCTTGGATTCTAACACCAAGTGCAGACTCTGCGAAGATCCAAAGGAGGACGTTTTGTACATATATACATTTTTCATATTTATTAACATTGCAAATTTTGAAATGATTTTATATTAATGTTTTGTATTGAACTAACCTGTATTCTTTTATCCTTATTTTTCTTTTATCTGCTTTGCAAAAGTGCTCAACTATGTATTTTTAGATCAATTGCAAAGATTTTTATTAATCGTGCAATAAATTACTTAATATCATGCTTCCCAGTCAGTTTGCTAGGGCCTTTGCCAGTATTTTGCCTTCTGAATTGAGGAGCGAGATTGGCAGGTAGGAATCCCATCAAGCTCTAGATTTTCCTTCTTTGGGTATAAGTACAATTGTTGTAGTCTCAAGGTCACTAGGGTGTGTTCCTCTATGGCAGGTCTCAATGTACATCTTATATAAAGGTGGAACTCTCTCACTGGCCATTCTCTTTAGGAATTCTGCCAGAAGTCCATTCAGATGCAGGGTTTTCCAGGTTGCAATTTTGTGAGTGTCAACTGTACCTCCTTCATTGTTACGTCCTCTAGTTAATGTTAATGTTATTGGTATTTATAGAGCACTAACTATTACCCATATGTGTCCTGGGGCTGCGTGAAGGCCTACTGGAGACTAAAACGATGTGGGAATTTGACAAGATCAATTTAAAAACAGCCATGTTTACAGTGCCTTCCTAAAGGCCAGAAGATTGGTCATGCTTCTTAAGAATAGTGGAAGACATTCCATGATTTGGCCGCATGAGCTATAAAGCTTCTGCCACCCCAGTTGACTTTTTTCACCCAGGGAACAATCACAAATTTTGCATCTGATGACTGCAGTGCTCTTTTTGGTATATACCAGCGGGAACACTGTTTTAGAAATTCGGGTCCGGTTCCCTGGAGGGTTTTAAAGACCAGACATAAAGACTTGAATTGAGTATACTTCCTGACCAGCAGCCAGTGACGTTTTCTAATTTTGGCTGAGATTGATTCAAACTTTGGTGTGCCTGTAAGAAGTCTGGCTGCTGCGTTCTGCAGAATCTGTAGTTTATTTATCGATCCTTCATGGACCTTAAGATATAGACTGTTACAAAAGTCTAATCTGGGCAATATTAATGCAGTAACAACTGTTTGTTGTGCATCTTTTAGTAGTGGTGGCATTATTTTATTACAAGATTTGAGGATATACGATGTCGAAGAAGCCACTGTGTTCACCTGCTCCCTATAATTCAGTCTATTGTCTATCCATACTCCTAGATTCTGCACCTTCCTAATAGGAGTGGGGAGCAGACCTGAAGCCTCCAACCAACAATCAGGGGTTCAGAAGTTGGGGTTGTTTACGAACAACACAATCTCCGTTTTGCCTGAGTTGAGTTTCAAGCAGTTTTGGGCCATCCATCCACCCATGGCGTTCATACAGTCCTGCAACCTCGATGCAGTTTCCTGGATCACTTCTGGTTCTAAAGACACCACAATGTGGGTGTCATCCACATAGGAAGTCAAAGTGAAACCAAATGATTTAATTAGGGGTGTCAATGAAGACACATAAACATTAAAAAGTGTCGGGCTCAATTTTGACCCCTGCGGGACACCACAGGTTAGAGAAGATGATTCTGCTTCAAACTTGTCCAGGGCCACCGTTTACATTCTGTCAGAAAGAAAGGATTGGAGAAGTTTCCAGGCAGTGCCCTTGTCTTCTATCGCATCCATTCGGTCCAGCAGCAAAGCATGATGGACCATGTTGAATGCTGCAGATAAATCTAGCATGACCAATACGGCCTTCCCTCCTTGGTCCAGAATGGTCCTGATTTCTTCTGTGGATTTGAGGAGCGCAGTTTCCGTACTGTAGTCCTCTCTGAAACCATACTGAGTTGGGCTCAGCGCCTGAGAATCATGCAGAAACTCATTGAGTTGAGCATTCATATTTCTTTCTATGATTTTTGCTGGGAATGGTAGTCTGGATATGGGTCTAAAATTATTTGGATGATTAGCGTCCAAGCTGGGTTTCTTCAACAGGGGCAAAATTGATGCATGTTTTCAGTCTCTAGGAAAGTATCTATCTGAATACATTGTATTAATGATGGAATTCAATTTTCATGACACAGGTTCTGCAGCTGGTTTTACTATTGAACTCGGACAAGGATCATCTCTTTTGCCAATAAATTGAGAGTATCTGATTCCGTTAAAAAGGCAAAACTATCTAATCGTGGGGCATCATTTTTTACTTTCATCTGATCTGTTGCCAAATCGATCATTATTTTGGATGAGGAGTCCGAAAAAGTTAAGTAAATGCCATTAACTTTATCGAAAAAGAATTTGGAAATTCTATTGCACAACTCTTGACTAGCTGGAATGGTGGGACAGCATGGGTGGGCTAAGGTATTTACTATTTTAAAAAGATCTTTAGGCGAGTTTTTGGCGGATTTGATTCTATTAGTAAAATACTCTTGTTTTGTACTTTGAAGTACTTGTTTCTAATATGCAAGGCTTACTTTATATTCCTTTTCTTTGTATTCCTTCCTCCAGGTTCTTTAGAGGTGCTTATAGGCCAATTTGTGGTTCCTAAGCTACTGAGAATACCAGGGGGAGGAAGGCGCTGCCTGGTATGGAAAATTCACTTTTTTGGTGCTAACTTGTTCCCTGCTGCTTCTAACCATTTAGTATATGACCTAGTTGGCTCATCCATATCACTCGGTGTAACTCCTCTGCTTCTATCTTGTTCCATGTTTGTTTCTCTGAGTATTTTGTTGACAGATTTGGAACCGTGCGGTCCGGCATGGTAGGCTCAAACAAAACTGCCGAGTGGTCTGACCATACGAGGGGAAAGATGCTCGTAAAAGACAACTGCAGATTATTTGAAAAAATGCCGCCTAACATATGGCCAGCCTGATGAGTTGCGCCCGTCACCTGATGCACTAAGTTGCCGCCCTTCATCTGTTCCAGCAGACTGATGGTATCTGGAACAGAGAGTGACTCCAGATGATACTTAACATCTCCTAAAATAGTATAGGAGTTGGTGCTGATCCCCTTTTCAAGTATGCTGCCTAGTTGTGTTAAAAATCGCCCCCTCAGGCCCGGTGGCCTATAAATGGGAGAGCCTCTAAAAGTATAGTGGTGTGAAAGATAAAGACAAAACTGTAATGCTTCACATTCCTTATTGACTATTGGATTGAAAGACGCTGTGATAGAGTTGTGGTAAATGACCGCTAGTCCCCCCCTTTCCTCTGTAGTCTGTTTAGCGTGTAACAGAGGTAATCAGGAGGTGTGACTTTCACCAACTCCGGACCTGACACCTCGTCCGTCCACATTTCCGTAATGAATGCAAAAAATATCTTCTCATCCTCAGTAAGAGAGGCACATTCCAAGCTGTGTTTAACCAGGTACCTTGCATTGAAAAGGGCACATTTCCAAACAGAGAGGGATGCGTCTTTTTCAATTGATATTTGCTGATGTTTTAAAGCAGCTATTGGTTAAAACAGAAACTCTGGTAACTTAGTGTGGCACCCTGGACAGGTCGTTTGAACCTGAGGGGGCATAGAGTCAAGACGAAGGCTACAGCAATTCTGGGTTGAAGTGATGAGATTTAAATGTTTCAAATCTTTACTAGAATAATGTGTAGTTTTAACCATACATAGCTGCTAGTGTTATTGCCTTGTGAATCACTAACTGCCTACAAGTGAAGCCTCAGACAAAATCTTTTAAGTCCATCTCGGACTGGTGTAGCTTCTATAAAAAAAGATCTTCATAAGCTCCGCCACAGCGGCTGCTAATGCCTTATTGCCCAAGGTGGGTGTGCCATATAGGGCTATGATTAATCAGACATAATGTCTTTCTGATTCCTTGGAGCTGAGCCATGCAAGGAGCCTACCCACCTTATCTCCCACCTCATAAGTACGTTTTGTTGTGTTGTGCAACACAGGTTTTCTTGGACGCATTGGTTAGCATCGCCCAATATTTCTTCTGCTTCAGTGTAGTGTAGGCTTATGTTGCCTTTAAGGGTTGCTGGAGATATTTCCTCTCCTCACTTTGCTCTCCTCTCTTCCTTTTTTCTCCCACTTCCCCTGATATTCTCGCTCCCAGTATAATTACTTTATAGACCTTCCAAAGTATAGCTGACCCCTTCACTGAACCAGTGTTATCTTTAAAGTAGTGTTTAGTGGCCATATGTAGGCTCTCTACTTGTTTTGTTGGTTAGGCACTATGCAGCAATTCTCCCTTCTCACTTACCCCGTATCTTCTGGGTCTCTAATTGGATGCTGAGGGGTGAGTGGTCAGAGATTCCCCTAACTTTGTTTTCTGTTTCCTTGAACTTACGTAGTTTTGAGACTGGGGTAAAGAAACAGTCTACATAGGAGTGAGTGTTGTATCCTCCTCAATAATAGGAGTAGCCCAGTCGAGGCTCATGTATTCTTCTCCAGATGTCCCCCATGACCAGTGCTTGGATGAAGGAGTGAAGTTTCCCAGACAAGGGCAAGGATGCCCGGCTGGCAGAGGTTCGGTTTGGGAAACAACCATCACAACACAACTTTTACAACACACTACCATCACAATGCATCTTTTACAACGCAAGATCCATTACAACGCATGCCATTACAATGTAGATGCTATTACAACGCATGCTATTACAAGGTAAGTATGGGTAAGTATTTCATTAAAATAATATTAATGTATTTTTTAATTAATTTTCTTAAAATAATTATAACGTAATTTATTATAATACATTTGAATATTTTAATTTAATTTTATTTAATTTAAATAATTAAAATAAAATGTATTTTAATTAAACCCCCTGGAGTTAGAATAGTACTTTTTACCCCTACACTATCCAGCACTTACCCTACTATTACACCCCCCTGGAGTTAGAATAGTAATTTTTAATCCTACACTATCCAACACTTACCCTACTATTACACCCCCCTGGAGTTAGAATAGTAATTTAAACCCATACACTATCCAGCACTTACCCTACTATTACACCCCCCTGGAGTTAGAATAGTAATTTTTACCCCTACACTATCCAGCACTTACCCTACTAATACACCCCACTGGAGTTAGAATAGTAATATTACCCCTACACTATCCAACACTTACCCTACTATTACACCCCCTGGAGTTGGAATAGTAATGTTAACCCCTACACTATCCAACACTTACCCTACTATTACACCCCCTGGAGTTAGAATAGTAATTTTAACCCTACACTATCCAGTCCTTATCCTACTTTTACACCCCCCTAGATTTAGAATAGTAAATTAAATTTTATTAAATAAAAATTAACATTAATTTAAATACATGCGTTGTAAAAGTTGCGTTGTGATGGTATGCATTGTGAATGTATGCGTTGTAACGTCATACATTCTAGTGTTTAGGCATGTGTCTAATGTCATATTGTGTATTCATTTGTAAGCCAGTTGGGATGTATCCATTTACCAAATCTATTGTTTCTCCCTCTCAATCCCCCAGTGCTGCATTGTAGCTACCCAAGCCATCTGTTCCGATAATGTTTAAATCTATTGCCGTCCTAATCAGGTTCACTACTCCCCTAGAACCTGTAGCGTACTGCCATATATTTCAATCTGATCGTTATCGCACATTTAGTGCCTTTCATGTGTGTTTACTGAAGCAAAACTAGATCTGCTGCATATCTAGTCTGCACCTTTGTCACTAGGACCCGTTTAAATTTGCTGCCCAGTCCGCTGACATAAATTGTCACCAGTTTCAGTGTGTGAGTTGTCATGTTTGATGTTTCGGGCCTCCTTCCCACCGCTCTCATTTCCCCTGGGTCCTGTGTACCCCCATGAGTCCTGTGCTTCTTGGTGTTTTAGTAACTTAATAATGAATCTCCAACTCCTTCCCCACCCTACCTAACTATTCCGCGGTCTTCAAACAGACCGCCACCCCAGTTCACAATACATCTGTTGCTCATTCATACTGACTTTCGTTAACGTTAACATTAACACTTACAAATTGCACCACAGTATGATAAAACAGTGCTCAGGTCTCTGGGCCCCGGTGGGGTGGTCATATCTTCACCAGACATCCCCTGGTGCCAACCTGTAGTTCAGTCAGGCTTCTTTGAAATAAGTGTTCCTGGATCAGAAAATCTCTTCAGCTGTCTTTGGTGTGAACGTGGGCAGCCATTGCTTGTCATCTAATCCTCCAGGCTCTGGGTTCTCATCTCCAATGCTCTCCGTCTCTCTCGATCTAGGGTCTCCCAGTACTTGTTAATGTCCTGGGATTGTTCACGTTGGAGCTCTACCACCACTTTATCCTGTTCAAGATCGGCTTGATCTTTGGTGGTGGCCACAGTGGTGTATTTCAGGGTTTTGTGATGACTCAGTCTTGCCAAAGCTTGGTGGAGTTGTGATCCGTTCCTCTAGTAATAAGTATCCAGGCCTTTCTTGACAGTCCCACACATCTGCAGCAGCACCTTTCATAATTACTCAGAGCTTGGCAGGGAAGAACAAGGCATATGGAGATCTATAGATATTGCTTAACCCTAATTAATGCTTCTTGTTGTTGTTGTACAAACATGATATAGTTTGGGTAGATATTGACTTTGCCCCCGTCCATCTGCCATGGCTCATTTGCTTGTGTCTTTTGTAATATGGCATCTCTGTCTCGTAAATTTAGCACTCTGGCTACAGTAGCAACTGGTGGTGCCCCTGGCTGTGGTGGTCTACTGGGGACTCTGTGGGCACCTTTCACCACCTGTTCCCTTTGATCACCATCGAGGATAGTCAGTTTTCCTTTCCAGTATACCCACCAGTGAGACGCTTTTGCTGCGCAACCTCCCTGCTGTGTCATCAGTTTTTCTCCTCAGGGTAATCATCTCTTTCTCCAGTGCCTGTATTGGGGAGTTGTGGTTGGAGATTTTAGGCTGGGTCTAGGCCAGTGAAGATTCCACCTCTGTCGCCCTCTCTGCTAATTTCTTTTGGTCGACCCATAATATAGCCACGTCCTGTAAGACTCTACCTATTTTGATCTCTAGGGCTGCATTATTGTCTTCTATGGCAGCCAGTATGATGGCTGTATGTATCTCCAGTATCCTGATCGACCTATCAATGTGTGCTTTACTCCCTTCAGACGGGATGTATTTTCCCCCTGCAGCGGTTTGGCAGTCTTATGCCATACCATGACTAGTTTGTTGGTGCTTTTGTTTGGTGTAACTGCAGGAGTCACCTACTCACTGCAGAGTTTGCGTTGAAAGAATGGGTTTGTATTGAGATCACAGGAGCGCCTCCGGTGAGTGTCTCTGTCCAGATCGGCTCTGTACCTGTCTCAAACGATATCTGTTATGGCACCACAAGCATGTGCACCCTCGCCAATCTGTTACCTCTTTTTTCGTTCCTGTCCACCTGATTCTCACCTCACAGGTTCTTGTCCTCCAAGGAGCTTCTCTTTCCCTTGCTCCAGGTCCTAATCCAGGTCATTGCGAGGCATGGGTGCTAGTGACTACACCCAGTCCTCCACGTGACTGTGGATTATGCTTCTCCGATTGTGGGAGCTACTAATGCCCCAGCGCATCAATAGACCAAATGAAGTTCAGCCCTTTGCCCCTCGAATGGCTTCCATCTCCTTTGGATGGAAGGCTGACCGTGTTGTGTCGTATTGTGATTCCTTCTGTGGTCTGAGAGTGCCACTGTCGTTATCCAGTGGCCTTCACCTCCTTGGTCCCCGAGTACTCCCCCAGCAGTCACTCTTTAGGTGTCAGAGTAACCACGCTGCCCATCCTGTTCCTCAAGAGGCTGGCTCCAGTCTAGCTGGGTGCCACATTTGAAGCCCCACCTTTAGCAGTGATGGGGGCAGGACTCCGCACCCTCATCACTCCCAGGTCTTCTTGGAGTCTCTGGCAGGTCTAAAGTGTACTGAACTCAGTCTCAGTGAGTGATCCAGGCAGTGGTGGTGTGGCGTTCGGTCGCTAGTCCCACTGAGCCACTGGCCGAAGATTATTGTGGAACTCACATATCCCCGCTGTCATCTGGGGCCCCTTTGGGTTCTGAGCAAGCCGTCTGTCACCTTTGCCTGCTCCGCCACTAGTCAAGCTCCGATTGGGGGTCTGTGTGGCCTACCACAGTAGGTGCTGCCACTGCATTAGTGCTCTTCAGGGCCCTAAAGCTGTGCCCTTGAAAACTGTCATCTACAAGGTGCTTCACGGACATAGAATGTTCGCTGTCACAGGATTTGAGCGCTGGGGCCACCTCCATGCTTGAGCCTAATTACAAGTATTAACATTTTAGGCACATGCTTTGCTCATCCTAATGCCTTGCAAAACTAACCTTTATCACTAGTAGTGTGGCTCACTGGTTAGAGGCGGCAGACCCGAGAGCAGAGGACGGCCTGGGACCAGGGTTCGATTCCCGGCGCGGCAGGTTTCTGGACCAGGGTCAGCGGACTCGATAATTCTCTCGCCTCGGTGCCCACTCTGATCAGCGATCACACTCGGCAACTCTGGGCATTAGCTTGCCTCATCTTCACTAACGGCCCCACCAGACCGCCGGGGATGCCTGGTCTCACCCTGGAGATACCCATTAAGGGACCATCTCTCAGGGAAGCCAGGAAGGGTTTCGCAGCGGTCGAAGCGCCTTGGGACCCTACGGGTAAGTAGTGCGCTATATAAATGCCAATACATTTACATTTACACATTTACATTTACACATTTACATTCACTATGGTATCTGGTCACCCTTTTCAAAAACTCATTCTTGAATGCATGTTCATGCTAAAACATGTTTAAAAAATATAATAATAATATTGAAATATCTATTGCACTGCCTAATATACTAGGAAATAATGACCTCTGATCTGTTCATCCCTTTGGAAGATTCTGTGGAATCAAATAACACAAGCATTTGCAATGCAATAGGTCTCGCGGCATTAAAGTTTGAGGTATTGGCATTGTGTATAACAATGCGTTGCATACATTTTTTAGTAAACTTTGAATTGGTGAGCAGTTTGAGTATGTGCAGGAGTATGCTGTTGCTCACAGCTCTTATTATTCACACAGCTCTAATGATGCACCTCACCACAGTGCTGACGCAGTTATTATTCACAAAGCCCAGGCGGGCCATCACAGCAACATTGGATATCTCCGGAATTGTATTTTACTGACTGACATCATAGCACAGTTATTCGAAGAGGAAACAAGCAGCGCACAGCTGGCGAACGCATCCCCTCAGCCGGAGCGAGCCTTCAAAACACAGATGTCTTGACTCGAGAGAGAGAGAAAGAGAGAGAGAGAGAGAGGAAGTTGGGGTTCAAGGGAGCGCTCGGTTCCGTGGACTCTGGTCTGACCTGGGCTGGGCACCAGCAGCACGTGGGCACTGTGCAACAGGAGGGCACAGTAGTACAACCGGCAGTGCTTAATTTGTAAATGAAAGAGTGCCGGTGCCCGAAGCTCCTGCTGAGAAGTCCACGTCGAGATGACGTAAAATTAAAAAATTCACGGGGTTTAAGGCAACTGGGACTGCACCAATCTAATTATTGGAATAATGTAAGCCAGATCTAAATACTGGTTAGGAACCCAAGCTATCAGCTACACTTATCGAGGGAAAACAATGTTGGTTCTGCTGCAACCAGAAGTCATTAAGGGGCATATTAGCAAGGCCCTGCGATAATTATCGCTCAGGGCTTTTTGCGCGAGGATAATTTATCGCAGGCTAACGCTGTATTCCATCGTGGAGATAGCGTGCTATCAGCAACGCTTATCTCCCAAGCGATAGGAATCCATGCGTTAGCTGGTAAACAGTGTGATTATCGCTGGAAATCCAGCGATAATCACACTGCAATCAGCTAAACCTTGCTGATAGGGCAGGGTGATTTTAGCCATGTAATCCACGTCCCATTGGATTACATGGCTAAGTCTGAAAATTAGCAGGCGTTAAAAAGCAGCGGTAACCGTGGTTAACGCTGCTTTTTTTGTCTCTAACAGGGTTAGCGTGAAGCTTGATAATAGGACAAATGTCGCTTAGCGACATTTGTCCTATTATTTTGCTCTGGAACTCCCACTTTGCATCTATTAGAGATGCAAAGGGCAGCGTAGTGGAAAAGGGTGCTAACATGCGATTTTGCATGTTAGCACTCTGATGTTGATAGGGTGATATTTTGATCTCGGCTTCTTTGGCTTTTAAAGCCAAAAAAGCGGAGATAAAGCCCTTGATAATATGCCCCTAAGAAACTAACACATGCCCTGTTATAATCTTGACTACACTATTGCAATCATCTCAGTGGCATCCTAGAACTTATTGTGCACTACTGAAAGCCATCCATCACTTAGCATTTAGAGTGCTGCCTGAGTTTTTTCACTCTGATCATATCACTCTAGTTCTGTAATCTCTAAACGGGCTACCCATTGCAAGACTGTATCTAATAAAGTATGGAATTGACAACCAATGTTTCTCAAGACGAGGACTTAAGGTCTGTAAATGACTACTTCATGACAATTATGTAATATTGTGATTGGCTGCATTGTGAAAAGTAGCCTTTCATTTTCATGTTAACATCTGATTTAAGCATTCTATATTCCAGTGTGAATGTTGCTTGTGTATATGCATGAAGGCAAGTTACACATAAAAGATTTAATTCAAGAAATGCATGCTTCTTTTTTAAAATATTTATTTGTGCAATCAAAATATTTACATTTTTAAACAATTAAATACAATTACTCAAAACGTGTGTTAATGTATAACACATACTTAGTTATATTAAAAAAGTCCCCAAACATCTGTCCATAATTAATGTTTGCACTGACCATACAAAGTTTAGAGCATGTGTCAATATAATGCATGTATCATTAATGAAATTGTTTATAATGAAACCTTGATAATTTTACACTGGGACACACTTTCATCTTAGATACTCTGGCCTACTCAAATGATCAACTGTGTGGTAGGGTTAGAGAAGGGGTCTTGATTAATAATCCTAGATGTGGTATTATTTACATTGTTACACATGGAGGGGGAGTGCAGAATTCAGGTGTGAGCCACAATACGTACTTGAAACTGTGCAGCAATGTTGTTCATCTTCATTTCGGAGATAACTTAAAAACACATTCATGTAGAATTCATTTGAAATATTTGAAGAGGGTTAAAAGTATCAAATGTTACATAGCCCTAATGAACAAAACAGTACAATGAACCATAGTGAATATAGAACCCTAGAGTGTTTGTTTAGCTTTCCTATACACTGGTACCTTAGTACGCATATGTGTGCAGGAAGATGCCTGTTTTTGCATAACATCCCAATTGTATTCAACTGATGCTCCTGGGTTGTTCACTCTCTGCACCAGGATTGACCAAGTCCTAGTGCATGTGCTATGGCTCCAAAAACATGGTAAAACATGTCAAAATTGGATGTACTCCTAATTGGCAAATTTAACTTATCTATAAGTCTCTAGCATATGGTACAAAGTGCACCCAGGGTCCATAAGCTAAATTGCATCAGTGGACTACAGCATCCATTGTGCTGCCTCCTACAGAAACAGTACAAACTTGGCTGCAGGTCTTTGAACTGCCTGGCTGGGCAGTTTCACGATTGAAAATTCGACTTTTCAAAAAACCTCATTTTGACACGCCTAAACCTTCTTATTAAGTATTAATACATTGTCCCAAAGTAGGCCTCACTGACTATAAGGCAGTGTGCATGTTTTTTAAATGTAGGACATGTAAAGGTTTAATGCTAAACATGTCCTTACAGTGATTATTTTCACTGTAGCAGGGTTGGCTGTTCCTTATGAAAGCACTGACATTCAATTTTGTATTTTTTATTTCATTTATTATTCACCAAAACAGCAGCCAGAGACATACAATGTGCAGTGATCGGGCTGTTACATTGCAATAACATTGTAGATCTTCAAACGTCATGTATATTTAGTGGTTTCGTCAAGCATTTCACTCCATACTCTTTCAACAACTTTTTACATTATACTCTATACTCTATACATTACACTCATTAGAACTTATCTCCCTGCACATTCAACCAGATTTTAGTATAGTAGAGACAGCGGCCCTCTCTCTCGTGAGGGTCATTTTAAAACCAGATCCATCTCTAGGTGTATGTTCAATGGTGTGTCTGTCCGCAGTTCCTCCCTTTCTCTTAGGTGTCGCCCTGCTGTGTCTGCAGATAATCTACAAGTGGTTGCTAGAAATCTTTTGGTCTGGAGGACAGGGGTAAATGCTCCTCATAAGTCCCCATCGTTTCTTTGCAATATAGCATATCCAACACCAGGTCCTTAAATCTGGGCAGCCTTTTGCTGCCCCACTTAATTGCTATACGCCTCTTGGCTAACAGTAGCGCCACTACCAGCAGCTTCCGTCTCCTAACCTGTTTAATCCTGTGTGTGCCTAGCATGTATACCAGTGGGGAATTTGGTACGTTTTTGGCTACATGTGTGTAAGTGCGGCCATCACCTGTTGCCAGTAGTTCATTAGATCCGGGCAAGCCCATGACATGTGGACGAAATCGGCACTAGGCGACAGGCACCTCTGGCATCTGTCGTCGACTCTAAGGCCAAACTTATGTAATTTCACTGGTGTATAATATGTTTGGTGCAAAAATTTAAAATGTATGATACGCAGGTTACAGTTTGAAGTGAGCAAACTTATCTGTGCACAGCTATAATCCCAGTCTTCTTCTGATATGGACATTCCTGTCTGCTCTTCCCATCTGAGTAGTGATCTATTTGTGCCCTCCGTTTGCTCATGTTGGGATGTCGTGTACAGTCTGGTGACTAATTTGGAGTGTGTTGGCACCGTTAATAAAATCTGCAAGGCCTGCAGAGTCGGCGGTTCTTGCGGGAATGTGTCGTATAAATCTTTAATCGCTGCTCTCAGCCTATGATATGCAAACATTTTTAATGGCGTTTTGTGGGCGCTCAACTCTGGGCATTGTGGGGATATAAACGTGTTATATGGAAACACCGCGCTCATCGTCCGGAGGCCCATGTCTCCTAATTCTCTACACATCTTCTGTTCACATGTCACCGACAGTTTGGGATGATTCGCCAGTGGGAGTGCCGGCGCATATATGGGTAGTTTCTGCGCTCATACCGCCAGTGTGTACCATGCCCTTGATGTACATTTAAATGGTTGAATAGTTTCATTGGAATAATAGCTTACAGTGTCGGCGAGAAATTGTGTCAGCTTTTTGGGACGGATACTGTCTGTTTCCACCGCTATATGTGGTAAGTGTTCATGAGGTTGCAACCAGTAGTGCGCATGTTGAGCTTGTGCGCAATAATAGTATAGTTGTAGGTCGGGGCTGCGAAACCCCCCTGATGGTAAGGCCTCGTAAGCATTTTCCAACCGATACGTGGTTGTTTTCCTGCCCATGTTAGGCACTGTAGCACCGTGCGTAGCTTACCGAAAAACGCATTCGTGAGCCACACTGGAATGTTCCAGAACAGGTATAGGAATCTGGGTAAAATTATCATTTTCTGCAAAGCGATTCTGTCAGCTAGCGTCAGCGGGAGCTTAATCCACTTCTCCACTGATTCCTCCAGTTGGTCAGGGCCATTCCATAATTTTTATTTACCACCACCTCAGGATCTCGGTGCACCCATATACCTAAATATTTCACCGGTTCCGTTTCCCAGGTTAGGGGGTATTCCAGCGTAGGTTGTGTGGTTACTGTCGTCAGTGGTATCATCACTGATTTGTCCCAATTTATACTTAACCCGGCATACTGTTCGTACTTTATGTATTCCCTTATCAGTGGGTTCAGGTTTGTGTCTGGGTTGCTGGTGTATAAGACCATGTCGTCCTCATATAGCGAGATTCCGACAGGTCGTAGTGAGAACTGTAGTGCTGTTTCTGGGTGTTTTTGTCTGATTTTACAGGCCAGTGGTTGGGCTATGAGTGTGAATAATATGGGGGATAGTGGACACCCTTGTCTGGTGCCGCAGTTTATGATAATACTGCGGGAGGTGTTTCCGTTAATGCGCACTCTCGCCCTAGGTTTGTTATATAAAATAGCTATCCATTTTAAAAATGTTGGTGGGAACCCCATTCTAATCAGGACCGTAAACATGAACTCCCATTCCACTGAGTCGAAGGCCTTCGCAGCTTCAAGGAGCGCCGCCACTGTCGCCATAACTGGATCCAGACTTTGATACATCATGATTATTGTACGTATGTTTTGTGTAGAAGATCTGGTGGGAATAAAGCCTGCCTGATCTGGAAGTTCTAGGGATCGCAAGAGCAACTGTATTCTGGTGGCTATTATTTTTGCTAGAATCTTCACATCTATATTATTGAGGGAAGGGGGCGGTAGGCCTCTCATTTAGTAAGATCCTTTCCGGGTTTAGAAAGTGCTATCAACAAAGCTTCCCTCAGTGTCTCTGGGAGGATCCCCTCCTCATAAGACTCCTCATACATGTGGGCAAGATGTGGGAGTAAGACAAAAATGGTACTGCAAGCAATCATATATTCCTCCGAGCACTCAATCAAGTACAAAGTCTTCTTACTTCCACAACAAGATCGCGGACATACACAACAGCTTCAACAACCAACCAACGCACACCATGACCGAACAACCACCCCCCACCACCACCCTCCACGCCTGGACCCCAATCAGCACCGAAGACACCATCCGCACAATGAACTCCATCCACTCCGGATCACCGACCGACCCCTGCCCTCACCACGTCTTCAACAAGGCCGACGCTGTCATCGCACCCCACCTGCGAGACATCATCAACACATCCTTTGACACCGCCACCTTCCCTGAGAGCTGGAAGCACGCCGAACTCAGCGCTCTACTCAAGAAACCAACAGCGGACCCCACCGAACTCAAGAACTACCGCCCCATCTCGCTCCTCCCGTTTCCAGCCAAAGTCATCGAGAAGACCGTCAACAAGCAGATGGCCGCCTTCCTTGAGACGAATGGATCCCTCGACCCCTCACAGTCCGGCTTCCGAGCCAATCACAGCACCGAGACCGCCCTCATCGCCGCCACCGATGACATCCGAGCCCTGATGGACAACGGAGAAACAGCGGCCCTCATCCTCCTAGACCTCTCCGCAGCATTCGACACTGTCTGCCACCGCACCCTAGTACAGCGCCTCAGCAACGTCGGAATCCAGGACAAGGCGCTGGAATGGATCATCTCCTTCCTCGACGGAAGAACACAGAGAGTCCGCCTACCACCGTACAAGTCAGAGGCCTCCGAAGTCATCCGAAGTCATCTGCGGCGTCAAGGATCCTCTCTGAGCCCCACCCTCTTCAACGTCTACATGAGCCCCCTCGCGGCCATCGCACGCCAACACAACCTCAGCATAATCTCCTACGCCGACGACACCCAGCTGATCCTCTCCCTGACCAACGACCCCGCCACCGCCAGAGCCAACCTGCACGAAGGGATGAAAGAGGTAGCCGAGTGGATGACGACCAGCCGCCTGAAACTGAACTCTGACAAGATGGAGGTCCTCATCCTGGGCTCTTCACCCTCCGCCTGGGACGACTCCTGGTGGCCTCCCGCCCTGGGCACCGCACCCAAACCGACAGACCATGCACGCAACCTGGGCTTCATCCTGGACTCCTCCCTCTCCATGACCAGGCAAGTCAACAATGTCTCCTCGGCGTGCTTCAACATCCTACGCATGCTACGGAAGATCTTCTGGTGGATCCCCACCGAGACCACGAAGACCGTCACCCAGGCCCTCGTCACTAGCCGACTGGACTACGGCAACGCCCTCTACGCCGGTACCACCGCCAAGCTCCAGAAGAGACTCCAGCGGATCCAGAACGCCTCAGCCAGACTCATCCTCGACATCCCACGAACCAGCCACATCTCCGGACATCTAAGAGACCTTCACTGGCTCCCCGTCAACAAAAGAATCACCTTCCGCCTCCTCACCCACGCACACAAAGCCCTACACGACCAAGGCCCGAGCTACCTCAACAGCCGGATCAACTTCTACGCTCCCAAACGCCACCTCCGATCAGCCAACCACGCCCTCGCCGCCGTCCCCCGCATCCGAAGAGCGACTACAGGAGGAAGGTCCTTCTCCTACCTGGCCGCCAAGACCTGGAACTCCCTCCCGACCGACCTGCGCCTGACCCAAGACCACCTCTCCTTCAGGAAGAAGCTGAAGACCTGGCTGTTCGAGCAGTAGCGGCACCCCCCCTCCCCCAAGCGCCTTGAGACCCTGCGGGTATGTAGCGCGCTCTATAAATGTCTTTGATTGATTGATTGATATGTAGTTTTCACTGATTGATTTAATGTCCAATCTTCCAAGTATGTTCACATCCAAGATCCACAAATGATATGACGCAGCCAACACGTGTTTCGTCAAGTCAGTAAGACCATTGACTTCTTCAGGGCTGCAACCCAAATATATACAACCAAAGCTGTTGCGGTAAGTTTGGAAACGTGCTTTGGAGTATTGGTTTTGTAGTTTATTCATAGCTATACGCTTTACTAACGCATGATTTTGGTTAACAGACACGTACCCGTGAAATGTCATAGGAAGATTTACTGGATAGATGGGTTGATGCATTTTTCGACCGCTGTGAGGATTTACGAGGTGAGGCGATGAGAGGGTGTGATATCATAATGAGGAGTGGAGAGTACTTATGGTAGTTGTTTGGAGACTTGGCTAGAGACCTATTGTTACTATTTGTGAAAATAGACACTTACTATATTTTCAGTAACAAGCAGTATTTTTACTTGTAGGAGAACTACATGCACGAATTGACCCGATACAAGCCAAATTTTGTTTTGGATATCTGAACTTTTGAGGTGAGGTCAATGGAATATAAGTGAGGTGTAGACTATGGAATTATAGTACTCTACAACTTAGAATTGTTGTTTATTTACAGAATTACATAAATTGAATCAAGTGGAACCTATAGGACATCACTCTATATGATATTGGTGAGTTGCTCTACCATCTTTAGGGATTCTTTATTCTCACTGTGCGTGACTCGGGTACTTGTGGGGTTGTAGATGATCCATGGCCATAACATTTGACCAAAATAGAAAGATGTTTCTATACTGATGTATATTATTAATGAGTTATTATGCAATTTTTGACTTGTACACGAATTTGGTGGAATATGTTTCTTCTTCAATATACACACAATGAAATATGTACATGCGAATCTACCAACATAGGTGGTGGGTGTATCCCCTAATTTTTCTTAAGAGATGTATTGAGAAAACTGATGTGTTTAGTGATAATTACTGGTCACTAGATTGATTGTATATATTTGGGTTGCAGCCCTGAAGAAGTCAATGGTCTTACTGACTTGACGAAACACGTGTTGGCTGCGTCATATCATTTGTGGATCTTGGATGTGAACATACTTGGAAGATTGGATAAGATGTGGGAGTAGTAAGTCTCTAAACTCTTTATAAAATTTGCCCGGTAGGCCGTCCAGCCCCGGGGCTTTGTTATTTGGGAGCAAGTTTATTGCGTCCTTAAATTCATCATCAGTTAAGTGATATCCCAGAAAATGTCTATGTGTGTCCGACAGTCAGGCAAGTCCTATGTCATCCAGGTAATCATGGATCTCCTGCCCTGTTTTCGTTATCCTGGTAGTGTATAGCTGGGAGTAAAAATTCCGGAAGCAATCCAGAATAGTGAGAGTGTCATAGACCATTTCGTCGTCATAATTTTTGATGTGCGTTATTTGCATGTCATTCGGCATTGCACTGATCTTCTGTGACAGCACCCTTCCCGGCCTGCCTCCCTCTCCATGCGCCCTAACCCGGTAGTGTTTCGAGAGATGTTTCACCTCCGTGTCTGCGAACTTGTGGTATGTGGTAATTTTTTGCCTAATGTTGGCCTGTATTGAGGAATGCGGCCTGGCTGCATACTCAGTTTCTAGTCGTTGGATGTCTCGTTCCGCCATGGTCAATTGTTGTCTAATATCTTTAAGTATGCCTGCCTGTTTCCCGATGCAGTGTCCCCTTATGGTGACCTTAAATGCTTCCCATAGTGTATGTGAGCTATCTACCGTATCCTCATTTGTGTGGAAAAAATCTATAATAGCTTGTTTCAGTTCACCATGGAAAATGTGATCTTTCAGCGCAGAATGCGGGAGGCGCCATGTAAATTGTCTTGGTGTATGTGTGGGTATGTCAAGGCTCAACCTTACCAGGGAGTGATAAGAGAGCGTTTTAGGCAGATGCTCCACTGTTTGGACCCAGGTGCTGACCTCCCGCGTGGTCAGCCAGTAGTCCAGTCTGGACCACGTATTGTGTGCCTGCGAGGTGCACGTACCCTCCCTTAAACCTGGGTGTCTCATCCTCCACACATCCACTAGCAGCCATTCGTCCATTCCGTCCCGTACTGATCTAGCTGATCATCTACCTTGTCTGTCCAAGCCCGTCAATCTGTCTAAAGCGGGGTCTAGGTGGTGTTAAAATCACCCCCCCATATTATATTTTTCGGCTGCAGGATTCTTAGTTTGGCATATATGGATTCAAAGAACTGCTGATCGTCTATATTTGGGCCGTATATGGAAACTATGGTAAGGTCCGTACCCCCAAAATTGCCATGCAAAAAAACATATCTCCCTTGATTATCTGTGACTGTGTCTATTAGAGTGAAGGGGATGCCGCATCGTATCAGCAGCAGGACCCCTCTCGCGTAACTCGAGTATGACGATGCTGCACATTCCTGAGCCAACCTGTATCCTATCCTACAGTCTCGTAGAGGTTTTAGGTGCACCTCCTGGAGGCAAGCCACATCAATAGTATGCCTGTCCAGGTATGCCATCACTTTTCTAATCTTACGTGGATCCTGTAACCCCCTCACGTTCCATGTCAGAAGGGATAGTGGCCTAGTCTGCGTCAGGTTATGCGCCAGAGTTGTATCCTCCGTTGTCATCTGCTCTCGTACGGATGTTTATTATGCTGACCTCTCTGACCCCGATGTCTTACTTTGCATGTATCCTCTGCTATCCGGTGTGTTTTATGTTTACCCCCTCTCCCCTCCCCCCTCCCACTTCGTTTTTCCCCTCCCAACGAAGCCATATTTCCAACCCTCCCAGCTGTTTCCCCCCCAAAACAATAACTTTGGTAAGTTACCACGTGGGCAGGAGCTGCCTTGAGTATACCCCCCTAACGGTGAAACTCTAGGGGGGGGCCACACATGAAAACATAAGGTGGAATTTGCCTTTGTGAACTCCGACCCTATTCTTGGGTGTACCAATCCCCATCAAACTCATAAACAACTTGTCGTGTACAATATGTCCATAACAGCAATTGTACCGTAACTCATATTTCTAACATTTATCTTTGACTTAGCTGGTTCTCTGGTCTATGTGCTGTTGCCAATCGCCTCGTCTCTCACTCTTTTAGGTGCTGTGTGCCTTTTTCACCAATGTCTCATGTCCTTGCATGGAAGTCTTTTACTATCAGTTTGACCAGTTTACCATGATGCCCTGGTGGAGTCTATAGGTTGCCGTGTTAGAATTATTCCACATCAGACATAGCATCTCTGTCCTGAGGTCTATCCCTCGGTGACCTCCGGCGCTCCCCCTTCAGCTTTCTCAGTTGTAGGTATTTCATAATATCTTTGGGTTCATTGAAAATTTTCATCGCTCCATCATCCGTAATCTTCAATCTTGCTGGGTACAGCATGGCGTAGATAATCTGTAGCTCGCGTAACTTTTGTTTTGCCGCGCTGAACTTCTTCCTCGTTTCTTGCACTGTTTGGGTAAAATCCGGATACAGGGCTATGTCCATTCCTTCGTGACGCAGCGGTTTAAGTTCCCTTGCTTTACAAAGTGCGGCATCCCTGTCCCGGTAGTTCAGTATTTTGGCTATTATGGGTCTTGGCCTGGTTCCCAGCGGGGATTTCGGGGCCAGGGATCTATAGGCCCTTTCTATAAGAAAGACCTCTGAGAACATGTCCCTTCCTAGGAGTGTTATCAGGAGTCGTTCCACGTACTGCTCCATCGGACCTGTGTTCGTCATTTCCGCAACTCCCATAATGCGTATGTTAGATCGGTGAGACCTGGCTTCCAAATTCTCGGTCTTTGCCTGCAGGGCCGCTTTTTGTTTGTCCATTCCTGTTTGTTTGTTGGACAGCTGGTTGTTAGTGTCTTCTACATCCGATATTCGCCTTTCCGCCATGTCTATGCGTTATGTGTGATGATCCAGCCTCTCAGACATGCGGTCCACCCTGTGAGTGAGCGTGTCAATCTTACCATCTATGTTCGATAATGTTGTCTGTATGGACAGAAAGCTCGATTGGACATTATCCATTTGGAGTTCTCTGGGCTGTGATTCGGTTGACAGGTGCAGCTGTTGGTCCACGTCTGACTGTCCCGGTGTTTTTTCTTGGCCTCAAAGGTTATTTTAGGTTGATTCCTGTCCGGTTTGCCCATGTCAGCAGTTACGCGGTTCGTTTTTCAATTCTCTCTCTGTCCCAGTCTGGGATCGTCCTGAGCTGCACTAGCGTCTGTTCTCCGCATGTGGTGTAGACTGCCAACGTGCCCTGAGCAGTTTAGCCCGCCGTTTAAAGCCGTAGGTCTCCGAATTATGTGTCGCTCTCCTAGCGCTGTGGTGTGGCCTTGTTTCCCCAGGCTTATCCTCCAACAGGCTGCACGGGTCCTGCATTAACTACAATTGGGGTTTTTAGGTAGGGTGCTTCAGTGTAACCACTTCAAACTCGCTACCCCGTGTACTCCTCTGCTCTTCTGGGCGGTGGTGCAGGCGCCCAAGCGCCCCCCCCCCCCCCTCCAGCGTCACGCGGCCGTGCTCCTGGCAGTAAATGGAGGATCGGCCCTGTTCACCTACTTTCGCCGGACCTTCGTGCTGGCTGAGGCAGTGTAGACAACTCAATCAGTACCCATGTACTTAGTTTCATGCCCTGGCCTACGTTGCCTGCTTTGCTGCCTCTCTGGTGTATGTTATCCGGCTGTGCGCTAGCTTTTTGATCCGCTCACTGCTTCGCTTACTACTTTGCAGTTTAAAGGGGCCAGGGCGCCCAGTTGCCGGCAGCCGTTACACGGTCTAAGTGCCGTCTCCTCAGTTGCTCCTCATCTTCCCCTCCCGTGGGCATCTATGGTGCCTGCGTCATATTATCGCTCTCTGTCTGCCAATGCGCACTCACTGTATTGGAGGTGCGTGGGGCACCAGCCTTCCCTCGCCCGCTGTTGTGTTTCGGTGGCTTGATCCCGGCTCCCGGACCCTCTCGTATTCCTCCGGCCGGCTTGCGTGCACCACGTCCCGGCCTGCATCAGTGCTGCAGGGCGGTGCTTCACGACATTCAGGCCGCTGCAGGCCTCACCGACTTTGTGGTCCAAAATTTCGCAATATCTTGCCCCAGCTAGCTCCGCTTTCGGTCGTAGAGGTGGCGATTACTGAGCTTTCAGCAGTGTTTTGGGCTTGAGTCACCCAGCTATATGCAGGATTAGGATGATTTATAACGGCCTCCCTGAGGAGCTCGTTCACTACACGGCCATCTCGTGTCGCGGCTAGCTCCGCCCCCCCTGACATTCAATATTAAACTTAACAATGAACCACTTTCTAAAATATTTATTATAATTCCAAATTCACTGGTGAAGTCATATTTGTCATAAATATTCTAGAAAAGGTCCTGTTAGAAAGTTGCCTTTTCCTTGCCCAAAGCATCTGGAGGTCCATTTGAATGAGCTCCAACTATCTCCTGCAAGCATCATAGCCCTCTTGATGAGGTGTCAAAACTGCTCCGAGAGCAAGTCAAAGGCTTTGGATGTGGGGTGGTATTCTGTTTCTTTGACAAGATGACCACCTGGCTGTACCCAGGAGGTTGGTTAACTTCATGGAGGCCTACCCTGTCACAGGCAACTGTTAGCTGACACTTGGGTGGATATTTCTTTTTCCCACCAGTCAGACAGGCACCAATCCCAGTACAAGAGGAGCTGCCCGAAGAACAGGTTTGAGGTGACCACAGAGAAGGGGTAGCTCATTTTTCAGGCCATACCTCTGGGCCAGGCACACAGGCTCTGTACAAGGGGAGAAGGTTTTACCCATCCTGGATTTGGCGGAGCGGCCTTGCGGGATTGTTTACTGTAGTACACAAAGCAACTGCTACAAATGTGGGTACGGCCACCCTGGAAACCTTTCCATTGTGGGTTAGGGAGGGAGCAGGAGACATCCCTACCCACAGAATAGTGCCAAAACTAAATATATTAAGCCTTATAGGCCCAGTAGTGTCTTCAGAACACTAATGGACCTGTGGTAGGCAGAATAATTGCTGTTGAGTTCTCTGAAGAAACCTGAAAGGCTAGATCTGTTCCCACTTGTACCCAGGACAAATAAGTGAACTCCAAGGGTCTGTAGGATGACCCTCTGTTAAGCCACAGGTACACAATACGCTTCAAAAATTCCTTATCCTGAAAAACCCATCTGATTAGTTCTAACTGGACCTGCCCTGGATCATGCTGGAGGCTTCTACTGGAGTGAGTGTTGATGCCCTAAGTGCAATTCTTGAGGTCCTGCTACACTTGGCTGTATCAAAGTGTACCTATTGAAAAACCTGGGATTTGCAACTGTTTGGCTCTTAAGACCTCTAGAGTACCAGGACAAACCTGCCAAATCAATCTGAAAAAAAGTGCACTGCTGCTGGGCCAAATATTCAGGTTGCTCCCACTTTAAGCTTTTCTGCTGCAGCAAATCTGTTTCACTGGGACATCACGGATAGGATAATATCTGGCCTTGTGAAGTCCTGTTTGCCTACAGCTTGCAATCTTTACACTCTGGAGGGATCAGAGGTCAAAAAGAGAGACAAAGTCTGAATGAAGGCAAAAGCACCAACATATCCAGCTGATGATGGACTGTTGTTGGGCATGAATTTTTCTCGCTCTTTACTTTCACTCCAGAAGTCAACAACTTTACTGGGACCTCATCCGATGTACAAGTAGCCCACATCCTCTGTTCATAATTAGTGTTTCTTGTTCTCTATCCAAACTGGGTCATGACATTTAGCATCAAAACCTGAAATATATGTATAAGTTCATGAGACTTAAGAATATTGTATATGTATTGCTTGCAAACAGAGCCTAAACATTAGTGTCATAAATTGGCTGATGATGGACTATATTTACAAAATTAAGGGTCTGGGATTATCATTGTGAACAGGCATAGTTGAGAAAACATGTACACAATATTCCTATGTATTACTTGTGTACTACTCCCACATAGGGATTAACCTGAGATTGCCTAATTTGAGAAATGCCACTATGTACTTTCCAGTCGCATCCTAACGACCTAATTCTAAATCCATTCTAACACAATTGCACAGTAGATCAGGTTATTTAAGTAGGTTCTAAAAACATGAGAATGTACACATCTAAATCTGTGCATCACTATTGTTCATAGTGAGAGTCAAGAACATATTCCTGTCTATATACATTAAGACATTTCATTGATATGCCTCCCTCAGCAACTCCTTTACCATAACATTCTGGAAAATAGCTGCTGACAGGGCATCTAGTGCGAAAGAATAGCGGGGATACTGTGCCGTCCTGTATGCTATATTACCTAGTAGTGATACATGTTTAAAAGGGACCTAAAAAAGTTATTGTTGAAATTAGATCTTTATTGAACTTAAACTTAAAAAATATATAAACCTACATAATGAGTCAGCACATATAATAAACAGAATCTAACACTTTTTCTGCATACAAAGATAGGGATAATTTGTGTTATTACTGTTGCAAACATTTGGGCAAACCTGCATAGAAGGAACATTTGGATATTGACAACCAAAGTTTTCACTCTTACAAACCCAACATGTGATGGGTAAATAGCATATAGTTTGCTTATACTTATAGGTGGATCATTATTTCCAGGTTCAGTATAATTTGCAGAATCATCTCAGATAAGCATAGTAAAATCAATGTTTCCATTTAATACTGTTTGGTGCATTATTTTACATGAACAAAGTTAAATAAAAAAAGGAGACTATGAAGTGGAGGGACAGATATCATGAAATACTTACATCGGAGTACATTTCATTACTCCAGCGCATGGGGTCCTACTCCCATCCAATATTGAAATATATATCAAAGAAAAACGAATTCATAATCCATTTTAAGTCCCAATCGTAATTAATTTCTTATTATATATCTGGATGGGACTATTCATCTTTTTACATTTATTCAACAACCAATTTATATATACACACAAAACATCAAGTACAACATACAGAAATAATAGTCAAACTCATTTTCTAGACCCCATTTTTTTAAACAACCAGTGACCGTACATAAGACTCTGTCGCTGTCCATATATATCACTAAAGAGAGTAAGGATGACAGTCGTAGTCTGCAAGCTCATTCTAATTAAAATCATAGAGGAGAAGACAACCTACCCTCCGGTTACCAGACTACTTCAGGTTTTTACTGTGTTTAATGAATGTTTATAATGTTGTGTGGGTAATTGTGGTGGGGAAGGTACTGCTTTGGGTGTTTTTGCAACATATGTGATAAAGGTTTTCTTAATGTTAGCTAAAGTAATGTTTGTCTTTGTCATTATTTATAATCACAGGTGCTATGTTTAATAGATAAATATATGGATATGTATATTTCACAGTTGTAAAGTATATTGATTGCTATGTGAACTGGTAACATACACCCGTTACCAGTTTCAAAACATATCAGATAAAATAATTCAGCACCTTCGTTAAACAAAGGTAAATAACATGCCTATTTTACAGTGAAAAAAATATTTGTAATAGATCAGATTGTTCATCACAAAAGTTATGTGAAAATCTTTCTCAACTGCAAAAGTTATGTAAAAAAATGATTTACTCAAAATATGATTACATTTTCTTTTGAAACTATTTGTTAGTAGGCATGTACAAATGATGCACCACAGAATTTACTACAAATTAAATAACTGTTAAAACTGCAACAATACATTTTACATCCAGAAAATAAAATATATTGTGTAACTGAAAAAATATTTTTAGAATATAATGTTATACATCATAGAAATGGGCATGCTACTTAAATAACCATTTTAAGTCTTGTGTGATATGTGTCTCAAACCTCGGAACAATGCAGTGTTAGAGAGATATTTTTAATATGTCTTTTCAGACATATTTCATATTATTTGAATGTTTATTGTAATAAAATAGATTATTAATTGGGGTGGATGTGAGTTCACCACTAAGAATAAGGCCACAAACTTGTTCAGGTAAAAAGCAGTTTCAATAATTTAAACCTGGGCTCAACTCCCTGGTAGCTATAACCCACAGCAGACATGCTTAACTTAGGAACATATGTAAAGCAGTTAGCAGGAACACAACAGCTAATAATACAACACAAAAAAAACTCACAACCAATAAAAAAAATAGAGAAATATTTAGTGAGTAAAATAACCTGAAACCGGCAAAAATCCAATAATGTTACCAGGAGATGTGAATTTTGAAGATTTAAGGCAAAAATCACCAAGAAAAAAGAAAGCGGCAATCAGTAGTCATTGTTTGCAGTTGACTATGACCTAGACCTAATTTTACTTCAAACGCAGTGGAGTGTGGGTTGGACACATTAAGCAGATTTTACCTTCTTTATTTTGTCCTCATTCACATCAGAAAGAAAAAGGATGTTCATTTTTTCTGCCCTTATTATCGAGAGAGATACTGACCGCTGACGGGCATACTACAATGGGCACCAACCTTGCTTGCGGCTGTCTCTCTCACACTGTGTGAACACCGATACTGCTTAGATTTTCGAAGTGTGTAGTGGCCCTGTAGCAGTCCAGGAGTGTTAGACGGTGTAATCATTGGATATAGTTATGATCTTGTATCAGCAATTTACCTTCAAACTTTACAACAACCCTTCCGGGCTCTCCAATTGTACTAAAAGGGGGATCCAGAAAGCTTTCTTCTTAGACTTTTTCCCCAATAGATCCATCTTAGACATATACATGAAGAACACTAACCATTCTGAATGCTGTAGTGGTATACTGCTCACCCATTTACAACATATTTCTCTTTTGGCCAGTAGTATTGCATAGAACAACAAATCTCTAATGCGACCTACAAGTTCATTGTCATGACTATTGATACCATGGACTTCGGCTGTTTAGCTTCTTGGTTGCACATAATATATTATTGACTTATGATATCACAGGATGCTTTCCAATTCTTAAAATATAGATTTCCATGTTTCCCCAGGTGTAAAACGGTTCCCATTTCACTAGGCACATACCCTGTATCAAGGGATCGTTATATGGACGTGACAGGATGTTATATAAACCATCTTAGTAAGGTATGCTATGATTTTTAAGCATGGTGCTTGATTTTGAAACCACTCATCGGGCAACTTTGATCTATATGAGAAGTTGCCAACTGATATACAGGACAGGGAATGATTATCCACCTTTCCCTTTTTAATCTGTTTGATTCCAGATATCAGTCACCACTTTCCCATTACTGTTTCCTCTGTGAGGTTGGCTGATTAGGACGCCTGTAAACTTGGATGTGGCCCTGCTTTGTATTTTTTACCTATTGAGATATAAAATTAGGATAATATCTCTTAGCCGCTCCCTTGCTCATGACAAGCTCAGCTCGTCATGACCGATAGAACGCTCACACGCAGGGCTAATTACCGTGCTGTGCTGGGTGTTGTTAGGAACGGGCGTGGTCATGATGAGCTCAGCTTGTCATGAGCACACGAGAACAGTGACTCATGATGAGCTGAGCTTGTCTTGAGCATGGGGGCACTGTGCGCGCATCGCCCCCCAGCACAGCAGGGGAATCTGCCCCGCAGTGAAGAGGTTAATATGATGTAAGTGATTGCTGCACAAATTATAAGACTTGTTGTGATATCATCACTCTTCTTTTTTATAAATTGCATTTAACTATTTTCCTTATCCTTTGTAGACCCTTTTGAGGCCTTTAAATTTCAACGTAGCCCTGTTGGTCAATTTTACCTTTTACTAAGATATATACAGGGTCACCGCTTTACATATAATGTAAGTGTTGACCTTAAGGGATGGAAGAATTGTTTTGAGATTACTGTACCTGATTCTTTATGTAGCACTTAATCATTGTCTCATACCTTATAGACCGCCCTTGACGGGGAACAATATCTAGTAAGAATTCATAGGTTCTTCTCAAAAACGTCAAAAAGGCTTGATCCTACCCTACTGTTATTGTGGGAACCAGTCCCCCATTTCTTCTTCAATTCCGAGGTTGAAACAGTATGCATTGAGTGTAATTTTGAAGACTGGCGCTCTCTGTATTCCTCCCCTCCCCCATTCTTCCTTTATCTTGATGTGATTGATCAAACACTGGGCTTTCCTTGATAGCCCCGCTATTACATTTTCTTTAACTTGCACCCCTAGGTTCTCTGATGCTTTTTGATGTGTTGATATTTTACTAACCTTTTCTAGTAGATTATCAAGCTTAACATCATTATGATGTCACACCTCCCCTACTCACAGGTGTTTTTACACTCTCTACTTCCCTCTGCTATCGTCGGTTCTACATTTTATCCTAACCCTGTTTCCACTTTTTCTGACCTCTCTCTAAGGACTTTTTGTGAGACTCTTCTTGGCCACTCAACCCCCCCCCCCCTTTATTTACTTTTCTCTTTTGAAACCAATGATATTAGATTTTAGTGTTTCTTCAATGTAGTTTGTTGCCGTAGGAGATATGCACATATGAGGATTTCATGAATTAACACAGTCCCGGCTGGGACTGTGTGTCCCTTCTTTTTTTATATAACTCTGCCCTTTGAGCAAGAGCAGGGAGAATTTATGTATCATTGTTTTTGTGACATGAAATTTTTGTAATGTTTTAATATCTTGTTAGTCTGTCTCTGTTGTGTCCTTAGGGCAAACTAAACAATTTTTTGTCCTTTTTTATGAAGCATCATATGTTTGTTCGAAGTTTGTCTTTATATTTTTATTCATTTGTACTTAACTGCCCTGAAGAAGTCCTGTAAATGGACGAAACGTGTTGGCTGTCCGTTGTGTTGAACGCTTTGTTTGTTCTGGAATAAAAATAAAGAAAAAGGAAAGAAAAAAAGAAACACCAAATACTTCTTCATTTTCTGGTTATGAACAATTAAATTGCTTCTTGCTGATAGAATTTCTGGGTGGTGCACTTTGCTTTGTTTAAAAATACCTACAAGTTCGTAAACTACCCCAAAGATAACCAATGAGAGGCTTACCTTTATTTGATGAGCCAAAATACCTGACATTGTTGTTTCCACTTTTTTCCAGTACTCGCTGATTGTGGGGCATTGATAGAACATATGCACATCTGTTGCTTTTTCCAGCCCACATTTAGCACAGCTGGTTCGGCTTCCTTCCCCCATCTTAGATAGTTTTTTGGGTGATATATATGCTTATGAAGTGAAAAAAGGTGGTTTCTTCTTTAAAAAGCAGGCTTGACAATGATGTAAAGTGTGTGCATAGATGCTTGCCAAACATTCTGCAACTGCTCCCTTGGCAAGTAGTTTCCCCAAAGCACCTCAGCCAGAGTGAACTCTCCATCCTTGGTATTCTGAAGGTGCCAGTACCAGAATGCTACTTCCTTGTTTCCTATTGATCTTCTAAGATATTGCCTGTGCCCAATATCGATTCTCTACTTTGCTCCCAAGTTTTTAGTTGTGGATATTTAAACTTTTAAAGGGTTCCCTTTATCAGCCCATTTAGCTATCTCTCACAGCTCTCCCTGTGATAATGCCTAATCCATTGTTTCTCCTCTGAGGACAGTTACATACAATATTAAGGGGAAGCACTGGTAGGGCCATCTGTCACCGGGTCAATTCTAAATAGTGTAATAGAAGTTCAGGCAGACAAACTACAATGATTCCTAAATATTCTTTAAAGTCCTTACCTCACCACTGAATTGGACTTGGAATAAACATGTAGGGGCCAAATATGATGTTGGTCTGAAAGCTTGGTAACCCTGGGTGGCATGGCACAAAAAGCAGGCAGGCTTAACTGTTGTATAGTATTTTAGGACCCTACTGTAATTTTCCCGATTCATGCCCTTATATAGGTATAAAGCACCATATCCTCATATAGGCATAGAAAGCATAACCATATTTAGACATAGCTCATGCAGTCCAAATACGGTAGGGCTACTTCCACTAGTTCGGATAATCCACAACGATTTCTTGTAAAACTCGGCATCAGCAGTTAGGGACTTCCCCTTGCTTGAATATTGATTTGTCCAAGAACTCATGGAGTTTTAAAAAACTGAGACTCTTTGATGACGTTATTATGTCCACCTTTACGTCAAACTTGGCGCCTTCAAGGTATAAATATGCCCATACTTGCCATAACAAACACACAGTGGTTTGGAGCAGTTCAACTATCTACTTGCCCGACACATCCTGCTAGAGCAAGTGCCGAAGGAAGCCGACCCTCCAGCAGACACACTGAGAGAGACGCTGATTTTCTCCTGCAGAGAAATCCAGCTCCAGTGTTTCCAAGCTACCCTTGCAGGTTGTTGGGAAATCGAGTCCTTAGATTGACCTTCTTCATTCTAAACCAAGGTACGGAGCTGATTAGACCCTAAGATAAATCTTGAATAGATTCTTGCAAAATAAAACAAAATTTATGCTACACCTCACTTACTTCTTCCCTCGTACTAAGCTTAGGTGAGGTACATCTGGGTAGGAATATTTTAGAAGCACCAGTTGAGTACTTTTTTGCCTCTGTTATGTATGTATGTATTTATCTATGGTCTAGGAACCATACAATGCTCTTACAGTATCATTTTATTCTACTCTTTTTACTGTATGCACTATATTTTGCAACCAGTATTACGATTGTAGCAGTTCATTTCTTATGCTTGAGAAAGATGAATGTTCAATAAATACCTTTTATTTAAAACGCCCGTCTATCTATGTCTCTGTACCTCTGGTGAAACGAAGCATTCACGAATGACTGTGTAAAATATCTATCGTTTTCACGACTCTGAAGATCAGTTTTATCTTGGGGAAACAAAGTTGTCATGTTTTTGCGGTTGTAAGAAACTAAATCCCTTCTTGTGAACTCGAGAACCTTTCTAGAGACCTCAGAGCTATCTGGCACTCACAATTAAGTCTAATATATTCGATAGAGGCCTAGTAGACATAAGTCCTACGTCACATCTATAGGATATATTATTCCAATGTGCAGAACCTAAAGGGAATATAGGAACTACACTACATGGCGCCCAATGTTTGGTAAGGCACTCATTTAATGCTAGATACTAGAGTAACTCAGTCGTGCTTTTCACAGCAACCTCTTTATCCCGTAAAATACTTCAATAGATGTCTGGAGTGGGTTATAGGAGAAAATATCCGCCTTAAACTGAGTAGGACGAAAAATCCTATTTATTAGTGTTTGGTTTTGTTCAACTTTGAAGGATACAGTGTTCTAAAATATTGTGTACCTTATCTTTATTTCCTTGAAACTTGCTCTGCAAGGCACTCAACAAAATGTCGAATAGTTACGAAGAAAACAGTATTGATGCAGTAAATGCAAACCAACCAGGTCTTGACGTTACAGGTTTCCGACAAGACGATACAGATGCTATAATCATCCCGGAAAATGTAAGGAAAACCATAGCTATAAAGCTTATAGAAAATGGCCTATCAGCAAGAGGCGGTAGGGTAATTTTTGTCATAGAGGCACATGAATATCGGCAGACAGAGGTATTCTATTCATGTATTATCTTTCCACAAGCAAATCCAACAACACATGTGCTCCACTTCTATAAGATAGAGGAACATCCAGCGAAATACGTTCCTTTCGAGGACATTGAAATTCCACTAACTTCCCAAGAGCATCAGCTCTGGTTTAAAGGTGCCCTACAACATCAAAATCACATTACCAGGTTCGGTCCACTAGGTAGACCAGGAGCAACATGGCCGGTACTAGCCTGCTATTCACCACATCCTGCCATTGAACAAAAACAAGTCCGGAACTATGAGCTCAGCTAAAACAATTAATTGAAATCCATAGACAATTGGTACAATATGTTATGTGGACTCTAACAGTCTAATCTGCTATAAGAATTCCACAGCTTACCCTTCCTCAAGGGAACACAAACAAAATCACACCACAGACTATTCAATCAGTAAATTACCCACAAAAAGGGAAAACATTCCATTCTGTTTAGCAAAAAAAATGACTCAGATTGAGGCAGTATTTCCTGATAGTACACCTCATTAGAAACACAGGATTCTAACAATCTGTTTACCAATGGGGATTGCACCACACCTGGAGGACTGTGACACTTGGGGTACAGTCTTTGCTGCTATCTACACAAAAACACATGGTGTTCCGTCCATGGCGGTAATACCAGACCTCCTGAAACAGATTCAAAATGAATACGGGGCAGAGACTGCTTTAAATCTCGGTATGAAGTTACTGAAGGATTCTAAACAGGTCTCAGCTATAATATTAGCTCATATTAAACGTAAAGCAGCATCCGTGGCAATCCGCCAAAAACTAAACAAACTTGATGTAACTCAGCAACCATATGAACTGGCCAGAATAATAGAAACATCCTATGAAGAACTAGAAAGAGATAGTTTGGGAGGGAAACCAGCAAAGCCCGAACTAATAGAAAATCCTGAAAAGGTTTTTATTAAAAACACTCTCACTACTCCTAAAAAGAAGGGGGAAAATACTAGACAGACACTTCCTAAAGAGAAGTGTTCTCCAAGTGTACTCCATCAAGAGATAGGCCTCCTCAAAAGGAGCTCTCTGATAAGAGGTATAACCTCAGAGACGGATAATTTGAGAAAACCTGATAGATATCAAGATACTGATACACGTTTCTCTTGTACCTTTCAGACTTCCTCGCAGAAATCCGAAAGAAGAGGATGATCACAACACAAGGAAGAACGCGTGAAGTCCAAAGACGATCAACACGTTCCGAAAAATAAGAAAACTCAATGTCCCAAAAAGAAGGTAGCAAGTTTAAAAACCAGACATGCCGAGGATCTTGAGGACACAACTCAAGAACGGGGAGTGGGCCCAGACAATGCTGAAGGATTATCTGGAGACAGTGGACCTGAACGAATGCATTCAGGTTGAATCTGCAGATACCAGGGTTAGTATACCACATAAGTTATGTGAAGTCACACTCCAAATAGAGGGAGACATAACTAGGAAAATAAAACCACTCTATTGAGAAAAAACTATCTAAGGGTTATGACATTCTTGTGGCTGAAAAAGACTGGCCACCTGAATTTGTCAGGGAGAGCCCACATGGCGAAGAGGTCATTATTCACAAGAAATAAAGACTGGTGGAGGTCTGAAGAGATCATTATGCCAGCCTTCTCAAATCATATTCCTATTCATAAAAAATACACCTATGCCAGAAAATGGGCTGTGGCCCAGTCACCAGCATTATATAAAAATCATGTGTGATGGGATGAGGATTCTCTTCACCATACGATACAGTTAAAAAATAAACCAACTGCTCAGAAGCAGTAACCAGTTAAACAAGAATCTAAAAAGCAGGTCAGGGAGATCCTAGATCAACTTGAATACCAAGGGGTGATTGAAACATGCACCCCGTCCATGAACCATCCTTTGTTTCCTGTCTCCAAACCAGACAATACATATCTTCTAATTTTGGACTTCAGACATTTAAATTCTTGTTGCAAAATGTTTGCAGTACAAAATGCACACAGTGCAGCACTGATAAATAACATTGTGCGCAAAAAATGTAAAACCACATTAGATATTTCAAATGGTTTCTTCAGTCAAAATATTGCACGTGAAAGCAGGTACTTGACCGCTTTCTCAATTATGGGTACACAACGTCCCATATTTCGTCTCCCACAGGGATTCAAGAATAGTCCTGGATTATTTTCAGCCAGAGTAACAGAGTTACTACAAACGTATGATGATGAGGCATTATCTTATGTCGATGACATCTATCTTACAGATGATGACTTGGACAGGCACTTGAACAGGGTGAACACCATAATACTTGGTTTCGCCTCTGAAGGGTACAAATTCAATTTAAAAAAATCAAGAATTGCCCACCTCAACGTCCTATTTTTGGGATACAAACTCTCAAGTGAAGGCAGCAAACTTTTTAGAAAAATGTGCGCTGCTCCAACCTCCAAAAACACTGAAAAACTTGCAGTCAGTTCTATGATTCCTGAATTTCAGAAGAACTTACATTTTAAACTATGCAGAAAGGGTTAAACCTCTATACGAACTAATCAAACCTGATTTCAAACCTACTAATTGGACTCAAAAACACACAGAAATTTTGCGTTCAGTGCAAACAGACATGTTAGCAAAAACACATTTACAGACATGCGTAAATGAACGCAACCTTGTAATCCGAATTATCCCAGGGAGATGTGGATTCACATACCTAACCTTTAATGAAGGTGAAAAGGTACTAATAGCTTACAAATCACACTTGACACACAAGCTGAAATGAAATTCACTTCAACAGAAAAAATTCTGACAGCGGTTCAAACTGCAGTAGCAAAAGAGAGAGCCCTCGAGGAGGGAAAACGCATAAAAGTGGTTACGCCTGTATCTGCCTTAGAGGCAGTGACAAAGGCAAGCATTCCAAATGCAAAAGCTTTACATCCAAGATGGATACAATGGGTTAATTCTCTTGCTGCTACAGATGTTGAATACATTTTTGACCTCTACTTGAAGACACAAGAATTTCTCCAATACGAACAAGAATGTCCTTTTCCCACTGAAATTCTGCCTCTAGAACATTACGGCTGTATAATTTATACAGACGGATCAGCACAACCCGCAATTGGGGTAAACAAGCTTATAGTGCTGCGTGCGCGATTGTTAAAGGTCGCTGGCACGATAGTAAATTCCGACCTATGGTAACAAAAACTCAATCCCTAGGAGACTGAACTACAAGCTTTCAAGATGGCGCTTGAAAATACCAATCGCGAATTCCCCACACTCATAGTGTGCGATACTTATTACTACGTCCAGTCTTATAATGAATATCTGCAGAACTGGGTTCAAAATGGTTTTAAAGACGCAAAAGATGGCACAATCAAGCATAACATGTTTTCGGAACAAGTAGTTCTTTTGCATAAAGAACTATAAAAGACTCATGTGATCCATACACTGAGTCATCAGCGTGATGGCGTTCACGTTGAAGGGAATTCTTTGGCTGATGAAGCCGCGAAGGCAGCTGTTCAAACGGGTTCTATAGCTGCAATCACTCATTCAAAAACAAAAATAGACAGCGAAATAATGCAAGCTGTCACTGCTTCAATACTTTCCATTCAAGTACTCATATATAACTGATGCAAATAATGTTCCATTTGCTCAAATCCCTGGAGTGGGGGATAGAGTGATCGAAAACATAGAAAACACAGGCTAGGACTCATCTTAGCAGCACATGAAGGGCTCGACTCTGCACACGCAGGTGTTTCCGCCACAGTGTCATTATTAAAGCAGATATACTGGTGGCCACGCATGAGGAATCAAACCAGAAACTATGTTTTGGAATGTGAAATCTGCCTGAAAATGAAAGTTTCAACAGTGAACCGCCCAGCGCAGACGCCCCTTCTAATTTCAGATAAACCATTAGCATGTGTTTATATGGACCACTGCGGTCCCTTGCAGAGGGATGGTAACTATAAGTACACCATGGTCGCAGTGGATTCATGTTCAAGATTCATTTGGATGAGGCCACAGCGCTTGGCTGACGCCCGAACTGTTATAAAACATGTGCAAGTCTTTATCGGCATATACGCAATCGGCATGCTACATTCTGACCAGGGTCCTGCTTTTAGCTCTAGGGGTTACAAGGAGTCCATGGCCAGCTTGGGCGTTGCATTGCAGTACTCAAATCCATTCCATCCTGAGGGAAATTCGATTGTGGAAAGAAAAAACCGTGACATAAAGCAATCTATAACAGCTAGGATATTAGGCTCGGGTGACGGGTGGGTCAAACATCTAATAAGTGTACAATGTAGTCTTAATAACCTGCCAAAAAATTCTCTGGGTGGAATCACTCCATATGAAATCCTTTTTGTTACTAGAATGATGGTTGAAGACCTCGATCGTCATACTTCAGTGTTGGAACAAAAACGCTTTGATATCAAAGATCATTTGGCTGTTTTACAGGACTTAAATGAAACAAGAAGAAGTCTAAGCAACACCATACCATTGCTTAGACTTCTTCTTGTTTTGCTAATGACCACTGAAGAAAAACCACCTGTCCCAGTAAGACCTGTCTGGATTCCAAAGATTGGGGATCTGGTCAGAGAGAAAATAGCAGATAAGAAGGAATTTGGGCCTTCTCACAGAAAACCAGTACCTGTACTAGCGGTCCACGGATCAAGAACAGTGTTACTGCTGCCACTTGCTGGAAGAAAGGAGAACCGGTCTGTATCAATTGACCTGGTAAAACCACACCATGTGGCGGATAATAAGTCGTAGGCCCAGTGGACTCCAAAGATGTAGCAGACGACCAAATCTTGCTACCTTCCAAGATGTTCAAACTGAAAGACTCATCACCTTTGAAGATTCTGCAGTGAGAAAAGATGGACTATGCAGCAAAGCCATGGAACTTGTGCCTCTTGAAACCCAAATAACAGTTTGTCAAGAAACTTCCGTCTACCATGATGTAGCATCTGACTATACTAACAGGTCAAGGGAAGAAGCAGCTCCAGCAAATTCAAATAATCCGGATGTAGTGCTAATAATTGACAGAACTGCCTCTGGCTATTTCATCAACTTCGATACCTTTTCTGAGGATCCCAGTGAGCCTAAAACAATGCCAACAAACAAAAATTTCAAGGAACAAGTAAAAGAACTTGGTCACCAGCTTGCAACTACATATCTGACTTCACCATGGGTTGAATTTTGAATTGTGTTAGGTGTACTTTTTCTCCTACTATGGCTCATTCTTGTTTTAAGTTTGGGAAAGCTGATAGATGGGAAATATAGTAAAATGGACACAGCAAGTAATAACATCAACTTGCTCCTGAAGCCGCACAAATCATCTCATTGTGAACAATAAGACCTGTCATCAATGAACATCACAGCCGCTCCTCTACCTGGTGGAATAGCATGGGATAGAACTGATTATGACATTTATGGCCCCGTTGAGCTGCTGAAGATTCCACACAAATTTAAGGTTTCCTTGAGTGATTTTGTTTCACTGAGTAAATTTTCTGATGAATTGGACTTTGAGACTGTTAATAACATGATGGCAGACTTAGAAATGTCGGCAACATTTGCAAAACATGAATACTTAGAAGGTTCATCGAATTATGAAGAAATGTATTGTTTTAACCATTTTGGTCATCATTATTTGCACACATCTACAAACCCTAGAAATGTTTTAACTTATAATCAATGTGAACATTGTCCAACACCTCCAAAAGGTAGCTCTAAAACATTCTATAGAAAATTTCCATACTTTACAGGTTTTAATGTCACAAATCCAGAAAGCTTTTACTTTCAAAATGTTAATAAGACAGGCATGAAAAGTATGTTAACAAATAATATACAAATTTATTCTGCGGCCTTTTATGCTCAATCGTCCACAGTAGGCTTTAACTTTTGGAAAGACAACATTGAGACAAAAACTGTTTGGAGCACAAAAGACTGGCAGGTATAAGGTTTAGAAGCATTATTCAGAGCGTGCATCATCCCAGAACAAATACTGTTCTTAAATGAAACTGTTCAACAGACATCTTGTCTTGGCCTGGCTAAGATAAAAGATTTAAACAAACCAGCCATATGTAAGCCCAGACCTGATAGTAATAGAACTACAGATGAGGATGTAGACGTAAATTATATTTTACAACAAAACAGAACTAATCCTGAATGGAAACAATGGTTAATCTGGCCCATAGACACAAATAACTGTCAAGCTAGATTCCTGAACAAGATATAAGGGTTTACAGTAACAAGGCCAGATCCTAGATGTGTCCAGAGACAACATCCAGGGATAATAACAACTTACAGTGTAGGAAAACTGTGCCTTGAATAGCTACACAAATCCACACTCCCAGATATAAAACAACACTTACCTTTACCTAAAGATGGCGTTGACTTGCGACAATTCTTACTTCGACCTCGCAAACCACGTCATGAACGTTTCATATACGCCAGTATTTACGCTGCTTACAATGAAGCTTGGAAAGTCACGCAAATAGAAACTGCAGAACGAGTACGAGAAATTGATTGTATTCATTTAGAGAAAGCACTCCTTGTAGTTGACAATGGATTAACAACTCAGTCATGCAGAATTTATTCTTTGGACAGCATCGTATCCTCTGCCATAGACATAATGGAACAAGACTTGCTAATGGTACAACATGGCCAGCCTCAATTACGTTCTATAATTCTGCTAGGCTGGAAGTTACAAAACCTTTGTTCTGGCTATGTGCCTTGGCGTCTAATCAACACTACGTCATTATTTACTGTATTTAACCTTACAGATAAACAAATCTCTTTGGCACAGAGGGGAGCAGACTATACGGTGCAGAGCATAGAAAAACTGGAGAGATTACCATTAACCGTTTCTGAGAAACCATCAGTTGAATGGATAATACATGGCACTATCACGATACCAGTGACGATTTTCCAGTTTCAGTATTGCTTAAAACACATACCAGCAGGCCTGTATGAAAAGTTGGGTAAAGAGTACTTACAGTCGACCTGGGATTTACCATACACACACAAATGTTGGAGTGGGGGAAAAGGAGGTGTTTCTTAGTGGTAAAAACTGTAAAACAACATTGAGCGGAACACTTCTTTGTCAAGGCATTAATTTACATTGAGCCTGTGATGGTTCTTCAAACAACTTATCATGCCACCTTCAGGGTTCCCCAGCAGCAGTGATAGATCCAATTTCTAGGCATCTTTCCAATGGAAGCTACATAATACTGAATGATCACATCTGTTGTGGAATGATGCCAGGTACAGACTATCTGGTTAGTGTGTCAGCCAGGGTCACTTGTTGTATGCAAGTATTGTTTCCAAAAACTAAGACAGACGGGGAGTCGCCGGTATGGCCTTCACTGAACATCTCCTCTATACGAATTGATACTTTAAGCAGAATGAAAGCCATTTGTAGAATCGCCCTAATGAAGAGGGACACCAGGAAGTGGACATACGATACTTTATTGAAGTACAGGTACAACGACCTCAGCCATAGCTGTCCAAGGGATGCTGTCAATCGCCGCGTTCTCAGGCTGCTCGTCTTGGAACACTCACGGTGTTGACATTCTAAGTAATGTCACACCCGAGTGTTCCAAGGTGTACAATGGGAGAGGGGCGGTGGGAAATTACATGAGGACGATACCACACATTTCCTTCCATAAACAACAAAGTAGAAGAACTGAGATAAAACAACAAAATGCTAGTACAGAATTACATGGTCACATGAATTACATGGTCACATAATGCTCCACATGTTTGGGACGTTTAGTCACTCTTCGGCTGGTTCTGCTAGCAGGGTGGAATACCTCAAAACGCCACTTGACTGGCAGTTCACCACGCATCTGGGGTCCATCTACTCTCCCTTCCCCAAAGATACTGTCTTCCTTGGGTGGATAGTATCTCACTACTCTTCCCAGGTTCCAAATTTTGCCCGCCTGGGTTTTCACTGCGTTTTTGAATAGTTTTATGATCTTTGTGGGTTTGCTGAACACTGACCAACTTGCTCTGCCAGTGGGCGCTTTTATTTTAATATCATCACCTATCTTGAACCCAGCCTCTTGTGTGGAGTGTACCTTATCAAATCTTTCTTTTCTCTCAACCATGGCCTTGCGCTGTCTTTCTAACCCCTTTGACTCCCTTGAGTGATCAGTCCATCCTTTGTGCCAACCCATGCACCCCGGTGAGAGCTTTGTATTGGGTCTTCTTGCTCTGAGCAATTCAAAAGGGGTGGCCCCTGTCGTTTGGTGTGGAGTTAAACGGTAGGCCTCGATTCGCCTCCCTAATTCTTCCCTCCAGTTCATTCCACTAGCTTTTGCTAACAGGATGCTTTCCTTGATCGTCTTGTTGAACCACTCGACCATCCCATTGGTCTCTGGGTGGTAGAGCGCACATCGTTTGTGTTCAATACCATGTTTCTCGAGGAAGTCTTTCATTTCTTTAGAACACAATTGCACCCCGTTGTCCATCAACAGACTGTTTGGTAATCCTTCCCTGGAGAATAACTCCCTTAGAAACTCGATGACTATTTTCGTGGTGATCTCTGTTACTATTTTTACTTCTGGCCACCTTGAGTATAGGTCCATGAGCACCAGGATGTATGGCGTGCGTATTTCCCCTGTCAGTGGGCCTATTATGTCCAATGCCACTTCCCTCCACGGTCCTGCAGGGGGTGGTCTGCACAGCATGGGAGGTGTATGCTGTTTAAAAACTTTGTCGCTGACCGTACAAGGGATGCAGTCCCTTACTTTCCTTTCTTTTGTATGGCCCATACACGGCTACCAGTAGTCCTCCCGCATCCTTTGCTTGGTCTTGGTGATGCCCAGATGTCCATCATGAGCCAAGTCTACCAGATGTTCTCGCACAGTTTTGGGTGGAATTAGTCTTGTTCCTCGGAACAGATATTAGTCTATGACAGACAGTTTGTCCCTGACCATCCAAAATGGGCGCAAGGTTTTGTCCTGTTTGTCAACGTGTCTCCACTTTCCTTTGACTCTCTCGCAGACTTCTCTGAGTAGGACGTCTTCCTTGACAGCTTCTTTCCAACGATCTTCTCCAATGGCTCCTTGCGTAATCACGCAAACGTTCTCGGTCTGGAAATCTTCTTTGTCTTCAGCCTTGTCATCACTAGCATCCTCCTCTTCTTTTTCTTCAACCAGTCGCGAGAGGCAGTCTGCTGCTAGGTTTCTTGTCCCTGGCACATATTCAACACAGAACGTATATTCTTGCAGGTTCACGACCCAACGTCTGATTCTGCTCGAGATTGCGTCGAGGCCCTTTTTGTTGAAGATTTCGACCAACGGCTTGTGATCCGTTTGTAGAACGAACTGCGTTCCCTAGATGAAGTCCCTGAATTTTTTCATGGTCCAGTGTACCGCCAATGTCTCCTTCTCAATCACGGAGTATTTTACCTCGGACTTCCACAGAGACCTCGATGCGAAAGCGATCGTCTCCTCTCCCTGCATTCCCACTTGTGTCAGTACAGCTCCAAGCCCTTTTGAGCTCGTGTCGGTCGTCACTACAGACTTTTTTCTAGGTACGAATGCTTTTAAGCTGGGTGCTCTTGCAAGTGCTGTCTTCACATCTTCAAATTCTTTCTGGCAATCTTCGTCCCACTCGAACCCTACATCCTTCTTCAACAACCGGCATATGGCATATGTTCTTCCCGTGAAGTTCTGCGCAAATTTGTTGTAGAATGATCCGTTATACGCTTATCCTCAAACGCGTTGCCAACGATGCTTTCTTTAGTTACTTTCCCTTAACAGTCTTTAAATTCAGCGCCGCCACGATGTTAAAGACATTTCTCTGCGCGTGATTTGATGGATGGCTTATAAATAGTCTCAGACCACACAACACTTTATATCACTCTGTCACTCACCCGGCGATGTCGCTGTATGCTTAATCCCCGTCTGTTTTGCACACTGTTAGTGAAATCCTGAGGGACACCTTTACTATATTGGATTATTTCCGCCTTCATCTTTCTTCATTCTTCTTACTTCATAATGCTCCGTGTTGAGGTCATGTCCTACTATTGTAAGTTTGTCCTCGTCGCCAGTGTAGAATCGCCTTAATGAAGAGGGACACCAGGAAGTACAGGTACAACGACCTCAGTCACAGCTGTCCGAGGGAGGCTGTCAATCGCCGCGCTCTCAGGAAGCTCGTCTTGGAACGCTCACGGTTTTGACATTCTAAGTGATGTCACACCCGAGTGTTCCAAGGCGTACAATGGGAGAGGGGCGGTGGGAAATTACATGACACCACACCATTCTTTTACAAAAAACTGTGCCACTGACCTCGTCCAGTGAGACGTATGATCTGCAAGTTGCAAGGTCCTCTGCAGAGATACATGCATTATTATCAACAAACTGCCCCATACATTTCGCAGAAATGTTAGGTCGTATCTTAAACATGTCTGATACCAGCAGTTTTGTATATGTATTTAAGACAATTAATTTTTTCGGGACTGTTAGCACCTCTTGAAGCAGTCCTGGGCATTTTTCCTAACTTCGTGCATTCTGTGTTCGGCGGCCTGCCTCTCATCTTGGGACTCGTAGCAGAGATACCATTTTTATTTCTTCTGCTTCATTATGGCAAGTCCAGTCACCAGTGATACCCAAATTACCATGAAGAATGCTCTTCTGGCAATGCAGTATCATGAAAGAATAACACAGATCCTTGGCTTGGCTCAATTGAGAGATCTGAATACCACATGGTTCCTGTCATTCATACCAATCTGGCAAGATTGCATCTTACCTGTTCTACGATGCCTGCTTTGAGGAGAGGAATGCATGTTAGATATCTGTCTAACACTTACATCAGCAATGTCAACGGATGTTGACGCTTTACTGAGTCCGGTAATGGCTCATGTATTGTGTTTCCCCCAGAGGCTACCAATCCTGATGACGACATTCGTTGAGACCTCACCGGCAATTTCAGCTGAAGGTGTGATACGCGGACCAACAGGCACACAGGTACCATCTACTACGAACATTGCTGACGCGGCTGACACTTACGGCGATGCTTCTCATCTGTGTACGATTGATCTACATAATGAAGTGTTTCAACTTTTATCTACTGTGGTAGACGATTTCTTTGCCAGCCTAGACGACTTGATGATTTCTCCTGACACCGAGAATAACTTTTGAAGTTAGCACACAGCGTTCTTTCAACTCTGAAATTCGACCTTCCCTTTTTTCAAAACAAAAGCTTCTAACTTTGGAACTCTATTTTTCTGCGATTTGATTTGACTTTTTTCCAAAAAACAATGAACTTTGGTACAAAGCAATCTGCTTAAAGTAGAAATATTCTTAGAGAACAAGAATTCTTTAAATACTTCCGAGAAACAATATTGACCTAATCGACAAACCAAAACAACTTGTATATTCTGCTATATTCTGCTATGGGATGGTCTTGATTTTCTTTTTCTGTAACTAAGAGCCATTTCATGAATGTAATATCATGATTCATTCAGTTAGCATTTCCAATATCATATTACAGGTTTACAACGAAATCATTGCTTTTAAATGCGTTCAGTACAAATGCTCATTTTTCGTGGGCAACCATTTCAAATGCATTTTATATGTATTTTTGGGTGGGATTGTAAACACATGCTATATGTTTTAGTGCTTGAACTTAGTTGAACATGATAACGTGGAGTGGGTGTTGTATTTTAGGACCCTACTGTAATTTTCCCAATTCATTCCCTTATATAGGACCACCTCTCCTTCAGGAAACAACTCAAGACCTGGCTGTTCGATCAGTAGAGACTGCCCCCCCCCCCTCCCAGCGCCTTGAGACCCTGGCGGGTGAGTAGTGCGCTTTACAAATTTGTATGATTGATTGATTGATTAAATCACCATATCCCTATATAGGTATAGAAATCATAACCATATTTAGACATAGCTCATGCAGTCCGAATACAGCAGGGCTACTTCTACTAGTTCCAAAAATCCACAACGATTTCTTGGAAAACTCGGCTTCAGCAGTTAGGGACTTCCCCTTGCTTGAATATTGATTTGTCCAAGAACTCATGGAGTTTTCATAGAACTGAGACTCTTTGATAACTTTATTATGTCCACCTTTACATCAAACTAGGCACATT
Source organism: Lissotriton vulgaris (assembly GCF_964263255.1). NCBI lineage: Eukaryota > Metazoa > Chordata > Amphibia > Caudata > Salamandridae > Lissotriton > Lissotriton vulgaris. The sequence goes on from NC_141691.1 coordinate 1,372,089,676, forward strand.
CAAGGTATAAATATGCCCACACTTGCCATCGCAAACACACGGTGGTTTGGAGCAGTTTGACTATCTACTTGCCCGGCGTATCCTGCTACAGCAAGTGCCAAAGGAAGCCGACCCTCCAGCGGACGCACTGAGAGAGACTCTGTCTTTTCTCCTGTAGAGAAATCCAGCTCCAGTTTTTCCAAGCTACCCTTGTGGGTTGTTGGTAAATCGAGTCCTGAGATTGACCTTCTTCATTCTAAACCAAGGTACGGAGCTGATTAGACACTAAGAGAAATCTTGGATAGATTCTTGGCAAACAAAACTAAATTTATGCTACACCTCACTTACTTCTTCCCTCGTACTAAGCTTAGATTAGGTACATCGAGGTAGGCGTATTTTAGAAGCACCAGTTGAGTACTTTTTTGCCTCTGTTATTTATGTATGTATTTATCTATGGTCTAGGAACCATACAATGCTCTTACAGTATTATTTTATTCTACTATTTTTACTGTATGCACTACATTTTGCAACCAGTATTACGATTGTAGCAGTTCATTTCTTATGCTTGAGAAAGAAGACTGTTCAATAAATACCTTTTATTGAAAACGCCCTTCTATCTATGTCTCTGCACCTCTGGTGAAACGAAGCATGCACGAATGACTGGGGTAAAATATCTATCTATTGTTTCTACGACTATTAAGATCAGTTTTATCTTAGGGAAACAAAGTTGTCATGTTTATGCGGTTGTCAGAAACTAAATCCCTTCTTGTGAACTCAAGAAAGTTTCTAGTGACCTCTGAGCTAGCTGGCACTCACAATTAAGTCTAATATATTCAATAGAGACCTAGTAGACATAAGTCCTACATCACATCTGTAGGATATATCATTCCAATGCGCAGAGCCTATTGGTAATATAGGAACTACGCTACATAACTTAGGGCGAGATGTAGGTAAATCTCATTTACCGATTCATAAATACCGAATTTTACCGATTCGGTATTTATGAAACTGTAAATGAGATGTAGGCAAAAATTTGGTATTTTTTACCGAATCGGTAAGATTCGGTATTTACCGATTCGGTGAATACCAAATCGGTATTTGCTATTGAATCCTATGGGCCTTGAAGCCCATAGGATTCAATAGCAAATACCGATTCGGTATTTACCGAATCGGTAAAATTACCGAATTGCTAAGGGGGATAGGGTGTCACTTTGACACCCTGTTGCACCCCTGTAACTGGCTTTTGCGCCATGTGGCACACATACATGCCCTTAGGGCATGTGTGTGTGCCACATGGCACAGGTGTACATGCACAGATGTGCATGTACACAATAATTCGTAATTTACCATGCAATTGTATTGCATGGTAAATACCGAATTCTAAAGGCCCTGTGGCACTGTTAGAGGTGCTACCTACATCACAAAATACATTTTCGGTATTTTTACCGAATGGTAAATTTACCAAATCGGTAAAATGTACAGAATCGATAAATTTACCGATTCTGTAATTTTACCGATTCGGTAAAATTACTGATTCGGTAAAATTACCGAAAATGTACGGTTTTTTGGCCCCTACATCTCCATAGCCCTTTACCGGTCGGAAACGGCTGAAAATCGGTATTTACGGCCGTTTCCGACCGGTAAAGGGCTACCTACATCTGGCCCTTAGAGGCAATGTGTAAAATATGTATACAGCACACAAGCATTAATAAAGTGAAAACATAACACAAGAAAAATCCCACTCCAATTAAGAAAAAAAAGAGTAAATATTAATACATTATTTGACCCCAAAATGACAAAAAAAACGAGAGTAGAACCGGAGTTAAGAACTGTTAATGATTTTTGAAAAACGAGCGCCTAATAGTTCAAAGCACCTACTGCGAACATCTATTCATGTGAGACCGGATCAGAGCAAACAAATATGGCTGACAGTGATGGAGTGCGGGTCGAACATAAGAACTGGATTGGGCCTAGTCAGCGCCTCTTTCTGGTCCAGCGAGAACCTGGCTTGACATTTCGAGCTGAATTGTTCCCATGGGGAGCAGGGTTAAGACCGTTTTGCATACGGCTGCGCCCAAACTGGAATGGCTTGGCAAGCAACAAAACAATGAATTTAGCCCAGATCAGTCACTGGGATGAATGTTTGATTTTTTCAGCATTCTGTCCATCATCTGCTCTTTTTGAATTTGTCACCTTTCTAAAAGTGCCATTTTCAAAACTGTAATGTAAACTATGACTTTCCCATTAAAGCATTAAAGAGCATTTTACAATTTCATAGGTACCAAACATGAAATGCTCACCTCTCTTCAATCAAAAGTTAGCCCTCATTAAATGTAGTGAGGCAACCTAATGTTATCTTATGTGATAGGTAGGCCTCACAGTAGTGATAAACGAATTTAGGTATTTTTCACTACCACGATATGTAAAACCTAAAAGTACATGTGCAACCATTTAATTACAGTGTATTATTATAATTATATTTCTTATATAGCGCCAGAATCGACCCCCGAAGGGGTATCTCCGTGCTTGCCTTGGGAACCCGTCCTGGTTTTTCCCTGTGAGATAGCCCCTACAGGGCATCCCAAGGTGAAAGCCAGGCATCCCACCGCGGGGGGGCCGTTGTGGAGATTAAGCAAGCTTAATGCCCAGAGTTGCAGAGTGTGAACCCATGAATAGGTCAGGCACCGAAGCGAGAATTATCGAGTCCGCGGACATTTGAGCTCAACACCCTGCCGCGTCGGGAATTGAACCCTGGTCCCGGGTCTGACCTCTGCTTCAGGGTCTGCCTGCTCTAACCAATGAGCCACACTTCTCCCCCTGCCTTAGTGGTGAAATATGCAATAAAGGAGAGATAATGGCTTGGCAAGGGGTTATATTGACAAGTTTTAAACTGCATTTAGACAGAAATGGCAGGCCGGGGACATGTTTTAAGGAGTTACTTAGGTGGGTGCCACAATAAAGATCCACCAGTAGCATTTAACTTTCAGTTCCTGGGTATTTGATATACAACTCTAAAAGGGAGTTTTAAGTAAAATACATATGCCAATCAGTTGTAAAACAATTTAACCATGATTAGAGGTGTGAGCACAATCACTTTATCACTTGTCATCAGTGATAAATTACCCTAAGACTGACACTTCTAACTCTCTTCAATTCTGTGCTCATTTAAGCTCAAAGGTTAGTCATGTAGCTTTTATCCTTTTGAAGTGCAGGTAGAGCCTGCAGATACTACAATTCTACAGCCATGGGTCACCTACTTCCCGAACCTGTACTGTCTTCCCGACCTCAGCAGACAAATGTTACCTTATTCCTTGGCTAGACACCATCTTTATATCTTTGGTATCATCATGTTGTATGACCCAGATGCTATTTTGTTCCCTGACGCATGGCTTAAATGTTCTTTGACCCCAGACATAACATCTTCTAGTTCTGCAATGTGTTCCATCCTCCATAAGGATTGGTTTTATAAGCCAGTAGGACAAGTAGGCATTATTTTCTGGTTTCCCTTGTCCTGCTCCATAATCAACACCCTGCCTTTTCTGAAGCAGAGACCATTATTTTCAAACTAGATCTGTGCTACACCAACTCTCTAATGGCGGTGGTCATTTATCACCCCCGCCCCTCCGGGTCCTAGGCACTCCTTTGTAACCTTGTAGTGGAGTACCTCACTCCTTTCATAATTAAATACTGAGCTTTATCTTGCTTCTATTGCAGTTATTGACTCGTTATCAGTATATGTTTGTCACATCTGGTCTCCTCTCTTACCAACATGGCTGGCCAACTGTTAGACTCATTGTTCTCCAATTCTACCTGCATATCCATTCTCTTTTCAGTTCCACTTATTTGGACGGCTCACTATGTGGTCCCTTTTTCCTTTGCTTACATGTGCCTACATACACTTTCTGTTAAATCTTTCTACCAAACACCATGCGGGGTATGGGCAACAATTAAGCAAGAGCATCTTGCAAACACCTTTTTGAGTCACTCCATTGAGTTGGTTCAGGACATGCTGACTGCTGTGCAGCAATTTACCAAATGAGTATTTGATGCAGTTGACAAACTGACTTTTTGCCTCCTTTTTTATGATTCTTTTTGTTGGCCTTAGGACTCTGGGCACTTTATCACTGCTGACCAGTGTTAAAGTTCATGTGCTGCTCCCCTAAACATGGTGACATTGGTGTATACCTGATTGGCATATTTGATTTACTAGTAAATCCCTCGTAAATTGGTGTAACATATACCCAGGGCCTTTAAGTCAAATGCTACAAGTGGCCATGCAGCACTGACTGGGCCATCCATATTCGCAGCCTTTTAAAACTGTCTCAGGCCTGCCAGTGTGTGCAATTTACTGCCACTTAGACTTGGCACTTGAAACTACTTTTCAAGCATCCACCCCCTTTATTACATATAAGTAACCCATAAAGTAGGCCCTAAGTAACCCTAAGGGCACGGTGCCATGTAAGTAAAAGGTAGGACATGTGTGTTTGACTTTTACATGTCCTGGTAGTAACAAAACCCCAAATCCATGTTTCACTACTGTGAGGCCTACCCCTCACATAGGCTAGAATTGGGAATTCCTAATTGACCTTTAAGCTTTAATTCCTGATCAGAGATGAGTGTTTTTTTAGGTCTCATACCTTTAGAATAGTAATGATATATCTTCATCACTGGTGAAGTTGGATAACATTTTTTTACTGTTTTAGAAATGACACTTTTAGAAAGTGGACATTTCTCCACACTTACTGCTCTATTAGGCTGTCTCTAATACACATGTGGAGTGGGTGACAGCCACACTTTGTACATTCTCTCTAGATACCCACAGCCCAGGAAAGATAGGTGTGTCTGAAAACCCATCTACATGCATCTGCATTTCAATGGTCTTGCTTGGGGAGGACAGAAGGGAAGGGCTAGCACATCCCTTGATTAGGGAGAGTCTGGTCCCTAAACAAAGGACTGATTACCCCCCACAGATAGCCTGTCAGACAGGACTGGGTTGAAATGGATACATATGCACTTCAGAGAGCTGCTTTGAATTCACCCTCCACGTCAAAGGCACTTTTGGGTGTAAGTACTGGTTCTCCGACCCCATCAAATCAGACATTACTGGGGTTATCACTGGTGCTCTGCCAGAAGAACTGCTGTTCTGCTTAAAAGACTTAACTGCACTGCTGATCTAGAAGGCCTACTGTTTGTTGCCCTGCTGCCTTCTGCTGTCTGATTCTGCTGAAGGAGAGCTAAACTTACAATGTTCTCCAAGGGCTTGTTGGATTGCCTCCTGGTGCTTGAGACTCTGGCATATCAAAGTTTTTATCCCTGCTCGTGTGCCTGGGTCACTGGAAGTAGTCCAGAAACTTGCAACAAAGATTTCATCGCATGCCCTTTTTGCATGTAGCAGAACGGGCGCATCGATCCAATCACAGTAAAATCGGCGACTTGCCGCAGACCCAGTGCTTTGCCTCCAGAAATCAAAGCATCGAAGAGCGTATCACCTCTGCTGCAGCTTGGTGAGATTGACACAGCCCCTTGACTGCATGGCAGAACCCGCTGCATTGCACGACATATTTCGACCCCGACACTCGTATTTGGAATTCAAGCATTGATTTCACTTTGTGGAGAAGATCGACACATCCTGCACCTGCGGGCCACGACATCAGTGTATCTCGCTGTTTGCAACCAGGGAAGGTACTTTCTTCACCCGGGCCTGTGTGGGTTCTGTAGCTGGCCAGCATTTAATTGTGGTCTGCCCACAGTTTTACTTTTTCCCAGTCCAGCACAGACTAAAGTAACCTTTTTAGAACTAGTTGCTTCTAAGTACTTTACTGGAATTATTCTTTAAATTCAATACATCTACTTCTATATATTGGATTTTTACTATTTTGGTCTTTTTTTGATCATATTATGATAATCTATTTTTCTAAACCTTTTAGAGTCTTTTTGTGGTGTAGTCATTGTGTTACTGTGCGTGTGTTGCAAAAATACTTTATGAAAAAGTTTGTGCCTCGCACACCTCTTTTATTAACAAGTTTGTCTGAATTTATTCTTTTAGGGAGCTATCATGGTATACGCTTCATCCTTAAAGCGTCGGTAGTATTTGTAAAAAAACACTGATATACAAATTACTATCAGTCCCAGGATGCACCACACCATGTTGGATGATAAACTTCACCACAAACCAAATTTAATCCACAATCCACTGTTTTCGGTTCATATTTTCGTTTTTTGTTGTTTGTTTGTTGAACTATTCAAAAGAAGGTGATTCCAATTTTCAAGTGCATGTATAATGCCCAATCACCTTTAATACAGCATGTTAAAATCCCTTGTTTCAAAAGTAAATACAAATGCATAACCCAATGCATTTCAAGCCCTTACGGCCCATCGCCAGGGGTTCTTATCTGTAAAGTTAAAATCAAATGTTTTGCCATTAACATAATGTGCTTATTACCACATGTCCATATAAATCCCTGAGTTGTTTACAGCGCCCTATTCTACACCACACTATCCCTCCTGTAAACAGCGTTTTCCCTGTGTAAGCGTATAAAAACGTCATCAAACTTTGTTGCTGAATCGGTTTAACGAGTTATGCCATTCTTCCTTATTACGCAAAAAATAACAATCTGTGCTATCAACATACAAGATATTCATTAGACAGAAGCCCTAGAGATTACGTGTGTTTACCGTTGTTATTTACCATCAAATGTACAGTGTGTTAAAGTACCTTTCTTCACTAATCAACTACAAACATGACGTTCTGAATGTCTCTCCCAAGTGTTACTCCTGTCATTCTCCCGTTTAAACTCGTGGTTTTAAACTCCTTAACCACACCCACATCATTACCTTGATTCAACCTTCATCTATTGCAATGTATTGAGTTGTAACTCCCATAAGCCACCATTTTTGGTCTCATTGTTCCACTCAAAACTCACAATTGTCGTAATCAAACCACCCTCAGTAACACAATTGTTTGCCCCGCCCTTCCCTCGGATGTTTAATTGCTACGCTGTTTACGCAACAGTTCTTAGCCGGCACAAGCTTGTGGATAAAAATGTAATGTGAGCAAAGTGAAACATACACCAAATACGATATTCTTTCTTTTGGTCCATTGATAGAATACTTCAATGTTATACTTAGATTTGTACTTAATTAACATTCATGCATGGTTAACAATCTCCAATAGTCCACATTTACTCAGCACACGTAAATGATGTGGACTATTGGAGATTGTTAACCATGCATGAACATTAATTAAGTACAAAACTAAGTAGAAAATTGAAGTATTGTATCAATGGACCAAAAGAAAAAATATCGTATTTGGTGTATGTTTCACTTCACTTTCACAAGACACGACCTTTGCAATGTTTGTACCCCACTTCTATTGCCCTAGGATCAAGAATTCCTCAGATGCTTTCGGTAGGACTTAAATGACCTGTTAGGCCAGTGGGAAGACAGGGCAGAGACTTAAAGCCTCCCCTAATCTCTTGTCTGTCTGTGGCACACACTTTGATAGGTTGGGCATCGACTTTGTAAGGCCTATGGACCCCAGACTGCTTCAGGCAAAAGGTATATCCTTGTTCTGCTGGATCACGCCACTAGGTATCCAGAGGCAATCCCTATGAGAACCATGACTGCACATACAGTGGCAGAGGGCTGGATGGGGATTTTTTTCCAAAGTTGGTTTCCTCAAGAAAGTTGTGTATGTAAGGGGCACAATCTTCATGTCTGCTTATATGCAGTCAATGTGGGTTAACTTACAAGTTCTCCACCCCTTACCATCCACAAATCAATGGTCTTGTTGTGAGGGTTAACAAGACCCTGAAGGGCATGATCATAGGCCAGCCAGAGGCCCTGAGGAAAAAAAAGGGATATCCTCTTACCACACCTGTTTGGTTACAGAGAGGTGCCACAGAGAGGAGTGGGTTTCAGCCACTTCAATATGTTGTATGGCAACCAGTCAAAGGACCTCTGAGTCTGGTGAAAGAAGGGTGGGAGCAAGCTCCCTGGAAAGTACTACAGGATGTAGTGAACTAGATGATGGCCTTCAGAAGCCAGATGGATAAGTTGTGGAAGCAAGCTTCCAGTAGCCTTGAAGCCAGCCAGGAATTCATAAGGAGTGGTATGACAATATTTCTACCACTGTGGAGTTTCAATCTGGTCAGAAAGTGTGGATTATGGAGCTGATAGGCCTTCAGCCCTCATGGATCACTTGAATCGGCCCTATGAGGCAAGTGAAAGAAAGAGTAAGGACAGATACCTGGTGGACCACAAAACCCCTAGGCAACCCAGAGGGTGCTACATGTAATTCACCTCAAGCCATTATTTGAGAGGTCTGATCTTACCATACTGTTGGTGACAGGTGGAGAAGAGGAAGAGGATAGTGAACTTCTGCCTGACCTCTTGGACTTCAAGGAGAAGGATGGGTCTGTGGAAGGAGTCATTTTTCCCCCACTCTAACTCCTGAACAACAGAGAGAATGCCACCAAGCGTTAGGACAATACTCTTCCCTGTTCTCCCTTATCCCTGGAACTACCCACCAGTGTACCCATCATGTGGACCCAGGGGACAAGCTTCCTGTTAGGAATATGTCTTACACGTTGTCAAATATGGTGAGGCCTAGTATTAACTCTGAAGTGTCCAAATTGCATCGCCTCTGATCCAGTCTTGTAGTTTTGGCACAAAAAGCTGCCCCACCGGGCAACATACCTGAACTGATGTTTTGTGAAGATTCCAGAGGGCTAAATTCAGTGGCTAAGACAGATGCTCACCCCATCCCTCGGTCTGATGAGCTGATTAACAGGTTCAGGACTGCTCAGTATCTTAGAATCTTTGATCTTACATCAGGGTACTGGTAAATCGCCCTAACAGAAGGAGCAAAGAAAAGGTCAGCCTTCGATATTCCAGAAAGGCACTGTCAGTTTAGGGTGATGCCCGTTGGATTAAACAATGCCTCTGCCACCTTTCACACTCTGATGAAACACATCTTTGCTGGTGTGGAGGCCTTCTGTGCTGTCTATCTAGATGATATACTTTGTGTCAGTAGCAGCTGGAAGGGCCATTTTTTTCACCTCAAGGAAGTACTTCAGGCTCTCTAACGGGCAGGACCGACTATCGAGGCAAGTAAGTGCCAGAAAGGGCAGGGGTCCGTGGTGTATTTTGAACACCAGGTGAGCAGGGGGAAGGTCAAACCCTTCCAGCCCAGATAGAAATCATCATCGCCTGGCAGACCCCCAAAGCCCAGAGTATTTTTGGGCATCACTGGGTACTATAAGAGGTTTGTCAAGGGTTATGGCACCAGTGTTGCCCCCTTGACTGAGCTGACTTCTAAGAAGCAGCCCAGAAATGTGATTTGGACAAAGGCATGCCAGACAGCATTTAACTCAGAAGCAGGCCATGTGCAGAGATCCTGTGCTAAGTTCCCCTGACTTCTCCAAATAGTTCATTGTTCAGGCAGATGTCTCAGAGAATGGCATGGGGGCAGTAATATGCCACCTTAATGAGGAGGGCCTAGACCAACCTGCAGCCTTCATCTTTAGGAGGTTACTCCCCAGGGATCAAATGTGGAGCGTTATTGAAAGAATAGATTTTGCACTGAAGCACTGAAGAAGTTGCCACCATACTTGTTTGAAACCCACTTCCTGATTCAAACTGACCACAGGCCCCTTCGGTGGCCCATTTAGATTAGGGGTGAGATTCAAAAACTGTGAGGTGGTCCATTTCCCTACAGAGTATGGATTCAGGGTGGAACACAGACATGGGGTAGAAGACGCCAATGCTGATGGTCGATCTAGGTTTTTCCACCTGAGTGATGAGAACTTCCTAGAGGTCGGGTAGATATTCCCACTTTTAGCTGGGGGGGTTCATGTGTTAGATCTGTCATCCTTAAGGTGGAATTTCCCCAGACTTTTTGCCTTTTACCTCCTGTTTTTGCTGATTCTTTTTGTTGGCCTTAGGACACTGAGCACTTTACCACTGATAACAAGTGTTAAAGTGCATGTGCTTCTCCCCTAAACATGGTGAAAGTGGTGTATACCTAATAGGTATATTTAATTTAGTAGGCAGTCCCTTGTAAAAAGGTATAACATATACCCAGGGCCTGTAAGTCAAATGTTACCAGTCGGCCTGCATCACTGATTGTGCCTTCCACTTAAGTAACTTTTCAAACCTGTCTTAGGCCTGCCATTGTAGTGCCTGTGTGCAATTTACTGCCTCTTCGACTTGCCATTTAAAAATTCTTTCCATGTCTCATACTCCCCTTTTATTACATATAAGCCACCCATATGATAGGGCCTAAGTAACAACTAAGGACATGGTGCCATGTAAGTAGTGAAAGGAAGGACTTACTGGCACATGCATCAACCAAAATAGCTCCCGGTAAAATAGCAAATCGGTAAAGCAGGCCGTTACTGAACACAAAACCTGAAATCCCAATGCATCAACCCCAATACCGAAAAAAATAAAGAATCACCAAAAAAAACCTGTGGAAAAATACTGAATTGCAAAATACCGAATCGGTAAGACCGAGAAAAACATCAGCCCTAGGAAATACCGAATCGCTATTTAAAACTCGCAACGAAATGCATCAAAAATCGCAAATACTGAAAATCCACAAAATTGCTATTTAGCATGAGCAAATATGCTAAATAGTGCACACTTTCACGCTTCTTCCGCAAATTCCAAGATGCCATGCTGACAATGAAACATACTCACATCACCTTCCCCACAACCCTACAGAAGTTGAACCCCACCAAACAGGACTTCTACCAGGTGGCACAATTTCCCCATGTCATAGGATGCGTTGACTGCAAGCATGTTCCTATCTGTCCTCCCTCAGTCAATAAATACATATTCCGCAACTGGAAGTCCTATCACTCCATAAACGTGCAGGTCGTGTGCAATGCCAAGCACATCATTACGGACATAGTAGCGCAACTTCCTGGAAGCACACACGACTCATACATATTCCGACACAGTGGCATTCACATACGTCTGCTCAACGGTGAATTTGGAGAGGGACTCCTACTAGGTACATACATGTGCCTAATCATTAACTCTATCCTCACGTATGTAATTGTATTCATGCCGCTAACCCTTTGCTCCATGCCCTTAAGGTGACAGTGAATACGCCTTGCGTGAATATCTCCTCACTCCCTACCTCAACCCAGCAAGACCTCAGGAGCAGCGCTACAACACAGCACATATCAGTACCAGGAATGTGGTAGAGCGCACCTTTGGCATCCTCAAGTGTCACTCTCGGATCTTACACAAGACAGGAGGTGGGGCTAGCAAAGCAATAGTTCGTTCCATCAACGTGGAAATCCATAAACAAATGGCAAAAAAGGCAGCTTATTAATATCAAGAGCATTGAGGCAAGCTCTATGAGACAGGTGAACATGCGGGAATGGCACTCGCACTTCGCATTAGACAGGTTGCTTCTAAAAACGTAATAACCCGAATTGTAGAGCTGAGTCAGGATTTTGGTGAGCCTTTGAAAATTGTGAATGTCTTTAAAAGGAATTAACAAAGATTATATCAGGAAGAATTAACTGGAGAAATACCATTAGGAGAACCGGGGGAGACAGGAATTAGACTGGATCAGGGGATAGGGAAACTCTGGATAAGGACATTACGATGGAAGAATTATTGGGAGCTATACGAGACCTAGCATCGGGCAAGGCAGCGGGCCCTGATGGTATACCCCTTGAAGTGTATAAAAAGGTATTAGAGGAGACTGCCCCAATAATCCTGGATCTATTTAACGGGATCATAAATACAGTGAAAATACCTGATTCATGGAGAAACGCGAATATAGTGGTGTTTCATAAAAATGGGAAGGCAAAAGAAAATCCAGGGTCATATAGACCAATATCTCTAATAAACACAGATAATAAAATCTATGCAAAAATTCTCGCAATCCGGTTGGGGAGGATCATTGGGGGCCTTGTCTCTCCCTGGCAGCATGGCATCATCCCTGGCCGTGGAGCTACGGACCACATAAGACGCGCAATTACTTTGTTTAATATACATGCTGCGGGGGAGGGGGGTGGCAATGGTCCTCCTCGACGCGGAGAAAGCTTTCGACCGTGTCAGGTGGGATTATCTGTGGGGAGTGATGGAGGGAAGAGGGTTTGGGCCAAGATTTAGGAGTGCTGTACAAGCGATGTATTCAGATCCAGTCGTTAGGATCCAAATGATGGGTGAGAGCTCAGATGAGATCTATATAACAAGAGGGACACGTCAGGTGTCCCCCTTCTCACCTATTCTGTTTGTGCTCTATATAGATCCCCTGATACAGCGAATAATGGATAGTACAATAATAAAACCTGTAAATACAAAGGGCTTTGAAACAAAAATCTTGGCCTATGCCAAGGTATTCAGTAGACACTCAGGTTACCGTTTAAATGAAGGGAAGACCCAGGTACTTTGTTCACAGAACATAGTTAAAACAGATCTGAGATTTGTTAATTCTGCGGTATATTTAGGGATCACGATTAATGCTCTACCCGTTCATATCATCAGAGGCAACTTTACTCCAATATTGAAATCAATGGAAACAGATCTGAGAAGAATGGACACATTACACCTGTCAATATTAGGGCGCGCAAACGTAGTCAAAATGACTATGTTTCCAAAGATACTATATATGTTCTGAGCCATCCCCTTCCTAATTGATGAAAAACGTATTAAATCAATAGAAGCTCTTTTTATGAACTTCATTTGGCAGTACGGAAAGGTTAGAAGATGTTTAAAATTCATGTCATTGCCAGTGGAAAGGGGTTGTCTAGGGATACCCAATATAAGGTATTATCACTGGTCCTGTTTACTCACTCATATGGCAATCTTATTCGACCCTGCGGTGAATGAACCAAATAGCTCCTATAGAAATGATAACTCCCCTACAATATATGAATGAATATTAGGCAGGGAGGCAATTGGTATTTTACTGAGGAAAACAGAGAAACAATACTATAAGAAAATGGGATATAAGACAATGAAAGCTATATGGGGGATCTGGATGCTGGTTCAGAAATGCCTGAAAAATCCAAGATTTAACCATCATACTCCCTTGTGGAACTCGGGGCTTTTCCCTAATCTATCCAGGGATGGTATGTGAAAACACTGGGCATTTTGACAGTGGGGTATATAATGGTCAGGGAAGAGATTAGATCCCTGGATGACCTCCAGCAGAGGTATCCCCTGCTGGGAATCAAGATTTTAAATATGCGCAAGTCACTCACACAATCAAATCTAAGAGGCCACGTATCACTCTAGGCAAAAGGTGTAGTATATTGGATTATCTGATAGGTGGAGGGCGGAGAGTTAAAGGTATCTACGGGACATTAATGGAGAAAATACAGGATGATATAGAAAAAACTGAGGTCTCCTGGGCCACAAAACTAGAAAACCCTGATGTCGACTTCGATAGAGCACTACTTCTGGATAAAAGACTCCTACGCTCCTCTAACTTTAAAGCACAACATTTTAAAACGCTTTTTAATCTCTATTATATACCCTCTAAATTATTTGATTGGGCGAAGAGGGAGGATAACAGATGTCCCAGGTGCTCAGAGGGCCCGGGGGACCTTATACACATGTTCTATCAGTGTGATAAATTTGGAATGTTTAAAAAAGAGGTCGAGGCATTTTGGGAGGGGCTGCTAGGCATTAAGATAAGCCTATCCCCAACATTGATCATCTTAGGCTGCAAAAGTAAGTTGGCCTTAAAGGCCGAGACAGAGGCTCTGGTTTTTATTTCAGTCGCAGTACTCCGCATCCTGATCTCAGCCGCATGGAAGGATTTGGTGGCACCTTCATTCCAGATGTGGCTGATGAGACTCTTAGGTACGCATAATATAGAGGTCGCCCTATATGAGTTAAAGGGCAGAAGAACACAGGTGATGGATTTAAAGATGTGGGCACCTGTAGAGATATGGAGGGCCAATAGGTTGCAGCAGTAATCAATTATAAGGTGCTAAACTGTATAGAGATCTATATTATGTCTGCCTCCTTTTATACCCTTCTCTTTCTTTGTATATATAATACTTGTATTTATATTTGTACAAATGGTCTCTCTCTATGTTTTAAGGGGTTAAATGATCTTAATGGATTTTTAAGGATCTTATCTCTTTTAATGTCGGATGCTATATATTATATTTGCCTTTTTGTATAATGAATTTAATGCTTTTTATTGTGTCAATTAATTCTCAATAAAAACATTTTTTTTTTAAAAAGACAGGAGGTGCATTGCAGATTTGACCCGGTAACCTGATGCTGGATAATAGCAGTGTGTGCCATGATGCACAACATTGCCACAAGAAGGGGGATACCAATAGAGATGAACAGAGATGACAACTTTTGTGCACAGCAACCCCCCCACAACACCGACAGGCACACATGCCTAACACAGCTGAAGGTCAAAGAATGCAGATAAACATCACACAACATCACTTCAGAGACAGGTAAGAATGAGCCATCACTACATAATCTGGTGTGCAAATGTTTAATGCACATGAGCACTTGTCAAGTGTATATGAATGATACTTCTACATGACATGAAGCAGACTCAAAACATTGTTAGCGATACATATCCGTTGGCATCACAGGAGTATCTTGAAGTAATGTAGGTGGCTCATGGTTACATCACCATGGCCAAATAGCCGGTAGTAATGTCTATTTGCGCCTTCCACGTACCCCCAGCCTCCTGTTGCATGACTCCTCCACATCACCACAATGTGTGTCAGTGGCTGTGGAGCAGCGCAAACTGTGCCTCCTATCGCTGCACTCCAGCACAGAGACGCTGCTGACGTTTGATGCCGCCTCACTCCCCTCCTCCACTCCCAAATTGCTGGCACTTGATGTCCCAGACTGCAGATGTTCCACTGCAGTGGTCCCTTGGCCCAAGGCCTTGGCCACATCACCATAGTAATGGCCCAGGTCGACCTGCAGTGACACAGATCTTCGTGAAAGTACAGCTGTGCTGTTGCAGAGCTTTGTGATGGCCCTAATGGATGCATTGGAACGGAGCAAGTTCTGGTGATGCCTCCTGCGTTCGCTGTGTTGCCCCGCTAGGACGGCACAGGTTAACTACTGTAGGCACAGTTTGATGTCTATATTCCCCTCAGCAACGGCTGTGGTCATTTCACTCACAGCGTCTGTCATCGTGCCCATTTTGCTAGCCAATTTTGCTTTGGTAATGTTCATTGCTCCCATGTGTCTCCCCTGCAGGCGCTGAACACGCAGCATCTGTGACTAAACCACACAGTAGTTGTGTGCAGGCTCTTCAGATCCCTCTGCAAATCTTCCCAGGGGCCTACGCCGCTGTCTGATTCGGACACAGGCTGGTGTTGGAGCTGGTGGAGTGCCAAGTGACTGTTGTGAAACATTTGTGGCTGCTGGCCTCTGCTCCGTCTCCATCACCTGCAGGGAGGGGACAATTGCCCTGCGTCTTGGAGGTGTTGTCCGTGGTGGTGCTGCTGGTGGTGATGATGATGTTGTTGTTGGTGGTGGTGGTGTTGTGGAATGACGTCCCTGTGGAGTCTCTCCATCGGTCCCTGACAGTGTTTATGATATGATGAGGCGTCCGCTGTCATCAGAGTCCAGGGGTGATGCATCTGTGTGTTAAACAGTGCATTGTTATAGTATTTTCTAACTGTATATGTTAACCATTTTGCATACTTTCAACTTCATAAATGACATATTTGAACATACTTTTTGCCCTGTGCTGCTGGTCTAATTTCATTTACATTGGGGATCATACATGACACTTTGATGACATGACTAAACTCCCATGGTGCAACACTTCTGTGAGGGTATATGTGTTAGGCACTTATACCTGTGCACTGTGATTGGCTTGGGGGATGGGCATGGGTTTTGTGGGATTAGAGTGTCTCTGCTCAGCTCCTGTGCTCTGCTTCCTCCTCTGAGCTCCTCAGGGCACTGAATGAAGCATGGGCTGGATGAATTCCTGGTTGTAATGTCATCAACCTGCTTCCAATGTGACTCTTCTTTTTGCGAATTCGATAATACCGAACTCGCAAATACCGTATCGGTATTTGCTAATTCAGTATTAGCTAATCTTTATTTTGCCTTCTCGCTATTGTGGTTTCGGTATATCTTAATGATTTTTAACGATTCGGTAATAAACACCGAATCTGTTGATGCATTGCAGAAAATGAATCCTTATTGGCCATTCCTTATTTATCGCAAATAAGGACTCGTTTTACCGATTTTTGATGTATGGGCCCAATGGTTGTTTAATCTTTACATCTCCTGGTAGTGACAAATCCCCATATTAATTTTTCACTACTCTGAGGCCTGCCCCTCTCATAGACTAGCATTGGAAATTCCTTAATATATTTTGAAGCTGTAATTCCTGATCAGAGAGGAGTGGCCTTTTCATGGTTCTCACCTTTGGAATGGTCATGATAAATGCTCATAACTGGTGATGTTGGATTTACCATTACTGGTTTAGAAATGCCACTTTTAGAAAGTTGAAATTTCTTTGCAGTTACTGCTCTGTGTGCCTGACAGCCTGTCTCCAATACATGTCTAGGGTCGGTGACAGCTTCTCTTTGTACATTTCCTGTAGACAGCCACAACTCATGAAGGATATGTGTGCCTGAGTACCCATCTACATACATCTGCATTCTGATGGCCTTGCCTGAGCAGGGTGGAAGGGAGGGGCTAAAACTTCACTTGAACAGGTAGTGCCCTGACCCCACACAAAGCACTGATTACCCCCCACAGCCTATCAGACAGGACTGGGTAGAAAGGGATACATGTGCACTTCAGAGACCTGCATTGAAGTCACCCACCACATCAAAGCCACTTTTGGGTATAAGTACTGGGTCTCTGACTCCATCAAAACAGACACTACTGGAATTGTAACTGAAGCTCTGCCAGAAGAAATCCTGTGCTGCTTAAAGGACTTTACTGGACTGCTCATCTGGAAAGCCTGCGTTTCTGTTTGTTGATTTGCTGCTCTCTGATTCTGCTGAGGAGATCTGGACTCAGCTTTCACTCCAAGTGATCTTCAAGAGATTTTTGACTTGCATCCTGTTGCTTGAGACTCAGGTCTATCAAAGTCTCTAACTCTGCTCCTGTGCCTAGCTCACTGGAAGTAGCCCAGATGCTTGCAAAATGGATTTTGACGCATCTTTTTTCTGTGTGTTGCGGAACCGGCCCATCACCCTGGTTGTAGGAGTAAAATTGGCACATGGCCTCAGAACCAACCCTTTGCCTCCAGAGATCGACATATTGGATAGCGTATCGCCACCTCTCCAGCTTGGTGAGATCGAAGCATCCCCTCAACTGCGTGGCAGAATCTGGTGCATCACTCAACTCCTCTTGACTCCTGCAACTTTCTTCTGAACTGGTGCATCACCTTCACTGCACATGTGGCCTCGACATCAGTGCATCTCGCTATTTGCTAGCATAAAATATAGTTTGTTCACTGGGGTCTGCGTGGGTCCTCTAGCCGGCTGGTGCTCCATTGTGGTCGGCCTGAACTTTGAATTTGACCCGGTCCAGCGCGACTTAAAGTAACCTGCTTCAAAGTGTTTTACTGCATTTATTCCTTTAAAATTCAATATCTCAGATTCTATTTCTTTTCAGTTTGGTCTTGTTTTGTTCAGAATATAATAAACTATTTTTCTAAACCTGTGAGGAGTCTTTTTGTGGTGTATTCATTGTGTTACTGTGTGTGTTGGTTGCACAGATACTTTATACCTCGCCTCTTTAGCCTGACTGTGCTGTGCCAAGCTACCAAAAGGTAAGCACAGGTTATCTCCTAGTGTGTAAGTTTCTTACCCTGACTAAAGTGGGGGTTCCTGACTTGCCTGGGTGCATACCACAGCCAACTTGGAATCCCATTTGTAACATATATCCACTTACTGCCTATCAGGAAAATAGCTATTTTATATTAATATGTCTGGTTTACAATGCTAGCCATAATAAAGTAACTCTGTAATTGTAAGCAAAACTTTTTGTCTACATCATGCAATGTTCTTTGTGGTGAGGAGCTATGAATTATTTGTCTATCCCTCTGATTATATTGAGTGGGCTAGAAAAACTTCCTTTCCTCTTTCTAGCTAATAAATATGTGCATTAATCCTGCAGTCTTCAGAAACAGCTCAATACACGGCTGGTTTCACAGCTCTCATTCTCTCATGTTATACACTGATCCTCAGCACCAGGATTCCCAGAGGGATATTTTCCACTTTATAATGGCCAACATACAAACCTACATGGAAGTTAAAAATGTTCTACTATATTATGAGATGTTTATTTTCCAACCCACTTTCTTTAATAAATAGCTGTACCAGGAATATGTGTTTTGGTCAACCCCTAAATGTGACATTTTTTTGGACTTGACCCTCTCTGAAGGGTCACCCCCAAACATGTTGCCTTCACCTCTCCTGTTTTTTTCTTGAATTTGTTTTTGTTGAAATTAGAATTACGTGGACTATACCAATACTGACCATGTGGAAAAGTGCTTGGGCTCATCCCTTTAAACTTGGTAAAAATGGCTAACACTCAATTGGCACATTTAATTTGCTTATAAGTCTCTAGTAAACTGGCACTATGTGTACCCAGGGCCAGTAAACTTACTCTGCTAGTGGCCTTCAGCACTTACTGTGCCACCCACTTAAGTAGCCCCTTACAAATCCTTGTTGTGGGCACAGTAGAGCTGAATTGAAGTTTTTGGCTCTTCGTGACTGCCAACGGGCCTGTTAGAGCCAAAGCCTTATTGCTCGCACTGCCCATCAACCCAAAGTTCTGTCGAACGATCCTTCATGCCACAATGTGGAATTCAAGAACCTTGGAGTCCTTTAAAAGTAATAAAAGGCTGGCACAGAATTCTGAAATATCAAAGGACAGTTTATTACATGAAGTGAGGCTGCGTCCCCCAAAAGCCATGGCAATTGAATGAGGCAGTCTGAGGAAGTCAGAAGGCTGATGCCTTATATACATTTCAGACTTACACAGTAAGCATACATAAAAGGGGGCAGTCTTAGCTCCTGCAAGCACACAAAGAATACCATTTAAGGACATATGGAACCAAGTGGGAGGAGCTAACAGTTTCAGAACGTAGTGAACACATTCCTATGTAAAACTTAATCAGTAACAGATGCAGACTCTACCAGGCATTTCTGAGCATGCGTGGAAGTGGAGGAGGCTAAATATATCCTGTTACTAGGCAGACTTCAAGTGCAGTTAAAAGGAAGGTAGGACAATGCACAAAGTGAGCACATGGCAGCACATGGTAGCCAAGATGGCCTCCAGAAACTAAAATGGCTTCTAAAAAACGGGTAAGATAACTTCTAAATGCGAAATGGCTTCTGCTAACGCTAACCCATTTATGCTAATTTACAACAGATGGCCCTTTTAGCGTTTGCTGAAGACATTCGTATTACTCAGTAGGAACATGGAAAACAGGTGCTCATTAATTTGAACATAATTTCGTCAATTTTCTAATTCATTGCTAGATAACCATTTCCATTCTAAACATTTCAGCAAGGGTATGACCAGGAATACTAAAGAACGGGACATTAGGTCATAAGCATACATACAAACAGTAGGAAGAAATAATGACCACTATTACAGAGAAATTAGCATTTTCACAACCCTAAGCAATAGCAAATCCTAAAATCTTTCAGAAAACACTATATACTCATATAAAACAGTATCAATGCAATCCTTCAATGCTCTCAAGTTGGGTATAGATACTATTCCACAGAGAATGAACTTTTATTCTACCTAAACTAAACAGAACACTACTCTAGAATATTGCAGGCAAGACAATAAAAATTAATTCCACAACACCCAGTATTTTTAACCTTTAAGGAATCACTTTTATAACCACAACTTATGCCCAGAGTCCAATTCCAAGTCCCTCTGGCGGACTATTATTGCTCATCGAATCTCTTCATCCATCGCTGCAAGGGCCTCATCATTTCAGGCCTTCCATAGAAATGTATCTCAGCATCCGTTGGAGTGCCCCTTTTGGCAAACACTCATAGTTCAGTCAAAAGTCTCCATGTCATAAGGGCAGTGCACCAGTGTCTCTCATCTGCGGCAGACACTACGGCAGACACTACAAGTGACGTGCTCTTCGTGATCAAGGGCACAAAGCATCTCGTGCAGATCCAAGCACTGTCAAGGAAACTCCTTTAGCAAATCAGCAGCACTTTCAAACTCCAACACTCCTTGTTCGGTGTCAGAGGACGCTCAAGCTGCTCGTTCATGGGCACCATAAGATAGTGCCTCTTGCCAATCTCGAATTCTCCATTTCATTTCTTTTTCGTTGGAGCAAAGGTGAAAAAGGGAACGGTGTGGCCAACTTAGACCAAGGCTCAGGCCAAGACACAGACCAAAGGACTCAAGGGCTTCAGGCCAAAACTTAGGCCAAGGGCTCAAGGGGCTGTACACTGTCAGAGGTTGCCAGTACATAACAGGTACCTTTTTGCGCTTTTAGTTTCCAATTCAAATTCTGTTGCAAAACCAAAAGGACTCCTTTTCTTCTGTCGTGGAATGCTGGGCAGTAGAGTGAACAAAGAACTAGGGTATACCATTGATGGTGTGCAAATTCCTTACTGGGTGCTGGGACTATAAACCAAAACTTCCTGCTTTTATCTATGGCTGTCAAGGATAGGAATTCGAATTCATCTTTGTCATTCGTTCTGCAGGTGTCACTCTCCCTTTGACTCTGGAGAATCCTGCAGAACCTATCAATGTAGAAGATATGACACAATTGTTAGTCTCCTTCAATTGTTGTACAAAAACAATTCAATATTTAACAAGGGAATTGCAATCAGTTACCCTACAATCTTCAAGAGAGGGGTCATACACCATGAGACTATCATAATCTAAAATGCATTATCATTCTCATAGAACGCAAAGCAATGACTCTAGCTTCTTCAATTGTGTTTCCATATGAGAGCATGTCTTCTATCATCTAGGGGTAGGCAATTACATAAACATTTTATCTGAGTGGAAGTCCTTACATATAGGGGCATCATCTAATGGGTAAACATTTTCCTAAATGAGAAAATCTAAGTGTTCCTAAATCCCTCACCTAAAACATTTCAAAAACGAAATCACATAAGAGATGGTCAGGGACATTCAGACAATGGCTAATTTATCAAAAATGTGAAAACAGAGAAAAAACAAGAGTACAAACTCCTAATGTTTCCATTATTAGAACACATGTGGTCCATCAAACATTAAAACAGAAGCTGAAAGAACTGAGAACCTAATTAGAATGGGCATTACATTTAATATAGGCCTAAAGAAAAAGTCTAAAGAGAAAGAAACAGTCTGGTCAGGTCATACTAAAGGGAATTATGCATAATGTTGTTGTTCCTATTACATCTCTGCAGTCTGGACACAATGCAACATCTGGGGAGAAGCGCTACACCATAGACAGTAATCTCAGTTAATTGTCCAGTTCCTCCTTAAAGGGAAAAAATGAAAAATATAGAAAAAATGAAAAAGTTAGGTCACCTTTTAACAAGAGCCACGAATCTATAATTGCATCCTTAGGTCCAATCAAGGATATGTATATAAATCTAGGCCTGCCTGTTCCTTAAGGGAGAAGGGCAGTATCTGTATTGTGGCTTCCTGTATATCTCTTTTATTTTACTTCAATACTATTATGGTCAAATGTTAACATCCACTGGTGAGGCGAATGTATTTTTGTGATCACAGTATGCAAATATCATATCTGTGAAATTTAGTATAAACGCAGATATTAACCACGTGGTGTAGAGCGACACATACCGTCATACATGTCTCTTCACAACACAGGCAAATTTGTAATAATATCAAAAAGCAGCTAATAAAACAAAACATGTCATTACGCTATCATCAAATATACATGCATATATAGTAAGCACAAAAAGCATAAACAAAGCACAATGGTACTTGTAATCAAGCAGAAACGCGTGCATGCATGCAACCCAAAACCCAGAATCCAGGCCAGCTTAATTTGTCAAAATCAAAAATTACACCAAAAGTACGCTTTCATTTTACTCACACCCCGCTTTTTGCCAGGTTATCACCAGTTGCTGGTTATCAAAACTGGCAAATACAACTTACAGTGCCGTTTGTGACCCATAGGATGAGCAAGAACCATTCATAAGGGAAAAATGCAAAATCATGAAAAAAAAACACACAAACATTTCATTTCAAAGAAGTCATAATAAAACCCATCTCTTTGCAACATACTACTAACATAGCGCATAACAGAGTAAATCTCAACTGTTAACCAACCATCCTCATTGTAAAACATGCTAACCCGCTTTCATAGAGACTGTAAAACTTTTTCACAGACACACTGCATTCCTTGCACCAGCCTTTCCATGTGGCCCCTTCAGACCCCCTGCCCTCAAGGCCCTGAGAGCCTGCGGCCCCTCATGGCCCTGGGAGCCTGCGCCCCTTCACAGCCCTGGGAGCCTGCGAGCCCCACATGGTCCCCCCCTCTCCAAAGCCCCTGAGGGCCTGCTTTTTTTTTTTTTTGTCTTTAGGGCTGGTCAAGAATGCACTACTCAAAAACAAAAACCTTCATGTAACCCATCTAATGTGCAAGCTTGAAATTCTGCTAATCAGAGAAGCTTTTTCACCAAGCAGTCCTTGCTCCATCTGTTCACTTACTTACTCCTAAACCCCCTTCTCACTGACCTTAAGGTCAAATTCTGCCAGGCCTACCGTGTGGGCCCTATATCCTATTTCCTCCCTTAAACTTACAAGACCAGAAACCATTCCCCACTCATTCTAAGCTACAAGATCAACCCTGTTGAAAAACACATGTTATATAAATGACTTCTTTCAGGAATAAAATGCATTTAGTAAAACATTTACTGTGAACAATTTGCAGAACATAACAACATAGCATACCAGCATTATCTTAAATGTTTGCTACCAGCCTATACAATTGCACTCAGTTATCAGCTCCACAAAGATAAAAGACAGAGTAGGCCCTGCCGAAATTTGAATTATCAATCCTGATATTAAACATAAACCTCTACACCGGGCACAGTAGCTCACTGAGCTATGAAGAACAACCTCAAATAATAACAACCCACACGTTTTGTAATAGATACAAACATGCATTCTCTGAAAGCCAGAAACACTGCAAGGCTATGGTAAATGACTAGAATGCTTTTTAAAAGGTCCAGTTTAACCTATTTTCGACTTTTGAGTTTGGGGCACTTAAAATTGAAAATCCTACACTTGCATTACATATTAATCATCCTTAGAATGTGCTTTACATGTTGCAAGGAGCAAACATGAGGCATAGGCATGTAATGCCTTAGAAAAATGAGCCTTTACGCCTGCGTCAAGTAAAACCCTAACATGCAAATATCCTAATTAGTCAGTCACACATTAATTTAATCAAGTTTTAATTTTAGGAGGTCATAGTATGAGTATTAAGCTTTCTAAATATCTAAAAACGATTTTGAAAAACACATATTTTTTTCAAATAATTTTTTCATGTTTAATAATTTATTTATTGTTTATTTTATTCAAACCCATTCGGAATTACTAAAACCGCATTTAAAAACCAAACTGCATCTTTTGCCTAACAGTGTAGATGTAATCATGTATGAGCCTATGCGCAAAAAGCCTAAGTTAGAACAAGACATATTTTCGCGC
Source organism: Lissotriton vulgaris (assembly GCF_964263255.1). Taxonomy (NCBI): domain Eukaryota; kingdom Metazoa; phylum Chordata; class Amphibia; order Caudata; family Salamandridae; genus Lissotriton; species Lissotriton vulgaris. The sequence continues at coordinate 1,372,113,301 of NC_141691.1, forward strand.
CAGAATTTAAAAGAGAACATTTGAGCCACAAACCCAGAAATATACCCCTATTTCTTTTTACTTGTTTTACTCGTTTTAGGAAATGATCAAAAACCCCAATTGAAATGCCATCCTGTAATACAAAATAATGCAACTTACTTTTGTAACCCTTTAAAACACTTATTCTGAGTTGCTAAATTCAGCCCGTGTTAAACTACCTTCTAATCTCTGGCTGAATCAACATTCCAATGTTTTATGGCCTGTAAAAAAAACACCATCTGCCGGTCTCAAGGCAGGAAGGCAGGAAATGACCTGCACGAAGCTGACCCTAGAGCTTTCAGGAAACAGACATTTTTAGAAACCTGTGTGCCACAAAATACATTTAAACTTAGCAAAAATTCACTTGTAGCTGAAACTTTAACATTTTACATGTATGAAAATGCATGTAAGTAAAGGAAGGCTTCAAATTCGTTTTTCCCCACAGAACCCACAATTTAATTTTCAGGCCTTTCATATTCCCAGTAAATGTAAATTTTCAACTCTATCTAATTTAAGCATTTAACATTTTGCTCAGATGTGCCTTGTTTAGTCTAAAAAATTACGAGCAGCATATAACTATTTTGGCAAGTAACATGGCAGATTACTGCATTCTTATTTAGTTTCCACCTAATATCAATTAATCCAACATTTTTCTTAACAGACTGAAAAACATCAAGAAATCCACAATCACACATTGAGCTCATTTCACACAGAAACAGAAACATTTTCAAACATGCAGGACACACAATACAGCGCTTAAAGCATGTTTTTTCATAAATTTGCGCCAACGCTATTTACAAGCAGAAGTTACGCTAACAGGAAAAAAAAAAAAAGCCCACATTTTAACACACATTGAACCCACAGATCAACACATCGGACTGAAACAAAAACACGCCACAAACAGATCCTAAACCAAACCAATTGTAAATGCTAGTTGTACGTCATATTTACAAGGAGTGTTTGGCAATGATGTTTCAATTCACAATTTTTCTGACTGGCAGAGCACCAAAAATAGCTCTGCATTCCCCCATTTATAAAAGTGCGCAGAACAAAAGATCTTTACATGTATTATGGCCATATTTTAGTTCCGTGGGGATACAATATCACCAAGGAAGAAATATGTTTTCACACCTAAACCTATTTAGGTATCCCTTCTAAGGGAAGCCGGCTCACTTACTTCAAGTCACATTATGGTACCGTTCACAGAAGCAACACATTGTAACATGTGAGCTTAACCAAGGACAACAGGCATGCCAAAAATAGTGCAGAGTATACACTACTATCAAAGGTGGAGGAAATATCCTCGCATTACCTGCCTATATGAGTTGCAACACATACATATCAAATCAAATCACATCAAATCATATTCATATCATATTCTTCGAAGATCAAACGTAGTTCAAAGTAGACAAGTCTATCTCAAATTCAAAATGTGCCACAGTAAGCGTTACAAAGGCATTCAAAACTTAGAACAGGCGCCGCAAAATTACTTTTACCAAACATAAGCTGTCCAAATTCTAACTGCCAGGTCTTATCTAACAGTCTATCTTTTTATGTTACATTTTAATACTCACGCCAAAAGTGTTCTCAGTCAGGAGGGTGACATCCTTGGGAGGACCAAAGATCAGGAGAGGCAGAAAACACACACGAGCTGCAGACACAAGGAATCACCAGAGGCGCGCCGTGCACAGCTACCTTCTTGCAGAACCCAGTCCCATGCTGCTCAGCAGTTTTCTGCCTCCTGGCAAGTTGATCACTCCTCCAGATTGTCACCTCTCTGATGAGTCCCATCTGGGGTGCCAATTGTGGAATTCAAGAACCTTGGAGTCCTTTAAAAGTAATAAAAGGCTGGCACAGAATTCTGAAATATCAAAGGACAGTTTATTACATGAAGTGAGGCTGCGTCCCCCAAAAGCCATGGCAATTGAATGAGGCAGTCTGAGGAAGTCAGAAGGCTGATGCCTTATATACATTTCAGACTTACACAGTAAGCATACATAAAAGGGGGCAGTCTTAGCTCCTGCAAGCACACAAAGAATACCATTTAAGGACATATGGAACCAAGTGGGAGGAGCTAACAGTTTCAGAACGTAGTGAACACATTCCTATGTAAAACTTAATCAGTAACAGATGCAGACTCTACCAGGCATTTCTGAGCATGCGTGGAAGTGGAGGAGGCTAAATATATCCTGTTACTAGGCAGACTTCAAGTGCAGTTAAAAGGAAGGTAGGACAATGCACAAAGTGAGCACATGGCAGCACATGGTAGCCAAGATGGCCTCCAGAAACTAAAATGGCTTCTAAAAAACGGGTAAGATAACTTCTAAATGCGAAATGGCTTCTGCTAACGCTAACCCATTTATGCTAATTTACAACAACAACATCGGCCGCTGGCTGGGAGCGCCAGCTTGATGCTCCAGCCCGACTATTCTTGATGACAACAGGATATTTGCACTACAGCAATGACCACCCATGATGCCTGGCCAGCTCTTCATGCTACATCGACAATCCTCTGCAACGCTTCCCTGCTCACTCCACTGCATATGGGACTCTTTGCGCTGGACGGAGACAGTAACTTCTCAGCAGGACTAACCTGGTTCCTGTGTGCGACCTGTGCTCCATCGTGGTCAGCCTGAAGTTGTGAATTCTCCTGGTCTCGCATGACCAGATAACCACAAGTGGTGCTGTGGGCTTTTTGGCGCTATTTTCACTTAAATCTATAAAATCTCATATTTCTGGTTGTACTGATTGTATTTTTGTCATGTTGGTCTTGATTTATTTATTGCATCTTACACTACCTTTCTAAACTGATTTGGGTTTTTTTGTTTTGTGTTTTCACTTTATTACTGTTTGAAGTGCTGCATAAATACTTTACACGGTGCCTCAAAGTTAAGCCTGACTGTTCTGTGCCAAGCTGCCAGAGGGTTGAGCACAGGTTAATTTGGGGTTTGTGTGTGCCTCACCCTGACAAGGACTATAGTTGCTGCTTGAGTAGAGTTTCACCACTCTCAACCAGTAACAACATTTCTTTCAGTCTGCATTAATAATTTCTCTGTCAGTTATGAGGAATTGAATTAGCCAGGCCTAAAATGAAAGACTACTCCATTTATGTGTCTATGGCCCACAGACTGAGTTTAATGGCAACCAGAGCAGTGCTTAATTTGAGCCAGTGGTTTCCGGTGCTCAGCACAGGCACTTTAATTGGTCCAGGTGCTCGGCACCAGCAGTTAATTGTCGACCCCAAACTTAGGACAGTCTGCCACATGGTGACACTGCTCATCTAATTTAGAGATGAGAAGAACAACGGTTTCCTATGAATAAACTATAGATAAAATGACTAATAATTCCCTTCCCAACCATTCCTTTACCTTTGGGGACCTGCAATCATCTGAACTGTCACACTTGTAGGGGAGAGAGATGGTTAGTATTTGTTTTGGCAGCGATGACATGGGCGATGGGTGGTGCAAGTCGCAGTCGCCTCCTGGTCAGGACACGGACAATTATTATTTTACAAATTAAGCACTGGACCAGAGGGGAGATCCTGGACCTGGAATTACTTATTCTGGCTAGTATGTCTCCGTGAGTTAAGGGGGATTGCAAGTTAACCTCCCCTGATAAAGCAATAACTCCCACTGGCAGCTGTAGGAGGAGACATTTTATAATGATGCCATTTTCCGCGCTGTCAGGACTTAGGTTGTCAGTGTGGGGGGTTTTGTTGGCGTTTAGAGCAAATGGAATAACTCAAAATATGTCCCAGTTAATGCATGTTTTGCAAATTTTTTGTTTCTAAGCTGTGCTGTCAAAATAACATGCATTAACTGGGGGACATTTTGAATTATTGTAGGTGCTCCAAAATCCGGAATGAAGCACACAGACAACTTCTGCACTGGAGCATCACAGAAAAATCCATCTTTAAATGATTCTTAGTTCTTTATGACAACTTCTGGAGAGTTTAACTTAGATATGTTTCACCTGCTTATAGTAGATATATGTTGGGTGAAAGCCTCTGAGGGTTAAAGAGGCTGGGGCTTCTTGGGGGAGAGCACTGACTGATCCACCTGTAGCACAGGAGGAGGCAGGTTGGGGACAGGCTGTGCCTCTGCTCGCAACCCCTGACCCTTTCCCAACTGTGTGATTTTTTGTGTGGACACCTGAACCTGGTAAAACTGTGCCCTTCGTTCACAGACCTGGTAATTTTGGGTGAGGAAACAACCATTGGCCTAGATGCGGACTATAAATGTGCCTACTGAAAACACTAATAAAAATATGCACATTAGAGGTATCAGTTGACGGAAATGCAAAGTCGGCTAGTTTTCGGAGACTATCACAGGTAAACCACATAGAGCAAACAAAGAGAAATGGGCAGAAAGCAGAACAACGTGTCATTTTTTCTATAATGTGTGGGCGTTTGCTTCTTTGTATGAGACATGTTTGAGTGAATCTTGAAGTTTAAAAAACAGAAAAGGCATAAGAATATACACTTGTCTGGCAACTACTAAGAGCAAGATGCTGCTGTCCTCTTCACACTGAGAAACAATGGCAAACCCAAGGGAAAGTATTCAAGTGGTAATGTAGAAATGTAATGTGGAGGTAAAACACGAGCCAACATGAAAACAAAAAAGCTTTTTGTCAAATGCAGCAAAAAAAATTTGAGCGACAGATGGAGAATGATAGGGTAGCATGCCAGGAGGACATAACTGGTTATGTCATTTTAATACATGAAGGGAACGTTGAATGGCTTTGGGAATTTTGTGTTCCTGAGTCAATTAATGTTGCTTCTCCTTTCATATTGCCAAATAAATGCTACAGTATTTTTCAATGGACCAAGCTGTTTTTACTTTTGTGGCACATTGGAAAGCTGGGTCAATGTCATTACCTTAGGCATGCTTGTTTTCACATTTTGTTCATACAGAGTCTGAAGTCACTATACTCCCAGGCTCCAGATCTGATGGAGGGCGATGCGTTAATACAAATGATAGCCACTGGATAACTGATAGAGAGAAAGAGAGAGAGCGAGAGAGAGAGAGAGAGAGAGAGAGAGAGAGAGAGAGAGAGAGAGAGGAAAGGAAAGGTAGGAAGACGAAAAGGAAAATTACAGTGGGTACAATGCATAATGAGGATACAACGAGTAAGGATATGTACAACGCATCATTCACAAACATACTTAACTGGTGGTAATAACCTTCTACCCGCCCTGCTGGTGACATCGTTGGGACCAATGTCAAGTGTGGGTGAGGGAGGTAACATTCTACTCGTTCTACCCGCACTTGTGGTACACGGCCCTCTGCTGGTGGGAGAGGCCTTGGTTAGCCCTTGAGTGGAATGCCCAGGCGTGTTATGGGTGTGAAATTCGCAGTCCATTTCCTCGTCTGACAATCCAGTGAACGCACCACCCAAGGCATGAGTAAGGGTTTGAGTATTGCAGTTGTGGTCAACCTGGGTGTCTTTGCAACGTGAAAGGGCTGAGAAGTGCCACACCCTGCCATCACTTAGAAAGGCTGAATTGCAGAACATTTTGCGAACAGAAAGGGGCTGTGTGAATTTGTCATTTCCCTTTGCTGATGTGACCGCTCTTTTTAACCTTAACGGTGTCTTCAATTTCAAGCTTGACAGGTTTGCACCCATGCTTTAAATCATACCTTTCCTTGCAGCTGGCTTGTGCTACCTCGAGCTTACTCCTAACTTGCTCTGTAGACCAATTTACCCTTTTCGCTGCCTTGACCCAACCTACATTGTCCTTTGACAAGAGAGTTCTTCCTCGCATCAGCTCAAATGGCTATGGCCAGTAGTGACACATGGTGTGATGCTGTATGTCCAAAACACTTACAGTAAGGGGGACCCGTGGGCAGTTTAATGACCAGCTCCGAATACAAGCCCAACTAACAGTATTCACAACAGAGTACCAGAGGGTCAGTAATAAGACAGGCTATTTAAAGAAGACAGAACAGGTGTAGCGCTCCCACTGTCCATATGATTACGGGGCAAATGCTAAAAGATATATATATATCTATCTAAGCCAGATCAAGATCAGTATCTGGTCTCTGGCTCCCATCAGTCACCACTCGGAACCGCCCTTCATCATTTGGGGCCCCGAGGACCAACACTGTACCAGATCTTGGTATATTAACAGAAAGAGAGGATTTTCCTGTTAGTCTGTATGTGTTGGTGTTATGGTTGAAACCATATGTGTTGGTGGAGTAACTGATAGGGTTGGAGAGAAATCTAAAGTGCAGTGCAAGAAAAAACCAGAAAAAGAATCAGAGTGAATAAAATTGGTTTAAGGAGCAAAAAATAATTTAATGGGGTATAACTCCTAGCACCAATGTTAAAAAATAGCTCAGACAGGGTGAATTTATAACCTGTCTAGTGGTGTGACGTGGTCGACATGTTTCAGCAAACCTGGCTATTAGCCTTGCTTTCTTCAGGACCTATTAATTACAGCTACTGCAAACAAAGAAACCCAACGTGACAAGTAAGTAAAAAGGTAAAATGTAGTGTAGGAACGATACAGAAAAGTCACCTGAACCTCCAGGTTGTGTCTGTTCCAGACTTCTTCATACACTCAGCGGTGGGCTGAAATAAAAAGCATGGCGTGAGCTAATCCCCCCATACCTGTCTTCAACAAACCTATCTGATATACCTTGTGCACTTTATCCACATAGGTGTAGTCCAAAACTTTGACTCTGAACAGGCACACTGACCAATTTTTAGTAAAAACGTGAAAAATGAAACATTTCAAGTCTCACAGGGTACCCCTTACCTGATTAGTAAGAAGTATACACCTCACCTCGCCTGGCTGATGCTGTATGCCCACACGGTTGGAGAACCGGGCCTTATGGGCCGGGCGGCGCAGGGCACGCCTTAATCCCCGGGTTCACCTGCCTTGTTACTAACAGAGACACGAGACACTCCGTTGAGCGTGGAAGCCAGGTTTATTAGCTGAAGCTAAGCACAGTTGTCCTAGAAGTACATGCAGAGTCTAAGTTCAAAGGAGACTGCTACTTCAGTCCATGGCGTACAATCTCTTATACTAAACACATTTACAATATCCCACACCCAGCACACACAAAACGAAGCAATAGAAAAAGTTGGAAAACAAGCTATCAGGTATCCCAGTATACGCCTCTTTCTCGGACCTCGTGTGTCACCCCACCCCAACAAATTAATCAGTGATGGTTTTCACAATCCCCTCTCGCAGGTGGCAGGACATGCTGATGTGTCTCAAAGGATAGTTGTGTAATAGGAGCATACAAGGAGGAGGCCAATCGGAGAAGATAGTATAAGGGAAGAATAGGAGAGGGCAAATAGTCGGCTGAGACAGGGATCAATCGAACCAGACATAGATTAACAAACTCGGCCAGACCCTGACATCGGGTTTCATGAACAAGGACAATAGAGTTAATTTTTAACTGAAAGAACACGTAGCAGCTGGAAAAGCAAAAGCATCGCGTTCGCCGTGCCGCCTGAGTGAGGGCAACACAAAATGGCGCCAGGACACAAAATGGCAGCTAGATACGGGACGAAATCTGAAATCGCAGCACCTCACGGTTTTAAGTGTTTCCTGTTTCCATTCCCGTTTATTGCTATTAGCCAGTTGTACAATTCCTTTTATGACTCTGTTGAATCTCTCCACCAGTCCGTTACCCGCGGGGTGGTATACAAAGGTGGTTTTTTGACAGATTTTGTTTCTCTGAATGTAGCTCTTGAAAGTGTCTGACATGAACTGAGGCCTGTTGTCACTGACAATGGTTTTGGGTAGCCCCTCACCTGTGAACACTTCGTCTAGATATTTTACAACGCTTAAGGAATCTGTCTGAGTAACAAATTTGACCTCAGGCCATTTTGAGAAATGGTCGATAAGGACAATAAAGTACACCTGTTCCCCATTTTCCATTATGGGCCCCATAATGTCTACTCCCACCCTCTCCCACAACATGGATGGGCAGGGAATGGGTTGTAATGGGGGTCTAAAAGTAATCTGTGATTTGTCCGAATTAAGGCATAAGGTGCAGTCCCTAACCGCTAGACTTACACCGGGCCACCTATAACTGTTCTTGATTCTATTCTTTGTCTTTGCGATGCCTAGATGCCCTTCATGGCAGATCTTGAGTATTTTCCTTATAAGCGTATTAGTCGGGACAACTTCCCCCCCTTAACAGTAACCCATTTTCATGGGAAAGTTCATGTCTCACCTCCCAGAAATGTTTCAATCTTTCTGGCAAGGTGTTCTTGGTACTCTATCCCTTTGTCATCATATCAATCACTTCACACAATTCTTTATCCTTGTTTTGTTCTGAAATCCATTCACCTAGAGAGATTCCCTCTATTTCCTCTTTTATATTGGTGATACATAGTGCATCACTTTTGTCACACTTCTCATGCTCTGGTATGGGCATGCAGCTTAAAAAGTCCTCAACTACATTCTTTACCCCAGGGACATATTCTACAACATAATTGTAATCAAACAATCGTACCGATAGCCTTGTAAGCCTAGGCGACGCTGCGTACAACCCCTTGGTGGTTAAGACTTTTGTCAGTGGCTAATGGTCACTGCGTAGAATAACCTTGCCGCCCCAGACAAACTGCCTGAAGTACTCAAGGCCCCCGACGCATGCCAGTGCCTCACATTCGATGACTGAGAATTTTTCCTCACTCGGAGTCAGGGAGCGTGAGGCAAAGGCTATGGTAGACTCTTGTCCTTTAGCATCTCTTTGGGTTAAAACAGCACCCAGTCCCCTGCAACTCTCATCAGTTGTGATAATGTTGTCGAGTTGAGGGTCAAAACCCTGCAATGGTACAGTTGAACACATTTCTTTTTTTAAAGAATTTAAAGTGTCCTGACAATCTTTATCCCACATGAATTTGTTCTTCCATTTTAACAATTGTCTAAGGGAATAGGTTTTGTGAGAGAAATTCTTTATGAATTTTGCGTGGAATTCTACCAGTCCTAGGAAGGCTCTTAGCTCCTCCTTGTTCTTTGGCACTGGTGCGTAGTTGATGGCCTTCAACAGTTCCTTCTTCGGAAATATACCATCACCTGTTATTTCATGCCCCAAAATAGTTAACCTTGTGGCAAGCGAACCTGCACTTTTTGTATTCCGCTGTCAAACCCTTTGCTACAAGTATGCCAAGAACATGGTTTACTTTGTCGTCATGCTCCTGCCTAGATTTTCCCATGACAAGAATGTCATCTTGAAGCAACAACAAATCTGGGATGCCCTCAAAAATGTTTTGCATTAGTCTCTGAAACATTGCTGCTGCAGAGGCCAAACCGAAGGGGACTCTATTGAACTGGTAACATCCGAAAGGCGTTACGAACGTGGTAAGTTTCTTGCTCTCCCGATGCAGTGGGACCTGGTGATAGGCGGATTTCAAGTCTATTGTCGAAAAGCATTTCACACCTTTTGTTTTTGCAAGCATCTCATTGATCCTTGGCAGTGGGTATTGTTCAAACACCATGTTGAGTTTAAGATCGCGCAAATCGATGCATAGTCTCAAACTGCCGTTAGGCCGTTTAGCCACAACCAATGGTGCCACCCATTTGGACGCCTCAACGTGTTTTATAATTCCATCTTGAAGAAGCTTGTAAAGCTGTGCCTTCCCTTCCTCTTTCACAGAAAATGGCAAGTTACATGCTTTATGCACTGCTGGGACTGCACTTGACTTGAATTTTATGTTTGTATCTCTTAAGTGTGCCAATTTCTCCATTGAAGACACTGGGAAATGTATTTGACAAGGACTTGCTTTAGTCTTTGCTGTCATGCACAACCAGGACTGGATCTGACCTACTGGGTTAGATCCCCTTGGTCCACCCATCCCAACACAGAGGGTCCACACATTGACTTTGCTGCTTGCCTCCCTTCCCTTGAAGGCGAAATTTAATTTTCTGAATCCACAAACCTCAATGGCATCCCCTGTGAACGTTTTAATTGAGATGGCCCTTGACTCTTCCAGGTAGGTCGCTCCCCCTCCGCACAGCACCGCCTGTGCCCGTTCTCTCCCTCGTTGCCCTTGTGTCTCTCTGCCCAGTTTTTCCTTCTGCTCCCCTCGTGGCTCCCGTGTCTCTCTGCCCGTTTTGCCTTCTGTTGCTTAGCTGTCCATACAATTCTGTGACCTTTCTGCCTTTTCTTGGGACCTTTCTGCCTCTGTGCCACTCGTTTTCCCCCGTTTTTTTGTGAGCTTTCTGCCCTTTCTTGTGAGCTTTCTGCCTCTGTGTCACTCGTTTCCCCCGGTTTTTGTGACCTTTATGCCCTTTCCTGGGACCTTTAAGCCTCAGTGCCACTCGTTTCCCCCTGTTGTTTCTGACTTTCCTGCCCTTTCTTGGGACCTTTCTGCCTCTGTGCCACTCGTTTCCCCCCGTTTTTTGTGACCTTTTCTGCCCTTTCTTGAGACCTTTGTTCCTTTGTGCCACTCGTTTTCCCCCGTTTTTTGTGACCTTTTCTGCACTTTCTTGGGACCTTTCTGCCTCTGTGCCACTCACTTCCCCCTGTTTTTTGTGACCTTTTCTGCCCTTTCTTGGAACCTTTCTGCCTCTGTGCCACTCGTTTCCCCCTGTATTCTGGGGACCTTTTGCCTTCTGTTTCCTTCTTCGCCTCTCGCCGCTGCGTCCCCTGTGGCCTGCCTCTGTGACTGCCCATTCGCTACCCCACCTCCTGACTCCCAGCTGCTCCTCCTTCCCACCTCCCCATATAGGCCGGCCGCTGCGCGGTGAGGAGAGCGACCCTTGACCCTTTCAAGTAGGTTGTTCCCCCTCCGCACAGAACCGCCTGTGCCCGTTCTCTCCCTCGCTGCCCCCGTGTCTCTCTGCCCGGTTTTTTCTTCTGCTCTCCTCATGGCCTCCGTGTCTCTCTGCCTGTTTGCCTTCTGTTGCTTAGCTGCCCCAACATTTCTGTGACCTTTCTGCCCTTTTTTGGGACCTCTCTGCCTCCTGTGCCACTCGATTCCCCCCCGTTTTCTGGTGACCTTTCTGCCCTTTCTTGTGAGCTTTCTGCCTCTGTGCCACTCTTTTCCCCCATTTTTTTGGGACCTTTCTGCCCTTTTTTGGGACCTTTCTGCCTCTGTGCCACTCGTTTCCCCCCGTTTTTGTGACCTCTCTGCCCTTTCTTGTGACTTTTCTGCCTCTGTTCCACTCATTTCCCCCCGTTTTTTGTGACCTTTTCTGCCCTTTCTTGTGACCTTTGTGCCTCTATGGCAATCGTTTCCCCCGTGCTCGCAGTCCGGTCGCTCCCACGCTGCTGCTCGTCACCTGAGTACATGGATTTATTCCCCCCCTGCCTAGTTCCTGCCTCCCTCTGCCCGCCGATCCCGATCCGGCCCTTTCCTGCCGCTGCTTCCCTATGGCCCGCCCCCTTGCCTACCCATTTGCCTCCCCGATCCCGCCTCCCAGCTGCTCCTCCCTCCAAAGCCACCTCATATGCAGGCCGAGAAGTGGCCGCATAGCGGCCGCACCGCTGAAGCACCAAAAGCGTGCCTAAGGCAAGCCAGACTGCGCCCGTTCACGCCTGGACCGCAACCAGCGCCAGAATCCCTGGACCCCACCAAATCCACAACACCAGAATCCACTACGACGCCAGCACCCTCCACACACTCAATGCCAGCCAAAACCACACCTGCTTCCAGGCCGCCCCGAAACAGACCCACGGACCCTTCTCCTGCCACACCTGCAGCTTCACCGGTGACAGAACCACCAAACCTTCAAGGGCTGGATCCAACCACCTCCGCTGCATACTCCTCAACACCCGCTCCGCACGCAAACACGCCATCGAGCTCTGGGATCTGCTCGACACATCCACCCCAGCCGTGGACTTCCTGACCGAGACATGGTGGAACGACTCCTCGGCGCCCGACATCACCATAGTCATCCCAGATGGCTACAAGATCACCCGCAGGGATCGCGCCAACGGAACGCAACGGAATCAGAGGAGGAATAGCCATCGACCACAAGTCCACCCTCAAGGTCGCCACCCACGCAGATGACACCCTCAACACCGCCGAACACATGTACTTCCGGATCCACAACGAGTCCAACAACTCCCTCAGAGGAACACTCATCTACAAACCCCCTGGACCCCGGGCTCAGTTCAGCAACTCCATCACTGACCTCGCCAGCACCCACGCACTCACCTCCCCGGACTACATCCTCCTCGGGGACCTGAACTTCCACCTCGAGAACAACAACAACGGCAACTCCGCCACCCTGATCGACAACCTCACCAACCTCGGCTTCAGACAACTAGTGGCTGCACCCTCCCACGCCGCCAGCCACACGCTTAATCCCATCTTCTCTACAGGCTCCCAAGTCGCCTTCGACCACTCCACTGAACTCTACTGGACCGACGACCGCTGCATCCATTTCACCTTCAAGGAACCAACCACGCACCACCGTACTCAACAGCTGCCTCCTCGCTGCTGGAGCAAAGTCACAGAAGATCAGCTGATCACCTCCCTCACCAAGAACCCACCCACCGACCCCACCAACCCAGACAGTGGATCAACCACTGCGCCAACACCCTCGCCCCGCTCAAGAAACCTTCTGTGATGTTTTTTGGCACTTCTATCTCTCTGGAAGTTGAAACTGAATTACTAGTCACTCAATTAAAATGTCACAAAGGATGGGCTTTTATTCACCAACAGCAGTCACGACAGTTTGAGTGTCTCACAACACAACTTGTAATAAGTTCTACACAAGCAAGGCACACTGTTCTTTAGTGGAAAGTTGTCTTCTTATCTTCTGGCTTTCCTCCTCCCGTACGGTGAACTGGACTGGTGCTTCCCAAAAGGCAAACAGAAACAAAAGGGACACCACTGTCACTGTCAGTTTGCTAAACTTATATCTTTCTAATGTGCTTCCCATCACCAACAAACTTGGGACACCGAAGTTAGTGTACTAGAGTTAGAGGCAGATGCAGGGTAAGGAACGTGAGGTGTTTCGTGGGGCTAACATTCATGCAGAACCCGGTGCTCTTATTTGTGCCACAGTCCCAATAACCGAAGAACAACTAGGGGTTGGCTCTAATCAGTATGGCTGAGCCATAATCATAAACAACGAGAAGAGGTTGCCAGTACTGATAACAAAGGATAATTTACATATGTTACAATTCGTTTTACCTGCCACCCGGACCGTGTATACCAAAATCCAGTCCGTGTTTCAGGCTGCTAGCCTGGTCCCAGTGTGGGCGTATCCGATCACCTGACCAGCATATATAGGCTGATTAGCTTGGCCCCGGCCAGCTAATGCGCATGAGCCAGTGTGTAGCGCCCATTCAAACGCCGTCGTTCCAAGGTCTGATCCAGCGATTTCGCTGTAAGTATTACAAGGTCGACTCCCTCCCTGTGATTTATTGCCGCCCGTCTTTATTTTTAAACTAATATTCTTCCCGTTTCCCTGTTTCAGTAATTATCTTCAAACGCTTACAGCGTGCATCGCCGATATGTCGGTAAGACGTCTGGAACTTTTTTAGATTAGTTTCCCCTTTGAGGACACTATCCACTAGTAATCGGAATCCTATGTTGTTTCAGGCCGCCTGAATTCCATTGTACTAGCGAGCCGCTCCCCGCGGACTACGCCCTTCACGACCTATCACGGTAAGCCGCCTTGTTTAATAGTATCGATTTGTAAAAGAACTGGCGGCCGTAATTTCGTTCATTTTTATGGGCTCTTGCTGGTTCGTTTTCAGACCAACATAGTATCTATTGACTGAGACAGCCGACCTTCTTATTGAATATTCCACTGGATTCTTAGTGTTTCCGGTAAGAAATTTTAATAGTCTCACTCAGCTACTCTCGCATTTTTGTTGCGGTCCTCGCATACTGAAGTCTCCTCTCTTTTTTTAAATAGACCTTGTGCCATTATCCATAACTCCACGGCGGCGTACACTGAAATCATGGTCTAATTGTATTAGGTGAGAGTTCCTTTGACATTGTAGAACCACCCGTTTCCCACTATGTCGGAACCCGTTCTGATCATCCGTATGTTCTCTACCCCACAGGTAAAACGTCTGTCATTTTCCGCGCTCTGGCTCAAATTTAAATAAAGCTTCCTTGCCGAATAAACAAGGTAGGAAACATCGAGCCTTCCAACTTCCACCCGTCTGCCACTTTAATCAGTTCTCCATCTGACTCTGTTGTTTGTTACGACTGTTCCAGATTCATCCTTCCAGCTAAGGTGTTGAGGCTTCCCTTACACGTTTTGAACATCTGCTTTTTGGTAAGCCTGTGGAGGAGAGGGTGTAATCTGAGAGAGGAATCTGATGTTGATCGATTGAATGTGGTCTATAAACTTTTTCTTACTTCCCAGATTTTCATAACTTTCCCTCCTCCCCGTTTTTAGAGACGACCAAGGCCCTGAAGAGAATCCCCAGCAACCAGCGGGATTCAAAACGAGTAGGCCCCAGCCATACCGCTGTCTGCAAGAGTGATAAGCTCATCAAAAAGTTCCTCTGTTGCTTATCACTATTCTTTGTACATTACCTTTCATTTAACAATCAACAAAATATTATGAAATTTTCTAACTTGACATAGGAATGTACTCTTTGTTTGAATAACTTCCAAGTGACTTCATTTTCCAATTGTTTTGCAGACTTTGGCTTTTCTCTCTCATTTCCCCTTGTTTTTGTGCTTGTCATTACACTGTAAATATTGTACGTTTTGCACTCTTTTAGTCTTTGTAGCCATCATACCCCCTACCCCTCATGAATGGTTGTTTGTTGTATGCCTGTGACATGTTTGATATGGTGAATGATTTCCAAATTACAGTCTGTACCTAGCATGTATTAGCTGTTTGTGTTTTTTGAATAAGCATTTTATAAACAATTTTTCTTTGCTGACAAAAGTTAAAAAGAATAATAAAAGCTACTAACGAGCTCCCGGTCTTGAATGGTATTTTCAGGTGCTGTGTTGTAACATATGTAAATTATCCTTCGTTATCAGTACTGGCAACCTCTTCTCGTTGTTTACAGACCCAATAAGCCCTTTTCTGCCAAGCTCCTCCTCCACCCTTCCCTCCACGTCACTTGCCTGGGGCTACGATCCCCTTGGACCGTAGCAATGGGTATCTCAGTGTCCTGTTGCCTGGAAGGACTACCAGATACGAGCGCAGTGATTGTTGGGGAATCCTCCCTCAGATTCTTTGAGCTGCTCTCTCCGCTCCTTCCGTCGGACTCCTCCAGGCCTCGGGATTCCTCACCGGTCTTCAGCTTCTCGCCGTCCACTCCGGTCTGCTGTTCTGCTTCTTCCCGTGTCTCTCCCCAATTAGCCCATCCCCACCAACTGTCCCAACCGTCGTTCTCCTCTTTTAGTGATGTCTCTTTTGCCTCATCCTGCGAGACTAGACCGCTCACCTTCCCTTTGGAGGGCGCCCAGTCGGGCGCCATCTTGGAAATCTCCGCTCCCTTGGTCGTATACCCGTCCATTTCACACCCTCCAGCAGCCACGCCAACAAGAGAGCCACCTGGTTCACTGACGAGTTCGAGACCTCTAAACACGCATGCCGGGAACTGGAGAATACATGGCTCCATGAACACACACCAGACAACTACGCAGCCTACAAGGACACCAGCCGCAGACACTACCACCTCATCAGATTAGCCAAGAGATCCTCCTTCAAAGACCGCTTGGATAACAACACACATGACAGCAAAGAAGTCTTCAGCATCGTAAAGGAACTCTCTAACCCCAGCACCAACGGCAACGACATCCCGCCCTCACTAGAACTGTGTGACTCACTAGCCATCTTCTTCCACCGCAAGATTGCTGACATCCACGACAGCTTCAACACCACGACCGCCCCGACTACACCAGACTCCACCAGACTCCACCTCCCCTGTGAACACCACCAGCACCAACCGCCTGAACACCTGGTCGAACATCAAAGACCATGAGACACGCAAGGTCATGAACTCCATCCACTCAGGATCTCCGTCTGACCTGTGCCCACACCACGTATTCAACAAAGCAAAAGCAGCCATCGCACCCCAACTACGAAAGGTCATCAACATCTCCTTCGAAACAGTGACATTCCCAGGATAGCTGGAAGCATGCCAAAATCAACGCCCTCCTCATGACGCCCAAAGCAGACCCTAAAGACCTCAAGAACCTCCGGCCCATCACCCTGCTCCCGGCAAAGGTCATCGAGAAAATCATCAACATGCAACTGGCCCGCCACCTCAAAGACAACAACATCTTGGACCCGTCCCAGTCCGTATTCAGACGAAACCACCGCACAGAGACAGCCCTCTTCGCCGCCACAGACGACATCAGGTGCCAACTAGACAACGGCAAAACATCAGCCCTCATCCTCCTGGAATTGTCAGCCGCCTTCGCCACGGTCTGCCATCGCACTCTAAAGACACGCCTCCTAGAAGCCAGAATCCAAGAGAAGGCTCTTGACTGGACCACGCCCTTCCTCTCTGGCAGAACCCAGAGTGCCTGCCTCCCATCCTTTCGATCTGAAGCTACCCACATCATCTGTGGCGTCCCCCAGGGCTCATCCCTCAGCCCAACGCTGTTCAATGTCTACATGGTCCCCCTCGCACAAGTGGCCCGCCATCACGACCTCAGCATCATCTCCTACGCTGACAACACCCAGCTTATCCTCTCCTTCACCAAGGACCCGCACAACGCCAAAACCAACCTCCACGAGGAAATGAAGGCCGTCGCCAACTGGATGAGGAGCAGCCGTCTGAAGCTGAACTCGGACAAGACGGAGGTTCTCATCCTCGGACCCGCCCCCTCAGCCTGGGACAACTCCTGTTGGTCGACCACACTGGAAACAGCACCAACACCCACCGACCATGCACGCAATCTAGGATTAATCTTAGACTCCTCGATCTCCATGTCTAAGCAGGTCAATGCCGTCTCCCCCTCCTGCTGCAACACCCTTCGCATGCTCCGCAGGATCTACAAGTGGATCCCAACCAAAACAATAAGAACTGTGACACATGCCCTCGTCAGCAGCAGAATGGACTACGGCAACGCACTCTACAGAGGAATCCCAGCCAAACACCTATGACGACTACAACGCATCCAAAACACCTCTGTCTGACTGATTGTCAATTTCCCCCACTGCAGCCACATCACCCCCCACCTGAGAGACCTACAGTGGCTCCCCGTCGACAAGAGAATCACCTTCAAGCTCCTCACCCATGCCCATAAAGCACTCCACAACACTGGACCAGTCTACCTGAACAGCAGACTAAGCTTCCACACCCCCACCCGCCAGCTCCTCTCCACAAGCCTCGCATACGCCGCTGTCCCCCCATCAAACGAATGACTTCCGGAGACAGATCCTTCTGCTACCTCGCCACCAAGACCTGGAACACCCTCCCTACCCACATACGGCAGACCCAAGACCTACTCGCCTTCAGAAGACTCCTCAAGACCTGGCTCTTCGAGCAGTAGCAGCACCCCCCTCTCCCCTCAGCGCCTTGGGACCCTCACGGGTAAGTAGCGCGCTTTACAAGTACTCTGATTGATTGATTGATTGATTGATTGATGTCACCTTTATCTAGCTGTTCCCCAAGTTGTTGTGCAAATTTCTCCTTCCATATGCCATTGTTCACAATTGATTACGGGGAACCTGAGTCCACCACAATACTAATCTCAACCCCACCTATCGTCATGTCACATACTGGTTTCTTTGTTCTGGACTTATTTGTCACATTGACACTTGAGACACACTCGTCATCGACATTTAACACAAACATGTTGATGTCCTCGTCATCAGATGTGTCTGGATTGGATGTTTCCTCATTAGTCACTATTTTTACTGAGCCGGTATTCCTTCTGTGCAGAAAAGGGGGTGGTGATGAACAGAGTGTCTGAATTAAGCAGACCACTCTTACCCAGTCCAAAGATCAGGGCTTGATCCATCACCGTTATTTATCTCACTGCACCATCCCAGCTCAGAACCTGGCTATATGCAAATCAGTCTGTCCCTGGCCCAGTGCATCATGGGAACAGGGCAGACTAAACTACCAAGCCAATTCTTTACCAGAAAGGAGACAAGCTACCGGGGACCGGTTTCTGGCATTTCAGCCGTCTTCGGCCAGGCTTGCTTGAATCCTGATGGTGCAGTGAGAAAGGGACTCGTGTCTGAGTATACCCTGCCAACCCTATAGTGGCCAAAAACGATTCAGAAAAGGGGGTGGTGATGAACAGAGTGTCTGAATTAAGCAGACCACTCTTACCCAGTCCAAAGATCAGGGCTTGATCCATCACCGTTATTTATCTCACTGCACCATCCCAGCTCAGAACCTGGCTATATGCAAATCAGTCTGTCCCTGGCCCAGTGCATCATGGGAACAGGGCAGACTAAACTACCAAGCCAATTCTTTACCAGAAAGGAGACAAGCTACCGGGGTATTTCTTCTGTGACACACCTTTTGGAAGTGTCCAACTACACCACAATATGTGCATTTCACACTCCGAGCAGGACACTTTTTGTCATCTGCCATGTGATTTGTGCTTCCGCACCTGTAACAACGCCGTCTGTTACTGTACTATATTCTTTCTGGCCTACATTTGTAATTTCTGTACGTTCTGTTCTGTTTAGTTATCTTTTTGGAGTCCGACACCCTGTTTACTGTATCTCCTTATTTTTTTCTTTGTTTTCAGAAATAACTGCTTTAGCACAGCGTCCAGTTAGTTCAGCCTTCTTCGCAATGTCAATTATATTTTGTAGTGGGTACTCACCCTTCGCCCACAAATTGTCTTGGATATTGCTATTGGACCCTTGTATCACTATCTGGTCCCTTATGAACTCATCATGTAAGTCCTCGAAGCGGCAGTTGAGGGCTAAGTTTATTAATGCTGACACATAGTCGTCTATTGACTCCTCCTTGCCTTGTTTTCTGTGGAAGAACCTGTACCTATCCACACCCACACAAACTGTGGGTTTATAATAGGCATTTAGGTCATCAATAGCATTTACAAATACATCTCCTTCACCTTCTCCTCTAGTCTTTTAATTTATGCTATTATATACGTTTATACCTCCAGCTCCCAAGCTATGTAGCAGAATTTTGTATTTTTTCTGCTATGAAATCATCATCATCGTCAAAATCTGATATATAGTTCATAAAATACTCCCTCCATTCCTCCTACTTGATTTCAGGTGCATCTTTACCAGGAAGGAATGCTTGTGGAGGTGTCAGGTTCCACAGTTACCCTGAAGCCATGCTGATATTGCAGCTGGTGTGGCTATTTGTTAAATGTTACAGGCTGTATGCTAATTACATTCCTTTCTGTGTCTTGGTTACTATATGAGTGGAACCTTGCTTTGCCTGCCACGACTGATTTGGAGGCTTGATCTGGGCACCCACGCTCCTCGGGACACAGAGACGCCGCATTCACGCCGCCACCCACCAGGAGAGTCATCCAGTCATTGCTCCTGCTGCACGGGACTACCACTCCCAGAGTCCCTAGCGGCACAGGTGGGGAAACACCCCAAACGCAACGCAAGTGCGCCGGGAGGCGCTCTTAATCAGGAATGGGCACCCGCAGTGCGGGAGTCCTTGGAACCTTGCTTTGCCTGCCCAGACTGACTCGGAGGCTTGATTTGGGCACCCACGCTCCTCAGGACACAGAAACGTCGCATTCACACCGCCTACGACCAAGAGAGTCATCCAGTCATTGCTCCTGCCGCACGGGACTACGACTCCCAGAGTCCCTAGCGGCACAGGTGGGGAAACGCCCCAAACGCAATGCATGTGCGCCGGGAGGCGCTCTTAATCAGAAAAGGGCTTCTGTGGCGCCGGACGCGCGCGGGCGTGCCCGGGCACTGCCTGGGTGAAGCCCGGGCCAAGGGTGGGCCCGTCCGCGCCCGTCATAGGCCAGAAGAGGCTGGGCTGGGCAATTCCTCTAAGAAGCTGGACTCAGTACCCTGCATACATTTTGTGGTATTGTATAGCTTACTGGTTGCTGTTTTGTACTCCATTGCTTAAAGTATGAATAAGGACAACACTACTAAAGGCAGGTTCGTGGCAGGGACCTTAGATACTTTTCTGCTAAGGGCAGAGTCTGTCCTTATTCACGAAATCCAGCTCACTGAGCGAAGACTGTCCCTTGAACCCCCTCTCCCTCCCAGTAGACTCTCTCTGACCCCCACGATATTGGCATCAAATGTGACGGGCAATGATGAGACGCCCTCTTTAATTAATGACTCCCCAGGACAGGTAGGATTAGATTCCCCATCGAGCACTGTTTTAGTATCATCATCTGGGCATAACACTGCAAGTCCGCATGTAATAACTAGAGGACAAAAGGCGAAATGTAAAAGTAAACATACACATAATGAGGAACCCCCACTACACCTTTTAAAGGGAAGAGTAAAAATAACACAAAACAACATAAAGCTGCTGCCAATCCCCCAGGAAGGAAAGGGAAAAGGACTACTAATGTAGGTGAACCTAAGGGGCAAGTAGCTGGCAACTTAGAGCGACAAAACTTAGGTAAACCTGAAGAGGATGAGAACTTCTGGGGCAGAATGGAGACATTGATGTCGACTCTTTTAGAGCCTATGTATTTAAAAATTACAACTAATGGATTCCTTTGAGCTCAAATGGAGGCGATGATGCATAACATCTGTCAATCTGCCCAGACAGCTCCTACCAAGGCACTAGTACACCCGCCCCCCTGTAAAATGACAGAAAACCCCAAGAGCTTGAACTCAGATCCTGCCAATGGTGGTCAATCAAAGAGCAGGGAGGCTAATACTATTGTAGAACTTAATAACCCTGCCTGTATAAACGGAACCAGTGAAGCAAACTTAAGAGGGTTAAACAGGGGATATAATGATGTAAGTGAAAATGGCAGAAACCATCTAGGCTAAAGGGATAACTCATGTAACCCTTCACTAAATCTAGACTTACCACCAGAAGCCACCCCATACACGGTTGTTTTGGCTAATGTCCCAGTTTTACCTCCCAATGTTTTCAAACACTGGTCAATGTTAAGGAACAAATCTCTTAATTTCCTAACAACTAGGACAGGCCTAAAAAACTCTCTGTTCTCTGATTTCAAAATGGCCAGAAGGATTAGTTGGGTTGGTACATCCTCTAAATCCCTATATGGAGACTGTGTTGTTTTAACCTTTAGGGCCCTGTATCTGGTGCGCACCATCATTGAGAGGGTTTTTAATGGGCCTGCTCAAGATATTAATATCCTACCTTTAGGTTTCTTTTATCGCCCCTCGGAACCTGTAATCTACCCTGGCCTTCAGCGTTTAGATGAAAACTATCTGGGAGCAAGACAACTAAGTTATCGTATACCGACATTAAATCACTTTGAGGTTTTGAGTGGCCTGGAAAATAACGACTGACTACAGTCCGAGTTGTACATAAAGCTACCTAGTGAAACAGGACAGCATAAAATTGCTCCCAATCAGGGGGATTTAGTGAGCGAGTGGGTGGAGGGGCCCAGGATCGTTGGGATTGAGGGTATAAATAATGAGCAGGCTGTTCTTATAACTGCTTCTCAGACAGTGCAAAGTAATGGGACTTCATTGGAAGGCGTTAATACTCCTGTTTCTGCCCCAATGTCTGTGGAATCTTCATTATGCCACATTGTTTCCTGGAAACTTGCTGGAATCAAAGAAAAAATTAATAATCCACTACGGGGGGATTTTAATCAACATCACGAGTTGCTTTGTTTTCAGGAAACTTGGACCAAGGAAGCGGTCCATTTAAATGGGTAAAGGACGTTTCATACCCCGGCTGTTGAGGGCGTGAGCGGGAGAGCAAAGGGGGGGCTTTGTGTATATCTTTCTAACAAACTGAATTTAAAACTGGTTACAGAGCCTGTCAAAGATGTCTATTATCAACTTCTTGTGCTTGATTTGGACTCTGCTTCTTCTATTGCCCTGGTCAATTTTTATAATAATATCCCTTTGGGCTCAGTTTAGAATGTTATTAATAGTATGTTTAAAGCATTGTCCTGCCTTGTTAAAAGTAGGAGGAAAGATATGATGATTTTGTTGGCAGGTGATTTTAATTGTACATTATGTAATAATGCTGAAGATAACCGATGCAGTGCATTGTGGGAAGAGGGTACGTGTTCCTCTCATTTTAGTCATACTGCCTTTGGTAAACAACTAAACGAATTACTTAATATTTTTGATCTTGGTTTTGTAAATGAATTATGTGCACTGCCATTCCCCCTTCCTCCAACATTTAATGGTAGGGGATGTTGCTCTACTGTTTATTATGTCCTTGCTACTAGTAACCATGCTCATAGAATCCGATCCTTCAAAGTCTCTGATAACCCACTAAGGGATCACTTTCCACTTTGCCTGGCCATCATACTGCTTACGAAGAACATTATAAGGAGTAATAAAAGAGATCGAGTCCTAGAGAATTTATCTATTGGCACTACTAATGGTTATTCCTTACGATGGGCCATGGTTGACCAATCGGAAATCCTTAAACTAGTAATTGATAAATGTAAGTCAGAGTTTGCGACCTGTTTGAGTGAAGATACCGACCCTATAACTCTTTTAGCCACTTTTTTAACAATTACAAATACAATAAGGAATTCCCTTATTAGGCAACATAAAAAGAATAAAGTTCAGTGAGGATGGTTTGACTCTAGATATACCAAAGCTTACGCACTCTTAACCCCTTCCATGCTCATGACGAGCTCAGCTCGTCATGAGGCACAGTGGAGCAGTGCTTATGACGAGCTGAGCTCGTCATGAACAATGGGTATTCAAGGAGTTCAGCATCCAAGGAAAATTGCTGCAGCAGTCAAGGTGTTAGAGAAAGAACTACATAAAAATCCAAGAAGTACTTCTGAGGTGAGAAGATTGAGTAATTTATATAAATTAGCGGTCAGAGACAGGAAGAATACGATAAAACAAGAGGCTTGGGAGGCCTTGCACGTAGCCTCAGTAAATAACGATAGTGCAGGCTTCTGGAAGGCCATTAGAACTCCCTTCCTAGCCGAGGAGACTGGTCCTAAAATCGAGATAGCTATCCCAGAAACTGACTGGATTAAGCACTTTGCTCAGGTCTATGAGGGTAATAAACCCTCACTTCCTGCTTGTCCCACTAATCATCATTCTAAATCAAGGGACCTGGTGTTTACTTTGGAGGAAGTTGAAAGCGCCCTTCATGCTAACCAGGGTGGTAAGGCCCCTGGCCCTGACGGTGTCCCCATAGATATATTTAAGACAAGTGTCCCTCTGTGGGGGCCCCTTCTGGTCCAGGTGTTTAACGCAAGTTGTAATACTGGCTTTTTATCTACCTGGGTGGAGTCTATTATCGTGCCCATCTTCAAAAAGGAGGATAGACATGATCTGGGATGCTACAGGCCAATCTCCTTGTTGGATTCTTTTACAAAGGGAGCTGGGCGGATAATCTTGGAACGCCTCCTGGATTGGGCTGACGAAAATTCCATTTTATCTGATATACAGTATGGATTTCGGGCCGGTCTAGGAACTGTAGAGCAAGGCCTAAATCTTTTAATGCTGGTCGGGAAATACACGAGTGCTAAGAAAGGAAACCTGTTTTTAGCTTTTGTGGACCTCTCGGCTGCATTTGACTGCGTGGTCCACTCTAAATTATGGAGTCTGCTGGGAGACTTAGGAGTTGATGAAAATATTATTTATTTTCTTAAGCGTTTTTATAGTGATGCATCAGCTTGGGTCCCGTACGGCCTGAAGGGTGAACACACGGCCCCAATTCCGATTAGGAGTGGAGTCAGGCAGGGTTGTGTCCTGGCTCCATTCCTTTTTAATTTGTACATAAATGGGTTGGAGGCGGCCCTCTGCAGAGATAATTTAGATTCCCCGTATGTATCAGGCATTGCGATTCCAGCACTTTTAAATGCTGACGATGCCGTGCTAATGTCACGGACACAAGTGGGCCTACAACGCGTGGTGGATAGTTTTACCCTTTTCATGAATGACCTTGGATTAAGGGTAAACTCCTCCAAAACATTCATTATGTGCTGTGGCAGGGGTTTTAAGTCTAATAGAGCTGTTTTTATTGCAGGACAGAAGCTTGAGGCCACCAAACAATTTTCTTATTTAGGCATACTGTTTGCACAGAATGACTCTTGGGCCCAAGCTGTAGCAGCGAAGAAATTGGCAATATTACGCTCTACTTCTGCCCTCACTATTTTTGCCAAAAAATTGGGTAAAAGACCACCCATTGAGCTAATGAAAATATACAAGGCAAAATGTGTATCTGCCGCTACCTATGGGAGTGATGTATGGGGGTTTGCCGACTCCACACCAATCCAGGTAGTTGAAATTTCCTTTTTAAAGTATATTTTAGCTGTCCCAAGTAGTACCTCAGGATATATTTGCCATGCAGAACTAGGCCTTCCATTCATATCTGACCTAATTAAGCTTGAGCCTGTGCTATTATGCCACAGGCTATGGACAAAAGAGGAAACAAATCTGAATAGGGATATCCTCTCAGATATTCTGAAGCTGGATGGAGTAATGAGGATTCCTTGGTTGAGATATTTATATAATTTTTGAAAGGATCTCGGCAAACCAGAGTACTTTTTAAATCCTCTCACTATCTCGGCAGTAACTAGAAAGCACTTGAGGAAAGAGGGCTTGGCACTTTAAGAATGTCAACAGAGATTACAAAGCCATCTGTCCTGCAACATCAAATGTTATTAGCCACTTTTAGGGGCAGATTTATGAGGCCCTTGCGCCACGTTTACGCCGCTGTTGCGTCACGCAAGGCGGCATAAACGTGGCGCATCCCTACGAATGATTTACAACGTGACGCATCTAGGCAGATGCGTCACGTTGTAAAGCCCTGCGCCGCTTGTAGGCGTTCCGGCGCAGGGTGGGCGTTCCGGCGCAGGGTGGGCGTTCCGGGGCAGGTGCGCCTCGCAAAAGTGGCTGAGTGAAATCTATAAGATTTCACTCAGTCACTTTCTACGTCAATTCCTTACGCCTGCTTGAAGCAGGCGTAAGGGTGACGTACCATGCATTCAAGAGGTGGCTCCTGTGCATTGCAGGAGTCATGTCGCACTTGCGACATGACTCCTGCAATGCGCCGCCCGTACGCCGAGAGATGCGTCACGCATCTTCACTGCCTTGCGCCATGGTGCGCCGCATCATAAATGCGGCGCACCATGGGTGGCGGAGCAGTGGCGCACTGTGGCGCATGTTAACTGGCGCATCCCTGGGGATGCGCCAGTTAACATAAATCTGCCCCTTAATATTTAACCCTATTTGATTCTTGTTCCCGGCAATAATGATAGATTTTTATAGACTCGTTTCAGGCTGGGGATCTTTCATAGATTAGTTAGTTTTCCAGTTCTTAATGATTGGTCACGAGATCTCCAGCCTTCTCCCTGTGATAATGTGTCTTCCCAAACCACAAATCATGTTATTTTATTTTGTAAATTCTATGCTACCATTAGGCATGGGATACTGGTGCCTTTTCTGAAACAGATGGGATTACGTCAATGTCGCCCAGCTTTGTTATGTTTACAATATTTGGATAAAGAAAGAGGCGTTTTAACAACTATAGCTTTCTTGAAAAAGTGGTATTCTGGAGAAAAAGCATGTTTACTTAAATTGAACCCTTTGTATAGTGATGATGATTTCAGCTGAAAATAGTTTAAAATGAAATACTGTATATGGTTTTTAATGTGTTTTTCCTATACTGTTGTGATTTTATATTAGGAAATGAAATCTGGATTTTTAATTGTATGCTTTTATGATTGCTATTTAACAATCAAATAAAGCTATTTTTTAATTTGAATTTGAGTGTACTTTATTGTTGTATAATGAATACAAGCTCTGAAGTGCTCCTCAATTGGTGCTTGCAAAGCTCCCTGGTTTTACAGTCAGTCTTTATTTACCACAGTATGCTCTGTTAATGCTCTTTATGTTTTGTGAAGATGCACTATAAATGGTACCTGCAAGTTCCGTTTGTGTTTGTTTCCTTTTATTTTTTCCTTTTGCCACCAAATTTCGATAGTTCACTCACGTTTTCTCTCCTAGTATGATCGTTTTTAGGTCGCGGTATTATCCGGTCTGCCGAAGGCAGAACCGGAAGTACCGAGATCTTATGTTGCTTAGATGGCTATTTCTCCCAGCTCCTCTTTTTGCCTCTCCTCTATTGGCTTGCTCCCTAAACGGAGGCCAGCCATTGGAGGAGAGAGCCGTCCCTCGAAATAGGCTCCGTCTTTTTCAGATTCGGGGGCGTGTTCCTTGCTGTTCTTTGCACTTTTTTTCCACGCCTCTTTTGAACAGCAGAACACGCCCCAAATCTGAAAATGGCGGCACTTTTCTTTATGCCATTTCGCGATGACCGCCACACCAGGAAGTCGCCGAGTCCTCGCCCCTGCTGCTGCATTACTGCAACAGAGCTCGCAATGGCCAGGGAGTTAGGCGGAGGCAGCCCGGCCCAGACAGAAGACACGCACAGGATCGCAGGTACAGAGCGGGAGCCAGAGCGCACAAACAGCAGCCCCACTACACCCCGTCCTGCAGCTCGCACAGCCTGCACTCCCCATGGCCACCAGCGCCCTAAATGGACGATACACTTTGTCTTTAAATATATGCTTCCTCCTTGCTTTATGGACGGCTGCAGCGCTTTCATCGCTGTGGGTCAGACCGACGATGTGCATGTGCAAAAAGCAGCTCTCCCGTGGCCTGGGGCGGGCATGTCACCACTACGTGAGCAGAAGTTGCAGAGACTGCTACAGCGACTAGTATGGCACGGTATTCAGCCGCTGTAAGAACTGTGTGAGCGACGGTGCAGACACAATGCCAGGGCAGCCTGCCCGAGGGGCTTTTCTTGCTGCAGCCGCTATTTTCAAGGAGGGGCAAGAAAGCAGTACCTGGGGCACACTTCCATCAGTGTGCCTTCTCGAGCCACTGTCCTGGTAAAAGCTTCTCCAGTGGGTTGCTTGGGCCTCAGTTAAGCACAGATTTCGTGTTTAGAGGTTTTTTTTATTGTTGCGGTTTTTCCTGATGGTATTTGGCCCGAAGAACTTGTGGGTCTGGATGGGAAATACAAGGCGATCAAGTGAGAAATGTCTTGCTTGTGATGACTTTGGAATATGTGGTGATAGTTAAGGGTGTTGTGTTTCTGGAAAATGAAGGGCACAAGGAACAGCCTTATTTTGTGAGATCTCCGATTTACAATAGTTTTTCTCTTCAAGAAGCCATGTGTCTTACTGTACTTTTGCACAGCCCGGTACTCCACTCATGCACATGCTATGCCCTGGTGAGCAAAGCACACTGTGCTTTATCAGCAATACAAATAACACTCACGTATGCCCACTTCGGTTATGGCAGTCACTTCTTGTTGTATTTCCAGCGTGCCTTGTACGCTTTCACTTTAATAACGGCTGCCCCCCATATAGCACTCGTGGGACACTGGCTTCGACAATGGCGGACGCTTTTTGTTTCTCTAATTAAACAGCGAGCGGTGAGGTTGGTTAGGCTAGAGGTGCATTGCCAGAACTCTGTGTGGCTCTGCTCCTGAATTAGCAGTGGTTGCTAAAAGGAATCTAGAGAGTTGCACTCAGCAGTGCATCAAGAGGTCTGCAGCGGAGAAAAAGCTCTCTGTTTGGTGGACGCAAATGAATCCAGGTGATCGCTTCTCCAAAATTAAGTTTCCAACTCCAAGCTAACAGCCAGGTTCTATCTGTAACTGAACTGCATGGGATGGGAAGCTTTGATCTAAGGATTCTTGTGATTAAGTTACTCTAAACTAAATTGTAGTAAGTCTTCAAGTAGCCTTTGACAACGAGAACTATTCATTGTTGGGACTGGTTTTCATTTCTGTTGGAGTGATGTATTTTGACAAGGGTGTGCTACACATTGCGTGTTGTTTAGATACAGTGTGATCTTGTCTGTTAACTGGTGAGGAGTTGAGCAAGTATTGATAAGTTGTGCACATGGTTCCTATTTGGTGTGTGTGCACTGGGGGCGATGTGATGAAGTGTAGTGGGGTTTTGTTATGCCTTGATGTACTGTTTCATGTGGATTGTGATCATATTTCATAATCATAATCCTGTTTTGGTTAACTGTCTGATGTTGAGACCTTTTATGGCATGTTATGGTTTGGTGTGATCTCATGTGAAGTTGACTTTGTTTTAATGTGAGATTGTGCTGTTGGGGTTGTAATGTTTGATGAGCTCACTTCTCTCCTTCGCATGGAATGACAATGTAAACATTTCCAGCCTCCCTGAAACTCTATTGTTGCTGCCTGGAACTGGAGGGGGGTGACGGGGCGGTCGTCAGAGAGGTCCCTCCCTCCCTGGCCTGCTTTGAATTTGAATTTAAAACATTTGTAGAGCGCAGCGTTCACCGTACGGTTTCTTGGCGCTATAATGGAGGGTCCAGCAACTGAGGGCGGAGTGAACCTGTCGCAGAGCAGGGAGGGACCCAGTTACACGGGGAAGGCCTGTTTAAACAGGAACGTTTTTAGGTCTTTGCGGAAAGAGGAATATTGAGTGGCAGAACGAAGGTGGTCAGGGAGGGAGTTCCAGAATGTGGGAGCCAAGGTTGAGAAATTGACTCCACCCCACTTTTTACGTTTGAAACGTGGGATTTGCAGGAGGGACTTAGAAGAAGAGCGAAGCTCTCTGATCGGGACGTATTCATTGATCAGAGAGGAAATGAAGGCGGGGGCAGTGCCCTGGCGGGCCTGAAAAACCATACAGCCGGTTTTAAAAAGGGAGCGTTCCTTGACAGGAAGCCAATGGAGCTCCTTGAGGAGGGGTGTGGAGTGGTGAAAGCATGGGAGACCATAGACCAACCGGGCCGCTTGGTTCTGGACCATCTGGAGCTTCCGCAGGCTGTATGCCGGGATGCCGTTGTACAGGGCATTGGCATAGACCAGCCGCGAGATCACCAGCGCGGACATGATCAACTTAAGTGCCTGGGGGGAGAAGAAACGGGAGACGGTGCGGATGGTTCGAAGAGTGAGGAAACAGGAAGAGACTACAGAGCTAATTTGTGAGTGTAGGGTGAGTTGGTTGTTCATTTTGACACCCAGTGTTTTAACTGTGGAGGAAGGAGTGGGGGAGGGACCAAAAGAGGAGGGCCAGAAGAGAGAGTTCCAGGGACTGGAAGAACCACCGGTGAGAACCAACTCGGTTTTATCCGGGTTCAGCTTGAGATGGTTGTAGTTCATCCAGTCCCTGATGAAAATCATAATAGACTGGAAATTAGAGGCAGAAAGGGGAGAAGAGGAAAGGTTAAAGATGAGCTGGAGGTCATCCGCATAATTGTACACGGTGACCTCCAGCTGCTGAAGTGCGAAGATTAGAGGAAAGATGTAAAGGTTGAACAGTAAGGGGGAAAGAGAAGAACCCTGGGGAACACCACAGGTAACTTGAAGTGGGGTAGTCGTGAAGTCTCCCAGCCGAACCGCCTAGGTGCGGTCCCTCAGGAAGGAGGATAGCCAGACCAGGGCTGATCCCTCAATTCCAGCCGCCTTGACACGGGACAGTAAGATGGTGTAGTCCACCGTGTCAAAGGCGGCGGAGAGGTCGAGGAGCACCAGCGCCTGGTGTTTGTTGTGATCCATACCCTTCCTGAGGTTGTCTAGGACCGACACCACGACTGATTCGGTAGAGTGCCTGGGGCGGAAGCCGGCCTGGCGAGAAGCCAGGCCCCCATTTGCTTCTACGTGGGCGCTGAGTACCGAGGTGACATGGCGCTCAAGCACCTTGCCCAAATAGGGCAGCAGGGAAATGGGGCGGTAGTTGGCTGAGATGGACGGGTCAGCGCCGGGCTTCTTTAGAATGGGCACTATAGTGGCTGATTTGAGCGCGGGGATCACCACTCCCTGCGTAAGGGAACTATTGAGGAAAGTAATGGGGGGTTGGGGACAAGAGGAGTAGATCTGTTGCAGGATTCGTGCCAGACAGATGTCTGCCGGAGAACCCGATTTTACTTTGGGGAGTATCTCTAAGAATACTTCCTCAGTAAGGGGGGGAATGAAGGTAAGATGGCATTGAACAGTGGGAGGGGAAGGATCAACAAAGGTAGACGAGGGGAGGGGTATGTTGGCCTTGATGGTTGCGATCTTGTCCAGAAAGTATGTGTTTAATTGGTCACACAGGGGCTGGGTTGGAGGGATTTGGGGTGAGGCTCTGTCGGAGAAGGCTAGATCGTTCACTATACCGAAAATCTCCCTAGGTTTATTTTCGGCTGTCATTATGTTAGTTGAGAAGTAGATGGTTTTGGCGGCTAGGATAGCTTTTTTATACTTAGTAAGTAATGTAAGATAGTGGGTTTTTGATGAGGGGCAGTAGTTTCTTCTCCATTGCCTCTCTGCTTGCCGTACGGTCAGTTTTTGTTCTTTTAGGTGGTCGCTGAACCACCTGTTGGAGTCCTTGGGTCGTCGGGTGGAAATACGACGCAGAGGAGCCACTGAGTCACAACCTCCAGCCAGCCAGGTATTGATAGCGATGGCTTGAGAGTTGGATGAAAGACCAGAGAGGGTCGGAATGGAGTTCTGAAGCAGGGAGGACAGGGAGGGAAGATCAACTCGGTTTCAATTCCGCGCCCAGGTGTTTTTGGCGTATGGGACCTTAGATACCGGGTTGAGAGAAATGGAAAAAGAGATAAGGGCATGGTCGGACCAGGGTCAGGGAGATACAGACACCGGGGAAACAGGAAGGTTGAGGGACCAAACCTGGTTGAGTATGTGACCGTGAGAATGTGTGGGGACGGATATGTGCGGGACAAAGTTCAAAGAGAGGAGAGATTCGGTAAATTCTTTCGAAGCAGTACACTCAGAAGGGTCCGAGGGCCAGTAGTTAAAATCACCTAGCACCAAGACCGAGGCGTAGTTGACCACCAGGGTGGCCAATAGGTCTTGAAATGCTGGTAAAAAAAGAGACGAAGGGTGGGGTGGGTGATACATCAGGAGGCATGTGATTGGGGGGGAGAAGGAGAGGGAGCGGACTACAAGGAATTCAGTGGGGGGGATGGGGGGGAAGGAAAGGGATTGAAAGTTAAATTCATACCGAGCCATTAAAGCCACACCACCGCCTATCCTACCCGCAGGGCGGTCGGCGCGCAAAGCAACATAGGAAGGGGGGAGGGCAGCCAAAAGAGCGGGAAGGGAAGAATCACAAAACCAGGTTTCGGTCAAGAGCAGTAGGTCAGGCTTCTCGGAGTCGAGCATGACAAACAGCTCATGATGGTGTTTGACCGCTGACCTGGTGTTGAGCAGAAGAACAGATAATGAAGGAGTAGGGGGAGGGGGGTTAGGCGTAGAAGAGCATAGCGGCGGTGAGGCCGGCAGAGGCAACGGTGGTGTTGGAGTAGAAGAAGGGGCGAGCCCTAATGAGGCAATGTGCCTGCGGACGGATTCTGAGAGTGGCCAGTGGCCTTGGAGGGTGGTGATCTCCTCAGAAGAGTACGATGTTAATTTGGCATGGAGTCGTGCCCCTAGCCCCGTCCGGCAGCGGACGGGCGCAGACGGGCTTGCCTTAGGCGCGCCTTCGGCGCGCAAACGGCGCGCCCGCTGCGCACGTCCGCTGCACGTTCTGAAGTTGCACATTGAAATAGGAGGCCTTAAGGGCGGGAAGGGGGCGTGGCCTACAGGTGGGCGTGGCCAGCGGCGATGGAAGCCGGTAGAAGGGGGTCACGTGAGCGCTAGGTCCACTGCACGGCTCCCTCAAAGTGCAAAGTGCTTTAAAAGAAAGTAATAGTTTTAAAATCACATGAAATCACATTCAAATGCTGCTACTGAATTGAAAGCTGGAATTTGGCCTCTTCCCTGCCTCGGCGGAGCCAGGAAAGAGCCGGCAGGGCAGCCGGCCTCTGCTTTCAATCATGTGTCTCGCCCCTGCTCTCCCTCCCTTTTGTGACCCCGGCGTGGCAAATATGCGTGAACTGATGTTGTGGTGGGGGTGCTGGGAAGAGAGACTTCAGAAGGGGGGGGTCTCATGTTACCGATAAACACAAGCTGTGGGACGAGTTTTAAATGCTAATGTAGAGTTTAGGATTTTTTTATTTGTGTGATAAGCAGGTTTATTAATTGAATGCAGGAGGATTAAAGCAGTGCGGTCCAACGTGTGATTGTTTGGAAGTGGTTTTCTCTCGTGGTGTAGAAGATTTGGGGTGAGTGTAGAGTGGTTAATGGGGTTTACAGTGCATGGAGGAGTTTGGACAGTAGTCAGGATATGTGTTAGCATAGTCAGTGTGTGGCGCTCGGTCTGTGTGTGTTAGTAGTCTGTGTGGCGCTCTGTCTGTGTGTGTGTGGCGCTCTGTCTGTGTGTGTGGTGCTCTGTCTGTGTGTGTGGCGCTCTGTCTGTGTGTGTGGCGCTCTGTCTGTGTGTGTGTGGCGCTCTGTCATTGTGTGTGTGTGTGTGTGTAGCGCTCTGTGTGTGTGTAGCGCTCTGTGTGTGTGTGTGTGTGTGTGTGTGTAGCGCGTAGCTCTCTGTGTGTGTGTGTGTGTGTGTGTAGCTCTGTGTGGATAGCTTTTTTTGTAGGTGGCTCTATGTGTGGGTGACTGTGTGAGAGTGGCTCTGTGTAGGTGGCTCTATGTGAATGACTGTGGGTGGCTCTGTGTGTGTGGCTCTGTGTGGGCGTAAATGCAATAGGCCATGCATTTGCGAGCGATTAAGCTATTGGCATTGTAAATAACAATGCCATTTATTTAACGATTACGCTATCGGCAATGTAAATGACAATGCCATTTATTTATGATAAAAAAAAAAAAATCATGAGCAATGCCAATAGCTCTACCTTTAATAATGCCGAGACCATTGCATTGTAAATGCTTGTTCAGATTTTTTTTGTGACATCTCGTTGATTGCGTGAAGCTTCTTAAGTTGCAGAAAGACTGAAATGCTGACTTTAAAAAACAAAAATGCCCGCTCTCACGTATGCGTCACATCTCCTTCTAGTGCATGCCCTATAATCAGCTGAGTCAGGGTTCCTCAGATGGGCACTACGTCATGAATTCCGTTGGTTTCTTTGGTTGGCCTGAGGCGTTGAAGATCCGTTAAACAGTGATAACAGTATTTCATAAATTTCACTAGAAATATTTCGTCTGCGACAGTATTATGTTTTTCGTCTTCATTTAGCACATTAGCATTTCCTCATGAACTCTTTTTCTTTTACTGAAGTAAACAATGTCCATAAAATTCCTTTACATCGCGCTACACGTTTTGTTTCAAATCATGTTGAGACATCAAACGTTATTCTATTCTAGTCCTTTTTTTAACTCAGTATTCTTCCTGTAAATTCTGTATTCACATATCTTTTTAATTTTCTTCTTTAATGACTGACCGTCTATATTTCTTTTTTTTGCTTGATGTATTCCTTTGTTTTTATTTGTTCTTATTTCATCTTTGTCACGCATGGATTCTCGTGTTGGTGCTTGGCGCCATCATTTGTAATGATTCTCCGACCATTAACCGCATGCGCGCTAGCGGGTTTTCCCGCTGCGCGCTGGAATTTCAAAAATCCTGCGTTACGTGACAAAGCCAGCTCGTCATGCGCGCAGCGCAGGTAACGCCCATGACGAGCTGGCTTTGTCACCCGCATCGAAGGGGTTAAGCATGTTGTGAAGAACTTCTTTATTCAAATTGCACCAACACTGGCTCCGTGTAGTACGGGGCTTAAAAACGCCTCCGCTCAGCCGGCCACCAGCTGTTAACAGTCAACATTCCAGTGATGACAGCTGGTGACATCGGGAGCAGTGATACAGTGTCTGTAAGGGGACACATGGTAATCATAACATGGGACTTCTCCTGTCCAAGATGGCCCTACATATCTTTGCCTGCCCCGCACACTCTGATAGTCCGCTTTCTATAACCACGTCTGGCTGTAGCCATGGGGATGAGCGCACTTGTCTTAAATGAAGGATGAAAAAGGTGCGGGCAGTCAAGACAAGAAAGAGGCGAAGGAATAGGTGGGCCATGAGGACGTGGCAACGAATTTAACGGAGCATGGGCTCGGACGTTCGAGCAGCGGGCACAGTGCATTTAAGGAGTGACACTTTAACACTCCTATCACCAAGCAACAAAATCCATTTACAGAGATAAACTCACTTATGAGCAATGAGAAGCTCTAAAAACATGAAAAACTGATGTAAAAGCCCAGAAACAGAAGGCACCAAACACACGAGTGAACAGAAACTCAGTGAAGACGGTTTGCACCTTCACTTAAGTAACGGAGTTTCTGTGTCACCAGAAACCCACCTAGCGCCTTGAGACATTTACAGACGAGTAGCCACTCCATATAAATTCCTGTCTAATTTATTGATTGATTGCTTTCTACAAAAAATGCCACTAAGTGGCTGGTGTGAGTTTCAAGAAATGAGGTTGATTGATTGACGGTGATCAATTGATTTTTTGCAAACTGTAAACTACAGGGGGTTCTTGCTGGTTTGAGACTAGTAGAACGTTCAGGATAAACTTGTGCACATAGATTTTTATGTGTATTTCTCAGCATGGACTAAACTGACTGCTTGTCAGAGCGGTTTGCATAAGAAGCAGTTACATAGATAGTGGTTTCTTTCCACTTCATTGCAGCGTACCACTTGCTAGTTACTTGTTACAGTTGAAGTCAATTCTTTTAAGTGATAATTGACTAACAGATTAGTATTCAGACCCACACGCCATTTTCCTGGCCACCGTGATAGCAGGCAGACAGCATGTACTAGGGACAATGCTTAATTTGGTCACCCTGTATCTCGCTGTAGCCATTTGCCTTAATGGGGGACCTGGAAAGGGAGGATGTTGGTATTAGACTGAGGTTTGAAGCTTACCTGAAGGTGCAGGGTAAGTGCAAACAATGGTAAACGTATCTGGAGTTGATGTGTGTGTTCAGGAAAACGAAGCAGAATTTAAGTAGGCAGGATAACAATTGATGAGGCAAGCATGAACATTAACAAGATAGCATTGTTCATGGGGCTGGCGCAGCCAAGGGCAGAGTTCAATTTCAGACAGAGAGAAAAGTGAGAGATAACATTGAGCGTAATATATGTAAATATGGACTTCATGTGCAAAGAATTGATTCAATAGAAGTGATTGCAAATTGCACACTGACTTTTACTAGATTGTTTTGATTTGTGAACCCTCGTATGTACAAATAGGTCAGTTTACAAAATACAGAATGGTAGTGGGTCACAATGTGACCCCTTATGATAGGCCACAGTCACAGAGATGGTACTTAGCTGGGCCAAGAAACCACCATGTCTGTGTTTGCTTTAAATAAAACATTTTTAAAGGAAAATAGGATGCTTTTCAAAACCCCAAAATTTCAAGTTACATAAACAATGTACTATTGCTCACTCCTAAACAATGTTTTTGTCAATATTCAGAAAGAGAAAGAGGCCCCTCCAATTTTCTTATGCTTTCCTAAATCAATGTAATGATTCAGTAAACATTGTTCTGAATCTTTATTTAGGTTTAATGCTTTTCAAAAAGTGTCTGAGCAGTCGCAACCAAATATATGATGTAACAACACACACCATTACAAAGCATGCTTTTTCAACACAGTTTTTACAATGTGACTACCATTACATCGCAAGTTTTTACAATGCATGCTATTACAACGAATGTAGATAGGGGTACATTGAAACTACCATTGCAAGGTAGGCTAGAACAACGCATGTATTTACAACGCTTAATGAATAGTAAATTACAATATTAATATTGTTTTTTCTTTTGTCGCCGACCCTCTGGGATGGGATGCAAGGGAAACAGGGGTTTTGGGTGAAGGAGTATATTAATACCCGGGTATTAATATCAATACCTGGGTATTCATTTAAATACTTGAGAAATAATTTTAAAACCAGTATATTAAATAAGAAATCTATTTTTTTAACTAAAAACAGTTATACAAAAATAAAAATAGTCTTTGATGTAGATATAGAACACTTTTTCATAGAATGAAAACAATAGAGACCTTTTTAAAAACAGCATCCACCTGCAAGGCATTGACGGCATAAAAAGCAAAAGAACCTTTGTGTCCTTCAACTATTTCTACATCAGGTAAGCCATCCTCTACTCAAAATGGATGCCATTCTATGACGGAACGTTAAAACAAAACCTTCCCACACAATATTAAAAATATATCTTCTGTCAGGTTCTGAATCAAGTGGAAAAATAGTTTACAAAACATATTTTCTTTTAAATTTTAGTTTACCCATTCTAAACATATAAATTAGGCCGACCACCATTTTCTCCTCAGTGGTGCTCAGACTTTCCTGACAAGCACACAGACCTGGAGTAGGAGGAGAAAACTGCCATTTTCGACCTGAAAACACTGCCATCTATTGAAAGAAGTAAGTGTACGTCAAACATGAGGCCCAATTAGCTAGAAAGCAATGAACTGGCAAAACTGAAATTAAATCATTTTTTTTCACAGACTTTGGAAAATCTTCCAGCGATATTTTCTACCTTAAATAAATAAAGTAAGTCTACGTTTCAAATAATAAATGGTGGTTAGTTATACGGGGAACAATATAAAAGTCTAATTTAAGATTTGTAATTACATAATTCGATTTTAAATATTGTATATTTATAAAAATATTAAAATTCAAGAAAACATAGGCAGCTGGTCAGTGGTTGGGGGCAAAAATACTATTCCAACTCCGCAGGGTGCTTGCCTCAGGAAAGGTACTGGTCAGTGGTGGGGGACAAAAATATTATTCTAACTCCAAGGTGTGCTTGCCTCAGGGAAGGTGCTAATTACTGATGGGTGAAAGAAGTGTGATCCCAAAGGGGATACTGACATTTAAGTATAAACAAAGCAATTAGTCATACTGGGAAAGAAGAGTAGGGTAACATATGTCGTGTAAAATGGACAATTTATTTTACACAAAATCTGTGTAAAATAAATTGTCCATTTTACACGACATATGTTACCCTACTCTTCTTTTCCAGTATGACTAATCCCTTTGTTTACATTTCAGTATCCTCTTTGAGGATCACACTTCCTGCTCTGGACCTACTGTGGCTAACATTGAACCATTGTTTTGTCTAAACATATGCCAACCCCAGGTTAACATATCGGGGTACCCTTGTTCTCCCACACTAACAGTTACTGGTGGGAGGCAAAATTACTATTCTAACTCCAGAGGGTGCTTGCCTCAGGGAAGTTGCTGGCTAGTTGTGGGGGGCAAAATGACTAACCTAACACTACTGTGTGTTTGCCTCAGAGAAGGTGCTGGTCAGTGGTGGGCTGGAATCCAAGCAAGGGTTCAAGTATAACACTCAAATAATTAAGCCACATAAAAAGGAGACATGTAATAAAAAAAGGAGGAGAGAAAGAAGAAAAGACAGCCATATATTATTTGGGCATGGGATACCCATATATACACAATATTTGAATGAAGTAGAACAGTTTTGTTTATTATTATTAACAAAGTTAGACAAACAATCGTAAGACAATAATAGCGCTCATAGGTTTACACAAACAGTACAAAAAATACAGTGTATAATCAAACAAAGTGGCTGAGGAACAATAGCACACAGCAAAAAAATGCGTCCTCTTCATTTAGGGCCACAACAAAGCGTCGATGGCATTTCGACCAAAAATGAATTCAGAAGGTCATCATCAGGACAAAACAATAAAATTAGGAGCGTCCAAGCAATTTTCAATAAAACATCTAAAAAAGGAAATATGCACATGGGTATCAGGAATATTTAAAATAGCAACTAGCAAAAAGCAATAGTCACTATTTTGAAAATATAGTGCAAGAAAGTTTAGAATAAATGTGCAGAGAAAAAGAACCAAAAAGAAATGAGGGATAAGCCAAAACCGAAAGACCCACAACCGATACAAAGTCAGAGTCAGTGCGACAAAAGATTCAGTTAAGTCAGACAATCTATTTCTAAAGAGAAAATGTAGGGGCTCATTAGGAGGGCAGGCGGACCTGAGTCCGCCTGCCATCCCCGTGGTGTTGGGACCGGCTGCCAGACATGCGGCGGTCCCGCACCGCGAATTAGGATGCGACTGCCACCATGATGGTTGCATTCTGCAATTTGGCATTGTGGCTGGTGCTGCTGACAGCAGCTCCCGCTGCGATGTCAAAATCACATGTCTGGCAATTCACTGCATGACATGGCAAGCCCCACACAGTGCCTGCCACTTGGTGCAGTGAAATGTTGGGGGATACCATACATACCTCACATGAAGAGCCAAAACTCTGTAAGGATATAAATTGAACCGTTCCATATTAAAACTGTAAAATGAAAAAGATGAAGGAAAGATAAAGAAAATAGCAAATTAAATACTTACAGCCTCATTGAAGTATGACAATTCACATGGCCAAAGATGATATAGTCGTTCAGAGGACTTTAAAAGTTATTAAAGGAGACAGGACTAATTGAGCTGTTCTCCACAAGTCCAAAACTGCAAAGTAAATAAAATAAAAATAAAGAACTGCATAGTAACCAGTAGTGCTACCCTGAAGTGGACAATCAAAATATACTATACCTACAAGTAGATGTAATTAGTGAAGAATTTAACAACCGGGCTGTTATAGGAGATCACAGGCGATGGGCTCACCTATTCTGAAAATGTACAAAGACCAATATCAGGAGGTGAACGAACTATCAAGGGAATTATCCTTTAGTGTATGTATACTTAAAAAGATCTACTAGGTATACAAAGACCACTCAGGCACTAAACATAAATAAAAAATTATAAATGCAGATTTAAATACGCAGCGACCTCAAAATGCAGGATGTTTACGCTGCAATAGTTATGACAAAAACTATTTTTATAATAATGCAAATGAGTTATATCGAGTATAGAGAAAACACTCCGGCATTAGACTTATCTGGGATAGGAGAGGGTATGAATATGGCAACCTTGTAGGGAGGATGTACACACTGCAATAATCATAACGAAGTATGCCATACCGATAAAGTGTACAAATATTGCATGGAAAATAAGTAATGACCAGAACCAGTCCCTCCTGAATTTTATAAGGGGAGAGATACGACTTAATGCAGTCAATTACAGATAGGAATGAAAGGAGCTAAAAATAGTTAGCGAATAAAAAATAAAGCAAGATAAACCAGAATAGTACTCATTGCCCCTCTTGGCTTCGCCCGGGTCAACCAGCATAACGGTCAACCACTGGTCTGGAAAACAGCTGGAGAAAAGTGAAGGCCAACAGACGCTGAGTATTTATAGCCCCTTGCCCATAGGCATAGAAAGTGGACTAGGATTTTCACCTATAGGCATAGAAAGCGGACTAGCAGTCTCATGGTGGCTAGAAGACAGAAATGTGTCGGCCATTTTAAAGCTGGCAATCTAAACTAACCTTGTGGGAATATTTAAAGACCACATCAACCAAGCACTTAAGAAAGGAAAAGAACATATGTAGAATTTACAGACCAAGACAAATTGTAAGAAAGGCAAAAATAAAAATAATTATACATTAAATAGAATAATAATAAGCAGTGGACCCATAGAAGTAGATAAAGAACCAGAGAGCGAAATAAATACAGAATCCATCCATCTCTGTAGATAATTATGAAACAAAAATGCACTAAATTAATTGTCTATTCATGAAGAGCAAATCATTAGCATTATATGTCAACAATTCTTTATAAAATAATCACATCCATAGGGTGATGATTAGTTTTACAACATA
Source organism: Lissotriton vulgaris (assembly GCF_964263255.1). Classification (NCBI taxonomy): domain Eukaryota; kingdom Metazoa; phylum Chordata; class Amphibia; order Caudata; family Salamandridae; genus Lissotriton; species Lissotriton vulgaris. The sequence goes on from NC_141691.1 coordinate 1,372,152,882, forward strand.
TGTTAAAAAGTAATCGACAAGCATGAATATCACCGGCGCCATCTTGCCTAACAAGAAGCCACTGTCCACACGTAAACGGCATCCATTTTAGGTGCCGCGGCCATCTTGCGCTTTGCAAGCCACCTACGATTCTCCCTGAGCCTGCAACCATCCCGGGTGCCCTGATTCAGCATGACCAAATGCACTAAGGTCATAAAACCTTGTCAGCCTGACAAAGCCCCGGAGCCACTTCCCACCCTACAACACATTTGTCCTTTCATCCCCTCACATGAGCCAGGCCTTCTGATAAACACCTAACTGCACCTGGCCACTTGACCCGGTCCCATGCTGTAAACCAATCCTTGCGGACGTGCTTTATTGCCCTCACACAGCAAGACTTGTTGCACGAACAGAAATGTTTGATCTCATAGCATTTATGTTTTCCCTCGGCTTGTGTGTTTTATATGTAAACCAACCTGTACTGTTCTATGTTGTGTGTGCACTGAATAGCCTAATATTGTACACGCTCTCTCTCTCTCTCTCTCTATGTTGTACGTGTACTGAATAGCCTATTGTTGTGCACGACGCTCTCTCCCTCTGAGAGCTCACTTATGAATAAATGACGACACTGTACCTCACCGGTACACGTCTAATTGGCTTTAAACACGGCAGTGTTTGAACAAATTGACAGAAACAAAATATCATATTTTGACATATTACTGCCTCTCCTTTCTGTAAAATGATGGAAATTATTTGGCTGAGAAAGAAAGGACAGGTAAGACGACTGATTTCCCCTAATCTGACCTTTAAAAGGGAGCTATATGTCAATGGCTTTTGTTTTAGTGCCTTAGTGACACAACCTTCATCGTTCATATTACCACGCCCATTGCACATAAGTAGAGTGACCAAAACGTCGCCGTTTTGCCAGAATGGTCCCAGTTTTGTACCAGCTGTCCCAGAAAATTTTAAGAAATGTAGCTCATGTCCCGGTTTTTAAAGATAAATCGTCTAAAACTGATAGAAATTAGCCGTTGTTTCCAGAAAAGATTTAATTGATAAGCAAGCCGCCAGGTTTAAAATTCGCAATCTATATAAGTTCTTACTGACCGTTCTGTAGCTCTCTGCTAAGGAACACACTCATAGCCTGAAGTAAGATCGTAGTCCTTCTTCCAATTTTGTGAAGTGTCCCTAGTTGTTTTTACTTTAAGATTCCGGTCACCCTTGATATAAGTTGTATGGACATCGCAAGTCCCTAATTAACTTATTAAGTGGGTAGTTAGTAAAGGATGCTGCAGAAATTAGAATAATGTTTATAAAAAATTATTCCAACCAAAGTGAAAGGAATGTTGTAGCAAGCCCTGCTGAATGAGTACTGAAACCAAAATGTTAAGCTGAAAGTAAGAAACATTGACAGGATGGAACAATGCTTAGCCTGTGTACTTTATGGTTAACAATAGCTAGGAAGGGTACCTGTATGCTCATGATAATAGCACATCACACTTTTCGTAAGTAGCAGAACTTGAATAAAAATATAGCTCAACAGGATTTAGTTTAGAAAGACGAGTCTCTGCCGGAGGAGCCGGTTTGAATTTGACAGACCATGTAATTGATAGAAATTAGATTTCTTGCCACAATCACGAATGTAAAAGGAATGAACACCAAAGAGAAAAATGATGGTGGAAATTCATAGAAATGCTTGCAGACCTGCACCACAGTAATGATTTATGAGTTAATAATATGCACCGATGTAAGGATTAAAAAGTATCCACCCTATCGTCATTTTGAGTAAACGATAAACGTTTCCCCATCTACTTGGGGTTGGGAGAGAAATTGAATTGTGTAAACGTCTTCCACTGCAAGTTCTGTAAAAATTGTTTTGTATTTATTTAAAGATATCATGCAGTCAGAGGAGGAGAGGGGCCGGACATGATGAACAGCCTGGCTGCAGATCGTGGAACACCTATGACCTCGACCAAGGTGGAGCCGCAGAGCAAAGAGCTGCTGGACGAGGCACCATTCCCAACATGGAAAATAAAAGAAAGAAGGGCTGCCAAGAAGCCCCCAGCTTGTTGACCTGCCCGTGCCAAAAGTCCCAGCCCATTGAGCCTGATTGATAGGCCCACTTGTGTGAATTTTTTAGCCCCCCTTGGTTCATTTCAGATCTGACCCCACTCCGCCCTCTCTTTCTTCGACCTTCCAAAGCACACCACCTTTTTCATATGGAGTTTTTTTTAAATCAACTTGACGAAGAAACAAAACGCACAGAATAGGGTTAGTAGGGATGGACTTCATGGATAAAGAATAGAGTACCCTGTCTAAGGTACCTATGATAGATTAGTTAGGGAATAGGGCAAAAAGAACTGTGGTCCGAGAGCAAGAATGACCATGCCCTACAACGCAGAATCTGGATCAGAGCTGGACGCATAGCTTCACCGCGGGTGCTCAACAGCGCCAACGAAAGAAGAGAGCAATGGGAGCCTACCAGTGATGGCTCGTTGTAAAAGACACTGGGAAGTAGAGCCTTTTTGAACATTACCACTCCCTGACCATCACTCATATTAGGTTGAATTTCTCTCCCAATCACTTTGTATTGATTATACCCCAATTGGACAAGAAAAATATTTTCCTTTGAGACCTTACATCGGTCGCTTTTACTGTATATGAATATCCAAGAAAGAGTTAGCTTTGTATAATGATAAGTGCAGAACACCAGTTGTCCTCATGAATGTGCTTTCCAGTTTGGACCCCCATGGAGTTTAGGCCTCAAATAATGCACTCAATGGTCCTTATCTTACCAGACCAATTTGTATGATAACATGTTTGTATTTGAGTGAACTTTCTGCATCATCTAAGAAATATGCCCATCTCCAGGTCTAAACGTATGATACGACAAATGTAATTTTGTATACACTGCCTCCTCGCCTGTCACATAGACTGTATAAGGTTATTGACGACACTGTCTTTACTAATAGCAGGATTGTTTTCATCTGCCCTTAATACAAATAGGCCACCAAAGACCGCAATAGACAGCCCAATTGTACACCGCCCTTGTGTTCCCTATGTCTAAAGCCTTTGTGCACAAAGGTTGTAGACACTGATCAGAATAGACTAGAAAGATGTCTTGTGAATATTCAAAGGGGCGACTGTTAAAAAGTAATCGACAAGCATGAATATCACCGGCGCCATCTTGCCTAACAAGAAGCCACTGGCCACACGTAAACGGCATCCATTTTAGGTGCCGCAGCCATCAAGCGCTTTGCAAGTCACCCTGACCCTGCAACCATCCCCGGTTCCCTGATTCAGCATGACCAAATGCACTAAGGTCATAAAACCTTGTCAGCCTGACAAAGCCCTGGAGCCACTTCCCACCCTAAAACACATTTGTCCTTCCATTCCCTGCACATGAGCCAGGCCTTCTGATAAACCCCCAACTGCACCTGGCCACTTGATCCAGTCCCAGGCTGAAAAACAACCCTTGCGGATGTACTTTATTGCCCCCACACAGCAAGACTTGTTGCACAAACAGAAATGCTTGATCTTATCACTTGCACAACCTTTAGATCTGACCGATCCCACACACTTTTATGTCCTGTTGGAATGTCCAGCTGCAAGATGGCAATCATCTGTTAGATTTGTGAAGAGGAACGACAGCTGGTGGGTCTGTGTGGGAACCGGCTGGAAGCTGGAATTCCTTGGATGTTTGACCACCAATAAAATCACTGCAAAATGTATAAAAAGGAGGGCAGCAGAGAAATTGTTAGAGCACCTCAAGAAGACATTTCATTTGTCCGAATTGAGGTGTTCTCCTCCGGAGAAATAAATCTGTTCATCGCTTTCTAGTTTACCAGTGCCTGCCTCTTTATTTGATCTACTAATAATCGAGTGGATTAGAGGCGATTAACGCCAAAGCAGTGATTGATGATAACTAGAGAAATTCTGCTTTTCTACACATACATAAGAAAGATCAAATGTGACCCCATAATGGATCCAAAATGCACTGAATTCATTTTCAGTTCGTGAAGAGCAAATCACTTGCATTATATGTCAACAATTCTTTATAAAACAGTCATATCCATAGAGTGCTGATTAGTTGTACAGCATATATAAGAAGAATCAAATGTGAGCACATTAGATGTTAACACAATTGCAATGCTCCATGCAGATGAGTTTTCAATTCAAACAATTAACAATATACCATAATAATTTTGAAATACAGAGTTTTGTAATCAGGATCGCAAAGATCACTATAAGAGCGCCCAAAAATCTATGCCAACAACAATATCCTATTCCTGTGGATACGTTTACACAATGATAACAATCATGAACGAATAAACCCTCAATTACCTTAATGATCATAAATCTCAAAAAGCAAGAATGAAAGGATCACAAGAGTCATATAAAGGATCACAGTGTACATTTGTGCATTTACATACATTACAGTTCCTGTCAAAAGACCACAATAGTCAAAACCCAACGTAATGGGACAACAGATGAACCTATACACGTATGAAAAATTAATCTAGATTTAATGGTATTACACTCCTCAAGGGTATTTAGACCTTCGTTAATACTGTTGCATCAAAAAATCCAGCGACATTCAGACTTGTTAAATATATTTGCATTGTCACCACCCCTAGATGGCTTCTTAAGCATTCCAATCACCTGCCAACATGGTTAGGAAGGTGTATGGTTGTTTTCAATAAAATGAAATACATGGGGCGCATGTTCATTTTTGCACCTAATGCGGCTTTTGTGCTGAGACAACCGAACCTTAACTCGAAGAGTAATTTGCCCCATATAAACGAGCTGACAGAGGCACCATATGGCATAGACCGCATTGGGACCACATTTGGGAATTGCAATTAGTGAGGTAGGTTATTATACCATGTATAAACCGTTTGGTGTCAAAAGTTGAGTCAAACATAAGGCAAAAAAAATAAAGTAAGTGGATATTTGAAATAATAAATGGTGTTTAGTTATATGGGAAAAACATAAAAATCTAATTTAAGATTTGTAATTTCATAAATCAATTTTAAATATAGTATATATATATATATATATATATATATTCACTGAAAAAACCATAGGTTTCACACCAGTTATAGTTAGCTGGAAATTTTACTGATATAAAACCATTGAAATTCCCACGTTATAGTTAGTCGGACTCACTATAACTTGCGCGTGCAATGCACTGCTGATGACATCACATATTACATCACTCATGACATGGTCAGTGACATCACTCATGACACCATCCTTGTGACATAGTGACAGACCTCCTTTCACTATAATGTAACCCTTGAGACACATATTCAAAAATAGAAACTGAAATTTTTAAAAAAATGGAGATACCTATATCAGTTACAACAAGCAATTCAGTAATTCCACTATCTATATACACATCCACTCATTCACCAACAGTTCTATATAGTCACTCATACATATACTCACTCATCATATGAAGTGATACACCTATACATCCTGTTACACACCGACATTCATCCAAAAGTTACTCACACACATATTCACACGTGCAAATAAACTATTGGACATCCATTTATTTGAATATAGAGTTATACACACACTTCCACCTTACTTCTATTTAAAATTACACATATTTATTCTCTTAAACAATCACTTATAGAAACACATACTTATTTAAACAGGAACTCTTACAATCTCTTACTCTCACATATACTCACTTATATACATCAATATTCATATATACTAGATTAAAACATATGTAGTTACTGATAAAGACACTAGTGAGACAGTCATTCACTCACTAACAAACACATATAGACACTCATCCACCCATACAGTCCTGTACATATGTTGTCTTCAAAACACATACAAACAAAGAGTCAGTCACTCATGCATCTATGTGCTAAGTAATACCCCCACCAAACCATATAGACACTCATACTGATACTAATAAAAATATCTAATAACCCATATACATACACATGAGTGGATGTGTATTAGATGGTGGTATTACTGAATTGGTTGTTGTAACTGGTATGGGTATATCCACTTTTTTGAAAATATTAGTTTCTATTTTTGAATATGTGTTTCATGGGTTACATTACACTGAAAGGAGGTCTGTCACTGTGTCACAAGGATGGTGTCATCAGTGATGTCATGAGTGATGTCACTGACCATGTCATGAGTGATGTAATATGTGATGTCATCAGCAGTGCATTGCACGCGCAAGTTATAGTGAGTCCGACTAACTATAACGTGGGAATTTCAATGGTTTTATATCAGTAAAATTTCCAGCTAACTATAACTGGTGTGAAACCTATGGTTTTTTCAGTGAATTTAATAGGTTTTTTAAATGCTAATTCCTAACTATAACTGGTGTGAAACCTATGGTTTTTTTCAGTGAATTTCATAGGTTTTTTAAATGCTAATTCCTTACTATAAGTTTCACTTTATAAATAAGACTGTTAGCACTCTAGTTGTTCTTTTTAAAACTCTGGTACATTCTGTCATTGGGCTACAGTTGTGCTACATCTAGTTGAATTTTGGGCTACATTTACAATTTTTGATCTCTGGTGGCCATCTTTGGGCTTCATTGGGCTACTTTGGGCTACATTTGGGCTACATTTTGGCTCTAACATATATTAAGCCCAATGTAGCACAATACATATTTTTATAAAGTTAATTTTTTTACAAACCACTTCAGAATAGGGCTACCTGTCTCTACAATTATCCCATTTTTTTTTTTTTAATTTTTGGGGGGAGCGCTCCCAGAGCGCGCCCCGGAGTGCGCCCCGAAAAGCGTATTTCTGAAAAGCGCCCCCGGGCGCGCTCCGGGGAGCGTCTCGTGAGCGCCAATATCGCAAACGAAAACATGATCGTGACGTATCGCGTAGCCGCGACCGCGTGATACGCACGGCATAAGCGCACCCGGAAGTACTCGAACGAATACGATCGCAAAACGTAAACTTCCGACGCGCTTACGCTGCGCGCCCCCGTGCGCGTAGCGTAAGCGCGTCGGGTCATGTGAGCAGAAAATAACACTTTTAATTGGTTCATAACAGTTTTAGTTTCATAATGATGAAGCCCCTGGTCTTGTGACCTGAAAATAACACTTCTCATTGGTTCAGGACAGTTTTGTTTTCCAAATGATGAAAGCCCCCACCTTTTTTCCTTATTCTGACTTTGTCCTTTGACTGAGGAAGATCTGTTTGGAACTCTCTGTACCTTTTTGTACTTTAAAATGGCTTCAGTAGCAGCAGCAGCAGGAGCATCTCAGCCACCACCACCACCACCACCACCAAGAGGACCAGCTCCAAATTATATTGGTGGTCAAGAACAGGAGGAGGAGGAAGAGGAAGAGGAGGAGGGGAGAAGAAGATGGCTGCCTGAAGAAAACACACCTTATAAACCCAAACCACACATTGTTTGGCAGTTTTTTTCAATTCCAGAGGGGCAAAAAAAGGTGAATGCGCCCAAAGTCACTTGCCTCATCTGCAATGATGAACTTTCACGGGGCAACCCAAATAAGAAATATTCTTTTGGTAACTATACCATGATTCGGCACATGACAAGAAAGCATCCAAACAACTACTCTCGCGCAGAGTTCCGGGAACTGGCCAGTAACCTCCCCCAGTCATCAAGGACCCCCTCCCAAAGAAAACAACCCTCTTCCTCGCAACCAGAAACATCTGAGGTGATGCCTTGCATTCAGCCGAGATTTGCTGATTTTAAAATTACTTGCACTGCTTGTGGCAAGCTTATCTCCTATGGGGAACAAAGTATTAAGCTCATCGTCCTTGCAGGTGATAATCACAAGTGCCCCAAAAAGAAATAATTTTTTGGGTTTTTTGTTTTTTTGCTCCAGTTGAGCCAGTTTCAATTCCCTTTTTTTGTTTCTCCCCCTAAAAAATACAAAAAAAATATAAAACTGTTTTGAAAAGCCAAAAAAAGTTTAAAAAGTTCCAAAAACACAAAAAAAATATAAAACAACAAAAAGAAGAAAAAAAAAAGTTCTTTTAAGAACTACCTCCAATTTCTAAATGAAAACTTCATTTTTTTAAAACTCTGTCATCTTTTTCCCTCATTTTACGCTCCCCGGTGCGCTACCTGGTGCGCGCACCGAGCGCTTCCCCCGCGCAAAACGAAAAAAAAAAAATATTTTAAATGCCCCGCGGGGCCCTTTTATAGCCCCCACATCAAACCTAGGGGGTCAAAGGGGTCTATCCCTGACGCCTTATGGTCAGTTCCCACTTTGTTTTAGCCACCTCTTATGTCTCGATTTTACCGAGACACAAGATGGCGACCGCTCTGGACTGTTTGGAATGTTTACAGACACCCGAGAGCCAATCAGCTTTCCATGCGCACCTCGCGTGTCGCGCCTGGAGCGCACTCCGGTGCGCGCACCTGTGCGCTGCTATAGATATATATATTTTTTTGGACCTAAATTACTCAAAATCCACTGGAGCACATATCTTGAGACATAGCAAAGGCACATCGGGCTACCAGTCCCTACAATTTTGCCAAGTTTGGTGTAAATCCATTCAGCCGTTCGGGCTAAAAGTGAAATCGACCGCCCTATGGAAATTAACATGGGGAAAACGCGTTTTGGGACCCCCCTTTTATCTCGGCCCCCGCTTATTGTATCCCCCCCAAACTTTCAGGGAAGGACCGGAGCTCGACGAGGCCATTTTCCTGAAATTTTCAGGCAGATTCGTCAACCGGTGCCAAAGTTATTCCAAATAGAATTTTGAGATTTAACATTGAAAAAAATCCTAACTATAACTACCTACTGGCGACCGCCAGTAGGTAATATATAATATATATATATATATATATATATATATATATATATATATATATATATATATATATATATTAAAATTCAAGAAAACATAGAGAGGCAGCTGGTTAGTGGTTAGGGGCAAAAATACTATTCCAACTCTGCAGGGTGCTTGCTTCAGGGAAAGTGCTGGTCAATGCTGGTCCCTTAAGGACAATCTCGCCAACCTCGGACTCAAACAACTTGTCACTACCCCCACCCACATTGCAGGTCACACACTCAACCCTATCTTCACCTCCAGCAAACATGTCTCCTTCAGTCACACCACAACTCTACATTGGACGGACCACAGCTGCGTTCACTTCACCTACAATAACACCACAACTCACAACCATCCTCAACCTACTCTTCGAAGAAACTGGAACAAAATCACCATCGACCAGATCTCCTCATCGCTGCTTCAAAACCCCCTTGTCCACTCCTCAAACTCCGACCAAGCAGCCATTAACTTCACCCAATGGCTATCCAACAGCGCCGACATCCTAGCACCGTTGAAAAAATGTCAAATCAAACTAGGTAGCAAAAACGCCTCCTGGTTCAACGATGATCTTAAGAAATCGAAGAAACGCTGTCGCTCCCTAGAGAAGGCCTGGAAAAAATACCCTAACAACAGCACCAAGGACGCCTTCAAAAACGCCACCCGCATACACCACCAACTGATCCGGACTGCCAAGAAAGCCGCATTCAAAGACAGACTAGACAATAACGCCCACAACAGCAAGGAATTATTCAACATCTTCAAAGAGTTTACCAACCCCTCAGCCAACTCCAACGACATCACCCCCTCTCAAGCCCTCTGCGACTCCCTAGCTTCGTTCATCTACAACAAAATCGCAGACATCCACAACAGCTTCGACAACCAATCCGGAGACCAACCCACTCAACCTTCTGCCGCACCTGCACCCCCCTTGAACATCCTTAACAACTGGAACCCAATCTCCACTGAGGACACCCTCCGCCTGATGAACTCCATCCACTCAGGATCCCCCACAGACCCATGCCCTCACCACATCTTCAACAAAGCAAATTCCATCATAGCACCACACCTCCGAGACGTCATCAACTGCTCCCTCAACTCCTCCACCTTCCCGGAAAGCTGGAAACACGCCAAACTCAGCGCCCTTCTGAAAAAACCCACCGCTGACCCCACCGAACTCAAAAACTACCGCCCCATCTCGCTCCTTCCATTCCCGGCCAAAGTCATCGAGAAAGCGGTCAACAACCAGCTCGCCGCCTTCCTCGAAACAAACAAATCCCTCGACGCCTCACAGTCTGGCTTCCGAGCCAAACACAGCACGGAGACCGCCCTCATCGCAGCAACAGACGACATTCGAACTCTACTGGACAATGGAGACACAGTCGCCCTCATCCTCCTCGACCTCTCCGCAGCTTTCGACACAGTCTGCCATAGCACCCTTCTACAGCGCCTCAGAAACATCGGAATCCAAGGAAAAGCACTGGAATGGATCACCTCGTTCCTCACCGGAAGAACCCAGAGAGTCCGCCTCCCACCATTCAAGTCAGAGGCCACTGAAGTCATCTGCGGCGTACCACAAGGATCCTCACTCAGCCCCACCCTCTTCAATGTATACATGAGCCCCCTCGCAGCCATCGCACGCCAACACAACCTCAACATCATCTCCTACGCTGATGACACCCAACTTATCCTCTCACTCACTAAAGACCCTAACACCGCCAAAACCAACCTACATGAAGAAATGAAAGAAGTAGCCGAGAGGATGAAGCATAGCCGTCTGAAACTGAACTCAGACAAAACAGAAGTCCTTATCTTAGGAACCTCCCCCTCCGCCTGGGATGACTCTTGGTGGCCAGAGACCCTTGGAAAAGCACCCATCCCGACGGACCACGCACGGAACCTGGGCGTCATCCTGGACTCCTCACTCTCGATGACCAGACAGGTCAGCGCCGTCTCATCATCTTGCTTCAACATTCTGCGCATGCTCAAAAAAACATTTCGCTGGATCCCCACCAAAACCAGAAAAACGGTCACCCATGCACTGGTTACAAGCCGCCTGGACTACGGAAACACCCTATACGCCGGTACCACCGCAAAACTCCAGAAAAAATTCCAACGCATCCAGAACGCATCAGCCAGACTCATACTAGACATCCCGCGTAAAGACCACATCTCCAGTCACCTGAAAAAAACTCCACTGGCTCCCCGTCAATAAGAGGATTACTTTCCGCCTCCTAACCCACGCACACAAAGCACTTTACGGACTTGGACCTGACTGCCTCAACACACGACTTTCCTTCTACACCCCCCCTCGCCAGCTACAATCCTCCAACCAAGCCCTTGCTACCGTACCTCGCATCAATAAAACCACCATGGGAGGTAGATCCTTCTCCTACCTGGCAGCTAAAACCTGGAACTCACTCCCCACTCACCTTCGTCTCACTCAGAACCACCTAGCATTCAGAAAGCAACTTAAAACTTGGATATTTGACAAGTAATTCCCCACCCTTCCCCAAGCGCCTTGAGACCCTCTGGGTATGTAGCGCGCTATATAAATCAACTTGACTTGATTTGACTTGAATGGTGGGGAACAAAAATAATATTCTAACTCTACAGTGTACTTGGCTAAGGGAACGTGCTAGTTACTGGTGGGATGTAAAATTACTGTTCTAACTCCACTGTGTGTTTGCCTCAGGGAAGGTGTTGGTCACTGGTGGTGGGCAAAATTTATATTCTAACTCCACGGTGTGCATGCCTCAGGGAAGGTGCTAGTCACTGTTGGGGGCAAAAATATTATTCTAACACCACGGTGTGCTTGCTCCGGCAAGGGGCTGGTAGTGTTGGGGGGCTTATATTCTAACTCCATGGGGTGCTTGCCTAAGGGAAGGTGCTGGTCAGTGATGGGGCAAAAATACTATTCTAACTACAAACTGTGTTTGCCTCAGGGAAGGGGCTGGTCAGCAGTGGAGGGCAAAAATACTATTCTAACACCACGGTGTGCTTGCCTCAGTGAGGGTGCTGGGAGGCAAAAACACTAAACCAACTCTACTGTGTGCTTGCCTGAGGGAAGGTGCTAGACACTGATGGGGACAAATTACTATTCTAACACCACAGAGTGCTTGCCTCAGGGAAAGTGCTGGTCAGTGGTAGTGGGCACAATTACTATTCTAACATCACAGAGTGCTTGGCTCATGGAAGGTGCTGGTCAGTTGCACTATGAAATGTAAAAAATTAAAAGAAAGTCCTTTAACATTTTTTTTCCACAGGTTAAATAATTTATCTGAGGAAAACATTGGGTTGAAAACCATCAACAGGACAAGAAATCATCTTCCAAACAGAGGTTAAACAAACGGAAGGCCTATCACGGGTATAATTGTTCCAAATACTTATGTTGTAACCAAAACTAAGCAAAACATATCCTTTAACCAAGCTGGAACTCAAATGCACAACAACCGGTTACAGAAATCATTTTTAATTTATCAAACTGAAACAAAAATGAGAATGTTTTTCAAAACATCTGTTTAAAAATCCACTTTACATTTTAGACCATCCCAATGTTACACCGAAGAAAAATAATTAAAACAGTTGAATGAGTTCAAGAAAAAAATCTAAATCAGCAAAAGAACAGACAAGCAAACCAAGCAAGTTTACTAATGTGAGGCAAACTACATTTGCAGTTAAAATTGCCTATTTCTCTTTTCAAAGGACACAACTACAAACCAGAGCAGGCAATCTAACCAAGGAAAAGTGAAAAGCATGACAAAATATAATCTGCATGTTCTTAGTGATATCAATTGGCAAACTGAAAAATTATTAACCAGTTTTTTACAGGTTGTAATAAATAAACAATGCCAATCTAGCTAAGCTTTAAACAAAAGCTATAGAAATTAAAAATTAATTGCAGCAAAGTCAATAAACATACGTGTAAAAATAACAACAATTACTTTGTAGGCTTACAATCATTTTTAAAAGCAATACCACAAAAATTCTTTTTCAATCCTCTTTTACAAAAAACATAATATTGGCAACAAGAAGACAAGCCAGTTATCTTATGTCCCAAATAGGAAATTGTCTCCTAAAATATGCTGGCTATATTTATTTGTCAGGAGAGACTAACTGAGCTCAGGAGTCATGTGCAATATTACTCATCCCATGGTACAGGCAGAGCGGTTACTCTTGATACTGTTGAAAGGACCACAGAGCATGACTCCTCTGACTCTGCAATGGAGATAGAGGTAAGAGAAAACATTAATCAAATAAAAGACCATGCATGCACCTCAAATGAACCCTGTGGCTCAGTTTTGAGAGAGTTATCCCAAAACATTCCTATGCATGTAGCAAGTTCAATGCCCACAACCTCTAACTTAAGAATAATTATTCAAAGGAAAAGACAGGCAAGTAACCCCCAACATGTAACACCCCAAACATTCTCTGATATTAACATTCCTCCTGAACTATCTGTCACTGTTGCTAATGAAACCTTTCTATTGTATAAAAGAACAATCCTCAAAAGAGAATATTAATCTTTACCACACCCCGTAACTATTTGCAATTGGAGAGTAGTGATATTTGGATGATGGATGGGACAATTAAATCCACACCCCATCCGTTCACACAAATATACAGTGTTCATGCCTACATTAATATGTGAATATAAAGGACCCCCTCTGAATTGAAATACATTTGTAATTTAAAATCATGAACCAATGACTTTCATTGATACATATCATAAAATCCTCGAATGAAAAATAAACAATTTTTAATTGGTAGAGATGGTTTCTTCTAAAGAAACCATCTATACAATTAAAAATAATTTATTGAAAGTCATTTGTTTATGATTTTAAATTACAAATGTATTTGTTTTTCATAATAAAAATTTACTTTTTTTTTACTTCTTTCTTTTTTTGAACTCATTTTCTGCATTGCACACGTTAACTATTGCATGGGAGCTTTATTTTCCATTGCATGTCTACATTAATAACATTGTAGTTCCCCTAGTGTACTGTTCACTCGCTGATAATTAATCCACAACATTCACTGCACTTTTAACCTCATCACTGCGGCGCAAATTCCGCCACAGTGCTGAAGATTTCAATCGCGGGCGTGGTCATGACGGCTCCCGGCCGTCATCAGCACACGCCCACCGTGACACATCACGGCCGTGAGCGTCATCATCATCGATGAGGTTAACAGTGGTAAAATCTAAAACTTAAAGCAAAAGTCCTAGAATGGGGATAATTGACTTTGAATTATCAATCATTAACACCATTACTAAAACCTACCCGGAAACACAAATTCAAGGAATTTGTTTCACTTTTCACAGGCATATTGTTGAAAAATTCAAAAAACATTGTTAGTTGAGGATTCCCTATCAGACAGTAAATTGCAATTTTAATTAAAAAAAAATAACAGCATTGTGCATTGTTCCACCTGACAGTGTGGATGAATACTACTCGTCAATTACTGAATCAGAGCATTTTACTGCAAATGAAGAAAAATTAGGCACCCTACAGAATTACTTTGAGGACACATGGATTGGCCATCTAAGCAGGTCGGGTCGCAGAAGGAATCAGAGGATTCCAATCAAGTGGTGGAACTAGTACACTACCTGCTTAGAGGGAGGAGCAAAGACTAATAATGCCATTGAACGATGGAACAACTCCTTGATCAATGTGGAACATACCCACAATCATAAGAGTTGGCCTTTAGTGCTAATTATTATGATTATAAGACTGACGCATGTTCCATTCTTTTCTCTCTAAAGTATGACGTGGTGATAATAGTATACTCATTACAGCCATCATTTATAAACATAATAGGCACACGTCTATTTTTTTATTTCCTTGCACTTACCTTTCATTTATTTGCACTGTTTTATTTAATTTCTTCATTATCACTCAGATTGGGTGTAGCGCAAATCAGAACTACAATTCCCTTTGACATGAAGTTTGGGAAGTGTAAGATACTACTTCCGGGTCATGAGGTTCACAACCTCGAGAATGGAAGTTAAACCCGGAGGATAACGAAGGTTGTTCCCCTCCGGCTTTTACTGAAAATGCAGCAGACAATAGAAAAGAAGGTAGGCTTTACCTCCTGGGTCTTGCGTAGGTCACATGGGGAGGATGCAAACTTGTAAGCCACCGGTATGTGCGGTTTTTGTCTCCTCACGATTTTTCAGCAATGTGGCACATAATGATATTTTTCAGTGTGGAGAGAGATACACCTTTAGTCGTGCAGATAACATTTAAAATTGGTACACATAAAGGATAAAACAGGCATGATGTAGAAATATGAACACCATCATATAGAGTATTCCCGTATTACATATGTAATTTAATCAGGAATAAAAAGAGACTACAGTTGCAGGGAAAACTAGTTTCAAATCTTGAAATGATTACATATTGAACAGGCATGTCAAGCCAGATACATACACCTATTATGCGCCCTGAGGCCAGAGCATGGGAAGAAATTATCCCACATAGTGGTCCCAATGAAGTGGCTTGATAGTAAGTATGGGTATGATCTCACATGAAGTGGGTGGCTCAATGGTTATGTAAATAAGTTGATAACATTGTCAAAGGAAAAAGAAATAGAAGGAATTGGATAATTTATACCAGGGTATAAAATAGAGAGCTTTGGTGTGTGTTCTAATTTTGGTCATTCTAATTTTATTTTTATATTTATGTTTACACCTTCAGAATTCTGAGATCTGTTAGTAAAGGACTCTGGGAAGGTGGAGGTACATTAGTAGTACCAAAGTGGTGAGAAGTTTAACCACAATAGCATGCCAAAAGAGTGTATCACATGTGTTGTGAAGAGAGTGTCACACTGGGGTGTGTGTGTGTACACAAATATTTGTAGGAAAAGTATTTAATATATACCATGTTTAATACAGGTTTATACCTCTTGCAGATTGTGGACCGGACTGCAGCTGGTACCACTATGACCTGATGCCATTACATTAGAGTATGGTCTTTTTTCCACATATTATTTTGACACAAAAATAGCAGACTGATTATAAGTGTGTCCTGAGGAATGCCATGAACCAGTAGGTCACGCAGGCAGAAACATGTCATCCTGAACTTAATAGGGAATATCCATACCCCTATTTTTCTCACTTAGCTTTTTAATCGTAACCATCGGGGACACCCATTAAAGTTCATTTGTATCCCATGAGTTAGTTTTAAATCACTTTTTGAAATATAATTTCCACTTTACCCCTCACTTCTATTGACATTGTATGATTAAAAACACCTCAGGCTCCTCTCCTGAGGGAGAGTTGTAGCCCACATTGTGTACCTTGCGGGCACAGTGTGCAAGAGGGAAGCCAATGATGAACCCTCACTCACCTTTGGGTGAGTGAGGGTTCTCGTCTTAAAGAGACGTATGCCCCTTTTCCGACACTTACACTTACATTAGTCTTGCATTTTATGGCATTTAGTTTTCCAAAATGTCTTGTTATTTTTTAGTGAGTACATTAACTATATGATGCCTGCGCTGTAAAGGCATTACAATGTAATGCCTGCATTGTTAGGGATGAGTCCCATCGCAAACCCTCATGTCTATTGAACCCGAGAGTTTTGCTACCCTTAAAACACTTTATACATGAGGACCTTTGTCACATTCATAGCAGAGAACTAGCTGTAAGCAGAATTCTAAAACTGTTTGTACAAGACACAGGAAGTGTGCATTTACCAATAGCAAAATCAAGAATGCAATTACTACAATAAACAGGCAGAGGCAAACTTCTCCAAATATTGTACTGGAAGTGGGGTTTTTGTTGGCAAGAAGCATTAACTCAGACCCGCTGACAAAACAAATCTGTCTCTGAATGTAGCATTCAAGTTTAAGATCCACACAGCACTTTTCTCGCAGATGCCCACATTGACCACATTTTCCTGCTTGTATTGATTTTCTGTTTGCTCCAGCTCAAAGACTTTTTTGCCTTTGTATACATTAAGCAACACTCGAGAAATGGTTTAGTGGAGGACGGTTGCACAATTCACCCACTTTAGTTGAAAGAAAGTATAATGGCAATTTTTTTTATTTTTTCACTACCTTCGATGGAATAAATCCTACTATCAATTTTAAGAACAGCTATGCACTGACATTCTGATGTGATCATCCTATATTTTTTTAGTCTGTCACAATAAAGTGAATTCAATACTTCTACATCCTGTGGGATGGATGACACCCATTCGATTCGATTAGCTTTATTCAATTTCAATGTAAAATCATAAAAGCAACAGCAACACATATATATACATCAACACATCAAAGACATTTCATTTCGCAAGAAATTAACGAACATTTAAAAAAGTGATTAAATCAATAAAATAATTCAAAATTCAGCTAATCACTGGACAACAAAAGAAATGAACACAATTAAAAATAGGGGGAAATAGGGCCATTCAGTACAGGACCACTTCTAGCCGTCCGGAAGTTACTCTGAGTTACTTAGAGGTGCGACGGGACATATAAATATCTAGGGTAAAAATTGCTTAAACTCCAAGTAGATATTGGACCATCGCCTATTTGCGGCTTCCAAGATTTGAGGTATGGGACCACATATTTGTTGCTGAATTTTACGAGAACCAAATCGCCCACAGTATTTTTTACAAGGGGTCCTAGCCAGCCCACCCTTCTGACGCTTAGAATAGTGCCATCGATATTGGGGAGCAATGGTCTATTCTTAGTTAGCCAGAACACTACCTTGTTACTTAGATCCTGCTGACTTTCATGTTTCCCCTTTGGGAGTTCTGGTATACCTGCGAGGACGGACACAATGGGAGCTGCCTCTGGTGGCAAATGAAGGTGATTAGTTTTACGTGGGATGGTGTTATGACTAGCCGCTATTCTATTTTGGGATGGCATTTCTTTGTTTTGCCCAACCCTGAGGTAAGAACACTGTGGTATCGTGGCTGCTTTCGAGTTTTTTAAAGTGTTCACGGGTGGGGCAGCTATTTGTTTACAGATGGTTGTGTTTGTATAATAGAAACAGGTGATTCTATGGGGGGTGGGCACTGTAGTGGTACTGGTCCTCCCAAGGTTTTTGTAGGTAGCGAGTTAGCCTTTATTGCTTCTTCAAGTCCCGTTAGTCTATCCCCTAGGCTAGTTATTTTATCGAGCAATGGGGATATAATTGATTTCATGATATTTTCAAGCGCCGATAATAGGGAGTCCTGTACAAGTACATTCGGAATATTAGTGCTAGGGGTATTGTGTACTGGTCGCTGTCGGCTTAATTTTTGTCTCTTGACCTGACTACCTGTTTGGTTAACTTTATCTCTCTTCCTTTTGGCCGAAGGCCCCTGGGTAGAGACGATGGGTAGGGAATTTGATGTTGGGTGAACTGTGTCCTGTAAGATCTGGGTCGGTTGGGAAGAACGACTGGGACCAGGACTAGTCATAGCTATAGGGGAGATTGGAACGGAAGTTAGCACATTTTCTATATTCACAGGGACATACGAGGCTTTACACATTAGATTGAGTTCTTCCAATAATGATATAGGTGGAGCTGTAGCAGCAGTCTGTGAGGGAGAACCCATATTAAGTGAACTGTCCATGGCTGGAGATCGTTCTAGTCTTTCCAATTCGCTAGCAATGGGCGTTAGAGCACTCTTGAAGTAATAGTCCATTCTTCCCCTAAGCAAGTCACCCTCCAAGGAGTGTTTTCTACAGACCCCCTTACAAGACATAGTGTAACAGCTTGTAACAATCAGAACAAAAACAATGTTGGGAGTCAAGCCACAGTGACCCTTGGCAAGAACCTGTAGAATAACACAAATATAATCAGTTGGTAAGGTACCTTGAGTCAGTGTTCCTCATAGCACGTAATCAATTCACATGCAAGGGGGGATGACCCGACCCGCCCTCCTCTGGCCTATGATGGCCTTAGATGGTCCCGGCCTTGTCCCGGGCTTCTCCCGGCGCTACCTGCGACGCGGAGGGCAGTCCTTCTTTTAAAGCGCCTTCGGGCGCACCCTGGTTGCTGGAGGCGGCGTCCTGCCGCTGAGGATATTGGGGGATGTAGTCCCCTGTCCCGGCTGCCGCGCTGCGGTGTCCTGGCAGCTGCGGCGATGGCGGGGATGATGGAGCACGAATGTCTGGGGCGCGAGTCTGTAGGTAAGGGACAGCAGCTTTGGCCCCACAGAAAATGCACTATAGCCCCCCACTCCCCCGAGGGCAGTCCTTCTTTTAAAGCGCCTTCGGGCGCACCCTTGTTGCTGGAGGCGGCGTCCTGCCGCTGAGGATGTTGGGGGATGTAGTCCCCTGTCCCGGCTGCCGCGCTGCGGTGTCCTGGCAGCTGCGGCGATGGCTGGGATGATGGAGCGCGAATGTTTGGGGTGCGAGTCTGTAGGTAAGGGACAGCAGCTTTGGCCCCACAGAAAATGCACTAGAGCCAAGTCACCTGCCGCAGCACAATATGGCACTTAGCGGATAGCACAGAGAAAGCGAGCAAGGAATGAGGTCTCTCGGGTCTCTCTTCACACGACGTGGTCCGCCGCCTGCTGGCCAAGCACCGCGGGCTTGCCTCGGGTCGCACTTCACCCGACGCGGTCCGCCGACCGCTGGGCAAGCTCCCCCCAAGCTTCCGCTGCTGCAAGGGGGGGGGTTAACGTATTTACAGGGGTTGCGTATTGCGGGTTGCGGAGAAACAGATTACGGGCGAAGATTTTTCTTGATGAGCCCGCTACACTCCACGCCGCTGCTACTGCCGCTCACCCATTCAGCAATGGCTCATATATTCCAAGTTCATATTAGAGGGTGGGTAGGCTGGAGAGCACTATATAGTTTTCCCCATGCAAATGAAGTTACATAAAAATTATGCAAAACTCTGTGTAATGCACTGGTGTTCCCTCGTATACAAAAAATAGAAACTAGGACACAATTTGCAATAGAAAATCTCTCAAGATACCCTGTGATGTGACCAACATGAGCAGCTACTTTTGACGATGGTTTAGTAGGCATGCCTGCTTTTCCACCCATCCAAATCCTGTGTTACCCTTTTCCTTCAAATCTGTTATTTAATTTAACTTTATTTTCAGTTTCTTCCCTATTGCAATATCAGCATGCTTTCATTGTTCAATTCATTTTTAGTGCCTGTCTTTTTATGAAGTTTTTATGAAGTTCCTGGCCTTGAGTCCTGGCTAGCAAAGATTTCCACTCTTCAGTGCAGCACAAGCTCCACAGTGCATAATATTTTCCTTTCTGAAGAGAAGGTGCTGCCACAGTTTTCGGGTTTGTCAGCACAGTGCTTGTGCTGTGCTCATGGGCATCTGCAGAAATTTTTCCTGGGGGGGGGGGCTAACCTGGCAAACAAAGGGGTGTGGCTAATGTTAATCAATAGGGGCGGGGCTAAGATGACAGAGAATCAGGATCGGGTAATGCTCAGGCCAAGCTGAGAAAGAAAAAGTGGTGAATTCTGCTTTTGAAACTGGACAATTAGAGCACACTTATGATCCCTAACATTACCCCCTGTCCCCTTAAAACTCATACATTCCCCGATCCCTAAAATTAGCCCCCTGGCACCCCATAACCCATACCCACCCTGAACCTTAAAATACCCCCCTTGCAACCCAAAACCCATACCCACCCTGAACCCTAAAATTACCCCCCTGGTATCCCAAAACCCATACCCACCCTGAACCCTAAAATTACCCCTGCCCCCCAAAAACATATACCTGCCCTGTACTCTAGCATTACCCCTGGCACCCCAAAACCCATATCCACCCTGAACCCTAAGATTTCCCCTGGCACCCCAAACCCATACCAGCCCTGAACCCTAAACTTACCCCTGGCACTCCAAAACTCATACCCACCTTGAACCCTAAAATTATCACTGCCACCCCAAAACCCATACCTGTCCTGAATCCTAAGATTACCCCTCTGGCATTCCAAAAGCTGAACGCTACATAGCAGATTTACAAGCCCCTTGCGCCATTTTGGTGTCACTTTTAACACAGGAAAAGTGACGCAAAAGTGGCCCAAGGGGCTTGTAAATCTGCCCCTACAAGCTTACACTACATTTGCATATTTGGTGGTAACTGTCCTCCTTGACGTTTCCATGCATGTAAGTCTATTATTATTATTTATTATTAACGAGTTTTATATAGCGCCCGGTTACCCTTGGGCATCCCCGCGCTGATCCAAGGGAAGACACTGCCTCTGAAACACAAGAACTAGACAGTAAATAAATGGGTTTTTAAAAGCTTACGGAAGCGAAGAAGACTCGTTTCCGAGCGTAAGTGCAAAGGCAGAGAATTCCATAGCATGGCCACATTCACAGAGAATCTTCTACCCCCAGTTCTTGCCTTCTTCACCCTCGCAACCTGCAGCAGACATTGATGGTCTGAGCGAAGGGAACGAGAGGGCTTATACGGCTGAACCATGTCCCCCAGAATGGGTGGACCTTTCCCCTGCAGAATTTTGTGGGCCACACAGAGTGACTTGAATTTCACCCTGTCTCTGACCGGGAGCCAGTGAAGCGCCTTCAATGCAGGGCGAGCCGATTGACGCTTAGGAAGGCCCATCAAGAGCCTGGCGGCCGCGTTCTGCACCTGTTGCAGTTTGTTCAGGGTAGATTCTGGAGCACCCAAGAACAACGCGTTGCTGAAATCCAACCGCGAGATGATAAGCCCCTGAATGAGCAACCTCCTGGAAGCCACTGGAAGGAGGGGTAGGATCTTCCGGGCTGATCGAAGCAGGCCAAAGCACACGCCAGCAGTCTTCTTAGCATGTGTTTTAAAAGAAAGGTCCTGCTCGAGCCATACCCCCAGGCTCTTGATCTCCTGCTTGGGGATAGGCGCTGGTCCCAGACAGATGGGCCAGCTGCTGGGAGAAAGAGATGACAAAGAATTCCCCAGCAGCATCAGTTCCGTTTTGGAGCCGTTAAGCTTGAGGGCTGAGCTGCACATCCACTTGAAGATCTTATCCAGGCACGTGTGCAGCCGGTCGGGATAGTAAGCCGACTGGGAAAGGCCTACCACCAGCTGGGTATCATCAGCATAGCTGATTATCTTGATACCCAGAGGCAGTACAACACTCTCCAGGGGGGCCATATAAACGTTGAAAAGGGTAGGGCTCAACGATGAGCCCTGTGGCACACCACACTGGAGAGGTAACAAAGATGATTTCTCGTGGCCTTCCCACACCTCAAACAACCGGCCTTCCAAAAAGGAAGCAAACCACTTAAGGGCCAACCCGGAGACCCCCACCCCTGACAGCCGTTGGAGGAGCACTTGATGGTCTACAGTATCAAATGCAGCACTAAGGTCCAGGAGGATCACTGCCACCGATCCCCCTGAATCCAAAATGCTTCTCGCGTTCTCCACGACTGCCAGTAGGGCGGTATCGGTCCCCTGACCAGGACGAAAGCCTGTCTGGGAGTCGCCCAAAAGGGAGTTGGCCTCCAAGAAGCCCGATAGGCGACTATTCACCAGTTTCTCCGCCACCTTACTGATGCCGGGGAGCAGGGATATAGGCCTAAAGTTGGAAAGATCTGCTGGGTCCAGATTAGGCTTCTTTAAGAGAGCCTTGACTACTGCTCCTTTCCAACCAGGGGGTACCACACCCTGGGAAAGAGACAGGTTTATGAGATCCGTCACTGGGCCACCGATGGTATGGGCTACCTGCTTCAGATATTTCATAGGGGCAGGATCTTTTGGAGAACCACTTTTCATAGTTGACATAATTGTCAAAACTTCCTCCACAGTGACAGGGCCAAAAGAGACCAACTCTGCTGTTCGCACCCTAGGCTGAGGGCTCGTAGTGCAACCAGAGGAAACATCCTCAGATGACTGGAGGAGAGATGCCAAGATGTTATCAATTTTGGTTTTAAAAAAGGTGGCCAGTTCTGAACACTTCTCCCGAGGGTCCTCGTGATTGACCGGAGGTTCGGGGATTTTCAGGAGTTCTTTGATGACCCTGAACGATTCTTTTGAGGAGTTGGCCGCCATGCCTATTCTCTCCTCAAAGAATCCAGATTTTGCTACCCGAATAGCAGACTTGTAGGTACTTAGAGCCGCCCGATAGTCTCTGGGGCTCGTTTCGCTCCAGTCTTTCCTCCAGGTCCGCTCAAACCTCTTACAACCTTTCCTCAATGCCCTTAGCTCAGAAGTATACCACGGCGCCGATCCCACTCTCTTCCCTCTAGTAAGTTGTTTCTTTTTGGGGAGGAGAGCGTCCAGCGAGCTAGTGAGCCAGGAGTTTAACTTCACATCTGCGACCAGCGGATTGGACCCTAACGGGGGCCGAGATGCCTCCAGGTGAGCCGCCCAAGTATCCACTGGGAGTCTAGACCAAGCTCTTTCTACGGTGTGTACTCTGGGGGCCGGCGCAGCTGAGATGTCAAACTGCCACCGTGCAGACACCATGAAATGATCTGTCCAGGGCAGGGCCAGCGCAGGACCCGACTTCAGGTTGTCCGAGTTGGAGAATATAGGGTCTAACAGGTGGCCCTTCACATGAGTAGCACCCGAATTAGCCAGGTTGATCCCATAAGCTTTGAGATCGCCTAGCAGATCAGTTCCCAGGATGTTAGAGGGATCCTCAAGGTGGATGTTAAAATCGCCAAGCGCAACAAAGTTGCTTGTAGAGGAAGCGAGAAGTGCGATAGTTTCCAAAAGGGAGTTCGAGAAATTACCCATAGTTCCGGGTCGGCGATAAATCAACAGTCCCTTCAAAGATGAAGTAGGGGATATGCGAACAGAAAACTGACAGCTCTCACAGTCGCTCACCCCCCCCATCCTGAGCCTTGCAAACAAGCGAGTCCCTGTATAGGATGGCAATTCCTCCTCCCCTCCCCACAGGTCTATCAAGATGAAAAATTAGAAAGCCTGGAGGGAGTGCTCTTACCATGTCGGGGCCCGAGCTGGCAGAAATCCAGGTTTCGGTGAGGAATAACATATCCAGGTCGTAGTCCATAATAAGGGAGTTAATTTCAGTCGCATGACTAGGTAGGGACCGACAGTTCAGCAGTGCCATTGAAAGCCCTGGTTTCACCGGAATCGAGTCCCTGCCCGCAATACAAGCCCTACAGGGGATGAACGGGGGCGCATCCTCATGAGAGAATGTGCAAGTGGTGGAATGCAACCTCCGCCCAGCCACGAGTACCTCCCTCCCGTACCTAATACAGGTGCGATATGGGGCGAGTGAAACGGGCATACGGACAGGCCCTAAGCCCATCTGGGCCCGGACGGGCACAGACGGGCTGAACTCTGGCGTAACTCCGGCGTCAATACGGCGTTCCCGCTGCGCGTTACCGCTGCGCGTCGACATGGCTGGTTATATCCTCGCAAAGCAAGTAGAAAGAGGACTAGCGGGATACACTACACTCACCCAGTATGGCCGCCACGTGCAAGGGGGCGAGGGACCCGCCAAAGGCGGTGAGATACCAAAATTATAGTGCAGGTAGGATGACAGCCGTGGGGGTATGCGGGCCAAGCTAATAGTAAAATCAGGGGCTAAGTGACACAATTTAAATAACAAAAATGGGACCAAAAAGCAGGAGAATTTAAAACCGCAATACTGCCGAAATACGAGCGCTGCAGATAAGCGCTACCGCTCTAAAACACCGTAACCTAGAAATTCAGCCAGTAGGCAATGCTGGTGATGCTGTAGAATGCATTAAAGTTACTGGAACTTACATTAACACTGCTGCCTGCTCTTCTGATACTATTCAGTGGAGTTGGGCTGATCAGCAGCACTGTTGTCCTGCCCTCCAGCCCCTCCCGAAGGTATCACTTTCTAGATAGGTGTGGGTCGAATGTCTCCTGGATTCTCCTTGCCTGGGCCTCCTCTGCTTCTTCATCGGTGCCCTTGGATGCAAAAAGAGATGAATCCATGGCCCTGTTCACCATTTATCTGGTGAGCAGCACTTTGGATGCGTATTCCATACAAGTGCACAGACAGCAGGGTGAAAGGGATGGCAGTGCAGGTGACACTTTTCCTTTGTAAAGTAATTCCTGCTGGCGTCATAGCCCAGGGTGTGCTGTCTGTGCACTAGTATGGAATACACATCTATACAAGTGCACAGACAGCAAACCGTGGGCTATGATGGCAGCAGAAATTCCTATACAAAAGAAAAGCGTCACCTGCACTGGCCATCCCTTTCCCCCTGCTGTGCACATCTTCCCACTCCCACCCCATGAGGAGGCAGCTAGAAGTGGTGATCTGTCATTCTGAGGGGTGTGAATGTTATAAGAATGTGTGTGCCTGTCTGAGACAGCTTCTCAGCACAGCACACACACACAAACACACACACACACACACACAGTAGTTCACACAGGTCTTTAAAAGACCATTTACTTTGTAATGAGGCTTTGCTGCGTTTTCCCCCTATTTAGAGCCTCTGCATCTCCACTCTGCACATGGCTTTGGCTGGATGAATTAGCCCCCCCTCCTTAAATTTGAGGGAGATGAGTTGACATGAGGTTTGAAAGAGGAGGGAACGAGGGATTGAAGACGCAGAGTGGTGACCGTGATGGGGCAGACATTGAATGCAGTTTCCTTTTCAAATGGGTTTATTGTACAAATCTAATTTGACAGACTCGCAGAGAGCAAATGCTGCTACCTTTCCATGGCGTCTGAAAGTTTTTTTCTGGAAGTTGGGTCGACGAGCTGATCGGGTTCTTTTCTTCCTTCATGTGGTGGTGATGAGTGGGTTGCAGGGTGCCTGCACTTGTTGCCTCTGTCATTGGTAGCCCCCTGCTTCCATCTAAGCGCAGAGGATCACCGCCTCCCCCCCCCCAACCACCGGCACCTGGAGGGGTCGCTGTGATGTCCAGGGTGACCAACTAGCATGGGTGCAAATTCAGGACAGTGAGTGTAAAAATTCAGGACAGCGGGTCAAAATTCGGGACAAAAATTCAGGACAGCGGGTCAAAATTCAGGACAAAAGGTAAGGTTTACAGACACATCAGAGAAGGTTGCGCAATAGTATATAAGTAAATAGACAACCACTAAAGTACAAGTGAAAATAATTTTATATTATGTTGGGGCAATTGTGCACTTCATGGTTTGTCAGTATACGCACAGCTTTAAGCAAATGTCTTTTTGTGGTAACAAAACCGCCCCCACCTTTCCAGCTCCCAGAGAAAACACCTGATGCCCGGTCCCGCCAGTCTGGCCCTGATGCCACCCTCCAATGGCGCCCCTCATCTTCACATAGACCCTCTCTCATGTGTATTTATTTCTTCTATAGTGCTACTCCTCCCAAGTATGTGGGGCAGAGTTTTGTAGTGCGTTACAACACACACATATCATAAAGAGATATTCACTCATATAAATGGGAAAGTCAATGTATAGGAAATGTTGCTTAAGATAATGAGGCTTACAATGTGTAATCATAATTTTATCCATCATTTAGTCTTTCACCATTCATTCTGTCCTTCCATCTGTGTGCCCAACAATGTCCATATTCATCCATTTACAAACCTATCCAGCACGTTTACTTTCATCCATCATTTCACTTATCTATCCCTCAATCCACCCTTCATTCATCCATCCACCCTTTCCATCCATACACTCATCCATGCACTTTTCCACCCATCCATCCATTAACTCATCCATCCATCCATTCACCCATCCATTTATCCATCCCCTCCCTCTTTAAATTCCCTTTTTACTTAGCCATCCATCCTTCCATCCTCCCACCCATCTACTCATCCACTCATGAATCCATCCATTGAACCTATCATTCATCCATCCTTTCACTCATCCATCCACCCTTTCACTCCTTCACTCATCGATCCATCCTTTTGTCCATCTATCCACCCTTTCACTCACTCATCCAGCCTTACATCCACCCTTTCACTCATCCGTCCATCCATTCACCCTTTCTTTTATCAATTCATCAATCCACCCTTTCACTTATCAATTCATCAATCCATCAATCATTTCACTCATACATCCACCTATTCACTCACCCGTCATCCACCCTTTAACTCATCCATCCATCCATCCATCATTTCACTCATCTATCCAGCCATCCATCCACCCATCCCTTCACTTACTTACTCACTCACCTTTTAACATTAATTATGAGACCTATCAAGAACTCCACCCTCGCTGTAGTTCCTAAAGCAAGGGGTGGGATGGAGCAGGGTTCACTATGACCCTGCACATAGGCATGAGTCATGCATGATGCACAGTGCCTTGACGTGGGGCGACTGTGACATGGTGGTGTTTCCAGAGCTTTGAGTGGGATGAAAAAACTAGGGGGGTCTCTCTAAAAGGGTGTTTGATGTAAAAAAAAATGTGTGGCCTAAAACACATAAGCTAAAAATCTGTGCTTAATATAATGTGCCACTCGACTGGTATTTATGTTGCTTCTGTTATTGCATCCAGATATATAATACAACAAGTAACGTCACACTTAGAACAAGTAATGTTACACCTACAACAAGCCAGAACTATTGGCTTTGTCAATGGTTGTTAGTTGTACAAAATAAAAAAGGAGCAACCATGACTGCTATACTATAACTATATTCCTTTCCTTTGAACTTCTTTCACTGCCTTCATTCCATTAACTGGATTGTCACCTAGCAGCAGCATGGGCATTTTATTGCACTTCCATGTGACCCAATGCCCTATCCTGGACTGAGGCTGGAGGAGGCCACCACATGCTGCGCCCGCCCAGACTGACCCATTGTCATTCTGTTTGTGGCAATCAGCCGCACACAGAATGACAATGGGAGGGCTGGGGCTGCTCTTGTGCTCTAAGAGTGCGAGGTGGCCCCATCAGGGAGCTGAGCTCTAGGGTGGGGCAAGAGCCCCTCCTTGCCCCCCCCCCCCGCAGACGCCCATGTGCTTGTGAAATCTCTTGTATTTAATATATCTGAAAAGGGGGCTCTTATCAGTTTCTATGACGAATTACTGTGTTAATTTGCTTTTGTGTGGAACTCCTTTTTTGTTAAATTCACCTGGCTGGACCCATTTACAATACTTCTACTAAAGCTGTTCACACTGTTTAAGCCCCATTCAAGATAAGAGCTCTTCCAACGGAAAAGGCAGACTGCGTCTAACAGTATGCTGGAATGGCTGCTTTTTATAACTTAGGTGTGAAAAGCAGAGGCTTTAGCCTTAGAATGTTTGTGACATTTCCTATTCATGCCTCCGTACTTTTCTTTGCACTTTGTAGATATTATCGGATTGATATTTTCAACTAAATCCATTTGGTCATCATGATTAAATTCTAAACGTTGTAATGAACATTGCACATTAAAAATTAAGTTAATGTACAAGAGTTATGCTATATTTTACTACTAAACAGGCAGCCACAAGTGACGTTACCTTGCAGACAACAGGCTCATTATTTGAATGGTGCAGCAGGTGTGGTAGGACCGGGCCCAAAAGTTGTCAAAACGTCTCTAAGCACATAATATTCCTATATTTGATTACTAAACCATAAGTCACAAATGCAGTTACCTTGCAGTTAAAAGGGACTTGATTTGAACAGTGCAGTAGGTGCAGTGGCACCAGGGCATACGCTCTAGGGACCCCACTAAACATCTAAAATTGCTATATTTCACTCACTAAACAGGTGATCAGAAGTACACTTACCTTGCAGACCACAGTTACATGATTCCAATTGTGCAGCAGGTGTAGAGGCACCGGGCCAAACAGTTGTCAGAACTAATAATTCTGTAATTTACTACAAAACAGGCAGTCATAGGGGCAGTTATCTAGCAAGCACTAGGGTCATGATTTCAATAGTGCTAGTGCAGTAGCTGCAGTGGCACCAGGACTAAAAGCTCCAGGCACTCCACTAAACACCTGCTATTGCTATATTTTCTTCCTAAAGAGGCAACTACGAGTGAAATTACCTTGCAGACAACAGGGTCATGATTTGAATGGTGCAGCAGGTGCAGTAGCACCGTGCCCATAAGTTGTCAGAACTCCTTCAAACACATAATATGGTTATATTGTACTACTATAGAGGCACTCACAGTTGCAGTTATCTTGCAGTTAAAAGGGGCTTGATTTGAATGGTGCAGCAGGTGCAGTGGTACCAGGGCAAAAAGCTCTAGGGAGCCCACTAAATGCAGAATATTGCTTACCTTTATAACTAAACAGGCAGTCACCAATGCAGTTTTTGAGGAGTCACTAGGGCCATGATGTGAATGGTGCAGCAGGTGCCGTAGCGGCAGGACCAACATCTTGAGGCACCCCACTAACCATCTAGTATTACTATATTTTACTACTAAAATGGCAGTCATAATTGCAGTTACCTTGAAGATAACAGGGGCTTGATTTAAATGTTGTGCACATGTGCAGTGGCACTGGGCCAAAAAGCTGTCATAACTCAACTAAACACCAAATATTGCTATATTTTACTACTAAGCAGGCAGTCACAAGTGCAGTTATCTTGCAGGCAACTGGGTCATTATTTGAATGGTGTAGCAGGTGCAGTGGCACCGGGCCCAAAAGTTTTCAGAGCTCCTCTAAACACCTAACATTGCTATATTTTACAACTAAACAGGCAGTCATGAGTGCAATTATCTAGCAAGCACAAGGGTCATGATTTCAATAGTGCAGCAGGTGCGATTGCACTGGGACCAAAAGATCCAGGCACTTCAATAAACACATAATATTGCTATATTTTATTCCTTCGGACTGGGGTGAGTGTGTGACATTGATCCACATTCTGTCCATCACCTGTTTTGTTTGCAAATTCCGCCCCAAGTGCGCTGGGGATGCCCAGACGTGGGTCCCAGGCACTCCACACCACTGGAGTCAAGCTAGCCGGGCTGATGAGAGGTGCTACCTCGAAACCGGTCCGGTCCTCGGATGCTTGATTCCGTTCTGGGAAGGACATGGCTTTTGTAGTTCGGACTGGACTGTTCCCATGGGGCACAGGGTCAGAGCTGATTTGCATATCGCCATTGTCCAACCCAGGGTGGTGTGGAGTGCAAAAAAAGATGGATTTGGGCCCAGATCTTCGGAGTGGGGTGAGTGTGTGACATTGATCCACATTCTGTCCATCACCTGTTTTGTTTGCAAATTCCGCCCCAAGTGCGCTGGGGATGCCCAGATGTGGGCCCCAGGCACTCCACACCACTGGAGTCAAGCTAGCCGGGCTGATGAGAGGTGCTACCTCGAAACCGGTCCGGTCCTCGGATGCTTGATTCCGTTCTGGGAAGGACATGGCTTTTGTAGTTCGGACTGGACTGTTCCCATGGGGCACAGGGTCAGAGCTGATTTGCATATCGCCATTGTCCAACCCAGGGTGGTGTGGAGTGCAAAAAAACGATGGATTTGGGCCCAGATCTTCGGACTGGGGTGAGTGTGTGACATTGATCCACATTCTGTCCATCACCTGTTTTGTTTGCATATTTTATTCCTAAAAAGGCAACCACAAGTGCAATTACCTTGCAGACAACAGGGTCATCATTTGAATGGTGCATCAGGTGTAATAGCACCAAGCCCAAAAGTTGTCAGAACTCATCTAAAAACTTGCTATATTTGACTACCAAATAGGCAGTCACAATTGCAGTTTAAAGGGATTTGATTTGAATGGTGCAGTAGGCGCAGTGGCTCTGGGGCCAAAAGCTTTAGGGGCCCCACTAAACCCAGATTATTATTAAAGTTTACTGCTAAACAAGACAGTCACAAGTGCATTTATCTAGCAGGCAATAGGGTCGTTTATTTGAATGGTGGAGCAGGTGCCGTGGCACCGGGCCCAACATTTGTCATGATCTCCTTGAAACACCTAATATTGCTATATTTTACTACTATAGAGGCAGACACAATTGCAGTTATCTTGCAGTTAAAAGGGGATTGATTTGAATGGTGCAGCAGGTGCAATGGCACCAGGCCCAAAAAATCTACAGACCAGACTAAACACAGAATATTGCTAAACATTACTACTAAACAGGCAGTCACAAATGCAGTTATCAAGCAGGAATAAGGGTCGCGATTTCAATGATGCTACAGGTGCAGTTGCACTGGGCCAAAAGTTGTCAGAACCTCTCAAAACACCAAATAATGCTATATTTAACTACTAAATAAGCAGTCACAAGTGTAGACACCTTGCAGGCATTAGGGTCCTGATTTCAATGGTGCAGCATGTGCAGTGACACCGGAACCCAACGCTCCATGCACCCCACTAAACACCTAACGTTGCTATAGTTTGTTCCTAAAAAAAATGTCAATTGATACTTGTATAGCGCACTACTCACCCGCAAGGGTCTCTAGGTGCTTGTACAAATACCGCTGTGGAACTCATCCTGGCTTTCCCTGTGAGGCGTCCACTCCTGGGCACCCCCAAGGTGGAGGCCAGGCATCCTTAGCGTTGTGGGGGCCGTTGTGGAGAATAAGCAAGCTATTGCCCAGAGTTGCTGAGTGGGACTCCATGATTGGAATAGGCACCCAGGCGAGAATTATGAGGTCCGTGGAATTTTGAGCCCAAGACCTGCGGAGGCGGGGAATTGAACCCTGGTCCCGGGCTAGACCTCTGCATCAGGGTCTGCCGCTCTAATCATGGAGCCACACTTCTCCACATAAAGCCAACCACAAGTGCAGTTACCTTGCACACAACAAGGTCATGTTATGAATGGTGCAGCAGGTGCAGTAGCGCTGGACCCAAAAGTTGTCAGAACTCCTCTAAACACATAATATTGCTATATTTGACTACTTAACAGGCAGTCACAATTGAAGTTACCTTGCAGTTCAAAGGGATTCAATTAAATGGTGCAGCAGGTGCATTGGCACTGGGGCCAAAAGCTCTAGGAACTCCACTAAACCCATATTATTGCTACATTTTACTACTTAGGGGCCGATTCCGATCCGGGTCGGAAAGCTCTCCGACCAAGTCGGATCCAGATTGTTTTAACAACCGAACTGGAGTCCTGCAGTCCGACCGACCGGCCGGACCCCCAAACGCAACTTCCCGGACGTTTTGCAAGTCGGACACTCTGGCTCGCATCAGCTGTCCGACGCGTGCATCGTACTGGCTCGGTCGTAAATCGCATCTATTGCACGCCACAGTTAGCTTACGACTGAGACGTACGGAGCGGTTCAGGATCCAGAAATGACTCGGTCGGCGGATTTCACGTAGCTCTCATCGTACTTGCTTGCTCGTACAGCTGTACGAGTCGGGCGGAAAACACTTGTACGGCTCTTAGTTTTTACAGCCGGATCGCGTTCGGTGCCCTTCCGACTCGGATTGGAACCAGCCCCTAAACAAGCAGTCACAAGTGCAGTTACCTTACAGGCGAAATAATCATGATTTGAATGGTGCAGCAGGTGCAGAGGCACCTGGGCCAAAAGTCATCATAACTCCTCTAAACACCAACAATTGCCATAATGTGCTACTAAACAGGCAGTCACAAATGCAGTTATCTCATATAGATATGTATTTTCATAGGAAAAGTATTTTTTGCCTTGGCATTAACTTTGGCGCTGCTCGACGAAACTTCATGAAATTTTCACTATACTTCACCTTTTTGGTTCAGCTGCTCTTTTAAAAGTTTTCGGGTGTTCCGTCAAGTGGGGGCTGAGAAAAAAGGGGTTCTCAAAAACATGTTTTCCCCATGTTATGTCTATGGGGACTTTTCATTTTTTGAACATGACTACAGCCCGAACCTCTGAACAGAATTACACCAAATTTAGCAGAAAGGTTGATGTTGGCCTAGAAAGCATCATTTTTGTGACTTGGTGTAAATCGTTTCAGAGATATTTAAGTTTAAAAGACATAAGGGCATATTATCAAGGGATTTATCTCTGCTTTTTTGGCTTTAAAAGCCAAGAAAGCGGAGATAAACTTATCTCCCTATCAGCAACAGGGTGCTAACACACAAATTTGCATGTATTGAGTCCTACAGTCACTCATCAATACAACACTATCATATGCACGCATACACCTATGCAGACTCTCACACATTGCCACTCATCCATGGAGTTACTCACACACCTAGTCAGTCATGTAAAGCATCAATCACACTTCCATTTCCTCAACTATACAGTTATACACACAACACCTTACTTATTCAAACATATACTAACACATACTTACTCTCTTAAACAATCACTGATACAATCACTGATACAAGTACACATTGATCTGCACAGAGTCACACACCTCCCAGCCAGCCACACACACACTCAGTCTCCCATACAAAAACTTGGGCAACCAATCAATAACCCATATAGCCACTCATATAGCTACTGATCAACACATGCAGCAGCTAACACAACAACAGACATACTGATGCACACATTCAGACAGTTTAGTCACTAACCCATGCATTCAGTAAGACACATTTAATCACTCACTCATACAGTCAGTCACGCACCTACTAAATCCTTCATCCAGACACTTATACATCCACTCATTCTTCAATATGTAAAACATATTTAAACTTTACAGAAACACACAGTCACTGAATGATGTCATCAGTGATGTCATCAGTGATGTCATTTGAGATGTCATCAGTGATGTCATCAGTGATGTCACTGACCATGTCATGAATGATGTAATATGTGACATCATCAGCAGTGGATTGCGGGTGCGCGAAATATAGTTAGTACAACTAACTATATAAGAGCAATTTCAATGGTTTTTTATATGCTAATTCCTAACTATTTAAGGCCAGAAACCTATGGTTTTTTCAATGAATATATATATATGTACATATATACACACACACACATCTCTATATATGCATTACCTATTGGCGGTCACCAGTAGGTAGTTGTAGTTAGGACCTAGCTTCCACATGAAGAGCATTTGTTGTTTGCTCAATAACTTTTGAGCCACTTATTGAATCTTCACGAAATGTTCAAAACTTAAAATTTTAGATGGTTCAGCTGCTGTGTTGAAAGTTTCGGGGTGATCGTCAAGCAGGATTTGAGAAATAGAGGGGACCCCAATCATTTTCCAGATTCGGTGTCCCATAAGGGCTTTGAACACAACTACAGTCTGAACTGCTGAGCATAAATACAGCAAATTTAGCAGAATGGTACAATTCGTTCCATATAACACGATTGTTGTGATTTGGTGTAAATCCACTCAGGAGTATTAGAGGTATTAAAAGTACAAAATTAGAGATATATATAAGGATGCAGATCATCCATAGATCCACTGTGGGTCGATCCATGGGTCCACGCGCCAAGGAAAAAATCTGATTGGCTGGACGCAACTTGACAGAAAAGTTGTGGCCCCCACTTTCTTTTATCGGGAAATGGTCTTCGGGGCTGAAATTTTGGCTATAATGTTCATGAAGGGGTCAGGGTAGAGATTCCCTGACCACATGAGGGGGATATAAGTGGGCTGTAAGCATAAATTGTTAAGTTAAAATGCATGTAAATACTTTTGTTGATGCTTTCTGAAATCCGCAGATCCACCCTTGGTGCTCAGCGTGACCCCTCTCCCATGTGGAACTGTGATTCCTGATGCAGCTCATCAGAGACCCCACCCCTTTCCTCCACCACTCTGCAAGCATGCCTCCTGGTGCACTTGTGTTTGGGAGTTGAAGTCCCCATGGATGCTGAGGGTCCTTGGGTGCCATTAACCCCTCCTGTTACCTCCAGTAAGTCCCACACAGGGGGATGGCTGAGAGCTCATCAGAGACCCTGTCCCCTTTCTCCATCACTCTACAAAGGCGCCTCCTAGCACACAACTGGTTGGGGAATGAGGTCCCCTTGAATGCTGAGGGTCCTTGGGGTTCAAGAACACCCCTTGTTACCACAGGTATCTGCACACTTCCCGGTGCACTACTGGGTGGGAGATGACATCCCCTTGCATGCTGAGCATCATTGAGACCAAGACTTCCTCCTGTAACCACCAGTAAGTCTCATATAGTGGGATTGCTGAGAGCTGGTCAAAGGACCCTCCCCCTTTCTCCACCATGGTGTGGGGGACTTACTTGTGGCAACAAAAGGTGTTTTTGCCCCCAGTGACCCTTTGCAGCCAAGGGGACTTTATCCCCCAACCAGTAGTGTGCCAGGAGGCCCTTTTGCAGAGCGGTTGAGAAAGGGGTCTGGGCTTTTGACAAGATCTCAGCAATTCACTGTGGGTGACTTACCTGTGGCAACAAAAAGGGTTCTCAGCCCCCAACAACCTGCAGAAGCCAAGGGGGCCTAACTCCCCAAACAGTAGTGCACCAGGACGCCCCTTTGCAGAGTGGTTGAGACAGGAGGCGGGGCCTCCAACATGATCCCAGCAATTCCACTGTGGTGGACCAACTTCTGGCAACAATAGGGGTTCTTGGCCCACAACGACTCTCAGCAGTCAGGGAAACTGCATCCACCAACAACCAGTAGTCCCACAGGGGGCCCCTTTGCAGAGTGGTTGAGAAAATGGGGATGAGGCTCTGAAGAGGTCTGAGCAATCCCGCTGTGGAGGACTTACTTGTGCCAAAATTAGGGGTTCTTGGCCACAACACCCACCAACAGCCAAGGGAACTTCATCTCCTAACCAGTAGTGTGCCTGAAGGCCCCTTTGCAGAGTGGTTGAGAAAGGGGTGGGGCCTCTGACGAGGTCTCAGTAATCCCACTGTGTGGGACTTACTTGTGGGTGTTATTTAGCCCCGGTAAGGTGGGCCCCCCATTAATCTTTCTTTAGCCCAAGGGAGGTGGTGGTCCCAGGGGCTCAATGAGCCTCAGAAAGGGGGCCCTGTGCACCCCCTTCCTTTTTAAAAAATGCCTCCGGGACCTGGCATACCTGAGGGTTGATTTCAAAGCAAGCATCGGCGCCTGCACTTTTTTTGGGGGGTTTTTTTGCGACAGACTCAAAGCCCTATTAAGTGCTGTTGCCACTGTCAGGGTACCTCTGGGACATCATTACCAGAGGGAAGGGCTCAAAGTATTCCTACCCTGCCCCCATTTATCTTTTTAAGCACTTTTTTCTAGGACTCAGCTAAAGCAATGTCCCAAGATGTCTGCCAACACTTCCTGGTTGATGGGTTGCAATTCAATCAGATCTCGACACAAGATCGGGAGGGTTTGTGGGAACCTTGGCAACCTTATATATACAAATTTCAATTTCCTTTATTATCTCCAAAACTACTGAACGTTTTTTGACCAGTTCACAAGGAACTCGCTTTCTGGACCAACAGCCACCTTTCTGCCAAATGTGGTGCAATTCCGTTCAGTGGTTCAGGCTGTAGTCATGTCTAAAATTCCTTTGAAAATTGAAATAGAAAATGCCCTTT
This sequence comes from Lissotriton vulgaris, assembly GCF_964263255.1. NCBI lineage: Eukaryota > Metazoa > Chordata > Amphibia > Caudata > Salamandridae > Lissotriton > Lissotriton vulgaris. The sequence goes on from NC_141691.1 coordinate 1,372,188,817, forward strand.
TTTGACCCCCCCCCCTTTTTCTCAGCCCCTTTCCATGCAAACCAAGAATCACTGGGGCACTTATTTTATGATGATTCGTCAACCGTCGCCGAAGATATAGGGAAGTCAGTTTCCAATGGAACTATGGTCAGTAGGACTGCCAGTAGGTAATACACACACGCAGAAACACATATGCATACCATGGCAGTAAAACAAATGTTGCCCAATAATGTCATTTTGAGCAGCTGCACTAATAAAGGTTCATTTCCAAGTTCATTATACAGTGCAAAGTCCTAATTCGAGTGTATTGTCAAATTCGAGTGTATTGCCACAGTTCTGCAATACTAGAACACAGAGAACATTTTTACTGCCTCACATAGTAAATGTAAAAAAATACTTTATACAGGAAATCAACTGTCCAAAAAGCCATGGGGTCTCTTCAGTGATTTTTGCTATACTCTACAAATTGTACCTCTTGCATCCTGATTTTTGTTAAAACAAGTACACATGAAGAAGTGCAATGGCATAAACCATTTATGCAGATAGTAAGTTTATGATATGCTGTTTATTAGCAGTCGGGTACAGAAAAAATATTTTAAGGCGCCCTATAGTAGAGTTGATACTTATACAGTTAACATTAGTACCTTTTGCCAAATATTATTTTTATCAGCAAGGATGTCGACAAGTTTATTACTAATCAAAGCTAAAACTGATTTTCTGTATCAATCAATAAAGTAATATTGGATGACAGTGACATAAAATCTTTATGGAAACATTACACAAAATGAAGGTCTTGAAGCCATTGAGAGATGTTATTAAGAATCATCATGAGATGCTGAGAACAGTCTTGATCAATGATTCATATTACATCCTATATATTCGTTACTTTCGGTTCAAGTACTCATTTTTTTAAATACAGAATTAACTTTTGTGAGAAGCAACATAACATCATCATATATTGATGAACAAAATTGAGCCATAAAATATTCTAAAGATTGAGAAAAAGAAACCGAAAAGTGAAGATCTGACAATATTATACTGATAACACATCTGGATTTTGCTAAAATGAATTTTAGTCGGTATCTATAATCATTCAATCTTTTTATCAGTCAATTAAATGCATATTATAAGAATCCACAAAAGGTGCTTCCTTTTTGGCTGCAAAAGTGATCAAAATAGGGTACTAAAGATACATTTATACACTAAAAGCAGAAACACCGTGATACATTCATGAAACATGTTGCTGTCCACAGCATTAAAACAAGTATTACAGTAGAGTCCGCTGCTGCACTTAAAACGATTGTTTCATAATCTGATAAGAATAATAACTCATGAGACTTAAAGATGAAGGTTATGATGAAAGATTGCTAAACCAAGGGGTAAAAATGCAGAGCATAAACAGTTTAAAAGCCTTACAAAAAACAGAAGCGATAGATCTATTGGGGAAGACAAACCTGCATTTCTCGATGCAAGGCTAAAAATTAAACAACATTTACGAGACATTGGAATGTAACAACAAATGATTGCACACTCTTAGAAATAAATGAGTAGATATAAATACATGACTGTGTTTTCAAGAAAAAGAACTTGAACAGCAGGTTGTTAATAGTGAATGATACATTGGAGATGAGACATACTTTGGTAGTAAAAAAGGTGGGCATTTCCTTTTAGAAGCTGTCATTGTTGTAACAATTTAATAATAGACTGTCATGAGCTATGGCTTTGGTTCACCAAAAACAAAGAATACACTTCTTAAGGGATAAACGAGTCTTATTTGGCTTCCAAGAGTCGTTGATATTATGAGATGAAGGAAATCAAAAGTTCACAGTCTAACGATTATGTGTACATTCTTCTTCTTTCCTCTGTCAGGTATCTGGCCTAGCGGCTCTCTTCTCCTCCATGACCATAGACCCCAGAACATCTCCTTCACTGCAGTGTTGTCTCCTGATTAGAAATCAGTGATTTATCCCAATAGTTTAAGACGAATATCAAGTAAGAAGCATCAGAAAAAAGAAACAAAAAAATACAATGGCATATTGAACTCTGATACCTCAAAATAGGACCACTCCTCACTTAGGGTGTCTCCCAGCAGACTTCTTCCCGCCTTGGCCCTTGCTAACAATACATCTCCTCCCAAAAAATACTTTCCTATTTCAAACAGGAAAAATCCACAACAAAGCTGTGCCTGGACCTCCTTCCATCAACTGTCGTGGGTGGGAGGTTTGTCAGCTGCTTGCCCCCTCCTTGCATGCTCCCCTTCCCTGCTTTGCCTAAGTGTCCCTGGCTCCAGTGGGTTTTCTGTTCATGTTGGGAAAGATGGGTGGTTTTTGATCCATTGAGCAGGGTAGGAGGGAGGGGGGTTACATTGGAATAATTTTCAGATTTTCATTGTTTTGTGTTTGGTATGTTCAGGTTGCACTAAATTACACTCCACAAACAACACAACATCGATATGAACATTGGGCATCGCACATCCCTCAGGACTGAACTGTTACGACTGCCACACCACACCACATAACATTAAAGACCCTCACATGGAGCGTCAATAGTCTGGGACACAAAATAAAGTGAACAGTGTTAATGCAGTAGCTTCATAGACAAGGCCCTGACATAGTTCTCCTGCAGGAGACACACTTACAGGGTACTACAAGGTGCCCAATCCTTTTGTATACACACTATTAGCTCGTGCTGGCTTCACAATTAGCTCCAGAGGCTTAGGCATTTTGCTCCGTTCCGCAGTGACATTCATCCCACATCAAAAATGTATAAACCCCTTGGGCAGATATGTCACACAGTCCAGGACATGGGAGGAACTCACACTACGTAATTATTCTGTCAACATCCCACCACAGCTCCACACCTAAACCCTTCTGTTCTTTGGGTACAGTACTATTGAGCATAGCCCCAGGAAATCTTGATAACGGGTGGTGACTTGAACACAGTGGTGGACCAGGGGAGGGACAGAGACATAACCTCAAGTTGGGCTGGCGACCCTATCCCACTAGGAACATTTGCTGAGGTACTAGGACTGGTGGACCTGTGGCGGGAGCTCCTTCTGGATGCTCAGCAATAATTCTCAGATTGCCAGCCACACACTTACTTAAATCCTCTATTTTTGAGGGAACAAACCATAAGAGACTTCCTGGTTCGTTCGGGTATATCACTCAAACCCTTTTATTATTTATTTGTTTTTTGTCTTTTTTTAAGTATTGATGTATGAAAGGGACACCTTATCGTTTTGTACACCTTATATACAATTATTTACAACACAAACACATACACATGCACATAACTAGTTGTATTATACAAAGTGAATTGCTCTGATATATATACACTCAAATATTCATACTACGAAGAAAAAATCATCCGTAATTCCATAAAGACCAGAGTCAAAAGTATAAACTTGATGACAATCATAAATCAATGAACTACAGTTGAATGTAGGCAGTTCAAAAAAGGAAAAATAGACTTCAAATTAATTCATTCAGTCCATTCAACCAATAAATGGCTAATCTTTTTACGCCAACGCGTTTCGAATCCGGTATGTCAACTCTACGGATTCTCATCAGGGCTCTGCGTTAATACGGGATATCTGCAAGTGTATAAAATAAAACTTGTTTTAGCTACATTTCTGACAGTTGTTTAGCTTCCAACTACATTTAACTCGGATTCCTCATATTACCTGTTGAACCAGCAGCCGCCGGTCAAGGGTAGGGTATTAGTTCTGACTGAGTTTCTTTTCTTTTCGGGATCTAAAAACAAACGCAGGTAGCATGACCTGTTCTTGCTCACTTTCTAAGACCAGAATGGGGCACATGTGTTATCAACAAACCTTACTGGATCATGCTCGTGATCCTACGTTTTCACCAAATGGGAGTTAATTTTCAGTTCGTGTTCTAATCGGTTGCAGCGGTAAATGCTTTCTAACCATGTAGGCACCGCTTTTTTTGCCTCCAAAAGAAAGGGTCGATGGTAATTGCGCGTATGTTTTCATATGTGATTTAAATTCACCTTTTTACACATCTAAATGATAGCCTTCTCTAGCGACCCCACTCTAAGATGGCCGCCAAGCAAGTAGCTATAAGTAGGTCAAAAACCACGTTACAACATGGCTGCCAGACTAAGTGAATGAGTGCTTTCTCTAGCGACCCCACTCTAAGATGGCCGCCAAGCAAGTAGCTATAAGTAGGTCCAAAACCATGTTACAACATGGCTGCCAAACTAAGTGAATGAGAGCTAGATGCCGAGTCACAGCTTGTTCAAGTAAGTCTAGAGCTAACATGGGTTTGATTTGCCACCAATATTGCAGTAGCCCGAGAAACCTAATAAAACGCTGTTATTTCCTCTAGGGAAAGCGAGTGCAAATAATAAGGACTGAGGAAAGCGGTGCCTACATGGTTAGAAAGCGTTTGCCGCTGCAACCGATTAGAACACGAACAGCCCAAGCGAGGAATCCCTTAGAGCAGGTATGCCGAGTAGAGCAACGAGTGCCATACTCTCTCCGTCTGTGCATAAAAAGCGCGTAAAACGTTATTCTCATTATTTTCAGGCTGTAATACAAGACTGAAAATTAACTCCCATTTGGTGGAAACGTAGGATCACGAGCATGATCCAGTAAGGTATGTTGATAACATATGTGCCCCATTCTGGTCTTAGAAAGTGAGCAAGAACAGGTCATGATACCTGCGTTTGTTTTTAGATCCCGAAAAGAAATGAAACTCAGTCAGAACTAATACCCTACCCTTGACCGGCAGCTGCTGGTTCAACAGGTAATATGAGGAATCCAAGTTAAATGTAGTTGGAAGCTAAACAACTGTCAGAAATGTAGCTAAAACAAGTTTTATTTTATACACTTGCAGATATCCCGTATTAAGGCAGAGCCCTGATGAGAATCCGTAGAGTTGACATACCGGATTCGAAACGCGTTGGCGTAAAAAGATTAGCCATTTATTGGTTGAATGGACTGAATGAATTAATTTGAAGTCTATTTTTCCTTTTTTGAACTGCCTACATTCAACTGTAGTTCATTGATTTATGATTGTCATCAAGTTTATACTTTTGACTCTGGTCTTTATGGAATTACGGATGATTTTTTCTTCGTAGTATGAATATTTGAGTGTATATATATCAGAGCAATTCACTTTGTATAATACAACTAGTTATGTGTAACTAGTTATGTGTTGTTCCTCGAGGCAACAGTGAGAATCTGGTGGGAGCATAAAGTGCCACTTGCAGTTATCTGGTCGCACCAGATTGGGGGAAATTCACAAGTTCAGACTGACCACGATGGAGCATGGGTCTGATACAGGAAGCATTTTAGTACCACTGAAGAGTTTCCCTCTTAAGTCTTGTGAAAAGAGTTCTGTTTTTGTTGCCAGGGGCCACGAGTAGGATGCTTTCAGCATGAGGAGTAGCTCCAGCACTTCAGATGTCTATCACAATAGCATGAAGAAAGGGTAGTCGCTGGAGCTTTCCATTTAGTGATTGTCACAGACAGTTGCTGTCAAGGTCAAATGCAAGTCTCATGTTGCAGGTTATCTTTGACGGTCACTGTCTGCTCAAAGAGCATGATCCGCAGGAGCGTCATGTTTGCTGTTCTGGTCAAGTTGTAGTATGAAGAGGTCACTTTGCAGTTGTGAGGATGCACAAAACATCTTTAACTTCACCTTTTCTTCAGGAGGAGTTCTTACTGATACCAGCCAGCGTCCCAGGTCTTGGGACACTTCTTGGGAATTAGGAGTCACTCCAGCTGTGCTCAGGCAGGTCCAGGCAGATTAATTTGGTCTTGGTCAGCTGGGCTGATGTGAGGAGGCCTCTGGAAACTAGTGTCCCTGCAAGTCACACAGGAGGTCATCAAACTGACCCTTGAAGTGACTGTGTAGACTGGGAATACGGCTAGCACATCCAGTCTTCTTTCTTCAGACAACAAGCCTACCCTTCTGTCAGCACGACAGTTCTTATTGTGAATGTATCACAGGTTCAGGAGTGTCCTGACGAATGGTTTTGAAGCACCCATTTTTATACTTGGCGCCAGCCTTTGTGTGAGGGAATTCCCTGACCTACCCCCAAAACTGGTTCTGGACAGTTCTTCCCCTTCCCCTGGTCCTAGCTCCAAATTATCTAGGGTGACAAAGGCAAGGGGAGGCCTGTCGTCTGGTTCCTTTGTGTGCCCTGTAGGCAGGGCCATTTGAAATGTAATCAGGGTATGAGAACATCCCAATATGAAGTTAGCACTTATTAAATTTAAAAGATGACCTATTGTTAGTCTATGGAAGAGACATATCTAACTAAAGCAACCTCTTGTCTAACCTATCCAATTTAAATCTTGGCAGTGGCTCTACTTGTAATGAACTTACTGTCTCACAACTGTGCGCAAGTGTCACCCAGCCATTCTTTCTTTTGTAATGATTCTGTATACAGCACATGGATACAAAACAACTATTTTGAGTTCAATCATGAGCTATACCAACAGATCAAGGGTACCAGCATAGTGGCTTCTTGTGACTCCAGCATAGCGGACATCTTCATGAGGGAGTTTGAACGCAAACGTTTTTTTAATGAGGCCGCCCCTTTCTTTGAAAAATGTGGCCAAGTGGAATAGATTTATTGACAACATTTTCTGTATATGGACAGGCTCAGAATCAGATCTCCAGGAATTTGTGTCTAGGCTCAATTTAGCAGACACCAATCTGAACTTCATGTGTAACTTTTCATTCAACCAAGTGGAGTTTTTAGATATTTGGATTAAAGGCATGAATGGACAGTTGGAAGTTAGTCTTTTCAGAACACCAACTGCTAAAAATGCCATACTGGAACACAGTAGCTTCCACCCCCGATGCCAAAAAGACTCAATCCCCTTTGGGGAATTCCTACGAATTCAAAAGAACTGCACTTGCATGAAGGACTTCATGTACCAGAACAGTTAAAAAATCGGCTTGTCTTACAAGGATATCGCAAAAGACTTATAAAAAAATCCCTTAAACAAGTGAAATATTATAATAGGGATGCATTGATCAACAATACCCCTAAGCAACTTGAGGACAAATTGGTGTGTGTAGTAGACCATTCCAGTATAAACTATAAAATCAGACAGATACTGGATAAACACTGGAAGATTCTCAACACCCATAAAGGAGAGGAAACATTACAGAAGCCTATGGTAGCTTTCAGGAGAAACTCAAATGTAAGGGATAAATTGGTACATAGCAGATCTAAACCACACGCAGAGATCAGACAAACAACTATAGATGGGCTACCACCACCAATGGGAAACTACAGATGTGGCAATTGCCATACCTGTGAATTTGCCATTATCACGCAGACATGGACATATGAAGAGAAATCACGGGTTATTAAACATATGTCAAATTGCAGAAGTTCCAATGTTATCTACCTGATACTTTGCCTATGTGGTCTAGGATACATTGGGGAAACGTCAAGAGAGTTCCATATTAGATTCTCGGAACACAAATCTTCAATAAAAACAAATAAACTACAAGCACTTATGGTTAGTCACTATCATAACCAACAACATACGGAAAATGACATTAGGTGGGTCATTTTAGAACGTGTAAGAAACACACCAGGAAAAGACCCTACTAAAACTAGAAAACAAAGACAAACATACCGGATTCTGTCCTTGAACACTGTCCGAAAGGGTTTAAATGAAGAAATAACATGGGTGGTAACTACCTAATATATTCTCTTGAGTAGCAAATCCATATGGAGTGGACAGGTAAGTCTTTTTCTATACCGGTATAGACTCATCTTTCTCCCTTTATTTTATCTTTACCCCCTTTTTTGAACTTGCATTTAAATATATTCTAGTTAGGGAGCCATCAACTTGTTACCTGCTTTGGATCACCCCTACAATCTAGGGTTTTCTTCAATAGCAGCTTTTATGTGTACTTTATTGAATTGCTTGCTATAAATATGAATTTATGATGATAATACGTTTTCGGTCATATCTCAGATATTACTATTCCGTAAAGTATTAGGTATACCAACCATCATATTGACTTATTAGCACAGAGATTGTTCATACAGCATTTATGCTTTTGTTGCTATCTGTTCACACTGATTAAACTAGGTAGTTCTTTTTTAATATTTGACTTTAATTTTTCTTCTTTGCAAACAGTTTGCTTCCTAGATTCGACATATGTATTTAATTATTACGCAATAGTGCTTTTGATATAAAGTGACGCTATAAAAACAACTTCGTATTTTAGAGCGATTTCAGTTCCAACATGGCACCCACACGCTAGACCCTCTTGGGAAGGTTGTTGTATTATCGCGGTATTGCTTATTTCCTGTGGAAATTCATCCCGTCATTGCAACATTAGTATTTTGCATCTAAATGCCTGTACTAACATGGTGCCCTTGTCTTAGTCTTTGTATTGAGGCTTGCTAGACTCTCAAAGTATTTTGCATTCTTCTTGCAAGACCTTTAGATATAAATCATGCCCACCCCCACTAGCCATCTCTTAGTCGCACCAGTCCTGTGGGAGACGGAGTAAATCATGACGAGACGCTATTACTTTCATCGGGTAAGATCAATTGCGCCACTTACTTTATTTACGTGGTTGTGTACAGAGTAGTAGCTTTCCTGTCAGTTAATATCTAGGCTTAGCTGTGGGTGGAACACAGGTCTACTTCGCTGATTGTGTCTCTATCGGAAGCCTTTTTAAATAATTCTTGGTGGAGCAATTAAGTAACATTCTGCTCCTTCATCAGCAATTACTTTTTCTCATGGCAAGGATGGAGTTACTTTAGTCTACTTGCCCCCTTAACCAGCAATACCTAGGCATATCGCAATTGATGTTTTCTTAAACCACTGATGTACAGTATTCCTGATATATACAGCTCACATATCGGATGTTTATCTTCTACAGTAGAAGGTTACCAGGCACAGTGATTTGATGGCCCTGGAGTATTAGTCTGCTCCCTTTCCGGCAATTGATTTCTCTCATGACAAGGATCGAGTTACTTTAGTCTATTTGCTTAAACAGTATTACTAATGTACATCGCAATTGACGTCTACTTTAACCACTGATGATCAGTACTCCTGATATATGTAGCCCACATACTGATTGTTTTCATTCTACAGTAGAAGGTTACCAGGCTCAGTGTATTTGATGGTACCCCAAATAGACGTTGCACCTTGTACCAGACTAATACAGCTTGCACGCTGCATGCTTCTTAGTTGTCATATGACATTTTGCTTTAGGATATTATTAGATTTTTTTGAGCGCCCACTTTTTGTTTCACAGCTTATCAGCACAGTCAAAGTGAAACAATATAGTATTTACTAGATCATCCAGTGATAGGGCTGACTAGTAGTAGGTCATCCTATATATGGTCACAGTACACCTTAACAGACTCACAGATAGAAGTACAGTTAGCTTCATATGTTTACTACTTTATACGTTTTTAATAAAGAAAAGCCACCTTATCACACCAATGCCGTCTTGACCAGTCTTTCAGATAAAAGTATTTAACACTATTGTGCATATGTAGGACCTCTATTATATAATGACCTCTCTAGTATTTTCTCTTAAATAGTGCAGCTTCTCAGTCCTTTCAGTAACTCTTAGTTACATCAGACACTCTTTGTACATTTATCTTATATGTTATTTTGCTTTCACTGACTTACGTTTTACTATCAACATGTGTAAAACTGTGTCCAAAGAGAATATTTGAACATTATCACAGGATTGTAAACAATAAACTAACCTGAAATTTTAAATAGGTAAGACTCTGCTTAGATACACACATACAGAATATGTCAGATTCATATTGTACCCACTTGATTTCTTTAGCTATCCCTACTTTACAGGTAAATTTGGAAGTTCTGATGAATCTCCTACTGGATCGATTTTATTACAATAACGTCTTCACTAATTTTAAGACAGAAATACATCCTGGAGATAATTTTTCTCCACCACAGTTGTAAGTAGGCTCCTTAGAGAATATAATATTCCCATCACAGTGTCACCTTGGTCGTTGCCATCTAACCAGTAGCTTTGTTCCTTTTCTGTAGTCATTGTTAAAGATGATGGCCATAAACTGACCCAGTGCGCAACAAACTACGCCTACTGAAAAATCTCCTAGTACTAAATATGTAGGTTTTGATTAGATTTCAAACTCTCTTCCTGGTGATGGCGCCCCTTTTTTCTACAAGTATCATACATCTTGCCTTTTCACACCTGTTGGTGATATCTATAACTCCTCTGCTGAGATCTTGGGCTTTATTGGCTCTTCCTCAATCTTTTCACTGTAAATATCTGACACACTTTTTCTGTGATGAACTGTTATCTCATTTGCAAGTCTCATTGGTCACAATCTTACCTTTAAGCACATAAAATGCTTTTATAATCACTAAGTATGTTTTTTGATTAGCTGTACAGCACAGACACTTAACATTATATTGAGGTATTGCAGATATCTAGAACCCCCATTTCTTCCCCGGATATTGTTTTTACGGCCCTGATGAAAATGATAACATCATACTTTCACCGAAACGTATGTAGGCCAGCTACACACACCTGAAAATTCCAACCCACGAACATATGCCAAAGAAAAGATTTTTCAGAAATCAAAAAGATGGACTGATGCCCGTTTTAAATGTACCTTCATAAGATAAATTGATTATTGTCTCAGATGTGTTTTTTCTTATAAAAATGTCCTGCACAGTATGTGCGCTAGTATGTTTGAGAGGAATGAACGGTGAGAAAGGTTGTATGAGAGAATGAGTCTGGTTTCACTTCTGTTAAGATTTTCTCTTGGGGGGTTATATACTGATACAAATCTTCTTGAATGGAGAAATAATAGAATGTGATTTATCATTTGTATCTTTGTTAGAATCTGTGTTTTTGTATGATATTGCAAATAATTTTATGTCTTGTATTTTGTTAGAAAATAATTTTTTTATACAAAAAGAGAAATATAAATAAAAAAAGAGAAAAATAACGTGTTTGGATAAATAAAACAAAATCCATATGAAAGACAATTCAATCTCTATTCTTTTGTATCTGTGCTGTATTCTAAATCATTACAAGTAGAGCCACTGCCAAGATTTAAATTAGATAGGTTATACAAGAGGTTGCTTTAGTTTGTATTTTCCTCATCCCCCTCCTCTTGAACCTAAAGAAATTAGGGGGTGCCTTAGCTTCATAGAGACGGATCTAACCCCAGCGAAAAATGACTTCAGGTGTTTTTCACTGTCAGGAAATGTAAATTGTAAACAAAAATATGCGACCTTATAAATACCATGCACCCTGTTCAATGGAACTTTAGGGCCTAGCTAAGGGGTGACTTATAAGTTATTAAAAAATTGTTTAGGCCAGGCAAATGTTTTATTTTTTCAGATCAAAATGGCAATTTAAAAATACACCACAGGCTGCAGTGGCAGGTTTGAGACATTTTGTAAATATCCACTTCAGTGAGTGGCACAATGAGTGCACAGCTCACTAGTGCCATTTAAAATACAGTCCTGGGGTACATGTAGTATCATATGTTTGGGACTTACAAGCCAATAAATATGCCAATTAGGTGTAGACCAATTTCAACCCCTGTTACGGGGAGGGCATCCGCCTTTTTCCATTGATTAGCCATGGTAAAGTACACAGAGTTAGCATGCCAACAAAAATATGTTGCCCACACTTTTTTGCTGAGTGCAGTATGGAATGTACTATTGTTTCGGTTACAGGATGGGATTGAAAAGAGAAGTAAGAGGATGAGGGAGAATGGTGATTCTCCTATTAAGTTGAGACAATAATCTAGATTTCGTTAAAGGCATGGAGACTAGCATTATGCATTAAATATTTTAATACAATTGAAAAGTAACAACCTAGGCAACTTAAAGATTAGAATAACTTAATGGTAAAAAATTTTGAGAATAGACTACAGCTGACTAAAAAACGTAATTTTATTAATTAATTAAAACAGTTAAAAAAGTTCTTTTATATAACATCAAATCACGGTTAAAAATTCACAGTATATATTTAACATAAACATTATTATATGCAAATTGACAAACAATAAAAAAGATAGGTGGCACAAAAATTCAGTCTCTACGCGCGTTTCGGCGGCCAGCGCCTTCTTCCTGGAGCAGCCACACAACATCTATAAAGTGAAGATGCATATAGAACATAAAATTATATCGTTTCAAAGTCACATATTTGTACAATTTAAAAACAAGTTCTAACATTGAAAAAATCTAAGTTTTAGCAGCTGTAGTTTGATAAAAACACTCTAATTTACATATTACATTTTTGTTGTCATTTCCTTGCGGTATTATGTCCATCTATCAGACGGGGGAAGAATTCAAGTAATAGAAAGGGAAGGGGGCAAAACAAAGGGGAGTTACCATTGATGGGCATTTATGTAGAAATTTTATGGCAATAATTCTTTCTAAAAACTTACAAAGCAATTGTTTAGAAAGTCGCTTTATTAGATTTTTATAAGTGATCCAAAACTCAGTATGGTAAAGCAACCTTAGAGATGATTAACGGATTTACTGCGTAGATATTTATATAGTCGCTTTATTAGATTTTTATAAGTGATCAAAAACTCTGTATGGTAAAGTAACCTTAGTGACGATCAACGGATTTACTGCGTAGATATGCATATAGAGGGTAATGCATCGTTAACTATAGCATTTATATGCATAAGTTGTTGATATTTTATGGATCTATTCTTCAGTTTCGTTGTCCCTTAATAGAGTGTGGTTTATTATAAAGGATATTTTATAGTGTTGGTTGTAGGATACTTACTAATAGGAAATTTTCTAAGAAGCTGTTCAAAATAAATTCTCTGTTTCTTGTTATGGTTCTTTCAATCTCAAGTTTGATAAAACTAAAAAAGGAAGAATGGAGCAATATCATACAAGCTATTAATTTATGAGGATTATGAATTCAAATTATTTGTGGCAATTATGCGTTTTACACGGTTTTTACCTTATTGATTTGGTAATAAAATAGTTAATGCCCGCCAGCCGGAACCCTTTATATAGATAGATGCTGGATAATTTTCTTCCTGGAATTTTCTAGGTTTCTGATTTTTTAGGAGTATAAAAGGAGAGATAACGGGATATTTATTTTTCATGTTCTTAGAAAGGACTATGATTAATTAGTCAGTTAAAATTCTTCAGAGTGTATCAGCAATTGGCAGTTATCTTACCTAATGAATTATATATCGATCTTTTCATAAGGTCTTGAAATCAAGTTTCCATTTTGAGAGCTGATCTATTTGTGGAGTATTAGTTTCAACAGCAACTTTGTTAGCCTTATGACCGAGATTGCCTTTTAAAAACAAAAACCACCAAACCTAACGATCAAATAGTCTGCATAACACGGCACTCAACTATAAATGAAAAGGTAAAACAAGTCATAAATTCCAATTGGCATATATTAAATAGCAACTGCACAAACGACCAAAAACTGATGAAGCCTCTTTTTGCACATAAAAGAAATAAGAATATAAAAGAATTTATTGTTCATTCTCGCTTTCAAAAGAGCACCAACAAAGAAGTCCTAAGTCAACGATCAATCTTGACTAACAACCCTTTAAAAGGAACCTTCCCCTGTTCATCATGTAATTCATGTGGTAACATTCTGTCAGGCGAAGAATTTGAACATAATGGCCACAAAACTAAAGCGAGGGAAATGTGGAACTGCAAAACAAATAACGTTATTTACTTTATACAATGCCCGTGCCCTCAAGGATACATAGGTGAAACCTCAAGAATGATTCAGACACGCCTAAACGAACACCGCTCAGCTATAAGAACTGCATGCCCAATGGTAAAGCACTTTCTAGATAAAGGACACAGTGTTGACGATTTCAAATGGAGAATCTTAGAGAAAATCCATGTTCTTGATTCCAAAGGCGGCATGGCTATTCGAAAGAAAAGAGAAGTCTTCTGGATTTTCGTTTTTAACACCTTCCGCCAAGGCCTAAATAGCGAAATCCCGTGGGAACACGCAATTTGCTAAGAACCCCCACTATTACCTACATACACATATGCCCACATTAGAAATATACAGTGTACTGCAGACTTAGATACTCGAAATACATATGATGTCCCCAACTAAGAACAACATAGGTAAAAGAATACACTAAAATGATTCGGAAACCCTAAAAACAAAATTAAATTTAAAAAAAATAAAAAAAAATTTACCAACTAAAATTAATAACACCTAATTTTCATGTATCCAACACTTTCTATAGATTTCTCCATACGAGTTGACTGTTTTAGACCTCCCTCTATAACCTTACACACTAATAAACCACAATATAGAAATAAAAGACTAAAACCTCAAAGGAAACATTTCCATTTAATTTTATGTTTTATTTACATCCTTCATAAAATAAGTACCAACAATCGTCTCTTTTCCCGGTCTTTTTCGAAACCACAGATGGAAAGTCTTTCCTCTTTTGTAAATACAATTTTCAAGAACACTAGAACATTAACTGTGGGGTCTACGCTAAACTGCATGAGTCTTAGACCTCCAATCGTTGAAGCCGATGCTAAACTCCGCATACGCTAAAAACCTCCTATTTTTCAGAGCCTACCATATGTACACCAAATCATGGAAGTGCTCACTAAACTTCGCATACATCACACCGCCAATCATTGGCGCTCAAGTCGGAACTCCGTCTTAGACCTCCCAGTGTTCTAGCCGATGCCAAACTCCGCATACGCCAAAACCACCAATCTTCAGAGCCTACCATATGCACATCCAATCAGGGAAGTTCTCACAAAACTCCACATACGTTACACCAGCAATCGTTGGCGTTTAAGTCGGAACTTCGTTACTCCGTGCATAAAATGACGTAATGAAAATAAACAACAGGTGCCAATGATTTATAGCAATTAACGTTAGTATATATACAAGCGCAGCGAAAAAGGTAATTGTTCATCACTTTTCCCGCGCTTGCCGCTTTGTGAGATGTACCGACCCGCCACCGGACATAGGGAGCCCTGCCGACCATCCTCAGGTGAGACTCCAGACCAGAGCCAACAACTAGATTATTTTAAGAAATAATAAGATACAATATTTCCCTTTTGGTTATATTCTCCCCTTATTTCTAAATTTACAGGCAGGGAGATCTTTTAACTTTATTTCTACACATACAAGGATCAAGAACCTTCTTACATCTTTGAGACCTGAAAAGAACAAGTATCTAACTCTTTAGGTAAGACGGCTAACAAAAGAGTGAGAGATTCAACCATCATAAGTTAAGGAATACACAACTTACCCCTAATTTTGCACATATATTTTCTCTAGGCTAACAAAGTTGCTGTTGAAACTAATACTCCACAAATAGATCAGCTCTCAAAATGGAAACTTGATTTCAAGACCTTATGAAAAGATCGATATATATTACATTAGGTAAGATAACTGCCAATTGCTGATACACTCTGAAGAATTTTAACTGACTAATTAATCATAGTCCTTTCTAAGAACATGAAAAATAAATATCCCGTTATCTCTCCTTTTATACTCCTAAAAAATCAGAAACCTAGAAAATTCGAGGAAGATAATTATCCAGCATCTATCTATATAAAGGGTTCCGGCTGGCGGGCATTAACTATTTTATTACCAAATCAATCAGGTAAAAACCGCGTAAAACACATGCTTGCCACAAATAATTTGAATTCATAATCCTCATAAATTAATAGCTTGTATGATATTGCTCCATTCTTCCTTTTTTAGTTTTATCAAACTTGAGATTGAAAGAACCATAACAAGAAACAGAGAATTTATTTTGAACAGCTTCTTAGAAAATTTCCTATTAGTAAGTATCCTACAACCAACACTATAAAATATCCTTTATAATAAACCACACTCTATTAAGGGACAACGAAACTGAAGAATAGATCCATAAAATATCAACAACTTATGCATATAAATGCTATAGTTAACGATGCATTACCCTCTATATGCATATCTACGCAGTAAATCCGTTGATCGTCACTAAGGTTACTTTACCATACAGAGTTTTTGATCACTTATAAAAATCTAATAAAGCGACTATATAAATATCTACGCAGTAAATCCGTTAATCATCTCTAAGGTTGCTTTACCATACAGAGTTTTGGATCGCTTATAAAAATCTAATAAAGCGACTTTCTAAACAATTGCTTTGTAAGTTTTTAGAAAGAATTATTGCCATAAAATTTCTACATAAATGCCCATCAATGGTAACTCCCCCTTGTTTTGCCCCCTTCCCTTTCTATTACTTGAATTCTTCCCCCGTCTGATAGGTGGACAGAATACCGCAAGGAAATGACAACAAAAATGTAATATGTAAATTAGAGTGTTTTTATCAAACTACAGCTGCTAAAACTTAGATTTTTTCAATGTTAGAACTTGTTTTTAAATTGTACAAATATATGACTTTGAAACGATATAATTTTATGTTCTATATGCATCTTCACTTTATAGATATTGTATGGCTGCTCCAGGAAGAAGGCGCTGGCCGCCGAAACGCGCGTAGAGACTGAATTTTTGTGCCACCTATCTTTTTTATTGTTTGTCAATTTGCATATAATAATGTTTATGTTAAATATATACTGTGAATTTTTAACCGTGATTTGATGTTATATAAATGAACTTTTTTAACTGTGTTAATTGATTAATAAAATTACGTTTTTTAGTCAGCTCTAGTCTATTCTCAAAAATGTTTACCATTAAGTTATTCTAATCTTTAAGTTGCCTAGGTTGTTACTTTTCAATTGGACTAATTTCCCTGACCTAGGAATTACTAAATTCATTAATTCAGGGGGTCCTTGCTAAATACACATATATTAAATATTTTAATGCCACTCATGCAGCTGTTCAAATAACCCAAATGCAGCACAATAAACCAGAATAGAACCCCCACTCAGAATGTCCATCCTCTTTTAAATGATGCGATAAACACTGAAATTGATGTCTTCTTCCTCTTCTTTAACCTAACTTCTTTTGAAACTACCTTACTGATGAATATCAACAGAAAAAGGACTCAAATTAGTGTGATAATCAAACCCCTAAGAATTAGCCAAATAATACATGTAAACAATCTATATAAGATGTAATTAACATCTTTGCTTATAAAATGTTTCAGTTATTAATATTATTATTATTATTTTATGATGAGTGTAGAGGGCTGGATAATGCTACCCAGTGTGTCTTTAATTAAATCTAGATTATAGACTCGTTTTAATTGGAGAATTGATTTTTATTACAAGACCGGAGACTATTATTTTGCATGTTAGAAGTAAGCCTGGGCAGTGAACTCTGCCCCGCCTGCAGAATTTGCAGAGTTTTCTGCACTCTGTGTTACGCAGAGCTTGCGGAGTTCAGATAAAAACTCTACTCCGTGGAGCAGAGTTTTTTTTCTCGTTCGCGCTCATCAACATTCAGTTGGCGAGTGAGGAAAATCCAACACAGGGTGAGATTTTTCCTCATTCTCGATCATCAACATCAAGTTGGTGAGCATGACTGTGGAAAATTAACCTTCTGGTGAGATTTCTCAATGCAGGGGGTCAGATTTCTCATTGCAGGGGGTCAGATTTCTCATTGCGGTAGTCGCGAATGCTCGTAATCGCTCATGTTGAGAAACCGTCCGTTTGCATTGACAAAGCTGCCACTCGAGTGAAAACTCTACTCGAGCGGCAGAAAAGAAGCAGCGCCCGCATGCGCTGTGCATGGAGTCGTTCGTGATGATTGCACAGTGCAGACAAACACCCGGCACTGAAAATCACCATGAACAGCATTTATCTAACGCACTTCACCGCTTGCGGAGCTCCGCATAGTGCAGTGACTTTTTTTTGCACTTCATAGCACAGAACTCTGCAAACTCCGTCCAGGCTTAGTTTGAAGCCTTCCACCACAACATTAGACATATGCTCAACAGGTTTAAAGTAATTTTGTGGAAATACACTTGCATTCAACCAATCGGCAACTCACATAATTAATTCCAACCCACCACCACTCCAAAATGCCTTGGTCATTGCATTGCTCATAAAATTTGCTTGAAATGTTTTCAAATCACTCCCTGCCTCACTCATAGTCCATTTGACCCAAGTAGTAATTATTGCCAAAGTCACTGTTTTGATGGTTGACAAATGAAATGAACAGTTGACTTACACCTTCCGGTCTAAACTCTACCATTCTGCACTCATACTCCTGCAAACATCATGCTACACACAGTTTCTCACATTTTTCAAACTTTAAATAACATATACTCTCCGCCATATTCTTAGTTCTCTTCTGTATGTCAAATAGAACTCTAACTAGAACACATAATCTATTATTTGCCTCCAATGACTTGACATCTGACACTATGCGGCAACAAATGAAACACAGTAAAAAATCCAACTTCTTAAAAAGCCTCTTCAAATCCAAGAACCAATTGCTTGTCCAGGAAGTAAACAAAGATAAAACAAAATTCATGTCCCAAAACACATGATATCTTGGTAATGGGGGTCTTCTTAATCTAATACTCTTCAACACCCCACATACAATACACATACCTACCTAGACATTTACCATTCACTTTACTATGACATGCAGAAATTGCTGACCAAGAGCAATTTAATGCTCTATAACTGAGACCTTTCTTGTACAGTTCTACCAGAATATGTAAAACCTCCATTACAGGAGCCTCCACAGAATCCAACCTCTCCATGCACCAACAAACAACCACCTTTCCAAATTCCTTTATATTTTCTCCTTTTTCCTGGTGCTCTTGACCTTCATTAACACAGCAGCCTTCCTCAAAAGTTCTAAGGCATGCGCAGAACCCTGATATCCTCCATACAAGAAGGCTCAAAACCTTCAACCTCACTAAAGGATGCTCCTTTCCATCTCCAGTGCTCAAAAGACCTTCTCTTGTTGGAATCAAAAAGGTACTTTGAAACTCAACTCAATGACCATTAGAAACCATGCCATGAAGTCCAAAAAGGCGATATCAAAACAATCTGACACTTATCCTTGAAAACCTTCTGCAACACCCTCTGAATCTTTGCAGAAGGTGGAAATGCAAAACCTCTTAATCCTTTCCATACCTGCTTCAATGCATATACGACTAGTGCTTCCGGATTCGGCATCCAACTGTAAAACCTCTTTATTGTGAAAGTCAACTTGCTTGCAAAAAGATCCACCTGCAATGGTCCCCAATCCTAATCTATCTTACTGAAACATACCGAATCCAACTTCCAGTCGCTGAAATCTCTCAAGTACTTTGAATATCAATCCACAGTTACATTCTTCTTCCCAGGCAAATACTCAGCCCTCAAACCTATATTGTGCTCCAGACAAAAAGCCATTCCTTTCCTAAATCTGACAGACAAAGGGACCTGCTGCCCACCCAAGTGATTTATATATAACACTGCAGAACCATTGTCCATTTTCAACCATGCTGCATTGCCTTGCAAAATGTTTCGGAAACCTTTCAGTGCATATAGCCCTGCTTTCAACTCTAAACTCTTTATATGTTGCCTCCTTTCTAGATCTGACCACAAACCACCCGTCTATGTCTTATTGATCCTTGTTTAAGTTCAACTCGCTTGGCTCTTGAACCTTATGAGGTGTCTCTAAAAACTCTATTTCAAATTCTTAAAACGTTTCCATAATACAAGTTTTTTGTGTGATATCCTTCCATCTTTCCACAAAATGTTTAAAATGACCACCTACTCTTCATTGGAAAAAACGTAAATAAGTCACTATAATAACGTTGATTTCCTGTACCTGCCTTACTCCTTCCTCGAGCACCTCTTGGTCTGGATACCATTCCTCCTTGCAGATAGAAAGCCTTTCCAGACTTTGCTGTTCCGGTAATTAGGACTAATTTCCAGATCGAATAACGCATGAAGCGATCTATCTAACCCTTTGGTGACATTATGACACGGTCCACATAGGATCACTGTTACCTAGGTAAGGATTTAGAGAGAGTGGCAATCTATACTCTTCCGGTTATTTATACATGTTACTATTTAATTGTAGTTTTGCTAACTTAAATTGATGCAGCCAGGTTACCCCTTTAGTTGCCTCCTTGGACATACACTTTTTTAACCTGCCTACAAGATTACCGTTACTTAGGTAAGAGCTGTATGTATATTTGACAGTCCGTGAGATTATTTTGACAATTACTGTTATTAGATTGACTGGCAGTTTTCTAATTCCCATTATACCTCATTACTTATTCAAGTACCTTCAATGACATTTCTCACTTAATTCAACGACATTGCTACAACACTTTATCTATGTGACCAGCCGGGTTGGAATTATCACCGGCGGAGTGGTGAGAGCATTTTTTACTTCCTTTTAGGCATATTATTGTATCAATGCTTTCCAGTATAGGTTCCCCTAATAAGGGCTTGTTTTACTATCTAATTGTCTTAGACTCAGACAAATAACCACATTTGAAGTACAGGTAGCACTTCATTCAATTAAACATCCACCGTTTTTGCTACATTGTGTACTACTATCCATAACAACTTCTATTTGCACTCTGTTTTCGTAACCTTACAGTAATTTCACTGCATGTCTTTTGCTGCGGGTTATATGGTCCTCACAATATAGTAAGTGTGGGACTTCACACATCACCGAAATACAAATGCTGTTTTTATTCTTGCACTTCCGGTCTGTCGAAGCGACCGTACTGTCACATGCGGCTGGAGAATATATCTAGGGTTTCCATGCTATTAGGTGATTCACACTCACCACAATTTCAATCAGTGGGGCAAATCCTCCCTTTGTTCTACCTGTTGCAGTATTGTTTGTTTATATACTAACTATTGTATCATTCCCAGCACTGAAGAAGTCGCAGGATACTTTCCACTGTGACGAAACGTGTGTTGGCTGGTTGCTTTTTGATGTTACATATTTAAGACAAAGAACAGATCCACTTGGACTTAAATAATCCTTTTGCTCATATGACTTTATGAAGTCTCATTAAGAACTGTTATACATGTGCATAGGAGTTTGGCTCATTAAATAATGTCAGTCATACTCCCATTCAATCAATTGTTTCCATAAATTTGAAACCTTCAAATTAAATTGAAACTCAGCTCATAACCTCTCACAACTCTACCAGTAAATGAATGATAGACTACTTATCTCCGCCAGGAGCAGAATTTAATAGAGGATTAACATTCTGAGGGGGAACTATTTATGTGTTGGGGCTTTCTATTCTGGAGATTTTGGTTTATTGTGTTGTATTTGGAATCTTTGAACTACTGGAGGAGTGGCATTAAAAATGTTGAAGCAAAATGCTTGCCTTGAGTCTTGTAAAGATATTATCTTGCCACCTGTTGAGGTATGGGAGGATGAAGCTTCAGAATGATACAATCATTTCCGAGTTACACATGTTATACCAGATATAGATTTCAGAACTATTCCTGACATGGCAAAACACGAGGCTGTAAAATGGTGTCTCATTCTTTTGGAGGTAGAAGGTAACTGGGATTGGTGAATGGGTTGGTAAAAAGGTGGTTGGATACTTAAGGGAGATGTAAGTTTTTGTTTATTGATTTGTTTTTGGCTTCTGTGAAGAATATGTATAGAACAAGAAGCATAATCCATGAAAATGTGTTTTTAATAAAATTGAAACATTTTGACACGTCGAGCTATAAATATTTTTATTTCATTTCTCTTACAAAGACCTGAAATTACTTAGCCTCACAATGGTAAAGCACTAAAAATAGAAACCTTAGCCACAAGTTATACTGAGACGTTAAAATATATATTTTCAAACATCCATGCGGATTAGCCTATGCAGGACAGGCGTAAAGAAAGTTGAAATTGGGAATAAAAGACAACAAATCATACATTATCTGTAAAAAATTTAAATTGAGAGTTGTAAGGCATTTTCTAAATTGAAGCATAATCTGAACCAACTATGCTTTCATTACGCTTGACAGTTACAATTCTGCTCCCTAGGTTAAGATA
Organism: Lissotriton vulgaris; assembly: GCF_964263255.1. Lineage (NCBI taxonomy): Eukaryota > Metazoa > Chordata > Amphibia > Caudata > Salamandridae > Lissotriton > Lissotriton vulgaris. Next base: position 1,372,210,737 of record NC_141691.1, read on the forward strand.
TCAAAAATGGCTGGACCATGTAGATACATAGGGCAATATTCATGAAAGAGTTATGTCCAGTGGCAGTCTGCACAGGTAAGAGTGTTGGGGCGGGGTCAGGATGGGGGTGGCAGTCGACAGACAAATGGTTAGGAAAAATGAAAAAAATTAATTAAAAAAACACTTTCCTTGTCCCCAAGTCGGCGATGCAGCAAGTGCAATGTAAATGGTTTTATTTATTTTTCCATTTCATTTTAACTAGCCGCTCATCTAGCAACTTCACCCTCAACCTGCCCCAACTCACTGCAATTACCTGTGCAGGCCACCACTGTTTGTGCAAGTTACATTTAACAAGCTACGCAAGATCACCTTGCGTGGCCCTGCGTGACTTGGAAAATGTAAAGCAACGCAAAGCAGAACAAATTGATGCAGAATGATTCATGGGGACTATCGAATGACACATGTATATATGTGCAATGTCTGTGCCAAAAAGTGTTGACCTTGCAAGTAAACATGCAACTCAAGTGTGCAATTGAGGTGCTTCTCTGAGAAAAAACAATTGAACTGTGCCAAAAATAAAATCAATTTTGCCAAGCTACAACGTTTATCCAAAACATGACTTGAAACTAAATTATATGTGCGTACTCCCAAATGAACCAACCTACTCCAATGCAATCTTTGTGCCAACAATAAGTGTTCCCAAATTGTTTACAAATGCTTAGCTGACGCAATATTGAGAATGAAATTATCCAAGATATTCACATTGCTCTAATAATTTAAAAATCAAGTGTTTTAAAAAAAACAATCATATCGGAATACTCTAACATGCAAGATTGTGATATCAAAGACAAGTGTATCCAAATAAACTTACATGCAAGATTGTGTTGTTACAACAAATCAATGTGCATAGTGATCATGGAAACTGACAATTCATGTGGACATCTTTCAGTAACTTTGTTTTTAACATTCTGTGTTTTAAAATACCACTTTTAGAAAGTAGCGATTTCCTTGTCTAACTATCCAAAGCCTGCCTCTGTTAGGTTGTGTATTCCTTGTCCGGAGTTTTGAGTGACAGGGTTGGGGGATTCCAGGAGACAGGATGAGTCAGCCCAGTGGTGAATAGGGAGATCTGCATATAGATGGGAAGGAGCAGTTGCACCTGGGAGCTGAATAGGGCTGGGCCTTCCCTCTACAATGCTGGCTTAACCTCCTGGGGCGCGGCTGATGTCTCTGCCCTGCACTGTGAAAGAAGAGAAGGAATCATGTCAACAAAGTGCTACAGGGCTGTATTTTCTCTTCACAATGCTGGCTCCACCTCCTATGGGGCTGTAGTGTAGTTCCTATTTTCCCAATAGGCTCTGCGCATTGGAATCACATAAACGATAGTTTAGACGTAGGACTGAGGTTGACTAGGTCTCTATTGAATATGTTAGACTTAATTTAGCTTTGCCAGCTAGCTCAGAGGTCACTGGAAACTTTCTCGAATGAGCAGGGAGGAGTGATATTCCCTGGTTAGACAAGAAGGGATTCAGCTTCTGACAACCGCATAAACATGACAACTTTGCTCCCCCAGAATAAGGAGTATACCTCCAGAGTCGTGTGAAAACAATAGATAGCTATTTCACTCAGTCAGTTGTGCATACTTAGTTTCACCAGAGTGCAGAGAAATAGAGAGACGGGCGTTTTCAATAAAAGGTGTTATTTATTGATCAGCCTTCTTTCTCATGCAAGAGAAATGAATTGCCACAATTGCAATACTTGTTATGAAGTAAATTGCGTACAGTAAAAGGAGTATTATGAAATAATACTGTAAAAGCATTGATATGGTTTCTGAGCTATATGATACTTAAAAGGTATAAAATATATACAGTTGAATACAATGATAAAAGTTTGACTAAACGTACTCAACTGGTGCTTCTAAGATAAGCCTACCCCGGTGTACCTAACCTAAGCCTAGTACTTGGGAAGGGGTAAATGAGCTGCAGTTTAAGTTAAGTTAGTTTTGGCCAAGATTCTGACTCAAGAATTCTCTGCAGGTCTAATCAGCTCCGTACCTTGGTTTTTAGAATGGAGGAGGTCTTGTACCTCGCTCTCAGGACTCGATCTCCCAGTACCGTGCAAGAGAACCTGGAAACACCGGAGCTGGATTTTCTCTGCAGGAGAAAAAGACAGCGCCTTTCTCAGTGCGTCAAGTGGGAGGGATGGCTTCCTTCGGCACTCGCATCAGCTGGGCTTCGGATAAGTAGATAGCCGCTCTGCTCCATACCACCGTGTGTTGCTTAAGGCAAACACAGGTATATTTATACCTGGAAGGCACTGTGTTTGATGTAAGGTTGGACATAAGATGTCAATTAAAAGATGTCACTAAGGACTGACCGTTCTTTCAGTGCTCGCAGGAGTTCTAGGACAAATCAAAACAAAAGCACGGGGAATTCCCAGGTTGCTGGAGGTTTGGTATGTTGTAAGAACTCGTTGTGCTTTCTAGGAGTCTAAGGAAGTAGCCTTGCCGCATTTGTTTTGCATTGGCTATTGCTAAATATGAAATATTTAATTAGGGTCCTAGATAAAATCATGACAGGGAGTCTGATATTTTTGCCCTGCACTGTGAAAGGAAAGAAGGAGTCCTGTAAACAGAGTGCTCAGGAACTGCTTTGGACTAGGCAGAGGCCTCTCTGCATTCAGAGAACAAAGAGAAAAGCAGTATACATTTTGGGACTCAGACCCAAGAACTTTAGATCACTTCTGGGAACAAGAAACCTTTTGCCAAGAAGAAGAACCAAGGAAGCAGGAGGAGTTTGGACTGCCCCTCTGCCAGTGTGCTGTTTGCTCGGTTCGCCTGCAGTGGTAGCTTCATTGCCAAGGAAAGGAGAAGGAACTTTTTAAAGACTTTCATCATCTTACAGAATATTCTCTAAAGGCTTGATTGTGTGCTTGCCTCCTGCTGAAGTCTCAGGGACAAAAGACTTCATCTCCAGCTTGCTGGGAATTCTGTTTTCCAAACACTGCGTGTTGCTGGGAGCTGGAAGTGCAAAGCATCGAGAAGAAGCGTGACGCCGCCGCAGCTGAAATTGCTGCATCGCTGGAGAAGCGCGCCGCCGCCACACCACCCAGGAAGCGTGTCTTCATGAAAGCTGCCTGCTATCGCATCACCGGAGAAGCGTGTCGCAGGGCCTGTCACGGCTCCAAAGTACAGAATCGTAGCAAGGCTGCCAGGACGTCTACACAACGTCATCGGATCGCTGCATCAAGGGCGCCATCTTCTTGCATCGCACCAGGATTATCGCATCGAGGTGCCATCTTGCGCATCGCAACCGGACTGCAAGTCAAGAACCTACGCATCATCCCGCACCGATAAGGATCACAACACATCCGCTACTTTGCGCAAGCATTGAGGCACGGCACATCATTTGCCCTAGGTCACGGAACCAGCGCATCTCCCCTTTTGCGAGCATTTTGTTCATTTTGCGCTACGCATCCAGGTACTTTGTTGAGAACTTTGTCGCATTTATCATCAACTTGAACTAAGCAACTTTTAGCATCTTTAAGTCAACTTTAATTATAGTATTGTGGATTTTTGTAGTTTGTGGTCTTATGTTAAGTCGATATAAAGAATACCTATTTTTATAAAATTCTGTATTGTGTCCATATGTAGTTTTTTCACTGTCTTACTGTGTATATTCACAAATGTTTAACACACTGCCTCTGAGATAAGCCTGTCTGCTCATGCCAAGTTACCAAGAGGGTGAGCAGGGGTTATTTTGGAGTGTAATCCCCTTATCCTGACTTAGAAGTAAGGGTTCCTATTTGGAGAAAGGGGAATACCATTGCCAACTAGAGACGTACATGCTGCTTTTCTTTACTTTCACTTTACCTCAGTAAAACAATAAATGTATCATCAATCATGTTTTCAGATATCTTGGATAACTTTTTGTGGAACCATGGTTGAAAAACTAGGCTCCAAATTTGCTGCACGTTTTAATGTTACTACACCACTCAGAATAAAGTTTTTAGTCTTTACTGGGTTTTTTAATCACATCTCTTCCCCTTCAAATACCGGATGTGATTGTCTACATTAGCACTCAATTTAGAAAGTTCTAGCGCTCCCCTGGTTGCTCTGTGGTATATAAATGTCAATACCAATATGTACACACAAATACATACCAGCGGTCTTATGAGGGAGCCATAGGCCCTAAAGCAGCTATGCCCTTTACTTATTGTTAGGTGGTTAAAAAAGACATAATTGGGGTGCAGAGGGCAACTCATTTCCCTAGGCTCCTGTGCCACTGCATGATCTGCACTATTGATAGCTATGTACTTGATACATATATGCATGCATTCCTTGTGAAAGTAGCAGAGAAAACAGGGTCCCCGATTATGAAAACAAGCGTAAATTTCTTATCTTTCTGAACGTTAACAACTCTTAAACTCTGGCCAAGTGCATCATTTAGTGTTTAAATTGCTTAGCAAACTCTAAAAACAGAGTAAAATACTTTAGCTGAATGCACCCCTCCATTGGGAAACTTGTGGAGAAGAATGTGCTCTATATTTGGAGTTTTTTCCAGAAAAAGACGTTACTTTCCTTTGGTAACACCTGTTTCGGGTGGATTCTCAATCTACTCATAGGCTCCTCACCTTTAACATGATTCCCAGTCACCAAATTCGATCTGCGTTTTTCACAGCGATGCTGCTGTGTGCCAGTAGGAGGTGTTGTTTTAGCTCCATGCTCACATGTCACCATTCTTTGCCCCAGGGAGCACCACTTAACCCCATCTTAACCCCTTGCATGCTGATGACGGCCTCCGTCCGTCATGCATCACGGTGGGCATGTGCTGATGACGGCTGGGGGCCCTCATGAACCCGCCCACTCGTTAGAAGTGCCGCACCGGCGCAGAATCGCGGCCGCACGCAAGGGGTTAAAGCTATTTTGGGGGTCCAGCCAGTGGAGTCTCTGCTCCTCTTTCGAGGGGTAAGGCAGAGAAAAGAACATTGGGAGGATAATGGATTGCCTAATGTGGAAAGGATTTATGACTTTTGGCAAATAGGCTGCTTCTCAACACCAGTTTGTCGGGAAAAAAGGGTGATACTGGGAGGTTGCGCTGAGGGGATAAAGTACACTCATGTGGTGGGCTGAAGTAACTGCAACAAGGAAAACAGCTTTTGAATTCAGTACACACAAAGAGCAACTGTGCTCAAATGAGGAGTACATGAGGAAAGTAAAAGACTAAACTAAGATCACCCTGAGGCACCACAAAGAGTTTGGGGGCAGCATACAAAGAAATGGTGGCTAAATATAAAACCATGATTACCGAGGCCAAGAATAAGTTCTGCTGTGAGAGAATAGAACTAACTAAAAACTCTAACAAGGCCTTGTATGAAACCACCAAACAGCTAGCAGGCTATTCGCCCAATTTACATCCTCCCCCCTCCCAGCCACTTTGTGATGCACTGGCTAATTTCTTTTTTAGCAAAGTCAATGACATCTATGCAGCCTTTGCCAATGGTGTTAAAATCACCCCTAAAACCACCAATGACTCAGCTTGTATCATTAGTACTACCCCCTTACTCCTTCAGTTTGCAGAGGCCTCTATAGCCCAGATTAGGGACATTATGTCTTCCATTAAGACGGGCTCTGCTCTTGACCCATGTCCCCTTAGAGTACTAACTCCGGTGATCGAAGTGGTACTACCTGTCATCACCACCATTTGTAACACCATGATCACTTCAGGTATCTGCCCACTTACGTTAAAAAAACCCTAATAAGACCATTGCCCAAAAAACCGAATCTTGACATGGATGAACTTAAGAGCTATCGGCCCATTGCCAGCCTCCCAGCCGTGGCCAAGATCGCCGAAAAGGCTCTGAATCTCCAACTTTCAGCCTTTATAGAGGAACACTGTCAGGGTCGTGATTATTTGGTTCCCTTGAATTCCCCAGGAACAGTTCCCCAGAACCTAGGAAAACACTGTGTGCAAATGGTCTCTATTTCTTCCTTAGTAGTATCACTAAACAAATGAACCCCTTTTCCTGATCCCAGGAAAAGAACTAGAATGGGCAGATACGAGAGGTCTCCTCAAAGGAAATAATCAGAAACAAATATCTTCCTGTCATTTGGTTTCCAAAAAGAAATGTTTATATTCACATAATCTTATATAGATTCATATTCAGATTAACATGATGTTGCAGGCATGAAATAATAGCAAGAGTTACACTTTAGATTTGGTGAGAGATCTAGAGTTAAAACACGCATTCATCATTGTACATTAGAGCACATGAAATATTCTCAGAAAAGGTTAAACTGTTGTCATCACAGTTAGCACTATATTCAAAACGGAATGAACTTGACTATACATTCAAGCGACATGAAATAACATTGCAGGTTTCCAATATTCAAACAAATGAAGCCCCACTAAGTTCGAAATCAAATCTAGGTCCTTTCGCCTTAAAAACACTGTTCGTTTCAAGTTTCATCAACACGGAGAAAGAGACTAAAAGGCAAGTCAGTTCAAGGTCTTTGTTCGGAAATACGAGGATTCAATGTTGCAGAGAAAACGCCCCTCGAGTCTCAAGGAAATCGCCAGCCGGCAGCTCAGAAGAACAAAGGATCAATCCTACCTGCATCTAGGACAAGCGGAAATTCGTGGTAGTTTACTACCATTAGCAGGCAGCTGGAACGGGAGCTGAAGTGAAGACTTCTCTGGAGCGGAGACCGGAACGAAGACAGGAGACATCCGAACTCGGGAAATCAGGAAGGATAATCCGCACGGTGTCCTGGGCGTGGTCCCTTTTATAGTTCTAGCCGAGATACAGGAGCTGTCGAGGGAAAAAAGACCTCGGCAGCAAAACCAAAAACGGGACCAAGGAAACAAGCATTGGCAAAAGTGGCTGGGAAAGCGGTAACACGCAAAAGGCAGCTTGCCAAGTGAACCATCAACAAGCATTGGCGGAAATTACTTGGAAACACATAACAAAGTGGGCATTAACCAAAGAGGATGCAACAAGCATAGGCAAGAGGCTGAGACTGGCAAATAGAGTCCAGTAAGCATGTGGCAGAAAACTCAAATATACAATACAAGAGTCAAAGACAATAAAGTAAGCAGCATAATACCAGAAAGGCGGAATGTCGTAGCAATAAGCCATGGATCCTGACAGTGCCCCCCAACAAAAATAGCGACACTCCCCCCCAAGGCTTCTAAAACTGTGAAATAGGGCGCCTGGCATGGAACCTCCGTACCAAGCGAGGGGCATGAACATTTGCTTCAGACACCCAAGAATCCTCCTCAGGTCCATAGCCTTTCCAGGAGAGCAGATACCACAGTTTCCCTTTCACCCGCTTGCAGTCTTTGATACAACGCACCTCGAATTCATCCTGACCCTGCACAAGCAAAGCTGGAGGACGAGTTCTCTTCTTGGTAGTTGCCTTCTTAAGCAGAGAAACGTGAAATACAGGGTAGATTTTCATGCTCGCCGGAAGGAGTAGCTTATAGGTCACAGGATTCACACATTGAACAATTTTATAAGGACCAATGAACTTGGGGTGAAATTTGTAACGTTTCCTGAACTGAAAGTTCTTAGTGGAAAGCCAAACCATGTCTCCCACGTGCAGATCTGGCCCCTTTTGTCGTTTCCTGTCCGCGAATTTCTTGTATGAGGCCTTGGCTCTAGACACATTACTTTGTAAGAGTTTAGTGATCCGCTTCATTTCCCGGAAATGAGAGTCCAAAGAAGGTATGTTAGTTGTTTGATGAGCTAACAGCAAAGGAGAGAAATGGGGATGTCGGCCATAGACAGCAAAAAATGGCGACAGACCCGTAGAAGCATTCTGTAAATTGTTATATGCGAACTCAGCTTCCCATAGCATAGTTAACCAAGAACCTTGCTTTTTAAACAAAAAACATCTCAAATACTGTTTCAGGACTTGGTTAACTCGCTCAGTCTGTCCATTCGACTCAGGATGGAAACGTGTGGATGTGTTACATGAAATGTGGAGGGCTTTGCACCAGGCCTTCCAGAATTGAGAGATGAACTGTGAACCACGGTCTGAAGTAATGGACCTGGGAAGACCGTGTAGACGTACTACATGTTCCAACAGCAACTGGACTAGTTGAGCAGAAGTAGGAAGTTTTGTGCAGGCAATAAAGTGGGCCATCTTAGATAGACGATCCACTACCACAAGAATGGTAGTCATGCCCTTCTCTTCTGGTAAATCTGTTATGAAATCCATGGCGATGTCCTCCCAGACTTGAGTTGGGGTGGGAAGCGGAAGTAGGAGGCCTTTTTTCCGACCATGCTCTCCTTTGGCTTGAGCACAAACATCACAGGCTTGAACGAAAGAGGTTACGTCCTTACTCCAACTTGGCCACCAGAAATTTCTCTGTAGTAGTTCCTTAGTCTTTGCGATTCCAGGATGACCAGCTAGTTGACTAACATGACACCACTGCAAGACCTGTGCTCGCAACTTTTTGGTTGGGATGAATAATAGATTGGAGAAAAAGGGTAGATTCTGATGAATTGTTCGATTGGACCCTGCTTGAACCCAAGATAACAGTTTTGGCATAGGCATTGCTTGTCTTATTTGTTGAAAGAAGAGATCAGACATTGTGGCACCTATGATTTGGTTTTCGGAAAGCATACTTGTAGGTTTAGAACTCAGAGGAATATCATCAGGCTTATGATCATATCGTGACAAAGAATCTGCTTTATTGTTTTTAGTGCCAGGCCTGAATGTAATGATGAAGTCGAACTCTGCAAAGAACAATGTCCAACGGAGTTGTCTGGGGGTTAAAGCTTTTGCACATCTTAGAAATTGTAAGTTCCGATGGTCAGTATATACAGTTACAGTATGCTTGGCTCCTAAGAGGTAGTGACGCCATTCCTTGAAGGCATAGCGAATGGCCAGGAGCTCTTTTTCAGCAATGGTATAATTGGTTTCGGCAGGCAAAAACTTTCTAGACAAGAAGGCTATGGGGTGAAGTTCGTTGGTTTCTTGATCTTTCTGAGATAAAATATCCCCAACTGCGAAGTCCGAAGCATCGGCTTCTACGATAAAGGGCATGTTCGAGTCTGGATGTCGTAGAACAGGTGCTTGAGTAAAAGTTCTTTTAAGTGATTGGAAGGAAGAGTTAGTGTCGGCGGTCCAAATGAATTTTACATTTTTCCTCAGTAATTGGGTTAAAGGTGTGGCCAAGGTGGAAAAATTCTTGATAAAACGGCGGTAAAAATTAGCGAAACCCAAAAAGCGTTGGATATCTTTTACTGAAGTTGGAATTGGCCAATCAAGGATTGCTTGGATCTTTCTGGGAGCATAGTAATTCCAGAAGGAGAGAGGATGAACCCAAGGAATTCAACCCTTGTAGTATGAAATTCACATTTGGATAGTTTACAGAATAACCCATGGGTTCGTAAGGTTTTTAAAATGATTTTAACATGTCGTATGTGTTCTTCAGTTGAAGATGAAAAAATTAGAAGGTCGTCGATATATGCTATGACGAACCTGTCTAGGAAGTCACGTAGGACATCATTGATGAAAAATTGAAAGGCAGCCGGAGCATTGCATAAGCCGAACGGCATTACACAATACTCGAACAGGCCAAAGCGAGTTCGGAAGGCTGTCTTCCACTCATCACCTGGTCGAATACGAACCAAGTGATAGGCGCCACGCAAGTCGAGCTTAGTAAAAATTGAGGCAGAGCGCACTTGATCAAGAAGTACTGGTATTAGAGGTAAAGGGTATCGGTTCTTGATGGTAATGTTATTGAGAGCTCTGTAATCTATACAGGTGCGCAATTCTCCACTGCTTTTAGGCACAAAAAAGAGTGGGGAGGCTGCCGGGGACTTGGAGGGCCGAATAAAACCATTCTTTAAAAATTTGTCTAGGTATTCGCGAAGATGAGTGTTCTCTAGTTCGGTTAGGGCGTAGATTCTGCTGCAAGGTATCTTGGCACCAGGCACTAGATCGATGGCACAATCGTAGTCTCTGTGTGGAGGAAGAGTTTCGGCTTTTTGCTCACAGAAAACGTCCTTGAAATCTTCGTATATGGTTGGTAAGTCTATGTCTTGTTCAGCAGCTGTGGAGACATAAAGAGCAGATGCAGAATGCAGGAAAGAACTTGGGGAGTCCTGTAGGTCTTCTTCTGAGGAGCCACAACATTCCTGAGTACACCAGTGAGAGGGGAAATCAATGGTACGTTCTACCCAGTTGATACTTGGGTTGTGCAGAGTTAGCCAGGGGATACCCAAGATAACTCCAAATTGCGGTGCATCTATAACATCAAATGATATAGTCTCTTGGTGCTTTCTAGAGCCTACGTTACAAACCATAGTGATGGGGATGGTACAGTGGGTGATCATTCCTGAAGTTAGTTGGGTTCCGTCAACTGCGTAGACAATTTCGGGTTTTTCTTTTACCATTGTAGGTATATTGGTCTTTGTAATAAACTTGGCATCGATGAAATTTCCGGTGGCACCAGAGTCTATCATTACTGCTACCAAAATTCTTCTCAGATTGGGTAGACTAAAGTAAACGTTCAAGGTGAGATGTGGTACTGTTAGCTGTAAGGTGTTTGCGACGGATTGTTCAGGAGGGGATAGCCAACTCGAAAAAGTCTCCTGGTCCAAATTCGAGTTTTCTAGTTTTCCGACTTAACTTCTTTCTTGTCTCTAGACCAAGAGTTCTTAGGTTTAAGAGAGCATTCTCTGACGAAGTGTCCCTTTTTTCCACAGTAAAGGCAAAGACCATTTTTTCTCCGAATTTCTTTTTCCTCTGGGGTTAGGGGCTTTCTCAGGCTTCCTATCTCCATGGGTTCAGTAGTTTCTTGGGTATTAGGATGCGATCTGTCCCTTGCCCTGGAAAAGATTCGAACATCTGTTCTCTTCCTGTCCCCTTTGCGATCGGCTACTCGATGATCTAAACGAAGACTAAGAGCAATAAGGTCAGCACAAGTTCGGGGTTGAGGGTCTATTGGTGCTATGAGGTCCTTCAACTCTTCTCTTAGCCCTTGATAGTACAGAGCAGCCCTTTTAGCTTCAGGCCAATCAGTCTCGGCTATGAGACGGTTGAATTGTGTGAGATAGTGAACTAGCTCCTTGTTTCCTTGTCGTAGTTCTAGTAGCTCTCTATCGGCAGATCCTGTTATTGTCCGTCTATCAAAAATTCTTTCAAATTCACGCTTAAATTGCACCCAGTTGTACAAGAGAGGATCATCAGCTTGCACCAAGGGAACTGCCCACATAGCTGCGTCACCACTCAGAAAGGAAATCAAGAAGGCTATTCGAGATTGAGCATCAGGAAACGAAGCTGGTTTTACCATAAAATGCAATTGGACCTGTGTTAAAAATGTCTGAAATTTGTTTGGTTCCCCTGCGAACCTCTCTGGTTGAGCCAAAGGAACGGTAGTAGGAACTGTAACAGACACAGAAGGTGATGAACTAGATACGTTTGCTTGACGTTGACTTAAGGATGGTACTGAGTCCAGACGTGATTGTAAGTTGGTAACCTTATTAGCTAGGGCTGCTGTTTCAGTTCTACTAGCAGTTAATTCAGTCTGTAAATTTCCAATCATAGCACACAGGTCATTCATGGTGGCATTCATCTGGATACTGTTCGGGAGGAATAAAATTCGTGGGCGGATTATTCTGTCAGGGTCGTGATTATTTGGTTCCCTTGAATTCCCCAGGAACAGTTCCCCAGAACCTAGGAAAACACTGTGTGCAAATGGTCTCTATTTCTTCCTTAGTAGTATCACTAAACAAATGAACCCCTTTTCCTGATCCCAGGAAAAGAACTAGAATGGGCAGATACGAGAGGTCTCCTCAAAGGAAATAATCAGAAACAAATATCTTCCTGTCATTTGGTTTCCAAAAAGAAATGTTTATATTCACATAATCTTATATAGATTCATATTCAGATTAACATGATGTTGCAGGCATGAAATAATAGCAAGAGTTACACTTTAGATTTGGTGAGAGATCTAGAGTTAAAACACGCATTCATCATTGTACATTAGAGCACATGAAATATTCTCAGAAAAGGTTAAACTGTTGTCATCACAGTTAGCACTATATTCAAAACGGAATGAACTTGACTATACATTCAAGCGACATGAAATAACATTGCAGGTTTCCAATATTCAAACAAATGAAGCCCCACTAAGTTCGAAATCAAATCTAGGTCCTTTCGCCTTAAAAACACTGTTCGTTTCAAGTTTCATCAACACGGAGAAAGAGACTAAAAGGCAAGTCAGTTCAAGGTCTTTGTTCGGAAATACGAGGATTCAATGTTGCAGAGAAAACGCCCCTCGAGTCTCAAGGAAATCGCCAGCCGGCAGCTCAGAAGAACAAAGGATCAATCCTACCTGCATCTAGGACAAGCGGAAATTCGTGGTAGTTTACTACCATTAGCAGGCAGCTGGAACGGGAGCTGAAGTGAAGACTTCTCTGGAGCGGAGACCGGAACGAAGACAGGAGACATCCGAACTCGGGAAATCAGGAAGGATAATCCGTACGGTGTCCTGGGCGTGGTCCCTTTTATAGTTCTAGCCGAGATACAGGAGCTGTCGAGGGAAAAAAGACCTCGGCAGCAAAACCAAAAACGGGACCAAGGAAACAAGCATTGGCAAAAGTGGCTGGGAAAGCGGTAACACGCAAAAGGCAGCTTGCCAAGTGAACCATCAACAAGCATTGGCGGAAATTACTTGGAAACACATAACAAAGTGGGCATTAACCAAAGAGGATGCAACAAGCATAGGCAAGAGGCTGAGACTGGCAAATAGAGTCCAGTAAGCATGTGGCAGAAAACTCAAATATACAATACAAGAGACAAAGACAATAAAGTAAGCAGCATAATACCAGAAAGGCGGAATATCGTAGCAATAAGCCATGGATCCTGACAAACACCACTTGCTGGACGACTCCCAGTTTGGCTTTCGTCAATATCATGGGACGGAGACGGCACTGATCAAGGCCACGGAGGACATTAGAACTATTCGGGATGCCGGGGGAACAGCGGTTCTCATATTGCTGGACCTGTCGGCGGCCTTCGACACGGTCAATCAAACCATCTTGATCGACCGTGTCGAAAGCATGGGTGTTCAGCAAAGGGCTAAGACTCTTCTGGCCTCTTTCCTGGCACAAAGGACCCAGGTAGTCACCATAGGATCCTTTCAGTCTGCCACCCTATCGTTGCCATGTGGAGTACCCCAAGGCTCATCCCTGAGTCCGACACTCTTCAGTATATATGTGTTTGACCTGGCCAATGTAATCCAAGCCCATGGGATGAGCCTTACATCCTACGCTGATGACACCCAGCTGGTCCTTGCCATTAGGAATAATGGCCAAAAAATATCAGACAAATTCAATCTGGGCATGGAAGCAATAGGGAATTGGATGGATTCCAATTGCCTGAAATTGAATTCTGACAAGTCCGAAGTTGTTATTTTCGGAAATTTGACGCCGGAATGGTCTTCCCGCTGGTGGCCATTGTCATTGGGTCCTCCTCCCACTCCTGTGAGCAGGGTGAGGAATCTGGGAGTTATGTTCGATGACCGTCTTACCTTTCTCCCCCATGCTAATCAGATCACCTCCTCCGCTTTCCATAAGTTACGACTTTTAAAAAAAATTCTTCCTTTCCTCCCGGCCACAGCGGGCAAAACCTTGATAACATCCTTGGTATTGTCCACTCTGGATTATTGCAATGCTTTATTTCTGAACACTCAAGAAAGAGTTCTCAATAAAATGCAAGCCATTCAAAACGCGGCTGGCAGGCTTTTGGGAGGTGTCCCCAAATTCCACTCAGTGTCAGGAACCATCAGAGAACTCCACTGGCTTTCCATCAGAAACAGAATTAAATTTAAGTCCCTCTGCATTGTTTATAAGGCCTTGCACAACCAAGGACCAGCCTTTCTGATCCAAAACCTCACTCTCCATCGTCCTCTCAGACCCCTTTGATCTTCCAACCTACACGAGTTGGTGGTACCTCGCACCAAACTGGTGTCCTGGGGTGACAGAAGATTCCTCGTGTCGGCACCTAGACTCTGGAATACACTGCCACATGCCATTAAAACTAGCCCGTCTCTTTGGTCTTTCCGAAAACAACTCAAGACTTGGCTCTTTAATCAGTGATTCCCACTTTCCCTCCTTGGCTGAATATGGCAGATATCCCAGCGCCGAGATGCCCAAGGGCCTTCGCTCGCGCTCTATAAATACTATAAATAAATAATATCTATTAAACCTTTTAAAAATTTCATAGCAAGTGATTTAAAAAAGGAAGGCAGGTAGACACAAAAAGACAGAACGGGCAAACAGATAACCTTAAATGGTGTGCTCTGCAAGTCCTTGCTGCACCAAAGGCAAATTCAATAAAACATCAGCAAGTTTAGCTTGCAACAGGTCAGTGTTACAGACTTCATAACAGGCCACAAACTTGTCCCAGCACTCTGCGTGAATGGATTATTTAGAGGTGCACCACGCCGCCAGGAAAACTTCTACAAACTTAGCAATTAGGTTGAGCTAAGTCAACTACTGCTATTCAATCCCACGCGTGGAGGTGTAAATGACAGAGGTCTTGGTGCAGAACCCTGACAAGTTGCTGTGACAGAAGATGCCCCAAAGTGGTAGCCTGATTGAGGCCCTTAAAAAGCTGCTCTGATGTATGTGGAAAATGTGGTAGGTCGAAAAGGAATGGCAGGGTTAGCCCAATTAGACAAATCGAAGGGCTCAGATGTCTGATGTCATCTGTTGCTCCCCTGGAGAAAGTGTTAGATCTCACCTCCTTCAGGAAAATTGTGAGCAGCTAAGGGCAAGCAAAAGGTAATTGAAGGCAACTGCCACTAGGCTGGGGGACTGACAACATAAGTGCCCTTGCTTTTGGCATGCTATCCTGCTGATTCCTGGCCCCTACCCTGAAAAGACATTGGGTGCTGGCTGTGGCAATGGAGGTGGGGCATATACTATCTGTCTGTACAATTCCTGAAACCCAAAGGGATACAGGTTTGCTAGGGATATGCCTGGTAGGAGCAGAAGGCCCAAGCAATGAGCTGTGGCCCAGATTTCTTTAAAGCGTTCCAGGGCAGAAGCTACTTTTTTCACCCAGTAGACAAACATAAGGGAGGGCCAAAAGGGAGGCCAAAACATCCCTAGAAAAACAGTAGATTTTAGCAAAGAATGGCGATCTAGGTCCCCGCTGTTACTGACTACTCAGCAAAAGCAATTGGTGCTGTCCAAGCCAGACCAATGACATATTTAACTACATCCTGGCCATCCTGAATGAATTGTACCAGGGAGGCCAGAACATTTTGGTCCTATTCAACCCTTTCTCTGGACGTATCATAAGGAAAGAGTTGGGATTCACCTTGCTGGTAGATGACTGAACCACCGGACTATCAAGATTGTGATTCAGATGCCAGGCTGTGGCGTCTAGCAACCTGCCTGTTTACTGGTGTGCATGAACAAGGCTTTGCCCATGTGCCTATCAATGTATCAGGCAGAACCTTATTAAAGGACAAAAAAGGCTAAGAGGAAACCTGCCCTGGTTGCATAATCTCTGTAAGGAGATTAGTTTAGACCTCCACATAGGGAAATTTTAGGTTCAAGACCTCCGCTGCATGTACAATGGGCACAGCAAAGGAAACAGTATCTTCTATTGGAGGTCCAGGGTGAGAAGTCAACCAACCATCAGGGGAAATATCAAGCCCACTAGCCTCCAGTACATCCATATACAAATTGCTCTCATTGTAGTGTCAGCAAAACAAATCCTCATCATCAGCATTGTCATCTCCAAAAGGTGGCCGTCTCTGATCAGTGTCTTAGTCAAAAGGTTGGTGGAGCACCTGGGGCGGCTCTATGGAAAGCATAGTGTTCTGTCAGAATCATACTGAAGAGAGACCATGCACATCAATGTAGATTCCAGAAATGCCCTGGTCAAAGCTGAGACAAGTTCGACTCAGAGTCAGACATCCAAATAAGGATATTGTCTTCTTCAAGGACCAGCAACATCAGTACCAATGTCGAAATCAATGTCAAAGGTACTGGCATAGAATTTGGTGCCAGAGCAGAAGTCAGCACTAACGTCATTGTAGAACCCAAAGTGTGTCTGAGGAGCAGAGAAAGTGCCACATACGGATCCAATGGTGGTAACCCCACTGTATGCCCTTGCAGAAACATGGGGCCCAAATGTGCATCTGAGGGAACCAGAAAAGTGCAAAAAAAGATGCTAAATAGCCTTCATGAAGGCCGTGCTCCATTGCAAAATCAGTGATGACCGGGGGCATTCACAGTGCTTAGGGGTATATTTTTTAATTGACTCTGTGGTGGATCTGGAGCAAGATCAAGTGACACATTGACAGTCTAATGAATTCTCTGGAGATAGAGATTGGAATGATGGGGACAGGTTTTGCTTGGCTTGCCTCTTTAACTTTGGTTTGGACTTACCCAAAGACTTCTTCTGTGATAAGGACCTGCCACGGAAATGTCTCTATGAACAGGAGCGAGTCCTTGCTCTCAACTTTGAACAAAGGGGAGAGACTTGTGCCTATTATTCAAGTGTTTGATATGAAGCTTCCTTTCATATTCCTTGATTGCCTTCAGGTTCATAGGTCACATTCCTCACAGAAATTGGAGTTGATTCCTGTACACAAACACCTAAGATATAACTTGGGGGGGTCTGTCACAGACATCTACTTGCAACCATCCCTTTTTTAAAAAAATCCTGTAATTTTAGAAGGGGACATAGTGCCTGTATGAAATTGGGTTATTGGTTGAGGGGGTGGAAGCCTCATTGAGGCAACAACCACAAACCTTGTCAGTGTGAACCAACAAAAAGACACTAAATTAAACTGTGCTTAAACCTCTGGTAGCTTGGCACAAAAACAGTACGGCTTAACTTAGAGGCACTGTGTAAGTGTTGATGCAGCACACTAATAGTAAAAATAGAACACAAGGAAAACCCTAAATAATTTGGACAATATAGTACATTTGAGTAAATAAATTGAAACCAGAATGACAAAAATCCAATCAGTAGAACTGAAGATATTCAGTTTTAAAGATTTAAGTGAAAATAGGACCAAGAAGAACAAAGCGTCAACTATGGTTATCTGGTCGTGCTGGACCAGGACAAAGTCACAAGTTCAGTCCAACCACAAAGGAGCAAGGGCTGGATAAAGGAACATTGTTATTTCCTCTGAGAGTTGTACCATATGTTCTTAATGCAAGGCTTTGAGACGCTCTGCTTCAGTTCTGATCAGGAGCTGAGGGGTGATGCAATGCAAAGTCCTGCATCAAGTTGCTTTATGCTGTGTCAGTTCCAATCAGGAGCTATGAGGACTGTGATACAACATTCTGCATCGAGTTGCGTTGCTCTGTGTCATTCCGACTGGGAGTTGCAAGGGCTGCGATGTGAGTTCCTTCATCGAGTTATGTCATGCTGAGTTAGATATGATGGAACCCACAGTTAGGTGTGGAAAAGTACACAATGGGACAGGACCTGGAGGGCACCTTTTGGGGATCAAGACTCACTCTAAGCAGCAGCTGGGCTCAGTCAGGTCTAGTTGCAGGTTCAGACAGGTTAAGTTGCAGCAGGTCAGCTGGGCAAATGCAGGTAGGCCACTGAAGCTTGTTCTGTCCCTATAGCCAAACAGGAGGTCAGCCAACTGACCCTTGGAGTCACTCAGTTTATCCTGAGATTAAGGTAGGCAGGGACAGTCTTTCTTCTCTAACAGCATGTCAGTCCTCATGCAGCACAGCAGTCCTCTCATTAGAGCGTGGCAGTGCTCTGGTAGCAGGGCAGTCTTTCTTCTGTATGCCCACAGGTCTAAGAATGTACTGAAGAGTTATTCTGGGGGTCCAATATTTATTCGTAGTGCCAGTCTTTGTGTGTGAGGGGACACTCTGTACAACCCACACATCTGGTTCTGGAAAGTCCACCCGTTCCCCCATCAAGTCTAGGTGACCAAAGGCTAGTGTCAGTTTCCTTTGTGTGTGCTGGAGGCAAGCCCTTTGAAGTGAAAGTCGGTCAGAGAACACCTCCACCCTAATCCATCATGGCAGAGCCATTCACAGTCATGTGACCCAGAACACTGGAAGAAGGCACAAATGGTTTGGGTAAGAAAAAGAGGCATTTTCAGAAATGTTACTTTAAATCTGACTTTACCATTAGAAAGTATTTAAATGACAATTAAGTTGAGTCTAAGCATGACTTATCTACCTGCTTCCCATCCAAAGTTAGCACTTACTAAATTTACTTCGGTAACCCAGTGTTAGTCAAAGGAAGTGAAAGGGCTTACAGTAGTGAAAAACAACTTTAGGGCTTTTTTACTACCAGGACATGTAAAATGTAAACCCTAAGGTCCTACTTTTTAATTAAAATGTACTCTGACCTGTGAACCTTTAGGAACTAACTTTAGGAGTGACCTATATGTTTTTAAAAGGAAGGTTTAGGCTTGGAAAAGGTTTATTTTGCCAGGTCGAAATGAGAGTTTAAAAATGTACTACAGGCTTCAATGGCAGGCCTCAGATATGTTTTGAAATACTACTTTAGTACTTTAGTGGGGGGCACAAAGAGTGGTGCAGCCCACTAGTAGGATTTAATTTACAGGCACTCAGTAAAAATTATGCCATATATTAGGGACTTACAAGAAAATTAAATGTGGCAATTGGGTGTGGCCAATTCTACCTTGTTTTAGGGTGAGAGCAGAAGCACTTTACTACTGGTTGGCAGTGGTTAAGCACGGAGAGTCCTAAAGTCAAGAAAAGCTATTTCACCAAGGGGTGAAGGCAAAATGTTTGGGGATTTATCCTGTGGAGAGGTCCAGGCCCAACAGTTTCCATCTAAGAATCCACATGTAAAGGAGTGGAAAGAAAGGATCTGAACTCAACAAGCCAGACAGTGCCTATTTTTGCTCCGCTCGACCACCCAGTGGCACACCGGAGCACTGCTTTAAAAGCTTCCACTTCCAGACTGGCAACTGAGGAATCGTCTAATGAGAGGGACTCTGTGATTTCAAAGTATCTATCAGCAACTTGAGGTTTTTCAATTCTAAAGGAGGAATCAAGTATTTTTTGTTACACCTTTAGTTGGTATTCACCAATCTCCTCTGCCAAGGAGTGACTTAAGAATGTCTTAACAAAGAAAAGACACCTTCAACTGCATCCTTGAGTGTTCGTTCATGAATGCACATCAAATACACTATTTTCGGATTAAGAAATGTTCCATTCTGAAATTAATTTTAGATATTCTTTCTTGTCTTAATTAAAATGTTTGGAATTTGAATGCTTGGTGTTTCATCCCATATTTTCTTCAGCATTTACATCTGGATCTCCTAGTTGTAACTTAATGATGAAGATAAGTGTAAATAATGCACTTAAAGTTGTTAGTGAATATAAAAAAAAAGTTACAGTCGAGTGTCTGTAGACTGCGTTTTTATGGGAATTCTCTAACTACTCCACTGGCATAAATATGGGAATTTGCAAAGATGCAACCAGAAGTCCTTATTTAACTCAGTCTTAATTAAGTTAAAATCGATGAATCCTATGTCTTACACCAGTATGTGAATACGATCTAACTTACGAGTAAGGTACATTTATTTATAGTGTAAGTCAATACTTTATCAGAATATTTAGTTTGTAAAGCAGCAGTACAATTCCAGCATATATTTTTTCCAGTGTATAATGAATAGGTCTTATTTTCTTTTAATATGCTTATATTTTATTTTATCATAGTGCATGTAGCAAAAACTATGGATGCTAGCTATCTGACACACTGAGGAAGATTATTTTTGTGTGGCAAGGCAAAAACACACACAAATGACAGTTATAGTGGAAACGAAAATAAAAGGCAGTAATGCTTTTGGAGTAATAATTTGTCGCTGCAAGAAATCACATTATATGAACAAATAGCTTATAAGAATGCTACTCAAACAGTAAATATGATTCTTTGTTAGTGATTCCTGGCATGGGAACATTTCATCTTTTTTCAAGGTCGTTATTATAATAGGAAATGTACTGCATTATTTTCTACTTAATGGCACAGATTCTAAGACAGCCATTTTTTCAACGTAATGTGTAGCGGATTGAATGTTCCACTCTCATTACTTTTTCTGCGCATCTGCTTATTTCCAGATCTCCATTTATACATAGCTAAATATGCACAAAGGGTGCGCCATTATTGGTTGGGAAAATAATTTAGTAAATTATTATAATAGAGAGAATGCAATCATAATGACTATTGATGAAACTTTGCTATATTTGCTTTGAAAATATCACATTGAATATCAGTTCCTTAGAGAGAAGTCATTATTGGTGCAAAAAAATAAAAACTCATGTGCTCTCCACATCCTAATTGTCAGAACCAGCATTCAAGGCCACACTGGCCATTTTGAGACTCTGGAATTTCCCCAGTGGGCACCAATCTATGGGACTACTTTCAGAGCATGATGGGCTGCCATGATCCAACCATGCCCTCATGACCCATTTATGCATGGCCCCGCCAGCAAGGTGGGCGAATTCCAACATTTTTGCCAGAGTTGTTTTTTGATTCTGGACCGGCCCTGTCAGCATCTGTGGAATTTTGTGATAGTGAATTGCTTTTAGGATTTTGGAAAGTCTAGCAATAAGGCAGATTTCCACTATCATAAAAGTAAGAGCTCGGGTGGTATTTTAAAACCGGGTCTAGGGGTCGAAAAAGACTGTGGAGGAAAGAAGTTAATTATGCAAAAAAAATTCAATTGTGTATGATTTTCTCATGCAGATGTTGCACCAAATGGAATATGTGCATGAGTACACATTGGTTATTGGAGGACTTGTGGAACAATACCATTGTCATAGATTTCTATTGATATTCATAGGTTTCTGCATGACACCCTTTGGAAATAGACATCAAATGCAAAATCATCCTAAGGGAGCAGATGTACAGCTTTTACTTGCAGGGATTTGTGAGTCAGATCAGGGCTCTTATTACAGAAATGTGAATATATTGCAATTTTAATTAAATTTCAAAATGATTTATTACACATTTTTGACACTAAGGGGGTCATTAGGATCGCGGACGGACTTGAGTCCGTCCGCGACCCCAGAGCATGAGGGAACGTCCGTATGGGCTGCGGCGTTCCCTCTGTGCAGATTAGGATGTGACCGCCAGGGTAGCGGTCACATCCTCTTTTTTTAACATTGCTGCGGGTGGAGCTTCAAGCTGCACCCGCAGCAATGTTAAAAATGCATGCACAGTATTTGCGTGCACAAAGCGGCAGGCACCGCGCGGTGCCTGCTGCATTGTGCACACAAATGCAGGGGGGGACCATAGGTACCCCCCATGTGCACCCCCCACTACACCTAGGGGCCCGCAACGGGCCCCTGCAGTGCAGTTACACATGCTTTTCCACGGGAGAAAAGCCACCGCGGAAAAGCATGTTCCCAAGCACATCCCAATCTGGCTGACGGTGTCTAAGAGACACCTTCACCATTTTAGTGCTTTTCCGCCGCGGTTGTAAGCCAGCCGCGGCGGAAAAGCTGCGGACCTAAACCATGACCCACCAGCCATCCTAATGTGGCGGTGGGTCCTGGTAGGTCCGCAGAGGATTTTCCGCATCCTCCGGGCCGGTGGTGGCTTCCGCTGGCCCGGAGGATGCGGAAAATCCTCCATCCTAATGACCCCCTAAATTAGCACACTGAGGCCCAGATTCACAAAGGTGTCATGCAACAAAGCGCAGCACCCAAAGAAGCTGCTCTGCGTAGCGTGACAGGAAGGGATCAGAAGAGCACCACTTTCACTCCCCTCTCTCTTGTGCTGGTGCTGATTTGTGCTGCCGTGTGCCAGGTACACACCTTAGTGCCATAGTGCTAGGGTGCACGCCTAAGTCTACCATAGGTTTTGTACAGGAAAGTTACCCTTCCTGTACATAATACTATGGCTAAACAGTCAAAAAAAATCCTACTTTGTATGTGTGCTGTACAGTGCAGCACACATGCAAAGTCGGAAAAGCAAGGAGAAATTAAAACATTTCTCCTTTTAATGTCTGCTTTTTAGTGGCGTTAATTTTTGGCACTAACCCTTGTCTAGTAATGTTAGTAGATAGGGTTTTATGACAAAAGCATGAGTGGTTGCATAGGAATTCCCATGTACTACCCATGTAACGCCCCCTTGACACAAAATAATTCAAAGCAGCGTTTCATGTTTCTTTGCATTACTTGGCTTGTTCATCCCTCAACAGGTTTAGCATCTGGTGTGCAATAAAAAGTAATGCTAACCTAATGCTAAACCTATGTGAATCTGGGCCTCAATGTTTAGAATAAATTTCAGATCACGACACAATTTGCATATAGAAAGAATAAAAACTTGGAAACAAACATGGAACATTTATACAAGTGTTACACAATTTTAAGAACATTTAAATACTATCTTGCAAACACTAAAACGTACGGAAAACACAGAGGCAACGTTACATTTATTTAATTCCAATAAGTAACTTAGAGCCGAGGTAAGAATACATAGACATTTTTTTGTTTCTATAGAGAGGTTTCGAAATGCCAAGGCTGCACCTATCAGACAATAGTTTCACGAAAGGGGGTTATCAAGAATATACTTTAGGTCCAACGCTTTAGCTACTATTCATGTGACTTACATACATTTAGTCACTTGCATATGTATAGATGAATTTGGTAACAGCGCTACAGTACCCTATATCAGAAAACCTCCTATTTATGGACATCATTAAAGTTTAGTGTAAATGTACAAGTCTTCTATTTAGCACTTAATCCTACCATTGGTTCATACCCATTCTCACCTCAGTACTTATGTATAAAAGAACACAGCCACAGGTAGACTCGCCTTTGGGGATATCTTTGCTGAGGTAATTTTCACATCAATAAATATGGTCAGTAGACGACATTGCCTTACTCTAGAAATCATAAAGAAATATAGCTAACAGAAATATTACACGGTTCCTATGCACAACATAAATGAATAAAACATATTTGTACAAAATATATCACCATGCTGTTGAAAAGTGTTTGTTCCTGGGGGGGCGTGGTCTTGGCGCCACTCAAGATGGCCCCTTAGACGAGGAGCTCCGCCGTACCGGGCGCCTTTCGACTGATAAATGCGCAGTTTCATCTTTGAACGGGACCTGCAACTCGTCAATGCGCTTCGGAATGCTTGTGGAATGTGCTGAACTCTTCTCCGGACTACGTCTTTCGCTCGATGTCCGCCGCCATTTTGTGGAAGTCCCGCGACTGAATTTGAGTAGCGGACGCTGCGCTTCCTCTCAGGTGTGTTTCTTCATAATGCTTGGTTTTAATGGGATGCACATTCAGGGGCATATTACCAACAACTAGCGATAATTATCGCTATGTTGGCTTAGAGGCAATATTTTTATCGCCGAGTTGTGGCGATTTTTATCGCTTAGGAACCTTGCTATTATCAAGGTTTATCTCCTAAGCGATAAAAATTGGCCAAAATGCATGAATATCGCTGAAAAGTAAGCGATATTCATGCATTACCGAGCTTATGCTCTTAGCCATGTTATCCACCTACCATTGGATAACATGGCTAAGAACTGCTCAGCGGCAGGTGTTAGCTTTTGGAGATAATCGCGCTTAGAGCGAATATCTCCAAAAGTTGGTAATAGGAGATAGCGATGTTAGCGACTGTTTCCAGTCGCTACCATTTGGCACGCCCACTTTGCATGTCATTAGTGATAAATTTCACTGACATGCAAAGCGGGGCCCAAGATGGTCGCTATCTCCTACTAGCTGTCGCTAACTGGTGTTAGCGGCAGCTAGGTAATAGGGAGATAATTTTATCTCCACTTTCTTGGCTTTTAAAGCCAAAAAAGCGGAGATAAACCCCCTTGATAATATGCGCCTCAGTTTGCTGCATAATTCTTCTTGTGCATGGTGCACTTTCTCACCGCGAAGCTGCCTGTATGCAGCTTTTTATGTGACCTATGATACTTTGCAGCGCTTTACCTCGGACTGCATCGACCATCATTCTAAAGAAGCGGCTGACAGTAAAATGTGAAATGTGTGTGGCTTCCACTGGTTTCTATATCCCACTTGGCTTGACAACCATTTTGCAATGTACCTCTCCTCGAGCAGCCTGCCTTCATTTTCATCAATTGCTCTTTTGGTCCTAACCACAAACTATGACTGTTCTGGGAACACCTCTGGAAATATATTTTGTTTCTGTCACCGGCTTCTTGCAGTATCACTGAACAAGTTTCTATGGAATACCTTCTGTTCATTTGAATGAGCAAGCTGTGTTGTGACAATTTTCCTTTATTGCTGCAGTCGTCATTGACCTTGTCATATTGATTTCGCAAGTTTTTCTCTGGCGTACCTTCAGTTGTATGGCGCTTCGTCATGCTCTGCAGCTCTCCTTGAATTTTTTTCTGATGTGCAGTCCCTGGCGCTTTCTTCACCACCTTCTTCAATATCAGCTCTCCAGTTCCCGCCTTTAGTAACTGTTCGACCCTATGGGCAAATTGCGCAAACCAAAATTTGTCTTCGTTTCTTCCCGGAACATTCAGGATCCATCTACTTCAGCCTCCCCTTTGCCTACTGTTGCAGCTACAATGGCTGGCGCTGCGCCGAATCCTTCTTCTTTAACGCAGTCCACTTCTTCTAAGTCTTCTCCTCCTCTTGCTTCCTCCAAGCGCCTAAAACATGATCCTCCATCTCCGGACAAACCATCCTCTCCTATTTCCATGGAACTAATTTGGGAGGCGATTCGGGCCATGCACCCATTTGTTGAAAATACCAACAATGAAATGCAACTCCTGAAAGAAAAATGCTCATCTATGGATAGTAGACTCACCTCTGTGGAGCAACAGGTATTGGAGTTTCCTTCCCATGCCCAACGCATTTCTTCTTTGGAAAAGTCGGTCCTTGCCCTCCAACAACACACCGAGGACTTGGAAAATAGAAATAGGAGGAACAATCTCCGCATTTATGGTCTTCCTGAATCTTTGGAAGGGGATGATCCTGTCACATTCTTCATTTCTTTTCTTCCAAAGTTACTAGATATGCCTCCTACAACTCCTCTTACGATCCAAAGAGCTCACGGACTTGGTCCGCACACTTCCACTTCGCCGAAACCACGTGGAGTCATCATTCTTTTCCTAAAATTCACATATCTTCTCTCAGTCCTTTCTGCAGCTAGATCCAAACGTCAAGTTTCTTGGTTGGGACAAAGAGTATTCCTTTCTCAAGATGTCTCCAATGCTACTGCATCCAGACGGGAATAATTCCTCAGTTTGTGTGCGCCACTACATTCTCTTGGAGCTCGATATGGTTTGTTCCACCTCTGAATCTTCAAAGTTACCCATCAAAATCGAACATGGACTTATCAAGATCCAGGAGAACTTAAGAATTGTATTCAGATTCAATCCAACAGTGGCATGGATACTTATGCTCCTCCTACTGGCTGATTGACTTGCCTTTTTTGTTTGTTATTTGGATTTTTCTATGGTGTCACAGAATGTTCCTATTGTTCTTTAATAATTCTGTTTTATCTATGGTTGTTCTTTAATACGTTATATTGATGTTGTTTTCTTTCCTTACTATACCACTTATGATATATGTCTTTATTGTGTTTCCCTATTATCAATTGTCTTTCTCTTTCATGTTCCCTCATACAGGTTCCTGATGTTTTTGTTTTTTTCCCTAATCCTGTGCAGTTCTCTCCTCTGACTCCCTTGTCCTGGTTTGGTTTGGACTTCCTCCCTTCGAGTGACACGTCTTGTTGGGTGTCGTCATTGCCCCTTCTCCTTTTTGTGTTTTCCCCTCTTGTATGTTATGCTCAGTCGTCCTTCTGGATATGTACTGTCTCCTCTATTCTCACATCTTCCCACTTTTCCCATTTCTCTTTTCTTTCCCTTCTATCGCTTCCTCCTTCCCTCTTGACACTATTTTCTTTTTTCATTTTTTCTTACCTATCCTTCCTCTTTTCAGCTCTATTTTGCCTATATTCCTTTTTGTCATCCTCTTTCATTACCTCCTGCTATTTGTAGTTATTTGCTACTTTTTCTTTCCTCTCTTACTCTTTTCTTTTTTCGGCTATATGTTGTTTATGTTCTTTTTACACCTTTCAACGTTATTACATTTATTTTTCCTACTTGTTTCTTTCTTCGACTCTATGATGTATACATATTGTTTGCATTTTCTGTTATAATTGACCTACTCCTATTTAATATTTAGAGTTATTTCTTGGAATAGAAAAGGTTTTGTTAATCCCATTAA
This sequence comes from Lissotriton vulgaris, assembly GCF_964263255.1. NCBI lineage: Eukaryota > Metazoa > Chordata > Amphibia > Caudata > Salamandridae > Lissotriton > Lissotriton vulgaris. The sequence continues at coordinate 1,372,236,936 of NC_141691.1, forward strand.
ACAGCAGAGAGTTCCCTCTCACTTAGCTTCCTATACCCCTGATATTGTCCTCCTGCAAGAGACTCACCTTAATGATCTTGAACCCCATTAATTAAAATGGAACTGGGTTGGTACAGTTCTTTTCTCCCCCTCTAATAACAAGAAGAATGGAGTTGCCATCCTATTTCATAAAAAGTTGAAATGTAAGGTTTTGTAGGAAGAAAAAGATACTGATGGCAGATGGATCCTTGGTAATCTAATATTTAACACAATTCCTTTAACTGTTTTTAATGTCTATGGCCCTACCCAACCTGATTGTACATTTTGACTTTGGTTACTAATAAATGTATTCAACAAAAAATGACTTATTTCTGTTAGGTGGAGATTATAATGAAATAATGGACCCATTTCTTGACCGCAAATCCACAGTTCGATTTACTCCTCACAAGTCTCATAAACAATTTCTTGATACCATTTTGCAAACACATCTCATTGACTCTTGGAGAATTTTACATCCAGCCACTTTGGACTACTCTTTCTTTCTCCTCCTCACGTTTTTTTCCTTGACTGGACTACATTTTTCTCTCTCAATATTTATCTCAGAACTTACTCTCTTCCTCAATTGAACCTATAGTTATTTCTGACCATGCTCCCATTGTGACAGACCTTGATTTGCTCTCGCCTCATCCCAAATCATCTCGTTGGCGTTTCAATTGTGCTCTCCTTTACCATCCTAACTTCTCTTCCTTATTTCGCTCCTTTACTAATGATTTCTTACAACTTAATTCTGATCCTAATATGCCTCCTTATATCCTCTGGGATTCCTATAAAGCTACCGCATTGATTTTGTTTCCAGGAAGAAGAGACAGTTTCTTCAGAAACGTAAACTTTCCCTAACACATATAAAACAACTAGAACATCAATTTTACACCTCTTCAGATAAATTTATGTCACCAGAACTTCTCCATACTAAAATTGATTTTAATAAACTCACAACTGAAAATGCATCTTCTATTCTTCTTCGCAGCAGCACCAGTTATTATGGTGGTCGCAATAAATCTGGAAAACTTCTGGCTAACTATCTTAAATCCCGTAAAGAACACACTCTTATAGACTCCATTTACTCTTCTGACAATATTCTTCTTCATAAAGATAAAGACATACTTGATCAATTCTAATTGTTTTATCAACAGCTCTATACTCCAGAATCTCCTCCTTCCTCCTCCCTTATTCAATCTTACTTTGAGAAACTACCCAAACTTACTACTTCCCATCTCAATTTTCCTGCTCTTGAAATTGATCTCTCACTACAAGAACTTTCTACTGCTTTATCTTCTCTTACTAAAGGTAAAACACTGGGCCCTGGTGGTTTTCCTGTCGAGTTTTATTTATACTTCACTGATCTTTTATTACCCAAACTTCTGTCACTTTTCCAATCAATTATTCTTCTGGCAAGGCTGAAGGTTCTTTTCAAGATGCAACTATTTGTTTGATTCCAAAAGATGGCCGTGACCCAAAGTATTGTAAGAATTACCGTCCAATCTCATTAGTTAACGTTGACTATAAACGTTTTGCTAAATTACTTGCCTTGCGTTTAGATCCCCTTATGCCTCATCTTATTGGTAAGGAAAAATGCGGTTTTGTTAAGGGTAGACTTACCTCGGACAATTCCCGGCTCTTTCTCAATAATTTGAATAAAGCCTCTTCCCTTTCAATTCCCTTAGCTGCTATTTCTGTTGATGCGGAGAAGGCCTTTTATAGAGTAGATTGGCCCTTTTTGTTTGCTTCGTTACGCTGGCATGGTTTCTGTCCCAAATGTATCTCTCTTTTTTCTTTGTTATATTCTGCTCCCAAAGCTTCAGTCCTTGTGAATGGTCAACTTTCCTCCTCCCTCACCCTCCAAAGAGGTGTACGTCAAGGTTGCCCACTCTCTCCGCTTCTTTTTATTTTAGCCCTTGAACCGTTTCTCACTTCCATTCGGAATAATAAGTCTATTTCTGGCTTCCCCTACGGTGTTGATCATTTAAAGATCTCTGCACACGCAGATGATATCCTCTTGTTCATCTCCAACCCAGAATCGTCTCTTCCCCCTTTACTATCCGAATTTGATGACTTTTCCTCCGTCTCGGGCTATAACATCAATTCCAACAAGACCAAAATTCTCCCCCTGACCAATAGTTGTCTCCCACATATGTTTTCCTTAACTGGCTTTGCTTAGAATAGCACAAAGATCAAATATCTTGGAATTTTGTTTTCCAAGTCTATTTCTTTCCCCATCATATTAAATATGTCGGTAGTCTTATCCCGAATTGAGAAATTATTTTCCTCATGGACCCCCTTTTCCTTTCCTGGTGTGGTCGGCTCGACTCTATAAAAATTATGGTTGCCCCTATTCTCATTTATATTTTTTCTATGTTACCTGTTCACATCCCTGCTCTTTATTTTAAACGCATCGATTCTTCTCTTTCCAAATTTCTCTGGAAAGGTAAAAAATCTAGAATTTCTTTAGTTACTCTTCGTAGATCAAAATTGAATGGTGGTGTTAATTTTCCAGACTTTCGTCTTTATCATAAATCTTTTTCTCTGTGACAAGCTTCCCGATAGCTTTCCTCCGACACTTCCCCTTTTTCTCCTCTTTGGCTCGATGTTGAACGAACTTTGTTGCTACCCTTTTCTTTTGAAGAAATATTGGGATTCTCTACCAAAACTCCTTATACTTCCCTTTCTCTGTTTAAACATTCTTCTTCTCTTTTAAAGCCTTTGCTCTTTCCGCATGACATTTCGCGGGAATCCTTTCTAAGTACTCCAATTTGGTATAATTCTCTTATACTTTTTAACAATAGACTCATTTGTTGGACATCTTGAAGATTAAAAGGTATTATGTGGATCAATAATATTTTTGACGGTGTTTCATCCCGTTCTTTCCCCCATTTTCAGCTTTTGTTCCGCTGTCCTCGCTCTTTCTTACATACATTTACTATTCTCATGGAGACAGTTCTTGATCGTTATTGCTCTCTTCTTTCTGTGGCTTCATTACCTCCTCAATCTCCTCTTCTTGTTATGCTGTCTACTCTTTCTAAAGCATTTTTAGTTCATAAGTTCTTTTCCTCTCCCAACCCGGAACGTACCAAAACCAAAGTGGAACTTTCTTGGGAACATGATTTTGATTGTACTTGGTCTGTTACTCTTTGGGACAAAATATGGTCTAGATCTTTGAAGATTAATCGCTCTGCTTCTCTTACTCAATCCTTATTTTTTCTATACCATAGACTTTATCTCTCTCCTCTTTCTCTATCTCGGTTCTCTTCCTCCTCTGATTCTAAATGCTGGACCTGTGGTTCTTTAAATCTTGATCTCTTGCATCAATTTTTTTCTCTGTCCTCCTGTATCTTACTTTTGGAATAAAATATGGTCTTATCTCTCTCACATTTTCACCCTTTCTATTCCTTGTTCAAATATTCATCTCTTTCTGGGCAGACTCTCAGACTCTTTAGATCTTCCTCCACATTCACATGGACTTTATGATCTCATGCTAGCACTCGCATTCCAACACATCTCTTCCAACAGGAAATCCCTCTCAAACATTTCAGTACAACATTGGGGGAACTCCTTATGTCATTTTCACAGACTTGATGTTGCCTTTGCTTTTTCTTGTAAACCACGATGTAATGTAGACCGTTATTGGTTACCCCTTAGCACATATCTAGACCAATTATCTCGTACATTATCCAATCATACCACCTCAGAGAATTTCAAACCTCCTTGAAGGACTTATACTCTCTCCTTATTTGTTCACTTGATGTTTTTTTAAATGTTTCTGCTTTATAGCAACTTTTACATATGTATACTGTTATTTGATCGAATGTTTCTTCCCATAGTTTGAATTGCTGCTATTCTTTATATTATTATTATTCTGCTGTAGCATTACTTTTTCGTCTCCCCCCTCCCTTATAACCTTAAAATCCTTTAAAATGCTTTTATTTTTCTGTGATGACATTAGCAATGACACTGCTTCAGATTTTGTTCTTGCATTTTTACTCCTTGCTGAGGTCTATTATTTTTTAAAAGTGCTGGCAGAGTGTTTTTTATTCTGCTAACAAAGTATTCTCGCTCCAACAAGAAGTCATCTCACATTTTGCAACTACTCACTTCTAATCCTGACTGAAAAATCCCAGTTCACTGGTTGTTCTTTGGCTTCAGCTTTCATGAGGATTTGCTCTCAATAGTAGGTGTAATAAAGCTTACCAAGTGTGTTTGGAATCCTTGGTAGCTAAAGTTTTAAATTCCCATTTTCACTCATGTCTTTCCCATGGACATCCCCAGATGAATCTATGATGAAGCAAATACGGCATTCAACGCAGCCAATAAAGCAGCTCGAGTATGTTAACCCACACCAAAATACGTATTGCAATAGAAAGCACATTAACTTCCTACTCTTTGCAGAGTATTAGCAGGTAGCCATGACAGTGCTGTGCTTTTGAGCACTAGCAATCCCCTCGGCAACAACACCCTCTTTGAATATTAATCGCAGCAAATATAGCTATTCCTTGATGAATGGCAGCCAAAGCTGACCTGGAAGGACTGAAATACCCAGTATCCTGGAAAACAAACTGAGTGCTGGGATGTAAGGCAGTGTGTGCTCAACCTCCACCTGTTTGATAATGCTCCCTTAAGTTAATGAGCTGAAGAGCACCGGTTGATGCACCTGCAACCAGTGAGTGGTACAGACTTTGGGCAGCATTTCCAGCACCCCCAAAAATAATGTGTTGCCCTCTACTGAAGGAAAACTATCCTGGAACACATGTCCAGAGATTCACAGTACTGGCTGCACCAACAAGGGTAAACAAGCATTTGCAATGCAATAGGTCTCGCATTAGGAAAGTTTGAGCTATTGGTATTGTAAATGAATTTTTTTTATTTATATGTTGGTTTTGAAAATAGCGAAATTAATAGCTTTGTCATTTACAATGCCAATAGTTTTAACTTTCGCAAATGTGACACCTATAGCATTTGTAATGCAATATGTGTTGTATTTACGTGACTTAGATGTATTGATATTACAAATAACAATGGCTTTTAAAAAAAATAATTAATACTTAAATAAAAGCTATTGTAATTTATAATGGCAATAGCTTAAACTTTTGTAAATAACTTTTGGGAAGATTATGTTCAGTGTATTTTATTGTGACGAAAATCTAAGAACAGAAGTGAAATATTAACATCTTTTTGTGACATTTGTAATAAAGCTTGAAACATTGAGAGAACATATTTGAACCAGTTGCTGTTGAATGGTGCGCAGATTAATGCTATGGTGATGCGATAGATAGAAAGATAGATAGATAGATAGATAGATAGATAGATAGATAGATAGATAGATAGATAGATAGATAGATAGATAGATAGATAGATAGATAGAAAGAGGGTGATATATATATATATAGAAAGAGGGCGATATATAGAAAGAGGGCAATAGATAGAGTGAGGTGGCCTCGTGGTGGAGGCTGTGGTGGTGGACATGGTAGTGGTGGATGTGGTGGACATGGTGGTGGTGGTGGACGTGGTGGTGCTGGACGTGGTGGTGCTGGTGGACGTGGTGGTGCTGGTGGACGTGGTGGTGCTGGTGGACGTGGTGAAGGTGGTGGTGGGTGGGGACATGGTGGTGGTGGGTGGGGACATGGTGATGGTGGGTGTGGACATGCTGGTGGTGGGTGTGGACATGCTGGTGGATGCAGGGGTGGTGGATGTGGTGGTGCCCAATGTTCGGAGGGGACTGGCCCCTTCACACAACAATAGTTGTGTTTACCCTACAGAGCTGTCGGTTGCTCCGTCAGTTGTTGTCAAAGATTGTTTGGGTTTAGAAACCAGTTCCGCGGCACTTCAAACAAGTCGTGCCTTGTCAGAAATTACAGCCAGGATGCTCAGTGTTCTTTTCATATTGCAATTTTATATAATTTCCGCAAACGATCAGGTTTAATTAGAATTTGCCTGTGTGCTTCCCTGGAGACACCGGCTTAAATTGCAGGGGCCTACATTACGACCCTAGGTTGAACGAGCCCCAACAGCTTTGCATAGTACACACAGAAACAGTGAAAGGAGTTGTAATACACGGGTTGGCGGGATAGAGGAGAGGCAGAGGGGAGAGGAGGACCGGAGAGGAACTGTTTTGAAAGAAAGGGACAGGCTGAAGGGAAAGAGGAACAGAGGGTGTCTCATGGCGTGGAAACAGGGAGTGCAGGCTAAGGAAAGAAGGGGGTATAGAAAGGGGTCCATGGTGTAGAGGGGAGAGAGGAAGCGAAGGGCACACGTTTTTAAGATAAGGGCAAGCTGACAACAAAGAAGGCCAGGAGGAGACCCTGTGGGGTGGAGAAAGAGGGGAACAAAAAGCACTGGTTAGAGAGGAAACCCGCACTGTGGTGGTTGCATAAAGGGCAGGCTGAAGGGAAAGGGAGTCTAAAATTTAGTGAGGGAGTGTGCTGAAAAGTGCTGGGTAGTGATGTTGAATGCTTCAAGTGAAACGTATCAGTCAATAAATAGAATCAGTGAAACGCTTTTGAGGTGCACAAGGGCCAGACAAGAAGCGAGTCTCCATTGCTATGCTTGAAGGTGTTGAAGAGGCGTGAATGAGACATTATCAAGGTGTGCAAGATGGCACTGTAGAGCACCAACAATAAGTGCGCGCATTTTCACTCTTAATCACTCTCTGAAATGAATATGTTAGAGGGGTGATGAAGTGAGAGCTCATTCCACAGCACTAGTGACTCCTTTCACCAACCGCCATCCAAACTTACATTCAAGGCTTGGTGTGTAGCAACGTGATCCTCAGGAGATTAGGGACAGCTTCACAGTAGAAGGCCCTGCTTAAGTGATGTGGAACTACAATTCAACTTAGACACCACATTACTATCAATGACAAGCATTTGCAATGCAATAGGTCTCGCATTTACGCGATTTTAAGCTATTGGCATTGTAAATAACCATGCCTTTTATTTACATTTTAAAAACAAAAACATAAATAAAAGTCATTGTCATTTACAATGCCAATAGGTAAAACTCACGTAAAAGCGAGACTTTTCATATAAATGTTACTGGATTTATAAAGCGCTAACTAGCCCATACAAGACGTTGAAGCACTTTACGGCAAGTAGAGCGCTACTCCGGAACCCAAGGTCAATGGTTAGTCCATTGGTTATTGTGATTAGTAATGTGCTCTCACGAAAAGGTGCATGCAGTCATTTGGTGATATATGAATACCAGTGCAGTGTGCTCATTAAAGGGACCCATGTGGCATTAAAGCGAGACTTATTTTACATATTTCACACACCTGCTCCTTTAATGGGTAATTTTCAAAAGGCCATTATTCAGAAGTAATTAAAACAATGCTCATACTGCAATCCAAGCCCCTGGTAGCTTTTAATATTTAATTTTGCGTGCCACGGAGTTGCCCGGTTTTATGCTCAACTATGGGCAGTTTTCATCTCAATTAATATTTATTTATTCCAGTGACAGCCAGGCTTATGGACCTCTTTCTACCTTCAAGCCCGGAAGTGATGTCCTGCTTAAATAATTTACGTGCGAGCTACTGAATGTCAACTCCTCTACCATGCAGAGAATTCCCACCATGCGCCTGCAACTTTTAGAATGTTTTATAGGTTTAGGTGGTAAAGGCAGAGGGTTTAGAAAAGTGTTGTCTGTGAGGATAAAAAGAATAACCTGCTTTTATTTAGCACCTCGTATCTTTTTTGTTTCTCAGCACTGTGAACAACAGATCTGCCTAGTATCACCCATGTTTAAGGTACTCCGTTTACTGGCATCGGAAGGATATACGGCTGAGATGGCCTTGCCGGATTCGAATCCGTGACGTGTAGGTTACAGCAGATAACTCACTGAGCCATCTAGATGGTTGACGCATCTAACATGGCGTTCACAAATTTCCGAGTAAGCAGCAGGCATTTACTGCATAGCCTCAGTGGCCAACTGAGGCCAGTCAGGAGCAGGCAACTGGTTGAGAGTTATAACCGGCCTTCGAGTCGGGGTACAGGGCACAGGTGTCTGTCTCAGAAGGCCCGAGAGGAAGATTACTACATTAGGAACCCAGGGGGCTCTGAGGGACGGAGCAGCGATAGATGCGCCTACAGCCTGCCAGGAAATAAACATTATTCTTTCACACTCCGCCCACAAGTAGATGGACAAGAGGAAACTACACCCAAGCTGTTTGAGCTCACTTTATTGATCACATATTAAAACAAGTTGACAACAAGGCGTCACTGAAGATATGTGCTGTTTTCATTGTACAATACTGATCTGCGGACATTAGTTAATTCTTCAGTGCTTTAAAAACCAGCAGTGAATCCCGCCGCGGCCGCACCGGAAGTCAGGCAAGGTCGCCTTGTGACGGGGGCGTGGCCGCGTTCGGACCGGAAGAAGAGGCAGGAGGCGTAAATCCGTCTTGCGGCCTGGGGCTCCTGTGAGCGTTGGAGAGCCCCGGGGCCGCCAGCAGGAGGTTGCGGAAGTGTTGCGGCCTCCCTTGACCAAGTGGGAGCCCCGGGAAAGGAGTGTGCTGCGAGTGGAGTCCCCCGAGATTGGCCCGGTAGGTTCCAAAGGGCTGGGGGGGCCTCAGTGCTCTCGTGTGTGTATGTGTGCAGGGGGTGTCTCTGCATGTATGTATGTGCGTGCGTGCATGGGCGCTCGTGTGTATGTGTATGCATTGTGCCTGCGTGGGTGTATGTGTGTGTGAGTGCATGCGTGAGTGTGGCTGTGGCTGTGTGTGATTGAGAGTGAATAGCAGGCAGGGGATGTCCACGGTGACGTGCGCGCCCTCGAGGAGGTATCTGAGACAGCGAGGCGTGTGGGCGATCGCTGTCTCACATTCCCCGGAACACGCCAACTATAGGTCCATCGCTACGCTCAACCTAAAAACTAAACCCTGACACCGAATTAAATGTTATCTTGCACTGCATATACTATGATGACGCCTAAAATTGCGGAGCAGAGTTTTGGGCACCGGCACTGCTTTATAAGTTAAGCAATGGCGTTTTCCCTTGTTAAAACCCAATGTGATATCAATACAATTTGGCCATGCAGAGGCAGAAACACAATATGAGAAGGGTCACAAAATTAAAATCCCCTCTTGCCTTATTCTCAAACAATGCAGGACAAAATAGTGGTGTGAATTTCCACACCGCACAATTTTTCAACTGAATATGATTCATGATTCAGGACTTAAAATTAAAAAAAAAAACGTTATTATGTTACTTAGAATTGATTTCTTGGTGGCAAGTGAAAGAGGTGCAGATGACACAGTGGTCAAAGTGAACAAAAATGTATGCAAATACCAAGACTTTTTTTAAAAACATCACTGAAATAAAGGAAAGTATGAATACATTCTGAGGGGCTCTAGGTGGTGCACAGGCAAGTTGGCCGCACACCAGTGAGGCTCATGCAGCCCAGATCAATTATCCGTAAACAATCCTGCCCTGGGAACCTTACAACACCTATGTGAGATATCGGACTTATGGTCCAATCAATGCTGCTCTGAAGAGAAAATGTCAGTGTTCTAGTACGAAGAGGGACGTGAGCGCACGCCTGGCAGGTTCCGACCAGGACACCATTTTGCCAAGCCCTGGGCGATGGGGCTGGTCTATGGCTTGAGGATCGGGATCCTATTCCCTTGTCCTATAAATAAACTGTCCCTGAGAGATGGGACCCCCGGGGCCTCTCTGAGGCTCGGGGAGAGGGGCCACATGCTCCCCTCCCAAAATGGAGACTTCAGCTTGGGTCCTTGAGCATTACACAGGCACGGAGATGAGACCTTCAGGGACATGCCAATTATCTCTCAGGGGCAGTCTATCCCCCCGCCTCTGTATATGTTTATTTAATTTTAAGCTTATACCCGGACAGGGGACTTAGTCCCTAGATCCTAAAACGAACTTTCTTCCAAATTTGCTGTAATTCTGTTCAGATGTGTTCGGCGTAGCTGTGTCTAAATTTCCTAACAGAAATTGCTTGAGGAAAATGCATCTCTTTTTCTTTTCCCTTTTTGAGGGATCACCCTGAAAGTTTCCAGGTAGGAGCTGAGGGTGGTAAACCTTTTTTTAAGGTTTTGTGAAAATTTAGGAAATGGCACCCAAGAAATTAGCAAACAAAAAAGTTAATTTCCTGTGAAACCCATGTGTGGTTAGGCCTCTGATATTTAAATTGAAAAGTCATTTTTCAGTTTGCCTATGATGGGCCTGATTCACAAAGGTACATTTAAATCAAAAACTTAAGTTTTGGCTTAAAGTCTAATTTTACTAGTAGTAAAGTTAGACTTCCTGAAGCTTTGAACCTCTAATCTCCTTGTAGCACAAGCAGGCATTTTCAGAAGGCGCCTGGCTCCCTGGTCGCCATCTTGATATGGTAGACTGCCTCCTCAATATAATTTGATTTTAGGTGTTTTTAATGTTATTTTGTATTTGCCTTTGTTACCAGTAGCTGTGTCTTAATAAGGGAGCTTGTGAAACTCAGCAGGGGTTGCTGGACTCTGGTTGTTTGATTTATTTTGTTCTCACATTATTGTTTTTAAAAATCACTGAGTCAAGCTGAGTAGTCATTTACCACATGCCCCCGACATGCCGCCTGGATCCTGGGCTTCAAAGCCAGCTCAATAGAGCATCTGTATAGCTCTTGGAAGGAAGCTTCTCCCTTTAGCCACGTTACCTTCAGATGCATTCAACCTCTAATCTCCTTGTAGCACGCGCATGTATTTTTGGGAGGTGTCTGGCTCCCTGGTTGCCATCTTGATGATGTATGTGTATTTCCTTATTTGATAGGTGAGTGAATCATCCCTGAGGGAATCTCTTGGTGCCTTGGCCATAGAAGACAGTTTGCAATGCTATACAGAGGTTAGAGATTAAACATCAAGGTTTGCAGAAGTTTTTTAAAGAGAATTAGAGCTAGGCAAGAACGGAAGGGCTAGGGTAGCTGATTCCAGTGATTCGGAGCTAATAAAGAAATAGAGCAACCCCCAAATCTAGTTGTATGGATACGTTTGGGGTGTAGCAGTATTAGTTCACTGGACCTAAGCTGGCGTTATGGGATATAAGGCAGTAGTTTGCTTTTCAAATAAGACGGTCCCCTTTTGTGCAGTGTTTAAAAACCAGACACAGAAGTTTGAAAAGTGCACAACCCGTGAAGGGAGCATAGTAGGGGTTTGATGGGGACCAGGGAGGAAGATTAGAGATAAGGCACACTGCTGTATTCAGCACCAACTGAAGTCTGAAAAAAAGGTCTTTGCTTATTCCGACCATTAGGGAGTTTCCATAGTCCAGGCGACTCACTATCAGAGCCTGTGCCAGGGTCTTTCTAGCATGCAAAGGAGTCCAATGAAAAATCTCCCTGAGCATCTGCATCAGGCTGAAACAAGTTTCAGAAATGGTTTTAATGTGTTCTTTCATACATTATTGTCTAATTTAATTCCCACATTTTTGACATTTTTTTTGTCGGGGTTGATCCAGGTTCGGGTGGCCACCAGTCTGCAGACCAAACTGAATGAGCTTTCCCAAATAGTAGAATCTCCATCTTATTGGTGTTAAGTTGAAGGAAGTTGGCAGTCATCCAAGAGGCGATCTTTCACATACAGTCTTTAAATTTGACTTTGGTGAGGGCTTGTGTAGAATCCATGGTGATGACCAGTTGCATGCCCTCTGCACAGGAGATAGGATCAAAACCACACAACCTGATAAGATTAGCCAGGTGGGTCACATAGATATAAAAAAGAGTGGGGCTCAAGATTGATCCCCATGGCATTCCCTTTGTCCAGGAGCATGGATTTTGAAAGGTAGGAGTCCATCAGTACTGAATGGTACGTTTTGATAAAAAATAAATCCACCCATTTCGGGGCTTTACCACTGATACCAATCTCCCCCAATCTTTGAACTAGAATTTGATGTGAGATGGTATCGCGAGCCACAGATAAATCAAGGAGAATTAGCGTGGCTGATGTCCCCTTGTCTAAGGCAAGTTTGATTGTGTCAGTGACCTCCATTAAGGCTGACACTGTGCTATTAAATGCTGAAATGCACAGCAGTCTGACTGAGCTGGATCCAAGAAACAGTTGGACTCCAAATAAGATATCAATTGGTGATTCACCAGTGGCTCTGACATTTTAAAAATGAGAGGAAGCAGTGATATTGGTGTATAATTTTGCATATCCATAGGATCAGCCATAAGTTTTTTAAAAATGTGTCTAATCCATACAGTCTTCCAGTTAAGTGGAAGGGTAGCCAGCTGTAATGAGACATTACATAAGTCTGTAATGGGGCAAGCAGGACAGGAGCCAAAGTAGTCCAAAGTAGTCCAGCAGTGCTCCGGATTTAATCATTTTTAGCCGAACCAGTACTGGAAAAGGAGTAGCAAACTTGAAAAATTCCAAATAGGGAACTGGGAGTTAACCCGGACTTTCAAAGGAGCTAGTACTATCAGTATTGCTTTATTTGAGAAAGAGTTGTAAATACTGTTAATCTTTTTTTCAAAGTGCACTGCAAGATCATCACAGAGCTTCTGTTATGCCGGTATAGTGGAACAACAGATGCTTAGATTAGAAAGTTCTTTTAAAATTTTGAACAGCTCTTTTGAGGAATTCTTTGCCGAGTTAAGTCTGTCCACTGTGTGGGTCCTTCTTGCAATATTAGTTTTTTTAGTATTTCCTTAATGCTGTTTTATAGATACGTTTACCTCTTCTGATTTAGATTTTTTCCATCTTCATTCAAGTTTCCTGCATAAAGATTTTTCCTTTTTTATGAGTTCATTATACCAGGGAGTTGGAGAATTATTTCTTTTAATTTTACTCAATTTCAGAGGGGCAATGATATCTAAGGCCTGTGTAAATGAATCCTGAAGGCTTTTTGTGCAACATCAATGTCTTCATTGCCCCCCCACAACAGGAGGAGTAAAAGCAGGGAGAAAGGTGAAGGGAACCACCTACCTCCAAGGTCTTGTGGGTTTCAAAGTATTACAGGGGCAACACTGGGTTCATGGACATCTAAGAAGAAATTTAGAGAGAATGTATCTGTCCACAACAGGGCAACAGGGGCATCAATCACTAAGTTCAGGACATTGGTGAAAACAACATCAAGGTTATGCCAAGCTATGTGGGTTGGACCTACTACCTTTTGGTTGAGGCCAAAGGATTCCAAGTCTGCAAGATATTGATTGTCCATGTGGTAGTTAAGATCTCTCATGAGCAGAAAATTATCTGCTGCTAAGATATGAGGGACTAACCATTCCATAAGCTTCGAACTGGAATCATTCTTTTCGCCACGTGGATGGTAAACCAAAGCCCCCTGTGTAGCGTTATCCCAAACACCCTGAACACGCCACCCCGGCTTCAGAGTCAGCTCTATAGTGCATCCATGCCTCTGTAACTGGAAGGTACGCCTAAGGCAAGCCTGTGTTCACCTGTCTGCGCTCAAACCACACTCAGCACTAGCCTCCTGCCAGTTTTGCCCCCCAACCGACTGATTCCATCGCCTATTCATGGGAAGAAATACTGCTCTGTCTTAAACCTCAAAGTAGGCATTACTTAGGACCCACTCTGATTCCATCAGACACTATAAATAAAACAACTTGCCCTGTGTGCAAATTGTTGTTGTTGTATAAGCATTATTTCGACAGCTGGAGTAATAAAAGCTATAAAAACACCATTTTGAATAAAAAGGAAACATAAAAAGTACAATTGATACAACGGCATATTTTAGACTGGTATATACAAGCAATCAATCCAAATATCCTGCTGCAACCAAAGTCAGCGTGCTGTTCGGCAAATAGAGCTGTGAGTATCAAAATCATACAACATGGCAGGATAAAAACATCATACATAACGTACATTCTAAAAAGATAGGGCGGATGCACTCAGATGCTATCTATTGAAGAGCCTCAACAGGTAAGCCCAGTTAGAAATCGCCCCTCGAGGGAACATTTTGGGGATACTAAAAACAATAAAGTACACGTGCAAAAATGTATAAATAAAACTTAGCTTGCCAACTTAAGAGCCCGCCATCAACTGTATGCAACCCTCATGCTACTAGCGACTACCGCTTTTCTGTCAAGATCTTTCATCTTATAGACCAAGCATGAGTTAAGAATCAGGCAAAAAGCAGTCCAGGGTTGGATCTAAGAATGCACAGGGCAGCGCGAAGGTCCTGTGTGCCCAAGTTTTGACAAAACGGTTTCAGCCACTTTGCCCTTGGCATGGAATATGCCAGGCAAGCAAACATGACATGGGCGAAACTTTCTACCGGGTCCCTGCAGCATAGACAGTTCTTAGATTTTGGGTTGCATGTGTGCCAGTTAGCTGTAATGTCATGACAGGGAAGTGTTCCAAACCTGAAATGGATATACAACATCCTGTCCCAAGAGACCTTGATAATATATAAAAATGGCTCTAATTGTCTATCCTGTTTGTGAAGATGAAATTCTGCAGTTAACCTCCCAAGGTTTAGTTTACTAAATTCTTGCTGGTCCACCCATTCCCAGTAGAGACGCTTGAGCTCTTCTTTCCTCGTGGGTCCTGCTTGTCCCAATGTGTTTGGAGCCCTAAAGCTAACATCATTTTTCTGACACTAGATATCCAACGCACTTTTCTACTTGTGTCAAGCCTGATGACCTCAGAAAGGGCTTCTGCATGAGGTAAAAGCTCATGGGTGCGCCTAATGTGACCCCAGAAGAGCAACAGGTGAAGCCTTGCTATATCTCCAATTGATTGTCTGCCCATATCAAGCAAAGCATGGTTACGGGTAACATATTTGGGCAGCATCACTAAATCCCTAAGGAATTTATGCTTGGATCTGCAGACATTGTGGGTCTTCTCGAAACCCCTAACTCTGCTCCATACAACATTGTACTGACTGCATTTGCATCGTAGACCTGTAGAGCTAGAGCGGTTGCTGCTAGTCTGCTATGTCGTGAATGGTTTTCCTTCCCAGGTGATCCTGCCACCCTTATGTGGTTCATCAGAATCCTAGCTAGGTGGTGTTTCCAAAACATGTTATCTGAGAGTTGGACACCAAGATAATCAAAGGCTGCCTATGTGGGGGTTAAAGGACATACATTTTGGAGTGCAAATTAACTTTGCCCAATATTCAGTTACATGGTCCAAGTCCTTCTTCACCTTTTAATATCAAGTCGGCCAATGCACCCAACTAGTTCAAATGTACACTCATCAATGCTAGGTCTCTCATTAAAAATGTGTTGGATTTAGCTCATTCGCTGGATGTGGCTTTTGTGACCGAGACCTGGGCGGATGATGCCTCGGACCCGGATCTCTTTTTGGCAACACCCCTAGGATTTGTCATCTCTGGGGTAGTTCATCTTGGGAAAAAGGGTGTGGGTCTAGCAATTATATACAGGGACCATCTTACAGCATCTTTAGGGCCATTGTTGGCCGCCACTGACTGTGAAGTGCTTTCCTATAAAATAACATTGTCCCTAAAATCTACAACAACAAAATAATTTCCTTCTTCGAACCTTGGCTCGACGATATTCTCAGAAGCCAAAAATAAACTTGTTGAGGCTTGAAGAAAATGCTGTACTCTCTATGATCACCAAAACAACATCTCATATAAGAGAGCCATTCAGGCCTATAAAGATATGGGGACCGCTGGTAAATCTCATTTACCGACTCTAGAATTCCGAATGTTACCGATTCTGTATTTTAGATTCGGTAAATGAGATGTAGGTAATAATTGGGTAATTTTTACTGAATCGGTATGATTCGGTAATTACCGAATCGGTATTTACCGATTCGGTAATTGCCATTGATTCCTATGGGCCTTGAGGCCCATAGGAATAAATGGCAATTACCGAATCGGTAAATACCGATTCGGTAAAGTTACCGAATTGTCAAGGGGGACAGGGTGTCTCTTTGACACCCTGTTGCACCCCTGATTCTGGCTTGTGTGCCATGTGACACACACACATGCCCTTAGGGCATGTATGTGTGCCACATGGCACAGGTGTACATGCACAGATGTGCATGTACACAGGAATTCATTATTTACCATAAAATAGTATTTCATGGTAAATAACGAATTCTTAAGGGCCTGTGGCACTGTTTTCAGTGCCACCTACATCTAGATTTACCGAATCGGTAAATTTTCCGATTCGGTATTTTACAGAATCGGTACATTTACGGAACCGATAAATGTTAGGCCCCCTACATCTCAATCTCCAAATACCGGTCGGTAACGGCCGAAATCGGCCGTTACCGACTGGTATTTGGTGACCTACATCTGGCCCATGGCCTTGAAAGCTAAAACTAGCTATTACTCTGCTAAAATTAAATCTTTAAACATCCCTAAAGAACTTTTTGCAACAGTGATGAAATTGAAGACGTTACCTGAACCCAAAAATAATACAGCCGACCAGGTTTTCTATAATTTGTTAGCTGACTTTTTTCAGAATAATATTGAAGCCATTTATAACACGTTCTCATCCAACCATCCTTCCAATGGTGCAGTTGAAGAGAAGGACACCATTCTAACATCATCTGTGGCTACCTCTTCCGACACACATGGCATGACAGGAAATAATTCCTTACCTTGTCAGACTTTACTGGCAGGCACCTCGGACAATAATACCCTTTTGCTGTCATTTAACCCTCTATCAGAAGCACTGGTTCAGGCCCTTCTCAGCCAAATTAAATCTGTCTCCCCCATGCATCCCTGCCCTCCTAAGATTCTTCCGCTAGTGCCAGATATCACTGCTAGACACCTGAGAGACATCTTTAATAAGATGATTCCAGAGGGTTACTTCCCAAATGGTCTCTGTTATGAAAAAAACTGCCTAGATAGTAATGAGCCTAAACATTATAGGCCCATTTCACGGCTCCCCTTCCCTGCAAAAATTGTAGAAAAGGCTATCAATTCTGAACTTTGTTTGATTATTAATGACAGTTTTCTCCTGGATGCCACAGAATATGGCTTTAGAAGCCAACATAGCATTGAACTTACTCTAACCACAGCCTCCAAGGAAATGAGGCACTCTTTAGATATTTTAATTGTATTTGACCTCTCTGAAGCATTTGACATGGTCAATTACAGGCACCTTATTCACTGCTTTTTTACTATTGGCATTAGGGGTAAGGCTCTTAAGCTCCTAAATTCTTTTCTCTCAGATGGAGAGCAGCTTGTTCAGCTCAATGGTTTCAAGTCTTCTTCTTTTTCCTTACCTTGCAGGGTCTCACAGGGCACCTCTCCGCCTGACCCTTTTCAATCTTTATGTAACTCCCTTGGCCAACTTAATAAAGTCCTTTGTATTCACAGTAGTTTCATAAGCTGACACTCAAATTGTGCTGTCGGTGGCCAAACAAATGGGATGAAGCAGCTTTCAGACTGCATGACTGATGTGCCAAAATGGAAACTGGATGTCAAGCAACTGCCTAAATTAAATTCAGGCAAAATAGAGGTCCTGTTGTTTGGCAGAAATGGTAACTAGACATAATATCGAAGTAAAAATATAGAACGGACATGATATCGAAGTAAAAAGTTCGAATGGACAAATTATTGAATAAACACAATATAGTGGGTAAAAATATCAAATTGAAGGTAAGTAATATAATATCGATTGTCTAAATATAGAAGTTTAAAATATCGAAGTATATAATATAGGCATTAAAATATATCGAATTTTTAATAATATCACATTTTTTAAAGTGTTTTGTATGTTTGTATACGTGTGAAAAGTGTATATTATTTTTGTAATGTATGTTTAATTTATTTTAAGCAATTCATTTGATGTTATTTAATTTTTGCGTAAATTACTTCTGTAGTGGGTTGTGGGTTTATAGGGGAATAGGGTGGGAAGTAATTTAATTATATTAAATTAAATGTTATTTTTTATTTATTGGTATTCATTTTGAATTTATTGGTAATTAATTTTTAATTGGTAATTCATTTTTAATAATTGGTAATTCAATTATATTAATTGATTAATTAATAAATAATTATGTTTATTATATTAAGTTATTTTCCGTAGTTGGTTGTGGGTTTATAGAAGAATAGCGTGGGAAATAATTTAATTGTAATGAAGTAAATAATGTCTTTTTATTTATTGGTATTGATTTTTAATTTATTGTTAATTAATTTTTAATTGGTAATTATTTTTCATTAATTGGTAATTAATTTTTATTCATTGATTATTTGATAATGTGATTATTGTATTAATTTATTTTCTGTAGTGGGTTGTGAGTTTATAGGGGAATAGGGTGGGAAGTAATGCAATTGTAATTATTTACATATTAAAAATACTTTTTGTGTATTGATAATTAATTTACTGTTAATTATTAATTGTTATTCATTTTTATTATTGATTATTTTTTGTTATTGAAAGTTAATTAGTTGTTAATTAACTATGAATATGTAATTAATTTCTAATAACTTGTATGTATTTATAATTAATTAATATTTATTATTACGTTGGTAATTCATTTAAATTAATGTTTTATTGGTATTGATATTTAATTTATTTTTTATTAATATATTAAATCATGACTTTCCCTACTGTTAAACTTACTGGAGTGGGAATAGTAATTTTTACCCCTACGCTATCAATGTTTTCCCTACTGTTGCACTGTCTGGAGTGGGAATAGTAATTTTTACCCTTACACTATCCAACCATTTCCCTACTGTTGCACTCTCTGGAGTGGGAATAGTAATTTTTACCCTCCCACTATCCAACGCTTTTCCTACTGTTGCACTCTCTGGAGTGGGAATAGTAATTCTTACCCTCCCGCTATCTAACACTTTCCCTACTGTTGCACTCACTGGAGTTGGAATAGCAATTTTTACCCTCCCGCTATCCAATGCTTACACCACTGTTGCACTTTCTGGAGTGGGAATAGTAATTTTTACTATCCCGCTATCCAACGCTTTCCCTACCGTTGCATTCACTGGAGTGGGAATAGTAATTTTTAGCCCTACGCTATCCAACGCTTTCCCTACTGTTGTACTCACTGGAGTTGTAATAGTTAATGTTATCCTCCCACTATCTTACAGTAAAAATATTGTATATTTTTTATTAATATTACGTTAATGTATATATGCATTAAAAAAATAAAATGGTATGGTTTTTTTTAACTTAAATTAATTATTTATTAATTTTAAGGTTATTTAAGTATTTTTAAGTATGTTTCAGTTAATTATATTTATTATTTCATTAATTTTAAATGACTTTTAAGACATTAAAAACATTTCGATATTTTAAATAACTATATTTCTTACAACAATATTTCTGATTCAATATTTTTGTACTTACGTGTTTATAGATAGGAATTCGATATTTTTGCATTCTATATTTTGGCAACGATATTTTGGTAAGTCTATATTTTTGTATTCGATATTATGTCAGTGATCTGGCAGAAATATGTCTTTTTGATGTCCTAAATGGTGGTCACAGGAGAAGGGGTGCTCCCCAACCCAGTTATCAAGGTAAAAATCCTAGGAGTCTATTTCGATGACAAGCTCTCCTTTGAATATCACGTAAACCCTACCACCTCCTCCTGCTTCCTTATGTTAAAACACTCAGGAAAATCTTTCCTTTTATTCCACTTGATCTGCAGAATCCATGATTTCTAGAAAATGGACTATCGCAGCAAGCACTTTTTCAATATTTAAAAAAACTTAATAAATTGCAGATTGCCCAAAATGCGGCTGCCCGTCTACTTCTGGCCATCCCCAAATATAAGTTAGTATCCCTTGCTCTTCCCTTGCTGCATTGGCTTCCCATAAAAAAAGACTGAATTCGAAGCCCTTTGTATTTCCTTTAGGGCACTCCCCGTTTCAGAACCTGAATACTTTAAAGAACGATTTCAATAGTATTTCCCCAGATCCTTGCACTCTTTGTGCATCTAATCTTGTGATTCCTAAAGTTAGAAGATCCACTCGGGGTGGTAGAAGCTTTGTAACTTGGACAGATAGATGGTGAAATTCTGCGCTGCCACATTTTAAGAATAAGTAAGATCTTCTTTCCTTCTGCAAAGCCCTAAAAACCTTGCTTTTTTCAATAAGTAGTTCAGTTTTATTTATCTCTCTTCCCCTTTTCAGAGTTTTCTTTTCCTCACTTTCTTCTTTCAAAGCAAAAGCACCTTGAAATCTCTGGGTAGTAGAGTGCTTTAGAAATGTTAATTTCATTTCAGTTTAGTCGGAATTAGTGCTTGGGAGGTTGTACATGTGGACTGCGGCCAATGTCTGCTGTGCAGGTTTAAGGAAATGTGTAAGGAGGTCTAATATGTGGTCATTCCCCTGTGTGCATTGCCAAAGCCTGATCACAAAGAGGGTTGAGCAAGCAGGACCTTGGATGCAGGGCCTGACCATGGGCCAGACTCTACATTCGATCAAAAGTGTGTGGAGCAAGTGCTAACACTGTGAGAGGTTAGGGATATGGCCAAACCAATGGCCAGAACTTGAAGCTATCACCACTATGCATGCCTCAAGGCTGACCACATCTGGGTTTACTACAAAGAAAGATTAAGCATAGAATCAGGCCTATGACTAGGCCCTGCTGCCATCTTCCCTGGGGGTTGATTTTGTAGAAGGTGGGTGTAGTATTTTACCTAAACCACCAAGAATTCACTGTAAAAACATTAAGGCTTCTGCTGCTTTTAACACATTGACATATGTTTCCTATGTTTAAAGCTCTGCGGGTTTGAAATACTTTCTTATGCAGATGACACCCAGCTAGTCATCTCATTTGGGTTGGACAACATCAAACAGCGATTTGTCGCCTGCATGAGAAAAATTTCCATCTGCATGTCCTCAACTGTCTCCAAATGAATGACGGGAAAAACAGAGATCCTTCTGTTTGGCACAGTTCAGCTCTGGTGGATGGCTGAACTTGGCTCTGCCCAGTAGAACAGCCTGGAATCTGGGTATACTTTTAGATGACATACTAACTATGAAAGATTAGATTTCCCCACCTGTGGCACCTGATTTGTCACACTGCACCCTCTTAGGAAAATCTTTTGGTGGCTTCCTTTGAGCTCCCTGAAGACACTCACCCAGGCATTAATCATCAGCCATCTGTAATATGGGAATGCCCTGATTCTCACTTCAAATGAATCCCTTGTATCTAAAAGGCAGTTGGTTGGTTTAAAGCACCACTGTCCACTTGGTTAAAAACTTGCCTCCATGGACACCATAAGTGCCCACGCTCGGAGCCCTTCATTGGCTCCCCATTAGAAGACAGCAATGTTCAAGTTGCTCTGGTTGATTTACATATCTTTTGTCTGGCTCTGGTCCAAAATACTTACAGGACAGACTTATTCTATACCATCTTGATAGGATAAGAACCTAAGATCTAAAAATCTCCTTCAACTTACTTGGTGTATTCGCTTGTCAAAATATGGTGGCTGGGTTTTCTCTTATCTTGCCCTGCACCACTGGAACAGGCTTCCTCTCTATACATGCATGCTCCAGTTTTCCTTGTTTTAAAAAATATCTCAAAACTTAGCTGTTTTAATTAGCTGCCTTTCCATCTACATGCCTGTCAGTGTGCCGCGAATCGATGTCCCTTCAGGGCCGAGTCATAGCGCTATATCAAGAGCCAATTAACATAACATAATAAATGCAATCATGGTTGCATAAATACAGTTAAACCCCTGAAAGGGATCAGTTGTGGTTAGCTTCTTATGAGAATCACAAAATTAGGAAAAGGAGGAAGAGATACGTGGGCAATAGATATAACCTGTCTCTTATGTGATCCTAGGAAAATGTGAGGTTTTTAAAAAGACTGCCCTCACCCATTAGAGATTGGCATTCTCCATCATAAGGCTGCTACAACATTCCTGCACTAACAAACGCCTGGGATGAAGCAAAGGGAGGGGAAGACATAACAAACATAAATGTGTTGGGCTCCATGCAGTTGACAAAAAGAAATCAGAAAATAGTAAAGACAAACTCAGAGATACCCTTTCTCAATTCTTTATTTGTGGGTTTTCTGGATGGGATTAAAAGATTAAGGGGCTCATTATGATCGTGCTTTTCCCGCATCCTCCGGGCCTGCGGAAGCCACCGCCAGCCCGGAGGATGAGGGAAAACCGCTGCGGACCCACCAAAGACCCACCGCCACATTAGGATGGCTGGTAGGTCTTGGTTTCAGTCTGGCGCTTTTCTGCCGCGGTCGGCTTACCACCGCGGCGGAAAAGCTCTAATATGGTGGCGGTGTCTCTCAGACACTGCCAGACATATTAGGATGGCTGTGAAAAGATGCTTTTCCGTGGCGGCTTCTCCGCCGCGGAAAAACATGTGGATCTTCACCTCGGGGGCCCGTAGCGGGCCCCCTGGGTGAAGGGGGGGTGGGAGGTGCACATGGGGGGTACCCATGGTACCCTCATGCATTTGTATGCAGAAATCGGCAGGCTCCGCGCGGTGCCTGACGCTTTCTGCATACAAATGCAATGTATGCATTTGTAACATTGTGGCGGGTGCAGCTTGAAGCTGCACCCGCCACAATGTTACAAATAGAGGATGTGACCGCCAGGGTGGCGGTCACATTCTAATTGCACAGGAGGGAACTCCGCAGCCCATGCGGACCTTCCCTCCTACTCAAGGCTCGCGGACGGACGCAAATCCGTCCGCGATCGTAATGAGCCCCTAAGTTTGGAGATGGATTAGGGAAAGTTAAGGCGGCTTCCTCTCCTGTACTGCTTCTTTGTTGACATGTTTCGGCGTTTACCTTCACCCATAAAGTATTGTTTTGGCCTTCCTCAGGACTAGCGATCCCTGGTCTATAAGAAAACTCTTTTTCTGAAAATCACCAGCTATTCAAGGAAATATGTTCTATCGTAAAACGTGTTATTCCATATGATGACCTGATTTGTTAGTTACTGTGTAGACACTCTCATGTGGTATTGAAAAGACAGAGAGCCACAACAGTGTGTTAACATAAGTAATTACAACACAATACAAGACCCCACATTTTCAAAATATCATTTAAAAGCATCTATATATAAATATATGTTCAGATATCCCATTATTAAGGCTAGGCTCGTAGGGAAGACCACCCCTATTAATTATACCTCAATCCCATGTATTAGCATAAAGATCAGAAAATTCACCTGACCACTTTTGGCTCCCAGAAGGAAGGGTCCTGCTAGGATAGATGCCACTGCATCCTCTCCATAGGACAGGCCTTGATCTTCTGACATGTCTTTATATTATTCTTTACTAAATAGGAAAGGTGTCCTTTAAAAATTTGCTGTTTATGGACAGTAGGTGTTTAAACAACGTTCTCACCTTAGTAATCCACTAGAGAAGAGAGAACTCCTTCGGCTCAGCGGGCTGTACTAATTCAATTAACACACAAAAAGAAGGGGAGACAGGTACTACTTCTTTTCCATCACAGTATGATGATTACAGGGAGGATGGAAAAGGATTGGTACCTCTCTCCCCTTCTTTGTGTGTGTTAATTGGGTTAGTGTTAGCTTCACATGCTATAACTCATGTCCCTACCGTGCAATGATCATAACTTCACAGATGACAACATCAATGACATCTCAAATGACATCATCAATCACATTATGGATCAATCAATCAATCAATCACGTCATTTGTATAGCGCACTACTCACCCGGGAGTGTCGCAAGGCGCTGGGGGAGGGGAAAGTCACTGCTCGAACAGCCAGGTCTTGAGCTGCTTCCTGAAGGCGAGATGGTCTTGGGTTCGCCGGATTTGGGTGGGGAGGGAGTTCCACGTCTTGGCTGCCATGTAGGAGAAGGATCTTCCTCCGGCGGTGGCTCTGCGGATGCGTGGTACGGTGGCGAGTGCGTGGCCGGTCGATCGTAGCTGGCGGGTGGGCGTGTAGAAGGTCATGCGGTCGTTGAGGTACTTGGGGCCCAGGTCGTGGAGAGCCTTGTGTGCGTGGGTGAGGAGTCTGAACGTGATTCTCTTGCTGACGGGGAGCCAGTGCAGGTCTCTCAGGTGTCCGGTGATGTGGCTGTGTCGGGGGATGTCGAGGATGAGTCGGGCGGAGGCGTTCTGGATGCGTTGGAGTCTTTTTTGAAGTTTCGCTGTGGTTCCGGCGTAGAGGGTGTTCCCGTAGTCAAGTCGGCTGGTGACGAGTGCCTGGGTGACGGTCTTCCTGGTTTCCGTGGGGATCCATCTGAAGATCTTGCGGCGCATGCGCAGGGTGTTGAAGCACGAGGATGAGACGGCGTTGACTTGTCTGGTCATTGACAGGGAGGAGTCCAGGATGAAGCCCAGGTTGCGTGTTTGGTCCGTCGGTTTGGGAGCAGTGCCCAGGGCACCAGGAGTCGTCCCAGGCGGAGGGTGATGATCCCAGGATGAGGACTTCCGTCTTGTCCGAGTTCAGTTTAAGGCGGCTGTTCCTCATCCAGTCGGCGACGTTTTTCATCCCTTTGTGTAGGTTGGCTCTGGTGGTGGTGGGGTCGCTGGTGAGGGAGAGGATGAGCTGGGTGTCGTCGGCATAGGAGATGATGTTGAGGTTGTGCTGGCGTGCGATGGCTGCGAGGGAGTTCATGTAGTTGTTGAAGAGGGTTGGGCTGAGTGAAGATCCTTGTGGTACGCCGCAGATGACTTCGGTGGCCTCGGATCTGAACGGAGGGAGGCGGACTCTCTGGGTTCTTCCGGTGAGGAACGAGATGATCCTTTCCAGCGCTTTTTCTCGAATTCCGATGTTGCTGAGGCGCTTCACTAGAGTTTGGTGGCAGACGGTGTTGAATGCCGCAGAGAGGTCCAGGAGGATGAGGGCCGCTGTTTCCCCGGTGTCGATCAGGGTTCTGATGTCGTCGGTGGCTCCCATCAAGGCGGTCTCGGTGCTGTGATTGGCCCGAAACCCGGACTGCGAGGGGTCGAGGGATCCGTTTGTCTCGAGGAAGGCGGCCAGCTGTGTGTTGACGGTCTTCTCGATGACTTTGGCCGGAAAAGGAAGGAGCGAGATGGCCCGGTAGTTCTTGAGGTCGGTGGAGTCCGCCGTTGGTTTCTTCAGGAGGGCGGTCAGCTCGGCGTGCTTCCAGCTCCCTGGGAAGGTGGCGGTGTGGAAGGAGGAGTTGATGGTGTCTCGGAGATGGGGTGCAAAGGTGGCGTCGGCTTTGTTGAAGACGTGGTGTGGGCACGGGTCGGTTGGTGATCCGGAGTGGATGGAGTTCATCGTGTGGGTGGTGTCTTCGGTGCTGATCGGGGTCCAGTTGCAGAGGGTGGTGGTGGCGGGCGTTGGTTCGGTGGTAGGGTGTGTGGTCTGTGTATCGAAGCTGTTGTGTATTTCAACGATCTTGCGGTGGAAGAACGAGGCGAGTGAGTTGCAGAGGTCTTGCGAGGGAGTGATGTCGTTGTTTCCGGTGCTGGGGTTGGAGAACTCTTTGACGATGCTGAAGAGTTCCTTGCTGTCGTGGGTGCTGTTGTCCAGTCGTTCTTTGAGTGCCGTCTTCTTGGTGGCGCGGATCAGCTGATGGTGTTTGCGGATGGCGTGCTTGAGGGCGGTCCTGTTGTCTGTGGTGTGGTCGAGCCGCCAGGCTTTCTCGAGGATGCGGCAGTTCTTCTTGGATTCCTTGAGTTTGTCGGTGAACCAGGGGGTTTTCTTGCTGCCGTGTCTGCTGGGAGGGTTCTTTAGTGGTGCGAGGTCATCGGCGCAGGCGGTCAGCCACTTGGTGAGGTTGCTGGCTTCTTCATTGGGGTCCGTTGTGCTGGTGGGAGTGTTCTGGCTGAGGGAGGCGGTGAGCTGCTCGGCGGTGATCTTGCTCCAGCATCGGCGGGGGACCTGTTGCGGGTGGTGGTGGGTCGTAGTTTTTTTGAAGCTGAAGTGGACGCATCTGTGATCGGTCCAGTGGAGTCCGGTGGCGTGGCTGAAGGAGATGTGCTTGCTGGGTGAGAAGACTGGGTCAAGCGTGTGGCCGGCGTAGTGGGTGGGGGTGTTCACCAGTTGCTTGAGTCCGAGTCCGGTGGTGTTTCTGTCGTTGTTGTTCTCCAGGTGAAAGTTGAGGTCTCCTAGGAGGATGTAGTCGGCAGAGGGAAGGGCGTGCGGGCTGATGAAGTCTGCGATGTCTTTGCTGAATTGTGTGTGTTGTCTCGGTGGTCTGTAGAGGAGGGTGCCATGGAGGGTGGTCTTAGGGTCAGTGTATATCTGGAAGTGCAGGTGTTCGGCGGCGGTGAAGGTTTCGTCGGAGTTAGTTGAGATGCGGATGGTGTTCTTGTGTGTACGATGGCGATGCCTCCTCCCGTCTGGTTGACGCGGTCTTTCCGGGTGATCTTGTATCCGTCCGGGATGGCTATGGCGATGTCAGGCGCTTAGGAGGCGTTCATCTAGGTTTCGGTGAGGAAGGCAACTTCCGGTGCTGTCGTGTCGAGCAGGTCCCAGAATTCCACGGCGTGCCTGTGGATGGAGCGGGTGTTGAGCAGGATGCACTTTAGGTGGTTGTTGCTGGTGCAGGGTTTGGCGGGGACCGTACAGTTCCGGTAGCAGGAGAAACGGCAGGCTTGGCAGGCGAAGGGTCCGTGGGTGCGTCTCGGGGTGGCTCGGTAGCAGGCAGGGTTCCGGCCGATGTTGAGTGCGTTGAGTGTTGCGGCGTCGTAGGTCCGTCGGGTCGTCTTGCTTCGGCCGGGGCCAGGGGTCCTGGCACTGGGCGCGGTCGAGGCGCGGACGATCGCAGACGGGCTTGCCTTTGGCGCGCCTTAGGCGCACAATCGGCGCGCCCGCTGCGCGTGACCGCTGCACGTCCGTGCGGTCTCCATTTAAGGGCAAGTGGGGAGGGAGGAGCAGCTGAGAGGCGGGAGCGGGGAGGGCACAGAACACAAAGGGGCGTGGCCTCATGGCCGGCGGCGGGAAGCGGGGAGTGGGGCGGGAAGGCACAGGGGGGGGAAACGATCACGAGTACAGAAGGCAAAGGTACAATACTAATAAACACAGGCAATACAAATTCTCAAGGCAATGACAAATCCTGTAAAAAACTGGCGGAGCTGCGGGGGCAAAGTGCAGCGCGGCAGGCACACGGAGCGGTGAGGCTGCGAGCAGCAGCGGGGGCACACACACACAGCTGGTAGCCGCGCGGCGTGGGGGTGTCCTGAGGACAGGTCAGGACAGGGATGAAATCTCAATGGCATTGCTTAAGAGATTAGATATGACACCACAAATGACACTGCGCCACTTCAGCTTGGGTTCAACCATATGTAAATCAACCTTGTCTCTACTCCACTAGGAAGGAATTAGTGCAAGCTTCCAGGCTATGCAACTCTGTACAGGAACAGTAGCAAACACAAACTGTCTTCTGCCATCTTCAGGCTCTCACAGTTGAGGTTTAGTTTGAGTCACATGGCCTACCAACCCAAGGCCTATATCTGGGAAAACCTAACACAAGGTAATTAAAAGTGGCTAGTATTGATTTAAGCATTCCGCACATATGTTTTTGTGCTATTTAAGTAAGTACCCCGAAGAAGAACCATGCTCAGATGAGGGTCTCAAGCTTGCTGTTCTGTTCTAAAGAATGATGCCCAACAATCCAAAACGAGTGGGATTTCTTGTGCATTTGTTCAGTGTGGTCCTGACATGGTAGTTTGTTCTGGACCACTGTTTGTTGGGCAAGGCCAAGATTGAGTTGCATACTATAAGTCTCGGTCTGTAATGACATAACCAAACCCAAAAAAGTTGGAATGGAATATGCTCTAGAGAGATTATCAGTAGCTGTGGTTACTTTAAGCACTAAACCTGCCATTTTTGGTGCTGATTATTTAGTACATCCTGCTACAGTAATGACTGAGGAGGAATACAGATGATATAGAAAATCTCCAGGTTATTTGCTGGTAAAAACCTCATTACTGTCAGTGGCAGTCTTCCACATAACAAGGAAGTGCTGTTCGGTTGTGTAAAGGATGTCTGGTGAGCCACTGGAGTTAACAGTAAGCAGTGGGGTTTGAAAAAAATATGTTATTTTGATGTAAATGTGCTTTTCCGAATCAGCTAAGTATGTTATCTGTCAGTGAAAACTCACCTGTTAGTGTAAGAACCATGAAAAGGAAGTCTTTATAAGTCAACCTGCCAACCTCTTTTACAGCTTCGGAAAACACACACAAAAAGCACACAAAGCGATTTCCGCTGGCGAAACTCTTTGGATACCCTTATCTAATTTAGTATACTTCAAAGCTATTGCGGAATAGTGTTAAAAGGTATGCAAATGTTGTACTTATGCCCATCCGTACTGTCTAGATATATCTAGGGTCAGATGCACTGTTGAAAATATAATGATGAAAATAATCGTATTCGATTTTGCAATTTAAGCACGTTTTTTAATATATCTTATAACTGTTATTTTGGCGTTATTAAGATATTATGTTTAATGAAGGACTGTTTGATACATTGAATATTTTTTTTTACTACTTTGTAAATCCAACTAGCCTATTTTATATATGTATTCTGCTATTTTATAGAAATATGTGGGTAAGTTCTTTGTTTTAGCTGAAACAACTAAGACGGATATGATGTTTTTTTTTATCTACTTGATTAAAACATTTAAAGAAGGTTTGTAAAAGAAAAAATACGTACAGTGGCCCAAAATTGTTATTTGGAGGCTGTGGTAAAGCAACACACCAGCCAGCACCTCGATCCGTTTTGCCAAAGAAGTCCA
The DNA here is from genome assembly GCF_964263255.1 of Lissotriton vulgaris. Classification (NCBI taxonomy): domain Eukaryota; kingdom Metazoa; phylum Chordata; class Amphibia; order Caudata; family Salamandridae; genus Lissotriton; species Lissotriton vulgaris. Next base: position 1,372,265,515 of record NC_141691.1, read on the forward strand.
AGTTTAACAATCTGTATGTGGGTGTGCTCAATGTACAACTGTGCCACTTATCCTGTGTTACCTAGTATGGAAAAGAACTTATCCCCATACACATAACAACACTTACTCATAACAGAGCACAAGCTTTCTGGTCTTTGATTAATGCCCCGTTTTTAAAGCACGAGCAGGCTATGACCTCAGATACTAATGTCGACCAAGAGGCATGGATGACTGACTTTGAAGCCCTCTTTGGAATGGACAACATGACAATTTCTCAATTCTTTCCCAATGCTTTGGAGACTGATGAGCCTCCTGTTAGCTTTACACTAGTTGAAATAAAACATGCTTTAAATCAATGTATATGAGCAAAGACACCAGGACCGGATGGAGTTCCTATAGATTTATTCTTAGATAATCAAGATCTATGGGCTCCACTTTTAAGAAATGTTTTTAACAAAATTCTCCAATCAACTGCACCGCCATCGTGGAAAACAACTGTAATCGTTCCCATATACAGGGGATATGTTGATTCCAAAAAACTATACACCTATCTCCTTAATAGACTCTACTGCAAAGTTAATGGGCAGATTTATTTGGATGTATGTCATTACATCGCATACTAATACCACGCATGCCATTACAACACCAGTATTAGTACGCAATGTCAATGACTTGCATGCCATAACATCGCATACTTTAACCACGAGTATGCTTTTACCACGCATGCCATTACAACGCAAAGGCATGTGTGGTAAAGCTATACTTGTGGTAAAAGTATGCAAGGTAAGTATCATCCCTATCCCTACACCTACACAACAGACTACTCCCGTCCTACACTGCCCCAAATCAAAAACACTGCCACAATACTACACTACCCACACTACTCCCACCCTTACACTACCCTAAACCACTACTACACTACCCACACTACTCCCACCCTTACACTACCCTAAACCCTAAAACACTACTATGCAACCCACACTAATCCCACCCTTACACTACCCTAAACCCTAAAACAATACTACGCTGCCCACACTACTCCCACCCGTACACTACCCTAAACCCTAAAACACTGCTATGCTACCCACACTACTCCCATCCCTACACTACCCTAAACCCTAAAACACTACTACGCTACCCACACTACTCCCACCCCTACACTACCCTAATTCCTAAAACACTACTATGCTACCCACACTACTCCCACCCTTACACTACCCTAAACCCTAAAACACTACTACGCTACCCACACTCCCACCCCTACACTACCCTAAACCCTAAAACACTGCTATGCTACCCACACTACTCCCACCCCTACACTACCCTAAACCCTAAAACACTACTACGCTACCCACACTACTCCCACCCCTACACTACCCTAAACCCTAAAACACTACTACACTACAACACTACCCACACTACTCCCACCCTTACACTACCCTAAACCCTAAAACACTACTACGCTACCCACACTACTCCCACCCCTATACTACCCTAAACCCTAAAACACTACTACGCTACCCACACTACTCCCACCCCTACACTACCCTAAACCCTAAAACACTACTACGCTACCCACACTACTCCCACCCCTACACTACCCTAAACCCTAAAACACTAATACGCTACTCACACTACGCCCACCCCTACACAACCCTAAACCCTAAAACACTACTACACTACAACACTACCCACACAAAAGAGCATGCGATGTAATGGTGTGCGTGGTTTTACCACGCGTTGTAACATCGCATGCAGTGTAATGCATGCGATGAAAAAGCAATGCGTGGTAAAACCCGCGTTGTAATGGCTGTTCCCAGATTGATTTGAAATAGATTAGAGGACTGGGCATTGGAGAATAATATTATTATCCAATGCCAATTTGGTTTTAGAAAAGGGAAAGGCACTGTAGATCAGCGTCTGAACCTGAGTCTAATTAGGGCAAAATACATGGCTGCAAAAAAAGGTAATCTCCATTTAGCCTTCATGGATCTGTCCGCAGCCATCGACTGTGTGGCACAGCCTAGGCGGTGGCAAATCATGGAGGAGATGGGGGATCGAACTGAAGATGATTAATATTATTCGTGACCTGTACACAGATGGTTCAGCCTCTGTCCTCTATGGGAGGAATGGTGAATGCACACAGTTGTTTAAAATTTCAGGAGGTGTGAGGCAGGGGTGCATTCTCGCCCCCTTCCTATTCGCACTCTATACCAATGGTGCAGATTCTGCACCATTGGTATAGAGTGCGAATGTTCTACACCAGATGTCACGTATATTAATTAAGTACAAGTGCCAATTTATTGTACGCGGACGACGCCTTACTTTTAGCTCGTACTAGTAATGCACTGCATCGTCTAGTCCAGGATAATACACAATTTATGTGCAATTTAAGCATGAAAGTGAATTACTCAGTCATTTATTTTAGTAGCAGGCTCAAAGCTGCGAACCTATCCGCAAATTAGTACTGAATGGGGAAAAATGGGGGTTGTTGATTCTTTTAACTATTTAGGGATTATCTTTGACTCTCATTTACAATGGCAAAAGCCAATTGCTAATAGAGGAACTCAGATGGAAAAAAAACATTGGGGCTTTAAAGCCAAGACTGTATCTGCCGCCACTTATGGGGCAGCTCTCTGGGGCATGAAAGACTGTACAAAATTGCAGATTATTTAAGATAATTTCCTAAAAAGGGTCCTTTTGTTACCAATGTCATGTGCCAACTATAAGTGTCACAAGGAATTGAGGGACCCCTATATAACCGATATAATTGCACTGGCCCCTATCCTAAAATGGCACTCAATATGGCTAAAGGAGTCCCTTGCTTTGACAAGAGACATTATTAAAGATGTCCTGAAACTACATGGAGTAGGTAACATTGAAGGCGGCTGGGCTACATTACCTCTTTTTGGAAACTTCTGATTGTAGTTCTAAATCCAAAATTGACCTAAAAGCCCGACTGATTTCTAATCGGCAGATAAGAAGGGAAACAAAAAGTATTATTTTGCTAACAGTTAAATCCTACCTGTACTGTCCTAGTTTAGAACTAACAAACTCAAACATAGCATATCTAACCTTCGTTACCAACCTGCAACATAGGTACATTCTGGTGAGATTCCGATTAAATTATATTCTGTTAATGCTGGGTTCCCCTCGCAATGTTTATGTTGTTTCTGAACTCCCACTTTGTACCTGTGATAATCGATCTATACAGGATGATATACATTTTTTGTTTTTCTGTAAATTTTATTATAATGAAAGGAAACGTTTTATTATCCCTATCATGCGTAAAATGAATTTTAAACAGTGTTGTTTAGCTCTTTACTATCTCTAGCTACTACCTGATCCTTTTATCTGTTTCTCTCTAGCGTCTTACTATTGTGTAAATATTCATGAATTTGTATTTGTATTTTATTGTAATAATCTCTTTTTTATCTGTGCTGTAATGCTGTGAATTGACTTTTTTATATGTAGTATACTTTTTATGCCTACATTGTGTTGGCGAAATAAAGTTATTCTGAAAAAAAGAAAATAAAGCACAGCCACTAATAAGTTTCACTGCTGACTTTGTTGTCAGTTATTTTAATAGTGAACAAAAACATCATTCTATTTATCAACATTGGTCTTTCGAGTACAAAGCAAGTCAGAATGCAAAGAATGATCTTGAATATGTTGACACATAGTAAATGTTGTTGAAGCTGACAGCTGTCACGTGTTTAGTCGTGAAACGAGTTCTTCAGTGCTCTATATTAGTTGAGAAGATCTTAGTTTAAAGTATTCGGAATCCCTCAATAGCATGGCAATGGGCCCCCAACACCTTTGCAATCTGCACCAGGCAGCCCCTGCTCCGCTGGTGGTGCAGTCTCAGTGTTCTTTAGTAACCCCTCCATTGCAGATCTTAACCTCCAGGGCTTGTGTTCCTGACCCTTTAAGTACTTACCTGTAGCTGGTGCCTCTTCAAGGTGCCTCCAGTCTCCATTGGATAAGATTGGTCAAGTGACCTCTAATCCTGTCCGCCCCAGTGCCGCTGGTGGTGCAGTACTTACGCTGGTACGAACCTTGTCCAGTGATGACCAAACCCCCTGGAGAAAGAATCTTAGAACTTCTTACTTACCTGTAAGTTGCTCACCTGTTTTTCTCACGCAGGACTTCATTGGTCTCTCACTGTATTGTACTAAGTGTGATCCTAAATACAAAGTATCGTTTTCTGTACTGAAAAGCATTTCATGCACATATAAAGTGTTGTTTGATGCTATACAAACCTATTGCCAGTACATTGAAAGTATTGCATAAATGTCTACTTAACTGTAACTGAGTTCAACTTCGTTCCTAGAAATAAAAGTAACTAAAGTAATATTTGTCTACAAACATTGGCCTAGAGTCAGTCATTGAGTGTGTGTTCCTGTGTATGTACGCCTTCTGGTAAGCCTCACTGCACAGCTCAGCTTCCACTAAATTGAGAGTACGTTTTGATCTACTTTATCCTCTGCCATGCCTTTGGGTACTCAATGAACTCTGTGCACACTATACCACTTTTTGGTATAGTATAAAAAGAGCCAACTTCCTACAATAAGCCTTTGGTTAGTGCAACTTACATAAGGGTGTGCAGTTGCACTTTAGATTACTGATGATTGTTTGCCACTCAACGAGGATTTAACAAGATAGATACTGGATGATGTAATTGCAGATTGCAGCAATAGTTCTTGCTGGCTGGAAGGTAGTTGTGCATGAGTCTTTTATGTTTTTTGCCTCTATGTATTCCCCCTTGGTGTTTGGTATATCTGCAAACTGATCATAGTTCAGGTGTTTTTATTCCTAAGTTTAAACTTGTTTTGGTCGTTCCTCGAACATCCCAAGGTACCTCATCATCCCTTTTCAATCCATATCTATCCCCTTAAATAACATGTAATATCTTTATGGTATTGAACCTTCTAACAATGTGTAAGGTGTCTTATTATATCTGCTGTGCGTTCATTACCTTGTTCTCCTGTGCCTTCTGTTACGTGGATTCCTACAACTACTCATATGATCTTCACAACATTGTGCACCTTCTACTCTCGAAGTAGGCATCTCAAGACAAGGTTGTTTTTCCACTTATTGAATGATAATCCCTTTAGTGGTATGCTAGGAGTGCATGTCCATACCTCTTGGATTGTGATGCCATAGTTTCACGCTGACTTCTATATTACTGTACTATACTATATTACTTGCATTGAACTTGTCCCTGAAGAAGGCTCACATACTGCTACATGTGCAAATGAATGTGTTGGTCACCAAGGGGCAGATTTATGTTAACTGGCGCAACCCCAGGGATGCGCCACTTAACGTGCGCCACAGTGCGCCACAGCTCCGCCCCCCATGGTGCGCCACATTTACAATGCGGCGCACCATGGTGCAAAAACGGCACAGATGCGTGACGCATCTGTGCCGGAAAGGTGGCGCATTGCTGGAGTTGCGTCGCAAGCGCGACGCAGCTCCAGCAAGGCTCGGGGGTGACCCATCTTCACAATGCTGCGTCAAGACCTACGCCTGCTTCAAGCAGGCGCAGGGTTTTGACGCAGCATTGGCCTGAAAGTGATTGAGTGAACGCCCTCCCTGCGCAGGAACGCCTCCTTATGGCGCAGAGCTTTACAACGTGACGCATCTCCTAGATGCGTCACGTTGTAAATAGGGCGCATTGTTTGAGCCGCCGTTGCGTCAAATAAGGTGACGCAATTGCAGCGCAAAGAGGCGCAAGGGCATTGTAAATCTGCTCCACGTCCCCGCTAGAAGGTCATATTCTTTGGTGACTTAATGGGCTAGTTTACAATTCTTCCACCCAAACCTTGATTTTGCATTGCATTGCTATCATCTTTCTTGCACCAAGGGAGGAGCGGGGAAATATTTCTCCCAGATGGTTCATTTGGCACATAGTTGAAGCATGTGCTCTGTCTTTCTTGTATGTGTTAGTTACATTTCCAGCATGTTCAATGATTCTGCACGTGCACCATTATTTTGAATAGATGCACGGCGTGTGCGCAGGCTAGTGTAATATCACCATGCATTTACACAATTTCCACAAAAACAGGAGTTTTGACACAGTTTTTGCTGACTTCATGATAAATCATAACTTGCAGAGGGATAAACAAGAAGAAGCCTGCAGTAATATAATTTGTACTGGGCAGCATTCGCACCAAGGGTCTTATTACAGAAAGTGCTATGGAGGTGCAAGGGGAATGTGTGCCTGCTTTGTGTGCTCCAGGGGCACCTTGGTATTACAGAAGGGGCTGCAGATGGTTGTGCGGCTCCTTCTGTAATACAGATAGAACTGGTGCTGTCTCAAGAGGACATGGCCCCATGCAAATGAGAGAATTTCATTCCCTCTTCACCTCTGCACCCCGCTGTATTGTGGACGTGGGCGCAAAGGCAAAGAAGCTGTCAAAAGGCACACTGAAAGTGTGCCATAAAAAGGTAGTACACTGTCAGTGCACCTCCTGATGGCAACACTCACCACACCTGCCTGCAAGGCGCTCTCTAATCTCTCTTTAAAGTGCAGGTGGGTTGTCGCCCGCTAATTGAAACATGGTGCAACCTTAAAGCAGCTTCTCCGTATACCACATGAATGCACTGCCCCAGGGCAGCACGAGTTCACACTAGTGGCATTGTATTCACTTTAATTGGGTGCAGTTCCCCTTTTCGCACCTAACGCACCTAGGGGCACTGTGGCACAAGCAGGAAAAGTGTGCCATAGTGTAATAGGGTCCCAGGTTGCCTGCAAGTTTTTAACCCCTTCGATGAGTGTGACAAGGTCAGCTCGTCATGGGCGTTACCTGCGCTGTGCGTGTGATGAGTTGACCTTGTCATGTAACGCGGGATTTTTCAAATCGCAGCGCTCAGCGGGAAAACCGCTAGCGCGCATGCGGTTAAGTGAAGCACTATATGTGATGAGGTCTTTCTACATTCATGACATGGTAACCCCAATAAAGAGTACCTATTTACAATTGTGTTGGAAAACTGTGCGCAAGATTGCCTCTACAATGTCAGTGTGTTTGTTTTAATTTGGGCCACAGGTAAGAAACTATTTTTCATTTGCAACTGGTGCAAATAGCAACATTAGGCAGTTTGCAAATGCAAAAAAACATTTAATTATATATGAAAGGCTTTGTAGTAACAATTTTAGGTAATCACGAAAATTGCGATTACCTACAATTGTGACTACAAATTGGGAATCGCACATTGCGATTCCCTTAGCACATGTAGCAAGCATTTTCTGAATGCAAACTGTGCATTTAGGAAAATGCTATTACCATCGACTTCAAGCTGATGGTAACCACGTGAACATTTTGAAAAATTATCAAAAATGCATCTTTCAAACTGGCATGTAGTGGACACCTTCCCTTAGAGCAGGTGTGCGGTTTACATCTGCGCATTTTTGTTTGGGGTGCTTCGGGGAGGGGCCTTAGGCCCCCGGACATTCTTGGCTTTGCATTACCTAATTTATTTTGCTAATGCAAAACCATTTGCCCATAGAAATGAATGGAGTAGTATTACCTAATATCGATTTCCTATTTGCCGAATCTCTATTTAGTATTATATAAAGGAATTACAACATCTTTTGGTATTCCTCACATTCATAGCATTTTGAGGTTACCAAATAGTGTTTTGGCAAAAATCGCAATTTGGTAATCGCAAAATGCTTTATTGATACATGTGGCCTTTATCTCGCTGAGAGCAAAATCTGAAGGAAGAGACGAGTACAAACAATTACCCTGCCGTAGTACAGTATATCCCAGCTTTTCTTAAAATTAGACCCTTTCTATTTTGTCCCAACGTGACATCACATAATACAGTACTCTCTTTTTTGCATATCTTTTGCTATCCACATTACATATTGAGACTGACATTGTCAATGCACTTTAACAACGATCATATAATGCTAATTTACTTTCCATCTCTTCCATTCTTATGCAAATAAATCATCACAGCACCTTCAAAGCATCACTCCTCTTTTTATTGAATTCTCTTAGTGCCTCGTTTGTGCTTCAAATGTTATTTGTCAATAGAGTGCCTTCTAACGTTATGTTTGTGCCATTTGCTGGCTGTCTCTATCTCCAAAGCATGTCAGACAAAAACATAAATATTTGAACAGTTTGTGATCCAAGAAAATTTCCAACACAGGTTACCATGGGGGATTCGGTACAGAACTTCTGAATGGAAAAAATCAGTATACATTGCATTGAGTAGACACATGAACATTGATCTAAGAATACAGTACTTCGGAGGCAACATTCATAAACCTTATTAAGTAGAAAATGGAAGCTATTTCCTGTGTATTAGTCCTCCTTGTACTAGCAATCAAGGATGCTCAGGGTAACTAAATTGTGTAGATTTATAAACTATAGGCTGTCCTTTTTAGGTCTCGTATCGCAGCGCACATGCGTTGCATAGGAAAAATAACTTTAGCCATCGGCACAGCTTTGCCGGCAAAAACGTGCATGTGTTGCATTGCTTCCAATGGCAACGCGTGCATGTCTGGCGATTCCCTTGCGGTAGTGAGCTTTCAAACCATGGGGCCCCATTAGGATGTCAGGCAGATCGCCACCGCCATGCGGGCGGTGGCGATCCGCTCCACATCCTTCCCCGACTGCCGCCCATTTCCCCCTGCCATATTACTATGGCTTCGGGGACCGCGGCGGACTGAAGGACCGTCCGCCGCTTTTCCACCCCGGTCGCAAGGTGACCGGGGCAGAAAAGGGTTTATATGGTGGCGGTGTCTGTTAGACACCGCCATCCATATTAGGATGCAGGCGAGAGAGTGCCTTTCCGTGGCAGCGTTGCTGCCACTGAAAGGCATGTGGTCTTCTAGTTTGGAGGCCCCCAGGATGATGGGGGGTGGAGGAGGCATATGGGGGGTACCTAAGGTATACCTCCACATGTGCATGCACAACATGGCAGGCAATGCGCGGTGCCTGTCACGTTGTGCATACACATGTGTGACATGCATTTTTAGCCTGCCACAATGTTAAAAATGCAGGATGTGCCCGCCACTGTGGCGGGCGCATCCTAATTTCCCCCACGGGACCCTTGTCCTTATGGCGGGCAGTCCCGTTATCCAATAGGATGGTGGGCGGACAAAGTCCGCGAGTCATCCTAATGACCCCCCATATGTTTGTAATGAACTCTCTCACTCCCGCAAGGGAAACACGCTCAGCCTCCCTCCTCTATCCCCTCCCCTGCTGCTTTTTACTTTCAGTGCGAGGCGCCCACTGATGTTTAAGACGGGCGGGTACCAAGGTCACGCAGATATTCATCGCACTCTCCTCTCCATGGCGTCTGGATTAGGAGCAGGCAAACAGCAAGTTTTTTCCATGACTAAGATCTGAATTTCTCGAGAGGGCCACCAGTGTTGTGCAAGTTACAAGTGCAAGCATGAAAAATGTACACAAGATGAGCCCCCAAAAGGCATGCGAGACACCACATCAAAGTAAAGCCCAAACAGTTTCCAAAGTGCCCGCATGCCCTCCCCTCTGCCGACTACATCCTTCTGGGGGACCTCAACTTCCACCTGGAGAACAACAACGACCGCAACACCAGCACCCTGCGCGACAACCTCGCCAATCTTGGACTCAAGCAGCTGGTGTCCACCCCCACCCACCTCGCCGGACACACACTCGACGCAGTCTTCTCCTCCAGCACAGACATCGACTTCAGCCACGCCACAGAGCTTCAATGGACGGACCACAGCTGCGTCCACTTCACCTTCAAGAGAACAACGACCCACCACCACCAGCATCAGGCCACCCGCAGAAGCTGGAACAAGATCACAGCAGACCAGCTCGCCGCTTCCCTGAGCAAGCACCCTCCCGCCAGCTCAGCGAACCCCAGCCAGGCCGCCGACAACCTCACGAAGTGGATCAGCAACTGCGCGGACAAACTCGCCCCGCTGAGGACCCCGCCCAGCAGATCCGGCAGCAAGAAAGCCCCGTGGTTCACCGACGAGCTCAAGAGCTCCAAGAAGAACTGCCGAGCCCTCGAGAAAGTCTGGAGAAGGGAACCTACACCGGACAACAGGACCACCTTCAAGCTGGCCACCCGGAAACACCACCAGCTGACCCGCGCCGCCAAGAAAACTGCTTTCAAGGACCGGCTGGACAACAACGCACACAACTGCAAGGAACTCTTCAACATCGTGAAAGAGCTATCCAACCCCAGCGCAGGAAACAACGACATCACCCCATCGCAAGACCTCTGCAACTCCCTCGCTTCATACTTCCACAACAAGATCGCGGACATACACAACAGCTTCAACAACCAACCAACGCACACCAAGACCGAACAACCACCCCCCACCACCAACCTCCACGCCTGGACCCCGATCAGCACCGAAGACACCATTCGCACGATGAACTCCATCCACTCCGGATCACCGACTGACCCCTGCCCTCACCACGTCTTCAACAAGGCTGACGCTGTCATCGTACCCCACCTGCGAGACATCATCAACACATCCTTCGACACCGCCACCTTCCCTGAGAGCTGGAAGCACGCCGAACTCAGCGCTCTTCTCAAGAAACCCACAGCGGACCCCACCGAACTCAAGAATTACCGCCCCATCTCGCTCCTCCCGTTTCCAGCCAAAGTCATCGAGAAGACCGTCAACAAGCAGATGGCCGCCTTCCTCGAGACGAATGGATCCCTCGACCCCTCACAGTCCGGCTTCTGAGCCAATCACAGCACCGAGACCGCCCTCATCGCCGCCACCGATGACATCCGAGCCCTCATGGACAACGGAGAAACAGCGGCCCTCATCCTCCTAGACCTCTCCGCGGCATTCGACACTGTCTGCCACCGCACCCTAGTACAGCGCCTCAGCAACATCGGAATCCAGGACAAGGCGCTGGAATGGATCATCTCCTTCCTCGACGGAAGAACACAGAGAGTCCGCCTACCACCGTACAAGTCAGAGGCCTCCAAAGTCATCTGCGGCGTCCCTCAAGGATCTTCCCTGAGCCCCACCCTCTTCAACGTCTACATGAGCCCCCTCGCGGCCATCGCATGCCAGCACAACCTCAACATAATCTCCTACGCCGACGACACCCAGCTGATCCTCTCCCTGACTAACGACCCCGCCGCCGCCAGAGCCAACCTGCACGCAGGGATGAAAGAGGTAGCCGATTGGATGACGAGCAGCCGCCTGAAACTGAACTCGGACAAGACGGAGGTCCTCATCCTGGGCTCCTCACCCTCCGCCTAGGACGACTCCTGGTGGCCTCCCGCCCTGGGCACCGCACCCAAACCGACAGACCATGCACGCAACCTGGGCTTCATCCTGGACTCCTCCCTCTCCATGACCAGGCAAGTGAACAACGTCTCCTCGGCGTGCTTCAACATCCTACGCATGCTACGGAAGATCTTCTGGTGGATCCCCACCGAGACCAGGAAGACCGTCACCCAGGCCCTCGTCACCAGCCGACTGGACTACGGCAACGCCCTCTACGCCGGTGCCACCGCCAAGCTCCAGAAGAGACTCCAGCGGATCCAGAACGCCTCAGCCAGACTCATCCTCGACATCCCACGAACCAGCCACATCTCCGGACATCTGAGAGACCTTCACTGGCTCCCCGTCAACAAAAGAATCACCTTCCGCCTCCTCACCCACGCACACAAAGCCCTACACGACCAAGGCCCGAGCTACCTCAACAGCCGAGTCAACTTTTACGCTCCCAAACGCCACCTCCGATCAGCCAACCACGCCCTCGCCGCCGTCCCCCGCATCCGAAGAGCGACTACAGGAGGAAGGTCCTTCTCCTACCTGGCCGCCAAGACCTGGAACTCCCTCCCGACCGACCTGCGCCTGACCCAAGACCACCTCTCCTTCAGGAAGAAGCTGAAGACCTGGCTGTTCGAGCAGTAGCGGCACCCCCCCCTCCCCCAGCGCCTTGAGACCCTACGGGTATGTAGCGCGCTCTATAAATGTCATTGATTGATTGATTGAAAGTCACATGGTGAATATTTGAATGCGGCGCACGTGTCCCTGGCAACACCCACTTTCACACTTCCTGCAGGACTTGTATTTTCTTTGCTAACTAGGCCACAAACATTATACAATCACGGCAGATGAGAGGATTCATAAATGACCTGCTCCATGCACAATAATCGGGGTGTACACGAGATCACACCCACCAATGCAGTATGTACTGTGCTAGGAAAGAATAAAAGTTCTTTCTCAGACCTGGGTTTGTGGATCACTCTGCGCTAAAGCCCCTTAGATCAGCCCCACCGCCTGCTATTCCATCACTTGACAGGCGATCTCTCTCACCGGAGATGGTCAACGCCCTGAAAATAAACTCCCTGACAATTGTGCCGAGCCCGGCTTATTTATAAGCAGTGTTTGAAGTAAAGTTTCCTGGTAAATCACATGACCAAACTTCCACCGAAGAACGAGGTAAACAGGGGCCACTAGTGTGCACGCTGCCTACTTTGCACACTCTGCCAACTCTATGCAGCGTGCACAACTCTGCTGTACACCCTCCTGCACTGCACACCACCAATGTATATATATATATATATATATATATATATATATATATATATATATATATATATATACATATATATATATATATATATATATATATATATATATATATATTGTGCAATGTTTGCACTGTGCACCCCGCCTCTGCATGCACCTGCCATGTACACCTTGCCTGCACTGTGTACCCTGTCTCGCTCACTGCACACCCTACCTGTTTCACTTTACACCATGCCTGCACTGCGTGCCCTGCATCAGCTGCCCATTCTGTTGACCTGCACAGTCATCTGTCTATTTCACCAGGGCACCCTGTCTGAACTGTAACTTCTGTACCCTGCCTCCTTCACTGCACACCCTGCCTGCTTCCACTGTAAAGCTTACCTGTTTTTAATGCACACCTGTAGTATTTCCTACTGCACTCAGACTGTGCTATGAACACTGTGCATTGCTTTGGCTCATCCTGGTGGATTGCTTTACCCATCTGTTGCCACTGTGTAACCTGCCAGCAATGCACAAACTATGTCACTCAAATCTGCACTCTGGCTGCTGCCACTGTGCACTCCCTTGTCCTTGCAGTCATAGTGCACCATTCCGCCTTGCAATGTTGTCACTGCACGTGCTGTTTCACTGTACACCCTGCATTCTTTCACTGCACACCCTGCATTCTTTCACTGCACTCCCTGCATTCTTTCACTGCACTCCCTGCATTCTTTCACAATACACCCTGCATTCTTTCACTGCACACCCTGCATAGCCAAGAGGTCTCACCTTTGGGACCTTATAAGTGTTTGGCCATGCAACAGTTGATGTTGTTGCACCAAGGATATTGTGCTGCATACTTTGGAGAGTTTCCTAACCGTACCTTGCATTTTACTCATCACCGCTTGCGCCTTATGGCTATCCTGGCGTGTTTCCTCCCTATGGGAGAGGATAGCCTGATGAATTATTTTAAGCGTCGATGGAGTGGTACTTTAGGGGTGAGAGACATCCAATTCCTGGGCTGATAGTGGAGTGGTAGAGGAATAATCCCACTTAAGGTCTTTCCCACGATTCTTGCCAGTTGTTAAATTGTGTTTCTTTACCGTTATTGGAGGATCTGGCTCTATTTCTTCAGCGGAATCAGAGTCCAGGTTACTGCTGCCAGGTGAGGAGCTCTGCTCCGACCATTCACCCCCGTCTGAGACTGAGAAAAAGCAGTCGCTGGGCTCCTTATCTTTATCCCCCTCAGGTAAAGAGTCCCTCGCATACGTTAACTCCAGTGCCGGGTTAATATACCCAGTTTCATTTCCGCATAGGAGCTCCTGGGACCCCGAAATAAGTGCAAGTCGATTGGGTCCCAGTATCCCGATTGGAACTTCCTGCCCCTGTCCTTGGAATCGGACATTGTCTACAATATAATTTTTGCCTAATATTGGGGCCTTCTAGGGGTCCTCTTCTCCATTATTTCCACCCTACACCTCCACACACAGTCCAGGGCTTGTGTTTTCACCCACCCCTGAATTATTAACGCCCTTGCCCAACGCTACTGCTGCCACTGCTACTATTTTTTTTTCCACCAGAGGCCCCGGTGAATCCAATAGGCTCGGGCTCACCTGATGGAGCACTCCTTCAGCTGCTCCTTTCTCCGCTTCTTTCCCTCCCTGCAGGGGGGCTCCCTTCTGAGCTTGCTGGCGCAGCTCATTCCCTCGAGTCAACATCTCTGCGATAGACGCTGACGTCAGTAGCTGACTTTTCACCAAACCCCCACCTTTCGCTCGTCTTGCTGGGCCAGGAGAGAGAGACTGCCTCGAATGTCCTGATCTCTGAATGGTGTGCTCGGATGAATCGCGTCCCAAGGGTGTTCTCATCTCCCCTCGAAGCTTTCGTGCAGCGCCAATGGCACCCTTAGCCACTACGGAGTCCACGGCGATCTTCGTCGCCATTTCTCCTTCGGAGCGGAGTCCTCCTGAGATCAGGTGAGTCAGGTATTTCAGCAGCCGTAATGACAGGATCTCAATCAGTCGTGGTCCGATTCTTCCCTGTAGCCACCGCGGCCACAGAAAGCTCTTCTTAGGGCCCCACACCATCAGCAAAAGGTGAACCACAAGGCTCATAGATGATTCGCCTATAATGTTACTGAGGTGTTCGCAGAACTACCAGCTCATAGTGCACTGCTGCTAACCGCCTCTTCTTCGCCGCCATCTTGGCTCACATCCTGTGAGGAATAATAAGCATGCTCAAACATCGCGGATAGAGTGACAAATCTTGAAGAGAGGATAGTAACAACAGAAACAGAAGCCTCCAGTGCTGCCGCCCAGGCTGAGAGTCATACCTCACAAATCAGGGACATCCAATGGAAGTTAGAGGAGTCCAAGAACAGGCACCGAAGGAACAATCTTAGGGTACTGGGGGTCCCTGATGGAGTGGAGGGGCAAGATACTAGAGTATTCATAATCACCATATTCAGCTATGCTTTCCCGGAACTGTCTGGTTGGAACTGGGCGACTGAAGTTCAAAGGGCCCATTGCATCCCTTTCAAGCCTAGAGTGCAAACAAAGAAAGGAGATAAACCCAGGGCAATCCTGATATTTCTAGGCAACTTTCTTGTAAGACAGGCCATTTCTGAAAAAGCCAGGCCAGAGGCGAAGAGATCCAGCGAGGGGGTTTCGTTTTCCGTATGCCCCGACTTTTGCCATTCAACAGTAGAGAGGAGATGGAGACTCCGGCAATTAATTAAACCATCCTAGGAAAGGAGCATCCAGGTCTTCGTCATTAACGAGGTGCAGTTGAAGCTTATTCATGAGGGGTAGACGTGCTATTTCTCCTCCAAAATCAAGGCTAAGGAATACCTTGATACTGTGACTAAATAAGTAAATAAGCAAGTCAATTGGGACTGTTTGAACTCTTGGGAAAATCAGGAAAAGTTTTTACAAGGGGGGCTTTGTGAGTAAGGGTCTTATAGTCCTATTTCTTATTTCAACTCACTCCTTTTCTTTTACTCTGATTTTTGTTGTGTTCTTACTCCCCTATGCTTGACGAAGGCGAACGGGGTAGGAAGTGGGGAAGGGAATGTGGTTAGTAAATGGGTAATAGATGTGTTATAGTACTAAGATGATTTGCCTATCATTGTTTATTATGATTTGATTGAAGTTAGTCTATTTAGGGGGGGTTCATGAATTAAATGTTGGATTCTGATTATCACTCTCCAGTTCACTGCTGCTTCGCACATCACATACCCAGACGTTGGTCTGAGCGCCTCATTAGAGTAAGGGATGGGGTAGGGGTAAGAGGGGGGGTTTGTGTGGTGAGGGGGGTAGCACAGAGGGGGAGGAGGGGGGGTGGGGGGAAGGGAGGTAGGGGAGAAAAAGTGAAAATTGAGATATTCTGGTGCTGTGTAGTTTTGAAATGTTTTTGGGTAGGGCCCGGTCAAGATACAGTCGAGTATCAGATACAACTGATCCAAAGGATTGATGGTGGTAATTTAAATCGACAGAATGGCGAACATTAAAATCTGTACAAATGATAATGGGTGGTTAAATGATTGGAGGAAGCGTCAAAGGTTAGCTCACTTCGCTAACTTTAATGGTATTGATGTGCTGTGCCTCCAGGAAACTCATTTACCTTGGGCAAAGAGGCATTTGATAAATATAATAGGTTTTGAGTTGTTGGCTTGCTCTTCGCAAACTTCGCTTTCAGTTGGTGGGGGAAAAACCGCTGCAGGCTGGGTTCCGAAGGTTGGTTGAGGGAATCCCATGAATGAAGAGGTAAGTGACATAGTGGCGGTATGCAGGGGTGCCATCGGTGGGTCACACCAAGGCCCTGGAGTTTAGGGTACAGTGGTGTCTTTAGGTGTCAGGTTTTCTCACCCGCTCCGGTTACAATCAAGGTAACCTTTCAGGTTGATGTTGCAGACGTCAAGGGAAAGGTCAGGAGAGGTTTTCCAATGCTGGTTCTCAGGTCAGGATTGCTGAGGAGACTTCACTGTGCGAGTGGGCCACCTGGACTTGGGCATAGTGTGCAGATTGGTGCAAGTGTCGCAGATCCGCCTGGATCCGGAGTCCTTGTGTTGGTTTCTTCATTGAACAAATTCGGTTACTATGAGAGACAACAGTTTTTGTTGAAGACGGCACAGGTCCTCCAGGGTTCTTGGAGGTTGCTGGCTTTGGGCCACACTGGTTTCTTGGAGCGGAGTTGCTGGAGGAGGAGACAGGCCGATAGGGCTGGGGCCAAGTCAGTCGTCGTCTTCTTCTCCACTGCGGGACCTCTCTTTGGTCCTTCTTTTTTGTAGGTCGTCAAATCTGAGGAACAAGGATCAGGGGAGCCCTTAAATGCTTCCTTTTAGTGTGTTACTGAGGTCGGGGGCAGTAGCCAATGGCTACTGTCCCCTTCGGGGACTACACCCTTTGAGTGCCCCCTCCCTTTGGGGAGACGGGTACATCCCTATTCCTAATCAGCATAATTCTCCAAAGCAAGATGGAGAATTTTCAAGAGAGTGGTTCACCTCCGCTCCCGGTGACCCTAGCGGTATGCAAGGGCAAAAGGGACACTCCTACTCTGCTTACTAATTTTCCCACCTGTCCTGCCACCAGAATTGGGGGTTAGGACAGGGGGCAGGCATCCACACTAGTTGGATCTGCCCAAATCAGCATAAGAAAAGGTGCGAGCCTTTGAGGCTCACCCCCAAGTGTTGCTTTTCCGGCTAGTGGGACATGGAAGCACCTCCACCTAGCAAAGACTTTGTTTCTGACCTGCAAAAGCACAAAGGCTCTCATCCCATGAGGTGAGAAACCTGCCTGGTGGTGGCTGGCTGGCAGGGACTAGTCAGCCAATATACTAAAAGTCGGTCGTTTTTCAGGCGGCATCTCTAAGATGCCCTCTGAGTGCATTTTATAATAAATTAATCACTGGCATCAGTGTGGGTTTATTATGCTGAGGCGTCAAATACCAAACTTCTCGGTCTTCAGTAAAGCCATCATGGAGCTGGGGAGTTCGTGTTGACAAACTTCCCGCCCATGTAGTCAAAATGGCTTCAGTGCACTTACAGTGTCCCAGAATGGACTAAGACACTGTAGGGGCATATTGCTCATGCAGTTATGGCCTTCCCTGTGTTATAGTGCACCCTGCCTTAGGGCTGTAAGGCCTGCCAGAGGGGTGACTTACTAATGCCACAGTCAGTGGTGTGTAGGCATGGCACCCAGGAAGGTGTGCCATATTGAATCTTTTAGCTTAGCCACGCCACAACACATAGCTTGCAAAGGCTGTGTGTATGTTTTAGGTGTGGGGTCATTTGCAATACATGCTGCAGCCCTAAGGTACCCTCTTTGGTCACAACGTCCATGGTACCACTGCTACCTTTTACAATGGACTTATATGTGGGCCAGAGGAGTGGCAATTGTGGAAACAATGTTACAGGTTAGAGAAAGAAAACATGCACTGGGAACCTGCTTGGCAGGCACCCAGTGCCCACTCAGTCAAAGAGCATCAGAAATTTGTCAAAAAGTTAAGGGGGTGTTCCTGCAACAAAATTCCACTTTCTTACACTTATCCTCCGAATGTAGTGGAAAGACAAGAAATCCCAGGTTTCCCTGAGGCATAGTAATGACTCTGGTAAATCCCATTCTGGCCCGTACTGGCCATTCTTCCACTCCGGTATTTCGCTAGCATGCTGAGGGCCATAGGGCTACTTTCAAATCAGAATTGCTTCCTCAGCCCAACCATGCCCACATGGCTCCATTTTAGTTATGGGATCCTGCACTGTTGGGCTGTTTAGAACATTTTGTTCAGGCCCGATTTGGTTTCCAGTGTTACCTGAGGCACTATATCATCCTTATGCCCGCATGATTCCTAAATCACCCCAAAAGAAGGGATTCTCTCCAAGAAGAGACCTAAATTAAGTGAGAGCCTTTGGTCTCATTCTCTGTGCATGGTACAGATGTGTAGTTAGGCAGGGAGGCTAATAGCCCTATGAAAGCCCTCAGACTCAAAAGAAGACCAAAACATATTGGCATTTTGATATGGGTGGATGAGCCCTTGTTACTCATAAAACATTCTGGACAGTTTTCTTTTCAATCATGTCCACACTCCCAATTATTAAAAAGGACACTTCCTTAGGTATACCTTAAGACATTTTTATCTTCTTTGGATACCCACTACAAATCCAAAATACATTTTTCTAAGATCTCCCATATGTGGTTGAATCTGTCATGGTGCTATTCACCAACTGTTATGTGGATAGACACCGATAATGAAGTATGTCACAATAAGTTGTGGATGAGGCATCTAATCAAAAATCTTTTTTTTTGATTCTCCTCATAGGGAAGACCACATCTATAAAACTCAGACCTAGTTGCCTGTTTATGATTACCATATCATCCTCCTCCAGTGACAATAGCAGGTGCTTGCACGTGGTGCAGAGTGACCAAAACATTGGACAATTTCCATCAATTTTGGACCCCTTCTCCCAAAGTGAATATGACCAAAATCCTCCACAAACATCTGCTGAAACATATTCCCCACTCATAGCCAAATTACAAGAAATGCATAGCAACAACCGAGAAATACTAGCCTATGAGTATGAGATTCTACAGACAATACTAACATTAGTAGCAATCCTGATCACCGTAACAGACACAATCAAGGCATGTAGCAAACTTCACCTATAAAATGGACCAAAGAGGTACATCAAAGATGGTCAATGTGGGTCTGCCAAATCATTGCATGTCTCAGGGTGCATTAACCACGAGTTTGATGTTATAAAAATTGAACCAATAAATACATTCACAACCATCAATCCACAATTTGCATGATACGAGGAAACCTCTGCCCAATTGCCTTATTCCGTGGGAGGAACAGGAGCACAACAGTAGATGCTCAACACTCAACTCACTGAACTGCCTCTCTATTTCCTGACTCCCAGCAAACCTCTCAGGATGCGGGTATATTGAATGTCCACTGAACATGTGTAGGCTACCTATAAACCATATCCACTGGAAGAGGAGGGGTGATATGGCATCTGTAAAATAGCCTCCCACATTATACTGTATATATACAAATGTGTTACAGGCTTTTTGTTTTTTAACATGCTTAGGGCGGATGTAGTACTTACACAAAAATGCAATTGGTGAACCTGGCTCTTGGTTGGCCCCAGTATGTAAAAGAACTTTTCAAACTCATACCCATGCCACAAGGTTTGTCTGTTCATTTGGTGAACTAATCTGTGAGAAAATAACTCCATCACATTTGGTTGATGAGCAAGGACTTTGTTTAGCAGTCAGTTGGAAGCTTAACGAATTTCGATACTACTCAAGGTCTGATATACAGTCTTACTTTCTCTTACTGCTGATGCCTATCCTATGTTTCCCACTCAAAGCACCACTAATGATGCAGCTATACTGTAAATAAGTCACCCAAATAACAAAATGTAAAAATGTGTGAGGGGGGACAATGCCCCTTAGGCAGATGAATTGTATCGGGAAATGAGTTCTGACCTATTTAACACCCTGGATTTTATTGATAGTGGTCGTTCTGTTTTTTTAGCCTTTACAAACCCTTTAAAATGGATTGGGAGTGCTACCTTCCAGTCTCCACATTTTAAAACAAGGTCTGCTGCTGCGCAGCGGTGGAAGAGGCTCCCGGTTGACTACATGTGAGCCAGTGTGCACACACAAATGAACATGTGTGCATGCTGAGTGAGTGGGACTAGCTTCCAGCTCAACCTTGTATCTGTGCTCAGGTAGACTGTCACAATAGTTACCCTTCAGAGATTGTGCCGACCTGGTGCAGGTTTTATAATGTGAGGGTGCTCATAGTGTAAGTCTGAAGTGCTAAAAAGAGTGTGTGGTCACTGTAGTATAGATTATTGGTGAAATATGTATCAAAGTACAGTTTTGCCATAGTTAGAGCCAGAGAATAGCATGCCACACTGTTCCTATGGTAAAAATGGTTTCCCCCTGATTTTTAATACTTTGTCCTGGGGCCCCCCATCTCCCCCAGTACCAAAGAGGGAAGCCTGGAGACAGAGCCCCATGAGCAGCAATAGATGCTTTTTCAATCTCCTCTTGTGTTCATGTCTGGAAGGTGATGGTCACTCCACAAAGGTGAATCCCGCACACGCTGACAATGGGTGGGAGAGCACTGACCAGCATGGTTACAAAATAGCTGAGCAGCACATGGAGAGCCAGCTCAGACCAAAGGGTCTGTGGAGTTCCTCTATGTGGGTAAATGTAATAGTACATATTGAGCAAGATTGATGTGTGCCAGAAATAATCACTGCCAAAAGTTCAAATATGATTTTAATACTCTCAGGTTCTCTACAATGTATACACTAATTATCTGATCCAAAATGTGCTTCTAAACCCTGCACCATTACTCTAAGCATACAAAACTGGATGAAATAAAAGGAAAAGGAAAATATGGGGTCTATTAGGATGGCAGTGAGAAAACCACCCCGACCGCCCTGGTAGCGGAAATCGACCATCTGCTGGTCCTGCAGAAAAAACGGTGGTCCAATTAGGATCAACTGCCAAAAAAATCAGACCCTGGCAGAACAAGGGCACCAAAGACCACTCGTAGCGTACGGAGAAGGCGAAAATCCGTCTGCGGTGTTCGGATCTGTGGCGGAAACGGACCAAACCGCCACCAGGACTGCTGAGAGAGCGCACACAAAATTAGGATATCCCAGATGTGACTGCTGAACGTTCTGCTGAATTCGTCTTCCGCGGTCGCAAACAGTGATGAATGGGAGAGCCGGCGGAAGTCCTGTAACATAGTCATCACTGCGAATGTTCAGTGAAAAAAAATGGTGGTCGACAAAAAAAAATAACAGGTGCACACAGCAAACTAGCTTTGCCCCCAAAACACCAAAGACACACCCCCACGGCAAATTAAAAAATGTCCATTCTCAGGAAAACTGACACAACACACCTGACAGCAATACCCCATCTTGACACACCCACATAGCTGAGCATAAAAGCATCCCCTTCCCTGACCAGAATCCTTTGTAATACTCCCAACTGAAGAGCTCAACAGCAGAGGACAAAGGAGAGGCAAACGTGCACACATCACACCAGCACAACAACACACACAACCTACACCACCCCCACCACCCTCACGATTTCACCCCAAAACATTAGCACAGCAAACACCATGGCAGCACAGAAAATGCCCAAATTCACAGAGAATGAGTTGTCAGTCATGGTAGATGAGATAATCAGAGTAGAACCACAAGTTTTTGGTAGCCTGGTCCAACAGACACCATTAGCCACAAGAGCACGAACGTGGGCAAGGATAGTCGACAAGGTCAATGCTGTAGGGGCCACCCCATGTTGCAGAAATGAAATCATGAAGCGGTGCCATGACCTGAAGAGGGTTGTCAAAGAAAAGAGGAACTAGAACTGTGAGGTGGCTCAGAGGACCTGCAGTGGCCCTCCCGTCACACCAAAAACATTTACTCCATGGGAGGAAAAGGTGCTTGCCATACTGCATCAAGGGAGTCTCACAGGAATAGCCGGGAGAGTGCAGGCTGGTAAGAACAAACAAATGTAAACCATTATACTGCCATGTACTGTATTGCACAACTAAAAAGCTACACCTCCTAGGTCCAAGTACATCCATATGCACCACAATATCTAACACAGGTCTCACAGATGTGACAGCCACTCCATCTAAATCACCCCAAAGATAGCATGCAACATTTTCAGGGTTGCATGTGTACAGGCAGCCTGCACTACTACTCCCACCATGCCCCCAGTCCCACTCCTGAGCAGGATGGAGCACTCCCTCCCACCCAGAAGCATGTGTCAGCCATTGCAGGGTTCAGCTTCATCTAACAGGTAGGTAGCCACCTTGTCATGGAGGGCTGTTTTGGGGTTGGAGGCCTGCACTACTACTACCATCAGGCACCCCTGTCCCACCCCTGAGCAGGATAGAGCACCCACCCAGAAGCCTATGTCAGCCATTGCATGGTTCACCTTCACCTAACAGGTAGGTAGCCATCTTCCCAGGAAAGGCAGTTTGGGGCTATGAGGCCTAAACTACTACTTCCACCATGCCCCCTTGTTCCCCAGCTCATCAAGCTGGAGCACTCCCTCCCACCCATATGCAGGAGACATCCATTGCATTGTATACTTCAAACTAACAGGTAGGTAGCCATCTTCCCAGGGAAGGCAGTTTGGGGGTAGGTGGCCTGCACTATAACTCACATCAGGCATCCCAGTCCCACCCCAGAGCAGGATAAAGCACTCCATCCCACCCAGAAGCATATGTCAGCCATTGCAGCGTTCACCTTCATCTAACAGGTAGATAGCCATCTTCCCAGGTTGTGCTGTTTGGGGGTGGGAGGCCTGCACTACAACTCCCATCAGCACCCCAGTCCCACCCCTGAGCAGGATGGAGCACTCCCTCTCACCCAGAAGCATGTATCAGCCATTGCATTGTTCTCCTTCATCTAACAGGTAGGTAGACATCTTGCCATGGAGGGCTGTTTGGGGTGGGAGGCCTTCCCACTTCTCCCACCATGCCCCCTCTCCCAACCCTGAGCAGGATGTAGCACTTCCTCCCACCAAGAAGCATGTGTCAGCCATTGCAGTCTTTACCTTCATCTAACAGGTAGGTAGCCATCGTGCCTTGGAGGGCTGTTTGGGGGTGGGAGGCCGGCCCCACTTCTCCCACCATGCCCCCTGTCCCACCCCTGAGCAGGATGGAGCACTCTCTCCCACCCAGAAGGATGTGTCAGCCATTGCAGTCTTTACCTTCATCTAACAGGTAGGTAGCCATCGTGCCTTGGAGGGCTGTTTGGGGGTGGGAGGCCGGCCCCACGTCTCCCACCATGCCCCCTGTCCCACCCCTGAGCAGGATGTAGCACTACCTCCCACCAAGAAGCATGTGTCAGCCACTGCAGTCTTTACCTTCATCTAACAGGTAGGTAGCCATCATGCCTTGGAGGGCTGTTTGGGGGTGGGAGGCCGGCCCCACTTCTCCCACCATGCCCCCTGTCCCACCCCTGAGCAGGATGGAGCACTCTCTCCCACCCAGAAGGATGTGTCAGCCATTGCATTGTACACTTCAAACCAACAGATAGGTAGCCACCTCCTGCTCTCTTGGCCCACCCCTGAGCTGGATGGAGCCGTCCACCACACACACAGAGATGTGTCACAATTGAAACCTACATTTTACAACAGAGCAGGTAAGTAGACAGTGCATGCATCCAAGCATTTGTCTAAAAAAACATGGTGCCATATGCCAATACCAGCCCTCTCATCTCACAAAAATTCACACAGATCCAATTGCCACTTACAGTGTGCAGACAGCTAAGCAAATGTAACTCACAGCATCCAAAGTGTGAATCACTAATCCACTTGTTGAAGAAGGTCTTGCACAATCATGCATAGAACTGAATGCCATGTGTAAGTGCCATGTGGCCAGAGCATCAATGACCATATGAAAAACAAAGCAAGCATGGTCTGTAGTACAAATTGAGATTTGCACATGACAAAGGTATGCATGAGATAACAATGGCTAGTTCATGCTCAGATGAAATGTCTGCCAGGCAGAGTAAGCAACAAATATGCCACTTATAAAGTCATTGTGGCACTAGTTGTCAGATAACAACATCTCCTTGTAATAACAAAATATGCACATGATGCATGGTATGTACTGACATGTCAAACCATGGACAAATAATGCATGTACCTCCACATCATGCCAGGATGCACAGTAGTGTGCAGACCAACAATGTGATAACTAGTAAACTGTGTGGAGTCTAACCTGTGAATAAGATACATCTAACACCAAGCTTGAGGGGTGCACTTCAATGACCATTTCCCCTCTGTCCCACAGGTGATCAAGAACTGGATGCAGAGGACAACAACAGCAACCTGTAGAGGCAATCCCCCCTCCCCGGAACATGGATTCTCAGATGAGCACTCCCTGGAACTCTCGGATGCGGAGTTCGCAGCTGGCCCATCTGGTGTGCCAGGGTGCAACAGGAACCAGGTCCCCGTTGTCCCCCCTCACCACATCTGCAGCAACATCTACACAGACCCCTGCTGTAACGGCCTGTGCGACCTCCACCACCACCAGTGCTGCCTGCAACACTCTCCCTGCCACAGAGGATGACCACCACACACCAACAACTGAGGATGGCAGGGAGAGGATGCAGGTGCCAACAGTGGTGAGGCCACAGGTCCTGGGCAGCAGGGCAGGTGGGAGGGCAAGGGTCAGTCACAGACAACCAGACACTGGGACCGAAGCCCTGGACAACATACACAGAGTCCTTGGGGCCTATGAACAGGCCAAGGGAATGAACGGGCAGGCCGAGGAAGATTCACACGAGCTTCTTCTGCTGATGAGGTCCATGGACACCCGCATGGGCCAAATCGTGGACCTCTTGGGCCAGCTAGTGGGAGTACTGAGGTACAGGCCTGTGCCACAAACAACACCACCACCTCCCTCTGGTGACCCGCAGGATGACAGTTCACCATCCTCTCCTGCGGCCACACAGAGGGGGGACTCCTCATACCCCACTGGCCCCCCAGCAGAGGCCCCCCTGCAAAATGATCAAGGGGCCGCCCCAAGAAAAAACAGTGAGGATCCCATGGCAAAGCACCTGCCAAACACCAGTCAGTGAGCCAGCCATGATGACAACCCTCTTCACTACTGCATTGACTTTTTGGACTGTCCTTCCCCACACAGCCTTGTGAATGGAATCCGTCTGTTGTACTGGGTCACCACATCAATGTGGTGACTACTTAATTGTCTCATGTACCATCACTGACAACTCACTGCCTCACCAATCACCTTATTTTAAATATCCCCCCTGCCCCCCCTGCCACATGTCCTCATTGTACATAAACACTCCTTACTTACACATGTTGTTGTGTCTGCTCTGTGTTTACTCCAAGATGTGCAGTCTTCACCATGGTTACAATGTACCTGGAGTATGGAATGTATGTAGGCAAGGAGAGGCTGAAGGGACCTAGGGAAACACAAAAGAACATTATTCACTAGTCAGGATTTTGGCATCATACCCATCCCATTTGACTTGTCATCAAGGTACTCCAATTTACACACATTACAATGAGCTACAGTACCAACATAAACATCCTTGAGATTTGTCAAACTACCCTGTCCCAGAACATTGGCAGACATCACTGAGTCAACAACAGGCTGCAGTCACAAAGCTCACATACACCTTGCTAACAACAACATCAGCAGACAATGGCTCAGTTGTACATTGTCACTCACCTTCAGGTGAAGTAGCGTTGATGAGCTGCTGACGCAGGTCGACACCTTCCTCCTCTCCACTCTCCTCATCACTGGGCATGGGTTGGTTTGCAGGTGGGGCCTTGGCTGCTCATCATCATCCAGGAGCAGGGGGATTTCCTTGCGCAAGGCCAGGTTGTTTAGCTTGCAGCATGCAACTACAATCTGACACACGTTCTTGGGCAAGTACATCAGTGCACCTCCGGTCTTGTCCAGGCAACGGAAACGTGACTTCAGGAGACTGAAAAAATTACGCTTCACCACACAACGTGTCCTCCCATGGGCATCATTGTAGCGGACTTCACCTGAGGTCCTGGGATTCCGCAGTGGGCTCGGAAACCAAGGACGGTTGGGACATGCTGAATCACCTAGGTGTGAGATACACAGAGCAACTTTGTAATGTAACCGTGGCAGAGGACAGCATGTCACACACAGCACGCTAGCAGACTCTTCGTACTCACCCACAATCCATGCATGCTCCGGAAGCAGATTATCCATCAGTCGGGCACGATGCTGTTACGCATGATGTACGCGTCATGGGCCGAGCCTGGGAACTTGGCAATGATGAGTGAGATGATCATACCCGCCTGGCACACCATTTGCACATTGATGGAATGGAAATGCTTCATATTTCTGTAGATGTGCTCACATGCCTGTAGTGAACCCAGGCCAAAATGTGGGCAGTCAATGGCACCAACAACATTGGGGATGTGCCCAAGTGCAAAAAAATCTCCCTTCTCAGCCGCCAACTCATGCCTCCCGGGGAAATGGATATATCTGTCCTTGTAGATAATCATAGCGGCCAGAACATCACGTAGCACCATGCTGAACATAGGTTGCGACATCCCACCTGCACTGAACACTGTGTACTGGAAAGATCATGAAGCAAAAAAAAATGCAGGGCCACCATCAGCTTAGATGTTGGTGTGAAAGCACCCGGATATGTCCTGCGAGGCTGCAGGTGGGGCTCCACCATAGCCCATAGGTCTTGTAGGGTGTCTTGATCCAGACGAAATATCCACATGACCTCCTCATCCTCCATGTCTGCCAGCACTGTGAAGGGACGATGCACAATTGGTCTCCTCCTAGGTGAGATGAAAGCAGACACATGTCAAAGCAATCCACCAGGACATATGTCAAACATCTTACGTTCTGACAAACAGAACGCAAACAATGACTAGAATAACAGTTCAGCTTAGGGCACAACTAACATGTAGGGACACCCTTAACTACACTTTCCGTACACCTGTCCACTTTTCACACAGCTAGCACCTCACAAACAATATCCAAATATGTGAATGCACAAAGGGAGATGGCCACATCTTGCAGGAGCAACCCTGAGAGTAGTACCAAGAGCATATGTTTGAAAGTCCCACACTACTGCCTCCTACCTTGCTGCTGTACCTGCCACACCTTCTTGCGTAAGTCACAGAGGACGCACATCAACAACATAATGACCCAAGACTGTGTGTTGATTGAAAAGTATGTGCATGATCCAAGAAAAGTAGACGGTCAAATCTGTACATTGTGAAGTCTGCACATTGTGAAGTCAGACATTCATCACTGTGAGTTCTTCAGCACTTTCACACATTAACATGTGTACCCATTGGAGTGTCCATCACAACACTGTTCTGTGTACATGTCCAGCAAAATCTCAGGTGGCATGTAAGGGAATACATGCCAATATTTCTAATCATATTCAACAACATGGCAGGTGTAGTCAGCAGTAGGGTTAAGGTTACATTGGCATTGAGTGCACAATCTTGTGCCATGAATCATGTGTCCATTGTGCACTGTTGAGGCCTGGCCATTGGCCATTCACACTGCATGAAGTGTCCATAGGTGCTGTCAAGGTGATCTGACACCCACATTACGGTTACTGGCTCAAATGCATGGCAGCCATTCCGCTGTAGCGAACGCCTGTCCCCTGCGGTGTGTGCCCGCCAATTCCCCATACACAATCGCGGTAGCAATAGGCATATACACATGGTCAAATGGCGGATGGCATGCTCTGCCACACAAATCAGGGTCATTTATAGCAATGTACGGCACACAAATTGTGGTAGCCACCACCTGGCCACTGCGGTGTATCACCACCAATGCCCAAAACACAATTGCGGTAGTGATAGGCATATGCACATGGTCAAATGGCAGGTGGCATGCTCCGCCACTCAAATCGCGGTCATTCATAGCAATGTATGGCACACAAATCGCGGTAGCGACCACCTAGACACTGAGGTGTGTCACTGCCATGGCCCATGCCCTTACAGCCAACAGGAACCGCAATTGCGTGCTTTGCCACCGTGGAGCAGAGCATGGGATGCATTTGAAAAAGGCTGACCTGGAACACCAATTTCAGCAGCTTAGAACCACTGAAACTGCCCCAGGGGGCTATATATGTGTGGGAGAGAGCCTCACATTTCCACGGCTTCCAGAGCCTGCTGCCTGCCACCCCTCACCACCACCTGTTGCTGGTACTGCTCCTATCTCCAGAGCCTGCTGCCTGCCATGCCTCACCACCAGCTCCTGCTGCTCCTGTCTCCAGAGCCTGCTGCCTGCCACCCCTCACCACCAACTGCTGCTGCTTCTGTTTCAGAGCCTCCTGCCTGCTGCCTGCCACCCCTCACCACCAACTGCTGCTGCAGCTCCTGTCTCAAGAGCCTGCTCCCTGCCACCCCTCACCACCAACTGTTGCTGCTGCTGCTCCTGTCTCCTGGACACAGTGATGGTGAGGACTGAGAAGAATGGGCCAGTCCATTCACCACCGAGGAGCTGGAAGTCCTGGTGGACAAGGTGCACACACAGAATCCGAGGCTATATGGTGCTCTAAATGCCATGGTAAGTGTTTCAGAGTGGAAGTGAGAGTGCAGGGGGGCCACATATGATGTTCATCTGCGGCAGTATATGCCTGAAGGTGTAGGGTTGTGTCATGCACTGCATAGCATGCTGTCTCCAAGGCAAAGGGGTGTGTAGCCTATTTCACATATTTCCCTGCCTGAACATCAAAATTGGAGGGACTTGTCCGCCATACTGTGACACAGCAAGTTGGTAATGCTGGAGTCAGGACAGTAATTGCTTGTGTGTATGGATGTGGGGGGTCCCTGATGTCCTTCAGAGGCTCATCTGGGGCCTTAGCAATGGTTTATGTCCAGAGGGTAGTGATGGAATTGGGTCTGACATAAAATTTGCATCAGCCATGGCTCAGCACTGTGCTCAGGACTTTAATACTAGAGGGTGACACTCCTGGGGGTCATTCACCTATTACACAGCAGATTGTCATACGTTTGTGCAAAGCCCCTTCTATTTCCATCAGCATGTGTACTGACATTTTCTGATGCCCCACGTTGGACCTCAGTGTGAGCCAACCTGGCCTGCATAGTCACTGCCCAATCTGACTAGGACATATCACTGAATGTACAGAGTGTAACATGTGTGTGGTTTGCTGGACTCTACATCAAAGAGCCATATCAGCCCTGTTGAGTGCAAATGATAGGCCTTGTGAGAAGGGTGTGGGTTTGTAAGATCATCTCCCTACATGTGACCTCCATGACACAGTGAGCCAATCACAGGGGTAGGACACTGTTGGCTGCGCAGTGTTGGAGACAGTGAGTCGGCCCCTAAAGATATATTAAAATGTGATGTATGTCTTACTCACAGTCAGACTGGATAGTAGATGTGGGCAGCCTACACATGCTTTTCTGTGCTGGCATCCTGCATGTATCTGAGATGGCCAGGTACTGTGTCCACCCTCATGCCTGCAGGCATTTTTGTATGATTCTCCAATGCAAATGTGTCATATGAGATGCAGTATTGTCTCAGATTGACATATCTGTGAAGTTGGGCTGAGTCAGTATCATGCACCTGTACTGAGAAATAGTGGTACAGAACACTGTCACTGATTTTCCCTCCTCTTTTCTCCCATGCATGCAGCTCAAAATCCACCATGTAAGGCCGTGTGGAGGGCCATTGCACCCTAAGGTCAGGCTCTGGGTGTCTTCAATCGACGGCACACACACTGTCACAAGAGGTGGGATGACATCTGCTGACTGGGCAAGAAAGTGGCAGAGATGACACTGGGGCTGCTCCCTTGGACTGGTAGGTTGGCACGCAGGAGCTGACACCACTAATGGCCCGCATATTAGCTGTGACACAGACTGAGCTGGATGCACATTTGAAGGAGCATCAGCCTCAAGCTGGGGGTGAGTATTCTGGGAAGGGTGACTTTGATTGTGAGTGGCTGCATGTGTTCCAAGCCTGGGCCAATGCTGGTCTCTGTGATGTTGGTAGTGTGTTGCAGTGGCTTGTAAGTGATGTCTGTGTTCTGTGCAGCTGTAATGCATTTGCCCTACCTGTACTTTCTCATGTCATTAGAGTAATGGCCCTTGAAATTGTATTGCATGGCCTTCTGGCATCGTCTACATTGGGGTAGTCAGCGACATCCCATGGAAGGGAATGGCAGTGTGCATCATCTGAGTGTGCGTTCCTCAATGTGTGCATTGCCTTACATCATATTTGTGAGGACTAGATGTCTGACACCAATGTGCTACTGTAGTTGTGCCCCAAAGAACAACCTGGTGGATGGAATAAGCTCATGGCCATTGTGGACTGTTATGTTGGAGTCTGTATCTGTGTTGTTTCCTTCTGCTGCCTCCAGATGTGACAGCGGCAATGTGTTTGGAGGTAAATCTTTGCCCTCCTCAGGGCCGTAGGTGTGCTCAGAGGGATTTGTGTGTCTGGTTAAATGGAGCCACCGGCAGGCTATTTGGCTGTGCGGTCATCACATGCCTCACTTATGCAACGTTCGAATGATGACATGCAAAATCGAGATTTGAATTGAGGTTGCACATTGTCACTGCAAAAGGTGGTGTGCAACATGGGGATATCATCATCTTGTTTAGTGCATTGCTTGCATGTGATGGTTGTGTTGCTGCCATTGAACTGATCGTACGTATATATCTCTTGCAGCATCTCACGTGCGCACAGAAGGACAGGGGACAGGCAACAGTGGTGAGACATCAAGCACGACTGCTACACATAAGCTCAGTGACACAGATGTAACCAGTGCCTCGGAGGGGGACAGGAGTCTGCTTGAGGAATCACAGCCAGAGACACCAACCTCAATGTTATCTGACGCCAGCGATGATGCATCTATGTTGGCGGACACAGGGAGCGGGGACTCTGCCTCCTCTTCCGCCACACAGCTTCCAGTGAAACTTCCACTGGTGCTTCCAGTGTTCTTCAGCCCAGGCACCACTGCCCCTGCCTCTGTCCCCCCTGCCACCACCAGTGCTGGGTCTGTGGACCTTTTGCGCCAGCTTTGTGTGGGCTAGACAACTCTCATCAATGCCTTCCTAGACCACAACAAAAAATTGTCACAGGTCGTTGCTTTCATGGAGGGCATTCATTCAGACGTGGGTGGGCTACACCGGACTGTTCAGCCGCAGTGATGGCTCCAGTCACTTTGGCCATCTCCCTGCCAGTAGCTGCATCTGACAATAGTGACCACACACCACAGACCTCAAGGGCAAGATACAGCACACGCAGCACACAACAGCAACAGCCCAAGTGGTCCAGGGTGCAGATACCATCCCCACAGAAAACTAGAGCCACCCCAGAATGCAAAGGCGAAAGCCCTTCAGGCAACACCCAGGGTCATAAAGCCAAGAAGCAGGTCTAAGGTTCACATGTCTCAGAGGCATCCCCTGCCAAGGACTCGCCTGTCCAAAAAGCATCTCCCAAAGACAAGCAGACAGTTGACTTGCCCACTGAGAAGCTGGTGCCTGCTAAGAGTACACATGAAAAGAGCTCCAAGTGGGATTCACCCACAACATCAACTCCCATCCATAGCCCTGTGAAGCAGGGAAAGGAGGCCACTGTAGGGGTACACTTGGTAAACAGGGGCAGAGGCAAGGCCAGGCTAATCGCATCACTAGATCCAGCATGTCCCCAGAGGGAGGGCCACCGGCTGCACCTGATGCAGCTTTGGTGGAGAGTGTGCCTGTTGTGCTCGCCCCACTTACCACTCCTACCAAGACAGGGAAGCTATTTCAAATCCCCAAGAAGTGGAAAGGCACCCCTTCACATTCTCCCACCCACACTGTATCTCAGGGCAGCATCACTCCACCTCCACGAGCCACCACACCACCCAGTTCAAGCAGCCCTCCGGCTTCCATTGCCAATGAGATCTCTACCTCAGCTGGGCCTCTCTCTCCTCAGTCCAGCCCTCCAAATGGGCCGACACTCGGCCACCTCCCAATCCAACTGACAGCCAAGTCTGAGTGGAAGTCCCCCTCACACACCTGTCTCTCCCACAGCGGTGCCTGGACTGCCTATTGTTACCTCCTGACTGTGTTTCTGACCATGGCAGGGTACAGAAATAGACGAGGCAGAGCGGGGAGGAGAGTGAACAGAGGAAACTCTTGGCAACCCTACCAAGGACCTCCACCGCAGTTCTTCTACGGACATCCCCCTTTCCAACAACCATACCCACAACAACCTTTCCCATTTTGGGACAATACCCAGATGTCAGGAATACCACAACAGCCTTTTTTAGGGAGGGGCAAAAGACCAGGCCGAGGCAAAACCAGAGGACAGCAAGTACAATGGGCCCAACCTCTGGAAACCAGCAGAACGCACACAAGGAGCCAGGGACCGGTAACAACACCATCAACCAGCAACATTTAAGCCTAGTGGTAAACCTCTCTGACAAAGTTTTTACACCGGTTCAAAATAGAGTGTTGGAAAAAGGCTTAGGATTTGTCCCTACTACAACTTTGGATAAATTCAAGCTGTACTGTGAACTGAAGGAATTTGTTAGCAGCATTAAATTGCAGGTTTATTTTAAAGATAAACCACAACCAGTGGGAACTGTGAGTGACACAGGACTAAAGAAAAAATCATCTTTCACCCCCCCTACCAATAGCTTACCAGTAGAATTACTGGCATTTGAAAAGGCAATCCTCAAGGATGTAATGGATTTGGACACTGGGTCATTGAAAACATTTCATAACACCAGTAGAGCTGAAAAGGAAGCCATCTATGAACTAGCTAATGACACAACGATTACAATAAAGCCAGCTGATAAGTGCGGGGCTATTGTGATACAGAATTCAGCAGATTATGAGAATGAATGTCTGAGATTACTAGCTGACCAAAGGAATTATGAGGTTCTGAGGGCGGACCCGACAGAACGTCTGAGAATTGAGATCGCAGAGATGGTGGAAGAATGTCTGGTCAATGACTGGTTAACTAAAAAGGAAGCAGACTTTCTGGATAATAAACACCCAAGGACTCCGTATTTTTATACGATCCCTAAGATCCACAAAAGATTGGAAAAACCACCCGGGAGACCAATCGTCTCAGGCATAGGATCAATACTAGAGCCCCTGTCCAAGTTTGCAGACGCTTTCTTGAGACCTCTAGTACAAAAAACAGAGACATACCTACAGGACACAAAATCAGTACTGTGCCTCATAAAGGACCTTACTTTTGACCCCTCCACACAGATACTAATTGGTCTCGACGTAGAGAGCCTCTATACAAGCTTGCCACACAGAGAGACACTACAAATTCTGGAGGACATCCTATTTGAAAACCAGTGGGATTACAAAACACCAAGGCATGTAGTGCTAGAATGTTGTCGCCTCGCATTAACCGAGAATTTCTTTCTCTTCCAGCAAACCATATATAAACAAACCCATGGAACCAGCATGGGAAGCACATTCGCGCCGAGCGTGGCAGGACTGTATGTGCACTGGCTAGAGACAAAGAAGATCTTGAGTACAGACAACCCCTACTCCACCAAAATCCAGATGTGGAGACGTTACATCGATGACGTCATCCTCATCTGGAATGGAAATGAGCAGGAGGCAAATGATTTCCTAATTTGGCTAAATTTACAGGACCCTTTTCTAAAGTTCACCTCAACAATGAGTCGTGAACAACTGGTCTTTCTGGATCTAAACATTAAGGCTGAAAGAGGGATACTAACAACTACAACACATTTTAAACCAACATCAAGGAATTGCCTACTTAGTTTTGAGAGCTTCCACCCGCGTCAACTTCGTGAAAATCTGCCATTTGGACAGTTTCTAAGACTAAGGAGGAATTGTTCTGAGAAATGTGACTACGAAGTGCAGGCCAAGGAACTGTGCGACAAACTACACCAAAGACAGTATCCCAAAAGGATTGTCCAAAAAGCAAAGAAAAGAGCATCCAATAATAACAGGGATGCACTACTGGAGTCAAAACCCAAGGAACCACCATCAGATACCTCTGAAAGAAGACCTATCTGTATCACTACCTACACGGTAGCTTCACAGCAGGTGACAAAAATCGTAAAAAAACATTGGAGAACACTGAACAGTGGAGGTCTGAACATCACCCAACCGATGTTCAGTCATCGGAAAGGGAAAAATCTGAAGGATTTAGTGGTACATACACGCCCGAGGAATATGGAAGGCCCTATCCGACGTTTACATCCTTTGCCAGCTGGACACCACCCGTGTTTCAATTGTAGTGTATGCCACCTTACTGAAACCACCAAACAGGTGACATGTAACACAGGCCTCGTATGGGATTTGAAAAACTTCTCAAACTGTAATACATCAGGGGTCATATACATGATCACATGTGTGTGCAATTTGCACTACATAGGAATGACAACCAGAAAGGTAAACACAAGAATGGTTGAACATCGCAGTAACTTCAGGTGCAAACACTCAAATACAAAAATGACAACACACTTCCTGGAAAAGGCACACACACCCAATGATATGCGTTGGGTAGTGCTGGAAACTCAGCAACCCCATGCTGACATGGAAAAGAAACTACTGGAAAAAGAGCAACGTTGGGTGTTCAGACTCCGCTCGCACATTGTGGGACTAAATGACGATATTCCCTGGGGACAGTTTACCTAAATGGTAAACATGTGCTACACGAGAACAGATCCGTAGTGTAAAAAACTCATAGAGTTTCACATATGTAAATACTACCATCTACCCGAACTGTTGCATGAACCATGATGGGGTATCAAGGCTTGTTCTGCCATTCATAGCTAATTACTTCATGAATGTGAGAGATTATAAGTAACCCAGAGGGCATAACTGGTGAACCTGGTGCGTCAGATATTTTTCGAGTTTATCCCCTTTAAAATGATCAGGCCAGCATGTACCCTGATAATACGCTGAATTCCATATACAACACCCCAAATTATTTTAGAGGTGTGCTTAAGCCCGTATAGTCCCAACTGAGTACCTTCTCCTAACAGAGGACGAAATCGGTACCCCCAAGATGGCCGCCACGAATGCGTGAGATAGTATGGAACCACACGCTCTAGTTCGCGTAAGGGCGTTCCCACGCCAGCGCAAACAAACCGCGAACGGCATCTCCTTATAAACACCACTGAAACCCCCAGTCCGATAACATCCGGACCGGAGGGAGACAAGTAGGTGCCTGAATGCAGGAGGTAACCGGAGCACAAGTAAGTGAGAACAGGGCACCAAGGACCGCCAATGGGTTTTTGTAACATCGCCAAGAAGCGCGAATTGTTGGGTGATTTACCAACTTTGTTTCTCTCCCACTAGAGTTGCTAGGATACCGATACCCCTCCGACTCCATGGGGCCCAGTTAGGTCTCGTGAAAAGTATGTATGAGTGTGTATGACAGATGAATGCTTGGGTGTGTCACTGAGCGAGGTGTGTTTTTTAATCACGTTCGAAAATGCACGAAATGAATCACGTTTTTGTGCATGAAAACAACCACGGCCAACAAGTCCGCTTTCTGATCACAGAAAACCATCACATTTTCTGCCTAAAAACTGTGTGTGATAATATATGGGGTTAATCACCCCGTGACCTTTCAAGTTGTTTTTTATCTTTCAGGAACCAAGTGTTTTTTGGAACAAAATACGTAGGTATTATTGCATGCACTTAGTAGAGTTTGCTGCAGTTGAAAGTCTTTTTCTATAAATATCTCAGTGAAAGAGCTAAGGAGTGGCGAACACAGGGCTGGTCCCTGTGTAGTCCCGAAGAAGTGCTTGTGGTATGCACAAAACATGTCGACTTAGGAGTTGATAGGTACATCTGGACACATTAAGTTTAGGGCAGCCTATCTCCCCACCCCGTTTTTAATATTACCACCTAGAGGTCAGAATAAAGTTTATTGAAAACCTACTGGGCAGTTTTTTTTAACCCACATCACATAGTCCACTCCCACAAATACACATGCACCACACATAGTCCATAAAAGTGCTCCTACGTAACTTCGCAAGTCGTAGCACGCCCCAGCCCGTAGAGGACTGGGATGGCCCCAATGATGAAGCATGTCACCGTGGGGCAACCCCGGTGAGTGAGGGGACACCTAAAAAAGGAACAATTTTTCCTTTTTATATACATTATACACAATTCCCACAGTCAACCCCAGTGTGTGCTGGCTGTTTTTTCTAGCAAGGCTCTTAGGTATCTGGAAACAGAAACCTTCTTTGTTTGAGGGTACAGTATCACCCATTCCCTCTGCAGGATCTCATGTCCTTACTCTTCACTTTGTACTGGCCACTGGCCTTGATGTGTGCCCCTTCTCTGTGCAGTTTCTCTTGTAGCTACTCTGCACTTTGTACTGACCTCTGGCTTTGATGTTCACTGCTGTTTACCCCTTCCCTGTGCAGGATCTCATGTACTTACTCTGCACCTTGGACTGGCCACTGGCCTTGTCATTTGCCCCCTTCCTATGCAGATTCTGATGTATTTACTTTGCACCTTAGACTGGCCACTGACCTTGATGTGTGCCCCCTCCCTGTGCAGCTTCTCATGTATTTACTCTGCACTTTGTACTGGCCACTGGCCTTGACGTTCACTGTTGTTTACCCCTTCCCTGTGCAGGATCTCATGTAACTACTCTGCACTTTGCACTGGCCACTGGCCTCGCTGTTTACTGCTGGTTACCCCTTCCCTGTGCAGGATCTCATGTTACTGCCCTGCACTTTGTACTGGCCTCTGGCCTTGCTCTTGTCTACTTTTGGTGCCTATCTGTGTGACATGTGAATAAAGACAGTTACTCCTGTTGTCTGTTGTCAACATCCTTGCTAAATAGAGGGTTTTCTGTGTGGTTATGGTTTACTGTGATACGAGCTCTATATGTCACTTTAACATTGCCAATGACCTGTTTAATTCTTTGGGGGTTTTACAGAGGTGACAGGCACTTCAGTTCTTCTTGACTCTGGGGCTTGGGGCTGCAATGATGTTGGTTTGTGATGAACTACTGTTATTATATTCACTGTTTGGTCAGGTTAGCTATATTGTACACATGTCATGTTTGTATACACTGCAAGCACGAAGTAGGATTCTATCCACAGGATTGCAGGCTGACTGGCTAGGGTGATCATGTCTGTGTGATCTTTCTTGATGTGTGACCAGCAGTGTTGGTGTATGCTCATCTTGTGATGGCCAGTCATCCTAGTCAAATGGGGAAATTTCAATGTGTGCACTTGGGTGGTCAAGAAGAGTGCAGTGTGAAGGGCGTGACTTTATGTGTTTGCCCCTGTAATGTCAACTGCACACATGTGTCACCCAGGAGTTGAGTGCCTGTTCTTTGGATTGGTCAGCCCTGTGCTTGTGATTGTCCACATTTGGGAGTTGTAGGTTGTGCACTGTGTTGGTGTATCCCTGCACTTCTGAGGGACACCTACGTGTTGTTGGTGCTAATTGTGAGTATGCAGAGTGTGTGACTGGCAAGTCAGTGTTTATTTATTTATTTATTTATTTTTAAGATTTGTAAAGTGTGACTTTTACTCGTGGGTGTCTTGGCGCTGTGACTCAGCTTATTATCTCAGTGAGAACATTATCAAGCTTTAAAAATGTTACAATGAACAGGGAGGTTATTGGTCGAATAACCAAGTTTTCAGCAACTTTCTAAACTGAAACAGTGATGGGGTAGATCTTATCACCATTGGAAGAGTATTCCAGAGTCTGGCGGCGGTGTTTGTAAAACATCTGTCGCCCCAAGTGACAGTCCTGGTCCGTGGCACTGTCAGCTGGTGCATATGTTCAGATCTAAGTGATCTATTAGGTTGATAGAAGATAAGCTTCTGTTTGAGAAGCACCGGGCCGAGACCATGTAATGCTTTAAAGGTGAGGCACAAAGTTTTGAATCTGATCCGATTTCTCACAGTTAGCCAGTGGTAGCTCCTGATTCTTTGCTTAATTGGTTTAAATTTGGGGGTGCCAGACAGTAGCCTTGCTGCTGCGTTTTGGATAAGTTGTAATTTGGCCACCACCCGAGATTGAGCATTCGCAAATAATCCATTGCAGTAATCCAAGGATGAAAGTACCAAGGAGCTCACCACCGTTTTCCTCGCATTATCTGGGAGAAATGGTAAGATTTTTTTTAGGAGTCTCAGTTTGTGGAAGGCGGAAGATGCTATCTGATTGGCATGGTTAGCAAAATTCAACTTTTCGTTGAAAATTATCCCTGAATTCCTAACCTTATGAACAGGGGTTGGAGGGGCTCCAAGTAATGGGGGCCACCAGACAGAAGACCACAAGGGAGATAACTTTCCGAAGATAATTACCTCAGTCTTCTCTGAGTTGAGTCTTAAACAGTTTCCAGCCATCCATTACTTGATTGCCAACATGCCTTCCTGAAACCGAACCGCCACCTCTTCTCCATCATTCTTGATGGCAAGCACCAACTGGGTGTCGTCGGCATATGTGGTAAGGCTCATCCGGTAGTTTTTAATAACCCTCGCTAAGTCCGACACATAGATATTGAAAAGTGTCGGACTTAGGGATGAGCCTTGAGGAACACCACATGGTAGAGCAAGATCAGCAGATTTAAAAGATCCCAGAGTTACTGCCTACGTTCTTCCCGACAAAAAAGAGGCGAGCAGGGCCCTAGCCATAGAATGTATGCCCAGTTCTTCGACACGGTCAATCAAGAAGGAGTGATTGACTGTGTCGAAGGCCGCAGACAAATCCAGTAAGACCAATACCGCTGTGCCCCCTTGGTCCCTGATGGTCCTGATGTCATCAGCGGCCTTGATAAGTGCGGTCTCAGTCCCATGCATTTTGCG
This sequence comes from Lissotriton vulgaris, assembly GCF_964263255.1. Lineage (NCBI taxonomy): Eukaryota > Metazoa > Chordata > Amphibia > Caudata > Salamandridae > Lissotriton > Lissotriton vulgaris. The sequence continues at coordinate 1,372,304,313 of NC_141691.1, forward strand.
AAACCCAAATTGAGAGTCATCAAGCAGAGTGTTTTGTTCAATATATTCCGACAATTGCTTGTTCATTGCTTTCTCTGCTACTTTGGCTAAGAACGGCAAGCTAGTGATAGGTCTATAGTTTTTTAGCGTAGTTTTTTCTAGACCAGATTTTTTAAGGAGAGGTTTCAGTAGGGTATTCTTTAACCTATCCGGAAAGTGTTCTGTTTTGTTGATCAGCCATGTGTCTTGATACCGTTTGTACTCACTGTGCAGCCATGCTCAACCACACTGGCAATGTGGGTTTCTGGGACCAGTACCAGTATAAGTGGTACACAGACAAAATATCGATTTTTAAATATCGATATGCAAAAATATCGAAGTTTAAATATCGAAATACAAAAATATCGAAGGTAAGTAATATCGACAGTCTAAATATCGATATTGGTATGATATCAGTAATATCGAAGTTGTAAATATCGATGTTAATAATATCGAAATTAATAACTTTGATGTTACTAATATCAATTTTTAAATAAATTTAGTGTATATTATATTGTATTTATTATGTTTTATTATTTATTTTTAATGTTATTTTATTAAATATTGTCTTTTACTACTGTAGCGGGTTGTGGGTTTATAGGGGAATAGGGTGGGAAGTAATTTAATTATGTTAAATTAATTATTAATTAGTAGGAATTATTAATTAATTATTTGAGAATTAATTTTTAATTATTTTTAATTAATTTATCAATTGATAAATATGTTCTGTAGCGGGTTATGGGTTTATAGGGGAATAGGGTGGGAAGTAATTTAATAATAATTAATTAATTGATATATGTTTGTACATATTTTAATTAATAATTAATTGGTAATTAATTTCTATTAATTAGTTAATTAATTATTATAATTTTTTTACATATTTATAATTATAAATTAGTTGGTAATTAATTATTATTAATTATTTAATTACATTAATTATAGTAATTTTTCTTATATATAATTTATTGTTATTCTTAATTAATTAATTGTGCAAAATAATATTAAATATTAAATTAAATTAATTACAGCAAATGTGATAATATATTTACTTTATTGTTATTGTTAATTAATAATTAATTGGTAATTAAATAATATTAATTAATTTTGGGTACAGGGGTATTTTTAGGGTTCAGGGTCAGTTTTCAGTTCATGGGTACAGGGGTATTTTTAGGGTTCAGGGTCAGTTTTCAGTTTTTAGGTAAAGGGGTATTTTTAGGGTTCAGGGTCAGTTTTCAGTTCATGGGTACAGGGGTATTTTTAGGGTTCAGGGTCAGTTTTCAGTTCATGGGTAAAGGGGTATTTTTAGGGTTCAGGGTCAGTTTTCAGTTTTTGGGTAAAGGGGTATTTTTAGGGTTTAGGGTCAGTTTTGGGTTTTTGGGGTACAGGGATATTTTTAGGGTTCAGGGTCAGTTTTGGGTTTTTGGGTAAAGGGGTATTTTTAGGGTTCAGGGTCAGTTTTGGGTTTTTGGGGTACAGTCGTACAGGGTAAAAATAAAATAAATTTAAATTAAATCAATTAAATGAAATAAAAAAATATAAAATTACATTAAATTATTAAGTTTTTAATTTATTTTAAATGTATATGTATTAGTTTTAATTTTTTAATTATGTTTTAATATTTTTATTTAATATTTGTAACATTATACGTATTTTATAATTATTTTTACATTATTATTAATACATTTAAAAAAACAATATTTTTAATTTCGATATTTTTGTACTACGATATTATTTTTTCGATATTTTTGTACTTACCTTGTTAGGGATAGGATTCCTATATTTTTGACTTCGATATTTTTGTTCCGATATTTTTGTATTTCGATATTTTTGATTTCGATATTTTGTCAGACATTCAGTATAAGTACCAGTACCATTGGAAAGGGGAGATTCTCCCCTTTCCAAAAATACCTCTCCCATCTTTTTCGGTGCTCAAGGGGCTGGGATAGCCCCACAAGCATGAAATTGAAAAACTGAAACTAAGGGGTCTATTAGGATGTCGGGCAGATCGCCACCACCCGCATAGCGGTGGCGATCCGCCCGATATTTCCCTCTGCTCGCATACCATTTCCTCCCGCCATATTACGATGGCGGGGGTCCGTGGTGGATGGAAAGACTGTCCACCGCGTTTTCACCTGTCGACTCGTCGACCGGGCAAAAAACATCTCCAATAGGGTGGCGGTGTCTGCAAGACACCGCCATCCACATTAGAATTCAGGCAGAGATCAGCCTTTCCATGGCGGTATTGCTGCCATGGAAAGGCATGCAGTCTTTGAGTTTGGGGGGTGGGTGGTGCACATAGGGGGTAGCATTTGCATGCACAATGTGGCAGGCACCTCGCGGTCCTGCCATGTTTTGCATGCAAATGTACAAGGTGCATCCATAGCATTGTGGAGGGCAGTGCTGTGAGCACCTCCCACCACAATGCTGGGAAAAGGGAATGCCACCGTCACGGGGGCATCCTAATTGCCGGTGTGGGACTGCTGTACCACTAGCAGCCGGTCCCAGCACTTTCCACCCACCATCTTAATAGGCCTCTAAGTTTCAGTTTCGATTTTGTTGCGATGACGATTGCGCGCCATGCACGCGATCGTCACTGCAATGAAATCCAAAAATAGGTTCTGGGGAAGTTAAGGAAGCTCTTCCCCACCTCCCCAGGCAAAATAAAAGGGAAATCCCTCTGCTGTCTGGAGCAGAGCGATTTCCTGAGCATGTGCTCATGATGGAATGGTTCCGTCATGAGCACACTAGAACTTGTGCTCATGATGGAACCATTCCATCATGAGCATGGAAGGGGTTAATAGTCATTATACTTTATCATACGGAGCAAGCCATCCAACTGTGTAGTCTCCCTATAGTAAAATATAATGAAAAGTAAAAAAAAGTTTATTTAACCTGATTAAAATAGTAAAAATATCTCTTCCAGTGCCATGGGGGAAGAGGACAATGCTCCCCCAGATGGTAAGTAGTCTATGTATTGAGTTTTAAATATAGATATGCAAACATATCGAGTTTAATATATTGATTGTATTAAATATCGATGTTCTGTATATCAGTTTTAAAAATATCGTTTTTAAGTATTGTCAAAAGTATTGAAGTTTATTATATCGATTGTAAAAATACTGTTATGTAAAAATACGTTAAAGTATTATATTTGTGTTTTTTTACAGTTTGTTTGTAGTAGTATATTATTTAAATAAAGTAAAAAAAATTTCATTATAGTTTTTAGGAGCAGGATGTTGGGTTTATGGGGGATAAGGGTGGGGAGTATATTAAAATAATGTTTAAAATAAAATATACATTTTTAAAAATATATTTTTAATTTAATATTAACAAATCTAATTTAGAAAGAAATTTGTAGTAGGGGGATGTTGGGTTTATAGGAGATAAGGGTGGGGAGTGTATGAAAAAAATGTTCAAAGATATAATATAAATTGATAAAATATACATTTTAATTAGAAATTTAAATTTCTAATTCAGAAATATATTTTTAGGAGTCGGTTGTTGGGTTAGTATGGGATAAGCGTGGGGAGTGTTTTAGAATAACGTTGAAAAATATAATATGAATTCAAAAATTTTAATTTGAAATTTGAAATTTAAATTTAGAATGTATACATATTTTTTTCGGAGCGTGATCTTGCATTTATAGGGGACACGTGTGGGGAATGTTTTAAAATAATGTTGAAAAATATTATATAAATTGGAAAATAATAAAATTTAATTTGAAATGTTATATTTAGAATGTATTAATATTTTTTTTTAGGAATGGATGTTGGTTTTGTAGGGATAAGGGTGGGGAGTATTTTAAAATAATGTTGAAAAATATATTATAAATTGAAAATTAAAATTTTAAATTTAAATTTAGAATTTATACATATTTTTTTAGGAGCAGGATGTTGCGTTTATAGGGGATAAGAGTGGGGAGTGTTTAAAAATATTGTTGCAAAATATTATGTAAATTGAAAAATATTAAAATGTTATTCAAAACACCCTTTACAACACACCCACCAAAAATTCAAAATAAGCCCCACCCCCAAATTGAATATTAAAAAGGGCCCACAAACACAAACCATGATCCTTTGCAACAGACACAATTAGCAAGACAATTAGCAAGACACACTGACAACACACCACCAACTGCACACATCCACCTTCACACATACCCCAATCACATTCTGACCCACACCCGCTTCACATTCAGACCCACACATCCACTTCCATACACACCGGCACCCCACACCATGTCCGCACAGAAGAATCCAAAGTTCACAAAGGAGAAGATGGAGATCCTTGTAGATGAAGTCATCAGAGTCGAGACACAGCTGTTTGGCGCATTGGTCAGATGGACCAGCATAGCTCAGAAAACACAGCTGTGGGACAGGATAGTCAATAGGGTGAATGCTGTTGCACCCATCAGATGAACAAGGAAGGAGTGCCAGGCCAGGTGGAACAAGGAGGAGTACCAACAGAGCCAGCACACTGGAGGTGGTGGTCCCCACAGACCAGTACAGTACCAGCCATGGGAAGAGAAGGTGATGGCCCTGCTACCACCGGTGGGAGTACATGGAATTGAAGGAGTCGTAGAGCCTGGTGAGTACACACACAACTTATGTAACTTGGTTGTAATGGCATCAACACCCCAAGTACAAACAAGCATTTGCAATCCAATAGGTCTCGCATTAGGAAAGTGTGAGCTATTGGTATTGTAAATTACATTTTTTTTAATAGGTGTTGGCTTTGAAAATATATAAATGATTAGCATTGTTTTTCACAAAGCCAATAGCTTACACTTTCCTAATGCGAGTCCTATTGGCTACGGCAATGCTTGTTGGTAGCAAGCAAGGACAGTGCTGTTGTGGTGCTGAGTGATGCTATTGTGGTGCTGAGTGATGATGTGGTTGGGCTGAGTGATGTGGTGGTGTATTAGAGTGATGTGGTGGTGTCCCAGAGGGATGTGGTGGTGTCCCAGAGTGATGTGGTGGTGTCCCAGAGGGATGTGGTGGTGTCCCAGAGTGATGTGGTGGTGTCCCAGAGTGATGTGGTAGTGCCTGTGAGTGATGTGGTGGTGTCCCTGAGTGATGTGGTGGTGTCCCTGAGTGATGTGGTGGTGTCCCTGAGTGATGTGGTGGTGTTGTGTGGCATTCAGCAGTGTGAGGTGTGCAGCAGTGTGCAGCATGCAGCAGTGTGAGGCATGCAGCAGTGTGAGGCATGCAGCAGTGTGTGGCGTGCAGTAGTGTGAGGCGTGCAGCAGTGTGATGCGTGGGGGAAACAATGTACTGAGAAAGAGTGGGGGGAGTACAAGCTGATGAAAGAGTGGGAGAGGGGATACTCGAGCCAACAAAAGAGTGGGGAGAAAAAAGCTCTAGCAGACAAAAGAGTAGGGAAAGAAATGCACGATCCAACAAAAAAAGTATGAGTCACAGAAGAAAGTAATATGTGAGTCAGAGAAAGACAGGAAATAAGTAACGAGCCATGTAGAAAAAAAAAGCTCTCGGCATTGCTGCGGTAGGTGCGGGGGAGTGCATTCCTTTCAAGTCTGTTGCGGGGGCGGGGGAGCGGCAGCCTTTGAAGTCCGATGCCGAGGCACAGACAAATGGTGGTGTGTGATGTGGCTGGCGGTTATGTGCACGCGCATAGCTCACATGAACTGTACACGATCCGCAGCTAGGTAGACTCTTATTTTCTGCTTACTATAATTTCGCCTATTTATCCCTGTGGGATAGAATAGGCGAGCCATAAAAATGCCCGCACCAACCCCCGAGCACCCACCGCCAACAACTACATCCAAAAACAATGCTAATGCCTCTAACATGTATATGCTCCTTCGAGAAACAGGCCATGCTATGTCCCATGCTACAGGAAGTACAGACCCAAAAATGGACGTCCGGTATGCTGGGAGGGTGGGTGTCACAAAATGCATTGTGGGACTCCAAATCAGACCCAATTTCATGGGCGTCCGCAGGGGGGGGCAAGGGGGGCTCTTGCCCACCCCTGGATTGCCAGTGCGTCTGGTGTGGGCCCAGTCAGGGCCGGACCTAGTCCATCATGCTTTTGAAATGGTGACATTGTTCCAGGTGGCAGCCCCCTCCATTGGGTCGGAAGGGTGCAAGGGGGAGGAGGAGAAGGGTGCAAGGGGAGGGTGAGGAGGGTGCAAGGGGGAGGTGGAGCAGGGTACAAGGGGGAGGGTGAGAAGGGTGCAAGGGGGAGGGTGAGAAGGGGGAGGGTGAGAAGGGTGCAACACGGAGGGAAGAAGTGTGCAAGGCAGAGGGGAGAAGGGTGCAATGGGGAGGGGGAGAAGGGTACAAGGGGGAGGTGAAGCAGGGTACAAGGGGGAGGGTTAGAAGGGTGCAAGGGGGAGGGTGAGAAGGGTGATCACTGGTTAGAGGCGGCAGACCCGAGAGCAGAGAACAGCCTGGGACCAGGGTTCGATTCCCGACGCGGCAGGGTCTTGGACCAGGATCAGCAGACTTGATAATTCTCGCCTCGGTGCCTACTCTAATCAGGGATCACACTCGGCAACTCTGGGCATTAAGCTTGCCTCATCTCCACAATGGCCCCTCACAAACGCCGGGGATGCCTGGTTTCACCTTGGAGACTCCCAGGAGGGACTATCTCACAGGGAAAGCCAGGACGGGTTCCCCAGCGGTCTATAGCGCTACGAGGCCTGCGGTGCGGGTAGCAGTGCGCTTTACAAGACACTCAATTTACAATTTTACAATTTGAAAGGCAGAGTGGAGAAGTGTGTAAGGCAGAGGGCAGAAGGGTGCAAGGGGGAGAGTGAGAAGGGTACAAGGTGGAGGGGAGAAGTGTGCAAGGCAGAGGGGAGAAGGGAGCAAGGGGGAGGGTGTGAAGGGTACAAGGCAGAGGGAAGAAAGGTGTATGGGTGAGGGTGAGAAGGGTGCAAGGAGGAGGGCGAGAAGTGTGCAAGGCAGGGGGGAGAAGGGTGCAAGGGGGATGGTAATGAAGTTAAACATTTGCACACCCCTATAAACATATCTGTGGATGCCCATGTCCAATTTACCTCATCCCATATGGGCCAGATACACATCCATGCACCATGCTCAATGCACAGGGAGTGGGAAAGTACTGACAAGATAGCTGACATTGGGCCCTTGAGTAGGCAGCACAAGGCCCTCCTGTGACCAGTGCAAACACAAACACTAGTACAACAAGGTCAGATATCTTGGACAGGAACTCACAACCACTGCCAGGGCAGTGTGTTCCATGGGGGGACAGCCACACCACAAGGGAGGCACAGTTCCAAATGAGAATCCAACTACCAACAAGGCCTTTCACACACACCCCTTACACAAACATAGCCTCCTGGGACAGGCAATGGAGTGCCCCACTGTCACAATGGCCATGTAACACAACAAAAGCAATACAGATCTTCTGAAGCATCCAAGCAAAAAATGCACGGTGCAGATTTACAAGCCCCTTGCGCTTCTTTCACGCCGCCCTAGCGTCACCTTTGTGACGCAGCGGCCGCACAAATGTGGCACCATGGTGCTAGGTATTTACAAGATGACGCATCTGGGAGATGTGTCATGTTCTAAAGCCCTGCGCCAGAAGTAGGTTTTCTGGCGCAGGGGATGGGGGGGTTGGCGTTCTGGCACAGCAATGCCTCCCAAAAGTGGCAGAGATTTCCCTCAGTCACTTTTAAGCACATGCTGCGTCAATACCCTCCGCATGCTTAAAGCAGGTGTAAGGATTGACGCCGCATTGTGGGGATAGGGCCCCACAGAGCATTGCTAGAGCTGTGTTGCACTGGTGACGCAACTCCAGCAATGCGCCACTTCTACGGCACATATGTGTGACGCAGCTGTGACGTATTTTCCCCCATGGTGCTCCGCATTTTAAATGTGTGGCAGCCATGCCAGGTGAATGCCTGCTGATATGCAGGGCTGTGCCAGTGATTGTAAATATGCCCCATATGTCAAAGACTCCTGAGCACCGATCAAATTGACCCCACAACATACCCATCCACAAGTGAACATTGAGGACAATCCAAAGCATAAACAACTACCAGGTGGAATAGTGCCAATTACAATGTGTATGAAAAATGGGTGTTGCATTAAATGACATTAACATTGTCTGTCTCTCACACCCACAGGGCAGCATGTGTAATCTCCCCCCAACAATGGGGGAGATGAATCACAGTCCCAGGCTACGCAGGACCCTGTTGCCACCAACAGCGACGCCTCTCACCACTCCACGGATGACCCCAACCAACCTGGCACCTCTGGTGCCCAAACCCGTACAGCAGCTTGATCAGGAACCTCTGTGCCAACCACCACCACCATTCCTGCCACATCCCAGCAGACATCTCAGAGCCCTGCCCACAGTCAACAACTGAGCCAGTCTGACAATGAGGGACAAGGTTTGCCGGCCACCCAGGAGGTGGCAGACAACACCACCACTGCCATCCCTCTGGGGTCCCATCGACCCGATGTGCCCACAAGGGCAGGCCAGGCTTGTGTGGGCAGGGGTGGTGGGAGTGGCACCAGGCGGAGACGAGAACCTGACCAGCCAGCTGGAGGGCCCGGTATGTCTCAACTATGCAACATCATGGAGGCATACCGTCGTGACACCAGGGAGATCAGCCAGGTAGTGGGGACCCTCACAGAGATGAAAAACCTGAAGGCCGAGCAACACGCCAGTCAACAACAACACCAAGGGCAGATGGAGGCAAGACTGGCAGAGCTCCTGGCGGTGCAAAGGGACATAAGCCATTCACTCCGTCAGATCGCTGACAACATGGAGCACCCTCCCTGTGTCACCAGGCAAGAGACTTCGAGGCGAGGACTGCCACCAGGCACAGGGAGGGAGAAGGAGGAAGAATCATCCGACAGAGCATCCCAAGCATCGTCAAGGCCAGCATATGAGGGTCCCCAAAGGAAGGTGGGTCGTCCACCGAAAAGACAGTGAGAGGCAGCGGGCCATGCGCATCTCCCAGGTCACCTGGTCTGACACCTTCACTTTGTGGGCAACAGCATCACCTCATTGACTGTCCTACTCACCCACATGGACTTGCTGGTTGCAGTCTGAACAATGTTGCCAAGCACTGTGGTCTAGACTCTGTTGACTCAAACTGCAAGGCTTAGGCTTCACATCTCCCTCTGTGAACTTTGGATTCCCAGCATTTTTGTACAGCACTTATCACTCACCCACGTTTCACTCACAAGACAGATAAATAAACAAAACAATCACAAGTAAAATTGGTGTTGCAGTCATTTAGCATGAGTCAACAACATACGTGTGGAGATATGTCAAAGTATGCCAGAATGTGGAACAAACTCAAGCCACCCAAACACTGGGATATGAGTCTGGTCGAGGACACACATAGGTCACAATGTATCATCAAATACATACATGGAGCGCAATACTTACCCGGTATGGTTTCAAGCTGCTGAGGGAGGTGGGCTTGCCATACTGCTCGGACAGACAGTTTTGGAAGAGTTTTATGAAGGCGTAGAGGTCATGGGTCTTGTGGAGGTGCCCAGGGAGGGAGTACCAGGTCTGTTTGGTGAGGTGGGAGAACTATCTCCTGCATGAATTTGTACTGTGGATGTGATGAATGGTTCCCAGGGCAAGGTTGGCTGGACGGAGTTGTGGCAATGGGCTGTTGGATGGGAGACGTCCATGTTCTTCTTTGGGGATAGGGTTGAGGAGAACCTCTGAGTGTGGCTGAGGAGTCTGAAGGTGATCCTGCAGTTGACAGTGAGCCAATTGTAGGTATCTCAGATGGACGGTCATGTGGCTTTGGCAGGGAATGTTGAGGATGAGGTGTGCAGATGCACCCTGGATGTGCACAAGTTCTCCTGGAGTCTGGCTGTTCTTACTGCATAGAGGGCGTTGCCGTAGTTGAGTTGGGGGATGTCCTGTGGATAATAGTGCTGTCTGCCTCTGTGTGGCAAGGCTGTCGTGTATGTCCATGGCCTTGCAAGGGTGGGATGTCTTTTGGATGGTGAGCTGGGGTTAGATAGTTCACACACGATGCTGATGAGCTCCTTGATGTTGTGTGTGTTGGTGCCTATGTCCTACCTGAAGGATGCCCTCTTGTCCGTGCTGATGATATGGTGATGTCTGTGTGTGGCGGGTTTCAGGGCTGAAAGGTAACTGATGATTGTTTGTTTGCCAAGGTTTGCACGAGAGTCCCGCTAGACCTGTATGAGTCCAGTAGGTCTGCCTTGTCCCAGGTGGCTTAACTGTTGTTGTACTTCATACCAATGTGGCAAGAGTGTTGGATCAGTCGCTGATCCATTGTGTGAGGTTGCAGGGTGTGGCAGTGGCGTTGGGTGGAGTGTCCTGGGTGAGGGTGCCACACAGCTCATCTGGGGTGACTTAGGTCAAGCATCTCTGGGGGATCTGTAGCGGAGTGTGGGGCAGTGTGTTGCTTGTTGGAGAACTGGATGCCAATGTTGATGTACCAATGAAGGATGGTGGTGTGGTTGTCCTCTAGCCAGAAGTTGCTGTCCCCCTGCCACATGTAATCTGTGTAGGTGAGGGCCTGCATGCTGATGCAGTTGTTGATGGCTTAGCGGAATTGTGGGTATAGGCCTGGAGATCTGTAGATGAGTGTTAGACTGAGGGGGGTCAGGGGGTTGGTGTGAAACCTGACATGCAGGTGCTTCACAATGCTGAGTGTGTCCTTCTTGTTGTATGTGACTCTGAGGGTGTACTTCTGAATGAATTGCAAATCATCCTCCTGAATTGTTGGTGTGGTCATTGCGGGTGATCTTGTATCAGTCTGTGATGGCAATGTTGAAGTTGTGTGCTAAGGATGCATTCAACCGGGTTACTGTAATGAAGGCGATGTGTGGGGCTGTTGTATTGAGGAGGTAACAGAGTCTAATGGCGTACTGGTGGATGGAGCTGGTGTGGAATGGGAGGCACATGACCTGGATTGTACGGACATGGTCTGTGTGGCGGGGCGGCGTGGTGTAGGCAGTACTGTTGCACACATAGCATGTGAAGCAGTTGTGTGTGCGCTTAGGGTTTGCCTGATAGCAGGTGGCTGATTTTCTGGTGTTCATTGTTTGGAGTGTGGCTGGAGCATGAGTCTGTTGTGTTACGTGGGTCATGCAAGGACCAGAGGGTCTTGCACTGTGCACGTTGCAGGTGCTGACGGACGCTGGCGGTCCTGCCTTTGGCACGGAGGTGACGCTACAGTGGCACAGACAAGCTGCTGCCTGCATTAAGAATGGGTGGAGGGAGGAGCATCTGGGAGGCATGTGGGTTGCAGAATCAGGGCACTCAGTGGTGTGGTGCCGCAGTGGAGGTAGCAGCAGGAATGAGTGAACACCTGATGGCAGAAGGGGTGAGACACCAGGCAAAAAGTAGCACACAAAGACAAGGAGGTTAGAAAGGCACCGTGAAATAGGTGTATGGAAAGGAAGGAGTGTCTGGTTACTCATGGGTCACTCAAAGAAAATGGATGAAAAATCGGCAAAAAAGATGGACACAGGATCAGGCACCAAAAGGCCAAGCTGCGCCCAGGACACACAGCATCAGCAGGTGTTATCTGCCGGTTGTGGGTAGCAACCTGCACAAATACATACACAACCAAGTACTTCATGCACAATAGGGATCATTAGCTATGAAGAACTGCATGCATGTTGGCAAAATACACATACTCCCATTTGCACAATCTTTGTCAATTATTCCATAGATGATGCATGCAAAGTGGCAAGAGATCTGCGGTGACAGTGATGAGGCACATTGTACTGTGTTTAACACATTTACTACACTAACGGATCAAGTATGTGTTGAGGCCATGCTGTATGAGCCAATCTCTATGTCCAGTGCCATTGCTCTGAATTATTTAACAGTCATGTAATGAGTTTACCTGTACTGCTGGTGAAACAATGTGCACCGGACTGACTGTGACTGTCTGGGCCTTGAATCCTCAGAAATGTGTGATACTCAAAGTGGTCCATCTCTAGATAGCCCCTTGGTGTGAGTAGAAATAACAGACTCAAAAGGGTGATCAGGCGAGGGAAGTAAAGGAAGGGAACAGCAGGGAAGGAGATCTGAAACAAATGTAAACAAGCATAAGTATTCAACACGTCTTGTCACTGAATCACAGAATACCTCAGGACCTACACTAGGAAAACAACAGCCATTGTATCCTAGTTGGGATCACAGTAATGAAAGTGCTACTAGATCTGAGGATCAAACAAGGACATAACTACACACTTACTAAGAGAGATATTCCATATGTTTACAAGTATTTATCCAGCAGTAATCAACATACCCAAAAAAGTCTTAACAGCCACATAACTGGGAAATTTGAGCTTACTTTTGGACGAGCTCTACAAGCCCCTGCTTTGAAAACAGAGATGAACAATGCACATGAATTAATAGTACATTGCAAGGTGATGAAACATCATAACACACCAAAGATATTGTACGAGTTGCAAAAGAAATGGCCAATATTATGATCCTTTTCCAAGGATTTTGCAAGTAGCACAGGGATCACAGAAGACACATAAAAGGTAGCAGAGGATTGCAGCAATATGAAGGGGGTATGGCACTCTGCTTAAAGGTAAGCACATCAGAACACACATCAAAGTCACTTTGCACACAGTCAGCTGGACACACACATTACAACACATACCACTCAATGCTACAAGCTTGCTTACTTATTCCCAGTGACTCACAATTATGAGAAGAAGTTGCGTATGAGCTGACTCCGGATATCATCCTCCTCCTCATCATCACTTGCAACGTGACCAAGCCCTTGATCCTCAACGGGTGGATGTTCCTGCTCCTCAGGATCCAGGATGAGGGGCACTGCCTTCTAAACTGCCATGTTGTGCAGCATGCAGCACACAATGAAGATTTTACAGACCTTGTCCGGTGCATAAGGGAGGGATCTGTCGGTCTTATCAAGGCATTGGAATCGGCTCTTCAGGAAGTCAAACGTCCTCTCAATCACTCACCTGGTCTGCCCGTGTGCATTATTGTACCGCTGATCTGCAGCTGTTCTTGGGTTGCAGAGAGGTGTCATTAGTCATGGCATATTGGGATATCCCGAGTCCGCTACATAAATACATCATGTAAATAAGTGGGTCAGGAGATGCCGTCAGAGCAAAAGATACTGAAACACACAAGACAAACAGAGTTAACCCACCAGCAAGACATGCCCGCTCATTGCGCAGCTGCAGCATCATTTGTGGCATCATGCTACATCTCATGATGAATGCATTGTGTGCTGATCCTAGAAAACGTGCACAAACGTGGGAAATCAGCATGTTAGCAAGACACACCACAAAGGTATTTATTGAATGATAATGTTTACGGTTGCGGTATGCTTGCTCCTGTGCCTGTGGAGGCACCAAAGCCACATGTGTCCCATCAATGGACCCAATGACATGTGGCATCCCTCTCAGTGCATAGAAATCACCCTTGACATCTCTCAACTCTTTAGGAGTCGGACATTTGATGAATTCATCAATGTGCTCCTACATGGCTGCCAAAACATCTCGCAGGACACGGCTGAACATCGTCTGTGACATTCACCCTACATCAGCTATGGTTAATTGAAACGTACGGGTAGCAAAAAAATGGAGGGCTGCCATCTCCTTTATCTTGGGGGTTAGCACAGTAGGATACCTGTGTTGGGGTTGGAGATGTGGTGCCAGCTTGTTTGTCAACTCCTGAATCAATTGTAGAGTGAATCTGTAACGTCCGATGCAGGCACGTTCCCTCATGGTAGACAAGTCTGGGAATGGCCTTGGTAGAGGCTGTGCCCTGCAGGACATATATGGGAAAAATGTAGATTAACAGTCAGCCAACATCAATGCAATGTACATAGCACATGCAAAACGGCTACTAGACATCAGGTCACTATGGAGTCTGGCGTGTGCAATACATCCAGGACACATATGCCAGCTTGCTGGCACTTCTACGAAAAGCCAGATACACCTGTTGATTGACAAATCAACATGACATGCCCTGAAATGAGCTGCTGGACAGGTCTGAGTGAACAGCCTGAGATATCACTGGAGTGACACATATCACAATACCTGCAGTGAAAGGTTGTCATCACATCCAGACAGCTGACTGCAAGGAACATGCACAGGTCATATGGAATGTCAAATGTACATATCAAACACATTGGGATTAAGGTGTACACGTGACAACAAAACAACACAGCCATTCTCACAACGCAGACATGTATGCCTGGGGAAATATGATGTCTGATGCCATCAGGCCCAACAGCCGTGGGAATACACATGTGGCATGGTGTGCGTAGATGTGAAACCATTGCCATCTCAACACATACCCATGTAATATGCCCCAACAGCAGATGTAGTTTACGGAACACAAACAGCAATCTCAATGTTACACATGACACATACCTGACATAGTCACATAGGGTCATGCTGAGCGTGACATGTCAGTTGACAAAGTGCCCAAGTCCCTGGCATCAGGAGACAGGTGCCAGTAGTGATGACTGTGCCATCCCAGTGTTGCTGTGCATGACAAAATAGGACAAATGATACACATGTGACAAGTGTCAAAGTGATGTGTGCCACATACTACCCCATCACACACGACGTGTCCACAGGTAATCACACATTGATTGTGCAACAAGATTTGATGCCCTGTGCTATGTCACTGGCTGCCACACCTAGGGCCTGCACATGAAAGTATGCAATGACAAGTACTTGATAGACATTCTTGTGCCAACCGTACCCCTGCATTGGCATCAGCGTGTGAGACGCACTGTGCGAAACGCACCGTATCCCTGCATTGGCATCAACGTGTGAAACGCACCGTGTGAAATGCACTGTACCCCTGCATTGGCATCAGTGTGTGAGACGCACCGTGGGAAACGCACCGTACCCCTGCATGTGAAACGCACCGTACCCCTGCATTGGCATCAGCGTGTGAAACGCACCCTGGGAAACGCACTGTACCCCTACATTCTGGCAGTCTGTGCGCATCATATCACTATTTTAATTGTGCCATACGCGAGCGCACTGTACCCCTACATTCCGGCCGTGTGTGCGCATCGTATCCCTCTTGTAATCATGCCATACGCGAGCGCACCGTACCCCTACATTCCAGGTGTGTGTGCGCATCGTATCACTATTGTAATCATGCCATACGTGAATGCACCATACCCCTACATTCTGGCTGTGTGTACACATCGTATCACTATTGCAGTCGGGCCATACGCGAGCGCAGCATACCCCTACATTCTGAGCGTGTGTGCGCATCTTATCACTATTGCAACTTGCCATACGCGAACACATGAAACGCATCGTACACACGTGTGGATCTCAAATTTACTTAGGGGACAAATAGTGGATGAGTAGTTGGCCCTGAATGCATCCTGGGTGTCATGGATACTGAGATTTGAGTGTGTGCTACAGGTGCCCTGCAAAGGTCAGTTGGCCCAAAAAATTCAATGTTGCAAAATGATTGTCGAGCTGAAGCTCAAATTTTGAACGATGCGAATGTGTGTCAGAGCCCTATGTTTAAAGGGATTAGAGGAAACATACGATGCAAACGAATCTGACTTATCACTCTGTACTGCTCGAACTGAAAGCCCCTCAGCAGCACTGATTTAAGGCAGCATGTAGCCCTGAGAGGGCACTTGCCTGCACAACATTGGAGTGGACCACACTGCTGCTGTCTCTGCATCCTCTGGCATTTCATGGCTTGTACTATGGAGAGGGCCCCAGCCTTCACTGATGAGGAAAACCAGGCCCTGCTGGACAGCCTCCTACCACAGTACAGCAAGCTGTATGGGAGACCAGGGGAGCAGGTGAGTGCTGACTCCACAACCTTTGACTGTGCACCTGTTGTGTGAGTGTCACAACAGGCAGTGTGTATTAGTGGAAAAGACATGCAATGTGGTTTGGAGTGAGTCCCATGGGGCATACATGTTGATGTCTCTCATGCAGAGCATGATGTAGTTCATGTGTGTTCACTCCTCTCTAGCATTGTGCCTACTGTGACATTCACTGCATAGTGAATCACACATTCAGCCGTGCCAGACCTTGGTGGCTTTATTTCTAAATGTCCTGAGGTGGAATAGTGGTCATCCCGGAGTGACAGCTGACTGTACTCACAGATGTTTATGACTTGAGGGGACCTGTGGTGAGATTGTCCAAAGGATGTGTACACCCTCATGGACATTTCTGTGTGTGAATGTGCCTTGTCATGTGGGTGAGTGTGTATGTGATGTGTTGCACCACTACTGGATGGCATATGCCGCAGCTCTCCCCATCTGATGTGACTTGTAAGCAGTGCTCTGTGCCTGACTTGCAAAGCTAGCACAACACCTGCGACACCCCAGTGGCAAGTGGCACATGTGCAAAGTGAGGGTTGTATCCGCTGTTGTCAGTGACAGGCGAGTGCTCTGTGCCAGGGTGTGTCTGTCTGGTCTGCTGAGGGCTCTACAGTGAAGTGGGATATGTGACTGCTTGGCAAGTGCTGTACCACATCCTGCAGTTGCATGTGTTGCCCAGTGTGTGCCATCATCAGTGAGTGTGTTGCACCTGCCACCCCATCTGTTGGCTTTCAATGCCATGTAGTGCATTGGGGCTTTCACATAGGCCAAATTCACATGGACAATGATCTCCTGTCAGCATCCTATGCCCTGTTCACATTATCAAAGATGTGCAAGTGTGTGTCTTTGGGACATGGAGCAGGTGTACTGATGTTGTTTCACTGTGTCTTCCTGACAGGTAACAGCCCAGGAGAAGGGGGAAATCTGGCAGGACATCGTCAGGGCCATCAGATCTGCGGAGGACGCTCGCCGGTGCCTGCGGAATGTGCAGAAGAGGTGGCAGGACATCCGCTGCTGGATCTGGCGTATCGCCCGGTCCAGCTGGAGCAGTCACCTCCACCCCGGCATGGTGGACAACGTTGCCTGACCCCCCACATGCTACGTGTCTTGGCGGTGGTGTTTCCAGACCTCCATGGGCAGTTGGAGGAGAGACAGCAGCAAGGAGGGGGTAGGTACGTGGCTGTTTGTTGTGTTGTGTGTCACCTGCTTTTTGAAGTGCTTTGAAGCCTGGCTACACTCCCACAATTGTGGTGTCAGTTCAGACAGGTTATATGTGCAGTGCCTCGTCAGCTCCCCATAGTCACCTGGTGCTCAATTTCATCCCTTTCCCTCCTTAACATGTGTCCCCTGGTCTGTGTGTAATCACATTGCACATGTTCATCTAGGATGCAAGAAAATCAGACTGCACATTGATTTCCGCATCATGTGTAGGGTGGTCTGTGACGTGTTGGGACCTTGCCTGTGCCATGACCTGTGCACTGTGTTAGGGCTCCATATTTGTTGGCACTGATGATGACTCTCAACATAGGAGTGTAAGGTTTCAACTGCACACCCTTGCAGCATGCATGACGTATGTAGTGTCCTCAGACATGATGTACATCAGTGGGAGATATGCATGGTGCCATGACGGTTGCTCATGGTACAGTCTGCTCATCCCAGACCCACAGATCAGTGTGCCCACTACAGTCCCCTGAGACACCCTGGCCTCCTAATCATGTGTGTCATCCAACACTGTGCCCATTCTATGTGGGTTCAGCATGGGTCTGCCTCTGTGGCATTGGTCCCTGGCATAGTTTTTATTTTTCCTGTGTCTGCTACATGTGTCCACTAGACAGGGATACAACATTTGGCTTGTGAGTACTCACACTGGGCAGTGCCTGTGTGCCTATTCACAACAATCTGTTGATGGTTGTTTGTCACAAATATGTTTTGCCAGCCCCACAAGTTGATGTTGGTTTACTTTTGGAATTGTTGCTGCACAGTTTTTGTTCTTGAGCTGTATCAATCACATTGATTGAGGTATGGGAGTGTTGTGCGGGAAACGTCTACATGGGCCTGCCTGATTTAGCCTTGCCAGGTCTGACCTGTGGGTGAGAATTGGCTGAAGAGTGATTCACCATGCACTGCCCCTGTGATGGTTGCCAGTGATTTCAGTTAGGGCTTGGCAACCTATGTCATTTTGTTCCAGACATGATTCAGGCTCATACATTTTTGCCACATGTATGTAGTTCAGATGCAACGCTGTTTTGTGTTTGTGTTCATACATCTGTGTCGACATTTTGCCTGGGGATAAGGGTGTGTCCATAATGCGGCAGTGATTTTCTTCATCAAAATTGCAGGCGCATTAGCTTAAGCATTGTCCTGAGTTGGGACATGTGTGCCACTCCACATGACAGCCAGTATGTTTTATGTGCAAGCAACTGTGTCATCAGGGAATGGATGCCCATGTGAGGACTGACATAATTCAAGTTGTGTCGCATAAATGATTGTACCTTGGAACTCACAACAATTGTTAAGAGTTGATCATGTTTAGAATGTGTTAATATGACAAATTGTGCAAGTGAAACTTATGTGCCTGCATGATAGATGTCTCACAAGGTAGTGAACACAAAATGACGTTTCCACTTTAATGTAAGGCGCTGGCACCTTTTCAAAGAGGCCATTGTTAACAATTAATGGTGTGCCTTGATCTCCATATACATGTTCCCACAGTGGTCTTGGGGTCTTGAAAGTCATTTGTAGTTGATTATACAAACTGAGGAGTATCAAGACATCAAGACCTCCGTTGGACCATGTATATGGACAATCTGCAATGCCATCTGTTTCTAACAGTGTTTTATCTTAAAGGGTGCCAGCTTTTTCAATGAATGTGTAAATGATTTTTAGTGTGCATTTCCTTGTGAGACATCTTTCATGCAGGCACATAAGTGTTCTTTTCACAAAAACGCAAATTACCACATTCAATGCATGTCGATTGTGTAAAGTTTCGTGAGTCCCAAGGTACCAACATTTATTTGAATAAAATGTTTGAGCAATGTACTTACAGGGCTCTAAATGTGGTGACATCTTGGTGAGTGAGGTGGGTTAGTTTGCCCTGAGGAGCACCACTACTGTTTCTTTCATGGTGAACAAGAGGTGGTATCACTTCATTGTATTGATCTGCTCTCCTGTAAACAAACACTAGCTTCTCTGGGTATTTCTCATTCAAGTTGTGGCCTGGTGTGTCCTTTGTATCCTTGTGTCCAAGTAGCATTGTATCTATACCAACTGGGCAGTACAAGGCTCAAATATGTGCAGAGTTATCTGGCTGTTACTCATGATGCATGGCATGATTTGCACTGTGACCTATTGATTTTGTGCCCATGTGTCAGATGTATACAGGTGACTGATGCATTCTCCTTGCCCACAGCATCATCAACCGAAACAGGAGGAGACAGCTGCACGGACCTGGAGGAGGTACCCAGCCACAGTGCCACCAGCGCTGAGGAGTCAGAGGGAGCCAGTGGCATGGAGGGTGAGGGGAGTCAGTCTGCGAACCTGTTGGAAGGCGACACATCCTACCACGCCGATGGATCCGATTCTGACTCCCAGGAGGAGGGGGAATACGCTGCAACACCTGGCAGCATCACTGTGTCTGTCCCCACCTCCTCCAGAACCATCTCCACCCTCCCTGTTGCTCCGGTCCCTTCTGTCCATGCAGCCCCCCATGTCTCCTTCGGCCCTGGCACTGCAGCCCCTGCCTCTGTCTCCCCTGCTGCCCTCAGTGCGGAGTCTGTGGACGTACTCTGCCAGATTCAGGTTGGTCAGACATCAATGCTGAATGTCCCCAATGGCCACACTCGAATCCTGACACAGTTGTTGTCGTTCATGGAGGGCATGTCAGCTACGATGTCTGACCAACGTCGGATTATGCAGTCCATGGACTCATCACGGACGGCAGCAGTTTCCCTCCTGCAGTGGTCTGTCCCCCCCTTCTAACCCATCCACACCTCCCTCTCCTATACCTGTCCAAGGCACACGCAGGAAGACATGATTACGCACACCAATGGACAAAGGCAGCACACCCCCACAAAAGTCGAAGCGCACACCTCCCGGCATGCTCACTCAGGGGACTGCAGGCACACCCACAGGGACTGGGGTTAGACCGCAGACATGCAGCCAGAGTCACAGTCCGCAACCCTCACAGCCCTCTACCTCCACTCCAATTGTGTCCTCGAGTGTAGGGATTGGACTGGTCAAATTGGCTGCAGTGTGCAGCTCTGAGTATGAGTCCACCTTCGGTGCTACACACTGCACTGAGGAGGATACGTCCACCCCTGCACCCACCACACCTACCCTTACCACTCCTGTCCCTGCGGTGGCTAGTCCTGCCCCCGATGATGCCCCCCAATGGTCCACATCACATTGAGTACTCCATGTGCAGGGACGTTGGGGTAGAGGGCCTAGCCAGCGTCCCCCTACAAGGACTAATTTCTGGACTGGCCATTGGCCTTATTTGAGCAGAGACTCATTTTTGTACATCTTTTTTGTTTGTGCTGAATAAAGCCTTTTATTTTACGTTCAACACCATTGCATTTCAGGTACTTGATGTTGGGGATGAGGGACCTGGAGTTGGTGTCATGGTAATGTTTTGGGGTTCTGAAAGATGTTTTTGGTTGATGATCATGAGGTAGACCATGGTATCGGTGTGCAATCACAATGTCTCTGCAATTAATCATTGGTTGTGTGTGTTCAGTTTGTATAGAGACATTGACCCACAGAGTGTTCCTTCCTCTGTGGCACCTGACATCTTCACTGCAGACAGTTGCACAATTGTTGTGCTGACATGTGTGCACATTTCCTTCATTGGTGACGGTTCCCTTCAACAATGGCCATGCCTGCTCACAGAGGTCTACTGCTCATTCGTCTGTGCCATGCTTGCAACTCACTGTACTTGTGTGTATTAAGTATGTACAAATGCCTTCATGGACACATTCACCCTTTTCACCACTATACATGTGTGTAATCACAGCTTACCCCTATGTTGGGAATTGTTATGCAGGGTATTTGGGCACATGACTCACAATTTTGTTTCTTGTATCTGAGGGGTTTCAACCCTATTCTTTCCATGAGAGACTACATCTTGGTGGTCTGACCACCACCTGTACATTCATATTAGTCCTGGGATGTGTGTGACAGTGTGTGTTCCCTTCCGCTCTCTTTGTTTGGTAGGCTGGTACATGACTATACACTATTGTATGCCACTCATATGTCTGGGTACTGCTGGGAGTCATATCCACCAACCCCTCATATGCCTGGGTACTGCTGGGAGTCCTCTGCACCCACCCCTCATATGTCTGGGCACTGCTGAGAGTCATATCCACCCACCACTCATATGTCTGGGCACTGCTGGGAGTCCTCTGCACCCACCCCTCATATGTCTGAGCACTGCTGGGAGTCCTCTGTACCCACCACTCATATGGCTGGGCACTGCTGGGAGTCCTCTGAGCCCACCCCTCATATGTCTGGGTACTGCTGTGAGTCAGATCCACTCACCCCCATACTGTTGCCCACATTGGGTTGATGGCGTGTGTGTGCCTCGTATCACTATTGTGATGGTGCCGAACACAAGGGCGTGAGATGCACCATACCCCAACATTCCTGCCATGTGTGCTCATCGTATCACTATTGTGGTGGTGCCATACGCGAGCGCGTGAAACGCACCATACCCTAACATTCATGGCGTGTGTGCCCATCATATCACTATTGTGATGGTGCCATACGCGTGCACGTGAAATGCACCGTACCCCAACAT
The DNA here is from genome assembly GCF_964263255.1 of Lissotriton vulgaris. Taxonomy (NCBI): domain Eukaryota; kingdom Metazoa; phylum Chordata; class Amphibia; order Caudata; family Salamandridae; genus Lissotriton; species Lissotriton vulgaris. Next base: position 1,372,325,930 of record NC_141691.1, read on the forward strand.
TCATGGCATGTGTGGCTCAATGGTTAGAGTGGCAGACCTTGATGCAGAGCTCTGGCCCTGGACCAGGGTTCGATTCCCACCTCGGCGGGTCTCGGGCTCAAATTCCTCGGACCTGATATTCTCGCCTCAGTGCCTATTCCAATCATGAGTCCTACGCTGCAACTCTTTGCAATAGCTTGCTTAATCTCCACAACGGACCCAACAGCGCTAGGATGCCTGGCTTCACCCTGGGGGTGCCCAGTAGTGGACATTTCACAGGGAAAGCCAGGAAGGGTTCCGCAGCGGTATGAGTAATAGTGCCACGAAACCGCTTGGTAGCAGTGCGCTCTACAAATACTTTACATTTACATTTACAATGGTGCTATACGCGAGCGTGTAAGACGCACTGTACAAGTACACTTCCGTTGTTGCGGTACGTTGTTCTTACAGTATGCGCCGTCATCGGTTTCTGTGCACCAGGTCGTAGGCGTACAGGACTGGGATGACACGGACGATGGGGTTCATGGCGTGTATGTCGCGTACAGGGGATAGGGTTCGGGTCAGACTCTGCTTTTACGGACGTTTTGAGCTCTTGTAGAAAAAGGTTTGTACGGAGTGTCGCAGAGAGAGGAGTTGGCCTAACGGCTAGGGCGCTCGACCTTGGACCTGAGGATCGGGTTTCGAGTCTCGGTAATGACGCCAAAAATCCTGTGATTCTGGGCAAATCACTTAATCTTCCTGTGCCTAACAAAAATGAATGCGTGTCCTCATCTAACGTAATTGGTGCTATGTAAAGCGCTCTGATACCCGATTGCGGTATCTGGTATTGTATTATTGTTGCTTTTCAACTGTTCTGCCTTGCTTGCGCCTTGTTGTGCCCCCGATCCCCCCACTGCATTTTGTACTGTGCCATTTGGTCCTATCTCCCTGCCGCTGCTCCCCCGCGGCCCCACCCCGTTCCCTCGAGCTTCCCTAGACATCGCCACCCCGCTCCCGCCTCCCAGCTGCTCCTCCCTTCCACTAACAAACAAATAGGTAGTCCCGCGAGCGGAAGCGCTGTGACCGTCCTGACCCAGTCAGCTACGGTCGCTCCACAAGCTCCCTGGACCTACTTGCACCTGATTGTGCCCCCGATCTCACCTGGTATCATCTGGAGACCGATATAGCCCTCAGCTCTGCTGCTTGATCTCTGATTGTGCCCCCAATTTTGCCTGTGATCGTATTGCTGTATCTGGTATCTTATTATTGTTGCTTTTCAACTGTTCTGCCTTGCTTGCGCCTGGTTGTGCCCCCGATCCCCCCCACTGCATTTTGTACTGTGCCATTTGGTCCTAGCTCCCTGCCCCTGCTCCCCCGCGGCCCCACCCCCATTCCCTCAAGCTTCCCTGGACATAGCCACTCCGCTCCCGCCTCCCAGCTGCACTCTCCACTTATGGCAGAGTCGCATACGCGCAGTGTTCATGCGCAGCGGGCGCGCCAAAGGTAAGCTCGTCTATGCCCGTCCGCGCCTGGACCGCGCCCAGAGCCATACCCCCTGGCCCCCGCAAAAACCACTCCACCCGCCTAACGTACGACGCTGCGTCCCTCATTGCACTCAACACCGGCCGACTCCCCGACTGCCACCAAGCCGCCCCAGGACGCACCCACAGACCCTTCACCTGCCTAACCTGCAAGTTCGGCTGCATCAGAACCCACACTGCATCCACAAACGCCAAGCATAGCTCCAACAACAACCACCTGAAGTGCATCCTGCTCAACACCAGCTCGGTCCACTGACACGCCATTCAACTATGGAACCTACTCTATACCACAACTCCGGACGTCGCCTTTCTCACGGAAACATGGATGAACGCCTCATCAGTGCCCGACCTCGCCATAGAAATCCCAGACGGATACAAGATCATCCGAAAAGACCGCATCAACAAAACAGGAGGAGGTATCGCCATCGTTCACAAAAACACCATCCGCATCACGACCAGCACTGACGACACCTTCTTAGCCACTGAACACCTCCACTTCCAAATACAAACCAACCCCAAGACCACACTCAGAGGCACCCTCATCTACAGACCCCCAGGACCCCACACACAATTCAGAGAAGACATCGCTGCCTTCGTCAGCCCGCACGCCCTCCCCTCTGAGGACTATATTCGCCTAGGAAACCTCAACTTCCAGCTGGAGAAGAACAACGACAGCAACACCACCACCCTGCTGGACAACCTCACCAATCTCGGACTCAAACAATTGGTGAACACCCCCACCCACTACGCCGGACACACATTCGACCCAATCTTCACCTACAGCAAGAACAGCTCCTTCAATCACGCCACGGGACTCCACTGGACTGACCACAGCTGCGTCCACTTCAGCTTCAGAAAGACCAGGACCCACCACCACCCACAACAAGTTCCCCGAAGATACTGGAACAAAATTACCACCGACCAGCTCACCACATCTCTAAACCAAAACGCTCCCGCCAGATCAACGGACCCAAACCAAGCAGCCATCAATCTCACACAATGGATCACCCACTGCGCTGATGAACTAGCACCCTTGAAAAACCCTCTCAACAAGCCAGGAAGCAAAAAAGCTTCTTGGTTCAAAGACGACCTCAAGAACTCCAAAAAGAACTGCCGCACACTCGAGAAAGCATGGCGAAGAAACCCAACCACAAACAACATGACCGCCATCAAGAACGCCACCCGCAAACACCACCAGCTGATCCGCACCACCAAAAAATCAGCCTTCAAGGAGCGACTAGACAACAACGCCCACAACAGCAAAGAACTCTTCAGCATTGTCAAAGAGCTCATAAACCCCAACGCCGGCAACAACGACATCACTCCCTCTCAAGACCTCTGCGATTCTCTTGCCTCATTCTTCCACAGCAAGATCGCTGACATACCATATCTAGATGGTATAACTTTATCATGGAGGAGGCAGATGGAGACTTTGTCTTGCCAGAGTCAGTATGGGGTTCTGGTGGATCTGAATTTACAAATTCTTTGGAAGTCTTCTTTCGAGCTTCTGTGGAGCATTGTCAAGCCATCATGGCTTCGAAGAAATCACATCTTCACCCTTTATAGGGCGTATTACTCCCCCTCAAGACTTTCTAAATTTGTAGGAGGACAGCCAGTGTCCTGCGCAAAATGTGGCTTGATTGCTGCTTCGGATACTCATATGTTTTTGGATTGCCCGGAACTAACAGTATTTTGGCAGGATATCAGCAAGTGCCTTTCTGAGTCTTTAGGAAGACCTGTCACAATGGATTTGCCCCTGATTATCTTTGGAGTCTTGGAAGGAGTACAACACCTACCCAGATGTTTAGTTTTTTATTCCATTTTGCTCGCAAGAAGAGAGATCTGCAGGAAATGGAAAGACTCCTCACCACCCACCTTTAAGATTGGCAAAACTCTGTACTGCAGACCTCTGTCACAGACATGGCCCGAGCCGGTAATCGCAGAAAAAGGGCATTTTGGCACCTACTAACGTGGCCCCAGTGACGTATTCGGTTTTTTTTTTAATTTTTTTTTTTCTTTTTTTTTTTTCCCCCCGAGTCCAATGATTGATCTCCTTAGGTTCTCTGTTATTTGGCTGCTAAAACTACCCCAAGATTTGCTGCGGGTTGGCAAATTAAAGACTTGGTGCTTCTTTGGATCACGGTGGAAGACTGTGGGATAGTTGGCCTCCATAAGATATGTGTCCCCTCCAGTTTTTTAGCTAAACTGAGTCAGTTTTTCTCCGTTGATTCCTTTTGGCACTTTGTCTATATGGTGGTTATGAGGACAAAAAAAAAAGATCGCTGACATACATAACAGCTTCGGCGAGCTGACCACTCCCCCAACCACAGAACAGAAGCCCCCCACCACCACCCTCCGCGCCTGGACCCCGATCAGCACCGAAGACAACATCCGCACGATGAACTCCATCCACTCCGGATCGCCAACCGACCCATGCCCCCATCACATCTTCAACAAGGCCGACTCCATCATCGCCCCCCAACTCCGGGACATCATTAACTGCTCCTTCAACACCGCCACCTTCCCGGAAAGCTGGAAACATGCCGAACTTAGTGCCCTCCTAAAGAAACCTACAGCGGACCCCACCGAGCTTAAGAACTATCGTCCCATCTCGCTCCTCCCATTCCCCGCCAAAGTCATAGAGAAGACCGTCAACAGTCAGCTCGCCGCCTTCCTTGAATCTAACAATGCCCTAGACCCCTCACAATCCGGTTTCCGAGCCAACCACAGCACCAAGACCGCCCTCATTGCAGCCACAGACAACATCCGGACACTGCTCGACAACGGGGAAACACTGGCCCTCATCCTCCTGGACCTCTCCGCAGCGTTCGACACAGTCTGCCACCCAACCCTGGTACAACGACTCAGGAACGTCGGAATACAAGATAAGGTCTTGGACAGGATCATCTCATTCCTAGCCGGAAGAACCCAGAGAGTCCGCCTCCCCCCTTTCAGATCAGACGCCACCGAAGTCATATGCGGTGTACCACAAGGATCTTCACTCAGCCCCACCCTCTTCAACGTCTACATGAGTCCCCTTGCATCCATCGCACGCCAACACAATCTCAACATCATCTCCTATGCAGACGACACCCAGCTGATCCTCTCCCTCACCAACGACCCAACCACCGCCAAAACCAACCTACACGAAGGGATGAAAGACGTAGCCGAGTGGATGAAGAACAGCCGCCTAAAACTGAACTCAGACAAGACGGAAGTGCTTATCCTAGGATCATCCCCCTCTGCCTGGGACGACTCTTGGTGGCCCTCGGCCCTAGGCAGCGCACCCAAACCAACGGACCATGCTCGCAACTTGGGATTCATCCTAGACTCCTCCCTCTCGATGACCAGACAAGTCAACGCCGTCTCATCATCATGTTTCAACATCCTACGCATGCTCCGAAAGATCTTCCGTTGTATCCCCACCGAAACAAGGAAGATGGTCACCCAAGAGCTTGTCACAAGCCGTCTGGACTACGGAAACACCCTCTATTCCGGAACCACAGCCAAATTACAGAATAGACTTCAACGCATTCAGAATGCTTCTGCCAGACTCCTCCTAGACATACCTCACCACAACCACATATCTGGTCACCTGAGAGACCTGCACTGGCTCCCCGTCAACAAGAGAATCACGTTCCGTCTCCTCACCCATGCACACAAGGCCCTTCACGACCTAGAACCCAGATATCTCAACACTCACCTGACCTTTTACACCCCCACCCGCCAACTACGATCGTCCAACCAAGCCCTCGCCACGATTCCACGCATCCAAAGAGCCACCATGGGAGGAAGATCCTTCTCCTGCTTGGTGGCCAAGACCTGGAACTCTGTCCCCACCAACCTCCGTCTTACACAGAACCACCTCTCCTTCAGAAAACAACTCAAGACCTGGCTGTTCGATCAGTAGCGAACCCCTCTTCCCTTAAGCGCCTTGAGACCCTCTGGGTGAGTAGCGCGCTATACAAATTTATAACTTGACTTATATTTCAGTCGTAGGGTTTTTAGTATGAATCGTATGGAGATCTGCGTTGGATCCAAATCGTAATTCATCGTACGTACGGGGACGTTTCAGGGTACGATTCTACCGAATGGGAATCGGCCCCAATGTGTACATTTGTGTGGGTGGGAATGTTTGTGTTTTTGTTTTCTAGGTTTTATTCATAAAAAGCTGCTGGTGCCGGAACATAATTTTTAATTAAGGAAGTTATTTACACTTTCTTAATCTTTCGGGTTTCATGGAGTGTTTATTTTTTTACACTATTTTCCTGTTTTTTTGATGGCTTCCGGATTGTGGATTTATCGACTGACGATTCATTTTTGGTACTCTTTATGGTTTTTGAATTATCAACAACATGGATTATTTAGAAGATGTGGGATTTTGAATCTACACCAACGGAAACGGTAAGTTTTTGAAATATTTTTAATTGTGGGAGGGAAATAATGTTATATTTTATTGTTGTTGTTTTTTATTTTCTCACATGCTTAATTAATGTGTCTATATATATTATTATTAATAAAAATATATTAGACAAAGTAATTATTTTTATGAGGAAATAAAATTGTTTTTTATGTGTCGCTATAAAATAAATGATAAGTATTATGCATTTACTTTGTTTGCCGTCTTTAGCGTAGGCTTTTGGCTATCATTCCTAAGTATTCTATGCGCCTTGTAGTAGGGTATAGTTAACTTGCTGTTGAAGTTATTGATTCATTTGCTTAGTTTGTTTATATAGTTTAGGTTTCAGTTGTGTTACAGATTGCTCTATTCTGAGTTCCTGATAGCTCTGTTCTTTTTGTAAAAAGATTATTCGTTTTTGTAGTGTTGGTATGCCTCGTCCTGTTGTTGATTGGAAGGCATTATGCCATCCTTCAACAGCATTATTAGTTTTGGCTTCTTGATAAGTGTGGTAAGATAGACATTCTACCAGGGAATTAAAAATTTGAGTTGTCTCCTATGGCCTGATCTATGAAGTCTTCCAACCCAGGTGTATTCGAAGTAGCCCAGGAGGAGACTTACTTTTTGCTCATGTTGTTGGTTATAAGGGAGTTCTAGTAAAAGGTTGTAATGTTCAGCAACATCAGTTACTGGCACTTAGGCTAATGCGATAAGTTTTTTAATCTGATATGCAAATGCAGTGTTTGTTGCATAGTCAACACTTAGGGCCTCATTAGGATGGTGCGCAGACTTTAGTCCTCCTGGCACCCTAGCGCTGCCGGGACCGGTCACCAGCGGTGCAGGGGTCCTTCACTGCCAATTAGGATGCGACCGCCACCTTGGCGGTCGCATTCTGCATCTTCAGAATTACGGCGAGTGCTACTGTAAGCAGCACCCGCCCCAATGCCAAAGAGGCATGCTGTGCATTGCCATGCACAATGTGGCAGGCACCGTGCAATGATTGCCAACCGGCAGAAAAGCGGCAGACGAACTTTCCATATGGCGGGGGTAAATACGGTTGTGATTGTGGGCGGACGGATCGTCACCGCCGACCGGGCGGTGGTGATCAGCCCGCTATCATAATCACCCCCTTAGTGTAGATTTTTGTAGGTGTCCCCCTGGGCATTGATTGAAATGGTAGTAACATGGATTGATGTATGTGGGTATGTTTTGAGTACAGCGTTTATCATAGCTTGTTCAAAATTCTATAATTATTTTCTCAGGAAAATAATAACTTGTCTCTTGTTTAATTTTATTCAGGATTTTTATATATGTTGAATTCTGTTAAAGGGAATGTTACTATTTTGATGTAGGCCATGGATAGTATATAGTTGGAAGAATGGTTTGGTTCAGATTTTGAAAGACCCATTCATCATCAATGTTTGAGCTTGTTGAAGTTTTAATAAATTGTTTGCAGTAGTAGTAGTAGTAGTAGTAGTTTGTTACTCCCTGTTAAAGACATCCCCCATAAAACATATTAACATTTTTCCTTTTTGGGATGCTATAAATTGTGCGCCTTTTGTCATTGTGATGTGGAAAAATCTATAACAAATGCATATAAAATGTATTAAAAAGAATATTATATCTGTTAATGATTACATAAATACATGTTTTCACAATACACTTACAAAGTTTGCCTTTAGATGTTTATAAATTGTGACTTTAATTCTTTCTCAGTTGAATCTTTTTAAGTGGTTGGTTTTCCTGTAAAAAATTTAAAACAGATAATAATATTTGTTTTTGCATGGGGTGGGTTGGGTATTTGGGATGGATTTTGGGTTTGGGTGGCTGTTTTACAGGTTTCTTAAATGCGTTTTGAACAATACTTATATTAAGTCGATGGTTTTAGGATGTTTTCCGTTAATTTATTGTTGTATTTAGATTTATCTGTAGTGGAAATATAAATGGGAAAAAAATATAAATTACTCATGTATGTACAAAAGTGAATTTATTTAGAACATTGGTTTAACTGTTATTTTATAAATGTTCATTTACTTACTTTCAGCAGATTGATACAGGTTTTGGTTTGATAAAGTTCTTGCTCCTTGTAGAAATCCAGCAGAGTTTTGCCTTTATTGTTCTTTTCGGATTGAGTTGTAAAATAGGAGTAAGCTTAGTTGGTTTATATTGTTTTTTTCCAATTGTTTGTTTAATTTTATTGGTTGCTTTGAATATTGTGTCTTTCTTATTGGTTATTTTTAATTGTTTTGGAAGTTGGTTTCCTTATATGGAAAACGCTAATTAAGAGTCAGTTTTTTTCCTTACATTGAGATTTATTGTAATGTGTGTTATAATTTATTTGAAATGTTAGAAAGTGAATTTATATGATGGAAGTTTATATGTATAATTGTTGCTAATGTTGTGTTTATTATTATTTTTGTGCTTATGTTTTAATGCTTTGACAAAATTTGCTTTTAATTTTACTTGATATGCAATGTATGTTTATGTGTTTATTTTTATTTATTGTATTATATTTTGTGTATTTTCTCTATTTTAGCATAATCAATAATTATAAAAAACAATATTTTTGCTGTAGATATGTCTGTTATCAATTGATATATTGGCTATGTTGTATTTATTTAAACATTATTAGATATTTTAGATAATGATAAACTTGTGTACAATATTTTTGATATCAATAATTTTGAATGAGGATATTGTGGTTTCGATAATAGTGTAATTCTTTAAGTAAGTAAATAGTATTAATATTTTTTTATTGATATTTTTGTATCAATAAAAATGTAGGTCCATAATGTGTCTTGCGATATTATGTCAGTGATTCCCCCAGATTGTACCCAGCCCCTATGTTCCCGACCACTGCCTAACATACCCCAAACTTCCACCAGCGATCCCACAAATATTTAACACCTACTTAGAGCGGGTGGTAAATATCTGCATTAAACGCCCCAGAAGTGAAAAAAAAAACACTTTTGAAAAGGACCCCATAATTCCAGTTCCAACAAGTTAATCTCAATTCTGGAGAGTTTAGTTCGTAATCTTTGTTCACTCACAGAGAGCTACTGGTCAGTATCACTAATTGCACCCACATTTTCTCCCAGCAGAATTAATGGGGAAATTTTTTGAGGATCTGAGTTGTCCGCATCTGTTCCAATTCATGACATCATTTTGAATATTTTATTTTGGGTATTTTCTCTATTTTAGCATAGTCGATAATTATAAGAAACAATATTTTTTCTGTAGATATGTCTGTTATCAATTAATATTTTGGCTATGTTGTATTTATTTAAACATTCTTAGATATTTTAGATAATGATAAAATTGTGTACAATATTTTTGATATCAATAATTTTGAATGAGGATATTGTGGTTTCGATAATAGTGTAATTCTTTAAGTAAGTAAATAGTATTAATATTTTTTATTGATATTTTTGTATCAATAAAAATGTAGGTCCATAATGTGTCTTGCGATATTATGTCAGTTATTCTCCCCAGATTGTACCCAGCCCCTACGTTCTCGACCACTGCCTAACATACCCCAAACTTCCACCAGCGATTCCACAAATATTTAACACCTACTTAGAGCAGGTGGTAAATATCTGCATTAAACGCCCCAGAAGTGAAAAAAAACACTTTTGAAAAGGACCCCATAATTCCAGTTCCAACAAGTTTATCTCAATTCTGGAGAGTTTAGTTCGTAATCTTTGTTCACTCACAGATAGCTACTGGTCAGTATCACTAATTTCACCCACATTTTCACCCAGCAGAATTAATGGGGAATTTTTTTGAGGATCTGAGTTGTCCGCATCTGTTCCAATTCATGACATCATTTTGAATATTACAGCTGTAATTAGCGCACTTTATTATCCTTTGTGTTGCAGTGTGCACCACTGTAGCAAATTCTTCCATGACCTGTTTGATTGGAATGTTTTGTAAACATTATTCCACATGTCCTTCACAGACCCGGTGGCACCGCTAACAGCGGTGAGGTGGGGCGGGTAGTTGGGGGGGAAGTGGGCAGATGATGGAATAGGCAAAGTAAATTTTAAATAAAAAAATCATTTACCTTGCGCTCGAGAGCTAGTTAAGTGGTGTTATTATTTTTTATTTTACTTTCCCTATCCCATCGTCTGGTCTGTCCTCTTAACCCCCCACCCGCCCCACCCCACCACTGTTGCCTGTGCTGGCCATGCATGGTCATTTGTACATTTTGCTGAATTAGCAAACCCACCTTTAAAAAAAGATTTAAGGAAGACAGCAGAAGCACCTTCTGGTGCCCGATTTCTACAATAATGTTTGTGAGCTAAACATAAGGAATGCCTACAGATGAAGCAAACATGTTTACTGCCTCAATTAATCAATAGTATTGACCAAATAAATGCTACCAGTATAAACTATTTATGTTGGCTTTTTCAGATAGTCCACGTTGTCATTCTGCTGCCAAATAATGTGCCTGGGACCACCATGCACATCTTTCAATATTATAAACATACGGGAACCTAATAAATCAAGAATGCTCTTGTTTTTAAACCAGACAAAAGAAACCATTAATGTAGAAAAGGGCACTGTGACCAGAATAAGATGCTAAGTATTTCTTGTTTTATCAAGATTAAAACAGAAAAAAGGTAGATTACAGTTTGGTCCATGCCAGCTACTTTGGCAAGTCCTGATTGTGTTCTAAGGCCAAGTGGCAACTCATAAAAGTACAGACACATTTTCATGTTCTACAGACCCCAATTCATACTTGAAAACTATGAGCGGGGGTGGGGAGTTGAAAGCCACTGTTGAACTTCTCTAAAAATAAGTTCTTGAATATTAGAGTAGGGAAAACTGTCTCCCATTAAAGTCATGCTATATTATCAGAACTTGTCGAGCACAGCTTTCACTCTGAGGAGCATCATGGTGCTCTCTGGATCCCTAATGTACACAACAACTAGAACTGAGAGAGCCAGATAAGTGATCTACATAGAGCATCAGAGTAAGTGAGAGTAGAGCCAATCCTTATGATATCAACAGGCTTCAGCCTCTTCACCAAAGCAAGCACAATTGACCTCTACTGACGTAATACAAGCCGTTGATATATATATAGGCCCTTTACATTTCTATACCTTAAGTTAGGGGTAAAAATGTAATTCTCTGTCAACAAATATGGACTGGCATAGGGAATCAGTAATGGAGGAGGGACTGCAGGACACAAACTCCCAGCCGCACATCTTGTCCTAGGCATTTGCAGGGAGTAAATGTTGATTGCGGTCCTAGGGCTGTATCATGAGTAAGAGCACTGGAGCGACAGCTTGCTTTCCACCTGTTTTTAATACATTACACTGTTAATGCATGACACTGTCTAAAGAGAATTCTGTTAACTTGCAAATTCTCAGTTTCAACCAATTTTCTATTATTTGCGGGCTGTGATGTCTGCAGCTCATCTCAAAGTGGCCCAATTTCAAGTCGGGAGTTCAATGCAATTCCTCCTTGGGACATACTGCCTCATTCTATTCCACATCAAGCCAGGTGCAGTAAAGCACCCCCAAAAAAACAATGTGTTTCTGTTCACGAAAATTATTTTCCACATGCATGAATGGGCCTGATCCTCTAAATCAAGGTTAAATTAATACCTATTACAATTGCAACAACTTGTGATGGTCAGTGACTGGGGTCGAGATACTGGCCAGAACTGTAATTCCAGTGTCCTGTGTCTCTTTCTGCAGTTATAGGCCATCTTGGAATTGAGACCTAAATTGCTGATTTTCTGAGTGTTATGTAAGAGCTTAAGACAATTGGTGGCAGAGTTACTAAAATTCAGCAGCAGCCCCTCAATTAGGGCAGGGGAGCAACACCCCCCCACCTGCTGCCAACGCCGCAAAAGGTAAAAAATGAAATGGTAATAAAAGATTATATTACCATAATATTTTTCACTTTCCCCAGCCCAATTTGTGTTTGGGGGCAGGGCCACTGCTGCTGACTGGCAGCAGGGGAGTGGTGCTCACTCTACCAGTTTACAATGCGCATGTCACTTTGGCAGGCTGTTTTGCAGCGCCCAGCCTGCCATGAGCAGTGTAAACCTCCCCACCTGGCTATCTTAGACAGTTAAGTGGAGAGCAGGCCCTATGTGAGCACTGAGGCAGCCCGCTCCAGCCAATCCAGGTGCTGCACTCATGGTGCTAACATTATCATCAGCATGAGAGCAGCGCTCGGAGTAGTGGAGAAGTGTGGCTCACTGGTTAGAGGAGGCAGACCTGGAAGCAGAGGTCAGCCCAGGACCAGGATTCAATTCCCGGCTCCGCGGGGTCTTGAGTCCTAAAATGTCCATGGACTCGACAATTCTCGCTCCGGTGCCTACTCGATTCACGGGTTCACACTCTGCGACTCTGGGCAATAGCTTGCTTAATCTCCACAACGGCCCCTCACGGCGGGATGCCTGGCTTTCACCTTGCAGATACCCCGCCGGGGTTATCTCACAGGGGAATACCAGGACGGGTTCCCTAAGCAAGCGCTTAGAAACCGCTCGGTGATTTGCACTATATAAATTCCTGTACATTTACATTTACATAGTGTGGGAGAACTGCTGCAGCCTGCAGACCAGACCAGCTTGGAGGGACAGAAGCAAGCGAGCATCCTGTACAGTGGGTGAGTAAATTTATATTTTTTTATTCTTAACCCACTGATGCACTGTAAGACTCACACTGCCTTCATCCTCAACCCCAGAGCTCTTAGTCATGGCTCGCTATTAACTCTGTCTCACACGATACTTAGGGTGCCAGCCACCGCTGCTAACATTTCCAGCAACGCATTGCAGCCAGGCAACTTGCTGCACTACGTTGCGTGAAAGGGAGACATCAAAAATGTGTCTGTGTTTATAAAGATATGGCGCATTTCTGCTGCCTCCTTCTGCTGACGCACTATGTGCGGTCTATAGTCAATGCAGGCAACCTTGCACCACAGTGCATGGATGCCTTCATTATTAGCAGGATTGTTTTTTCGCAGGAAGAGACACCTTCATTCACAACAACAATCCTTAAAGACATTTCCCTTTTTCTCTGTGTGATTCTGAATGTATCACACCTAGAAAAAGGAAGCATGGGCGGCGCACCACTTTGGTGCATTCCCAGGTTTAAAATACATTGTAAATCTGGGAATGCACCGAAATCCATGGGTGGATGAATGGGAACACCCCCACTCCACCCATGGAATGCCACCCTAGTGCAAGGTAATACAAGGCCGCGAAATACACTCCCTTGCTTTACCGGGTATTTACTAAACCACACAGAGCCAAGCAAGGTGGCTTTGCATGCCTTAGTAAATCCCAGTGAAGGGCTTGGGTTGCCTTGCAAGACGCAATGGTGACACAAGCCCTTAGTAGTCAAGTTCAAGTTCATGTACTTTATTTGGTTAATTTGATAATAACCATAAAAGCATACAACATGACATTTAATTTACAAAGAAGTAATACACATAATTTCCTATTAAAACAATTTTCCACACAAGAAGAACAGTTAAAATACATCCATACAAATTGATTTCCGCAATATAAGTACTTGTTTTGAAAATTCTAAGACTATTACAACAATTAATACTGTATCTAGTCTCTGCAATTCTAAAAACGCTGGGCGACATCGGTTTAAGTTCATTTCCTTAAGGATAGGGATGATAAGCTTCCTGCGGGGCAATGTGTAGAATTTACAAAAAAATAGTACAAGTGTCAGATTGGGCTGAACAATCGTCACATGGGCACATAATTAAATCATGGGACCAAGAATTAATTTCAGGGAAAGTTAAAAGTCTAAAAACAATGTTTAACCTAAAACGAGTCAGGACAAACCTCTCATAATTAGCCCTTAGTAAATCTGGCCCTGAATCTGTTAAAAACAAGTTCACATTTATGCTTTTTTTCAGTTCAATGTTTATGATCAGATTCCGGGATGTCGCGCCTTGTGTGAAGGGAAGCGTGTCACTGTAACGTGCCAAAATCAACGTTCTTCAATGACCTATAAAGTAAATGAAAAAAGTTCACTTTAATGACAGACAAAAATAACGATTTTTTTTCTGAAATCCGTTACACAAGATGATTTTGTTCCAGTTGTTTTGCTCTGAAAACATTGTTGAGTATTGCCAATATTTTGTTGTAGAATGTTTTCTACATTATAGCATGTCCGGCAGGATTTCTGTTTACCAGCGCTGCTCTCATTTGTACGGGAAGGGGAGAGCCAAGGGAATAGTATGTTGGTATTTCATTATGTGAATTAAGCATGATAGATCGTAATCTTTAGGCCTAGGCCTTGAAAAATCTCTGTACCATTTTCACTTGCACAGTTAAGCGCGTGGCATTGCTGCCAAGGATATATGTGACAGACACACAGTTGTTCTCGAAATGCGTCCACAAAGTAGAAGGCCTTTGCACTCCAAAAATGCAGTCTTGATTTACATTATTTTCTTCAGGACGAACCAGATAACAAGCCACCGTCCTCAATCCTATCATATCTGTTTCAATTTCTCTCCTCTATCATACTCCTTCGCTGTGTACCTGTAAAGTTACTTCCCCGCGAATGAGTTCTACTTCCGGGTTGTTTGGTCTAGCCCAATCCTGGCCTTTCTCTTCTTAATAGGGTGAAACACTTCAACTGACAAAGAATCCGGATGCCCTTACTTATTCTCACCATCTTTAGATTCAACTGAACACTTCACAAATTCTATACCAAGGGTGTTTCTGTTGCATGACCCTTTTCCTTGCTCTGTCCTACGTCTTCTAGCTTTGTATTTTTCCAGAGTTCTGTAGTCTAGGGTCTGAGCATGAACTATAGGTGTATCCAAAAAACATAGCTCTGCAAGTTGAGGATGCACGATTTGTGCAACTTTAGATAAAGCTTTACTGCCTGACTATACTAACAATGATTTCCAGTTATGAGGTGTAGGGTGAGGTATTTACCGCACCTGGTAAATACCATTAGCAAGATGTCATGTACTTATTAGCCAACCCACGTACCCCGGACTTCACCTTCTCACAGGCACCATTAGAAACCCACCACCTCTATTTGTACTCAGGTAGGCACAGGTCTGGTCTCTGGCTGAGGCAAATTGGGCGGGGTGTGGGCCAGGTTAGTGATTGTTTGCAGTAGGTGGGGGCGGACAGTAGTTCATTATTATTATTATATTATTATTGCAGTTTTATTTAGCGCGTAGTTACCCTGGAGCATCCCAGCGCTTTTATAACAGAAGGTAATGGTCGTGGACACTCAAGGACAGCAGTTGGCAAAAAGATAAGTTTTCAACTGCTTGCGAAAACAAAGGAGGCCAGTTTCAGCACGCAAACTTAAGGGGAGTGAATTCCAGAGCACGGCAACATTCACAGAAAATCTTCTTCCCCCCGTGCGGACCTTTTTGACTTTCGGAGTCTTGAAAAGATGTTTTTGGTCCAAACGTAGAGTTCTGCTAGCCTTCATGCCAAATAACATGAAGATGCAGCTTGGGAGAGTAGTAATTAGGGGTGTTAAAAATGTGTGCATTTACAGCTGGTGTAATTGTGCAAAATTCCCCCCAAATTAGGTGAAATTACATGTAAATATATGAAATACGGCTCCTTGTGATGACACATTTAAGGGCATATTACCAAGGGCACTATCGCCGCTTTAGCGGGGAAAATTCCCGCTAAAGCGGCGATAAGATTATCGCACTATTAGCAAGCTGCCGCTAACTACTGTTAGCGACAGTTCCCATGTGTTAGCAAGGAAAAAAAATATCGCAATGCGCGGAAGCGATAAATATCGCTAATGATATGCAAGGTAGGCGTACCCTCGCTAAATTCCACAAAATAAGTCGCTAACACGCTAGCGCACTATTATCAACTATCGCCTAGACATGCTTAGCGACAAAAAAATTCCCGCTAAGGCCCCTTAGCTGGAGATAAATAAGAACTGCTAAAAGCAGTTCTAAAAAAGCAAAACTGGAGATAAAAAGACCATAGAAAAGGAGACCTAGCCAAGCCCAGCCCCACCACAAAGCTAAGGACCTGCAGACGGCATGGAGGTAGTAATCATACAGCTTGGAGTCCCACAATGGCCACAGCCCCCACCGCCCCCACCGCCACCACCACCACCGCCTCCAGGACCACCGCCTCCAGGACCACCAGCAAGGCAGCGCCAAAGACGACGGCGGCCAATGCGCACTCGACTTGTCCTTGGAGATCTACAACCACAGGATATCATAGCCCACTACAGGCTCAAACGCACATCCATTGACTATATACTGAACCACATAGGCCACAGGCTCACACCACCAACCCAGCGGATAACCAATATCCCCCCGCAAACAAAGCTACTGGCTGTGCTGCATTTCCTGGCCTCCAGGACTTTTCAACCCACAACATCCAGAGTGGGTGGTGTCTCACAGGCAGCCTTTTCCAGATTCCTCCCAATTGTGTTGGATGGCATAATCAGCCTGATACCCCAGGAACTACACTTCCCCAATACTGTGCGTGAACAGCTCCTGGTCAAGCTGGGTTTCTACGCCATTGCTGGAATCCCACAAGTACTGGGTGCCATAGACTGCACACATATCCGATTTGTGCCACCTGCGGACAGGGCACACATATATAGAAACAGAAAGCACACGCACTCAATGAATGTGCAGGCAATAGTGGACCACCGTGGAATGTTCACAAATGTCATAGCAAAGTTCCCAGGGAGTGTGCATGATTCGTATATTTTCCAGCAGTCAGTCATCAACCAGCGCTTCCAGGATGGAACATATGGGAATGCAGTCCTAGTTGGTAAGTAGTAATCCAACATACCACTTGCATCTACAGCACATACATGCAAAACTAAAATCTACCAATATCAATGTCACTGTATCACATACAAGGGGGCATATTTACAATAATCTGGTGCATTCCTGCTAATCAGCAAGGATGCGCCAGTTATTGTGCGCCACAGCTCCACCATCAAGGATGGGCGCCATTTACAATGCGGTGCACCATGGTTCCAAAATGGCACAGATGCGTGATGCAACTGTGCGGTAAAAGTGACGCATTGCTGGAATTGCGTTACAAGCGCAACACAGATCCAGCAATGCTCTGGGTGCCATATCTAGTTAATGCTGCGTCAATCCTCATGCCTGCTTCAGGCAGGCGCAGGGTTTTGACGCAGCATGGGCCTAAAAGTGACTGAGTGCAATCTTGTAGATTTCACTCTGCTACTTTTAGGAGGTGTGCCAGCGGCGGAAGGCCCCCCCTGCACAGGTTCGCCTACATGTGGTGCAGGCCATTACAACGTGCCGCACCTCCCAGATGCGTCACGTTGTAAGTACCCCTGCACAAAAGTGACGCTACAGCGTTGTAAATGAGATGCAAGGGGCTCGTAAATCTGCCCCAAGATGTCCAAAAACATCACCCCACACCAGACACATTCACACCATGAATTGTGGGCACTGTAGCCAGATACATAGACCAAAATCACTGCAAGTTGTACATCCCTGTCCCCCTCCCCAAAGTTGCAAGATGTGTGAAACATGCATGTGTGACGGAGAAACATCACTCACAAGCAAACTTGCAACACAACTCCCACTGTGCATGTCCTGTGCCGGACAGGCATGATGAACACCACAGGAGAGACTGACATGTTGCCATTTAGTGTGCTAGTGTAGTACTGCTGCATGTCACTTACCGTCAGTGACCCAGTAGCACACTACAATGTGTGCAAAATTGCTAAGGCTGTATGGAGGACGCTGACACATGTGAGGCAGATGCAGACTACCTGGTACACCTCTAGGTATATGGAGACTGACCCTCAAAAATGGAGCTGATACAGGACTGTTCCCTCATTACATTGTTATTTTACCTATTCACAACATAACCCAGTAATACTGCAATCTACGGCAGTACATACTTGAAAAACAAGAGACGTCAGTGGATAATACAGCATGGGCATGCACAAAAACAAAAGGTTCATACCTCATATTATTTATTGCATAATAACAGGTGTCGCATCAACCACGGTTTACAATTAACTATGGAAAGTATGACACGTGGAAGAATGTTTGGTGACACTTGCAGGTGAAGGAGGAGAAAAGAAACTCAGCAGTGGACCCCATTTGTACTTGGGTTGAGACGTCCTCGGCAGTTCTCCAGGATAAGTTGACATGGCCCTTACAGTAATCCAAGTCATCCAGCCAGCACTCTATAGCTGGCTACGCCCTACTACCCCATGTAAATAAGATGTGGCGTATATGCAGTCTGAGACCAATTCTGATCAACCTGGCCACTGTCCCCTTAATGTGCAGAGTATGAGGAAGTAGTCAAACCAGAGGTGTACACGGCAACTGCAAACCCATTGTGGTGTGCAAGTATCTCAACACTACCTCCCAGTATAGATGTCCAGGAATACAGCCCCAGGACAAAGTAATAAAGACTGCCCCGGATTGTTCACAGCACTTGCAATGATCATTTCCTTTGAGACCCAATCTATGGAGCTCAACGGGTGGGTGGCATGTTTGGTGCCCAGTTTGTAAATTTTGGAGCACAAAGTTGCCATTGGGGGTGAGGCAGCTCGTCAGCTGGCACACTTTGCCGGTGCTAGCGCATCCGGGCTTGTCATTCCACATGCTGCCACCCGTGTCATACCGTGCCCTAAATCCCATTGGCTGTCCTCGCCGCACGCCTCCCGCCTCCCAGCTGACCCCTCCTCCCCTGATATCGCAGCCGCTGCGAAGTGGAGACAGCGACCCTTGACCCTTGGATAGGCCGGTTACCCACTGCTGCTGCTCCACCTACCCTGTCCGCTCTTCCAGCTTTTACTCTATCTCAGATCGACAGTGATTCACCTGTGTCATTGCTGCCTGGCCCCCCTTGACTGCCTGTGCCCCTTGCCTTCTGGGTCCCCTTGTGCCTGCCCTCATCCCTTCTGATTTAGTACCCCGTGTGAGTGTTGAGTGGTATTAATTTTCATACAATATTGCAAGTTTGCTGTTGTGCAGCAGAGGCACCGCTGTAGTGCCGAAGGCGCAACAAAGGTAAGCCCATCTGTGCCCGTCCACGCATGGACGGCGCACAGCGCCAGGACCCCTGGCCCTCACCGATACCAGGCCACCGGTCTGAACAACGATGCTTCCACCCTCCACGCACTCAACGCTGGCTGGAACACCACCTGCCACCAAGCCAGCCAAAAATGCACACACAGAACCTTCACCTGCCAACCCTGCAAGTTCACCTGCCTCTGGACCAGCACCGCACCCGCCAGGCCAGGCCCCAGCAACAACCACCTCAAGAGCATCCTGCTCAACACCTGCTCTGTACCCAGGCACACTGTTGAACTCAGGAACCTCTTTGACACAACATCACCAGATGTTGCCATGCTCACATAAAACTGGATGAATGCCTCCTCTGCCCCCCAAATCGCCATAGCCATTCTGGATGGCTCCAACACCACCCTAAGAGGCACTCTCATCTACTGAGCACTGTGACCACGCACACAATTCTGCAAACCCTTCGCAGACTTTGTCAGCTCGCAGGGCCTAACCCCCTCAGACTACATCCTCCTTGGGGACCTCAACGTCCAACGGGAGAACAATAATGACTAAAACACCACCACCACCCTGCTGGACAACCTCGCCAACCTCGGACTCAAGCAAGTGGTGAACACCCCCACCCACTATGCCGGCCACATGCTTGACCCCGTCTCCTCCTCCAGCAAGCACATCTCCTTCAGCCACTCCACCGTACTACACTGGACAGATCACAGCTGCTTCCACTTCTACTTCTGGAGAACCACGACCCACCACCACCTGCTACAGGTTCCCCATAGAAGCTGGAGCAAGATCACTGCTGACCAGCTCACCACCTCCCTTAGCTAGAACCCTCCCACTAACACGACAGAGACCAACAAAGCTGCCCGCAACCTCACACAGTGGCTCAAAAACTTTGCAAATGAGCTTGCACTGCTGAAGTATCCTCCCAGCAGACCTGGCAGCAACAAATCCTCGTTGTACAACAACATCAAAATCCAAATAAAACATGCAGCACCCTTGAGAAAGCCTTGCGCAATGACCAGTAAACAGGAAACATGACAGCCCTCAAGAACGCAGTCTGCAAACAACACAAGCTTATCCCAAACACCAAAAGGACAACAGTCAGAGAACCACAAGACAAAAACACCCACAACAGTAAGAACTCTTCAGCATCGTCAAATAGTTCACCAACCACTACGTCTGCAACAACGACATCACACCCTCACAAGACCTCAGCAACTCACTTGCCTCGTTCTTCCACTGCAAGATCGCCGACATACACAACAGCTTCAGCACACAGACAACGCAGCAAACCACCAAACATGCGCCACCCACCACCACCCTCTGCACCTGGACATCGGTCAGCTCCGAAGACACCACCCGCATGATGAACACCATACACTCCCGCTTGCCAACCAACCCCTGTCCACAACACATCTGTAACAAAGCCTACTCCATTATCGCACCCCAACTCCGGGACATCATTAACAGCTCCCTCACATCCACCACCTTCCCGGAGAGCTGGAAACATGCTGAGCTCAGCGCCCTCCTGGAGAAACCCATTGCGGAGCCCACGGACCTCAAGAACTCCCGCAACATCTTGCACCTCCCTTTTACTGCCAAACTCATCGAGAAGACTGTCAACAAACAACTCTCCGCCTTCCTCGAGACTAACGGATCCCTAGACCCCTCGCAGTCCCGTTTCCAAGCTAACCACAGCACAGACAACACTCTCATCGCAGCTACCGATGACATCAGGTCCCTGCTCCACAACGGGGAAACAGCTGCCCCTATCCTCCTGGCCCTCTCGGCAGCCTTCCACACCGTATGCCACAGCACACTGATACTGCGCCTCAGCAACACCGGAATCCAAGGGATGGCCTTGGAGTGGATCATCTTGTTCCTCGCCGGAATAACCCAGAGAGTCCGCCTCCCCCCCTTACGATCCGTGGCCTGCGAAGTCATCTGCGGCGTCCATTAATGATCCTCACTCAACCCCACCCTCTTCAACGTCAACATGAGCCCCCTCGTAGCCATCGCACGCCAACACAACATAAACAGCATCTCCTATGCTGACGGCACCCAGCTGATCCTCTCACTCACCAACGACCACGCCATTGCCAGAGCCAGGTACCAGGAAGGAATGAAAGACGTTGCAGAATGGATGAAGCTTAGCTGTCTCAAACTGAACTCAGGCAAGATGGGAGTCCACATCCAGGGACACTCCCCCTCTACCTGGGATGACTCCTGGTGGCCTCCTGCACTGGGCACCGCCCCCAAGCCCACGGACCATGCACGCAACCTGTGCGTCAACCTGGACTCCTCCCTCACGTTGACTAAGCAAGTCAACGCCGTCATGTCATCCTGTTTCAACACCCTGCACATGCTCAAAAATATCTTCCGATACATGGTCACCCAGGCCCTCGCCAACAGCCGACTGGACTATGGGAACACCCTCCACGCTGGAACCACAGCCAAACTCCTGACAAAACTCAAGCCCATACCGAACACTTGTGCACGACTCTTCTTGGACATCCCCGTCACAGCCACATCTCTGCCCATCGGTGAGACCTGTACTGCCTACCCGTCAGCAAGAGGATCAGGTTCAGACTCCTCACCCACGCACACAAGTCTCTCCACCACATGTTCCCCAAATACCTCAACAGCCGTCTCACATTCTACACACCCACACGCCAGCTCCGATCTGCCAGCCTGGCCTTTGCCACCGTCCTACAAAATTGCTGAGCCACCGCCGGAGGAAGATGCTCCTCCTACATGGCAGCCAAGACATTGAACTCCCTCCCCACCCACCGACGGCTGACACAGGACCTTCTCTCCTTCAGGAAACAACTCAAGACCTGGTTCTTGGAGCAGTAGTGGCTCCCCCTCCTCCCAGCGCCTTGAGACCCTAATGGGTGAGTAGCGCACTCTACAAATTGATTTGATTGACGTTCACCCACTCCTCCTCAGATACAGGCTGATACAATACGGTATTCCTTTTGTGTAAGCCTTTGTCTGTCCCCCTGCCCGTCTCCTCCTGCAGCGCCTACTAAAGGTAGGAAATTAAGTACATCATTGAGGGAAAGACAAGGAGCAACTGCAGGGCCTGTAGTGTTGGTGGTTCTGAGGGGGGAGTCTGGGTATTGCTCGCGTATAGGCCGCTGTAGGCAAAAGCAGGAATAGTGAAAAAGGGGAGAGGGCGTATGGATATAGCCTAAGTCATTGTCTGTCATGTAGTGCCCTTCCGGAAATAAGTCCCCCATCTGCACAATGCTAACCTCACCGAGAGACCGCAAAGGACCCTAATCATGTGTAACGGACAGTGCTGCGTCACATGGCAGGGGGAGTGCAGGTGCATATGAAGTTACTTTATTCTGCTTAGCAAGCATGTGACACACTGCTATAGTGGTGTGTATTGTCTTCATACCTGTTTTTTGTGTATGACTGTTCACATGTGTGAGTACGCTCAATAGTGGGGTAGGACATGCATCCATGTCTACTACGGCTACATGAGGCTGAAAGGCATGTGGTAATACCCAGTTGTATGCATACTGTGTTTGGCCACAAAGGTAGTAGACATACAAATGTATGGAACTTGAAACCACCCTTCTCACATGGCAATGTCAGTGCCTGCTCCATTGGCAGTACCTACTGTGAGTACATGTTGTTTTTGTGTGTAGACATCATAGCTGCCCTGGCATTGTCAGTGAACCATGGTGCCAACTCATCGTGTGCCAATGTGAAGCAGGTGTATAGTCATCTGTAGGCTATGTCAATGTGTGGAACCAACATGCTTTCACAACCATGTAAACCGCTACAAAATGTGCTTGTCATCCCACTGCCTGTGGGCCACTGTTTGATTGTTCATGCATGGTGTTACAAGTAGACATGGCATGTGAAAAGTGTCACTATGTTGGTAGGACCATGGAAATGGGCACAAGCAAAAACCATTCCATGGTAGTCATTGCAGTGAAGAATGCTACCTGGAATTGGAGTGCTTGTTGTGTGTGAGCAATGTCCAATTTGCTTCACGTGCTGTACCATGAGCACGTCACACAATAATGGTACCCCTGTATTCCCAAATCCTACTAAGTGTATGTACAGATAATCTTGGATGAGGAACATTTTGCTAAGTGTCCCTCAATGTAGATAAATGAATACCTACAGCCAATGACGTCATGTGAGATCCTGGCCCACTGCTGTTGCAACTCAGGAAACATGCAGTGTAATTTCCATCAATGATGTTGAGTGTGGATATACATCCTCAACATCTTTGCATGGCACTCTATCACATTTAGCATGTGCTATCAAGTCCCAAATACATTGCTAGACCATCCCTCCTTGTCGCACATGATCCAAACTTGTAAAACCCTAGCCACCAGGTACAGCATTGAGGATAACAGGGCTGCAATAATAAACATGCCCCGTCTTTGCAATGTGCATCTCACGTCGCCTTGTGTCCCTTGTGTCCCTTGTGTATGGTGTTGCATACAGAATCATGGAAGCTAATGTGTAGAATTTTCAGCTTGTGGAAGGGCTGGTCTCTAGCCAGTTGTGTGACCGTAATCAAGTATGTCATGTCATTGTTGCTGTGTCCACCATATGAAGTTTACTAGTCTACATTTCACTAATGCTGACATACATGTACAAACGTGGCAGCCCTGCTCTGCAGTTCATTGGCTGTGTACCCAATGCTCTGATGGTGTGTATGACTTGTATGTTCCTTAAGAAGTGGCCCGGACTGTGTGTAGACAGGTGCCAAGGTGATGGCCCGAGCTGTGCATAAGGCCAACTTCAAGGTGTTGCCTGCATTGTGGATCAGTGTGGTGATGGCGGTGGTCAGCCTAATGTCAGACAGGTGATGTGGCACCTGGTGCATGGTATCTGTGCCGATGTGGAAGGCTGTCTGAGCGCCTACCTCCGCACCTAATCCCCCATAGTAATCCTAGGATTGATGCCTCCTGACTCCACAACCATAGCCACAGGAGCGGGGGGCGGCCTGTCGCAGAGGGGCACCGACACTTGCCCAGAGAGAGGCGAGTGGCAGCCGCACGTACAGCGTGATGGAGTGGGGGTACCAGCTGCCACCCACATTCATATGGTGCCGGGGCAAAGTCTTGGTCATGGCTGTGCCCAGCTGTGACGCCGCTAATATAGGAGTGCGGCCCTGTGGTTTTGCTCCCGGCTGCCTGGGGAGCGCTGGCACCCTCACATGACAGGGTGGGGGGTCAGTGTGATGCGGCCGACAACAGGAATGGGGCCTTGATAGCGAAAATTGGAGCACACACACCCGGGGCTATGTGTGCAGCCACCCTGGCCTCTATAAATAGAGGTGGGACCTGATGTGGATCACAGCTCTGCGAATGCTGACAGTGGAGCCTTGATCGCACGGCGGTTGCGCAGCCCCAGCAAGGAGGGCAACGAGAGAGGACGGGGCTCCGAGAGACACCCTCCCGCACTGACAGTGACTTGACCCCCGGCACGGCAGAGATACGGGCAGGGCCTGAGGTGACTGGTGTGGCTGGCTACGAGCTGGGGATGCGCTGGTGAGAAGAGCGGCAGGCGGTTGCCCTAAAGAGCGGAGCAAGCCCACTGCGGACTACACAGCTCGGCCCTCCATGTGATATGCCCCGCAAACGTTGCAGAGGCTCCCCCGGTGACTACAGTGGGCCGCAGCTGAAGCCTGCTACTGACGGCCCCTGCCCTGAAACTGCAGATCATGACTGTGGAGGCTGAGCAGGTGGGGTTTGGACTTATTGTAGGGCAAAGCGAGCTGGCCTCTAGACTTGCGGCTGGGTGGGAGCCCCCCCTGCCCCAATGTAACTGAGTCAAAGCTGTGCAGGTTGGAGGTTGATGGACCCTTGAGAAGCTGCAGACCCTACCCCCACCTCTAGCAATATTGGAGCGGTGTGAACGCATGGTGGATTGAAGGAGGGATAGGCTGGTGATGGCACTGGACTGCCCTGTTGAGTGGTGTGTGGACTGAGCTCCAATTGCAAACTGGTGCAAAGGATGCAGAGGCAGCGACAGCCACGGATAGAGGTGCGGGAAGTTCCTTGAGGAAGTTAGACCTCCGAGTGGTGGCGGCCTGCTGCAATCTGCACTGCAGAGAGGTTGTGTGCACACCCGGAACTGGCCACTGAGGGAGTACCAGTGGTAGAGCTGCGGAGCGGGCCCCACAGCTGTGGATGCAAGCATAGGGGCCAGTGCAGAGTGACCTTGCTCGTGAGGAGGCCGGGATGGCTCAATAAGGCGCACAGGAGGTGCAGCTTAACAGGACTGCGCAGTGGGTGTGAGCAGACGGGGGCGCTGGATCGGAGTACATCTCCAGCTGCAACCATGGCCCAGCCCCGAGGTTGGAAGGAGGGGGACTCACCGCCATCCGACGCAGAATCACTACCGTTGGAAGACTGGATTTAACCAGAATTGCTGCTGAATGCCGGTATCCTGCAGCAATTTTACAAGATCCTGGTGGCCATCACGGACGCACGCACTGCTCCTCAGCAGGACATTGCACAAGTTGCGACTGTATTAGGCCTACTGCGTGCAGACCAATCAAAAATCGCACACCCAGTAAAACTGTTGGAAGGGCTCTTGGACCGTCTCTCAGTAGTGGAGCTGAGGATGCACTGGTTACCACACACAATAATCAAATGACATGACTAGTAAGTTTGTGGATTTAGGCATCTTTCCCGCCAAGAGGGACATACGTCACATTGGAAGGCAGCGGCTGGCCCCAGCTTTGTTAGGTGGAAGGCAGCTATACTGTAATGGGCGGGGAGTAAGAGCTCCATCAGAATGCAGCTGGCGCATAGCTCCCATTGAGAAAAAGTGCCTGAAGCTTCACGTGCATGGGAGGCCCTGGTGGCGGGACTCTGGATAACAGACAGGGAGGAGGATAGCAGTTCTGAGTCCTCAGTGGGGGTGGGACATGCATGAGTAGCTCCATTTGGATAGAGAGGGACTAGCACAGTGAGAGGCTCCCGCAACATAGGAGGTTATAGAGATCAAGGTTATAGAGCGTACGCTGACTCATTAGTACATGACACACATCAGTTGTGATTTTGCAACACATAGATGTTACACTCCTGCACCAGCGGCCGGGGTGGGGGGATGAGAGTTGATGGTCAATGTGCATGTCCAACGATGGGGCGTTGTTTAAGAATCATGAACCAGTATTCATGCTCGATTGTGGTTCATTGATGGGCTGGGCATGATAGCATCCAAACTGAGGGGGGTAAATATGCTTTATTACTTATTGCCTACTTGTCCAGTCTTAACTTGGAAAGTGGATTGCCTGAATTCCTTAAGGCCCCTTCGTTTTGTTTAGTATGTATTTAAGAATAATAAAAAGTCTTATTACAAAAAGATTGTAAACATTAGATATGTGATATTGCTACATTTATCATGTCGGCTGAGCACTCATGTCATTTAGTTTTGAGTCCAGGACAGGTAAGAGCACACAGTACAGGTAGTGGATGGTGTTGCACATGCTGGAGTTGATGTCGTTGTACAACCTAACAAGGCCTCAATGGTCCATGCATGTAACGGGTAGCTGACTGGTGATTTGTTTCAGACCATGACCATGAGAAGCATGTGTTGGGTTCTGCAGCAGGATTGGTGAATGCTGGCGCACAGTAGGTCAAGTGTGTGTTGTGTGTAGTCATGCCACCTATATAGCCAAGGTAAATTACAGTGCAGTAGGTGGATCACTGTGTGTGGCAGATGGGAAAAGAGCCACACATGCAACTCCTCTGCACACAAACATGATGTTGGATGGAGTCACAGCAGTGAGCCTTAATCACATGCTAACATGCACTACAGCTTTCTGCTTAAACACATGGGCAACTTGATATACAACATGACATCCATCCCAACACACATATCCATGCTTATCAACAACACATCCAGCACAACCAATGACTAATTCTGCTTTCCCTTGTATGTCACAGGGGACCAAGGATATGCACTGGGAGCATGGATGATGACACCAGTACGTCACCCCACCACCCCTGGCCAGAGACAGAACAATGCGGCACAGATACGCACAAGGTCCATTGTAGAGCGGACATTTGGTGTCTTGAAGTCCAGGTTCCGGTGCTTGGATATCACAGGTGGTAGCCTGCTGTACAGTCCCGAATTGGCGAACAAAATTATCATGGCATGTTGTGTGTTGCACAACATATGTGTCCGTACCAAAGCACCATGGATCCAAGTGCCAGAACCACCTGATGAAGATGAAGAAGAAGAGGCTGGTGCTGTACACCCCACACCAAATGCTGCCGGACTAGCATGGAGGAACTGCATCATCAACAATTATTTACTTGAGTCAGTCACGTGTTGTCTGTGAAATAATTTTTTTTTTAAAATAACATCTTTATGTGTTACTGTCTGCCATGGGCACTGTACCCATCAACGTGTTACGTGTCCCAATGAGTGGTCAGATGAGCCAATTATCAATGGAGGGTGGGAATGTGTACGCAATACAGTTATGCCCTGCACTGTGTCAAATGTATGAAACTCTACTTGTCAAGGTACTATGTAGGCTACACTATGTCAAATGGTTGTGTCACATGGTGCAAATACTAGCAAACTAGGGTGCTGTTTGTGATGAGGATGACATTCCTATTCAGACTCCATTTCCCAAATCCATGTATAATGGATTGGGTATGTTGTGTGAATCACACTAATCAGGAGTGTGTGAAATGGTGTGCATGATGCCAATTGTCATTGCAACATCCCAATACACAATGGTGCCAATCATCAAGACACTTGTCCAAACCATGTCCGTCGTAGCAGCAGTAAACTGACCCTAAGATGTGTACAATGTACCTGATTACCAGACAGTTTTTTTCCCCATGGAAGCACGCACAAGATGTGCCGTATAAATTACCAGGGCCCGTATAAGATACATATCCTGAATATTACCAAGCTCATTGTTGACGTAGTATGACAAGTACATATCTGCACAGATGGCCATACTGTCAATGAGGTTCCTGAACATATGCCTCAAAGATGCATGTGTGGAATGTGATTAGAGCAGCAAATAGGGCATGTAATGGCCCAAAATGTTGCTATGGACGTAGAAAAGTTGCGCCATATGGACAAGGCAAAGGGCCTACAATTTAGACCACATTAAAAGTAATGGGACTAATTTGAGTAACAAGTTGATGTTGCGTCTAATGTGGGTACAACATTCGTATGTCTGTCAAAAGACATCAGCCTGGAAACAACTACCACCTACAGATCCACAAGGCCAAACATCACTTTGCTGAGCAGATACTTTGCAGAACGGATGGACCATAACCATCACAAAGACATGCATAACAGCAACATCCTAAATATTTTACATGGCTGGATGAAGACACCTCCTACAGCTGGACAGACAAGTATATGTGGATACACACTGACCCCTCGGTCATTCATAGATACCAGTTTGACACATCTGTCATTGCATTTCAACCACTAAGTGACATCATAACATCTACATCTGACAGTACACAAGCAGGTGCACACACCGCAAAGTTTACAGAAAGTGATGGGCCTATGCACATGTCCACCATGGGGGAGTAGCACATGTAAGACGAGGCTATCATCACTCATGCACCACTTGTGGGCAATGGCAACATGACGAGGCATGTGTGGTGGCTAAGTGTACAAATAGTACAGACGTGCTTGGGGCTGCCCGCAGCTACCTTCCTACTTGTACCTACACATGTAGGATGCAGAGCTGCTGCCCATGTTGGTAAGTTGTGGCCCAACTACACACCTGCTGCAGCCCTTCCCCAAATCTGATGTTGATGCAAGGCATGCTCATTGCACCTCAGGGCCAGGGACTCATGATTCACATACTACACACATAACTGTGTGAGGGCAGGGAATACTCAGGGTATGCAGTAGTGGGACTAATATTTATTCAGACTGTGTGTACCCTTTCTAATGTATGATGCCAATATGGAGGTCAACCAGTGGTATGTATCATTGCATGGCGTACTAGACATGAGGACAGAAGTTCTTGCCTTGCTGCATCCAAATATGGGCCAGGGGGCCTTCTGCTATCACTTTTAGCAAATTAATGCTCACTGGCATGTCCCAATTGATGACCTTACCTGATGCCCTATTTACATTGTGATAATGTCATAGCATTGCATTGGTGCAATGGTGGCACCACATGTATACACATATCTACATTATTCTACACCATCTCTGGATCAGTATCAACATGTACACTGCTCATATTGACATTGTCGTACATTCCTAAGGTAACAGTCTCCGGACCCTAAAAAGCAAGTTATTAGCTTAGCAACATTTGACCAATACACATATGAAAGGGAAAATAATAATTTATTTACAGTATATACACGTGGTGAGCATATAGGGCTAGTGCAGAGGGTGCCCGTTGGATGGCCAGACAGAGACTATAGATGTTATCAGGTCCAAGGGAAGAGGCATAGTTCACTCCACAGGCTGGTTGAGGTGGCAAGGAATGGGTTCATATGGCAGTTCATGGGGGGGTCCAAGGATGTTCTGGGGGACAGCGAAAGTGAGTGTAAGAAGTTCATGGGTGGCACAATTCTGAGTGCAGCAAAACAAAAGAAATTGGGGCATTGGTACAGAGGGATACTACCGCGTCCTCCTCAGCACAATTTCGCTGTCATCCTCATCGGGGTCATGTGCCTCACAGGTGTCAGTGGGTGTTGTGGCAGCAGCCATGTGAGGCACTGACACTCCTGGTGTTGGAGCTGAGGGTGTGGAGGCTGCTGCAGCATCCCTCTGCACCAAACCCTGTGGCAGCAAGGAGGCGACAAGAAGGTGCAGGGCGGTGAAAATCCCAGTAACCTGGCGCATGTGTTCAGCCCTGGCAGCCAGATGTTGGGCCTGCATCCGCTCCATGCTCTCCAGGATCATCCTGATGTTGTCAAGTCCCTTGACGACATTGCTGGAACCATCCTGAGCAGACAAAGCATGTTGCCTCTGGACCAGGACTCCAGCAATGTCAGCCATGGACTGGTGGAGAGCATGGAATGGGCCCTGGGTGTCAGTAAGACACCCACGTAGGCCTGCGAGTTCGGCTGCCATGAGCTTAGACCCCCCAGGATATAGCGGCATGGATTGGCAAATTTAGCGGCACAAAAATGAAAATTTAGCGGCACAAAAATGGAAATTTAGCGGCATAAAGTGGCATTTTATTTTGGGTTTTTTGCAACACCAAACACAGATATCTTACTGTTTGAGTTATTCATTCTTCATAGAAGTGTATTTCTTCTATATGGGGGTGGGTGTTGCATACCTTTAATGATGCCGAGACCATTGCATTGTAAATGCTTGTCCTAAAGTGGATGGCCGCTGAACACAGAAGGTGAGCATCACAGAGCTACATGCTGTAAATAACACACCCCATAGATGTCGGAATGACTGAAAAGACATTGAATGAAAACGATTACTATTAACAGACAGCCCCCTAGCCATGGATTTCGGTTCCTCTTCGCATTGGAATTCGCTTCTGCTCGAGCACAGCATGACAAACCTAAATAAATGTAAGGACGTAGTGCATTGTAGTATGACTAAACTGCGATCTGTGGCGAAATTAGATTGCAATGGGCCCTAATACAAACAAAGGAAAATAGGCCGCTATCCCCCGAGTGAGTTGTAAAAGCAAGGGCGCCATATTTGATCTTCAGTGGGCATTCCACAACCTGGGGTCCCGGCGCCACTGCACCTGCTGCATCATTGATATCCCTCCACCACCCCTTATTGAGATGTAATAATAAATGGTGCTGGATATTGTATTGTTTCCTTTTTCGCTGGTGGGATAGATAGCATCGTCTCTCTGAACGGCTACCCTGTCCTTCGTCGTGTTTGCAGCCGCCCTTTGTCTTGCTCGGTTCCTGCTGTCTCTCGCTCTGCATTGTAGCCCGGTGCGGAGTACACAGAAGTGTTTACTCCAGTGATTGTCCGTCTGTATTGGTGAAGAGGTGGACAGATTAGCACCCGAATGAGGGTGTTACCCCCAACACCGACACATCAAATGCGTTTCAGCAACAGTCAGTCAGCGGGGCGCCCGCAGATCACCTCACCACAGGATGGCGGATGAATGACAGAGGGCGTTTCACAAAGGGTCGCGCTCTCACACCTTTTAGCTTGCCCTACAGCTGGGGAATTGAAAATGGGCTGGATTTTAAGGCGGAAACGGCAAATTTCGCGGGCTTTTGCCCAAATATCGCGGCATTTCAACAGATCGGCCGATTTCGCGATTTTTTGGCAAATCACGAAATCGCGATAAGCTGGAGGGTCTGTTTAAGCCCACCTCCACCCTATCCCCTAACCGTTCCTGGAGCTCTATGATCCGCTGTTGTAATGCACCCAGGGAAGTGGCTAGGGTGGTGGATGCCTGCTGCTCGTTGGTGTGAGCAGGGGGTGGGCTCTGCCGAGGGCTACTGGGTTGCCCTGCACCGGAGGCTGGGGAGGCAATGTTATTGAGTATGAGTTGAAGGTCGTCGATGGTGAGTGTAGCGTAGACATCCGGGTCATCAGTGAGTGCCTCTCCAGGTTGCTCTTCAGGAGGTTCTGTCTCGCCCTCTGCAATGTGACATGGGAGATGAATTACATCACTGTTTGTCACAAACAATCATGCATTTGAACATTACACCTTGATACAGCCTGACATTGTCTGATCATACTTGTTTAGAGGAAAGGCCCTGTGTTTGACAAATGGGGAATTATCTGAGGAGATTTCACGTGAGAAGTAGTAGTGGTACATGGTCGTCTCACAGTGCCCTAACTCCTATGGGACATACCAAAATGGCTCTGCCTTAGCACTAGGACATAGCCTACTGAGTGTGTAGTGTATCTTGACACAATGCGTGATTATTTGGACTGTGATGCATATTTACACTGGCTATCTGGCAGCCCTTGTGGGACTTCATCTCATATGCTCATAATTCCACACAATACTGTGACTGACATCACCTCCCCCTTAGTGGGTGGCTCATCTTTGTTCTGCTTTTGGTTCATGCTGTATGGCATTTGGATGAAAGATACCTATCTGGACGCTCCAGCCACATCCTTAGTGTGGACTGAGTAATGGAAGGCTGATACATGTCTTGGTGTAATAATGACTTACTGCTAAACTACCACCCATTCTAAAATCTGTATTCCAATAGGGGAGTAGCTATGTGTCCAGCTAGCCACAATGGCCATGCCATGGTTGCCTGCATTACGTTATGGCGTACTACATGTCTCCTATGGCCCACAGTGTCCGACAATAAGGTGCAGTATACCAATACCTGTTGGCTCCCAGCATGTCTGCAGGGATGCCACAGTAATTGTGCAGAACGCCACAGCCAGCATGAATGTGATGCGTATTACGTGTTGTGCAGCCGGGGCCCTAAAATGACAGTATGTGTGAGAGCCATCTATGCTGTCAATGTGTGGCATTGCAGGAGTGTTTGTGCAAGTGCAAGTCAGCCATGTGCAGGTGCAAGTGGTAGTATGTACAGGGTTAGACATATGCAGGTGGGGGAGTAGTATTGTCGGGTGACTCTATGCAAATGAACATCACTCGGAGTCATAGCCCTCCACGTACCAGTCATTACTATTGTGCAGATTGCTAAACAAGAATTGGATTCACACAGTAGCAAAACCGACTGAAGCAGCACAAGCAGCAAGTTACCCAAGCATTTAACAACACTGCGTACCCAAAGCCAGGAAACACAGTCCCACACATCACCCTATGTCCACATGACATTAGAGTGTGCTGAGAACACCCCACGGCATCCATGCACAACATGGCCAGGGATTTCCTTCAGAGACTAGCACAATGAACTGCCACACCCATCGTAAGCAACCTCCAAACGGCCCATGTCACACACCACAAGCCCAAACACAGGCCCCACAGCCAACACAGCCACATATGGAGAGTAGGCACAGAAGACGACAGATAATGACCAGCCAGGCCAAAGGGATAACCACCCTACAACAAAGGCACAGCATGAAGGGGGCACACCTCCAGAGTGTGCACAAACGCAAAACTGAGCACCTGCACATATACATCAGTAAGAGGTACACAACAGAACAATATTAGAACAATATACTGTGACAATGTGCAAAGGAATAACAATACCTGCCCCAGGAGGTTTTCAATCAAGGTCCATCTGGACAACAAGGGGCTCACATGCTCAACCCACAAACCGCCAAAGGGCCATCCGGCCACACACAGAGCTTGCAGGGAGGACAGAGCCCGACCATAGTTGAAGCCAAACACCACGTAATCCCAAACACACCCCGGATTCTAATGTGGACACACCCCGTGTTGGACAGCACTCCTGGTTAAATGACCACATGACTGGCATGGAACCAGAGGGGCCAAGGGCTAACAAACCCAGGTCCAAACTCACCCATAGTAGGAGGACAGGCCAACGCAAGGAGGTCCAGACACACCACAGCCACCCCACAAGCCGAGCAGACACCCCAAGACAGATGTGAAACAACAAGGGATCTCCGGCAAGCCGCAGCAAGCAGGGCCGGACTGGGAACCAAAACCCGCCCCGGCAAGTGCTTGGCTGTCCCCTCTGGGGAGGTTGGGTGTACAACAGAGCTCCTTGCCGGGTCCGGTTTTCGTCCAACTTCGTTACAGGAAGGAGCTTGCAGCTATGCTGCATAAACAGCCCTGTAGGTAAAAGGGACCCAAGGGGCCCAAAACCGGCCCCTACCCTTGCGGCGCACCGGGGGATTGCCCGGTGCCCGCAAAGGTCAGTCCAGGCCTGGCAGCAAGGCCCCACTGCCAAACACAATGTAGGGAGTCAAACCCACCCCGACCAAACTCGATGCCTCCCCTCATAGGAGGCTCAAGCCAGTCCGACCTGCTGCAGGATCCACAAATCGTGTGCAATTGGTGGGAACGCACACATGTGACATTACACACCACCATGACACAGTGTGACCGGAACATCAACATCCTCAGGAGGTACAAAGGCAGTAAGAGCCCAGAGCTAACGAAGCAACCATGGGATATACATAAGGCATAGGCTGCAATCACACACTAGACCTGTGCCAGCCTGCGCCACCAGAGGGCCAAGACATGTACATTTGCACACGGAGATCAATGAAAGCACCATGTGACCCCACAACTGCCCTGCATGAAGCATCACGCATGCTGAAAGCAAGTGCAGGGATAGGACGCAGCATTGGTCCAAGAGTGAGTGGCTGGTATCATTCTAAATTACATCAACCAATGGAATGACGCGTAGCAACGCCAGTACACTACCTCCTGTGCATTTGTGCCACCCCCAGTGGCAGCCCTTAGTGACGGTACACCTCTCTTCATGAGGCAAGACCTTGGGGATATGCCACAGCATTGGGCATCCTTTGCACCACATATGCTGCACATGGATTGCGCTACAACAGCCGCACAAAATGTAAAGCTGATGCTGACTTTCAGGGGTGCAAGGAACTTGTAAATCTGCACCATGATGTATGGTTTGTGGTGTTTGGATCTCTCCTATTGTGTGTTGCCTTTCTATGTCTGCATGATGTATGTCATCTTTCATCGCTATGCATGACATGTAGAGGTAAAACAGAGACTTTGACCAGTAACGTCAATTTAAATGCATGTGGAAGTGAATAATTGAACGTCCTTCCATACTTTTCTACAGAACCATGATGAAACAGCATTGTACCATTAATTGTAAATATTTTTCCGGTAGGAAATCTGTGCATGATCACGTTCCCTGACCCCTATCTCTTGTGTAGATGTTATTTTATGTTAAGATTTGTCTTGTAATTTGTGTTTACACCTCTTAGTTAACAAAATTAATCGATTTTGTGGGATGAAAAATATAGTCAAATTTTTTCCTATATTTTCTGTTATTTATTTATATTTTTACATCGAAATCCATGATGTTATTCATTTAGGTATCATAAATAATTATTAGGTTGCTTAGCGACATTTAGCAAGTATATTTTCGTCGCAAATACAAAAAACGGGTTGCATTTCGATCGGTTTTGTATATGACTACCATAGCAACGTTTTATGACACGATTTTCGTCGCTAACACCTATTATTTTGTCGCTAAGTCGGAATTTTTAGCAGCAAACACAGGAAGTGGTGTATTACTGCTTCCTGTCACATGGGTGTGGTTTTTGCTTTCACTTTCTCTTTTCTGCAATTGCTGGTGCATAGGCTGAGAGAAGGAGGTGTATGGTGGTTGGTGTGTTGGAAGTTGGTTTTGGAGAGTGGTGCTGCGTGCTCTGTCCTGTCTAAAGTGTCTGTTTGTACTTTTTGTTTTCTATTATACAGTTTGTGTGTCTACTGTCCTCTGGTTTGTCTGCAGTGTCTGTTAGTTGTGTTTGTTGTATTGCACACAGTTTGTGTGTCTGGTGTCCTCTGTTTTGTTGAGTTTATTTTGGGGTTAGTTTGTATATTTTTATAGAGAGTTTGTTAAGTGGGTTATTATTTATTAGTTTTAAGTGGGTTACTGGGGTCAGGGAGATGCCTGCTGTTGGGAGGTCGGGGAGGATGAGTGAGGAGGCATTGGGTTTTTTTTTATGGCTGATAAAATCTTATCTGCCAAATATGTTGGAGGCAGGGGGGCGGATCCTGCTGGGGCATGCTGTGTGGGCACGGAATGTGCGCTGGCAGCGTGTGAGGCTCCAAATGGAGCACTACTTTAAGATAGCACGCTCTGTGCACCAGTGGAAGCACCGCTGGCAGGACATGACTGCGCGGGAGGCCGACCTCCTGGATTACACCGGAGTGCTGCCAGGCATACAGGGTGGTAAGTCCAAAAGCCATTGTTTCACATTAATGTTCAAATGTAATGTAAGTGAGTTACAAGTGTGACATGTGTGTATGGCATGTACATGCTGACTCGTTACTGTGATACTGTGACAAGGTGTTGATGACAATGCCATTTCCCTATGGGCCATATGTATCAAGGCAAAAATAGTTTGCTAACGCAGACATTAGCTGATTTGCGGCATCAGCAAACCCTTTTTAGGTAAATGGTATTTATGTGACATTATTTGTGCAAAGTTAGGAAAGGCTAAATTTGCCTTTGCTTATTTTGCAATAGCATTTGAGGAATAGCTACTTTAGAAATTCCTTACATGCAATGTATCAGGGCAAATCACATTCCAAATTGCCATTTAGGATTCACAAATTACAACCTACTTCTACTTGTTGGTAAGTAGCGCTATTTTTGAAATGTGTTTTTTTTTAAACATCAAAAGCTGCCATGTGACGCTCATACATGCCCTTAGGGCATGTATGTGCGCCATATGTGCACACATGTCATTTTCACGGGTGCTGCAGGGTGTTCTTGTGACACCCCTGCACCGTTTGAAACATTCTCTATTTGCAATTAGCAAATTGGTAATTGCAAACTTTCCCATTAATTCCTATGGGCCTCCTGGCAAATAGAAATGAATGTGAAGTTTGAGATTAGCAATTTGCTAATCGCAATTTAGGAATGTAGATGGATCGCTAACAATTACCGATTTCCTACATACTTACCATTTAGCAATTTCAAATTAGCGAATCCTTAAAAATCACTATTTTGTAATCGCAAAAGGGAATGTGGATACATCTGTCCCTATGTGATTTGCACTTGATTTGCTTCAGTTAAGATTATTTTGGACTCCCACTTCCCGGCACATTTTAGCAGATTTACATGCCTCTTGGGGTTATTTGGCGGCGCAGTTGCATTACTTATGTTACTAAGCGGCAACGCTAAAGTAGCGCCATGGTGCAGGGTATGTACAATATCACAATTCTGGGAGATTCGTCACTTACTAAAGTTATGCACCTTTAGGGTGCGTTCTGCCGCAGGGGAGGGCATTCAGACACAGGAACACCTCTGTAAAGTGACAGAGTGAAATATTTCAGGTTACAGTCATTCACTTTCATGGCAATGCTGCGTCTTAACTCTGGGCCTGCCTGGAGCAGGCATGAGGATTGACGCAGCATTGACAAGATTGGGCCAACAAGAGCATTGCTGGAGCTGGGCCCCACATGCTTCACAACTCCTGCAATGCACTGCATTTACAGCACAGATCCCTGATGTATATGTAGCATTTTAGCAGCATGGTGCGCAGCATGGGACATGCAGCTCACCATGTGAGTTGGGCCATGGTGCACATTTACTCTTGCCTCCATGCTGATTTGGTGGGATGCACCATTACCTGTAATACTGTCCCTTGGTGTGCTACAGTAGAGTAGGTGTGTGAGTAGTGCATGCTAATGTCCCTATTTGTATGGCTCCATGATTTGACAGTTGGAGTGAGTAGTCACGTTGTAATTGAGGTGTGAACACATATTTGCAGTATGCAGACCAGATGTGGGACAGAGGTTTTCTGTGTGTCACTTGCAGTCACATTAGGATGTGATGGTGAATGACCACATGCCAGTAATGGTGCCAAGGCACAGAGGATGTTAGCATTTATGAGCCCATCACGGCTGTAGTCAGTCAAAGAGATGTGAGCAGCGACTGTGTGCAGGATGATGTGTGTGTCTCCAGTATGTGTGACTGTACATATCTGAGCAGTGCCAGTGTGTGTGTGACCTATGTGCAGGGCAGTACAGAGTGTGACAGATGCTCAAATTCATGAGCAGCAGGACTGTATCTACACGGCCCCTGTACATGGGTCATGTGTAGATATATCCTTGCCAGGTGATTATGCAATGTGTGAGTTTGACAGCTGAAGAGTGTTTTACATCCCAAAGGACTGTGTATCAGCCTCTTACTAAATGCATAGTTACCATCATACGCAGTACAACGTACACATGATGCCTGTGTGGACATGGTGCTTAAAAATGGCATGACCCAACTGTTATGTGCATGTATGACTGTGGTTATGTTATGTTTGCCCACCACTGCATTGGCAAGCCCATGTGTGCATGCCAATCAAAGTGCACAGAGTCATTTGTACAATGTGTGAATCCCCTCCAAAGTGATGTAGCATTTCCTGTGACTGAAAAGTTGTTCCTCATGTTTATGTAACGTCTCTGGATGCCATGCAATGACACATATTTAATTTGGTTCACTCACAGATGGTCGGCGACCCATCACGCAGGGTGACGTGGCTCGTTTCAAGGACCCAAAAGCCACTGGTGAATAATTGTAATGTAAATTGCCAGGTGTGATGTAATGGATGTCATTGAGTAATGCAACACATGGTAGTTTTGCAATGCTGGTGTGTTCCGCATGTCACTGGGCCACAAGGTGCTGAGTATTGTTATGTTATTATTCAGACAATATGTATAAGAGTGTGGTTAGACGTATATCTATCTAAGTTGTGACTTTGTCCATGAAGGGACAATGCAACTGCTCTGATTACCTGTACATGACATCCAGCACAGATTATAGCTAAATAGCCAATGATCCAGGGATCATGCAGGCATTACACTACAGGATTTTCACACATGGCTACATATTATCAAGACCAGCCAGAAGATGTATCCACGCTTCATCGGCAGTACACTGCCACTGAGGCGGACATTGAGGTTTACTTATATGCCCTGGGACATACCCATATCATGCCCGGTTAAGGTCATGTCATGTGTAAGATATGAATAGATCACATATCATCCACACAAGGTTTGAAGGTCCTTTTGCAGTGTCAATCAGATGAAACTGTGCCATAGAGCAGCAAGGCAACGTTGCACCACATATTGGGAACCGGCAAGTTTAGCTACTTTCACAGGAGAGTTTGTGTTGATCGATGGATAATGGGTGAGGGGGCAGTTCATTACACCGCCAAGGGGCAAGAGAAGTTACCTAGCGTAGCCATGTTGAGAGGGACTGACACAAGACTGGGTCATGAATGTTTTATACCAGGATCTGAGTGGTCTATTTTGCCCATCCCAGTTCTTCTCCTTTATGAGGCCTTTAGGTCCTGGGTTAGACAGGGTGTCATGCATGCAACTCTGATTCTTATACTTCCTTTTCTGCCGCATGATGAGCCTGTGGTGTATTTTCTATGTAGGTGTGGAAGGGGTTATAGGCGACAGGTCGTGAGTCAGTGTGGCTGGCAGATTCTGCAGGGTCTGCTGTTTGACACAAATTTGTACATGTAGTCATAAAATCTGAGGATTGCTGTCATCGGTGTGGCTGATGGGCAGGCCCTGCAGCAAAGGGTTCCTTGCTTCAATAGGATGGCATTTGGAGTGATTCCATATTTTACACATGAACCCGTAGCAGGTGAAAATTACCTGGCTGACGGCCTTTGTCCAGGACAGGGCATGTTGTTTTGTTAGTCGTAGGTCTAAGATCACATGTTTGCAAGGGGGACAGGAGCACAGTTCCAGCTGCCACCTTTCATGTGACCAAGATACCTCAGGGCTGCCAAACGGAATGAGGTCTGTTTTACTGCTGTTTCGTTTGAGTTTGTTGATGCTCTTCTAGTTCAATCAATCAATCAATCAGATACACTTATAAAGCGCGCTACATACCCGTAGGGTCTCAAGGCGCTGGGGGGGGGGGGGGGGTGCCGCTACTGCTCGAACAGCCAGGTTTTCAGCTTCTTCCTGAAGGAGAGGTGGTCTTGGGTCAGGCGCAGGTCGGACGGGAGGGAGTTCCAGGTCTTGGCGGCCAGGTAGGAGAAGGACCTTCCTCCTGTAGTCGCTCTTCGGATGCGGGGGACGGCGGCGAGGGCGTGGTTGGCTGATCGGAGGTGGCGTTTGGGAGCGTAGAAGTTGACTCGGCTGTTGAGGTAGCTCGGGCCTTGGTCGTGTATGGCTTTGTGTGCGTGGGTGAGGAGGCGGAAGGTGATTCTTTTTTTGACGGGGAGCCAGTGAAGGTCTCTCAGATGTCCGGAGATGTGGCTGGAACGTGGGATGTCGAGGATGAGTCTGGCTGAGGCGTTTTGGATCCGCTGGAGTCTCTTCTGGAGCTTGACGGTGGTCCCGGCGTAGAGGGCGTTGCCGTAGTCCAGTCGGCTGGTGACGAGGGCCTGGGTGACGGTCTTCCTGGTCTCTGTGGGGATCCACCAGAAGATCTTCCGTAGCATGCGTAGGATGTTGAAGCACGCAGAGGAGACGCTGTTGACTTGCCTGGTCATGGAGAGGGAGGAGTCCAGGGTGAAGCCCAGGTTTCGTGCATGGTCTGTCGGTTTGGGTGCGGTGCCCAGGGCGGGAGGCCACCAGGAGTCGTCCCAGGCGGAGGGTGAGGAGCCCAGGATGAGGACCTCCGTCTTGTCCGAGTTCAGTTTCAGGCGGCTGGTCGTCATCCACTCGGCTACCTCTTTCATCCCTTCGTGCAGGTTGGCTCTGGCGGCGGCGGGGTTGTTGGTCAGGGAGAGGATCAGCTGGGTGTCGTCGGCGTAGGAGATTATGCTGAGGTGGTGTTTGCGTACGATTGCCGCGAGGGGGCTCATGTAGACGTTGAAGAGGGTGGGGCTCAGGGATGATCCTTGGGGGACGCCGCAGATGACTTTGGAGGCCTCTGACTTGTACGGTGGTAGGCGGACTCTCTGTGTTCTTCCGTCCAGGAAGGAGATGATCCATTCCAGCGCCTTGTCCTGGATTCCGATGTTGCTGAGGCGCCGTACTAGGGTGCGGTGGCAGACCGTGTCGAATGCCACGGAGAGGTCTAGGAGGATGAGGGCCGCTGTTTCTCCATTGTCCATCAGGGCTCGGATGTCATCGGTGGCGGCGATGAGGGCGGTCTCGGTGCTGTGTTTGGCTCGGAAGCCGGACTGTGAGGGGTCAAGGGATCCGTTCGTCTCGAGGAAGGCGGCCATCTGCTTGTTGACGGTCTTCTCGATGACTTTGGCTGGAAACGGGAGAAGCGAGATGGGGCGGTAATTCTTGAGGTCGGTGGGGTCCGCTGTTGGTTTCTTGAGTAGAGCGCTGAGTTCGGCGTGTTTCCAGCTTTCAGGGAAGATGGCGGTGTCGAAGGAGGTGTTGATGATGTCTCGCAGGTGGGGTGCGATGACAGCGTCGGCCTTGTTGAAGACGTGGTGAGGGCAGGGGTCGGTCGGTGATCCGGAGTGGATGGAGTTCATCGTGCGGATGGTCTCTTCGGTGCTGATCGGGGTCCAGGCGTGGAGGGTGGTGGTGGGGGGGGTGGCTGGTCGGTCGTGGTGTGCGTTGGTTGGTTGTTGAAACTGCTGTGTATGTCCGTGATCTTGTTGTGGAAGTATGAGGCGAGGGAGTTGCAGAGGTCTTGCGATGGGGTGATGTCGTTGTTTCCTGCGCTGGGGTTGGAAAGCTCTTTCACGATGTTGAAGAGTTCCTTGCAGTTGTGTGCGTTGTTGTCCAACCGGTCCTTGAATGCAGTTTTCTTGGCGGCGCGGATCAGCTGGTGGTGTTTCCGGGTGGCAAGTTTGTAGGAGGTTCTGTTGTCCGGTGTCGGTTCCCTTTTCCAGACTTTCTCGAGGGCTCGGCAGTTCTTCTTGGAGCTTTTGAGTTCGTCGGTGAACCATGGGGCCTTCTTGCTGCCGGGTCTGCTGGGCGGGGTCCTCAGCGGGGCGAGTTCGTCCGCGCAGTTGCTGATCCACTTCGTGAGGTTGTCGGCGGCCTGGCTGGGGTTCGCTGAGCTGGCAGGAGGGTGTTGGCTCAGGGAGGTGGCGAGCTGGTCTGCTGTGATCTTGTTCCAGCTTCTGCGGGCGGTCTGTTGCTGGTGTTGGTGGGTCGTCGTTCTCTTGAAGGTGAAGTGGACGCAGCTGTGGTCCGTCCATTGAAGCTCTGTGGCGTGGCTGAAGTCGATGTCTGTGCTGGATGAGAAGACGGCGTCGAGTGTGTGTCCGGCGAGGTGGGTGGGGGTGGACACCAGTTGCTTGAGTCCCAGGTTGGCGAGGTTGTCGAGCAGGGTGCTGGTGTTGCGGTCGTTGTTGTTCTCCAGATGGAAGTTGAGGTCCCCCAGGAGGATGTAGTCAGCGGAGGGGAGGGCGTGCGGGCTGACGAAGTCGGCGATGTCCTCGCTGAATTGCGTGCGTGGTCCCGGGGGTCGGTAGATCAGGGTGCCTCTGAGGGTGGTGTTCGGGTTGGTGTGGATCTGGAAATGCAGGTGTTCGGCGCTGGTCAGGGTGTTGTCGGTGCTGGTCGTGAGACGGATGGTGTTCCTGTGGATGATGGCGATGCCTCCTCCCATCTGGTTGGCGTTTCGGTCCCTCCGGACGATCTTGTAGCCCTCTGGGATAGCGATGGCGATGTCGGGAGCTGAAGAGGCGTTCATCCAGGTCTCCGTGAGGAAGGCAACGTCAGGGGCTGTGGCGTCTAGGAGGTTCCAGAGTTCGATGGCGTGTCTGTGGACGGAGCGGGTGTTGAGCAGGATGCACTTGAGGTGGGAGCTGTTGGTGTTCGACTTGGCGGGTGCTGGTGCGGGGCTGGTCCGGATGCAGGAGAATTTGCAGGCGTGGCAGCTGAAAGGTCCGTGGGTACGTCTTGGAGTGGCTTGGTGGCATTCTGGGGGTCGGCCGGTGTTGAGAGCGATGAGGGTGGCGGCTGAGTACGTCAGGCGGGTGCGTCGAGGTACTCGAGGACCAGGGGTCCTGGCGCTGGTCGCGATCCGGTCGCGGACGGGCGCAGACGGGCTTACCTTTGGCGCGCCTTCGGCGCACAATC
This sequence comes from Lissotriton vulgaris, assembly GCF_964263255.1. NCBI lineage: Eukaryota > Metazoa > Chordata > Amphibia > Caudata > Salamandridae > Lissotriton > Lissotriton vulgaris. The sequence goes on from NC_141691.1 coordinate 1,372,368,381, forward strand.
GGCGCGCCCGCTGCGCGTGACCGCTGCGCGTTCGCACGGTCGCCATTTAAGGCGAAGTGCGCGGGTGGGCGGAGCAGCTGGGAGGCGGGAGCGGGGAGGGTTACAGAAGGAAAAAAAGGGGCGGGGACAAGCGGCGGTGGCGGGAAGGGAGGGCGGGGGGCGGCGAGGTAGGCGGACAACAAGGAAGGAGAGCCAAACACGGGGAAAATGCAAAAACAGTGGAACAGGCACAAAGAAACGAAAAAACAGGGGAAAAAAGACAGTTAAACCTTAACAAGCACAAAAAACCGTCAAAACAAATGGCAAAAGCACTCGCAGCGGCGGCAGCCGGCAAACGAGGCAGCAGCGAGGCAGGGGCAGGCAAGGGGCACACGCAGCAGCTGGTGGCCGTGCGGCGCGGGGGTGTCCCACAAGTGGGTCACACTCACCTGCGTCGCACGGTCGCCATTTAAGGCCAAGTGCGCGGGTGGGCGGAGCAGCTGGGAGGCGGGAGCGGGGAGGGTTACAGAAGGAAAAAAAGGGGCGGGGACAAGCGGCGGTGGCGGGAAGGGAGGGCGGGGGGCGGCGAGGTAGGCGGACAACAAGGAAGGAGAGCCAAACACGGGGAAAATGCAAAAACAGTGGAACAGGCACAAAGAAACGAAAAAACAGGGGAAAAAAGACAGTTAAACCTTAACAAGCACAAAAAACTGTCAAAACAAATGGCAAAAGCACTCGCAGCGGCGGCAGCCGGCAAACGAGGCAGCAGCGAGGCAGGGGCAGGCAAGGGGCACACGCAGCAGCTGGTGGCCGTGCGGCGCGGGGGTGTCCCACAAGTGGGTCACCCTTTTACATGTTACTCATGTTAAACATGCTGTTTGTACAACAGAGACGTGTGTCAGTGTAGTTTGTCCCACACGTACTCAGTTACTGGTTATTGTCAGCATACAATACGCTTAGATGAGCCGTACAATTTCCCAACGTTGGCCAGCAGGCTCAAGTATAGATTGAACAGCATTGGACTTAGGATAGATCCTTGCCCCATGACCAGGACAGCTATGTGATTTCTCAGGTGCATATTGTCAAGGCCTTTATGGTGTGTTTTGCAGCTGTTTCCTGTCGATGTACGCAGCAATATTGTGGAGAACTTTCTTGATATTCTTGACACCTGTTGTTGGTTGGGGTGTCCCGGTCTTCTTCCCATGCATGTAGGCTGAGCTTACATTGAGTTTCCATTGACATATTCATATAGCCACACTGGCAAACATGTAAAAGAGTGGCTGTCTTGTCAGTGACTACATGACCTGTACACATTTTCAGATAGACACACATGTCTGCATCAGCAGTGTGTCACAGGGTCAGATGAGGGTGGGGCTGCCCATGGAGGGGTAGTGCCACACTACTAATGTTAATTGGACTACTTGCACACTCTCAGGATGCACAAAGGTGACATGTTCTCATTTGGCATATGATTTGCCAGTACATCACACCTGCCATGTACTGTCATGCCAAGTTCCAGGGCCTGTATAGTGGAAAGTAGGGCTTGTCAATTATGTGGTCAGGTCACTTTGAGACGTTACAGGATGTGACATGTGTGTTGCCTCCCATGTGGTATGTGATTTGTGCCAAATAATATGATGATAGGCAAATGAACCAGTGTCATTGGTTTGGGATTGACATTTCCTATTTTTTTCAGACAACATGAATGCAGAGGAGACCCATGCATTCAATGTGGCAAAGGACCGGTGGCTACACATCCGCAGGGTTAACAAGGGGTACAGGTCCATGGCACGGAGATACGCGGCTGCTCGGCAAGATGGGACCTGGCGCGCGATGCCAGAGGCTGTGGGACACAGAGACAAGTCAAATAAATCCAAGGCTGGTGGCAAGGCTGGTGGTGCTAAGACATCTAAGACAGTGGTCTCACCTGTTCCCGTCCCAACCACAGCAGCCATTCCAGGTACCAGCAGCCAGGGGCCAGCTCAAGCTGCACCAAGCCAGGGAGCTGGCCAGTACACAACAGCCCAGGATATGGGGGCACCCACCACAACGCCGCCAATGGCTGAATCCCAAAAAGAGATACTAACTGAGCTGGCCAGGAACAACAACTTGCTCCTCGATGTGCAGAATGAACTCATAACCCTGAACCGGCGGGTCAATGAAATTACTGTTAAACTTGGATTACCGTAAACCTGGACTTCTTCTGCCCCACACCCCTCTTCTGCCTTCCCTCCTTGTTCTTAGTTATTTGGTTGTATATAGTTGTATAATAGGATTTGGATGTAGAATAGTTTTAGATTAGGTATAGTTAGTTTAGTGTATTGAGATTTTGTTAGGTTAAGATAGTGTTGGGGCTAAGTTTATTTTCTCTTTGGGTGGGGGGTTTAAGTCCTTTTGTAGTTTGTGTAGTAGGGTTTAGTTAGTATTACATGTGTAGTTTAGTTTATTATGTGTGTAGGGATTTTAGATATAGTGTTAGTTTTAGTGTTTAGTGTAGTATTTTAATACAATAAATACTTTTGAATTGGTTAATACTTGCATTGGTGTCAGGTAGGTTGCAGAGTGTGGGTCTTCACACATTCTATGCTTCTCAGGTCATCAGTGGTGTGATCCCTGTATGTGTGACTTTGGATGCAACCTGTTACTGGGATGCATGTATAGTGTTCAGTACACCTTAGGTGTGGTATCTGTTGACTTGCATGGTTGACAGACTACATCGGATTTATTGTGTATGGGCAAATTCTGGGGGCATATTGCCAAGGGCATTCTCGCCGCATTAGGTGGACTTTTTCCAGCTCATGCAGCAATAATTTTGTTGCCCTATTACCAAGCTGTCGCTAACACCAGTTAGCAACAGCTTGCAGGCGATAGCAGGCATTTAGGGGCCCACTTAGCATGTCTGCGATATTTATCGCTAATGACATGCAAAGTGGGTGTGCCAAGATGTTAGCAACTGAAAACAGTTGCTAACATCTCTGACTCCTATTATGTACTTTTGGAAATATTTGCGCTAAGCGCAAATATCTCCAAAAGCTAACGCCTGCTAAAAGCAGTTCTTAGCGATGTTATCCAAAGGAAGGTGGATAACATGGCTAAGAGCATTGTCACGATAATGCACGTATTTAGGTGATTTTTCTGCCATATTCATGCATTTCGCTGGATTTTTATCACTTTTGAGATGAACCTTGATAATATCACGGTATCTCAGCGGTAAACACTCATCGGTGCGCAGCGATAATTATCGCTATTGCTTGGTAATATACCCCCAGCTACTTAGCGTTCTGCTATAATGCACTGAATGGCAAGACAGTCCACAGTTGTGCTACGTTGCTGGCGTACTTGTGCATTTGGTTGCAATATGAACAAATATGTGCCCACATGTGCCAGTCACTTTGGCAGCACACCATAATGCAACAAGGTCCCTTGAGTGTACTGCCCGTTATAGTGTGTACGGCCGAGGAAATGTTTCATACTGCTAGTGTGTGGTGGAGGTTGCCAAACAGGTAGACGTTCTATGTGAGTTCACATGCATCTTGTTTAGTAGGGGTCAGAGACCAAGCAGAGCAGCAGGTGGGGAGAATGCAGGCACCTTGTCACAGGAGCTTCACAGGGATGGGGCTTGGGAAAGTAATGGATGCTAATATATGTTTGGCTCTGGACCCCAGAAACCTACAGATGTCCAAGATTGCTCTGCTGCGCGTGTTGGTACATAGCCATTCAGATCCAGCTCAGTGTGTTCATGCGCATGCAGCTGCTGCTGCTGCTGGACAATGTCCCATCTCATACTTAAATGCCCCATACAGGACTATGCTGGAGCTGGACAGTAGGGTGCTGGGGCATGTAGGTGCTGCACGCATGGTACATGCACATACCTGTGCCAAGGGGGACAGATGTTTGTTGGTGCTGTGTAGGTAGTTATGACTTTACATTTTGACTGCACTGACAGTGTTACCACCCACACAGATGTGGAGCATCCAGGCACAAGACTTCATGGTGCAAGGGCATGATCATGCTGTGCGTTATGGGTATATATGTACTGGGGGCAGGGGGTAACTTGGCACAATATGTGCTCACACCCTGAGGGACCACAGGCAATTGTGCAAAATAATATTTTCACACTGGGAGGGATCAGGGGCAGTTATGCAGCACGGGGCTCAGACACACAGGTCTCCCAGGCAGTTTAGCTACGCCACCCTCTGGTTCCTCACAGCACCCTCTGGTTCACACCTGCCACCATTTTGTTCTTCACACTACCCTCTGCTTCACCACTGCCACCCTCAAGCTCACCACCCACACAGATGTATTCCTCAACACTGCCAGACATCTCCACTTCCAGATCCACACCAACCCCAACGCCACCCTCAGAGGTACACTCATCTCCAGCCCCCCCAGATCACATTGTCAATTGAGCGAATCCCTCACCTACCTCACCTGCAACCATGCACTCACCTCCACAGACTACATCCTCCTCGTGGAGCGGACATTCCAGCTCAGGAAGAAGAGCAACACCAACTCCAGAAGCCCGTCGGCCACACTAGCCAACCTCAGCTTCAGCCAACTCCTCACACCACCCACCCACCCACCCACACTTCCACCCACGCCGTTGGTCACACATTGGACACCACCTTCTACACACCCTTACCCACAGGCCACACAACAACTCCACCAACTCCAACGCTGCAGGCCGCCACCTCAGGCAGTGTATGTACAACTGTGACAATACACTTGTGCCACTCAAGGAACCCTGTTACACCCACACCAGCAGGCCAGCCGCCACGTTCACCAATGTGCTGGTGTGTATCCTGAGTTGGATGCCGGAAACAGGAGTGGTTATTGGTCGCCATATTCACTCCAGACAACCACGAAGACCACAAGGATGCCATACACATACATCTCCACTTCTTGTGATTGGCCAAGGGTTGCTCCTTCTAAACCTAACTGGATGACAACACACACGGGAGCAAGGGTCTCTTCTGCATCATAAGGGAACTCTCGGGCTCCAGCTCCAACACCAACAACATGACTCCCTGAGTAGAACTGTGCAACTCACTAGCCATCTTCTACTGCTAGCTCGCTGATATCCATGACAGCTTCAACACGACACCCACCCAAACTATGCCAGGGCCCACCTCCCCTGTGTACACCAGCAGCGCATGCCACATGACCTCCCGGTCCTATCTGTACGGCTACATGATACACAAGGTTATGTACTCCATCCACTCACGCTCCCTGTCACACGTATTCCCACACCATGTATGTAACATGGCAGATGCTGCTATCTGGCTGGCTACATTACAGCAATATTTCCATGGAGCTTGGAACACAACTTATTGTACACCCTCCTCAACTAGCCGAGGCCAGGCCACCTGGACCTGAAGTGCTTCCAGCATTTCTCCCAGCTCCTGTTTCCAGGGCCGATCACTGGGAATTGTTCAACATGCAACTGGCCCACCACCTGGTAGACAACAACATCCAGTACCCATCCCAGGCCTGCATCATTCAAGTCCACAGCACCCTGCCTGTACTCATGTCTGCCACTGACGACATTATGTGCCAACTGTGCAACAGCAAAACATCTGCCCTCATCCTCCTGGTGATGTGTCCCTATGCCAGCATGACTCGGGCTCTCCAGGACTTGCTCTACAGTACATGAGGGTATGCACTGTAAAGACTTGCATAGTACATGAATGCGACTGTGCCCATCCACCCACTTCCACCTGTTCCTGTTTGACACTCACCCTGGTGTTGTTGTGTGACTTCCAGGTCAGCAGAATCCTGGCCTGTGGCTCCGATGACAGTCTCCTCACTGATGACGTTCGCTACCAACTCCTCCAACTCATCCAGCTCCTCCTGTGGAGCTGGTCCACCGCCTCCCGTCAGACTTGCTGCCCTTAGGTTTGCTCCCAGTTTCTTTTTTGTTTTGCTTTTTGTATCGTGCCACCGCTTCTTACACTCTTCCACTGTCCTCTTGTGCTCCCCCATGGCATTGACCTTGGTCATTATGTCCTGCCATATGTCCCTTTTCCTCGCCATGGTGACGGTGGAACTCACGAAGAGTTCCTGCTGGTGTCGCGTCACCTCCTCAACCAGTACCTGGTTCTCATCTGGAGTGAATTTTGGGTTCCTCTTCCTCTTGCCCCTTCCCTGGCTCTCAGCCTGGCCTTCCTGGGTGTTGTTTGTGCCCTCTGCACTAGTCCCTGGCTGCTCACCATAATTTTGACTATTCTCCATGTTTAGCAACGATTTTCAGTTTAGCGGGCATTTTTTCGTCCCGCTAACGCGTTATATGGTAGCCTTGGGCCTATTGGTTTAGCGATAATCATCGCTGATAGGCCCAACGCGAATTTTTTCACGTTAGCGTGCGATGACTTAGCGTGGTCACGCTAGTTTTACCGCACGCGTTTATCGCATTTCTTGGGAAATATCGCCGCCTTGCGGGGTATTGGTAATACCTTGCTACAGCGGCGATATTTCCATGCGATGCTTGGCGATAAAATTTTTCCTGCTAAATATCGATAGTGATATTTATCGCATGTTGTAGGTAATATGCCCCTTAGTGTTAAAAAATAGTGCAAAACGTGATGATCAATGCACATGCACGGCTATTTTGATCATGAAGTGGCACTATGGCTCCAGCCTGCTGCACTCTAACTGCATTCTCCTCATGTTCTCACCAATCCAACTCCATCTATTCCATTTCTGTCCATCTAGCTCATTTTTTATGACTTTCTTTTATCATTTCTTTATATTCTTTTTTATTATTGAATGCAAAGTAATCAATGTATGAAGTATGAATTATGATAATTAGTCCAGTATGCAGCTGAGCAACAGTTCACAGCGAAGCCAAAGCATGTAACATTGACTCGACGGATAGTATAACGTTGTAAGCCTAGCAACCTGCATCGAGGGCTCAATAGGGTAACACTTATGCCATGGTGGCACCTCCATATACTCCACACTATAGTAGTCCACAGTAGTTCTTCCAAGGGCCCCAAACGTTCTCAAACTTTTGTGGGCAACCTCTCCCTTCACATACGAAATGCTCGGCTCCGTGCAGCAGTCCATATTTGAACTCCATCGCTCCATCTGTGGTAGTGTCCCACAGTTGTGCAATATTTCACTGAACTATTACCAATCCTAAGTTACAAACCAGACACCTATATCTGGTAGATTCCTAGTAAACCTATATGGCAAAGATGCAAAGTTTTCCTCCCTGGGTCAATGGCAGCCCTGCAACCACCACTTGGGTCCCCACCGTTCCTCTCCAGTATGGGTGTTAAGCAGGACAGTCCCACGCGGAATGCAGAAACGTGCCCCTTTGACCACATCCCCTGACACACTCATCACACTCAGCTCTACGAGTCCTAGCCAATAGGGCAGAACCCGCTCTGATTGCTACCTCTGGGCCCGAGAGAGCTGCAGTTTCTTTTCACTCTTTAGTCTCCTTTTAGTGACCCATTATTTTTATTTTGAATTTTTTCCCTTCCCTATTTTTTTAAAAAAAAAATTTATGGCCCGCCTCCTCACAGTTACAGTTTGAGTCAGGCAGCGTGCCATAGGAGGAGATGGCTGATAACCACCAACATAGGCAAAAGGGGGCCACAGCCACGACATGCAACATTTTTGGGAGGAGAAGGTGGCTGTGCTGGTGTTTTTTGCACAGTGCCACCTTTCCTTAATGTTGGCAGCAGGACTCGCAACGTGTATAGGCTGGTTTTGGCACAGACCATGCACCATGGGAGAATGCGACGTAGCATAGGCCACCACACAGGGGTCTCCTGAACCCAAAGGCAGGACATGCACCCCTGGCCTGACACACCTCCCGCTACCTGCTTGGTATATGGTACTATGGCAGGTCTAGCACCACTGTGGTTATAGCTAGGTCAGACTTTCCACGGGAAAGGGTTTTTTTGTATTTTCCTAATAATGTTGGCACCATTTCACGCATCTACACTAAACGTTCAATTAAAAAAGATGATCTACTATGACTTATTTGAGGAATGTTTCATGCAAATCTGTCAAGAAAATGGGAGGGGCAAAAGTGTACTTCTTAGTTGAAATTCCAATAGGAAAGTTTACTCTGTAATCGAGAAAAACCAGTTGGATGGAATTACTTCAAATTTGACACAAAGTTACAAAGTCAGAAAGTGTGCCTTTTTAGTGTTTTGCTAATAATGATTGTACAGAGTTTCATAGGTGTGATGCTTTTAAGCATGCTTTTAGTATATCAGCCCGCGTTCCTGTAGGCACCACAGGAAGAGTGTGTCGGAAGTCACCAGCAAACACAAAAGTAACACCTCCAATTAAGTTGTATGAATTTCTAATGTATTTGAGAGTTCTGTCAACTGCCTCGATATGTGAGCGGTGTGTCATTGTACATTCGCCCCACATTATAAGAGACACATTTTGAAGCAGTGTCCCCAAAGGTCCGTTTTTCCGAATAGAGCATATTGAATCCTTTTCAAGGGAAACTGTTAGAGGCAGTTCAAAGGGTGAATGTGCTTTTTTCCCAGCTGTTAGCAAAGTGGCAGCTATTCCAGATGAAGCAACAGCTAGAGCCAAATTCCCAGAAGATCGAACTTTGAGGTTGATTAGGTAAGTCTTTCCTGTGCCACCGGGGGCGTCTATGAACAATAGTTAGCCTTGCTTCTTTTCAACACTATCAACTATGGTGTTGTAGGCGAGTTGTTGATCGGGAACTAAGTTAGGCAAGTGTTGAGCAAGGTAGTTATTTAGCTCTGGAATATTGTGTGATGTAGCGATATTGTGGTATCCAGGTAGGTTAGTCCGGACCGCTGGTGGCAGGCTGAAATCGTGTAAGGACTTCTCGCTTAATAGATACAGTGAGTCTTCAATTTCTATAAGTCCTTGGTTTATGAATTCATTGTTGATAGCAGCCCGTGCCGACGTTGTCCGGGTACGAATTGCTGCCGGCCAGTAGTATATTGTTTTGTAGGATTTTGTTTTGATAGCATTTCTTATCTGTGACAGGCCTGTGAAACGCTCCGATTCACTGTGCACTGCTGATGCACTTAAGAGTGCGCGTTCAGTAGTGTGTGAACTCGAGTTTCCCTACTTTATTTTTCCTTGCAATATTATATAGCGCAAACTCGACAACATGGCATAAGCACAATTTACATTACAGAAGAACACATTCATTTGTGGTAGGCACAGGGAGACAAAGCGATTTGCCTGGAATCACAGGATGTTGAGCTGATGCCGAGATTCGAACGTACCTCCCCAGCTCTAAAGTTCGCAATTCTAGAACTTGTAGCGGGAGGTGTGTCTAAAAGTGTATGTTGGTGCTGGCCATCAATGAGAGAGACCTGTGCATTTTTCAAATGGGTGGTGAAAAAATATGAGTATGTTGCTGGAGATGTGGGCCGCCGTGCCACCAATGTATTTACCGGGGGAGGGTAAACACCGATTATTCCGCAACTTTCTTTCCGCATACCATCACTCCGCATACTTTCATTACGAAAGTACCATGACTCCGCAATGCCATTATAACGCATGGCATTACATTTTATATGCTTTTACTACGCATACATTTACAACAAAATTTGTTGTAAATGCATGAATGGTAAAAGCATGTTTTATTTTAATGTTTGGATAAGGTAAGTATGGGTATAGGGGTATATGTTTTGGGGTACTGAGGTATATGTTTTGGGGTGTTTGGGTATTTTAAGGGTTCAGATATAGTTTTGGGTTATGGGGTACAGGGGTAGTTTTAGGGTTTAGGGATAGGTATGGGTTTTGGGGTACAGGGGTATTTTTAGGGTTCCGGGCTAGGTTTGGGTTTTGGGGTATAGGGGTATTTTTAGGGTTCAGGGCTAAGTTTGGGTTTTGGGGTGCAGAGGTATTTTAGGGTTCAGGGGTAGGTTTGGGTTTTGGGGTACAGGAGTATTTTTAGGGTTCAGGGCTAGGTTTGGGTTTTGGGGTACAGGTGTATTTTTAGAGTTCAGGGCTAGGTTTGGGTTTTGGGGTACAGGGGTATTTTAAGGGTTCAGGGCTAGGTTTGTGTTTTGGGGTACAGGGGTATTTTAGGGTTCAGCGGTAGGTTTGAGTTTTGGGGTACAGTGGTATTTTTAGGGTTCAGGGGTAGGTTTGGGTTTTGGGGTACAGGGGTATTTTTAGGGTTCAGGGGTAGGTTTGGGTTTTGAGGTACAGGGGTATTTATAGGGTTCAGGGCTAGTTTTGGGGTATAGGGGTATTTTTAGGGTTTAGGGATAGGTTTGGGTTTTGGGGTACAGGGTATATTTATAGGGTTAAGATGGGTTAGTGTTTAAGGGTATTGGGGTATTTTAAGGAGTAAGGGTGGGTGATGATCATGGGGTGCAGGGGTATTTAAAGGGAGCAGGGTGGGATTAGCACACAATATGAGACATGGCATGAAGGGTGGAACGTACCACACGCCCCCAATGTTTGTCACGCCCCCAGCACACGCCCCCAGCACACGCCCACAGCACAACGCAGAAATGCGCACAAGGGACTACTTTGCTGGCACGTTTCTTTTACCTTTTAAATGTATATGGTGGGCGTCTGTATATCCTATGTCCTTCTGCTGCAACTGCCCTTTCCAACGCTGTATTGGGTGTTGAGATTGGTGCTGTGGTTCCTGAGATTACCCGCCTCAAAGGTTTGGGCTCTCTCTTTATATTATTAGTATGGATGATGTCACCCAATGCATTTCGGACTTTTCGAAATCCTTCCTCAGGGATCCACTGAAAGATTAAATAAAAACGTTGCTATAGACATTTTGCTTAAATGACTGCAGTTAAATGCAATTCATAACACGGTCACATGATTATACTGCTTTTGAAATTTCCCCATGGTTAAACACGTTTAAGCGATGCCCTCGGAAACCGGAGGCAAAAAGCTGCCGTAATTAGATTTGACAGAATCCACTGACTAACTCCCTTATCACGGTGTTTATCCCTCCACAACCTTACATACGGTGCCCAATATACCACCCCTGTGGTCCTCGTTTTATATCCCCTGACTCTATGCCCGGATTTACTGCCTCTCATTTCATACCTGTAGCGTTAAGTTCCATTTACACACACAATGGCGGCGATAAACTGCGCGCCATCTTCTTCCACAGGATTTAACTCCTTTAGTTGGTGCCCCGCCTTTTCTACCTCACCTATCACAACCTATCGCTAAACCATCACTCTATCTTCCTACACTCCCCATAATGCCTATGTTCACAAAACCGGCAAATGCATCCAATCCCCTGCGTGTTGTTCAATACTTTATCCCTCTGCACCGTGCGTAATTATCCCAACTGATTCCTTACTATCCCCCGCCCACCCTGTTGATCTTGTCACATACACAAAAACGTTCTTCTTAACCACGTTATGTTGTTCGTACAATTAACATTTTAAATGTCTACTGGTTTAAAACATAAACAATAGAACCAAGTCCAAAACGATAATTTATAATACTCATGTCCTTGCTCTGTAAAAACAAAATGCGCCCAAGCAGGTTTCTTCAGCATTAAAGATGTGCTTTTCACGTGCATTTTCAAGTCCATTGGAAACTGTAGATCAAATGTTAAACTTATTCCTTTCGTTTGTGGGTGTTACGTGCAGGTGGGCAGTACATTTCACAAATCTTCCCAGAAGTTGCCGTGCACACCCTGTTTTTGATAGTTAAACCATTATGCTCCTTGTTAGACGATTTGAACATTTTTGCGTGCTCCCTGGATGACGTGGTCCGCCCTTTGCCACGTGGAAGTAGACAATACAATAAAGCAAATGGGGCGCCATTGCACCTCAAATCCAGACGCACAGCCGTTGCACAAATTTAACTTGCTTATACCCATTTTCTCAGTTCATTTTACTAATAAATCCTTGTTACTCCATTTTTAGAATTGTATTAGTTCTTTAATTCCAATGTGCTATCCACACATGATTGGCCAATGTTTTTTAACACTTCTCATACCACAGATATGCCACAAAAAGGCTTTCTCCGGGCACGCGTCAAACATATAACATCCTTAATATACAGTGATGATGTCACCCAATGCATTTCGGACTTTTCAAAATCCTTCCTCAGGGGTCCACTGAAAGATTAACTAAAAACGTTGCTATAGGCATTTTGCTTAAATGACTGCAGTTAAATGCAATTCATAACAAGGTCACATGATTATACTGCTTTTGAAATTTCCCCATGGTTAAACACGTTTAAGCGATGCCCTCAGAAACCGGAGGCAAAAAGCTGCCGTAATTAGATTTGACAGAATCCCCTGACTAACTCCCTTATCACTATGTTTATCCCTCCACAACCTTAGATACGGTGCCCAATATACCACCCCTGTGGTCCTCGTTTTATATCCCCTGACTCTATGCCCGGATTTACTGCCTCTCATTTCATACCTGTAGCGTTAAGTTCCATTTACACACACGATGGCGGCGATAAACTGCGCGCCATCTTCTTCCACAGGATTTAACTCTTTTAGTTGGTGCCCCGCCTTTTCTACCTCACCTATCACAACCTATCGCTAAACCATCACTCTATCTTCCTACACTCCCCATAATGCCTCTGTTCACAAAACCGGTAAATGCATCCAATCCCCTGCGTGTTGTTCAATACTTTCTCCCTCTGCACCGTGCGTAATTATCCCAACTGATTCCTTACTATCCCCCGCCCACCCTGTTGATCTTGTCATATACACAAAAACGTTCTTCTTAACCACGTTATGTTGTTCGTACAATTAACATTTTACATGTCTACTGGTTTAAAACATAAACAATAGAACCACGTCCAAAACGATAATTTATAATACTCATGTCCTTGCTCTGTAAAAACAAAATGCGCCCAAGCAGGTTTCTTCAGCATTAAAGATGTGCTTTTCACGTGCATTTTGAAGTCAATTGGAAACTGTAGATCAATTGTTAGACTTATTCCTTTTGTTTGTGGGTGCTACGTGCAGGTTGTCAGTAAATTTCACAAATCTTCACAGAAGTTGCCGTGCACACCCTGTTTTTGATAGTTAAACCATTATGCTCCTTGTTAGACAATTTGAACCTTTTTGCATGCTCCCTGGATGACTTGGTCCGCCCTTTGCCACGTGGAAGTAGACAATACAAAAAAGCAAATGGGGCGCCACTGCACCCCAAATCCAGACGCACAGCCGTTGCACAAATTTAACTTTCTTACACCCATTTTCTCAGTTCATTTTAGTAATAAATCCTTGTTACTCCATTTTTAGAATTGTATTAGTTCTTTAATTCCAATGTGCTATCCACACATGATTGGCCAATGTTTTTTAACACTTCTCATACCACAGATATGCCACAAAAAGGCTTTTTCCGGGCACGCGTCAAACATATACCATCCTTAATATACAATGATGATGTCACCCAATGCATTTCAGACTTTTCGAAATCCTTCCTCAGGGGTCCACTGAAAGATTAAATAAAAACGTTGCTATAGACATTTTGCTTAAATGACTGCAGTTAAATGCAATTCATAACAAGGTCACATGATTATACTGCTTTTGAAATTTCCCCATCGTTAAACACGTTTAAGCGATGCCCACGGAAACCGGAGCCAAAAAGCTGCTGTAATTAGATTTGACAGAATCCCCTGACTAACTCCCTTATCACGGTGTTTATCCCTCCACAAACTTACATACGGTGCCCAATATACCACCCCTGTGGTCCTCGTTTTATATCCCCTGACTCTATGCCCGGATTTACTGCCTCTCATTTCATACCTGTAGCGTTAAGTTCCATTTACACACACGATGGCGGCGATAAACTGCGCGCCATCTTCTTCCACAGGATTTAACTCCTTTAGTTGGTGCCCCGCCTTTTCTACCTCAGCTATCACAACCTATCGCTAAACCATCACTCTATCTTCCTACACTCCCCATAATGCCTCTGTTCACAAAACCGGTAAATGCATCCAATCCCCTGCGTGTTGTTCAATACTTTCTCCCTCTGCACCGTGCGTAATTATCTCAACTGATTCCTTACTATCCCCCGCCCACCCTGTTGATCTTGTCACATACACAAAAAAGTTCTTCTTAACCACGTTATGTTGTTCGTACAATTAACATTTTACATGTCTACTGGTTTAAAACATAAACAATAGAACCACGTTCAAAACGATAATTTAGGATCACTGAAATATTATCGACGGTCACATTATCGACTTACTAAAATATCGTTGAAAAATTATCAACAACAAAAATATCGACTTTCTATACTTATTACATAAACTACAAAAATATCGAGTCAAAAATATCGAGTATTTACAATATCGAGTACATAAATATCGCCTTAATAAATATCGACTACAAATATATCGTTTTACATGAAATTAGCCCTAACACTACAAAAATATCGACTAATAAAATATAGACTACTAAAATATTGTTTTTAAAAAATATCGAGTTCATTTTTGTACCCTTTCATGTCTAAAATACCATATTAATAATCAATAAAAATCATTGCTCTATACAAAATACATTTTACATATAATACCTGTTACTTTTATACAATTCCTATTTATCAACATTTGCTATACATTCTATTACATGCCTTATATCATTTTCTAAATATTCTTTGCATTTAACAAACTTTTTCATTACTTATTTTCACTTAAAAATCTATTTCATTTAACAACTAACCTGCTTTAATGCGGCAATCACCACATACCACCATTCTCACATCAACAAACACACCAATTAACAAAAAAAAATTCAAACTAGCCTATACAATGCTTCATTACATCCTACAACCAATCAAATCAAAGCACACAAAATACACATACTATAAAAGGGATACATGCATTCTACCATTTGTTGCTGCTAACTCTATGGAAAGTAGATGCCAACATCTTTAAAGATCCAACTCACTAGCTAATTATTCAAGTAAGTAACAGTGCATTATTTAGAAATCTAAATTAGAAGTGTACTATTTTCCTTACATCTCCTAACTCTTGCACTTATTTTATTTTAATCTCTTCCTACATTTCTGATAGAAACTACTCCAAAACAATTCCTAATACATGGTCATATTTCTTCACATGGAAAATCAGATTGTAAGTATATATTAATGCTCTGTTATACACCAACTGCTGTTTTTAAACACTATTTCACAAGATTCTTTCTTTATTTTAAACATTATATTTACAGATATACTGAGATTTTCCTATTTCTACACTAAAAAAGTATAAAACTACACTAATTAAACATGTAAGTATAGATGTTTTTGTTATTAAACACCCAATTTTAAAAATGCTAATTTCTAAACAACATATCTTGCATATTACATCTTCCCTACAGATCATATAAAACATCCAGCATCAACTATACCAAAAGACAAGACTACCCTTGTAAAAAATGTAAGTATACTTGTAATTTGTCTAAAAGTTCAGAAAAAACGCTAACTATATTCTTAACACCATGTTATATATTTTTAATTTTCTCTACAGATATTCTGAATACATCATACATCTATTCTACAGATCCTATAAAAACATCCAACACAAACTATACCAAAAGACAAGACTACCCTTGTAAAAAAAGTAAGTATACTTGTAATTTGTCTAAAAGTTCTGAAAATAACGCAAACTATGTCCTTAACAACATGTTATATATTTTATATTTCCTCTACAGATATTCTGAATACATCATACAGCTATTCTGCCTACAGCAAAGAAAACGACTTTTTTAGAAGTTAGTATACTTTTAAATATTTCCCATTTCCCAACGGTTCAAAATATTAATTATAATAATTTTCATTTATTTATTCTATCTTCTCTACAGATCTGAACTTTACTACCTTGATGAACTCCAACAATTACTACAACTCTACAATTTAAACAAGTAAGTATATGTAATGTTTACATCAAATGTACTACTAAGCAAAATTGACAACTGCTTTTTCGTAGGAAAAACGTTTGTTATGTGTAAGCATTTCTATATTTTCATACCAACAGTAAATCAAGAAATACATACAAGAAAATCCTTCAAAAAACAGTTCTGCATTTGTGATTACTACTTTTAGTAACTGTAAGTATAAATACATCATTAATGATGTTTGCACCACAAAGTGAAATATATGTGTTTTGAATTTGTTTCTTTCTACTCTTTCCTAGAACAAGTAAATCAAAATGACAGAAGGTGCAGAATTTGTTATGTCACAGAAAAATAAATTACTATTATGTTATATGGGCTATGTGTATAATCAGGAAAGACAAAGTGGTAGAAAAGTTTTTTGGAAGTGTACCAAATATTACTCCAACAAATGTTATGGGAGGGCTACTACTGAGGAAACTAATGTGTTATTTACCAGGGAACACAATCATCCCCCAAATGTCACAGAAATTGAAATAAGAGATGCTTTAGAAAGTATTAAAACTGCTAGCACACAAAGTGATAAACCAACAACACAAATCCTTAAAGAAGAACTGGTAAAAGTCCCAGCCCATGCTTCAGGTCAACTACCCTCTATTGACTCCCTAAAACGCACAATTGCACGCACTAAAAGACTCACTAGCACAACCCAACCCAACCCAACTACTTTTGAGCAAATTATTATTTCACCAGAAATGGCCATCACACACAATAAAGACAAATTTATCCTTTTTGACAATGAAAGCAGTACAAACAGAATCTTTATGTTTGCAACTGCAAGTAATTTAAGAAAAATCCAACAGTGTCCCCAATGGATGATGGATGGAACATTTAAACCATGCCCAAAACCTTTTTATCAACTGCATTCCATCCACGGTTTATACCATAACTCTAACATACCTTTCATTTACTGTTTGCTACCCAACAAACAGCAAAACACTTATACAGAAATATTAAATGTTCTCAAAACTGAAATCAATAATTATTTTCCTGAAAAAATAATTATTGATTTCGAATTAGCTATGATTAATAGCATTTTGAGAACATTTCCCCACACAGCAATCCAGGGTTGCTATTATCATTTTAATCAGAGCATATGGAGGCATCTCCAAAAATCAACTTTAAGCATACTATACTCAACAGATAGCACCTTTGCCTATCAAGTAAAAAAATTGATAGCCCTGGCCTACGTTCCTGTTACCGATGTAGCGGAACACTACAATTTATTAATTGACAGCACATATTACAAGAGGAATGAAGATAAACTAACCCCATTACTGGACTATTTCGAAGATACTTGGGTGGGAAGGTTGCACAGATCTGGACATCGACGCCAACCCAAATTCCAAATCCCTTGGTGGAATGTCTATCATAGTACTTTAAACCAAGAGGCTAAAACAAACAACAGTGTAGAAGGGTGGCATAATGCTTTCCAAGCTACCACAAGCAGAGGCAAACCCACATTCCATAACCTTCTAGAAGCTTTGAAAAAAGAACAAAGCTATCAGGAACTAAGAATGGAACAATCTGTGACCCAAATTGGTCTAAAACTAACTAAACAAACTAAACAAATGTTCCGACTACTGCAAAGTCAAGTCACACTATATCCTACAACTAGAGGATTAGAATACCTGTCAATAATAGCTAAAAGTCTACTATAAAAATGTCAACAAAATATACTAATGTCTTCTTACAATAATGGTAAAATTACATTTCATAAACATTAGTAATTAATTATAAATAATACATATTTGTTTAACAAACTTATCAAAATTTGGAACATTATTTCTGAACAAATATGCAATGTTTATAATTACATCACACATACACATTACATAAAAATCGACATTTCCCACCCAATAAAAAAAGTAATTTAAATACTTACAATTTTTGTAGATGAAAAAGACGCAATCAAGCAAAATGCAATCCATACAATCCAATCCAATATAGGACAATTCCAATATGGGAAACCCTCAAAAACCCGAAAATTAAGTAAAAAAAAAAACGCTCCAGGAAATCCCAAAAACAGTAGTGTGGACACTTTAGTATTTAAAGTGATATACACACAACTTTTAAAAAACGGTCACGCATATCAATGTATCAATCCAATTCGAAACCCTCCAAAAACCCGAAAAATGTGGAAAATGTGTAAAAACCGCTCCTGGCAAACACGAAAAATAGGAGATAAATGTCAACATATAACCATAATAAGTCAAACATTAGTTTCTCCGGAAAAAATCACGCTTCCTTCCATGTAGTTTTCATGCGAGGAACTGGAACCTGTAAAATAACAGACATAACGAAACCCACCCACAAATAGCCCATAACATTTGTAAATACACTCACAATTGACAGTAACCATGTAAGAAGACATTTCCGAACACTTAAAATAACACTAGAACTAAAACATTCACGACGCATCTATAACGACGACATTTCACCTAAACGCTACTTAAACAATTCATACATACACAAAAATACACTACAAAGTTCGAATATACCCTCAAACATTACCACTTACTTATAATTTGTATGTAAAAATAACCTTACCTCTCTCCACGCGAAGCAACTCCCAACCGCGAGCTTCTCCTGTCCTGAATGGAGCGCAATAACCTTACGGGGTAAAAAAGTAGTCCCCTTAAACCATTTTTGTAAAAGTATCATAGACAATACAATGTTATAGTTAAAAAATATAATACACACACATTTATAATTTTACAAATTAATACACTAGACTCATTATAATTTAACATGTTTAAGAAATACAAATATATTTAATATTAATTAATATATATTAATTATTATATATTAATAATATTAAAAAATTATGTAAGACTTGGAATAAAAGATGTAAATATATTGTTCTTGTGTACATTTATAGGAATAAGTTTGTGTTTGTTTTTAAGTAAACATTATAATGGTTTATGGTAATAATTAATAATAATAAATAATATAACTTATTTATTGTTATTAATATCAAAATTATAACCACTTAATATATAAACAATGCCCAGAAATAATGTATTTTTTTTTCTATGAATGTATGTTTTTCTGAAAAGAATAAAATAATGATTATGTTTATTAATTAATAATAATAATAATAAATATATTTGTTATTATTGTTATTAATTATTACAAAATGTTTTATATTAATTTCTAACTATTAAAAAAGTATACAATTGCATAAATAATATTTTGGCAATACCAGATATTATTATTAAACATATTATTCCCCTATACTGTTATAAAGTTTACAACATAATATATTTATATGTTTCATTTAAAAACAACATTGTCTGAAATATGTAACAACAAATTTTTTAATTTGTATTTCAATTTCTTGAACAAATGTAATAATCGTCATGTTACTTTATAAAATTATAAATGTTAAAAATATATATTTAATAATATTAATATTTAATATTAACATTATTAAATATTAATGGAAGAAATTTTAAAAAAAAACTGTTTTTTATTTCTTTCAATATAAATACTTGTAACTCAAAGTTAATGAAGAAAATATTTTATATGTACTGAAATAATGTTGTTAACTAATTTTTTTTATAATTAACAACATGTATATAAATGATAATGTGTTATTCTGCGAATACTAAATGTCAACATAATGTTATGTTATTTTTGTTTGTGATTGTATTGTAGTACACAATAAAAATTACAAAAATGGTTAATAAAGTTTTTTGAAAACATCCATGTTGCATTATTTTGTAATATTATAAGACAGTAATGTAAAAATGTATGCAAATGTGCTGGACACTGACCAATGTAATATTTCCTATTGCTACTCCAGTCAAGCTAATATCATTGAAGGTGCGGGACACTGACCAATAATTATTTACTATTCCTACTCCAGTCAAGCTAATATCAGTAAATGTGGTGGACACTGACCAATGATTAATTATTAATCCAACTCCAGTGTAGGTAATATCAGTGAATGTGCTGGACACTAACCAATTAATAATTACTATTCCAACTCCAGTCTAGCTACTTTCTGGGAAGGTGCTAATACATATATTTAGTAGATAAATGTAAACCTTAATAATGTAATGTAATATTTTTTTGTAATTTCATTTAATAGCTTTAATGTATTTTTTTGTTTTTTTACCCTGTACGCCTGTACCTCAAAAACCCAAAACTGACCCTGAACATTAAAAATACCCCTTCACCCAAAAACCCAAAACTGACCCTGAACCCTAAAATTACCCCTTAACCCAAAAGCTGAAAACTGACCCTGAACCCAAAAAATACCCCTTTACCCAAAAACTGAAAACTGACCCTGAACCATAAAAATAACCCTTAACCCAAAAACTGAAAACTGACCCTGAACCCCAAAGCATACCCCTTTACCCAAGAACTGAAAACTGACCCAGAACCCTACAAATACCCCTTCATCCACAAACTGAAAACTGACCCTGAACCCTATAAATACCCCTTTACCCACAAACTGAAAACTGACCCTGATCCCAAAAAATACACCTTTACCCAAGAACTGAAAACTGACCCTGAACCCTTAAAAAACCCCTTAACCCACAAACTGAAAACTGACCCTGATCCCAAAAAATACACCTTTACCCAAGAACTGAAAACTGACCTGAACCCTTAAAAAACCCCTTAACCCACAAACTGAAAACTGACCCTCAACCCAAAAAATACCCCTTTACCCAAGAACTGAAAACTGACCCTGAACCCTATTAATACCCCTTTACCCACAAACTGAAAACTGACCCTGAACCCTTTAAAAACCCCTTTACCCACAAACTGAAAACTGACCCTGAACCCCAAAAATACTCCTTTACCCAAGAACTGAAAACTGACCCTGAACTCTTTAAAAACCCCTTAACCCACAAACTGAAAACTGACCTTGAACCCAAAAAATTACCCCTTTACCCAAGAAATAAAAACTGACCCTGAACCCTTTAAAAACCCCTTAAGCCACAAACTGAAAACTGACCCTGAACCCCAAAATACCCCTTTACCCAAAATCTGAAAACTGACCCTGAACCCAAAAAAATACCCCTTTAACAAAGATTTTTAAACTGACCCTGAACCTTACAAATACTCCTTTACACAACATTAAAGATTAATATTTAATTAACAATTAAATAATAAATAACAATAAAAAAAGTAAATATATTAGCACATTAGCTGTAATTAATAGAATTTAGTAATTAATACTGTTTATTTCCAATTAATTAATTAACATTAACAAAATATTATAGATAATAATAAAATAACTCTAATTAATGTAATTAACTAATTAAAATTAATTAATTACCAATTAATTAATTAAAAAAATAAGTAAATAATTAATTAAATAATTAACTAATTAATATTAATTAATTACCAATTAAGTACTAAATTTTAAAATTAACAAACATATATTAATTAATTAATTATTATTAAATTACTTCCCACCCTATTCCCCTATAAACCCACAACCCGCTCCTAAACATTAACTACAATTTATATTTATATTAATACATTATTTTATTTTTTTTACAT
Organism: Lissotriton vulgaris; assembly: GCF_964263255.1. Taxonomy (NCBI): domain Eukaryota; kingdom Metazoa; phylum Chordata; class Amphibia; order Caudata; family Salamandridae; genus Lissotriton; species Lissotriton vulgaris. Next base: position 1,372,389,751 of record NC_141691.1, read on the forward strand.
TTTTTCTACTTATTCTCGATATTTTTTCCTTTGACTATTTATCGATATTTTGTCTGGTCGATATTTTTGACTCGATAATTTTTTTTACGATATTTTTTTATCATTTTTTAAGTCAATATTTTGTCCAACGATATTTTTATAGTCGATATTTTGTGGATGTCTATATGTTTTACTCGATATTTTGTCCATTCAATATTATGTAGTCGATATTATGTCTAGTTACCGATAATTTATAATACTCATGTCCTTGCTCTGTAAAAACAAAATGCGCCCAAGCAGGTTTCTTCAGCATTAAAGATGTGCTTTTCACGTGCATTTTCAAGTCCATTGGAAACTGTAGATCAATTGTTAGACTTATTCCTTTTGTTTGTGGGTGCTACGTGCAGGTTGGCAGTAAATTTCACAAATCTCCACAGAAGTTGCCGTGCACACCCTGTTTTTGATAGTTAAACCATTATGCTCCTTGTTAGACAATTTGAACCTTTTTGCGTGCTCCCTGGATGACGTGGTCCGCCCTTTGCCACGTGGAAGTAGACAATACAACAAAGCAAATGGGGCGCCACTGCACCCCAAATCCAGACGCACAGCCGTTGCACAAATTTTACTTGCTTATACCCATTTTCTCAGTTCATTTTACTAATAAATCCTTGTTACTCCATTTTTAGAATTGTATTAGTTCTTTAATTCCAATGTGCTATCCACACATGATTGGCCAATGTTTTTTAACACTTCTCATACCAGGGATATGCCACAACAGGCCTTTTTCTGGGCACGCGTCAAACATATACCATCCTTAATATACAATGATGATGTCACCCAATGCATTTCAGACTTTTCGAAATCCTTCCTCAGGGGTCCACTGAAAGATTAAATAAAAACGTTGCTATAGACATTTTGCTTAAATGACTGCAGTTAAATGCAATTCATAACAAGGTCACATGATTATACTGCTTTTGAAATTTCCCCATCGTTAAACACGTTTAAGCGATGCCCACGGAAACCGGAGCCAAAAAGCAGCCCAATTGCCACCAACCTTGTCCTACGGTCTGGAAACCTGGCATGGCCAAGAATGTAACATCGTAAACAAATTACAAACCAAGGTTTATAAAACGGTATTCAACCTTTTCAAAGGTTCATCGCCAGCACAAATTCGTTTGGAATTCGGATTACAGAACCAGGAATTCCAAAGGAAGGCAACTATGGTAAATCTATGTTGGAAACTCAGAGCAGCAGAGTTGGGAACTTTAAACAACTTATGCTGGTTGGAAATAAAACAACAAATGGAGCAAAGAACCCCAAATACGTGGGGGGACCAACTGCGGATAGCACTGGATGAATTAGAGATCAATGGGCTTTGGAACAGCAAGATGGAAAAGTCCACTTTTAAAAAAGCTTGCAATAACAAAGCAAAAGCATTATCCTTCGTGGAGGATAAAAGGGGATTACTAAGACGCCGCCACGCATGGGTCATAATAAATTCTTACACACGACTAAGACCACAACCCTATCTAGCAGCTCATTTCCGATTGTCTTTAAAAAGGAGATTCATGGCATACAGATTTGGAGATCTTTGTTCATTAGACTTGGCGCCCTCCTGGAAAAACAAGCATCAACCAAAGACATGTTGTTTATGTGGCTATCACACTGAAACTCTGAGCCACTTGCTGTGTGTCTGTGAAACTGTGAAATCAGAAAGAAGGAAGCTGCTGAGAACAGTTTTTAATGATTTAAATATCCGCACCTGCAGACAGGTGGCGACAAATTGGCTGGGTGCTGCATCAAACATTTTAATATGCAGGGGTGTAAAATTTATGATAGCGGTAGAAAGCTTACTTATAAATATAGGCAAAGACTGAAGTCTTGGTGCCACAAAGGAAGTATGTGGAATTTTAAGAACTGAAAAAGTTTTAAATGAAATGTGTTTTATATGATTTATGGTTTGTGAAAACCAAATAAAGTTATTTTTGACTGACTGACTGACATATGTATTCCATGTAACTTTCCTCGTAGAGGCTGTCTTTTCACTATTGGAATTGTGAAGAACTCCAAAACTATGACTTTGGGAGAATCTCTGCTTCCCTCCTCTAACTCTTCAAGGTCATGATGTTGAGGGTGCTCTGCCCCTGATGCCATTCTCCAAGTTATTTTTGGTCTCAAACAGAATAAAACGGGACAAGTCAAATCAATAAGGACAGATTGCACACGGTGTGAATCAAGTGAGATCCAAAGCCAGAATTCAGGAAATTGAGCTGAAACTACTTCAGCTTGCATGAATACAGTCACACCAACCAATCAAATGTGGTTGTACTGGGAGTCATTGGTTCCCCAGTACCATTTTTGAGTACTATGGTTTGGCGACAGCTGAAAACGTAAGAATTTCAATAACCTTTTTTAGGAAGTTGGCACTTTATATGGTATACCGTGCAAAGAGACCAGGTATTCCCTTATAAGTGGACAAGGGTTTGCTCTAGCAATCCCAAGGTGCTGATCTAGAGGGTAGTGTGATCAAGCAGCCCTAAGCTTATCAGAGAGGAATGGTAGACATCTGCAAATACACACACCAGTCAATAAATTATGCATATGACTCAATAAGGATATCCATACCCTTTTATAAAAATAACATATAGCTTTATATATGTTTAGGCACCAGAATCAATACGATCAAAAAAGTATGTTTTTCAAGAGGAATACTTTTGCATTCAAAAGTTTTAAGAAGCTGCAATGTTATCCTATGGGACGAAAAACAAGTATGGCAATCAGGTACAGTACAATGACCTACATGACCAATCCCCTGGAAATAAGGTGAGTATGGGGCAAGGTCCAAGGCAGCACCAACAGGTCACCTTGGGCGGCACTGGGGCGGTCGGGTGCAGAGGTGCTTTTTGGCGTGCCTTGCCGAATGTTATCCTAGGGGGATCGGACCAGTTGAAAAGAGGCTGCAGGCTTGGACTGGAAAGCCAGTCAGTCTGAACCACCTGGGGGGGCTCAGATCTCATGATGTTTGGGGACAACTTTGGCCAGTGGGGATGGGTGCAGAGGTATCTTCAGGTGTCAGATATTTATCACTGGGAGCACTTGCACTAGAGGGGCCTGCAAACAGAGGCTACAAGCGGCGTTAGGAAGTCCACAGTGGGCAAGTACAGGGAGAACTTTGTCTCTGGAGGTCTGGCACTGTTGGCCCACTTCAGCTCGGACTAGGTGGTATGATGCAGTGGTGCTTTATGGTGTTGGGTTTTGGTGGTCCAGAGTCCTCCCAGGTCTCTTTGGGTGCCTGCAGGATGCAGTGAAGCAGCTCTGATGCTCCACATGAGTTCCAGAGTCTTGGCAGAAGGGCTGGCAGTCCTCACTGACTTTTGGAGGCATAGCAGCTTACAGGATGAGCTGACTTTTGTGCAATCATTAGGAACAGCAGGTAGGTGAGCAGGGTTGGCGCCAAGTCAGTTGCTTCATCTAACGTTCTTGATTTTCACGGCTCTTCAGTCCTTCTTCTTATCTCTGATGTCAGGGTTCCCCAAGTACTGAATTTAGGGACATTGGGGGAGTGTAGAGTAGTAGCCAATGGGCTACCCACCCTTGGGATCACTATGCCTCCTACATGACCACTACTTGTAGGAGGTGGTCATTACCCTGTCTCAGAATTCCCGATTGTGCCATCACCAATATGGCTAACTTTGAAAAGTTGCCTCCAATTCAGGAAGCCCACCTTAGGGGAGGCACTAGCCTGAGGACGGACATGCCTATCTGACCAGATAATTCTCCCACCTGTCCAGGTGCCAAATGGCTCTGGACAAAGAGGATTGACTTCTTCTCCTGTGAGAGAATCCAGATTTGCCTACCAAATATAGTAGGTGCTTTCAATTTCCCCTGGCTTGGAATGTTAATTTGCAGGTCATCCTGTAGGAGGAGGTGAAAACACCCCCTGCCCAAGTAGGCCTTCTTATCTGGCCTCCTAAGAGCAAAGTCAGACACGCGTCTCTGGTGGCGGGCTAACGAAAGCCAGTCAATCAGAGCAGCGGCTGGTTGTTTTTCAGTGGGCACCTCTAGGGTGCCCTGTGGGTGCATACTAAATCCAACCATGGCATCAGGGTGGGTTTATTAATACGAGATGTTTGATACTAAACATCCCTCTTTTCAGTGAAGCCATCATGTAGCTGGGGTACTCGTTTTCACCAGTGTTCATCACATGTTTTGAAATGGCTTCCCTGTTCACTTGTACTGGCAATAATGGAACTGACCAGCACAGGGGCATATCTGCTCATGCAGATATGCCCTTGAATGTAATATAAGGCACCCTGACTTAGGGCTGAAAGGCCTCCTGTAGGTGTGTGTAAAGATGAATCCAATAGGTTGTATTCATAGAAGTCTTTATTTCAGGAGAAAAGAGAACCACCTATAGCTAGTAGTTCAGCTTCACAGCTTACTCCCCTTCATCCAAAGCATAACGTACTAATTTCCTTAGATAGAAAGTTCTACATTCTATTACACAGAAATACATCTCTACACATCTTCCCCCTTATAAAAATGAATTATCAAAAACAATAAATGAATGAATAAGTAACATCACAATGTATAACAAAAGATAATGTCCTATATAAATCTATCACATTGTCTTAAAACAGTTCCACATACCTGAATATGTCCAATATGCATCAATCCCAGAGTACAGATTGGGGAACATTACATTTACCAACATGTTATGTACTCCATGCAGATCCATAAGCTAGAATAAGAATATTTGTATTAACACTCTTCACTTGAATAGGGTTAGAACATTTGCTTTCTCCCTTGATCACCATTCCACCTTCTTGGTAACAACACAGTTCCCTTCTCTAATATCTGGGATCTTCACAGCTTTTCTGTCATTATAATGACTTGTAGCAATTAATTGTTTTTTGTATACTTCATTCTCAACAAGTGTACGATCCACCCACACACATTCTTTGTTCTTCAACCAACCAGGTACTTCCTTCGGACCTGGTTCACGTCCCTTAAGAGAGACAAATGGTGACACACGTGTCACAGAATGTGGCGTCACTCTATATGACCACACAAATTTTTTCAATTCTTCCAACAAAGGTAAAACATTATACATAGACAGTTGTATATTGTCCATGAGCAAGCGATTCATTCTTTCTACCAAGCAATTGGCTTGAGGCCTGAACAGTGCAACCCTTTCATGTTTTACTCCATTTTTATTCAATAAATCTACCATTTTGTTTGACACAAACTGCATTATCTGACACCAAAGTATTCGGAATTCCTTCACTCATAAATATTGTCTCTAAGAATCCCACAACTCTATCTATAGAGTGATATTCTACCAAAACCATTACAAACCTGTTCTGATTACCAAGTTTAGAAATTGGGCCAAAAAATACAATAGCTACTCTCTCCCATGGAAGTTTGGGAAACGCGTTACAACTCAAAGGAGGTTGTCTCACTCTCTTAGTTTAGTCACTATTTGCACACGCACATCACTCTTTCACAATTCCCTCAATATCACTGTCCATGCCTGGCTACCAGAGCGACTGCCGAATCCTTCTCTTCATCATATTCCTTCCTAAATGACCTTCATGGGCAATATCAATGATCCTTTTTCTCACACCAACTGGTTTTACAAATTGATTCCTTCTCAACAACTTTCCAAAATGTATACTAAATTCATCATGAATATGATAATAACCTTTAAAACGAATGTCATTCCCATGACCATTCCAACCACCTGATACAAATTTCATAACTTGTTGCAAAACTTCATCCTCAATAGTAGCTGATGCCCATTCTTGTTCATCTAGAGCCATGTCTTTCCCTATCACACAAATCTCTTCACTTCCGATATTCTCATTTAACACAAATTCCACTGTCTCAAGAGGCAATCTAGACAGACAATCAGCTACCACATTTTTCAATCCTCTTACAAACTCTACTTCAAAATTGTATTCCAACACTGATAACACCCATCTTGACATTATAGGAGTCACTCTTCCTTCTAATCCCCTTCCTCCTTTAAACAAATGGATAAGAGGTGTGTGATCAGTACAGACCTTAAAAGGTAGACCCCAAACAAAATATCTAAAATGATTTATGCCCCAACAACAAGATAGTACTTCTTTCTCGATAACAGAATAGGATAGTTCGGCACCACGAAGTCTTCTAGATGCAAATCCTATGACTCTTTCTTGACCATCATGTACTTGAGTTAGGACAGCTCCAACCCCAACAGCACTTGCATCAGCTGTGATAAACATTTTGGCACTGACATGAAAATGCCCAAGTGTGGAAGCTTGCACAATACATTTTTTTTATTTTATCAAATGCTTTACTACAATTCTCATTCCATTCAAATAAAACGCCTTTCTTCATCAAATATTGCCTTAAAGGTTCCACAATCTCAGTGAATCCTTCCACAAACTTCGAACAATATTCGGCTAAACCAAGGAAGGACTTCAGCTGATCCTTGGTCACAGGAACTGGGGCATTTTTCACAGCATAGACTATACTTTTTTTTGGTTTAATTCCATTCTTGGATATCTCATGTCCCAAATAAGTCACACATTTTTTTTAATTGACATTTTTCTTTCTTAATTGTCAAACCATTCTTTTCCATTCTCCTTAGTACTTCTTCCAAAACCGCATCATGATGTGCATTATCCCTCTCTACAACCAACACATCGTCTTGAAAACAAAAAACATCACTAAGTCCTTCGAATATTCCCTGCATCACTCTTTGGAATACTGCTGAGGCAGACAACAACATGAAAGGCATTCTACAGTAATGAAATGCCCCCAGCAAAGTTACAAATGATGTTAGATGTCTAGATTCTTTATCTAAATCTATTTGATGGTAAGCAGCCGACATATCCATTATGCTAAAAACATCTCCCCCACCCATTGCAGTTAACATTTCTGATATATACGGCAAGGTTTGCCTATCGACACAAATATTTTTATTTAGGTCCCGCAAGTCTACACACAAATACATTTTTCCTCCTTCCTTGGGTGCTAATACAATAGGTGGCAACCATTTGGATGCTTCAATTGGTTCTATTATGTTTTGCGCTAAAATTTTATTAAGTTCTTCATGTAGAAATTCTCGCATGAGATGGGGTACACTTCTCACTTTATGAACCACAGGCTTAGAATTATTTTTTAATATGATTTTGTGGGAACATTTTTTACGTTTTCCTAATTGATCTTAAAACACCTTTGGGTATTTCGCCATTATATCGATTTCAAACGAATCAACATTGTGTACAATTGAAGTACTAACAGGCTCAGAAGAATTCAGATTCAAAATGATATTGAGATCTTTTTGATGACGTCAACCTAAAAAATCAGATCCCTGTTCAGTTAAATACACACATCTAAAAACTTTGTTCCCATTAAATGAAATAACCATCCATCTCATACCCACAATCTCAATAATTTTTCCACCTTATCCATCTGCTTTGATGTCGGGTTTGTCCTATAGTAATGCCTCTTTTGTCCATTGCTTGTAAAATGTCTCTTTAGAGAGTAAAGTATATAAACTTCCCGAATCTACTAACATTTCAATTCCACACTTATTTAAATTCATGATACAATGAGGTTTTTCTAATTTTGTTTGTACTTTCTCTAGGAACACCGTTTTCCTGTAACAAACGTGATTCAAGATTAACATGTCTTGAATTTTCACAAACTTCAACACTCAACACTAATTCACGTACACTTTCACAAGTATCATGTACCTCTTGTACATCAGTGAACTGGGTCTTGGTTCTGCAAACTTTAGCAAGATGACCTCATCTTCCACAAGATCGACAAATAGCATTCCTACCCATATACATAGTACTTGAAGTAATATGACCAGGAGTACCACAACTGTAACATTTGACTACCCTGGAATCAAATTTAGGGGTTGAGAAAGAAGTTTTCCCAGATTCATTAGATTTGTTAGAATTTGGAAAAGGTTTCACTTTTTTACTTTCGTCAGCAACAGCATGCACAACAGATGCGTTTGACGTATGTTCTTTTCCTAACATAGAGGTATTGCATTAATCCATTTCCTTAACCCTCATATCTGTGTGTTCCAATCCCTTAGCAATCTGAATAGCTTCTTCCAATGATGGATCTTTAATTAACAGTTTCTCCTTGACTTTTTTGTTATTGGTACATCTTACAAGCTGATCACGCATAAGAGAATCAGATAGTTCCCCAAACGTACATGTTAATGAAAGACCTCTAAGTGCAGCAACATGTAGCAATATCCTCATCTATTTTGTGAATACGACAGAAAAATGTATGCCTCTCTAAAAGAGTATTAATCTTTGTTTTAAAACGAATCTCAAGTATCTGTAATGTCATTTCATTGTCGTTATTTGGTTGATCATCTCCCATCCCTAAAGATATTTCTGGAAGATCTTCATACAATCTTCTCCCCTCAACACACAAATGATGTAATATTTTGGCTTGCCTGCGGACTGGGCCATATTTATCTGCACCTGTTGCCAAGACATATTTAAGAAACCTTTTTTTCCATTCTTTTCAGGGAATAGGAGGTTCACCTGGTGTTGCCAGAAAGGTAGGCGGTGCAGATAAACCTTGGTCAGCCATATATACAAACAATAAGTAAAAATATAGCAAATAAAGTTAAGCACCAATAGTTATATTAATATACTTCTTTTAAGCTGCAAAGGATAATGTATGTAAAATAAATGCTTATTTATTTAAAATAATGAATTAGTATAAAAAATTAAAATAATAATGAAAGTATAAGATATTGCCACTTTGTTTTCTTTAGTTTACGTTGTTTTTCCTTTTATCCTTAAGCAGTATTCCAGGAAAGTCAATATAAATGAATGTAATAGAATCCGTTCCAAAGTGGCCGCTTAAGTAGACAGTTTTCTTAATGAAGAGTATTTGGTCCCAAAGAGCTAAGATGGCCGCCGAGATGCGTTGTTTGCGTCGTTTTTCTATAGAAAATAGAGGACAATCTTGAGATAGCGCGCATGAGTGAGCGTGAGGAAGCGCTCGTGAAAATGAAGACAGCACGGTAAGGAGACGGCAGGACTTGCACGAGAAATAATAGAGTACTGTTGATGTCACTTTGTGATTGTCATGGTTGGGACTCAAAATATTCACAAAACAATCCCACAATGCTTGCCTAGAAACGAATCATGGCAATTTAACTTGCGATGGTTTTAAAATGAATAACACAACGATCCACTTGGTATCAATTTCACTTTGTCTCCGCCTCAAAGTGCTCACGCTTACACACGGTCATGGTGCGTTGACAGTAATGCAACTTACAGCTTGCTCACAGCAACTCCACTTAATGTGCACTTCAAACTGCAGCGATCGTATCAATCACAATGTGCTCATAGTTAGTTCCCCTACTCCGCTACTTTTCAGCCATATACAGATTCTTGCTTGTAGTACAGCGCCCACAACGATTTCAATCCTTGTCAGTGAAACACAGCAGGCATTCAGCATAACGCCCCATCCAGTTATTCAGCGCTAATGTAAAATACAGGAATGCTTCAGTAAGGCTATAAGGACACTTACTGTTGTTGAAGAAATAAAATCCAGGGGTGGAGGTGAATAATAGACTGTCCCCCGCACAGTATGGGTTTGTATGGTTCTCCAAATCGTCGCCAATGTAAAGATGAAGCCAATAAGTTGTTTTCATAAAAGTCTTTATTTTAGGAGCAAAGAGAAACACCTCCAGCTAGTAGTTCAGCTTCACAGCTAACTCCCCTTCATTCAAAGCATAACATTCTAATTTCCTTAGATAGAAAGTTCTACATTCTATTACAAAGAAATACATCTCTACAGTGTGACTTACAAATATTACATACAGTGTTAAGGGACATGGAACACTGGGATGTATGTAATGTTGTGTTTTCCCTTCTGTCTGCACCAAGACACACCGCCTGCAGTGCCAGTTTGCGTGCGCTTGGTGAGGGGTCATTTAGGGTGGCACAATTCATGCTGTAGCCTTTGGGGACTCTCTTTAGTGCCTCAGGCTCTACGTAACCTGGGGTACCATTTACTAGGGACGTACAGAGAGTACAAAAGGTATTGCCAAGTGGTGAAAACAATTGCACAGTTTTGAGAAAGAGATCTGCCACTTTGGACATGGTTAGCAGCAACCCAATGCACTTCAATCACTTCAAATACAAAGCAAAAATTGGGGGGTGACCATTTCAAAAAGTTCACTTTCATACACCTTTACAAACTTTTTACGTATTTGAGCTTGAAAGGAAAACCCTGATGTCAAAGTCGAAAATAATGACCCTTTCACATTAAACTTAACTTTATCTGAAAACTCTGGGCCTTATTATGAGGGCGGTCAGAGAGCATTCCGACCGACTCCTTGTTGGAATCATTTCGGACCAACTCAGATTAAGGGAGTTTGACCGACCGATTATGATGGTTCCAAAAACACCATTCGGTCGGACTCCCATTGACTTCAATGGGAGCCTGTGTTCCGACGGACAACATATGCTCCCATTGAAGAAAGGGGTGGTTGCAGGAAACCTTGCACCATGTGGCAGGTACCCCATGGTGTCTGTCACACTGTGGATGTTTGGAAAGTGGGGTCCCATGGGAATCCACACGGGTCCCAACCGGAGGCCTTTAGGTGAACAGGGGCCTGCTACAGACCCCAAAAGTCGGTTTCCGACAGCTATTCCTTGTAGGACAAACCAAGTCATAAAGGCTGTCTGATTCTGACATTGTAATCGCTTGGTCGAAAACGCGGTCCATTGAGCTGTAGGAGTCGGCTCAGACTGGCTAGGTTTCTCTGAATGACACTCAGAACTAAGTCAGAAAGACCAAATGGTTACCTTTCATCATAATCGGGTGGGCGGAAATGTTTACGAGTCAGTAAGAAACACAGGTTCCGACACGGATTATGACAAACTGAATGCCGTTCAGAGCCTTTCCGACGGACATTGTGATGAGGCCATCTTTGTTCTGCAATATTTTTTAGTACCATGGGGTCTAGAAAAAGAAGTAAAGGCTTCACAATAGTCAGAAGACATTCCATAATTGTCTCTATAGGTTCCATGGCAGTACAGTAGAACCCATAAACATCAAATAAATTAAATAAAAATGAAAGCAGCCAGTTTACCTGCGATAGCAGCCGCAGAAAACATCGCCACAGATGACCTCGGCAACTATCGCTAATGAGATGCAGAGTAGGCGTTCCCATGCATAAAGCCATGACAACACCACTCCGCAACATTCTCAACGACCAACCAGATAGGTGATAAGATCCCAAAACATGCGATAAGGCACATTAGCAGCAGGAAATTAACACCTGCTCAGAACTGGTTCAAAGTCAGACCACAGCCTGCACCAGACAAGGGGGACCAGGCCAGAGCAACACCTGAAGGGCTACAGATGCCATGGAGCTACTGATCATAGAGCACGGAGCCCCAACAAGCCCACAACACCCACCACCACTCCCCGCCACCCCCCACCCCGCCATCCCCCCAGACCACCACAGAGGCAGCGCAGACACAGACCGTGGACCTTCAGAAAATGTACCAGCCTCACAGACTAAACACCAGGGTATATCATTTCCCACTACAGGCTCAAAAGGACAACCATCCTCCGCATCCTGAGGCTGACGATACCCACACAGCAGACAACCAACATCCCTCCACAGACAAAGCTGCTGGCTCAAACCTGTCCTGGATGCCATCCTCAGCCTGGTACCTCAGTACCAATACTTCCCACACCCTGCTCAGGAGCAGCTGGAGACTAAGCAAGGCTTCTACGCCATAGCTGGCTTCCCGCATGTGTTGTGGGCAATTGACTGCACACATGTCCTACTTGTGCCCTCTGCTGACACTGCACGCAATTACTGCAACAGAAAGCACACGCGTTCCATCAACAAACAGGCAATAGTGGATGACCGGGGACTGTTCATCAGTGTGATTGCCAACTACCTAGGCAGTGTGCTTGATTCCTACATCTTCCGACAGTCCATCATCAACCAGAGCTTCCAGGATGGCACCTATGAGAATGCACTGCTCGTTGGTAAGTACCAAATGAACACACCACACACCTCAAATCCACAATCATGCAATCCACATCCCTGGGAATGCACTTGTCACAAAGTTACATACTACATGCCAAACAACATGCCCACCCACCAGGCACAAAAGGGGGTGGTGATGAACGTAGCATCTGAACCAATCAAACACTCACACCCAGACAACAGATCTGGGTTTAATCCCACCAGACACAACAGCGCAATTTACTGTGGGAACCTGGGCTAGCCATGTACATGAGCCATCAATGGCATGGCACCTAAGCTACACATTAGCAGAATGGGGGGAGAAGAGGGAACCAGGCATGTGTGAAGGAGGCAATGTGACCGATGAATGAGAACGTACACAATGCCAAGGGTGGCGTGGATGAGCTGGACAGACTGCTGTATGCAGACCACAGACCTATTCATGTCGACATACACTGCTGGTGGTGGAAGTATTGTAGACAGTGGATGCAACCATGGCACCCCAGGCAGTTGGGGAGATCACAGAAATTTAGCTTGTGACGTCCCCCCTGTAAGCGCATGCCGAATGGGCTGGCCGGGCGTACGCTAGGCTAGCATAGGGGTGTGAATAAAAAGCACGTAGCTCTGGGCGTGGTTCCCTTCTGGAATGGCAAACGTCCCTGCCATGGCAGCACCTCTCACCCCGTCACGAGGTCGACACCGTGAGTGCTGGTGCCTGCGATCCAGTGCGCCTGCTACAACCTGGCCCACTGGACCCCGAAGCCGTCATGCCCAAGCCTGCGCTTTCATGCTTCACTGCTCACCTGTCGCCACCGGCGTGTGTCAAAGAGGGTCCACCACGTGCCACTGGAAGCTCCAAGACCAAGGCCCCTGACCATGGCAGCCTCCTCAGACCATCACGGCCTCTGCGACACAGGCCCGCAGTACTCCTTGCTTGTTGACGTACTCCACCGGATGGCGCAGTGGAGTAGTAGGTCACACATTTGGAACTGAGTCTTGATTACACAATGGCAGAGTACAAATATTATGGCTGATTTTATATCAATAAACTCCCTTCGATGTGGTGCCACCACCTTCGTCAGCCGCAAATATTCTTCACATGCCATTCAAACATCATGTGTCAGAGATCCAGGAGGAGATGGCTGGACAGCGATTGACCCATGCTGACCACTGCCTCTGGCCTACATTGCGCTTAACTAGGTCACACATTTGGAACTGAGTCTTGATATCTTCATGGCAGTGTTCAGGTCATAGTACGCAAGAAGAGGGGTAAGAGGAAGACGCGCTTCAGTCCGGAGGAGAAAAGGGACTCAGCCACGGAGGTGATGGGACACTACCAACAACTGCACTGGTGCTACCAACTCAGTGCAGCGCAAGTCATGGACCCTTGCTGTTTGAACCTTGTACTGCTGATTGTCTGATCATTTTTGTGGTAGTTTCCAGCACCAACCATCCCCTGAGGGGTGGCTTACACTGACCAACACCCATCCAGCACAGGCGTCACTGGACATGTGACCTTGGCAATAAATGGGGCCGGGCACACATGCCCTTAGGCAGTTCTACAGACACACTCAGTGTGTCTGTGTGGTCATTATGTCTGCATAAGGGCTCCGGGCCATGCCACATTACATTGTGCTGTGTACAGCAGGCTCAACCATGTCATGGCAGGCAGTGGGGTAGACCTGGGACATGTAGCCGTGTCGTACATCGCTGTGAGTGTATGTGGAGTGGACAGGCGTACAACAGTACAGCTTAGGGGTGTGGCTCTTCCACATGTGGATCTGGGTGTGGTTAACTTCATGCCTTGCCAAGGAAGTAAATAATCCGTTGGTCTCTGTTTTAGTGTCTGTGCCATCCGTCCTGCAATGGACAATGTTGCTATGTGGCATGCCCCCGGAATGTGGACTCGGCCTAAGGGGTACATGAGGGAGGGCATGCCCGCTCGGGGTCAGGGATCACACATGCCAACTGTTGTGTGTGTTGCTATTAGCGCAGCATGTGCCAAATGTCTACGCTCAACCGCATGGCGAGTTCTGCCAGTCAGGTGCTCTACATCTGTGTCAGCCCTATCCTTACAATGAGCCTACACAAACGTGGCCGGCCACCTGCAGCGCACATCATCACTGTGTCAACATGCGCAGACAGGCATGATAATGGTGTGCCGTAGGGGTGCAGGTGATGCAACCGTGCTGCGCACACTAGTGAATAGTCAGGGGGGGAAAGCAGCAGTGGGGCTGCGTAATACACATTGATGCCACTCATTTGCAACAAGCAGTACATGTCATACAGGAATCACTAAGTCACACGTAGCACACATCAATGACCCAGAGAGCCTGCCAACACATCATTCAGTACGTAGTTTTGACTCATGTCTCTCTGCACTGTCACAGGTGACCAAGGATATTCACTCTGCACTTAGATGATGACACCCCTCCAAGCCCCTAACACACAGGCTCAGAGTCAGTACAATTTGGCCCACAAACGCACCAGGGGTATCGTGGAGCGCACATTTGGTGTGTTGAAGTAACGTTTAAGGTCCTGTACAGACCAGACATTGTGTGCAAGATGATTGTTGCATTTTGTGTTGCACAATATATGTTTACGCAGCAAAGCTCCATGGATATGAGTGCCAGATGTACCGGACGATGATGATGAGGCAGGTGGACCACACCCCACTGCAGCCACAGCAGGAATAGCCCATAAGGACTACATCATTGACAATTACTTCTCTGGTTGACGTCACATTGTGACAGTCATTTCCAATAATGGGACAATACGATGACTGACCACAGGCACAGCATATGCAAATGAATGCATTCGAAAACACATTCCCTGCATGCATTTCACTCATCTGTGCAGGCACTTCACTCAGACAAGTGTGGGTGCAACATGTAGTGCTGGCAATTTTGGATTTTGTTTATGGATGATGGGTGTGTCACCTCGGTGCAGTGAGGCAATTTAGGGTGTCACGTATTTGAACTGCCAGTTCTGTGTTTCACAGTTGTAACATTTTCCCACTATTCGGCATTTCACATGTGTCCCAATTCCATTTTGGCTGTCATTTTTGGCCTACAAGTGACAACAGGGCTTCTTTTGGGCTCTGATATGTGCCACCATGATGCTGGGATGCACCCTGTGACTCAGGTCCCATTATATGGGCAACATGTACGTAAGGGGGAGTCACTGCTCCTACATTAGTCCATGCTTTCATTATTGTTTGGTCATGGACATTTCACATCAGTGTGCAAGGGGTGATGTTTGTTCCTCTGCAATGTGGAGAGGAGATGCGGTTTCCCAGTGTGTTCCATGTATGTTTCCGCATTGGCTCAGGTTACATACTAAATGCATGTCAATGTACATTGTGGCTGTTTGTGGGTAAATGCCTATCTGATGTGGGACAATAGTCATTTGTTCTGCATCAGAGCTATGGTGTTGTTCTCATAAGTTGTCATCTCGCCGTTTATTCTTTCTGCTTTTTTTGGTGCATTTTCCCGAATGAAGCGTGGGATTTGCAGGCCTGTCGCTGCTTTTTGGATCTCTATTGGCCTGATTTCTACTTTTTCTGTGTTCGTGTTTTGCATTTTTGCAGTGTTGCGTTGGCTTTATTGCAGACAGTTGACGTGTTGTTGGGGGCCTATCGCATGGTGCCTCAGTGTTACGAATACTTAGTTAACACTGCGTTATTTTCCTGCGATGGACTGCGATGTTGGAGGTTCCCTTTACGTTAATTTTGCGATGGTTATCACACGTTCTTGAGAATATACCCCTCTGTTTCATATAGTAATTTAAATTAAAAAAGAATGCACATTGTGACACTCAATTTCATGAAAAATAACAGAAAATTTAACTGTTTAACATCACAGATGCTGCAGCAGAGGAGTAAGAGGGAAGTGAAGGCATACACACACAGGAGACTCTTGCTGAGGCAGATGTGGAGACACCCGTGGCCCCACAGAGCCCAAACCCTGCTCCCACTAGACACAGGTCTATAGTCCCACCACCTCATGCCATGGAAGTTGAGGAGGAGAGAGAATATGATCCCCAGACATCTCATCCTGGAGTTACACTCACAACAAGACCCCAGTCACAGGTCCGCCTCAGTTATAATCAAACCCGGAGGCGCATGTCAAGGGCACAGATGACAACAACAGAGGATTATAGTCCAAATGTCTGGGGTGGGCTTGAGAGCCAAATGGTGTGGGTGCAGCGCCTGCACTCAAAAAACATGCGATTTATGCATGTACAATTTTGCAATATGTCAAATAACATGGCAGAAATCAGAGACAGCTTGAAAGAACTGCAGTGGTGGAAGGACATAGACAGTTCAATGAGGCCATACAGATGCAATGCAGGGTGATGCAGGATGACCAGGTTTCACAAAGAAAAAGGCATTGTCAATTATCAGGGAAACTAGCCGCCTGATTCATCATTCATATTTGCGCTCGCAAAGGGCCAGATTCTGAGAATCTGGCCCTTTGCGAGTGCGATTTTTGCATTTGGGATTCAACATCCCAAATGCAAAAATCGCTATTTGCTAATTCACATATTTGCGAGGATTTACATTTAAGGAATCTCTATTTGAGATTCCTTAAATGTCATTCATCATCCATTTTACAATTGCGAAATCGCAATTTCGGGCCGCAATTTACCGCGAGGTCAAACCTCGTGGTAAATTGCGAAAACTCAGAAAAATGCATTTAAATGCATTTTTCTGAGTTGCACGTTACACACACACATGTCCTTTGGACATGTGTGTGTGCAACACCTGTGTTAATTTCCATTGCAGGGGTGCTACAGGTAAGCATGAGCGAATTTTGCGGATCTCGCGTTCGCGAATTTTGCGGATTTGCGGATTCGCAATCCGCAAAATCCGCGAATTCCCGCGAATTTGCGGATTTTTTTTTTTTTGTGTTCGCCCGTGTTTCTGCCAGTTCGCGAGGGTTTTGTACACTTTCGCAAATTGCGAACTTACCTGTCGGGTCGCAAGTTTCGCGAACTTGTTGTTTCTACGTGTCCAGCCTGTTTGGGACACTCTTCTTCATCACTGCCACTCTCTGTCACCACTGCCACTCTCTGACTACTCATGCCACCCTCTGGCCCACCCATGCCACCCTCTGTTTCATCACCACACCCTCTGGTTGTCCAGTGTACATTATTTTCGGCAAAGCAAAGCACACCTTCCCTGCCTCAAGTGACCTGAATTAATTTGGGGCTGATTCATGTGTCACAGAATATTTTTTTAGCTGGCACCTGCTTCCTTAGTGCGCCCTGATTAGTGATCTTTTGCACTTGCTAAGTGCTTTCATTGTTGCAAAATTAGTTACAACACCTGCCCTGCCCCAACTGACAATAATGAATTAGGGGCTGATTAATGGATTTTAACTTCCAGCCTGGCTCCTGCTTGTCTCCCTTAGCTGTAATTCAGGACCTTTGTGGCATATGTGTAACTATTCTGAGGTTCAGAGCAGGGTCACATACTAGTTTCAACTGGCAACTGAACTCTGGAGGGGCCCCTCAGGAAGCACTCCAGGAAATGGCTACTAATGATGAGCCTGAACTTTTGAACCTGGTAAGTAGTTACTTTCAGTTTTGCTAAGATCGTATTTCTGCAATTTTGCACTTATTCGCGGGGCGCGAACTCACGCGAACAGTGCGAGCAGTGCGAGCAAAATCCGCTGCTCGCGGATTTGCGGATTTTGCGGGAAATTCGCAAATCTCGCGGATTGCGGATTTCCCGAAAATCCGCAAAATCCGCGAGCGGAACGGATTTTCCGCCCACGCCTAGCTACAGGGTGTCCTTTGGACACCCCTGGCACCCTTGTACTCGCAATCTCATTTGCGATTAGCTAATTGCTAATCGCAAAAGAGGAATGACTCCCCATGCATTCCTATGGGCCTTTTGGCCCATAGGAATGCATGGGGAGTTATTCCTTATTTGCCATTAGCAATTAGCTAATCGCAAATAAGGAATCAGTGGGAATCGCAATTAATATTGCGATTCCTACATGATTACCGTTTTGCGAGTCTCAAATAGCGATTCCTTATGATTCGCTATTTGAGCCTCGCAAAACGGCCCGTTCATGAATCAGGCTGTAGATGCCTACACAAGATCCAACAACTGGCTGAGCAACAACACAGCTCTGCTGTCCCGTCGGTCTGTGGCCATGCCGGTCGAAGTGAGCCATTGTTGTGGGGATGTGGCCAAGGGAAAAAAATACTGTGGCGTGGCAGACTATCTCCTATATGGTGATGTAACCATTATCAATGTAGACGTTGTGACTGACATTCAAGTCCAATGATGATGTATTGTTGATTTATTTTGTTTACACTAACTGTACTATTTAGCAGCGGGTCTGTGTGCAGTAACACTACCACATTTATACTTATAAATACATACAGTGCAGTTCTACCATGCTGTGTCTTGTCTCATCATTACCCACCTCAAAAATAATGGGGGATTTCTGCACTTCTCCTTCTCCCTTCTGCTAAGCTTGCTAAAACTGCTGCTCATAGTGGTTGCCCTGTCTGGTTGTCCTCCTTAGCCCCGCTGTCTGACATTTCCAGTGGTATGCCTCTCCTAGTAGCGATATTGTGCACCATGTCACACGTGGCCACAATTCTGCAGCAGGTTTCGGGTCAGTACTGCAATACCCCGCCAGTCTTGTGGATGCAGTTTTCATCAGACCAAAGGTACGCTTGAAGGCATTTTGTTTTGCGATGTGCGCTGCATTATACTACTGCTCATTTGGGGTGGTTGGGTTGAGGTATGGTGTCAAGATGTAGTTGCACACGGCATATGCGCTGTCACCTACAGGGTCGTAAGCAAACGGTTAGTGACAGTTATGCATTGCCATTTGGCCGTAGTGTGGGAGAAATTGTAACATATGTTTACCAAGCAGATGTCCTTCTCCAAATTCACCCCTAAGGAGACAAGTGTGTATGCCTCTGTGTCTAAATATGTACGAGTCATGTGTGCTGCCATGGTATTGTCCCATAATGTCAGTTATGATATTGTTTGCATTGCAGACTACTTGGATATTAAGTGAAAGATAGGATTTGCGGTTCCTAAAGATGTACTAATTCGCTGATGGTGGACGAATGGCAACATGCGTACCATCTATGCTACCGATTACATGGGGAAACCAGGCTACCTGATAGAAGTCCAGTTTAGTCTTAAGCAAATCTAGTGGGGTTGAGGGGAAGGTAATGTGGTAGTGTATCCTTGTCATCATGGCGTTAAGGAAAAATTTAAAAAGATGTGATATGTAACTTTGTTACAACCCTCCATCTACAGCTACTACGCCCTGGAAACTGCCTGATGCAAATAGGTGCAGGCAACATAGGACCTGCACATGAGTGGGACTGGCATTGGTCCTGCGCGTCTGGCACTGCAGTAGGGGATCCAATTCAGCAATGAGATCAAGGATCATGGCAGCATTTAGACTAGACTTGTCATAGATTTCCTAATCAGTTTGCCCCTACAATGTAATGCGCACTCTAAAAATACGCTCCTGTATTCTCCTTCTTCTCTGAGCTGCTGCATGGAGCCTCATCCTCCTCACCATGATATAGAGCGCTGCCATTGTGAAGCATTCTATGGCCTCCTGGGCCTGTTTAAATACTTTGCTAATCTTCTGCACCTGTTGTGAATGTTTTTCACCAGTTTACCGCCTGCCTGTAAAATTCTATAAATTGCGATTGCAAAATAGCGAATTTCAAGAAATTGGTAATTGCGATTTTTCATACATTACTTTGCTACTCTTTCTTTGCGATTCGCAACTAAGGACTACCAAATTTGGTACTCGCAAAATTTGCGATTCCTTTTTTTTTCCGAATTTCATGGATTTTTCGCAAATTTTGTTTGATGCTTTGGAAAAGGCTATTTTGCTATCATAAACTTGCTTTTTTGCAATTCGCAACATTTGCTATTGCAAAATAGCCTAATGCATGTGCCCCATAGATTTAAAGATAATTACATGTATGCTTTTTTGTGTTAATTTAATTATTTTAATTTTTAACTGTTTATATAAAATATGTAATGTTACAAATATTTTTTTATATGTTTGCAGAAATGTATTTATGTTTCTTTATTTTATACATATGCAACAGTTGACTACAATCAGCCACAAACACAAATACATATTTCACAAAAATATATTAGGAAAAAACATAAATTAACACAATTTATATGTTTTTATTCTAATATCAATGTGCCTAGAAAATATGTTTTTCAAACGGGAATAAAATAATTGATAATCAGAAACACACCCTGGCTACACAAAATTGAACACGGTTTGGGAGCATCCTGCCACGTCTGCCGCCAGAGGACCCCCATCTACGGCACTGGTGGACATGTATCCAAGGAGTGTTGAGCCTAATTGGATTATGTAATAAGCGCTCACTATAGCATATTGATCGATGACTTCCCATTTACTTGCTACCGCCTGAGCATAATAATGTATGAGACGTCTGGAGCCTGCTCTCTATACATGCATTTGGATTTCTTACTGGTGAGCTGGTCTAAACAGTACATGTTTCTTTAAAAACCTTTGTTGGACGACTTGAACGAAGGTTTTGTGTGTGTTTCCCACACTCTCTATATACTTACTGCCCTGATGAAGGTGTTCCCCCCCCCCCACCGACCTGACACCGAAACGTGCGTTGGCGCTAACTTACCTCGTGTATTTGGATCCAGCCTCTATTCATCTCTAGGAGGATCTACGAGAGTCTGTGATATGCACATCATCCTGCTACATAGCACTGTTTATTGTTTATTGTTTCAGCAATAATGCATGATTGTTAGAATGTTTTTGATTGAGAATGATGAATGAATGTGTATGCAACTTTGGAATTCTGAGTTTGTCTGATTGAATGTGTTGTGTGTTGCCTTTATATATATATACACTTATTATGTAATATTTAAAAATGTATGCCTTTCACTTTGTAAATTCTGATAAAGTGTAATGATCCATAAGACTTGCAAAAACAATAAAAATATAAATGATGTTATCTTTGTAAATATTATGATTATGTCCTATTGTCTGCACAGTGTTGCCTAATATTTCTTGGGCCTATTTGGGCATTATACTTATCATATATATAGGCATGTTGATCTCTTTGCAGTAGTTTGGTTGTTTTCCCCTGCTTCAACTGCCTATCATTCGCCGTCAGGGGTCCCCCTCTCATTGGTTAAACAAAATTGTTGTTGCCATATGGCCAGCAAGAAAGAAGGAGGCACAGAAATCTAAAAGAACATGGGGGCATATTACCAAGCAATAGCGATAATCCGCTATTGCTTGGTTAGAGACAAAAATGTACCGCAGCGCTGCGGCGATTTTTACCGCAAATAAACCTTGGTATTACCAAGGTTTAACGCAAATGCGGTAAAAATCGCCGCAAAGCATGAATATCGCAGAAAAGTCAGCGATATTCATGCATTGCGAGCTAATGCTCTTAGCCATGTTATCCACCTCCCATTGGATAACATGGCTAAGAACTGCTCAGGGCAGGTGTTAGCTTTTGGAGATATTCGCGCTTAGCGCGAATATCTCCAAAAGTTGGTAATAGGAGATAGCGATGTTAGCGACTGTTTTCAGTCGCTAACATCTTGGCACGCCCACTTTGCATCTCATTAGTGATAAATATCACTGACATGCAAAGTGGGGCCCAAGATGGTCGCTATCTCCTACTAGCTGTCGCTAACTGGTGTTAGCGGCAGCTAGGTAATAGGGAGATAATTTTATCTCCGCTTTCTTGGCTTTTAAAGCCAAAAAAGCGGAGATAAACCCCCTTGATAATATGCCCCATGGCTCGCCTACCCTCCATGGAGCCCCTCTTTCCCCTCTCCGCCAACAAAAACTATTTGCATAGATTGCAGAGAAAGGATTGTAAAATATTTGCCCAAAATGTCACTGGGCCTATCCATGTGCCTTAGCAAGTCAACAGCAAAACAGTAACAATAATGCAAAGAAAATTCAACAGCACAGTGACTGGAAACAGTCAGAAACGACTAAAACAAACTGTAAAAATGCCTCAAAATACAATTGGCACAAGGTAATAATAATACCTTTGTAAAATAATTTCACTAACTGAAGAAAAAGAGTTAATTATCAATACAACACAAACACACACACACAAACTGGTGGACAAGTACATGGGAAAGAACAAAGGAAAATGTGTGGTTACATTGGTCTGGACTCCTGGAGCCACTCTGACCCTAGTCACTAATAGACACATGCAGACAAAATCATACCTAAATTTGGCATGAGTACAAAGCCATCCACAAACCCTTCAAATAATCAAACATAACTTTAGCATAGAATAACTGAGAATGTGAAAAATGCATTACAACTACTTCGCCTCCGAGGGCTATATCATATTAGACTCCAAACGTAAAAAACAGTGCAGTAGGAAGACAAATGTGGGCAAAATGATCAAAACCAAGGAAAATGGGGAAATATTACTAACCCCGAGCCTCCACTGTCCACCTTGTCCATTATTCCTTAACTTCACATCAACCTGCCTACTCCATCCCTAAATTTAGTTCCAGGCCATCAGTCAACAACATTTTTTTGTTAAAAAGAAACAAAAATAGTGGTGCAAGATAATTGTGTTGTTGCCTTGCGCCAATCGCTTTGTTCCTCTACACCCACGTTCTTACTATTGCCCCGACAGACATCTTGTTTCCGCGAGACGGTATAAAGGAGTAATCTTGGCCATTAAGCACAATATTCACAACACAAAACTCCGGAGATTATTCTAAATTATACCAAGACAATGAAAATTACTCCCTGGCCTAGTAGTAAGCTTTCAGCGGTTCCTGGGTCACTGAGACTGCTTCTCTCCTGCCCTCTCTCTTCATTATAAAGCACCAAATAATTCAAAATGAGCAAATTTGTGCTGATAGATGTCTTTGCTTCCCGCAAAATGGAAAAAAGATTGCCTTGACTTGCTGGCGAGTCCATTACCCACTTTTTAATATCGCTCTTGTTTCAAAACAAGTGGGCCTCTGTTGAAAAGCAGCCTAAGAAAATAAAACAAACACATTCGTGCTCCGCACACAAAAGCTTTTCGTTATAACTAGTCAGGCCTTTTCGCGTTCTCTGTGATTATGGTTTGTTGGTTCACGCATATGAAATAGAAAACACTGGGGCATATTTTCAAGGGGGTTTATCTCCGCTTTTTTGGCTTTAAAAGCCAAGAAAGCGGAGATAAAATGATCTCCCTATTACCTAGCTGTCGCTAACACCAGTTAGCGACAGCTAGTAGGAGATAGTGACCATCTTGGGTCCCACTTTGCATGTCTGTGATATTTATCACTAATGACATGCAAAGTGGGCGTGCCAAGATGTTAGCGACTGGAAACAGTCGCTAACATCGCTATCTCCTATTACCAACTATTGGAGATATTCGCGCTAAGCACTAATATCTCCAAAAGCTAACACCTGCCCTGAGCAGTTCTTAGCCATGTTATCCAATGGGAGGTGGATAACATGGCTAAGAGCATTAGCTCGCTAATGCATGAATATCGCTGACTTTTCAGCGATATTCATGCATTGCGGCCGATTTTTATCGCATTTGCGATAAACCTTGGTAATACCAAGGTTTGTCTGCGATTAAAATCGCCGCAGCTCAGCGGTAAATTTTTGTCTCTAACCAAGCAATAGCGAAAATTATCGCTATTGCTTGGTAATATGCCCCTCTGTTCCTCAAGATTGATAATTTACTATATGTATTTCTCTCAGGAGATCGCGCTTCATGACATAAATATTAGTTCACAAACTTCGCAAAAATAGCTCAAGTTAAAAAAACACAGCACGAGAAAAGATTACATGCATATAACTTGTACTGTCTCAGTTGCATATTTTTCTTTTATTTTTCTAAGGAGCATGCTCCAATGGGCAAGTAGATGAGATTTCTTGTCAAACATGTTTTCCTTCAAAATAGGTTTTACTTATTAAAAGGTTATATCGTGAAATACTTTAATTGTATTTTTAGCCACTACAAATTCTCAATATATTAGAAATTAATTGACAACAAGTCTTTCCTGTACAGCTTAACTTGATCACTGTCTGAAATGAGCATTGTGCTAAGAGGATTATGTTTGATATAGTTCACGCTGTAATTCTGTAATAATGGGATTGCTTATTTCCTGATAAATCTCGACTGATGTGGGTGAAAGTAATGCAATCAAAGCACTTTTCGTCATATGTTGCATTCAAGCAAGATATATCCCAAAGAACTAGTGCCCAGATGTACAAATGCCTTGAGTTGGGTTTGGCTACTTTTCTAACACAAACCCAATACAGTGTTCAGAGGGGATTTACTATCAAACACAAATTGTGATTTACGTTGGATAGTAACCCTGGATTTACTATGAAACACTAAATTGTAATTTGCGTTGGATAGTAACCCAAAATAGCACACATTTGTCCAATGTGCTTCCTTGAGTTACTTTGCATTAAGGGGGCGTTCTATGGTTGGTGCATGGATGGGTGTTCCCATTCAACCACCCATGGGTTTTGACTCAAATCTCTATCTACAAAGAACTGTAGACGGGGATTTGCACCAGAACCCTACACCTCTTCAAGGCAGGCGCAACTAGGAGAAATGTTTTCATTTCTACCTGTGTTTTCAAATTTTGCATGCGTTCTGCATTCTACAGCACACATACACAGTGGGAAAGCATTAAAGTATAGGCTTTGTACTATAAAATCTACAAAATATAGTATAGTGCAAGGGTGTCTGCACTGGTGCATGCCTACCTAAAGTGTGCCAGTGCAGGGAGAGAGAGGGAAAAGCACAACATCTTAGTAGGCATGGTGCTGTTCTGCTCTCTCTCTTTCCAGCTTCACAGCACAGCAACTTTACTTGCTGCATGGTGACTGCTTCATACATTTTGACCTGGGGTCAAGGGTCTGATGTATGAAACTCTTTTGAGCTTGCAAAGCCAGCAATTCACAAAATCTCAAGCATTTTGAATGCAAAAGAGAATGTTGCAAAGCTTAAAATGTATTTTATGTATCAGAAAAGTTTTTCAGATTTGAAATTGCCTTTTCAAGACTCAATGTGACTCTTAAAGGGTAAGAGGAGTTAAATGGGTGTTACTCTACTCACTGTGATTCGCTATGAAACACAT
Source organism: Lissotriton vulgaris (assembly GCF_964263255.1). Lineage (NCBI taxonomy): Eukaryota > Metazoa > Chordata > Amphibia > Caudata > Salamandridae > Lissotriton > Lissotriton vulgaris. The sequence continues at coordinate 1,372,414,896 of NC_141691.1, forward strand.
CATTTGTTTAAATCCATAACTGTAGTTGCAAACCACTGAACAAATGCCACCACCTGAGTTGAAGTGCCATCTAATTAAGGCAACTTCCACCTTGTGAATCATAGCAGCTGCCATGGGGAGCAGACAGTGGTCCAGGGACAGTTGCCTTCCCTATGCTTCCCTGATGCTGTTCATGCAATATCAATTTTCTCTTTTAATTACAGCTCCTGTCTCTTTAAGGGATAAGGGCTGGGGAACTGAGGCCAGCTCTCCCACGTAGGCTTCCATCTCTACATTCACAGCCATTCACAATGAGTTGCAAAAGCAATCCTGCCTCAGGCATAATGACCAGGAATAACTTTTTGTGACTCTTTACAAATTGTGATGTGACTGTTTTGTACATCAGTTACAGCGCAAAACTAAGGGGCTGATTCTAATGTCGTTCGGAAACTGTTCCAAACGTATCAGTTTCGGAATCTTTTCCAAATGAATCTGGTCCTGCGAGTCCGAATGACCGATTATGATGCTTCCCAACATCGTTTGGTCAAACTTGCATTGCCTTCAATAGGAGCCTGTGTTCCGAATGAGAACACAGCCTCCCTTTGGAAAAAGGGTGGTTGTGGAAAAGCTTGCACTATGTGACAGGCACCCCATGGTGCCTGCCACATTGTGCATGTTTGGGAAGAGGGGTCCCTTGGGTACCCCCATGGGCCCCAATCTGATGACTCTGTGTGAAGGGGGCCCACAATGGGCCCCCAAAGACAGATTCTGACAGTTGTTTTGTGTCAGGCAGACCAAATTGGAAGGACTATCTAAATTGATCATCCTAATCCCTCGTTCGGAAACCGTGTCCATAGAGCTGTAAGATTCGGCTTTGAATGACTCAGGCTGTCCAAATGCCTTTTGGAACTGATTTTGACTGCCTGAACGGATTCTGGGCATTGTAATCGGTCATTGGGAAATGTGTACCATTCTTTCAGAAACAAGGGTACCGAATCGGATTCTGCAATACTGAATTCCATCCTGAGCCTTTCTGAGAACCATCGGAATCGGTCCCTAAGAGTGAGTCATAAAGCAGTCACTGGGCAAAAAAGAGCCACTGATTTTGTGGCCCATGTACATCAAGTCCAGGATTAGCTTCCTATTAACTGTTGGTAATTTTGGCGAACATGAAGGAAGGAACACATTTGAAGTATTTTATGGCATGCAACTTCTCTCTCACTAGCTAAAACCGCAATTTTAAACTTTCTTAAGAAAGATTAACATATGAAGGGCCGATGGGTTTTATATAATTTTATCATTATAGCAAACACTCAGAATATATCTTCCACAGAAATGTGCATTCATCATTATGTTACTGCTGTAGCACATTTTAGCATAATCAACAAATTTAATGTAAACTTCTATACAAAGGAAATGCAATGTCTTACCGTAGGAGGGCTAAACACATCTAATAGTAACAGCAAAAAAAGAATAGAATACAAGTTTACTTACTCGTACAGAGATGCCCCATATCAACTCTAAAACTTTGACATGCATAGTTTAAAATTGCAGATGTTTGCAATGTATTTCCATTTCACAAAAAACATGTTGATATGATCTGAAAATGTGTATACTATGCTCTTGATTCCAGATAAAGTGTAAGAAATCCACATACATTGCAGGCTTACTAATATTTTCGTAATCCTACCACTGTGTGGTGTACTCATAAATGATCGATTTTAATATTGTCCTCACTTTTTCTTGTTTTAAAAGAAATGTTTATCCACCTTTCCTGCACGCCCCCAATGAAAACATGTTTGTGCACTTTCCTATATTTAAAGCCTCAGTTTCTCCTGTGCAATTCAGGTATCAAGTATACTCGTTGAGCTAAAGCTAAGAATTGCCTTTAGATAGTTTTGCGACTTTTAATATTTTGCACTTCAATTACATCTACTCTCAATACCTACTTTCTAGTTTATTACACGTATATCAAAACAAAATATAAATTATGCAGTTTCCAAACATATTACAGGCAGCCTATATCATTGCACCTCCACACCAAAACGATATACATTTTTTTTTGTTCTATTATTTTATGTTGTTGTAATACTTTATTCGATAAATATATATCATAAAAGTACAGACATAAAAAAATACATAGGACTATTTACCAAGCATTACTACATTTTCATTTAAAATCAACTGTGCAAACAATTTAAAAGAGAAATAGAAGGGGGTCTACACAGAATTAAAAATACATTCTTAGAGTGGATCTTGTCAGACATTGGATAGCAGCCTTGACCGAAAAAACCAAGCGCTAGCCAAATACTTAGCGACCCCACAAGCAATGTACATAGAGGTAGTGTTGGTTAAAATAATGCGCAGAGCTGATCTATAATCCCTAACTCCCAACTCCCTACACACTGGTTTCAACCATTCTGCTCTAACCTGCTTGTAGGCATTACATTTTTTTTGTTCTAATATTTTATTATATTAGAAAGGACATATAAATAGTTGAATACAATAAAAAGCAATACACTGACAATAGAGCAATTCAAGACTCAATGTCAATACTGTCATATATAGCTCCTACATAACAATGAAAAAGATTATGGTTCAGAAACGGGAACCTCGAGGAACCATATTAAAAAGTCAGATGTATCACTTGATAAAAACTAATCGGAAGAAGGAAAAGAAAAGGAAGGAGAAAGAAGAAAAAGGAAGGATAGAAGAGGAAAGAGAAAGAAAAGAGAGTAGAGAGAAGAGTGAAAAATGAAGAGAGAGAATGAAGAGAGAAAGAGAGTCTCCTGCTACAAAAAGAACGAGAAAAAGAAATTAAGGAGACGACACAAAGGGAAATTGCTCTACCAACCCTTTCAAAGCCAAGTCCACATAACTATCCAATGTTCTCCATACCCCACTAGAAATAGAGGGAGAGAGATGATTCTCCTGCACAGAGGTATGAGTTCAACGGAGAAAAGAGACCCAAGCCCACCATGTATGATAGGATATGGATCCAAATGATTTCCACTCCGTCAGAATAACCTTTACCGCAATCGTCAACAATAAATCTAATAATTGCATATCTAAAGAATCCAACGGTAGTGGTAATAGTGCAGCCCATGGAGCCAGCAAAATTAGAGGTAATGAAAGTTGAAACTGAATATTATAAGATAGTCATGAGATGTTTATGAACCAATTCACAAAAAGGTTGGAGTAAGGAACATTAAAAAACATATGCTGATGGGTACCAGCGGCTAAGTTGCAACTCCAACAAAGGTCATTATCTTTAAGATTGAGAGAGTGCATGTGAACCGGTGTCCAATGTAACAAATGAAGAGAAAATATTTTGGACTGAATTAGAGAGAGGGCAATCTTAGTACGAAGAGAAAAATTCCCAAAAAGTTGCCAAGTTTCTGGGGAGATATGTTTGAGAAGATCATGGTCAAAAGTGTGTAACCATTTCTGTTGTGTAACAGTCGTCAACAGAGGCGGTGTGGAAGATAGATATTTATAAATCTTAGAAGCCATATGACCTGATTTAAACCACATAGATAGGAGAGGAACTGTTTGAGAAACTGGATCAAAATGAACCTTAGCAACTGCAACTTTAACTTTTAAAAATGTATAGAAATCTAAATTAGTGAGAGAAAACTGCAGAGCTAAGGACGAGAAAGGTAATGCATCATGATTGGAGTCATAACGATGTTGAACAAGGGTGATACGTTTATTAGCCCAGTAGGCCACCAAAGACGAGTCAATATCAACCTTAATTTTAGGGTTGTGCCACAAAGAAGACCATCTAGACTTATGGATTGGCTTAGATACTTTTTTATCAATCGCTTTCACGCCAGCAATGGTATCTAAAATAATAGCACAAGAAAAAGGAATAGACAATGTGGACACAGTTAAAAAAGAAGAAGTAGGTAGAGGAAACGATAAATCTCGCTCAATAAAGACCTGTGGTGGAGTATGCAGAGGATCTGTAGAAAATCAAAGAGCACCTTGGGAGGCTAAAAAAGCCACTTGATAGCGATCCCAGTCAGGAAGATTACAACCTCCCATGTCATAAGGTTTCCGCAAATGTTTATAGGCTATTCTGGCTCTCTTATCACTCCAGAGGAATTTTGAAGTAAGCGAATCAATTTCACGAAAAAAAGATGACAACAACTTAATAGGAAGCATTGAGGACACAAAGTTAAGAATAGGTGTTATCATCATCTTTAGAGTTTGAAGACGTCCCCATCATGAAATATATTTAGGTGACCAAGTATCCAGAAGTTGACGAACCTTAAGTAAAGTTTGAGCTTCATTATAAGAGACTGTGTCTGTTAGAGTACTACAAAACCAAGTCCTCAAATACTTAATACGTTTGGATTGCCATTTAAAACCAGCATCCCCCATGTGTGCAGGAAAACAATACACGTTGAGGGGAAACTTTTCCGTTTTAGATTTTTTGAGAGTATATCCAGAGACACTAGAGAATAAATTAATAGTCTCGGAAATAGTAGGAATTGCAGTAACAATATCATTGGAAAAAATCAGCACATCATCTGCATAGGCAGCTGTTTTGATACAAGAGGAACCAAATTGAAACCCTTTAATATCTTGATTAAGATTAAGTAAGCGAAGAAGAGGAGCAATAGACAATAAAAACAGAAGAGGTGATAACGGGCACCATTGTCTAGTATCTTGACACATATTAAAAAAACAAGAGGTAGCACCGTTAATCCTAATAATTGCCCTAGGATGAGCGTACAAAGACATCAACATGTTAACAAAAGGATCTCCACGATTGTGGGCTCGAAGCACTGCATGCAAAAAGGGCCATGAGACATTATCAAAGCCTTTTCAGCATCAAGGGCAAGGGCCGCCGCAGGCAGATTGGATAATTTTGCTTTCCCCAGGATATGAAAAAATGTTTGAATATTATCCCTAGCCAATCTACCTTTAATAAAGCCCGTTTGCGTCCATATTTAGAAGAGATATAGGGTGAAAATTTTTAGGATCCAAATGATCTTTACCCTCTTTAGGGATCACTACAATAGTAGCCTCCACCGCAGAACCAGAAACCGAACCTGATGAAATAAAGTTATCGAAAACATCTTTGAGACGAGGTACAAAAGATGGAAGAAAAGTTTTATAAAAAAGATTGGGAAATCCATCTGGACCCGGAGCTTTCCCAGAGCGGGTGGCCTTGATAGCATGAATAATTTCATCTAAATCAATCGGCCCCCCCAACTTTGCCCCATCAGCCTCAGACACAGTCTGAATAGGAATTGCGTTTAAAAATTGTTGGCATTGATCAAGAGACGATTGATTGTGAGGAATGTATTATTTATTATAATATTCACGAAAGACCTCAAGGATCTTCTTAGTTTGAAATTTCCTAGCACCAGAACTGTCATTTATGCAAGATATCTGTGCTGATCTGCTAGTAGACTCCTGAAACTTTAACGTAACTGCCAAAACCTTCCCTGCTCGTTTTTTTAAGAGTAACTGTTTAGACTTTTGTGCCTGGAAGCCGATATGAGCTCTCTTAGTTACAATAGAATTGTAAGAATATTTTAAATCCTTGATATCTTGTAAGAGCGCCTTATCTTTAGAATTCCTATAAGTTCTTTCTTGATATCTGAGTTCCTTTTTGCCATTTTGTTAATAATCTGCCCTCTGATCGTACATTTAAAAGCAGCCCATAAAACTACAGGAGAAATAACCGAAGACTCATTTTAAGAAAAAAAGTTTCAATATCCTTGTTGAGTAAGTCAACTTGAGTTCGATCATGCAAAATCTCTGAATTCAGATGCCAAGTGCGAGGCTCCCTGGTTTCTAACAGATTAAGGAGTGTAAAGGAAACCGCAGCATGATCGGACACAAGAATAGGATGAATGGCAGGAGTCGAGGAGAATCTTAAAAGAGCTGACTGAACTAGGAGATAATCAATATGAGAAAAGCTGGAATGAGGAGAAGAGAAAAAAGTAAAGTCACTACCAAGGGATTATGTAATCGCCATACCTCAGTAAGATTAGAGGAGGAACACATGTTAAGCATCTGTTTATGAGCCCTAGGAGGACGAAATTTAAAAGCAGAGTGTCTGTCTAAAATGGGATCCATTGGGAGATTACAATTTCCGCCGACAATCAAATTACCATTATGAGGAACCACTGAAAGCTTTTTAGTAATTTAAAGCCAAAAAGATGGATCATCACTATTCGGTGCATAAATATTCATGACATAGATATCAAGAGAGCCATTGGATAATCGAGGCAGCAACCACCTACTCTCAGCATCATGTTCCGCAGTAACAACAGTCAAACCCGAATTTTTGGAAATCATAGTTACTACTCCATTCTTCTTTCCAAAGGCCTCAGAACAAACAATATCAAGAACCCACTCTTTCTGCAATAATAGCGCTTCTTTATATGATATTTTGGTTTCTTGTAGAAAGACTTTTACAATAATCGAAAATGTTTGCCCTCTTTGCAGGATGAATCAGACCATGCACATTAAGGGATAAGACATTCAATCCTGGCATAATTGCGAAAAAACAAGTACTAGTTGATGCCAGAGAACAGAACCCCATAACAGAAGCATCTGCTTAACAAGAACAAAACAGAGCCACTAAGGACACGAACAATGGACACCAGCAGGAGACTCTAGAGACAAAAAGAATCGAAGCAGGAGTCCCCAAAGAAGAAAAGAGAAAAATATAAGAGGAAGGAACGAGAAAGAAAAGAAGAAAGCAAAAAGAGGTTTTAAAGAAAAGAGGAGCATATAAAAAAGAAACACCCCACCAGGGGATGTCTGTAATAGACACAATGCATGGGGAGAAAAAGACGAGGAGGCACCACCACAGAGGCCAACACTACCAGTGCCGAAAGCTCAGAAAGAAATAAAATGTCTTTAAGCAACAGAACATGAATAAAAACACATGAATCCTATATTGACAATATTCGAAGAGAATCAGCAAATAGATATACCAGGAACTGCTAAATCTAAGAATAAGAATTAGCATATGCAAGTAACATGAAAATTAATAGGAGATATATAAATGTCAAGCAAGACAAAAGTCAAATAAGGCATCATAAATAACCATAAAAGGCATTATATATAAAAAACTAAGGTAACAATAAATTAAGGCATCATAAGTAAGGATAATAAATATTATAAATTACAGGATAAGGTAATATTCGAATAAAGCATCCCAAGTAACAATAATAAATATGAGAGATAACAGATTAAGGCAATATTAAGATAAGGCATCATAAAGAACAATAATAGATATTATTTAAAAACCGCCTAAGATAATATTAGGGTAAGACTTCATAGATAGTAATATTTGACCTTTTAAATAACCGTCTAGGGCAATATTAAATAAATGTGTCATAATACCAATCTATAAATTATGAAAAACAGTCTAAGGTAACACTAAGTTATGGCAGTAAAACATAGCAATCATACATATTATAAGTAACAGCCTAGAGCATGGGAATTGATCAAAAGTGAAGCAATGAGTTTAACCTTCGGTATTAAGCAGTAAAAATGGCAATATAACACATTATAATTCATAACACACTAAAGTACCCAACACTATAGAAATAGATAGTAATTGTGGACCAATACTCAAATATATTGGGAGCTAATTAATTAAAAGTAATAGGCAATAAATAAATCACAATCAATAGAATATAAGAAATGCGATGACTATCTAAAATGTATTGAGAATTTTTTTTTTTTTTATCACTAATAGACTTGATATTACAGATTTATATCACAACAAGAACCAACAGCGCAATATTGACCACTTAGTTATGGTAGGGCACAGGACATATGAAGTCAACCTATCCGACACTGAAAAAGATTAAGAATGAGAGGCGCCAGGAAGAGACTCAGACTCCATCTGAGATTCCGATTGATTATCCAAAAAGGTAGAGAGATCTGCAGGTTCATAAAAAAACTGTGAACGACCTCTGAATGTTATTCGAAATCTTGAGGGACCTGCAAAGGAAAATGGAATATTCATATCAATGAGTATTCGGCGGAGATTCAAAAAACTTTTTCGATGAATGACAGTGTCTCTGGCAAAATCTTGCGAGATACAAATCCTATCACATTCCCATTGTAATGTTTTAATCTTTCTCATTTGCACCAAAATTTGTTCAGTGTGTTGGTGGCATAGAGGCTTAAAAATCACTGGTCTCTGTGAAGACAATGATTTAGACTTAAAGGTGGGTACTCTATGAGCAGGTTCTATTTCAAAGTCTTTCTGAAATGAAATGTTTAGAACCGAAGGAATCCAAGTAAGAAGAAAATCCAATACTGAAGGGGCAGATTTATCACAGTCCTCTGGTGAGCCAAAAATTCGAAGGTTGCTTCTGCGACTTCTGTCCTCTTGTTCAGTTAGATTCCTCCTCAATGAAGCTAAGGAACGTTCCATATTTTGAACATGTTTAGTTTGCTTGTTTGTAAAGTCCTCAACAGTGCTTATTCGGGTTTCCGCATTAGAAACACATAATGAGAGATTTTTGAGATCATTACGAATTGCCGCAACCTCAACTTGAAGCAAATCAGTGTTCGTTTTGGTACTTTGAGCAATGTCATGGACTGAGTTAAGTTTGAATAAAATAGTGTCTAATGTTGATGCAGAATCTATATTACGCTTCGTTGAGGAGGTAGGAGAATTTTGTTTAGACCTTTTCAGATTCCCCTTAGAATCTCTATCCTTGGGAGTGACACCCATACCTTCAGCCATTGGAATGACACAAAAACAATACTCAAAACGTCTGGAAAGAAAAATATTTGTAACACTGAGTAGAATAGAGTAGTGGTTGGGGTATTGAAGAACACCGGAGGTGGGGAAAACAGCCAAACAAGTTAAGCACCGAGTAAGGACCTTCGTATTCTATTCATACTCCCCGTGGAATGATTGTATCTGATCCGAAGCAGCTGACTACCTAGAAAAACACAAGCATCCACTCATTTACAGGAATGGAGGAAGATAGATCCTGTGTAACCAATGAAACACAATATACACTTCAGAGGATTGAAATTGCAGACAGCCTGATGAGAGTTAGATTAAACACCTCCACAAAAATAAAGCTGAATGTCAGACAGCCATTAAGGCAATAGGGGCCTTAAGAGGAAGTCTGTCAGCGTCAGCCATTTTGTAAATGCGCTCAACACCTCAGATGGATGTCTCACGTATACCAAGAAAATGAACTCAGGGAGGCATCAGCAGGACCAATAATTACTCGCTCTGTTTTGGTATCGGCAAAGCTTCTTACTTTCTGACATTGAAGCGAGGCAAATAGACCAGTGAATTAAGGATGATACGAAATCTGTGACTCCAAAGGAGAACCTCGAGATTTCCCCTCAGTGTCCACGGAATAAAATAATTTTCCAATTTGTTGCGCCTTAATTAGTTGAAGTTAAAGCTCTCCAACTGGCATAACATTTAACGTGTAAGCACCAGAGACAGAAGTCCCATATTCAATTCACTTCTGAAATTCTGCTCTTAAAAGAGAATACAAAGAGCCCATCACATGTCGCCATCCACAGCCTTCTACACCTGTCAAATAGTCTCATTTGCCACAAAAAGACATGAAGGGGTCAGCAAGGTCACTGTAGAGGCATCTGAGAACATAAAGTATCCACTTTATGGTGACCCGACCAGAATTAATGATAGAAATATACATCATTGGTTGAGCAGGCATTCATTAAGAAACAGCGACCACTGGAACTCAATTTTGTATATATACCAGTGTCCGGTAACAGAAATCTCCTCAATGCAGGCAGAATACAATCTAGTGCCTCCACACAGGACCTGTCAATGAGGCGAGGGAAATTCCATATACAGGCACCATACCTCATAAGCAATGAAGAACTGAAGAGCAGTAGGTCACTAGGGCGCTGACTTCCCCAGGACGGCAGCCTCTCAGCAAAATGCTACATGCGCCGCCATTTTGTATAGCCTCTGTGAGGGGAAAACCTCGAAAGCGCTCTCATGACCAGTAGTTGTCCAGTGTGAGGGAAAGTTCATCTAAACAGGTCCTGCGATGTTACGCTGCAGATATCTGCAAACCAGAGAGCGGAAAAATTAGCTTAAAGCATCCGGAGCCGATAGACCGCCTCTGCGATTCGCCGGAGCTCAGGACAGAGTGGCCATCTCGGATGCGAGCAAGCCGTACCCCCCCAATGATATACATTTTTAATATTGGCTTTCATGTATCTAGAACAAGGAATTGTCTCATCTAGATTATTAAAAAAATTATAACACATTCATGGCTGATGACATATATCCAATCTGAGTAATGATAAAAATGCCTTTAAGATGCAATTTCCTACCAGTATAAAAAAGAGCAATATTACCAACATATGTATGCAGCGTTATTGTGAGAAATTGGGTTGTTGGTTGAGAGGGGTGTTAACTGTGCTCAAACAACAGTCACACTCCCTGTCAGGATGAACCAAAAAAGTAACTAAATTAACCTGTGATTAACCCTGTGGTAGCTCGCCACAAAAGCAGTCAGGCTTAACTTAGAGGCAATGTGTGAGTGTGTAAAGTATATGTAAAGTATTTATGCAGCACACAAACAGTAATAAAGTAAACAAATAGAGTAAATTATAATTCTTTTATTTACACTAAAATAAAAAAATCCAATCAGTTCAATTGGAGTTATACATTTTTAAGTTTAAGGTATAAAATACCACCTAAAAGATCAAAACGGCATCCGCGGTCATCCGTTCGTGCCAGACCGGGTTAACGTAGAAAAATATGTCTGACATGATGGAGTGGAGGTCGTATAAAAGAAGTGGATGTGGCCCAGTTAGTGCTTAGCTTTAGACTTCAAAGACGTTTTGTCAAAAAATGTACTGAGAAGGTAAAGTTCAGAAGAGCAAGGCTGCAGGCGGTGTCCAAGGAGAGAGCCCCATCATTGGAAAGCAGTTGGACAAAATTGTGATGAAAATGTCCACGTTTGGCCTTAGTTTCTTTTTTAGAAGTTGAAAATCTCCAGCAGGATGAGGCTGGAAAGAGCGCTTTATGAGGCTGGATTCCCCTTCTGCGAGGGTCCGCTGAACAGGATTTGGTGTTGTGGAGAAGAAGGCAGCTGGAGCTGTAACAAAGTCAGGTGAACTGGTGAGGCACCTTGGGTGGACAGACGAGCAGGTTGGTCCCAGTCACCTCTCAGTTCTCAGAGCAGTTCTTAGCCCAAAAATTATTAAGTCCCAAGGTTTGGATTTCGGGTGTCTGGGCTCTTTTAGCACAATTTCCAAGGGTCCAGGCCTGGAGAGGCACCACTTGGAGGGTCAAGACACACTAAGGTTCATTCCCAGTGCGGTTTCAAGGTGTTTGAAGCCTATTCTTTTCCTGAGGCTTTATTCAGGAGGCCAGCCAACTAGCTCTTGGAGTCACAGTGGTAGTCCTGGATTCAAGCAGTGGAACAGGGCTCAAGCAGCAGGCTAGGCCTCTTAGGCCTCAAGGCAGGTTTCAGGCAGCAAAGCAGTCCTTCCAGGTGCTGCAAAGTAGTCTTCTAAAGTGCATGGTTGATCACAGCAGCAGGCAGTACTCTGTGTAACGAACCCTTCATGCACCCTTTGTGTAGTGGGCCTGGCGGACAGGGCTCATGTTACTGTACCCCTTTGGTGCTTTATGGCACTCTATGAAATTATGACTAATGTTCCCCCAGTACCCTCATAACTGATGTTACCCCAACACCCTCTTGACAGATGTTTCTCTAACATCCTCATGACCAATGTACCCCCAGCACCCTCATAGCTAATGATTCCCTAGCACCATCAGGACTGATGCTCCCCCAGCACCCTATTGACTAATGCTTCCCCAGCACCTGAAGTCCATTGTGCTTGAATCCCTGCGAGCCTCCCCTAGCATCCCATGAGCCAATGGCAAGCCTTGCTTCCACTGCTACTGGGGCCTTGGTGTTGTTTCCCATTATGCATGTTCAAGCTAAAACAGTACATTTGTTTCATGTTATTTGGTTCCAATTAACAACTAGCACCGCTCATTCTGTCAGATCATAGAGAGTGTACTAACATGTGCTTTCTCCAAGATTCCAGAACCTTTCAGACGACTATGTGCCGTACCATGCCACACGTTATTAAGCTACATCTATTGAGCATTCAAGAAGGAATATACATCCTACGCAATCCTGAATCGTGGCTTGGACTTGCTCCCTGCAGAACACGCTTCACCCTTCCCACTTACTTGAAGAATCCTGCTGGAACCAAGAAGCACTCCAGTCTCTTTCAAGTCCATCCCAGCCCGTGCTTCCTGAGGCACCAGCTCCCTTGATGCCTTCCTCCTCGCTCTCTTTTGCACAGCTACTATGGCCCTTCCACAACTCCCTGAGTAAAAGCCTCGAGATCTGCTTTGAACTTCAGTCATGTGGAAGAACTAGGCTAAGTAGTTGACATCACGTTATATTGTACTAATCATCCTATAGTACTAAACAGGACTGAGTATACCCTTCTTCAGAGACTAGAGCCTTTTCCTCCATGTCCTCTCTGTGATTTACTCCAGCATGTCATGTGTGTTTATCCTCCAGACCCTTCCTGCAACCTTGGTGCTAGAACTGTATCATGCAAGACTTCAAGACTTTGAGTTTTGTGTTTCTCTGATGAACAGTAGTGTTTATAGAAATCACTTCAGAGACTTTGATATATGTGTGAACCTTGTACCAAAATCTGAGTTCCGAGTTTAATCTTTGGGAGTGCCCCAAAAACTTTCATCTGTGATTTTGGTTATTCTGTTCTTATATCGAGCTGCTGATGAAATCTGTATGCGCATGTCACTGAAATCAATGTATGGTCATTGTATTTATAGACCTGTGTACAGATGGTAACTGCCTCCTTTGGTTATTTCCAGTGTATTGCGCAATCGTGTGGCTCTGATCCAGCGTGAATATACCTCACAAACGTTGAGGGTCCCAGACGTGACAGATCCAGTTTTGCAGTGTTGCACACTTGCAGAGAAGATCCAATACTGCAAGTCTCTCTTTTCATATTTTATCCCCACCTCCTTCGACCAAAAGCGCCATGCCTTAGTTAATAAGTTTCCGTTCCTTGAACGGGCTAGGCCCAGAGAGGGATTGGAGGTGCAGCATTGTTCCAGGGTTGTCTCCTCGGTTGGAACCAGGTGAGTGCATGACAACCTGAAAATCCTTCTGCAGATACAGTAAGTGAACTAAAGAGAGGGTTGGAGGGTCCTATTTTTATACCTGGCACCTTCTTTGAAGTAGCAAGACATTTCTAGAGTATCTCTGTGAAGTGCTTGGGATTTCCAGCCTCCCCTGTCCTGACTTCAGCTTGGTTGCAGGCCTGATGCACTAGGGTAAACTCCTTTGTGTGAAGGCAGGGCACAGCCTATTGATTTGCAAGTGGGGCTGCACCCAGCTCCACCCTCCTCATCCTGCCAGTGATGGCCCATCTAGGCACACCTAATACCGTCATTGTGTGGCTGTCTGGGAGGAATACACTACGTCTAACTTATAACTTTACCAAATGGTGTGACCCAGGAACAGGCTGCAGCCACAAAATAACTAAGGCATGAAAAAGACAACATTTTAAAAAGTAACACCCAAAAGGTGATGTGAGACTGCTTGCAATAAGTCTTACCGCTGGCTCTGGGTAGCACTCCAACACATCACTCTTTTGCTCACCATGCCACCTCAGTTTGGACCCAGCAATATGCAAATCTGTCATGACTCTGCTCCTTATGGGAACAGTCCAGTCCGATCAGCCAAGCCAGGTCCTCACCGAACCAGAACACAAGCAACCCAGGTCAATCTAGTTCTGGTCTCATCACCTATGTCTGGTCAATACCATGCCACTTAGGGTGGTACATGAAATACACAAAAGGTGATGATAGGGCCTGCACAGTGCCACTGGAATCAAGCCACACCTGGCTGAAGAGCTATTAGAAATAGAGTCTCTAGGTGGCAGAGGTTTGCACTCTGTTCCAATATGGACCACCACCCTAATAAGGGCAAGCCAGATACACATCCTAAATTAACCTGTGCTCACGCTCTAGTAGCTTTGCACAGAGCAGGCAGGTTTTAACTTAAGGGGCAATGTGTAAAGTATCAGTGCAACACTTAAATTACAGTAACTCAATGAAAACACAGCAAAAAGACTTCACATTGATTTAGAAAAATAGAGAATATTTGTCTAAGCAAAACAAGACCACAACGACAAATATCCAGTCAGTAGAAGTTGAGAGATGGATTTTTAAAGATTAAATGTGAAAATAGTGCTTAGAAGTCACTAGAGGTTTAAAGGTTACTTGAGGTTGTAAGGGACCAGTGCAAATTCATAAATCAGGCCGACCGCAATGGAGGGCAGGCTGGCTACAGGACCCAGACAGGCCCCCTTTAAAAAAATACGTTGGATTGAGCATTTATCAAGAGTCTACTGTATCATTGTCCCGCACAAAGGGTGTCCTGGGTCATCATCGAGCTCCATTGTAGTGAATGCAATGCGTTTTAGTCATACTGCGCAGGGAGTCATTGTCAAGCCACGCAGGCTGTGGATTCTTCATGGATGAGCAGCCTCAGTGTCGGTTTCGAATGGTGAAGCAGCATCAATTCTCACACAGTCAATGCAAGGCATCATTTTTTCAGAAATCAGCTGCAAAACCCACTTCTGAGACCCAGAACTGGCAGGGGCACCTCAGGGAAGGGTAGGACTCACAAATTCTAGCAGCATCAGCAAAATTGTAGGAAGTCTTTTTTGTCCCTGAGAATTCAAAAAACAAGAGGCAAGACAGGAATCCCTTGGAGTCACTCTGGGTTCAACTGAGATGGGCCCAGTCCTTGTCATCAGAAGGGCAGAGACCAGCAGGCAGCAGGGGAGCACAGCAAAATAGAGAAGCAGTCCCTCCGAACAGTCAGTCACAGCAAAGTTGCAATCCTTAGAGCACCTCAGTCTTTACTCCAGCAGAGATTTTCCCAGGTCCAGTAGTGTACTGATTTGGTAGGATCCCTAGTACCTATATCTAAAATTGCTTTTGATGTAGGGGGTGACTTCAAGGAACTCTCTGAAGTGCACAAGGATCCATTTCAACCCAGTCTTGTCTGCTAGGCTATCTGTGAGGAGAGGGTAATCAGCCCTTTCTGTGAGGAGAAGATACATTTTATTCAGATGTAAGTGTGAGCCATCTCTCCCTCTTCCTGCAAAGGAAGGTTATCAGAATGCAGATGAGTCCTCTGTCACGCCCAGCCCTTACTGTGTTTGTGGTTGTCTGGAGGAAATGCCCAAAGTGCAGCTGTCACACAGCATAGACGTATATAGAAGACAGATTGCAGGCACCCAGAGCAAAGTTAAGAGCAGAGAAATGTCTACTTTCAAAAAGTAAAAGGCACACAGATGATGGACGGAATGCAGAGCAAATCAAACATTCAACCCCATTCAAGAGATCTGGGTTAAATTCATTGTTCTTTTGCTCACCATGCCACCCCAGTTGAGACCCAGCCATATGCAAATCTGTCTTGACCCTCAGCCTCATGGGAAGAGTCCAGTCTGAACTGCCAAGCCAGGACCTCCCTGGACAGGAAACAAGCATCCCGGGACGAGTTTGGGGCATCACCCCTCATCAGCCAGGCTAGCTTTGGCCAACCCACCTCTCCTCATCACACAATACTGCGTATATCTTAAGTACAGCTGCCACCCTGTCAGAGGTTCTCCGCGTTCCTGTGAATCTCCACTCTTACAGGTGACAGGACTGTATATTTGTGTTTAACCACGCCAATGTGGCTGCATCCCAAAATATTGAGTAACATTTTCTTCTGGCAGATGTCTTTTCACGTGCACTAGGTGAAATTATCATTATTTCCTAATTGCTCATTTCGGAGCAACACCAAGGAATTTATTTTGACTCTGTCCTGCTTACTTGTAGATTGTACCGACACTTGTCCTGCAAACTGCATACGGTATAATGTGCCCTGGATCAGCATTGGACCTTATCTGTATGGCACACCATTGTTTTCCTGAATTTAAGTAAGCTGCCATTCATTATGTAACATGCTCTCCTTGCTTAGATACCCTACCTTGCTGGGTATCTTCTTGAATTAATTTAAATTTTCCTGATGTGCTTCATTTTGTAAAAAGTTGATTTAGTGTGCGTCACTACTACAGGTTGCTCACAGAATAACTGCCAAACCTAATTATAATGATTTTCAGTCTTTCCTTCCTCCATGTATCAACTAGGGACATTAGCTCTGGTGTATATTGTTTTGCTTCTCTGGGTGCCCAAAGACTATGGTCGAAGCCTGAGCCCTCTCCTGCCACAGCTCTGTTTGGTAACTGCCAGATCTCTCAACCCTTGTGGCTCTAAGATCCTGCAGTGTTCTCAGTAAAGATCATTGATAACTTATTTCCCTTGACGTCAACCTTGACTGCAGGTTTTTAACTTACAGGATGCATAATGCCTAATGAGTTAACTAGCCACCTAAAACTAATCAAAATATGACAATATCCTTCCAGGAGAATTACCTTGATATCGTGAGAATTCAAAACACAATCATTTAAAAGCATAAGTAATAAATTGCCGCAACCAGGGGTGTAACCAGTCACGGCTGGCACAGGTAAAAGCGGTGGTACGGAGGAGCGGGGTGAGAAGGTGTGGGGGTAAGGGTGGTCGACAAATGACGGGATAAGTTAAATTATTCTTTTTTTTTAAAACACTTACCTTGCGCTTGTCACATCGCCGAGTTGGCAAGGTAAGTGGTGTTATATTTGTTGCATTTAATTTAACTTATACCATCATATGTCGCCTTACCTGACCCTCCACCCTGCACTGCCCCTGCCACACCGCTCTTACCTGTGCCAGCCACCACTTGGCGTAACGGAGGCCACCACAGCCCCCCCCCCGTCCGGGGAGGTCCCCCAGGTTTCTTGTTTTGGAGGGCACCCTCTAAGCCATGCCATTGCATGCCTTGTAGATTGCATGCAATCGCATGGAATAAGAAACAGTGAAATGATCGGGAAAACCACTCTGCTTTCTGAACAGGCCCCTGCAGCATATCCTCATAAAGCCATCACAAACACACACCAACAGTGGG
The DNA here is from genome assembly GCF_964263255.1 of Lissotriton vulgaris. Taxonomy (NCBI): domain Eukaryota; kingdom Metazoa; phylum Chordata; class Amphibia; order Caudata; family Salamandridae; genus Lissotriton; species Lissotriton vulgaris. The sequence continues at coordinate 1,372,431,932 of NC_141691.1, forward strand.
TAATGTTCCTACATCATCCCACAACCACGTTGTAGTGGTATAGACCTGAATGACTTATCCTCATAAAGCCATCACAACACACACCAACAGTGGGTGATGTTCCTACATCATCCCACAGCCACTTAGTAGTAGTAGACCTGAATGACCTATCCTAATAAAGCCATCACAACACACACCAACAGTGTGTTATGTTCCTACATCATCCCACAACCACGTAGGAGTGATAGACCTGAATGACTTATCACCATAAAGCCATGGCAAACATACAGCAACAGTGGGTGATGTTCCTACTAAGAGTGGGCGGAGTTGGCGTAGTGCCACATCGTGTATTTCCATGGAGTTGGCTAAAAACTTTGTGGAATTCTGCTCCACTCCGCTCCGCCCCCTGCCACCTGACCTGACCCACCTCAAGGCTGCAGGAGGCTTACCTGGTCATGGCGTCATGATTCTCCACTTCCGGGCCCTGCCCCGGCTGTCCTCCTCCTCCTGGCTGGCTCCGTTTCCTCTCCAGGACCGCTCCCAGGCAAAATGAAACTCCTAAGTTCTACATCTTGGGAGAACTGCACATTCGCATGCGTGCATGCGTAGTCATCCCGAGAGTGACGTAGGGGTTTTGTTTTGCCTGGGAGCGAGCCTGGAGTGGTGAGAAGACAGCCAGGAGGAGGAGGACAGCTGGGGCCGGGCACGGAAGCACCGTGACCTGGTAAGCCTGCAGCGGACCTCAAGTGGGTGGCACTGTGGCAGGGCAAACTCCTTTATGCCACAGAGTCAGAGATTTTTATGAACTTGGCACTCTGAGTGGAGTGGGGAGTCGTGAAAAATCCACAAACTCCATCTGCATAGGGGATTTGAACGTCCGCAGTTAGTTCCTACATAATCCCACAACAATGTAGCATTGGTAGACCTGAATGACTTATCCCCATAAAGCCATCACAAACACACACAGTGAGTGATGTTCCTACATCATCCCACAACCACACAGTAATGGTAGACCTGAATGACTTGTTTTCATAGAAACATCACGAAAACAACACCAACAGTGGGTGATATACCTATATACCTACATCATCCTACAAGCACAGCAATAGTGGTAGTTGTGAGTGACATACCTCATGCAGCCAACTCAAAGACAACAGTCCTCCTACCTATAACCTCTACAAAAATGAGTGACATAATACACACAAAAAGTCATCTCAACCATAACACCTAGAGTTAAGTGACCTATACACACAGCCACTCCTCATACAACATAAGTTGTATTAGAGAACACGTTCAGCAGCCACAACATGAACTACAAAGCGCACCTAAGCTTCACTCTGAAATGACTCTGAGCATGACACATGACTCAAGCTCAACTGGTAAAAGGCACAAAAACACTTGCAAAGTCAATAGGAACCATCACACTATATATTGATACAATAGCTTTGTCCAAGGTCATTATGGTCTGGTACCTCCTAAACACCCTCCTCCCATCTCAGTACCCTACATTAAATATAACACGTTTACTACCAAGTTTAGGACATTTTTGGATTAGAGGATCGTGAAACCCCCTGGCCATATTTATTAACATACATTATTTAAAGCAAAAATTTGCAAAACACACGTTCAATTATTTACATAATACACAGAAAAAACATACCATTACTTGGATTACATTGGAAGGTACAGATGTCAGATTGCTAACCTTAACATGTCTTTAATACAAAGGTGTTCCTATCCAAATCTAATATAGGTTAAACCAAATAATCATACTTATCATTTTCATTTCTGTATATTCCTATTTGAGCCTACGGCAAGGTAAATATGGCGTCAAATACTTTTCAAACTATGCCCACCGTCCTACCGGAGGGCGCATGCGTAGAGGTCCCATTTACCGTGACCCCATCACCCCTGCATGCTCTGTATATTATCTCCATAAGGGGCCCTTGCACGTGTCGGGTTGACAACCAGCCTACCGGAAAGCGTAACTCCCACTCCCCCGCACCCATCCAGCCAACCGGCTGTAACTGCCCTTGGAGTTCTTTGAGAGACCACTTGTCCCACTGCCTTGGGCGACCCCATTAAAGAATGGCGCCGCCCTCTAAGGACCTTGGAATTACTGAACGCCAATTATGACCTTACCGCCTGACCAAGGAATAGCACAAAATACGATATACCATTATATAAAGACGACATTTCCTGAAAAAGAAATCTATTTCTTGTCCTTTGAAAAGAAAAATTACTACATAAGTTATACATTTATCAATGACATGACAACCTGAAAAATAAAGCAATACCACAAATACATCCTTATAAACCTGCATTTATGGGATGGATGGTGGGGAAATTATAAAACAGCCTCCTAGCGAGGCTGGCGTTGCTATTAAAGCGAACTGGGGAGCAAAGAGGCAGATTCTTTTGCTCCCCTGCTCTTTAACTGCCCCAGCCAGGCCAGTTCTAACCGGCCTGGCAATGTTCCTATGTGCAACCAGGAAGTTATTGAGACCACTTCAGGTGCGCCCGTCAGGAACAACTAGCCCAATGGCGAGTGTGGCGGGCTCATCGCGTCACTACTGTGCGCGATGAGCCCGCCCCTTTTGGGCCTCGGGGGCCGGCCGACCGCCATACCTTGTGGTGTGTCCGATGCCTGCCCGCCTCCCTATATGCTCTGGTACGTCCTAATCCCCCTCCTCCCATCTCAGTACCCTTCATTAAATATAACACGTGGACTACCAAGTTTAGGAATTTTTTGGATTAGGGGTTCGTGAAACCCGCTGGCTGTATTTATTAACATACATTATTTAAAACAAAAATTTGCAATACACACATTTATTATTTACATAATATGCAGAAAAAAACATATAATTACTTGGATTACATTGGAAGGTACAGATGTCAGATTGCTAACCTTAACATGCCTCGAATGTAAAGGTGTTCCTATCCGAATCTAACATACGTTAAACCAAATAATCATACTTATCATTTTCTTTTCTGCGTATCCCTATTTGATCCTACTGTAAGGTCAATAACTGGCGTCAAATACTTTTCAAATTATGCCTGCCCTCCAACCGGAGTACGCATGCGCAGAGGTCCCGTTCACTGTGAGGGTACTTCCTCCTCCCGGTCACCCCCGTACGCTCTGTATATTATCTCTATAGGGGGCCCTTGCACATGCGGGGTGGCCAACCAGCCTACTGGAAAGCGTAACTCCCACTCCTCCGCACCCATCCAGCCAACCATCTGTTACTGTCTTTTGAGTTCTTTGAGAGACCACTTGTCCCTCCCCCTTGGGCGACCCAATTCAAGAATGGTGTTGCCCTCTAAGGACCTTGAATTTACTGATCGCCAATCGTGACCTCACCACCACAGGCCTACATAGTTGACCGTCTATCAGCCCCCCCCCAACGCTTACTGACTGAAAGGTCATGGCCACCTACCTAGACCCACCTACCCATGCTAACAGATTTTCCATGATAATTTGATTACCTACAGTAGAAAGATGTACGCCATCTTTTAAGAAGCATGGCACCCCCCTGATGCACCCATGGGCTATTGTTTGCAAATGCGGGGCCCTGAACAGTCTCCCTATTTTATTAATAATTCTCCTGACTGAATGATTGAGTGCCTTCACAGACTCCCCCCCCCCCCGCCGCTGAAACCTTGGGACCATTTGTGACCAGACTATCGTGCACCCCGAGCATGTCCTAGCCAACCATCCTACCTCAGTAAGTATTGTGTCCACCAGCCCTCTTCTACCCAAGTGTACCAGGTCATTCCCTCCCAAGTGTAGGATAATAATGCTGGGGAAACTGCCACTTTTATCTAACAGGTCCGATATAAACTTCCTAAATTGGCTGAAACGCAGACCTCCCTGTCCATGAAATGGCACTATAAAACCAGCTAATTTTGCCCTGGACTCGTAATTGCCTGTAAGGAAAAAATTATTCAAAAGCTTCACATATGAATGACCAACCACCCAAAGAACTTGCGGTCTGTCCTTGCGTGTGTGTGCTTGCTCTTCCATCGGCTGAAGTCGCTGCACCGCCATCGGTTCCCCCCTGCGTGACAGGTTTGAGAAGCTAAAATTTGAACAGAAAAGAGGAACAAGTATCAGAAACACTGTCCGGTGTTGTACCTATAACATATGTAGCCGCACATACCGTTTTCACTAATTGGAGGACCATCTACCAATTCTTTGCACTTCATTTTTATGGAAACCCCTTGCTGCTGCCTCAGTTGCAGCCCCTATCTTGAATGAATGAGTTCCAAAATTCCCTGGGTCCAGACCTGCTCTTTGCACTGTCATCTCCTTGACTCTTTTAACTGGAATTTTGTAAACGGGGTACCATCAGTATTTATTAACAATGTCCCCCCTTTTTCCTTAGGTCTCCCTTTCAAAAAGGCTTCCAGGTTTGTGATAGAGCAGCAAGGACTATCCAATGCCCGATGTAATACCACCCCTTCACCTCGGCCGTCTTGGTCAGTTTTGGACTTTTTAATAGATATCAGCAAGGAATCCCCTTTGATCTGCTCTCGGTTAAACTGCAACCTCCCCTGTCTATCTTGTTTGTTCTTTGCTGGCAACTCCCCAATCCTAAGTGCGCCATAAAATGCCAGTGTAAAAGCAGCACTGAATAACTGCACTTCCTCAGTGGAGTGACAAATATGGCTTAGGGCCTCAAGTAAAGATACCAAAATACCCACCCCTATCGGCCGCCTTGTGTCTGATTCCACTCCTTGCAGTCGCTGCCACCCCTTCAAAGCTTTCCTGACTATGAAGGTACTAGTGGGATCCTTTTGGCCTTTTGTCTGTGCAAAGAAGGAAATTGCTGCCATGTGTAGTTTAGCCGAAGCAGCAGACCGCCTTTCCCTGCACATAAACTCCAGGTAGTCAAGAACCGCCCCTGTGTCATGCCATCTCTTAATCCCCTCTGGCCCCAAAAATGTGCTGTATGACCCAAAGGCCCCTTCGTATGCCTTCCTGTTCCCGGGTGCTAGGCTAGCTGCCACGAGGTCCTGTAGTTGTGGGCACCAATCTGCCAAAGTAGTTCTGGGAAGCTCGTGGGACTCTCGGCTGCCTTCGGGAGGTGTGCCCTGAATCTTGAAGCATGAAAGTGTGTCAGCCACATGATTTAGCACCCCTGGAACATGTTTAGCCCTGAATTGCATATTCAATCTCATGCATAACAACACTATTTCTTTCAACAGACGGAGGATCATTTTACAGCGTGCTGCTGTTTGATTTATGCATTCAACAACGGTCATGTTATCTGACCAAAAAACAACCCTTTGGTTACGCAGTTGTTCCGACCAGACTGACAGTGCCACCCATATGGGGAATAACTCCAAAAAAACAATGTTGTCTGTCAAACCGCTCTGCACCCACCATGCTGGCCATCGCTGTGCCACCCTCTCGGTACCGAGTATAGCTCCGAAACCCTCACTACCAGCAGCGTCTGTCGTCAAAACCAACTCTGCTGAAGTGGTGAGTGGACCTGGCCACACTACCATGCCATTGAAATCCTGCAGGAATGCTAACCAAATCCGCACATCCTGCCGAACCTCAGCTGACAACCTGGTGTGGTGGTGTTTTTCCTTCTGACCTGACATGGCTTGGGCGATGGATCTTGAGAATGGGCACACCATAGGTATAACACGCAAGGCAAAATTTAGTTGGCCCAGCACCTGTTGTAACTGATGCAAGGTAACCTTAATTACCTAGAGAAAGGGTTTTTATTAATCTCTGAGAGGTGAAGGGCGCTCTGCCTAAAGTGGACGTGAAGGTTGCAAGGACTATGTTAACGTATGTGGTGCACCAGGCGAGCGGAGAAGACCCTCTAACCACTCAATAGTATGTTAGACTAAGCTAACCTACTAAAACAGTAAATACAAAAATGCCTTTTGCACACACAAGAAATATCTCTTACAGTTGTGTCTATCAGCCTGATTCATCATTCTCCCGTTTTGCGAGGCCCTAATAGCGATTCATAGCGAATCGCTATTGAGGACTCGCAAAACGGGATTCATGTAGAAATTGCATGAAGATATGCGATTCCTACATATTCCTTATTTGCGATTAGCAAATTGCTAATCGCAAAATGGAATAACTCGCCATTCATTCCTATGGGCGCCCATAGGAATGAATGGCGAGTTATTCCTTATTTGCGATTAGCAATTTGCTAATCGCAAATAAGATAGCGATTTGAAGGGTGCCAGGGGTGTCCAAAGGACACCCTGTAGCACCCCTCAAATGAAATTTTACACAGGTGCTGCACACACACATGTCCAAAGGACATGTGTGTGTGTAACATGCAACTCCGAAAAATGCATTTAAATGCATTTTTTTTGAGTTTTCGCAATTTACCACGAGGTCTGACCTCGCGGTAAATTGCGGCTGGAAATTGCTAATTCGCAAAATTAAATTGGATGATGAATTGCATTTAAGGAATCTCAAATAGAGATTCCTTAAATGTAATTCCTCGCAAAATTGCGAGATCGCAATTAGCGATTTTTACATTTGGGATGCTGAATCCAAAATGCAAAAATCGCTCTCGCAGATTCTCAGAATCTGGCCCTTTGCGAGCGCTATTTTCTTTGATGAATCGGGCGGTATATCTAAAACACAGTACAAATAAACCAAAGTCAACATAAAACAAGCAAATTTCTTGGCACAGTATCGCTGTAGTTTCAATGGTTTAATGGTTCCACAACCAGCCGACATGTGTTTCGTCGCGTTAGAAATAGTGTGTGCGACTCCTCAGGGCTGCGTTCTAGTTAGCGAAGGAAAAAGATCGCTCCTCCAGTGATACTTTCGACCCGGCAGGGCCGGTGACCAATTAAGAGCAATGTCTGGATAAAAGTTGCTAAGCAGAAGCAGTGCTCCCGCGTGTCTGTTCAGGGTACAATGTCAATCTGCTTCTAAATGTAAATGTAAATGTATAGGCATTTATATAGCGCACTACTTACCCGTAGGGTCCCAAGGCGCTTCGACCGCTGCGAAACCCTTCCTGGCTTCCCTGAGAGATGGTCCCTTAATGGGTATCTCCAGGGTGAGACCAGGCATCCCCGGCGGTCTGGTGGGGCCGTTAGTGAAGATGAGGCAAGCTAATGCCCAGAGTTGCAGAGTGTGATCGCTGATCAGAGTGGGCACCGAGGCGAGAGAATTATCGAGTCCGCTGACCCTGGTCCAGAAACCTGCCGCGCCGGGAATCGAACCCTGGTCCCGGGCCGTCCTCTGCTCTCGGGTCTGCCGCCTCTAACCAGTGAACCACACTACTTCACTAACAGATGCATCAATGACTCAAAATGGAAATAATGCTCAAGACGTGTATATCTTTGCAATAGGCCCGGGAAAGGTTTCTCGCAATCGCACTGAAGCGGATCACTTCCAGGAGGTGCGATTTTTTGTAAAGAAGTGGTGTAGGCTGATTCTGGTTCTCCCGGATCGCCGTGTTCCAAGTGTGATGCAAGGTAACCTTATCTTTCGCTAAGCATTGCTGAATCCCTATCTGAAATTTTTTGAGTTTCTCATCTGGTAACCAAAAAAACTAACCCTCAACAGAGTCCAATTCGATCCCCAGGAACTCCAATTTTGTAGTTGGTCCCACAGTCTTTCCTGGTGCCAATAGAACCCCAAAAGCCTCAATGAGCGTGCCAAATTCCTGCAGCGCCCCTCCACACTCCCGGAAATCCGGTGACCCCAGGAAAAGGAAATCATCCAGGTAATGCAAAACACCAAGGTGCCCCATCCCCTGTCTGAAAACCCATTCCAAAAAGGAGCTAATCTTCTCAAAATAGGCACAGGAGACTGAGCATCCCATGGGCATACACTAATCCATATAGAATTTTCCCTGGAAATGAAAACCTATGAGGTGGAAGTCAGAGGGATGAACCGGTAATAGATAGAAAGCTAACTCAATATCTGAGTTTGCCAGTAATGTCCCCGGCCCAAGAGATCTGAGCAGCTCCACTGCCTGGTCAGAAGATGCATATTTTACGCTACATAAATCTTCACTAATAGCGGAATTCAAGGATTTTCCCCTGGGTGCAGATGGATTATGAATCAGCCTAAATTCCCCTTTTTCTTTTTTGGGAACCACTCCCGGGGGGAACAGACAAAGTTACTGACTGGGATGGGTATCAAACGGCCCTGCTATTCAACCCAAGCACAACTCCTTTTCAATCTTTTTTGCCGCTACACTTGGGTTGTTCCTAACTGAGAGTTGATTTCTGCATTCCATGGTCCCCATATAATCAGGCGCTGGGATCCTAAAACCAGAACTGAACATCTTGCAGCAACTTTACACTTGAATGAAGTTTAACCATGGTGTCAAGGCCGTAACCCTAATGGGCGTGCATATCATCTGTGATACCAAACCTTCACTCTGATTTCTTTCTCCCTCTATCCCCCTTTCATTTCTTGAGACATCTGGACTCAGGATGAGATGGGTGGGCCAAGAAAGAGCATGCATGTTTGAATATGTTTGGTTCTGGTACATGTACACCTGTTGAAATCCCAACACGTCCCTTTTCTCCCCCCCCCCCACCGCTGGAATTAGCAGGGAACCCCCCTGGAGGGTGCGACCGAAACAGCTGAAAGGATTGTGGGGTCTGTATTTTGGGAGTTTCCTGATCCAAAAGTGGAGTTTCATGACCAAAATTGTCTAACCAGGCGATCATATCGACTTGATTTCAAGATAGTGATGGATCTGATGATTTTGCCCTCCTAAAGTTCTTGTCATACTCCATCCAACCCTCACACCCATATTTATCATGTGCCCCTGTGATCCTGCTCTGATAGCATGCCATCTCTGCCTGTAAATTTCTGAAAGCGCTCCACCATGATAGACATATAAACTGAGCAACCTCTGACCCAGTTAATCAAGTTCTCTTCAATTCTATATTTCATTAATTCATTGGCCCATTCCCTCTGGAGCATCCAGTCTTTCTGCTTCTTTGCTTCCTCTCTTTCAGTCTCATCTAGCAATAAGGAAAACATGCTGATATTGCTCCCTTTCCATACTCTTTCTTTCACTTTTTGAGTGACATGCTGAGCCAAATTCTCCCTGTTGGTGCGAGCCTCCCCCATACCTACCTGTGGCAATGGTTTTTGCTTACTATTTGGCGCTGCCCCAGTTGGCTCAGTCGCTTTCTTCTCCACTATGGCTGTGCTCTGGTTGTTTGTTGGTAACTCCTTGTGAGGTGTAGCTCCTCCCACTGGGATGGCCGGTACCAGTGAGCCTGTGGCTCCTTGTCCACCGCCCAGCTCATCAACTACCTGTTTTACTTTAGAAAGCAAATCTTCCCCACTAAGTGATGCCCCAGCTGCTGGGGACCAATTCCTCACTTTTCCCAACCAAGGGAGAACTGCAGCCAAGTTACACACCAAATCAGGAGGGGTTGCGCCAGCACCACCCAATATTCCTTCTGGCGGGGTAACTGAGGCTGCCAGGACTACACCATTTTGAGCCCCCTCTATAGGATGCAAGCTATTATCCCATGGGCTACCCTCCCCTGGCTGCCCACCTGCCCCCCGAGGAAGGACAATCCCTGACATACCAAGACCCGCCCCTTCATCCACTCTTTTTAATTTACCTTCCATATTGACGATTCTTCTCATCATGGTCTGCATTAGCTTCTCCATGCGAGAAGGCTTCTCACCTCGTTTTGCCTTACTGGCCATTTTTACCTGCCTGGAAACCCTGTCCACACCCTTTATCATTTTTACAAGTTGGAGGTACACAGACAGCCACTATTACACACGCTACCCGAGCCACTCCATAACAGCTAGTCTGGTGGGTTCAGGGAGTGTTCTCTACCCGTGAAGCACCCAGCAGCGTCCGAGTGCAGGCCTGGATGTGTCCCTTGCGAGAACCTCCTTTGTATCGCACAATCAAGAAGGATTTCCGTTTAACAGTACCTTGTGAATAGCTGAAACACAAAATAGTGAAAGTAATGCGTCCAATTGAGGCTACAACTAGCTGCTCATGAACAACAAAATGTAACTCCCCCTACAATGGACCCCCGAAACTCTTGCTGTCCCCCAGCCCCACTTACACTTGGGAATAAGGGCTCCTGTTATTCTGAAATTGTTCTATAGAATAATGTACTTTGATTCCTAAGATAGTAGTTTTGTATTCTTTTGCCAAGAATCTATCCAATATTTCTCTTAGGGTCTAATCAGCTCTGTACCTTGGTTTAGGAGATCAGTCTCAGGACTCGATTTCCCAACAACCCGCACGGGTAGCTTGGAAACACTGGAGCTGGATTTCTTGGCCAGAGAAAAGACAGCGTCTCTCTCAGTGCGTCTGCTGGAGGGTCTGCTTCCTTCGGCACTTGCTGTAGCAGGATGACTATTGAAAAAAAGGGACAACCAGTTCGTGGCCTACAGAAAGAAATAGAATAATATTTATTAAAAAAATGTGCGTGTTTCAAACATTTTGTTGGTATCCTAGGAATCAAAGTACATTATTCTATGGTATATTCAAAGATTACATTTTCTATAATTTTTTACGCTTGTATACACAATGAATATCCCACTTTATATTATATTTCCGATATTATATTCACAATGCAAATCATTTATAGCTGAGTCAAGAATTAGTGATGGTACATGCCTTAATTTGCACTGTGTACATCAATGAAAAGTCAATAGTTTACATAATTCCAAGCAAAAATGACACAATCAAATCTCTCTATTCCAACAGACCTGACTATTGTAAATCTCAGATCAAAAAATACTGATGACTCCTATTCTTATATTGAATGACAGTTGTTTATACAGACATCCTAACTATCAGACGATCGCATGACGGGGCAGTGTTCACTTAATGCAGGCCAAAGTGTTCCACTCAGCGGTGGTATTGAGCCACAATTAACTGTGTCAGCGATGCAAATCAATTGGCCTTCCCTGAGTGATAATATCTTATCTACATTATTCTGTCTTTCGGAAGGCTTAATTACATCTAGAGCCCACCATAGCATATCTTTTTCTTTATGACCTCGTCGTTGGTAATGTTCTACCAGAGGTGAATTCTCTTTCAGGCAGCGTATACGTAATTGATGCTGTAGAATACGTTTTTGGATCGGTTGAATAGTTTTACTGATATAATGCAATTTGCAAGGGTATTGGATGCAATAAACTACGTTGGCCGTGTTACAGTTAGAGAACGACTTAGCCGTCAGGTTTAAGTCATTGATTTTGCACGATTTAACCCTAGATGTTGTGTCACAAGCTCGGCACATATTACATTTATGATGGCCAACTAATGGGATCAACTGTCTCATGTTCTCTATGATGTCATTTGAAGTTTTATCTTCATAGGCATGAACCAATCTATCCTGCAAGTTGGTTCCCCTCTTAAATGCAAACATTGGTTTTTGAATAAATTCTGGAATACCTTTCAATAAATTCCACTGTTTAGATAATATTTTCTTAATGGCATTAGAGTGGGTACCAAAGGTGGAGACACAAACCAGATTATTTTTCTTTTCACGTTCTTTGATTGTGAGTAAAGTTTCTCGGTTGTTATACCACGCACGTTTTAATGATCTTTTAAGCAATTTTGCTGGGTATCCTCGGGCTTTTAATTTATCCTTTAGTTTCTTTGCTTCTACAAAGTAGTCCTGTTTAAGAGTACAATTCCTGCGTAACCGCAAAAACTGTCCAAATGGCAGTCCATCTTTGAGTGCCTGGGGATGGTAACTTTGGTAGCTTAGAACGGTATTTCTTGAAGTTGGCTTTGTGTATAGTGACGTATATAGATGGTTGTTTACATCATTCTTAATGATAATGTTTAAAAAAATCATTTCCTGTTTATCGTGATCAAGTGTGAATTAAAGTTGGGGGCTTCTTCCATTCAACCAAAGATGAAAATCTTGTAATTGGTTGAGTGTGCCATGCCATACCATGAAGACATCATCTATGTATCTAAGCCATTTTCTGATGTTGTTAGAAAATGGGTTAGATACATGCCAGATGTGTTCATTTTCAAAGTTGGCCACATAGATATTCGCAATATCCGGAGCATATATTGTGCCAATTGCGACACGTTTAAGTTGCTTATAAAAGGTCTTTTCAATTAGAAAAAAGTTTTCGCAAAGTGAAATTCTTACACAATCGATAATAAAGTCAGTAGGGACTTCATGGGGCCTTGGTTGTGTATCCAGCAGATTTGTTAAAATTGTCAGAACTTCAATTTGTGGGATATTTGTGTAAAGACTTTCAATGTCCATTGTGACAAGAAAGTCATTCAGAGGATCAAAATCAAAGTTTTCTACATCATTGATCACAGCCATGATGTCTCTGATATAGGATGTCTGATTGACAGCAAAGGGCCTAATAAAAAAGTCAAAATACTGAGCTAAAGGCTTCAGAATTGAATTACAACCTGCGACTATAGGACGTCCAGGTGGTTCTGTAGGATTTTTGTGCACCTTTGGGAGCATGTAGATTGCTGGCACTGTAGGTGTTTTATTAATTAAGAAGGCTGCTTCTTTATCATTCAACCAGCCTCCTTCCAATCCCAATTTACTTAATGATGCAATCTCCTTTGCTAATCGATCAGTGGGATTGCTTTTAAGTTCTTTATAGAGAGTTGGTATTGTCAATTGTTCTAGTTCTTCTTTATTATAGTCATTTCTATCCCACAGCACTATTCCACCCCCTTTATCCGCAGGTTTTATAACAGTATTTGATAGGGACTGTAGTTTTTGTAGGGCCATCTGATGTTCTTTGGGGAAATTGGAATGGTATCTCATTTTTTCTTTAAAGAGATTCTCTATTTCTATCATGGTGGCATTTTCAAAGGCAAGCACTTCCTTGCTTATCATAGAATTCATTGGAAAAAAGGTTGAGTTGTTTCTTAAGCCTGTAATACCATCATGGGATATGCAGGTGTTATTCACAAAAAAGTTCTTTAGGCGCACTGTTCGAAAAAATCTATATATCTCCTATTTGGTTTGAAAAAGGTCATTATTATATGTTGGAACAAAGCTGAGACCTGCTGATAACACTGCGTTCTCCTTTCCAGACAGAATATGTGAGGATAGATTAAAAATGGGGATGGTTTGATTTGGTTTTACATCAGGTAATACAATGTTTAGGGCTTTGCTTAAGTTATTTTAATCTTTGATAAAGGATAGCGACACCTAAACTCTACTACTTTGTTGTTTTTTAAGCAACGCAAGACAGAACTGTTTCGTCTACTTTTTGAAAGTCACAATACAGCTTGATAAAAAAAGAGGTAATTTTCACAATCCCGCTTTTAAAGTAAATACTAGAGTTTAAAATGCGTTAATAGACAAATCGCTTGGCAATAAATTGTGTTGTAACCAGTTTATAGTCGATTAAAAGACTTAATTAAATAAAAAAATTCAAAAAGATACCAGTTTATCGACTCAGGAAAGGACAATAGTTTCCTTTGCTTTGCCTACATGGTGTTGAGCGAAACCTTTGAATTATTTACATTTATAAATATTCGCTCTTCATAATAACAGATGTTTTAAACTAGATCGGCGGATACATAAAGGTGGTGCCTTCCCTCTCTTTACCCAGGTGGAACTTATTAACGCCATCTAACTGCACATCAAGGTAATATCCAACTGAAAGCTTACCTTAATATACCTAAAAACTGGCTAAACCATAATAGTCTTGTCACTATATTAATATCCCTTGATTTGGGTTTAGAACAATTTTTCCATAAAACGAATGTATGCTAAGTTGTTCTCTGATCCGTTCCATATTGACCTGAAATTATGAAAGTGAATGTATACAAATATAAGAGAGCCATAATATAAGAAAGCCGACTCAAAACTGGATAAGACTATAATAAGCTTGTTACTATATGAATGTCCTTTGATTTGGGTTTAAGACAATGTTTTCTTACAAAACAAATGTACGTTAAGTTGTCCCTCGATCTGTTCCTTATTTATCTGAAACTCAAAAAGGAAATGTGTACGAATATAAGAGAGCCAAATACTACATTATTAATTCTGTTAAAACGAATGATGAATTATAATATGATTGAATTCGTACATGTCTTTCTGGTGTTAGAAATGTTAATATGAAATTGTCTATGTATATATTGAATTCGATTGGATGAAATTTTGCATTACATGTGTATAGTTCCAGCGACAATATCGACAACAAAAGCTGTTTTTATTTCTGAAGATGGGTGTTATATATGCTTAATTGTTTTTTATACAAGTAATTCATTCAATATGAATCAGGAGTAATATTCTCTTTGTCTACATTTCGATAGGGGTCAACTGTAACATTTATTTCTGTCCTGAAGATGGTCTCGTGTATGGCAACGTAAAGACCGAAACGTCGACTTACACCTCTTTTATGATGTATTTTTAATTAAAAATTTGAAGAAAGGTGTCTTTTAATGTCACAGTGAGGTCACCTGAGTAATAGTGTTACGTATCTGTTGCATTAGTATAAATTGTTTATATTTGTACCCTGTAATTCATTTGACCAAGATAAAATCATCTATTTTTCTATATACACCCTCTCAGTTTTTTTTTTTCTTGTTATATATGACTTCTTTGACAGCATGTGTACATTTACCTAATACACTGTAGGAGTAAACTAAATGATACAGACTTAGACGCTACCATAGATTCAATGGTGTCAAATTTATTAAGAATAGGAATTATTTTCCAAAAAAGAAAGGTGTCTATTCATTTGACCCCTATAAGTTGAACCTCTCTGGTGAAGAGACAAAATATTGTGAAATAAAATCCCTTGAAGGTAATACATACCTGATCATTGTTTTTTGCCCAAGCCCTCAAGGGTTGTTTGGGTTGCCCAATCTTTTGATCTCATCAAAGAGAGGCATCTGCTGATAAGTCTGAGTCCCTGTCAATATCTTTGGCGGCTGAGGAACCTGGGCTCGAGGAGCCGAAGTCCCGCCTTTTATCGACTTAGTCTTTGGTACTGCTGTCGTCATCATCCGGGGCACCTGCACCTCATCCACTTCCTCCTGCTGCTCTTGATTTTCGGGATTATAGGGACACTTGCGTCTCCAGTGTCCAATCTGATGACACTGGTGGCACTCAGTAGTCTTTTACAAAGTCACCAAATCTACCCTCTGCTTAGAGTCATCTCCATTTCCCTTCTTCTGACCATTCTGTCTCCTCCCTAAAGTTCCACCTCCCTACTGGGCCTGACCTCCCTTGTCCGCAGACTGCATCTGGACCAGCATCAGCTTGTCCTTGAGCTTTTTGTGCTTCAAATCAATTGAATCACTACAGTACCTAGCATACCTCAAAATCTTGTCCAGCGGCTTGTTCTGCCAACAGATCAAGTGTTGCTGGATCATAAGACAGATATCAGGTCTCAACCCTAGAACGCACTTTGAAACAAATTGTCCAATGTCCTTAGGGTCCATCACATCTAGACCACTGTACTGCTTAAAGACCTGCAACAACTGTTCGTAATACTCATGTACTGTTTCTTTGGGTTCCTGAACTGTCCGATCTATCTTCACCCAGTCAATATCCTGTGGTGATACCTTGGATTTCAACCAAGTAATCACTTGTTTGTATTTACTTATCACCAAAGGTGATGGACCATTCGTGGCAGCATCCCTCTCTGGCATCACAGTGGGCCATTCGACAGCAATCTTGCATGCTACCCACAAATCTCCTGCAACCACACTATCACACAAGGTATTCAGGTCAATCCACAGTACTTTCGAGATCTTAACAAACCTCTCTACCTCCTTGTACCATTCAACTGGGCTCTCTCTCAGCTTTGGGAAATCATTCGTAAAGGCAGCCAAATCCCCGCGACTCCAGGGCACATGTACATATCCTCCATTGGCTACCTCCCGTAAAGGATAGGTTCCTGCAACACCTCCTCCTGAAGGGGGTGTTTCTGCCGCACTCCTCCTAACACTCTTTTTCTTTGACCACCTTTCTTCTCATTTATCAAGTCTGCTCTAAGCTCGTATCTCTATAATCAATTCTCGAATATGAGTCTTTAGTCCAATCACCCTTTTCTCTTCCAGGTCCTGATCGGTATACTACAGTCGGTGATTACCCTGCAGCATTTTTGTCCTCATCATATTTATTCGCCAACTCCGTCAGTTTCTCATGCGTCAATCTAGCTTTCTGAGTTACATCCTTCGCTACAAACAGTAATTCATCTGGTTCATAAAGTTCAATTCTCTCTAAAGGCAAATTTCCTTCAATAATTTCATCCACTTCAGCTTTTAACCTAATGACATCAATCCTTTTTGCCCTAATTGCTGCACTCAAGGTACCTCGACTAGATGCACCACCCAATTCCCTACAATCACTGTCCAGTCCCCTACGCCTACTCTTTTCAGGGGTGTTGTGAGGAACCATCCTGCCTTCGGTACTTTCATGGTCCCAATCCTCCCTCGGCCTGTAGCTCTGAGCCCCTTCAAATGTCTCCCATATTCTCAAGTCTGGCCTCAATTCCAGAAAGACTTTGGCCTTGGGCCCCTTAAATCCATCGGTCTTCTCGACGAGCCTGCAGTCGCTGGTAAAGGGGTACTTGATACTACGGGCCTTGGCATTTGACTCAATCTGTCCACCACACTGTTCCTCTCATAACTGATGCTCCCTTCCATACCCGTCTGTGGTGGATTAAGCTATGCACCTGCTCTGGATTGTATACTGACACTATGGGACCAATGGTAACCGGTACTGTAAGAGCATCCGGCAACCTAGGAGTACTGATACCTTCTACATTCTGTCCCTCTCCTGCCGAGAGCATTCCCACAACTTCAGTTCTAGGAGGGACTTGTGATACCCTAGCTTCCTCTACCGGGGCTGACTTCTCCTCCTCCGACTCTGGGTTGTATGGAGGTGATCAGATAACAGCCTTTCTATCAAGCTGTCATACATATCACTGTCATCTTCCTCTGTATTCTTTTTCTGCACCTCCCCTGTTTTAACCAACAGTGGGTACAATCTATCTCCCTCAATCGTCTGTACCCTCCATCTCTTTGCCAATGCATCCCACCTCGCATCTTGAACTGCCCTAACTGACCTCTTCACTCCTGTTGTCTGTCCCTGTTCCTTTCGTGCGACACCCTGATCCATGCATTTAATGCCTCAAACTGTGTCAGTCTAGGCAGAGGTCGCAAAGAAGCCATAATCGATTTCAACTGATACAACACTTCCAATCTAAAAAAGTCCCGTATCTAGGAAAGGTCAACTCCTCATTTTTATCAGTCATCTTGCACCAATTCGCGAGCCACAATATAGTGTGCTACCCAACATTTGTAGCCATATAATGAGCTGGAGTATCGTCGTGCGGAGCCTCTTCTCCCTTTTTCTAACTTTTTCTCTTTTCGAAACACATCTCGTAAAACTTTAAAACATTTCATGATGAAAAACAACGTTTATTCTCCCATAGCGCACTTTTACTTCCTGATGACAATCCACCAATCTCAGCGCAGCTTCACACCAACCGCCCTATCCCAGCGCAGCACCTTCTGACGTCCCTCGCCTCCACTTTCGCAGCAGTTCCCCTCCTTTACAGCTCGTCTCTCACTCACGCAAACGTCCCATTCACACACTGAAATGATCACTTCGGACCAAGCAATCACTTCGCTGACTACGTCCAAAGTCTGACTATACGTTCACATCCGCGTAATTGTCACCGAACTGGCAACTGTCTGTTCACGAAACAACCGGACAATCACATAACTGATAGGTTACAGAAACCCATCAACTCAGACCAGCGTCAGTTACTCACGCACTCACACATTCATTTCCCCTATCTCGGTCCTGCAGGCGATCAAAGGTACCTCACAATCCCCTTAAATGGTTGACAATTACTATGGGTGTTCGATACACCCGAATCACTTAAGCTACTCCTTGAGCCTAAGATTTTCTCGGGCTGCGCGCGCTCACAGCTTGATCTCCTTTCATACAACAGGCATTCCAACTCCGCAAGACATTACAACACAAAGCACAAAACATATAAACACTGCAATCTAGCAACCTATAACCCTATTCCTACTCACTCTCCTACGAACTGCTGCTTTTCACAACACGGTCACTCTCCGTCGATCTCCATGGAGCGCTGTCTTTGCCGACAATCCACTGGGGAATCATCACCTAATTTCTATGGGCCTTGGGAACCTCTAATCCTAATCTAGATCTTTTCTTGCTTTAAAAGGGAACTATCAACTCTGCTACCAACTGGGGAAGCTGGGATTCTCATCCAGAGTTTCCTGCCAATGTCTAGAATCCCAGGTCTGGTCGACTGAACCTTTTCCCTGTCATAGAAGCTTAAAGGGAAGATTTTCATAAACAGAGCTCATATCAACTTCATAAGGCCAATCCAAATAAGACTCAAAGGACCACTGACTACAAACTGAAATTTTGAAAATTTATTACAAAGCCAAAAATAATTGAATATACAAACATCTCAGCAAGAGATTCAGGAAATAGACTGGCACTAATACAAAGGTAATCCTACGGAAGAGTCTTAACCAAATCAGAATAAAAATCAGGGTTAATTCGATATAAAGTCGAGACGGCATTTACAAAAAAAGGAAAGAATTTCTGTAAATCTGTCTCTACTCTAACTCTAAGGTGACATCCCTACTTAACATACCTCCCAGGAGAGAGAAAAAGGTGTCAGCTGTGAAGACTTCCTAAGAAGTACATTCACTGCCAATAGGTGACTTCAAATACTGAGCTCGTTCTAAGATGCTCCTTGCTACACCTTACTCCGCCTCAAGTTCACAACTATCTGCATCTTGCCTTTCCCGAGCCCACTTCCTAACTACTAGACTGATGTCTACTCTCTGCTCTCTGCTCCGGACTGCCTCTCCACCCTCGGGTGCTGTCCCTAATACAAAACCCTAAAAACAGTTGACACGCCTTCAGACATGCCCCTCTGGCAGGTGTAGCTCCACAGAGTTTTCCACTATGGCACCTCTCCATCCAGCATCCGTTGTAGTGTCCTTGGGTCCCAGGCACCTTCTCCGCTTAATGTTGCACTCCCAAAATCTTTGGCAGCATCTCTGAGCTCGCGCCTACTATCCCAACTTCTAAACAACGGAGTTTTCTACCTAACGAGCCTTGTGGCCTTGCACCTGCAAGCTGAAATACGTGAGACCATCCTTGCAACATTCAAAATTACAATTTTAATATTTGCTGAGGACAGGCTTTCCCAGGCGAGAGAAATCATTTATTTCCGACTAAGGCTAACCAAGGAAAAATATAGTTAGGCCTCTACTGGCTTCAACTTGTCTCAGGCCTTTACACTTTTTAAACGCATTTTTAACATAACATGACATTACATTTCATCACTTACTTTAATTCTGAAACTATATCTTTAATATAAAACTCTATTTTAATCTACTCATTAATAAGCACATGTATTATTTCATTAAGGCACATCATTGTAAACACAACATTTCACATTTGATTATATTTCTACGTTATGCAGCATCACATTTTCTAATTAAGGCACTACATTAATCTATGATTAATAAACACACCACTTCATATTGCACTGATCCCCGGCCTACCATTACATTTCTAAACTACATTAACAAAGGTCCTCTAAATATGTGGGTGCTGACTACTTGCGATTATAATGCACCCCTACACAATTTCAAAATAACATGGCTCTCTCTCACCAGCGTCCGGTACAATCAAACATCAATGCACCAAATACAAAGGATGGCATTCTTTAATCCACTTCCAGGCACTTAATGTACCTTTTTCTCACTCATGCAGGTTCCTTCATTCTACCCAATGTCTACCCTAAATGGAAAGAAAAAAAAAACAGCACTGATCTCTGTATTGGACATTGATTGATTTAAAAAAGTGTTGTCCTTTTGGGAGTGCAAATGCTGGTCAGAAGATCTGATGTCTATTGAAGGCCTCCATCCCTGAGTTTGCAGCTAATCACTGTGTGTAGCAAATAGTGACTTGTATAATTTAGACTCATTAGGAAGGTTGTTTTGCGACTCACCCCCCATTGAGCAATTTGCAATGCAACCTATTTGTAAACTGGTCACATTGCAAATTGCATTCCCATTCCCAAACCATTCTGTGTCCAAATTTCCACAACCGTGGTTAGTCAATGGGAATAGTACTTCAGGCCCTGAGTTGGGTAGACTGGGCAGAAAGTAAACTGCCATCCTTTGCATTATGCTACAGAAGCGTGAGATAATCAATGGCTTGTTTTTACCAAGGAGCACTAGAGGGTCATTTAGAGAGCTATTTTTCATTGATTGCAAAAATATCTATTCAAATTAAATCTACGTGTAAAATGAGGCACATTCTGATGTACAATTATTATTTGCTGCTTGCAACGTGCATATCTTCAGGTGCTAGCTAAGCCATAATGACTGTTTTGATTTGAACTAAGTAACTAATTAAAAGCTACGTGTGTCTCTTACTAGCCATAGGACATAAAGTTCAACAATGATGCAAAAGTTCCAGTATTTACACATCACATGCATATCTGGATATTGCCGTATAGGATTTAATTAGTGAAGAAACTCTCCAGAAACTTGAAAAAAAACCTTGAAAATGATTAATTAAACCAAATCATTTCCCGTACGTAAAATGATTAAAGAATTAAGCTGTTTTGTAAGTATACTGAGATTCATGAGATATATTTGCATTTCTACAATCATTAATTCGAAATACAGGAACTTATTTATAAGCCCTTTGAGCTGCCAGCGTGTCACCTTTTATTGACGCACGGCGGCACAATGGACCTGCCCATATTTATAATGCCATGTACAGTCACCCTGCACAGCTTTTTATGAACTTGTAAATATGGCCTCCATTCACGCATTACTCTGTGTGAAAGGGGTGGTCCATAGATGTTGCTGTGGGTGTTTCCACGCAACATCCATGGAACCGGATGCATTCCCAGATTTACAAGGTTTGTAAACCTGGGAATGCATCAGATTCCTATGCCTTCCCAGGGGAGGTGTAGGGAGGCGTAACGGGGAGAAATACCTTTATTTCTCCTCGTTTTTCTTTCTTTCTATGTGTGCTGCTGCACCGCACACAGAAAAAGGAAACCACCTTTTGTGATTTTTATTGTGTGCAGGAACGTGTTCACTCCTGCACTCAAAAAATCACCCCTAGAATGCAGAGACCCTTGTACCATGGGGCAAGGATGCCTGCGTTAGCGCATGGCAGCCCATTAGCTGCCAGCGCAGGGGTAAAGGGACAGGAATGCACTGTATCTTGTATATACAACATATTCTTGCTCTTTTCTTTTGACACACGCCAGCGCAGCAGGGAGGCTACAATGCTGTGCATCAAAATATTGTAAATGAGGTCCACAATTTTTTTAGAAGCCAACTTCTTCTAGTATGACTGCTAAATGTGTTTTGAAGCATTATTCTGGATTAAGAAATGATCCTACAATTCTTAACTCCATTTGAATGAAAATACATATTTGAAGGTATTTACACCAACACCAACAAACTTTAAAACTACTAATATTTTCTTTAAAAATAGTGATTAATGAATCCCCTACATTTTCTGCACTTTTTATATCATATACATACAGGAGCATCATTTAAAGTTGCTCAGAAGGAGTGGAGGTTGGCTGCTTACAAAGATGACTGCCTGATGCTGAATCTTCCGATCGCTGTGGACTGCTAGAGAGAATTCTACACTATCAGGGTGGCACCCAGGCGTAAAACTGCTTGCAACATGATAATGCTCAGCTGGGGCATCACCAGACACAGCTGTGGCCTTTCTATAGCCTTAAAGAGCACTGGGCAGCACATGGTCCTTACCCTCCAAAACCTTGCCAGCTGCAGTCACAGGCTCACTGCTCACAGGAAGAGGACCTGCATGTGAGGCCTTCCTGCTCTGGTGACTGTTTTCCCTCTCATCAAGCCACCACTGCAGACCCCAGGGAGTAATTTTTGTGGCACATTGCACCAGCTGATTGCTGCAGGAGACCTACCAACCCGCCTTAGGGCCCATTGGCCTCTTTGAGCATGACCGCACGCATCAAGTGCAGTCTGCACCCCATCACCTCGCCTACGGGCTCAGAGGATGCCCTGTCTCAAACAGACCCCTTCCTCGACTGGCAGGCCTTAGCTCCTGGAAGGCAGAGCTGCTCCCAGGAGGCCTGGTGACTGGACTCCCTCTTCCACCAAGCCGCCTCTGTGGCCCTCGGGAAGCAACTGTTTTAACATGCCACTATAGCAGCCCCCAACCATTCACAGCAGATAACTTCCCAGCACGACTTGGGGCCAAAGTCCTATTTGAGTGTTTCATGCACTGAGTACAGTTTGCACTCAGTCACCTCGCCCACGTGCACAGGGATCTTCGCATCTCTGGCAGGGCCGAGGTACATTGACAGGCTATGCAAGAGGGCCTCTTACTCCTCCATACGTTCTGCCCCAGGAACCAGCCTGACCTTGTGGAAGAGCTGGCCCCCACTTGCAGCGCCATTGATGCTTTTGCACACTAATGGGGGGATGGACCACCAATCCTGGCCTGGCCTTTCTCAGACAGCTAGCACCAACCACAGGACCCCTGGATTGATCTAACTCAGTACAATAATGACTGGCAGACCTCTATCACCTGGCTGGGCAACAGAGAAAGGAGATAATTTCTATCATGCAGACCTGGGGGCAACCTCCTGCAGCAAGAGCGGACTACCCCCTGCCCCTTTTCGCTGGCTTTCACACCACCTCAACTTTATTGTCTCACACACACAGCCGGTGTCTGTTCCTATCTTTTGACAGCTCTGATAGTCCTCTAAGAGCCCAAGCTACTCACAAACCTTGTCATGCTGTCAGATACCAGCTAGTTCTCTGCTAGCCTTGGGCAGGGGACCCTTCTTCTCCCCAGGCTTCATTTATTTGTATTGTAATCTCCCACTCAAGTGGTGGCAGATCTCCTACCTGCCTACAGGCATTCCCTGCCTTCTTGGACTTCTTGGCTTGAGCCCTAGAACTTTAGGGGCTTGGTCTGCTGGTGGGAACAACAGGGGCCTAGGATCAGAACCTGCACCCCACCCCACTTGAGCTACCCACGGATGACTGCTGCCCATGCCTTCCAGGAAGGCGACTCGACAGCTGGTCGTCAATGAGGTTATTGACCAGCTTTAACCTCCTACATCATCACTGCAGGGATGCTAGGACGCCCCAATGGACTGCATCCTACGTAAAAATCACAGTAGTGAGTCACAGAAATGAAATGATGGATGCCAAGATTATGGACCTCACCGCTGACAGGACAGAAATTGGGGTGTTCCAGGGATGTCTGGATAGCATTGACACCAGACTTACTGTACTTTACTTTCTATTAATACAATCTGATGACCAGGGCTTGGCAATTACAACATAAGATCCCTGACCAAGTGGACAGGAGCCAGGGAGACAATGTACGTTTTTTGTCTTCCCAGAGAAGATTGAGCAGGACAATTCAGAGCATTTCTTATGTAACATACTACCATGCCTCATGCAATTGACTTTTATCACACCCCTCGAGATTCAGCACATTCATCATATCCACGCCCACAGGCCTGTTGAAAACTTCGCTCTCCCAGGGCATGCTTCTTGAGACACCCCCAGGTCAGAAAAAATTCTTCCGTCTGCTCGCAAAAATGTACCCAATGACTACAATCTGTATACTGGTGAATTTCTGTTCAAACAACCCTGCATGTGGATCGGTATGGTTGGCAAGTTCGGAGACTTAGACTACCTAGAACCAGAGGACTTGCAAGCCTTCTTGGAACCTTCTTGGACACCTTGCAGGATTCCACTGGGCAAGATTATCCACAGCAGCATATCTAACCAGCGGATCCCCAGAGATATGATGATACACTAAAATGCAGAGTAGTCATTCTGCTGTGAAAAATACTTTCTTGTACCATCATCAAGACATGGGCAGACATGGAGGGAAGATATGCCTTTGCACATCTTTAGATCCTTGACAAGACCCTTTGGGTGGGGTCAATCTATGAACCCTTTAGGGAATAAAGAGACATTTCACCTGCATCTTAACTATATCCTTGTGGAACTAGGCACCACACCAATATTTTTAGAGGGACTGGATCATTGCCCTAGATGATGTGCTGGACTGCTCTAGCCCTTTAGATAGGGCGACCAATGCAGACAGAGCAATCCAATGTGCAGTGGCAGCCTGTGCATGTAAGCGTGGTGAGGCGGTGGGATGGGGCAGGGTGGGTCAGTGGTAGTGGGGTGAAAGTTTCAAATGAAGGGATAGGGCATGTAAAATAAATAAAACCACTTACCTTGTGCTTGCCGCATCACCTGTTGGTGATGCAGTGAGCACAAGTTAAGTGGTTTATTTATTTATTTATTTTACATGCCCTATCTTATCATTTGTCACTTTCACCCACCACGCTTACCTGCACGAGCCAACACTGCCTATGTGACATTCAAGAGGACCTTAGCATTCTTGATATATGGCACCTTCTTACCCTGGCTGACAAGCCATATACTTACTTTTGCTGGATCACAGCACCCAGTCCAGACTAGATTACTTCCTCATCTTCCAATCCCTCATGCTGATAGTACTAGATACTCACATCCTGGAAGGCTCACTTTTCGACCACTATCTGACCTCTTGCTATATTTAGGACTGATGCAATCAATCTGGACACCTGAGAGGTTTAATGTTTCATCTTACAAAATGCCTGTGAGAAAAACAGTCCTCAAATCTTACCTTAAAACTTTTTTTAATGATAACACAGGATCTGTTACATCCGCACAGACGCTCTGGGTGGCGGTGAAGGCCACGATCAGGGATCAACTCATGTGAGTAGCGGCCCTCCATAATAAGCTGAGAGTGGCCATCAGGCCTCCCTGGAAATGACAATCCGGGATCTGACTCAGCCATGCTGCTCCCACCCCACCAACTTCACCCAACAATGGTAAAAATGTACCTTAGCACCCTTTTCACCTCCAAGGCAGAGCATGAGCTCCACAAATTCAGGTACCATTGTTACGAACAGGGTGAAAAGGCCCAAAGGTTTCTTGTGGTTCAGCTCTGATAACATGAGGCAGCTTTCACTATCCTGGTCATTAAGGAGGGAACAGGTCCCCTCATCATATATCCCCAAGGGATAGCAGATTCTTCATGGAGTACTACAGAGACCTCTATGCCCTAGAACATGTCACTAGTGAGGCCCTAAATGATAGTTTCTCAGCACAGTCCACCTCCCCCAACTGAATAATGAAGGTGCAGGTGCTACTCTAAGGAGTGATCACCAGATAGGAAATTATGCAGGTCATCTCTGCCACACCCTACAGCAGGGTTCCGGGAGAATATGGCTTTTCCAATAAGGCCCTCATACCAGTGCTTCCCAAGCCAGGTAACGACCTACTGGTTTGTGGCAGTTGCCAACTCATATGTCTCCCAGGATCACAGGGATGTTATGATTCTGGTCAGCATAAGGGGACCCAGGCTTAAGAAATTCATCCCTACAATCATTCCTCCCATACAGTTCTGTTTCGTCTCAAGCAAAACATATTGCAGCCCCCTCAGAACCATGGCTCATGTCCTCTGACTGGACAAAGACATGCCATAAGAGGTGCTGACCCTCTCTCTTGATGCTGAAATGGCGTTCATCTACCTAGAATGGGGATATTTCTTTGCAGCACCCTGAAATTATGGCCTTGGTGATGATATCATAACCTGAGCCCTATGGTTATAGGACACTCCCTCTCCACAAGTGAACTGCAGGGGGGATTTATTAGAAACCTTCTAAATCTGACCCATGTCTTTTCAGGGGTGCTCGCTCCAACTGCTTCTCTAGATTGGAAGGAGCAGTTCGTATCCCAGCAATCTCAGAGGTGCCATTGCGTCCGTTATTTTGTGTTAGCCTTTCCCACCATTCTCCAACCCTCCAGCCAGGCCCATGTCGCCTCAGGGCTGGGAAAACCCCCAACCTTGCCATTCGATGCAATCCGGAATGTTGCTGGAAAAAGCATTGAGTACTTGATTTCTTTGTCTATGAGTGCCTTCTTCCTTACCTCAAGAACACTGTGATGCCTCTGTTGCACCTTCAGAGTAAAGTCTGAGAAGAAGGTGATGGTGGTATTCTCCGAATTAAGCGGTGGGGCACTCTTGGCAGCCTGTAGGATACCATTACAGTAGTTGAATATCCTCACAATTATGGGATGTGGTGGGGCACCCAGCCTTGGTTGGGTCCCTGGGCTGTGATGCGCTTGTTAAACCGAAGAATAATTAGACAAGCCCCAGGGTTGGAGCTTTTTGTTATTAGATTCTCCATAAAGAAATCAACTGCTGGGACCTCTTGCTTTTCTGGCACCCCAATAATGCGGACATTATTACATCGGGAGCGCCCTCCTGATTCTGCAGCTTGGCCTCTAGAGTCTAGAGTAGTGGCGCATAACTCAAGAACCTGAGCCCGGAGAGTTTTGGTATCCTTTGCAAGAACTGTTGTGACATCTTCCACCTCCTTCATGGGAGCATTCGTACTTCGAAGATCTCCCCTCAACAGAGAGACCCCAGTGGTCACCAAATCTTATCTTGGCAGCAAAATTCGATGTGACTCCTTGAATGGCAGCCATTATGTCCTGTAGCATAGACGGGGAGCAGCTGGTGAGGAGGAGACCTCGAATTTGGCGTTACCACCAGTGCCTCCTCAGCGTTGGAAGACCCTCTGGATAGGGTATATTTATCCAGCTTAGTATGTTGCATGCTGCGCTGGCCCTTGCAACCCGTCATCCTACAGGCCTGAGACCCGGATGATGGCCCAAACGTTCAGAATGAATGAGACCTGTGCGGGGGTTGTGGAATCGGCACTCACTGCCACCTGCCCAGGTAGAGGAGAGTGTGGCTAGCAGCCTGGTGGATTTCCCGCTCCTAGATCTGCAGTTGATTATCCCCAAATCCCACCAGTGGGGAGCTGACCGGAGAAGCTCAGATGCAGACCATTTGTACTCGCATGCCAAGTCCCCCCGGGCTCGGACCGGCCTCGCGTTTGTATGTTCACCACGAGGTCCCATGGTCCACTGGGAAATCTGCAGGTCCAAAGCTGTACCTCACTCGCCACTCAGCTACAGCATCAGTACCCGGCAGTAAATTATGAAATGAGGAGGGCTGGGGAAAAGGCACCCCCACGGCCCAAGAGAGGTAGCACCTGCCATAGTTTTACCACCAGACCCAGGTAGATTCAATCAGTGAATGAGTCCTGCCCAGTTCGCACCTCAGATATCAGCACCCTCCGCCGTAGCGAAGCTTATCCAGGAACCAGAGTTGAAGCTCTGCTCCCCAAGGGTGACAACACTCGCTGTAGTATCACTGCTGAGCGCCAGGTCAGTCCAGGCATGAGACTGGCCCCGCTTGATTCATGCCGCCGATGATGACGCTCCTCACCGCTGCATGGTGCATGCAGGCACCAGTGCAGGAAGTCTGACTCCCGCTCACCTAACCAGAGGGGGCAGTGAGGAACTGCTCCAAGAAGGAGAGATGAAGTCTGACACTCCGGGTGTGCAAGCTGTGCACCTCCCCCCCCACTTGAGGACAGGGATTTGTCCACATCCCAGGCCTCTGGGCTGTAGTCCAGGACCAAGCTTTTTCCCGGTCAAAATAGTATCGCTGCTATCCGGGCGTGAAGCACTACTTGTACAAGTGTCACTCGGTGCCGATGAAAGATTATAAGGTGGATTAATGGGGGTATTTTCAGAAGGGTCGGCGAGCCAATCTAGACAGTTGCCATCTTCAATCATGCCAGGCCACGCCCCCAGGCGACTGCAATTTTTAATACTAGAAGCAGTACAATAGAATGTGCCTTTCAACTGAAGTACATGGAGCTAATTGGAAAGAATTACTGATTATGTCTAGATTTGTATAAACGTTTTAAAAGAAATATGTAGTGCATATTTAATTATTAAATGGAGTTTTTTGCTCCTTTCTAGTTTAGGTACACATGTAAGCTGTAATTCTTAAGGTGTTGATTTGCTCAAACAATAAAGCTTTGTTTTGATTTGCATGTGCGCTGCAGGGAAAAGCCATGAGGCAAACGCCTGTTGTGTACAGCCAAAGGTTGTCCGCAGGGGTGGAAGATGGACATAACACATAGGTGTGGCCAAAACAAAGCAGTGTTTGGGGACATCACAAATTACTTCAATTACATCACAGGTGAGATTGATTACCTTAAAGTTGACATTATCAATGACATCAGCATGGCTGGATTATTTTTTCTTTTCTTGAATATTGGCAGTTTTTTAAAGATTTCTTCATAAATCTGGTTATTCATGGTATGAAGGTTTGTGTAGTAATCATGATACGCTGGTATGTTGTAATCCAAGGAGGTTTATTCAGGTAAGTAGACAGGTAGTATAAATCCTCAGTAAGTACTTATCAACAGCCCCACCTGGAGCAGCCTGCTAGTTGCTCAGCCCCATCCACCAACTGTCATCTCTCATCCAGTCACACAGGCATTCCACGTATGGCTCATTCACCAACATTCCATACAGAACACAGACACACAGGCTGAGCAGCTAGGACATGGTAACATAAAGAAAGAATCATAGCGGAGGAATACTACCGCTTGCTTGTTTGACACTAACACAATACGTCATTCTATGTGTATAAGGGCCATTGGCCCATAGTTAACAGTGTACTTACTATTCTAACTCCTTGTGTGCTACTGGAGTAGAATGTACAGCAGACCAGAGCAACTATAGCTGTACTTTGAGTTCACTCAAACATGCACACACAAAGCAACCCTGTATTCGGATGTATGACGTTACAACGCGAACTTTTACAACGCACACCGTTACAACGCAATTTTTACAACGCAGATACATTTACAATGCATACCTTTACAACGCAAGACATTACATAGCAGATGCTATTACAACGCATGCCATTACAACGTAAGTATAGGTAAGTATATTATTTTATTTAAAAATGTAATTTAATAAAATGTAATTAATTAAATAAATTTAATTATGTTTAAATAATTAATTTGTACTTATATATATATTTTTTAAAATAGTTTATTTTTAAAAGAACTAATATTATTAAAGAACTATAATTAATAAATAAAAATAAACAAAATAATTTTTAAAAATATTTTAAATTATTTATTTAAAAACTGAACCCTAAAAATACCCCTGTACCCCTAAACCCAAACCCAGCCCTGAACCCTAAAAATACCCCTGTACCCCTAAACCCAAACCCAGCCCTAAAACCTAAAAATACCCCTGTACCCCAAAACCCAAACCCAGCCCTAAAACCTAAAAATACCCCTGTACCCCAAAACCCAAACCCAGCCCTAAAACCTAAAAATACCCCTATTCCCCAAAACCCAAACCCAGCCCTAAAACCTAAAAATACCCCTGTACCCCTAAACCCAAACCCAGCCCTAAAACCTAAAAATACCCCTGTACCCCTAAACCCAAACCCAGCCCTAAAACCTAAAAATACCCCTGTACCCCAAAACCCAAACCCAGGCCTAAAACCTAAAAATACCCCTGAACCCCAAAACCCAAACCCAGCCCTAAAACCTAAAAATACCCCTGTACCCCACAACCCAAACCCAGCCCTAAAACCTAAAAATACCCCTGTACCCCAAAACCCAAACCCAGCCCTAAAACCTAAAAATACCCCTGTACCCCAAAACCCAAACCCAGCCCTAAAACCAAAAAATACCCCTGTACCCCAAAACCCAAACCCAGCCCTAAAACCTAAAAATACCCCTGTACCCCAAAACCCAAACCCAGCCCTAAAACCTAAAAATACCCCTGTACCCCAAACCCCAAACCCAGCCCTAAAACCTAAAAATACCCCTGTACCCCAAAATCCAAACCCAACCCTGAACCCTAAAAATACCCCTGTACCCCAAAATCCAAACCCAACCCTGAACCCTAAAACTACCCCTGTACCCCAAAATCCAAACGATATATATAAAATTACTTTAATTAAATTATTTTATTTATTTTAAATATTTTAGTAATTTAAAAAAAGGTAAAATAAAATAAATTACTTACTTATACTTACGTTGTAATGGCATGCGTTGTAATAGCATCTGCTATGTAATGTCATGCGTTGTAAAACCATGCGTTGTAAAGGATCCTGCGTTGTAATGGTGTGCGTTGTAACGGTGTGCGTTGTAATAGTTGCGTTGTAACGGTGGTTTCCCCTGTATTCTGTGCTCTAAATCCATCATTCATACTCCACTACCGAGTTCGTCAAAGTCAATGTCTGACCACCAGACCACATTGGGCAGCAGGGCTCCGGTGGCTGGAATGACAGCAACTGTTTTGACAATATCGGATATTTGGCACCATTGCCTAATTGAAGGAAGGAAGTGTTAGGTGTTTATGCCTCCTATGTGTTCCACTTCTGTTTTATTAACTTCAGGTAGCCGTTGAACTTACTGCATCTTCTGACAAGATTTTCTAATTATGCGGTCAAGGTCTGATATCCAGTTTTTCTCATTGTTGGATCTAATTCCATTTCCTGTTGTGTTAAGTAGACAGCCAGTAATCATTTCCTTTTCACGGAAATGAGCCACATACTACATGTTTCCTTAATGTGTAGTTTCTCTTGCATTACCCAGTTCAGGAATGGTGCATTTTATGAAAGATGAACTCAATTGGAGATTGTATGTATGGAAAAGGGTCAGTAATTTTGTGTAGAGACACCAGCTAAAAGAAAGTATTCATCATCAAATTGATGACATTTCTTTAAATATCAGGCAAAAATAAAAATTCGTTCTGAGCAGAGCCATAGATATTAAAAACAGAGGAATTGTATAAACAATGATCTTAGTAACAATTCATTTACCCTCACTATCCTTACCTTTTGAAAGAAGAGAAACGTCTATATGCTTATTATAGGGATCAATAACACCATTCTTGTTAGTTGTAGTGGGAGAAACAAGCACTGTGCCAGCCCATGACGTCCTCAGTTTATGTGCTTCCGAATCTGTGAGGTGAGTGACTTGTAGGAGCACTATATCAGGTGTATATTTCACTAGACAGGATACAATTCTATGTTACTTTATAGGATTGTTTAAACAATTAACATTTCAGGTATAAACTCTGAAGTACAGCGTTTTGAAACATTTAAGGACATAAAGCTGATCCATAAGAAGTATTTAGATACCTGGGAGTGAGTGAGTAAGGAAAGGGGGAGAGAAGAAACAGGGAGGAACGAGACAAGGACATGAAAGTGTAAAAGAAGACAGTCCAAGCCATAAACATGGCAACTGAGGAAGGTGCCTGTTTGGAATGATAAACAATTGAGGCGGGTGTGACAGCACACCACAGAGACAAATGCGAGTAGTCACGCAAGGACCACCACTATGAACAACGTGGTGGTGACAGAGGGGCAATAAACAACTTGTAATGAGAAAAAGATCATATTAACAGCAAGGCAATAAAAGTGTGACAAAAGTTGTAAAGGTATGTTAGATGGAATGAGGAAACAATGCATTGTTATAACTTTAATGACCAGCAAGGTATGAGGAAATATTAGGACATATAAAACAAACACATATCATGTGGAAGAAAAGAAACACATCTTGATAACTTCAACAACTAGAAGGACCTACAACCTCCATGGAAGAAGGTGCACTGTGGAGAGTCAAAAATCAAATACAATGCATGCCAATGATGAAAGCAAAGATTTCAGTCAATAATAGGGTGAACAACATGTTGAAAGTACCTCAGTGCAGAGGGAGACAAAAAACTAAAAAGTGTTGTCACACTGCCATCTTTGGGCAGAAACAGCGTTGCGGAGAGGAGAGTAAGATTGCCACCACTGCCCTGAAGAGAAATGCGGGTGTCCAAATCATAGGGATTCTGCCTGCAAAACAGCTATTAGCAGCACCCAAAACCTCACTTCATGCCGCCAACAACATTGCAGCAATTTCACCACCTCACGCAGTAAGCAGAATCACTGTGAAACGTAGCCCGACAGCTAAAGAGGTGCACACCACTCAGAACTCTCTCAGCCCACGGCCATTCTCTTTGGCATTGAAAGCACGCCCCAAATATGTGAATCCCATGGCCATAAGTAGCAAGCATTGCACAGTGACCTGGCTTCTTCGTAGATCTGGCCTTATATTTTCTTTTGCATCAATGTAGGCAGGATTCCTTATAAACATATCTGGCCTCAATCCAACATGGCTGTGCCCTTGGCCAATAGTTTTTTTTTGAACAATTGTTGTTTCATATGCGCCAATGTACTTGCAGCCTCGGACAGTGTGAAACATATATTATATTTTGAAATTCTAAGAAACCATGCAAAAATGAATGAAAAATATTATAAACTTCAAATCTCATAGTTAGGCATTCTAATAAGAGCATATTCAGGAATACACAGGGGTACAATACTGAGAGCCATTTATCACTAACAGTTGAGCAAAAGTTGTGAACATTTATTCCTCCTTACTCATATTGTCATTCTATCCCATCAGAGGGCACATTTTCCTCATTTGTAAAAGATGATACAGTACCAGTAGATTTATGTGAGCGAAGTTCCTTTTATTATCACAAGGTTTCATCCATAATTTACTCATTTCTCATTTTTCCATTATGCAATTCCTTCTTGCGACAAAGGACAGAACAGCCGACATGTGTTTCGCCCTGTTTGGCGAGTCGAACCAGGGCTTTCTCAAGGCTAATTGACAGTCTTTCTTTCTGTTAATACCAGGCAGTAAAGTATCATATGCCATTCATATGACGATGTATGTATCAGTAATCCTATTTGAAATTGTTCGGAAATTGTGGTCGTCAGATCAGTAGTCACCGGTTGAATCCGTTGTGTCACTAACAGTACAGTGTCAGCCAGCAGTGAGACAGGCTCTCATGTTCAACATTATCATTAGAGGTCATAATTGTGCTGACACATTCACAATATGTGGGCACAAAAGAATCAAGCCAATAGTAAAAAGTATTTTGAGAGGTCATAGATGCTAATATAAAGAAACTATATTCTCAAATAATTTGCAAGTAGCTTTGAGTATACTTTTAAATCTTTATTTTAATCGAGACATGATCGTACAAGATTTGTTCAGACCATTAATTCTTTGGTGAAAATTACAACAGGCACTTCATCCCAGCTTTAGGGTGCTTTTTCCTTTTTCCAATATCTTTAAAAAGTAATGGAATAGCTGGTAAAATTGAGAACAAATCCTTTGCCTTCTTAGTATCAGATGCAAAACAAAGTCCTTAACTTTATGAACTGGAGTTCCTGGAAAACTGTTGTGTAGGGGGTGAATTTACATTTTTAGATTAATCTACACGTTTTACTGGTGTTCTCAGATTGATTTATTATTGTAATTGTTTTCAGTTGACAAAATAAAAATTGACTGAGGTACCAGACAGGGGTGTCCTCTCTCTTCCCTTTGGCTTATGAATTTTATCAGACCATCAGCACATTATGAATAGACAGGTTTGGTCTAGTCATAATACCCTTTTCAAAAGCCAAGATTCTGCTATATGCACACAATGGCGTCTTCTTTCTAGCACAAGGTCAATCGAATATGGAAAAGTATGAGCGGAAATATACATATTTTCAAAGAGTTCCCGCTACAAAGTAAATAAAATTAAAAGGGAACGTATAACGATTAATGCCCAGAATCCAGTCCTTCAAAATTCTGTGGTTGCCTAGTCAAAATCTGCCTGAAAAGACCCAATAAAAATATGAAAGCCAAATGAGTCCTCTGGGCCGAAAAGGCACAGAAAATAGTCACATGCATATTTGGCACCCCCTACTATGGGTGGGGGGTCCCTATAGTTTGCATCTTTATCTGTAGCCACACTTCAATTCTTTCTGCCGCAAATTTTTATCTAACACCCAGATGGACTATTTCTTCATGTAATTGTTTCATAAATAGAACCAAGGAACATGGATTACGAGGATTCGTATGTCCATTTACTCTTCCAACATGCTTAAAAAGAGGGATTTTTAACCTTAAAGGCGTTTGCTGAGGATACATGCAATGGGGAAAGAAATTGAAAGAGGCAGGAGAGATGGATGTATAATGTCTTGGGGAAATCCCAACCTCCTAGGAGAGCTGGCTAGGGTGATGAAGGGTAGTGGAATTAAGGCTGTTGAGACCAGCACAATAGATGACATGGGTTTAACCCATTTACTGAATAGCAGAAGAAATTCAAAATATTTTTTCAATCTTTTCAGTCCCAACGTTATTTCTCTGTTATAAAAAGAAAATAAGGAATATTTGATGCCATAATTCACCTCTCTTCTAACAGGGGCTTCAGGGCATCAGTGTATAAATGATTAATGAGACCCATAATGCGAAGTCACACCAATATTACAATTCTAAGGCTGCAAGATTTCAGTTCCAGTTTAACAGAGGAGGACTGGTGCAATACGAATCCAGGTATGCACTGCCTGCTATAGATTGCACACCTGCAACAAAATAAATGTTTTCATTGTATTAATTGCGCTGCAAACTAGAACAATTACAAAAATTGCCATAGAGCATAGTTATAGATGCATTAGTTGTCAGGAAAATGTTGGCATATAAATGCACACAATCTGTGAATGTCCACGATTTTGACACTAGGATTTATAAGAATCTTGAAGATGACTTGTGACTAGACAATCAATTGAGGACACACATGTGGTCCTTTTGAGGAGGAGGAAGTGAAACTGTGTTCTGGTATTTAGAATGGAGACACTGATTTTTTTTCTTTGTCTGCATGGTGGCCCAGCCAGTAACCACCCAAAAATGCAAATCTAACACAGCACTGCCTGGGTAGAAATGAGTGCTGAAAATAAAAACAAGAATTGGCAAAGTCAATGAGCTGGGTGTTGTGTCAGCCATTTGTTTTGTCCTGGTTTTTGCAAAACGTTATTCTTTGGGAAGCTGCTGAGTATTTGTCAATCTAAACAAAATAACTAAAAGCAAAAATGTTTTTGGTCTAAAAAAACACACACATATAATAATAATAATAATACTGCATTTTATAGAGCGTGAACAGCTACCTCGCTTGGAGGTGTCCCGGCGCTAGAGGAGCATAGTTGACCTAGAGGCAGAAAAAGGAAGCTAGCAGGGTTGGGTGAAGAGCCACGTTTTCAGCAGCTTCTTAAAGCAAGGTTCAGAAGGAGCCTGCTGAATTTCTTGGGGGAAAGTGTTCCAAAGAGAGGTGACGTTTGCCGAGAAAGTCCGACCGCCTAGTCGAGCCTTTTTCGATCGTGGGACGGCCAGCTGAACACGGCAGTTGGACCGAAGTGCCCGTGTTTGGGCATATTTTGGGAGGCGTTTTTTCAAATACTCTGGGCAGGAGCCATGCAGAGATCTGAACGCTAGCGTAAGTGCTTTGAATTTTATTCTGCTGGTCACTGGCAGCCAGTGCAGAGAGCGAAGATGCGGAGAGACTGACTGCCTGAGAGGAATTCGCAGTAACAGTCTCGCAGCCGCATTTTGGACTACCTGGAGTTTTTGCGTCAGGTATTTGGGTTGGCCAAGGTAGAGTCCATTGGCGTAGTCCAGCCGAGAAGTAACAGTGGCGTGAATAACCGTTTTCCGGCAGCTCTCCGGGAGGAGTCTCAGGATTTTTCGGAGATTTCTCAGTTTGCTGAAGCAGCAACCAGCGACTTGTTGGATGTGGGAGGTGAAGGACATGCTATCGTCCCATCTAACTCCAAGGTTTTTTGCCGAGCGGCTGGGTGAGGGGGCTGGGCCCATCTCCGTTGGCCACCAAAGTTCTGAGGCGGGGATGGGGCCTCTGCCAAAGAAGATCACTTCGGTCTTATTGGCGTTTAATTTTAATTTATTTGTGTTCATCCAATGGGCAATGTCTTGGAGACAGCCTTTGAAGTTCGAAAAGGACTCCTGCGTCATCTCTGAGTACGGAAATACCAACTGGGTGTCGTCGGCATAAGAAATTGCCTTGACACCCCAGTTGGCAATCAACGTAAAGAGAGGCGCAAGGTAGATGTTGAACAAAAGGGGGCTGAGGGCCGACCCCTGCGGAACTCCACAGCTGAGGGCCTTGGGGGCTGAGGAAATCGTCCCTAGTGCCACCTTTTGTGTTCTCTGGGACAGATAGGAGTGAATCCATCCCAGCGCCTTGTCCTGGATGCCTATCTCGGCCAGCCGGCTGAGTAGTCTGGCATGGTCCACCGTGTCGAAGGCGGCCGACAGATCCAGGAGTACCAGCATTGCTGAGTTACCTGCATCCATCGACCACCTTACTGATTCAGCTACCTCAACAAGCGCTGTTTCCGTGCTAAAGCCGGGTCGGAAGCCTGACTGTGTCTCGTGTAGTACCTTGTTTACTTCTACAAATTTGCTTAGTTGGCGCTGTAGGATTTTCTCTAGCATTTTCCCAGGGGCGGCTAAGAGTGATATAGGGCGGAGATTACTAAGGTCTTCTGGATCTCCATTAGGCTTTTTCTTTAGTGGGAGGAGAGTGGCATGTTTCCAGACATCTGGAAATATACCCGAGGTGATGGATGAGTTCCAGATGTGTTGTAGTGTAGGCGCTACAAACTCAGCAATAGAGCTCCATAATTTTGCTGGGCATGGATCCTCTGGGGATCCGGATTTGCATCAAATGAGTTCTTCTCTTGCCTCGCTCAGAGGAATATTCATAAACTGGGTGAAGGTCTCGCTAGGCTCGTCTTTAATCGCGAGGTCCTGTTTTAACGTATATATTTCTGGTCCAAAAGATTCATACACCTTTTTGATCTTTTGGTCAAAGAACTCGGAAATTTGCTCGCAGAGAGTAGTTGTCGGTGAGACCTCCCTCTCAATGCACTTGGGTTTAAAAAACGACTGTACCACTTTGAAAATCTGTTTGCCAGACTGCTCTGCCTGAGAGATAGAGTCCGCATAAAATTGTTTTTTACTTTTCCTAATGGCTTTCCGCAGTTTTTAGGAGGCTTCCTTATATATCGTTCTTTCTTCCAGGCCGTAGTTTGCTCTCCATAGCCTTTCCAGCTTTTTGCAAGCTGCTTTCTCTTTCCTTAGGTCCTGCGAGAACCAGGGCGCTGAGGGGGAGTCTCTCTTTGATAATGCTTGTGAAGCCGGAGCAATGGAGGAGACCATCTTTCCGATCCACTCATTGAGGAGCTGGGCGTCTATGTTGGCAATATTGGTCAAAGATGGGGTAGTTAGTGCCAAGGCAGGGCCCATAGTGTCGGGGGTCAGCTTTTTCCATTGTCTCT
The DNA here is from genome assembly GCF_964263255.1 of Lissotriton vulgaris. Classification (NCBI taxonomy): domain Eukaryota; kingdom Metazoa; phylum Chordata; class Amphibia; order Caudata; family Salamandridae; genus Lissotriton; species Lissotriton vulgaris. The sequence goes on from NC_141691.1 coordinate 1,372,469,051, forward strand.
TCAAGAAGTAACATTTGCTTGAAGCAGGAATGTCATAGACCATGTTTAGTGTAAATGGGACCAGAAAGTGGTCTGACCATGTCAGAGGGAGTGGTGCCTCGGGCAACACATTCTTCATGTTAGAGAAAATGAGATCAATCGTGTGGCCTCCTGTATGTGTAGGGCCCTCATTTACCAGTCTAAGACTGGCAGTATTTAGTGTTGCTCTGAGCATCTCTGCCATGGCACAGTCGGACTTGTCCATGTGGATGTTGAAGTCTCCTACCACAATGAATTGGGGGTGGAGGAGAGAGCTCTGAACAATCGTATCAAGTAGGGTGTGAAGGTTAGGGTCTAAGCCGCCGGGGGGGCGATATATCACCAGTCCTGCAAGCGATAGCTGAGGGCTAACCTGGAAGCAAAAGTGAAGGCCTTCAATTCCCTGAATAGTGGTCGGGGCCGAGGATGTTAGCATTAGCTGCTCTTTAAAAATAATGGCTACCAAAGTACTCCCTGGCACGGAGGGGAACTACTTTGTGTGTGGATGTGCTCATTGTAATAGGATAGCATGTAGTAACTCATACTGAAGTCAGCTAATAGCTGAAGTGGGCTGACGCATTCCCCATGAATTATGATTGAGTGGGTTAAAGAAAAATGTGAATGACACAACCACAGACGAATGGATGAAGTGTGGCTGAAAACCCTTTTAAAGTTATGATGTCATACACATCATTTTTGTAATATGAAAAGGTCTTGACTAACACAGACCTAAAAAAACAATTGTGCTGCTATTGGCTGGCAGCCTCTTGCCTTTGAGAAATAAGAACAGGAAAAAAGCGAGAAAGAATGATGGCAAGGAAGAGAGAAGGCAAGAAGGAAAACATCAAGAAAAAAGGGAAAAAGTAGGAAAGAATATAAGGAATATAAGAAAAAACAATAATTAATTAAAGACTAAAGAAAGAAAGAAAAAGTAAGCAAGAAGGAAGGTAAAATGGGAGGAAGAAAAATAGAAAGAAAGAAAGAAAGAAAGAAAGAAGGAAAGAAAGAAAGAAAGAAAGAAAGAAAGAAAGAAAGAAAGAAAGAAAGAAAGAAAGAAAGAAAAGGAAGAAAGGAAGGAATGGGAAAGAAAGACAGAAAGAAAGAAGGCAGGAAGCAAGAAATGAAAAAGAGGGCAAGAAGGGAGAGACAAAAACAAGAAAGAAAGAAAGAAAGAAAGAAAGAAAGAAAGAAAGAAAGAAAGAAAGAAAGAAAGATAAATAAAAACAAGAAAAAAAAGGAAAACGGAAAGAAAGAAGGCAGAAGGAAAGAACGAAAGAAGGACAGAAAGAAGGAAGAAAATATGAATGGAAGGGAGAGGAAGAAACATGAAAGGAAGGAAAGAATGGAAGGAAAGAAAACAAAAAAAGAAGAAAAGAAGGCAAAACAGAAAGAAGGAACACAGTCAAGAAGGATAAAAAGAAAGAAGTTGAAATATCCATAGAAAGTAGTAGAGAAAGAAAGAATGAAAGATGGAAAGAAAAAGGAATGATGGAATAAAACAAGGAGGGAAAGAAAAAAGAAAGGAAGAAAAACGAGGAAAGAAAGAAATGAAAAGAAGGAAGGAAGGAAAGAAGGTGGGAAACAAAGCAAACAAGAAGGAAAGAAATGAAGAAGAATAAAAGAAAGATGCAAATAAAGAAGACTGAAGGTAACAAAGAAGCAAAATAAGAAGAAAGAAGGAAATACATATTTAAAAAGTGTTACGAGGTCTGAGAATTAAACATGATAAAGGCTGATTATCTTCGTGGGCAAAGTGCTGCAAATTAAACACAAAATACACTGATTTTCTTAATGGGAACATTTATTAAAGAACAGTTGGTGGAGTTGAGCTCAGAATAAATGTATTCTGAATAATGGCCTGCTTATGAATTCACATGTGTAATATGGAAGCCTTTTGTTTGTTTACTGCTTGCATAGTAAAAAGGATTACATTTAATACATAACTATTTCAAATAGAGACAATCATTTATTTTGTAAAATACCAGCAGTCAGACAAACTAAGGACATTTCAAAAGCAATTTACTACAGCATTGCCAGGAAACAGGAACTGATAAAGTGTGGAATGTGCCCTGTGCTCATATCTGTTAGAAAGGTCATACTTTCACCTCAGGCTCTAAACTCAAAGACAACACCAAAGTAATTATAACGTAAAAACAAAAACAATGGCACTGGATGAAACTACCTTGTGTGCAGATGTGCTCATTGTGAAAGAGAAAAATGTAGTCACTTAAGGTGAAATAAAATAGTGGCTAAAGTAGGCTGGTCCATTGCACCACATTGTATGCTGCAATAGGCAGAAGCAAAATGTGAATGACACAAGGGACCAATAAATAAAAGAGGTGGCTGAAACCTCCTTTAAGTAAGTACATAACATGAATCATTTTAGTGAAAATAGTAGGTCTTGGTTAACTTCAGACCTAAAAAAGACCGTGAAAAATAGCTTTATAAACATTTGAGATATATGTTGACATTTCTGATGATTTGAGGACCATTCCAAAAATGAGTGCTTCTGCTGTACTTGGGGAGCCGCTAATTCACATTTACCCCTTGTATATTGAAGTTTGGTTCAAAAAAGAGAAATAGAAAAATGCTCCCGAAATATTCCTATGGCAACAAAGTATCTCAGTCTCTACAACTTTGTAACATTTAGATATTAACTGAATTTTTTGTTTTCCAAATGAATTGTAATGGAACTTCTCCCTTACTTGTAATAATTTAAAAAAATGATGCTTAGAGAGAGCAACAGGGTCTGCACCTTCTAACAGAAGGTGTGGTTAATCAGTTCATGCTTACGTTTCCAAAGAAGACTGCTAGAAACAAGCAGCCTTATTCATGAAGGCTAAATCGGCTCGCAAAGGGCCGGATTCTGAGAATCCGGCCCTTTGCGAGTGCGATTTTTGCATTTGGGATTCAGCATCCCAAATGCAAAAATCGGTAATTGCTAAATCGCTAAATTGCGAGGAATTACATTTAAGGAATCTCTATTTGAGATTCCTTAAATGCAATTCATGAAGCATTTGAAAATTGCGAAAATGCAATTTTGGGCCGCTATTTACCGAGAGGTCAGACCTCTCGGTAAATAGCAAAAACTTAGAAAAATGCTTTTAAAAGCATTTTTCTAAGTTGCATGTTGCACCCACACATGTCCTTTGGACATGTGTGTGCGCAACACCTGTTTCAATTTGAATTTAAGGGGTGCTACAGGGTGTCCTTTGGACACCCCTGGCACCCTTTAAATCGCTATCTTATTTGCGAGTAGCAAATTGCTAATCGCAAATAAGGAATACTCCCCATGCATTCCTATGGGCCTTTTGGCCCATAGGAATGCATGGGGAGTTATTCCTTATTTGCGATTAGCAATTAGCTAATCGCAAATAAGGAATCAGTGGGAATCGCAATTAATATTGCGATTCCTACATGATTACCGTTTTGCGAGTCTCAAATAGCGATTCCTTATGATTCGCTATTTGAGCCTCGCAAAACGGCCCGATCATGAATCAGGCTGAAGGTGTTTAGAATTCTTATTAAACTTTGATTTGAAAACCCTACAATGCAAATACGTTGTGGACATTCAGCTTATTATTACTTCGAGGGGCTTCTAATTTAATTTGAATGGTAATACGTTGAGAGTTTTGTTCAAGCAGATTGATGCATGAGGGTAACTTGATTGTTGAGCATGGTTCCTTTCCAATGATTAATGAGGAACATTAGAGAAAGGTGGGCCCATGAAATACACCTTGGGTAATGAAGCGTAAGGGCATTCATAAGCATTTTGCAGACAAATATTGTTACATGCCTCTGTAAAAGGATGCAGACCAGTCTAGGATTGGTGCAAGATGTGCATGTCGGAAGAGAAATTGGAAAGGAAGTCCTAGAGTTTTAGAATGTCAAACTCTGCTGAGGGATCAAGGTGAATTAGAAGATAGTAGTTTCTGTTATCTTCAATTCTCACATTGGCATCAAGAAAACCAATGTCTACTATTTCTGTCTTGCATTTTGGCTGGAATTCTAATTGTTACATTGTGTGTATTTTGTGAGTATTTATTTTGAGGATGTAGGAAGCAAAGCAAAATGATGATATAATCTTATCAGGACAGACAATATAAAGAGGAAAGAGGGTGCCCTGGAATATCGCTACCACAAATGAGATAGGCATTCAGCTGTCAAAAGACTGGATAGTGATGTCTGAGATATGACAGGGGAATCAGTTAAGTGCAGGGCTAGCTACCACCAAGCAGCAAAATATATGAATAAGTGCAGGTTGATCGACTCTATTACAGTCAGTGTACAAGTAAATGAGGATTTTGTATCTATAAACATGCAGCTTAGGGTGGTAAGCAATCTCCAGGAGAATGCCATTTGTGCCCTCATTTTTCTAGTTTGTGTATTTTTCTCCTGTTGGCTTTTGGATATATATTATGTGATGAAGTTTTGGAACCTACAGCATTGCGCTGGGCCATTGAAGATGCATGGGTAAGTTCCTGCCATTGGAGTTCTTGGACTTAAAGCACAAAGCTGTTGATGGCTGGGAATGAGGAAGTTCAAGTTTTTGCGTGATTTGATTTGTAATGAGGTTCATTGAGTGTGATGTTGAAGAGAATGGCATAATGTTTTTCAAGTCAAATTGCCCACAATTACGCGTGGAAATTAAGAGGACATGATTCTGTACTATGAAAAATTTGAGTTCCATGGGTGATTGATAATAGTATGTGATTGACTGTAACATCCGCATTAGCTATGACAAGCTTATTTGGTGTAGAATTGCAAAGCCATGTGAAGTGAGTTGGATAAAGAAAGAAAGATGAGGCTGATATTAGTCAGGATTCTGTGAAGAGGACATTGAGTGATTTATGAGGTTAACTATGTCAGCCCGCATGCCCTCCCCTCCGCTGACTACATCCTCCTGGGAGACCTCAACTTCCATCTGGAGAACAACAACGACCGCAACACCAGCACCCTGCTCGACAACCTCGCCAATCTTGGACTCAAGCAGCTGGTGTCCACCCCCACCCACCTCGCCGGACACACACTCGACGCCGTCTTCTCATCCAGCAAAGACATCGCCTTCAGCCACGCCACAGAGCTTCAATGGACGGACCACAGCTGCGTCCACTTCACCTTCAAGAGAACGACGACCCACCACCACCAGCAACAGGCCGCCCGCAGAAGCTGGAACAAGATCACAGCAGACCAGCTCGCCACCTCCCTGAGCCAGCACCCTCCTGCCAGCTCAGCGAACCCCAGCCAGGCCGCCGACAACCTCACGAAGTGGATCAGCAACTGCGCGGACGAGCTCGCCCCGCTGAGGACCCCGCCCAGCAGACCCGGCAGCAAGAAAGCCCCGTGGTTCACCGACGAACTCAAGAGCTCCAAGAAGAACTGCCGAGCCCTCGAGAAAGTCTGGAGAAGGGAACCTACACCGGACAACAGGACCACCCTCAAGCAGGCCACTCGGAAGCACCACCAGCTGATCCGCGCCGCCAAGAAAACTGCATTCAAGGACCGGCTGGACAACAACGCACACAACAGCAAGGAACTCTTCAACATCGTGAAAGAGCTATCCAACCCCAGCGCAGGAAACAACGACATCACCCCATCGCAAGACCTCTGCAACTCCCTCGCTTCATACTTCCACAACAAGATCGCGGACATACACAACAGCTTCAACAACCAACCAACGCACACCATGACCGAACAACCACCCCCCACCACCACCCTCCACGCCTGGACCCCGATCAGCACCGAAGACACCATCCGCACGATGAACTCCATCCACTCCGGATCACCAACCGACCCCTGCCCTCACCACGTCTTCAACAAGGCCGACGCTGTCATCGCACCCCACCTGCGAGACATCATCAACACATCCTTCAACACCGCCACCTTCCCTGAGAGCTGGAAGCACGCCGAACTCAGCGCTCTACTCAAAAAACCAACAGCGGACCCCACATAACTCAAGAACTACCGCCCCATCTCGCTCCTCCCGTTTCCAGCCAAAGTCATCGAGAAGACCGTCAACAAGCAGATGGCCGCCTTCCTCGAGACGAATGGATCCCTCGACCCTTCACAGTCCGGCTTCCGAGCCAATCACAGCACCGAGACCGCCCTCATCGCCGCCACCGATGACATCCGAGCCCTGATGGACAACGGAGAAACAGCGGCCCTCATCCTCCTAGACCTCTCCGCGGCATTCGACACTGTCTGCCACCGCACCCTAGTACAGCGCCTCAGCAACGTCGGAATCCAGGACAAGGCGCTGGAATGGATCATCTCCTTCCTCGACGGAAGAACTCAGAGAGTCCGCCTACCACCGTACAAGTCAGAGGCCTCCGAAGTCATCTGCGGCGTCCCTCAAGGATCCTCTCTGAGCCCCACCCTCTTCAACGTCTACATGAGCCCCCTCGCGGCCATCGCACATCAACACAACCTCAGCATAATCTCCTACGCCGACGACACCCAGCTGATCCTCTCCCTGACCAACGACCCCGCCACCGCCAGAGCCAACCTACACGAAGGGATGAAAGAGGTAGCCGAGTGGATGACGACCAGCCGCCTGAAACTGAACTCTGACAAGACGGAGGTCCTCATCCTGGGCTCTTCACCCTCTGCCTGGGACGACTCCTGGTGGCCTCCCGCCCTGGGCACCGCACCCAAACCGACAGACCATGCACGCAACCTGGGCTTCATCCTGGACTCCTCCCTCTCCATGACCAGGCAAGTCAACAACGTCTCCTCGGCGTGCTTCAACATCCTACGCATGCTACGGAAGATCTTCTGGTGGATCCCCACCGAGACCAGGAAGACCGTCACCCAGGCCCTCGTCACCAGCCGACTGGACTACGGCAACGCCCTCTACGCCGGTACCACCGCCAAGCTCCAGAAGAGACTCCAGCGGATCCAGAACGCCTCAGCCAGACTCATCCTCGACATCCCACGAACCAGCCACATCTCCGGACATCTGAGAGACCTTCACTGGCTCCCCGTCAACAAAAGAATCACCTTCCGCCTCCTCACCCACGCACACAAAGCCCTACACGACCAAGGCCCGAGCTACCTCAACAGCCGCATCAACTTCTACGCTCCCAAACGCCACCTCCGATCAGCCAACCACGCCCTCGCCGCCGTCCCCCGCATCCGAAGAGCGACTACAGGAGGAAGGTCCTTCTCCTACCTGGCCGCCAAGACCTGGAACTCCCTCCCGGCCGACCTGCGCCTGACCCAAGACCACCTCTCCTTCAGGAAGAAGCTGAAGACCTGGCTGTTCGAGCAGTAGCGGCACCCCCCCTCCCCCAGCGCCTTGAGACTCTACGGGTATGTAGCGCGCTCTATAAGTGTCACTGATTGATTGATTGATTGATTGCTGAATGCCCAACTGTGGAACATACATCAATGTGAATGACACTGGCGTAACGAAACTTGAGGGGGACCCCCTGCAAGGTACATGGAGGGGCCCCCTCCAGACCCATTTAGGAGCACTACAGGCAGAGAACTGTGCTGAGGGAACTTGGGGACTCCACACCGCGGAGGCTGCGGGGGCCTGTGTTACGCCACTGGTGAATGAGTGTAATGCGTGACGTGGGTGAAGTGAGTTGCTGGCGTGGAGTTGTGGGTGGTGATTTGCATAAGAACAATGCTGATAGGGCTCTTTCTGCTGTGGTGGTATGTGTTTTCGTCTGTGCTTGCATGAATGCATCATGGTATTTTATGATAGTGGAAATCAGCACAGTGCCCAAGTGACTGAAAGAGGAATCAGATGACTTCTGTTTCGTTTTCCTTGGCTCCTTTCAGTGTTTGTTTGTTTTTGACTTATTCATCTGAATATCTGAATTTACCTTTCCCACTAAAGTAATTTATTTTTTTGATTCCATTATTTTTTTTTAAATAATTTTATTGGTTTTAATACACAAAACAGAAAGACAATAGGCACGTGTAAATTTCAAGGTTACAATCATCAAATAGCGTTGATGCAATTGATTCATTTCTCTCCTAGCTCCCATCCCTACTTCTATAATGGTTATTCCGCACAGCCTTCCCCCCCTGAGTCTTCAACCCTCTTCAGAGTCGTCATCTGAGCTGTCATCATCTGTTCCAGGGACAGGGTCACAGATATCCCCTCTATATGAATTCCAATTGGTCCAGATTTTGGTCCATTTGCGAGGGTATTTCCTATTCACATACACCGCTCTTTCCGTAATCATTGTCATGTCCATGTCTCTGCACCAAGCGCCCAATGATGGTATTTCGGCTGCACCCCACTTCTGAGCCACATTCCTCTTGGCCACCATAAACCCTAAAGTCGCCCAGGTTTGCCCATAGCGAGATAAGTCATTCTGTTCCCAGATGTTGAGGAGGCACCTTCGCGGCTCCGGCAACAGGGAAGTGTGTAGTGTTTGAGATATTGTACGTAAGACCTGGTGCCAGTAATCCGTTAGTCGAGGACAGTCCCAGACTGTGTGGAAAAAGGACCCCTCGTTTCCACAACCTCTTAAGCAATATGGAGTTTGAGCCCTCCCGATCTTATGGAGTGTAGGTCTAGTGAGATAGGCTCTATGTAAGATTTTAAATTGTACAAGTTGGAGCCTGGCCGATATTCCCACCTCCCGAGGGGAGGCGAGTGCGATCTGCCATTCCGTCTCGTCCATGGCATCAATGGCCGTTGTCCATCTTTCTTTCAGTGTTGCTGTGGGGTCTGATATATTATTTATTAGTTTGCGGTATGTAAAGGAGGTGGCTCATTTGGGAATAAAGTCTCTGAGGAGTCTATCTTCCAATGGGGAGGCCTCAGGTAAATTTTCGGCCTGGGGGAGAGCTGTTTGTAGTGCATGTCTGATTTGTATGTAACGGTATAGTTCAGTTGGCGCAAGTTCATACTGTAGTCTAAGCTGATCAAACGGGATGACCGTCCCTTTGTCCCATAGGTCCCCCACTGTGGAGATACCAATGCTATCCCAGTGTTCGAATGCCTTGCTGTTTCTGAGGGTCCCTAACTGTTTTGTGTCCCACAGGGGCGTTAGTTTGGTTATGACACCTTTCCATCCCAGCTGTGTTTGCGCTGCACACCACACGATGACAGTGTGTCTAGTCGGGCCCGCTAGTGTCAGCGCTCGCCTTCTGTTATATAGGGCCGCTAGTATGTTGTCTGATCCCAGTTGAGCCCAATCAGCCATTTATGCTGGGTCTGTCCGGGGGGCGTGTATCCATTGATTTATTATTTTGAGGTGGGCGGCCCAATAGTACAGGCGCATGTTAGGGATTGCTATGCCGCCATCGTACCAGCTGCGATGTAGTTTGACTTGTGCCACGCGGGCTGGTTTGTTGCCCCATAGCAGTGTGGATACTCGTGCTGGTATTTTTCTAAAATACTTTATGGGCACTTGGTATGGCGTGTTCTTCAGCGCGTACAGAAATCTGGGCAGGGCCATCATTTTAAATAGTGCCGCTTTACCTAACAGTGTAAGGGGCAGCGACTTCCAGTGAGCGACGTCTCTATGTAGTCGTTCCAACGGGGGAGCCAAGTTCTTAGCGAAGAAGGTCACTGGGTCTCTTGTTATATATATACCCAGATATTTAAACCTTTCTTGGGAAATTGCGAGCGGGCAGTGAGGGGGGAGTCGTGGCGTCAAGCCTTTTAGCGGGAATAAGACAAACTTATCCCAGTTTATTGTGTAACCCGAGAGCTTACCGAATGTGTCGCATAGCTCGAATAATCTCGGCAGAGTGTTATCGGGGTCTGTTATGTACACTAGAATGTCGTCTGCGTGGAGGGATATACGGTCTTCCCATCCCTCCGCCCAGGCAATTCCACGTATAAGAGGAGTGCTGCGGACCTGCGCTGCCAGGGGCTCTAATACCATTGCAAAAAGAAGTGGTGATAATGGGCATCCCTGTCAAGTCCCTCTCGTCAATGTGATGAAGTCTGATAGCCGCCCATTCACCGCCACTCGAGCCACCGGATGCGTATATAGGAGCCGGATCCATGCGCAAAATTTAGGGCCAAAGCCCAGACGTGGAAGAACTGCAAACAGGTACGGCCACTCAACCATATCAAAGGCCATCTTAGCGTCTAGAGAGAGGACCGCTGCTTTCTCCGACAGACTATTTTCCCTCGCCAGTACACTGTGTAGTCGCCTGAGATTAAGTGCAGTGTTCCTGTTTGGCATGAAGCCTGACTGATCCGGGTGAATTATGTTGGGAAGGTGTGTTTTCAGTCTATTTGCAATTAATTTAGCCAGAATTTTGGATTCTGCATTGATCAGAGATATTGGGCGATATGAGGGGCATTCCGTTAGGGGCTTTCCTGGTTTTGGGATAGCTACAATGGTGGTCATTCTCTGGTCCAAGGGTAGTGAACCCTGCTCTAGGCTGTTATTGTACATTGCTAATAAGTGTGGGCTGAGGGTGTGTGTCAGTAATTTATAAAGCTCCAGTGGGATTCCGTTTGGGCCCAACGCTTTGCCGGATTGAAGGGACCTAATTGCCTCTCCGATTTCCTCTATAGTGAGGTCAGCTTCGAGCTCCTCGGAGGCCTCGGAGTCAAGACTTGGCAGTTCCACCTCCCGCAGAAAATTCGCCACCTCCATTTCCGTGGCTAATGAGGAAGAAGCGTACACCTCACTAAAATGTTCAGCCAACGTCTTTACAATTTCCCCTGGGTCTGAGGTAAGACGCCCCTCTGCCGTGTGTGGTTGTGCTATGGTACGGTTCACCCGTTCCCTTCTGTCCAGCCATGCCAATAGCTTCCCCGCTTTATCGCCTATATCATAAATTCTTTGTCTGGTTGCTGTGAGGGCTGTTATCGTTTCTTGTCTAAGATGTTCCTTGTGTTGTTGTTGTTTTAGCGAAAGTGTATGGGCTGAATCTGGCGTTGGGTTGGCTGAGTGGGCAATGGTAGCCAACTGAAGCTCTTGCTCAAGGGTAGAGAGTTCACGGTGTTTTGTATGTTTGTGATTCATTATGGATGAAATAGCCTGACCTCTGAGGACCGTCTTATAGGCCTCCCACAATATGGTTGGGAGCTTACCGAGGCTTCGTTTTTGGTAAAGAAATGTTTTGTTGCGCTATGGAGCTCTTTCCGTATTAATGGTACTTGCTGAAAGCCTGGGTATATTGGATATAGTCGTTTGCGAGATGTATGGGAGGAGGAGAGCGTCAGGGACATTGGGGCATGATCCGAGATACCTCTTGGCCCAATAGTGACGTTTTCTACTGAGGAGAGGGTGGAGTCATTGGCCAGGAAGTAATCTATTCTAGATAGACTGTTGTGTACTGCTGAGTGGAATGTGTACTGTCTTTCTAATGGATGTTTATGCCTCCAGACGTCTGTTAGTCCTAGTGCTTCCGCAAAGCTCCTCATGCGGGAGACCCCATGAGTTGTCGTTCGCACCGGGTGTCTTTCTAGGCTGACGTCCATTGTGGCATTAAAATCCCCACCAATAAGGAGGTCTCCACTGGGTAGTGACAGTAGGAAATCGCTGAGGGCCGGGAGAGCCACCATCTGCAATGCTGGGGGAATGTATACTGATACCACGTTAACCCGTTTACCCTCCCATTGACCTTGTACTGCTGAAAATCTCCCCTGATCGTCCTGTTTTGTTTGTTTGACTATGAAGGGTGAGTTTTTCTTCATTAAAATGCCAGTCCCTCTAGATCCCGTGGAAAATTCCACGTGTACCACCATTTTGAACCCACACCGGTCCATTGCTTTACTTATCGCTCCCGTGAGGTGCGTCTCCTGTAGGAGCACCAAAGTTGGGGCTTGTCGTTTAAGGGCTCGTAGCACCAACCCACGTTTGATTCTATCTCCTAACCCATGGACATTCCAAGTGACCACTTTGAGCGGGCCACGGGGGCTACCTGGTTCTCTGTCTGAGTATTAGCACGGATTGTGTCTGTCATCATGTCTGAGCGGGATGCGAAATGAATAGTGTAACCTTGTTATGCCCTGTAATGAGGTACTATATAGTAAGTGCCATACTTTAACATCTTTTTCATTGATATGTGCAACAAAAAATCCAGAACTTCGAACTTCCCCACCCCACAAAGCCTCCCCCTCCCTGCCTCCCTGCCCGACGGACTTAGAACTGCCCGCCACCCCAACTCAGCAGAGTGCGCTATCCCAAACCCCAACAGAGTACTTGTGTGTAGGGGTTACGAAGTCCGGTGTTAGCGTGACCCCTCCTTCCCGGCTGGGCCCGTTGCTGCCCCATAACCAGAGCCGGCTTGTAAGAAATGGCAATGTGAATCTGCAGTGATCTACTTATAAATCTTTCCTATTCGGTCCGTTTCATTTCAAGCCAGAGTTTGTCGGTTCTGATCTTTGTGAGTTATTGTCATCAGGTGTGAAGAGTTCCGGGCTGCCCATCTCTACTTCGTCGATGCGTCGACTACGGTCTCTACCCCCACGACGGGATCCATCTTCTTTCCTCCAACCTTCAAGCCAGTCATATGCCTCCTCAGGGGTATCGAAGAACCAAGTCATTCCTTCTGCCGGTACTCGCAGCCTTGCTGGGAATAACATAGAGTAGGGTAGCTCACGGGTTGGTAAAGCTTTTTTGACCTCCAGAAAGCTGCGACGCCGTTTCGACACCGCTGCCGTGTAGTCAGGGAAGAAAGAGATCGATGAGTTCTGCAGGCGGATTTGCGGGGAGACTCGCGCTGTTTGAAGAATGACATCTCTGTCTCGGAATTTGAAAAGGCGCGCGAGCACCAGTCTTGGGGGCACCCCTGGGTTGGCTTTTCCGCCTGGCACCCTGTGAGCTCTTTCTACTGAGAAGAATGTGGAGAGTCCCTTGGGATGTAGTCTAGTTTTTATCATTTCTTCTACGAATAGGCCCATAGCCTTGGTGCCTTCACTTTCCTGAATACCTAAAATTTGAACATTATTCCTGCGAGAGCGCCCTTCCTGATCATCCAGCTTTTCGGCCAGGATTTTGTTTTACGTCTCAAGCCGCAAGACCGTTTTTTTCAGTAATGCTGTGTCGTATACTACGGACTTTGTTGTAAGCTCCACCTCCGCCACTCTGGTGGTAATTTTCTGGAAATCTGCACGGAGTAATGCAACGTCCATGGAAATGGAGCCCACCGTGGTCTGCACATTGGCCAACGCCGCCATTATGTCCTCCAAAGTCACTTTTTTGGCTGCGCCTTCTCCCTGTGCTCCGCTCGATTAGGTTCTCCCTTCCTGTAAAGGGGGAAAGTCCTTATTACACGCATTTTTATCCAGTTTGGCTTGTGTCGTGAGATTTCTGGGGCCTCTACCTGACATGATGGTGCTCCGAGTCGGTTGTTGGGACTTTGTTTCCGTCTGTGAGGTTGACTAGCGGATCTCGGACGCCCTTCGGTGGGTGGGTACCCACGTCTCTCTTTGCTGTACTCCGGGTTTCCAGTTGAGCCACCACCTATGGGGGGGAGGCGTATATTTGCACTTGTCTTCCTCTGGGTCTGATGCACCCTGCGGATGTACGCTTTTTGGTGTTTTGTGCCCCGGGAATTGATGGTATTCAACAGTGGTAAAGTGTTTTTCACTGCTGGATTGCACTTGGGGCTTAGTGGGGCGTCTGTAGCCGGCAGGGGGTCATCTGTTTTTTGCTGCACTGTGTCTAGACTCTTCCACCGAATACCGCTTGAAGGTTATCCATTGGCGGTTAGTTGTCGCTATTTGGGAGGTCTATCTTGGTTGGGGCACCACTGTTGCCTTCTTTTCAGTCTATGCAGCCCTCTGCGAAAGTTTGCGGCCTGCGCCGTTACCCCTGGCCTGGTATCGATCCGCTATGGTGCTGGGTCTTTCAGGTCGACTTGTCAGGCCCCACTGCTGTACCCCCTTTGTGATATTTTGTGGTGTCTTCAATCGGTGTTGTCCCACTGATCCCTGTCGAGAAGCGGGCCCCCGCTGCAATGACAATGGCGGCCGCGGGGTCTGTTCGGGCCGGGAAATCACTTGAGGCCCCGGATTCTGCTACCAGCTCAGGCCGCTAGATGAATGCCCCTTAAGTTGCTGGAGGTGTTAGCCGCCATCCTACCGCAAATCGCTGCTCTCAGTTCAGTCTGCACATTGATGGGTTCTTGGAGCTAGGCCTTCCTCCGTCGCTCAGGTCGCTGTTTTATTGCGTCTCCAGGCCTCTCAGCCCCGCCTTGCCGTTCCACCTTGATGTCGGGCCCCTTCCCAGGAGTGTGGGGCGCTGGCCTATCGACCCTCAATCCTCCAGTCGTGGACCTCCCTCTGTTACACCGACGCCGCTACCGACGCACTTTCCTCTGGGTGTCTCCGGGCAGGTGAATCACTCGAGGCCCCGGCTTCCGTCACGAAAGTAGGCCGCTTTCCTTTGGTCTCGAACTTCTCCGGTCAACAGCTGCGGATTTTTGTCAGGACCGCAGCATTCAACGTCGCTCGGTCATGGACATACACAGGTGTTCCAGCCTCTCGTTATTGCGAAGGATTAGTGGACGGATTCATCGGGAAGGGCACCTTGACTCCGGAGCTCCCTCAGCAAGCAGCCATCTTCGCCGGCTGCTAGCCACGCCCCCTTTGATTCCATTATTAACAAGAATTGTCAAGGCCAATCGGCCTCTTCTCAATGCTTTTTGCCAAGTGCATGTGAAAGCATGCTTCAAGACATATGGGAACACATGTCAAGGAAGATGTGTGCTCAAGGATGGATATCTTGCTGTGGGGTTTCTATTATAGAAAGCCCTTCCTAAAAGGGCCATATATGTGCATGCCTGCTTCTTTATACACAGGTTATGTGCCTGTGTGCTTACTCTTCGTGATGCATGGTTGGCATTTTTAAGAACTGTATGGCGGGCATTTTTAAATTTCACTTCTAACGTGGGAATGACTATGTTAGAACAGTAAATCACAATCTTTAAAAAAGTAAAGAACAGGTATGCAAGCAGTGCAGCATCACTTTGCAGCTTGCAGTCTCTCATAAGCAAAGTAAATAAAAAAAAAATAACATGGGTAGCATCAGGGGACACAGGAGAAGAGGGGTAAAAAGACAGTGATTATAGGAAAGGTGAGGAAAAATTAGGGCTAGAGAGCAAGGAAACACATGCACTCCCATGGAGCGCTGAATAAAAAAGAAAAAATATGTCCCTTCAACTCTGCAATGGAATAATGCAACTCATCTACTCAGAACATTGTTTGACCGGAAGTTCCTGGACCGAAAAACCAAAATGATAGGGAGAAAAGCCATTGAATCAAGAGCAGACAATTGAGAGAGACATCATCAAAGCCATCCAATCTTGAACAAGGAGCTGACCAAAAGTTCACTATAAGTATAAGCTATGTATTTTGAAAGAGTGGGTATAAACAACAGACAGCTAAAGCTGTCTGCATGCGAGACCTAAAAACGTATCCTAGTTTTCAATGGAATGTAAATATTTTGGAAGAGAGATTTAGATTATAAAGAACTGAAAATGTAGTTGTAATTTACTTTTGTTTACATTTGGAAAAGTAAGCCAGATTCTAGATCTCTTTATCTTTACTTTAAATCTCATTAATTAATTGAGGTTCTGCCTGTGTGACAAAAATGCAAATAAAACAGATATTTGCATAAAATGAGAGAAAGTTGGGTTCCTGCACGATAAGTTGTCCCATTCCACCGGGCACCTCTACCTTGTTATGAAAAGCATTCTAAAGTAGTACAGAATTTAGAGAAGATCTTTGGCATTTATATAAACATTAAATATTACGCTGTTTAAAATGGGAAACAACCTTTACAACGCAACTTTTACAACGCACTACCATTACAACAAAACTTTTACAACGCAACATCCATTACATGTCATGCCATTACAACGCAACCATTACAATGCATGACACTGCAACGCATACCACTACAACGCATGTCATTACAATGCAGTCATTAGAACGCATACCATTACATCGCATACCATCACAACGCATAGTACCCTTACACTATCCAACACTTACCCTATTGTTGCACCCCCTGGAGTTAGAATAGTAATTTTTACCCCTACACTTTCCAACACTTACCCTACTGTTGCACCCCCTGGAGTTAGAATAGTAATTTTTACCCCTACACTATCCAACACTTACCCTACTGTTGCACCCCCCTGGAGTTAGAATAGTAATTGTTAGCCCTAAACTATCCAATACTTACCATACATGCAATGTAATGGTATGCGTTGTAATGGTATGCGTTGTAAAGGTAGTATACGTTGTAATGGAATGCGTTGTAAAGGTAGTTTTAAAATATTTGTTGTAATGGCATACGTTGTAATGGAATGCGTTGTAATGGATGTTGCGTTGTAAAAAACTGCGTTGTAAAGGTATGCGTTGTAAAAGTATGCGTTGTAACGTCATACATCCGTTTAAAACAGCACCTGGCAAAGGCTTGTTGGTGCATCTGGATGTAATGATGTTATAATTTATTAATTGAGAAGATTATTTTAAATGCCACAATTTAAGATGAAATCACACTGTGGAGAATTCGCCTCTTTCTAGTAATGATGTGTTTGATGTAAAGTGTACTGCCTTGGAAATGAGATGAAAGGAGGCTGGGAAGAAATGTTCTAAAAATTGTATGAGGGTTTTTTTCAATAAGTCTCTGAAATCCACCAAATGAGAACATCAGTTTAGAAAATGTTACCCACAAAACCAATGTAAAAAAGAGCAGTATAGGGATGTACACTTTGGAAATTAACCTTATGTCCTTGTGTTTCATTTTGCACCAAGGAAAACGTGGTGTAGGAAGTAATATATCTGTGCAACCTGTTTAAAAAATACTATCTTTGAAGATAAATATACTTATGTTTTAATTTTATTTCTTCGAAGTGATATATTGATGGGTCTCAGTTCCTAACGCCTGGGCTCAAAAGGGATTGCTTTAAAACTTTTCATATAGAATCTTTAAAATACAGAATTTGAATGTATGAAATTTATCATAGACCTATTCCTTTGACATACAACGTATGCCAGTCATTAGGGTTTAAATGTAAACTTGTGCTGCCATTTCCTTTGGTCACACTTGTTTAGACATCCTCAGCAATGGTTATCAGGCAAGATGGTGCTGGTGAAACCATTCACGACTAAATATCGCAAGTGGGCTACCATAAAAAGTCACAAAAACATTTGAGAATAGGGCTTTGAGGCAAAGCTTGTGAAGCAAAACCTGGAGTAGTTGGCAGTGTGGTGATGGAAGGGGTCAATCTATCAAGGAGAATCATGGCCCATGGAATGCTATGGTGGCTAACCAAATTGGGAAATTGCTGCACAGTAGGAGTAGAAGAAGGTCTTCAAATAAACCTGGGTTAAAATTACAACATTACTTTTTAGTCCATTTGGGATATAAATCCGAACTGTGTGCTCTTTTAAAAATGTATAAGACTACCCTAGCATGTTCAGCCCAGTTTTTAATGTTAAGTAATGGACACCCAGAGCATCCTCAGATACCCAAACTTCCACACAGTGGAAGGAGTTGGATTTAGTCAAGGGAGTGCACTGAAAGCACATGAAAGACATGTCTTCCTCATCCTAAGGAGGCTTTTCACCTGTCTTATATATAATGGATAAGTAAACTTTTAAGCACATTTTTCCAATGTCTCCATGACAATTTTTACATTATTTTATGATTGGAAGTTATATTATTTTCAACTTAACTGTCTCACATTGGTACTGCTGCATTCCCTCAGCACCTCTGGCAAAGTTAGCATTTTGTGTGTGGTCTCGCTCCAAAATACGAGACAAGTACCATTCAAAGAGTGTACACTTAAAACAAGTGGCTTCTCTAGTGGAAACTCTGTTGAAATTCTGTGTAGAGAGGAGCTTTGCGCGCAACCAATATGGTCACGTGAGCACAGGGCTCCCGAGACCCTTGCCACCTCCCGCATCTATCCTGAATTTTATCCTGACTACGACGACGGGTTATTGAAAACGCAACCCAGCTGAGATAATAGCTGCTTTAAAAAATTGAGTCACTGTGGTGCCCAGGTGGTAGTCGAACAACAACGGCCTGAGGGGTCCTGCTCTAGACCCTGGAGTTGACTTTCGGTTTTGTTTTTGGTTCTTCTGCCCCTTCCTTTCTCCACACCGCTCTGGAAGTCCGTGAGCCGGACCCCGCAACTTCACCATGTGCCAACCGCCGAGTGTCCCTGGTCGTGTGATCTCCTGCCGCTGCTCGCACTTGGATATTCCTGCGGGTGGATCGTGAGGAGTCATTTTTACCAGGTCTCAAAGGCCCCTTCTGGGCGCAACATCTAACATGGCGGGCAAACCCGACAGCGAAAAACTGAAGACCAAAAACCACTCACCGAGGGGGTACTATTCAATCGAACATTATGGATCGCTATACCCATCCTAAAGGGTCCCCCGGTGGTGCGAGTAGGTCTCCTGAGGACGCGGGTGACGGCTCAGCCGCAGCGGATGATTTGACCCTACGCGATGTCATGGGCGCCATTGCTAGCACGAAGACCTCCATTGGCCAACAATACGAGGCCTTGGCTTTAAAGCTTGACACTGTGGCAATCGATGTCAACTTGATTAGGGCAAATTTATCAAAGACTAACGAAAAGGTTAAATCCCTAGATTTGAAGACCTCCAGCCTTACGACCGATGTGTCCGATTTGCAGACGGAGGTTCGCAACTTACGATCCTCCAATGATCTCTTTGCTCGCCGACTGGAGGATTTTGAAAGTCGGGCAAGGCGCAATAACGTGCGTATTATTGGGGTCCCTGAAAAATCAGAACAGTTAACCGCAGATCTCCTTGTGGAAGACCTCATCTTAAACCATCTCGCCCCCAAAGGCCTGAGCAACTTTTTTGCTGTGGAACATGCACATAGAGTGTCAGGTGGGAAGCCGAAGCCGGGTGCCCCTCCACGGCCTATAATTGCCAGAATTTTCAATTTCAGGGATAGAGACGCTATCCTGCAGGCATCACAGGTAGGTGGCCCCACGAAGTTTGAAAACATGACCGTGAGCTTCTACCCTGATTTCACCCAGTTTGTTCAGAAACAAAGGATGGGGTTCCAGGGGGTGAAGCGGCGTCTGAGAGACATGGGCATAAAATATGCGAAGCTTTTTCCAACTCGGCTACGTGTTGAACACAATGATCGGACGTTCGTTTTTGACCGCCCTGAGAGAGTGAGTGACTGGCTTGATACGTTGTCCGCACAACATGATCGTTCGGAACATTCAGGAGGTGCTGAAGGTGGCCCGTTGGAACAAGAATGAGGAAGGGTTACTGGTTTCCGGACAATGTACAGAACTGGCAGCTGTGGTTTGATGACTTTTTGTGTTTTCGATACGTTTGGTGCTCTACCCAGAGGTGGCGAGGGGGGTGGGATTCTCCCTCCTCCGGGTTTCTTCTTGTAGACTAGTTTAATGTTAGGGCGACAGGCACACTGCAAGTTGGGGTGGCTTTTGTGTCTAACGCAGGGGTCCAGGGTGGTGGGGTGTGTTTCCAGGATTTGTTGGGGGGTGGGGGGGTTTGGGTATGTTTCATTTTGTTTCAAGGCAACGCATTATTTTTCATCTTGATCTGGGAGTTGTGTTCGTTGTGGGGTGGATTCTGCACTTACTTCCGGGATGGGGGGTAGGGGGTTGAAGTTATTGTATTGGAATATTAACGGGTTGGGAGACAGGATAAAACGAGGAGTAGTGTTGCAGCTTTTGAGACGCCTCTCCCCTGATGTAGTTTTTTTGCAAGAGACACATCTGATTGGAAATGCATACCATGCTATGAATCGGTGAGGATATTGTCTACTTGCACACTCTGGATTTACTACTGGATCTAGAGGGGTGGGTATCCTAGTTAGGAGTTCCCTCCCCCTGGAATTGGATGACGTAATTCTTGATGATAGGGGATGCTATGCTGCGCTCACTGGTAGGTGGGAGGGGAAGACTATCTCATTGCTTTCTGTGTATGTTCCACCCGGTCTGCAGACTACGACCTTTGCTGATTTGGGGAGAGTAGTGTTGGGGCTCCCTGAGGGCATTCTGGTGATGGGTGGAGATTTCAATTCTGTCGTTTCCGGTAGGGAGGATCGCAGCCCCCCCAGAGACCTCATGAGATCACAGTCTTGGTTGAGGGTTTTTTTGGAGACGCTGGGACTGGTAGACTGTTGGAGGCTGCTGCATCCGGGACAGGCGCAATACACCTTTCACTCTGGTGCCCCCGGTAGTCTCTCTAGGCTTGACTATGTTTTGATGCCAGCAGCACAGGCCTCTTCGGTTAGGAAAGTCAGACACCTGGCCAGGGGTATTTCGGATTACTCCCCACTGTGGCTTTTGATGGATATGAAGATAGGTTCTGAGGGTCGAGTGACTCCGACCAATCCTTGGTATCTCCGTAACCCCAAAACCCGGGCGGAGTTGGTTAAGTCTTTGGATCACTATTTCGCTGACAATGTGGGGTCTGTGTCCTCTTCTGTTTCACTGTGGGAGGCCTTAAAGATGGTTATCCATGGTCAGGCACTATCGTTAATTGCTGGCGCCAAGAAAAGTAACAATGAGGCGGTGGTCCGCCTGGAGACCGAAATAGCTGAGCTGGAAGGGGATTTGGAATCGGGTGTCACTCATGATAAAGTGCATGTCCTCAGTCTCAAAAAACTTGATTACAGGGCCCTGGTAACGGACGCTGCTAGAGCGCTGAGCAGAGAGCAGCAGGGACGGCTGTATGATGTGGGAGACAAGGCTGGGAAGCTGATTGCCTGGTTGGACAAAAAGGAGAGGGCGAGTCGTGTGGTTCCTGTGATTGAGAGAGCTGATGGAGTGCGTGTGACTGACCCGGCTGACATTGTGGAGTGATTCGCGGAACATTTTCGAAATGTATATTCCCCAGTTGCCTCGCCTGTCGGATCCAGATAGGGATCTGATGGACGCAGCATTTTCTGACGATGAGGTGGCAATGGCTATTCGCTCCGTTCGCTCGGGAAAAGCTATGGGCCCTAATGGTCTCCCCATCGAGCTTTACAAGCTGCGGCCTGAAAAAATGGCGCTGTATCTTCATAATATGTTCTCGGAGTCGCGAGACATCGTTTCCCTTCCCCGTGATCACTGTCTTGCGACCATTGTGGTGATTCATAAGGAGGGAAAACCACGGGATCGCTGCGCATCCTATAGGACTATATCACTCCTAAATGCAGAGCCCAAGATCCTTGCAAAATTGTTGGCGAACCGATTGATAAAGGTGATCGGTGATCTGATCCATCCGGATCAATCCGGTTACATTCCACACCGTAATACAGCATTGAACTTACGGCGCCTTCATGGCGTCCTCGCGAAAGCGGCGTCGCTGCGTGACTCGGCCATATTGGTTTCCTTGGATGCTGCAATGGCCTTTGATAGAGTGGAGTGGCCATACCTCTGGGCTGCTCTGGCAAAGTTTGGTTTCGGTCCTGGCTTCATCGGCTGGGTAAAACTCTTATATGAGGAACCGCTGGCTCAGATTGTGGTGAATGGTCGGGTCTCTAAGTCCTTTGTCCTGGAAAGGGGCACGCGACAGGGGTGCCCGCTGTCCCCACTTCTTTTCGCCCTCGCCTTGTAACCCCTGGCAGCTTGGCTGCGGTGGGAACCATCGCTTAAGGGTATTCAGTGGACCCATGATTTTGAGGATCGAATATCACTCTATGCAGATGACATCCTGCTGTATCTCACATCGCCTCGGAAGTCGTTGATCGTATTGTTTGACGTGTTGAACTCATTCGGGAGGAACTCTGGCCTTGTGATCAATTGGACTAAGTCCTGTGTTTATGTACTCTTGGGGGACACCCCCCTTTGCCACACGTCTGCCCCATACAGGTGACGCAGATGGGATTTAAATACTTGGGGGTCTTTATTTCGTTAGACCCTGTTGTCCGATATGAGCGTAATCTGCTTCCTCCGCTCCAGTGGTTAAAATCAGACATTGCGGTTTAGTGTGGTCTGCCATTGTCCCCTCTCGGGCGTGCAGCCCTTTTTAAAATGATGTCTTTACCACGGTTTTTGTACGCGCTTCAGAACACGTTTGATGTCATTCCGGCGAGTTACTTCCGGGAGGTGGAGAGTTTGCAGAGGCAGTTGATATGGGATGGACGTTTGCGTATCGCCCTCGCCAAACTGACGCTTCCCTGGTATGATGGCGGTATCGCACCTCCGGATATCAAGCGATACTACTGGGCCACCCAGCTGGGAGTGATTATTCATGCTATGTACGGCCCCGCGTTAAACCCCGCGTTTGAGATGGATAAGTGGCAACTGCCGGGTGGAGACTATAATAGGGCGCTCTACTCCAAATCTATTGCAGGGAAAATTTCGGGACCCACTAAGATAGCAGTGCGAGTGTGGCAGTGTACGAATCCGGCAATGGGTTGGATGGACCGATTGACCCGGGCGACTCCGCTATACGTGTCAGAAAGACTGGGCAGCTTGTGGAGGACGAAAGGCTTTGAGAAATGGGATATGATTGGTATTTGTAAGGTGGGGGATCTCTGGACCAAAGATAGGATTAAGACCTTCGAGGAGTTGAAAGTAGAATATGAACTTAATGACAAGGAGCTCTTCCGCTATGCACAGATCCGTCATTAAGCATGGGCGAATTTTGCGAATCTCGCGTTCGCGAATTTTGCGGATTTGCGGATTCGCAATCCGCAAAATCCGCGAATTCTCGCGAATTTGCGGATTTTTTTGTTTTTGTGTTCGCAAGTGTTTCTGCCAGTTCGCGAGGATTTGGTACTAGTTCGCAATTGCGAACTTACTTGTCGGCTCGCAACGGTCGCGACTATGTTGTTTCTACGTCTAGTTCATCATCACAGCCTCCCAGCACCCTCTGTTTCACCACTGGCACCCTCTCTTTGACCCATGCCACCCTCTGTTACATCAATGCCACCCTCTGGTTCATCATCACTGTAGAAGATGGGGGGGAAAAGCAAGCCCACCTGCCCTGCTTGAACTGACATGAATTAATTTGGGGTTAGTTTATTAACAACACCTGCCCTGCCCCAACTGACAATAATGAAGTAGGGGCTAATTAATGTGTCACTGAATTTGAAGTTCCAGCCTGGCACCTGCTTGTCTGCTCCCTTAGCTGTAAATCAGGACCTTTGTGGCATACAGTTAAGGTCAGAGCAGGGTCACACAATAGTTGCAAGCAGGCAACCGAATTCTGGAGAGCCCCCTCAGGAAGCACTACAGGGAATCGTTACAAATCATGAGGTTGACCTTTTGCACCTGCTCATTGCTTTTGCTTTTGCAAAAATCGTTTTTCGGTTTTTTCGCGCTATTCGCGGGGCGCGGCGTCGTGCGAAACCGACCGCGGAAGCCGCCAATTCGTGCGAATGAGCTTTTTATTTTTTTGCGGCTTGTTGTTTCGCGAGTTTTTTGCAGTATTCGCGAGCCGCTTGCAGCGCAACACGCGAATTTACCCCAAGGTCGAGTACGGGCGCGGCCATTTTGTTTGCGTGACGTATTTCCGTTTCCGCCCGCTATGTATAATCTCGCGCAGTAAGCGCATTGCGAGTAGAAGTTCGCACGAGATCGCGAGGAAAATCTCGCGCAAACTTACTTTCGTGCTCGTGAACGGGCGCCGGCCATCTTGTTTTTCATTCATTTCCTGTGTCTGGGCATGGTGTTTAATCCTCTTGCTATCTTTGCCATCCTTTGCTTGTTTTCAGTTTTTTTTTTTCGATTTTGCTTCTTATCTATCCCTCTCTTCTCCTAGCTGTATATTTTTGTCTTTTCTGCTATTTTTCTTTACTTTTAAACTACTTTTTTAAACTCTTTTCTTTCTTCTTCCCTATCCTATTCCTTCTTAATTTTCTACTTCCTACCTTACCTGCCCAGACCATGGTGAAGCCAGGCGCCGTGAAGCTGCCCAGGCATTTGAGGGCGGAAGCGACGGCGGGGAGGAGGAGTCCTGGACCCCGTGCCAGGACACCATGCGGTCGATTGAGGGGGGAGCAGGTGATGCGACGGGAGATCTTCAGCCCGGAGGAAGTGGGCGCGCTGGTCTACTTCGTCCAGCGCCGCCTGCCCAGGACCATCGCGGGAGGCGGCAGGATCGCGGCCGGTGGCTACAACATGCGGGAGCGCCGGAAGCGGTGGGAGAAGGTGTGCTGGGCCATATCCCACCTCTACGGGGTCCAGCGCACCTACAGCCAGGTCACCCATCGCTGGACGGACCTCCTGGACCGGGAGCGCGACCTGCTGGACCAGCTCGGCTTGGAGATCCCCGGGCTTGGTGAGTAGTAGTTGCCATTTCATCACTCACTACTATGATGTTTTCTCCTGCTCTGTGTTGTTGTATTGCAAATATTTGTTTTTTACATGGAGCAAGCCAATAATGCCGCTGATGACGATTACATTGTAGTTAAATTATATTTCAAAATCTTCTGTGCATTTCAGGTGCACTGCTCTCCTTCTCAGTGGCGTTGCTACTATGCTTATTTGTTTTCTATTTTGTGGTCTCATTGGCCTGAGTAACTATTATGTATGAGTGTACTTTACAGAACTGCGTAATGCTAGACACTAGGGGGCAGATTACATTTACAAGCCCCTTGCGCCACGTTTACGTTGCCTTGCGTGACGCAACAGCGGCGTGAACGTGCCACATCCCTGCGAGTCATTTACAGCATGACGCATCTAGGGAGATGCGTCACGTTATAAAGCCATGGGCCTGCACCACATTGGGTGCGTTCCTAGTACGCAGGGTGGGCGGTCCGGCGGCTGTGCGCCTCGCAAAATTGCCTGCGTGAAATCTACAAGATTTAACGCAGGCACTTCTGCGACGCTGCTACGTCAATTCAATTCCTTATGCCTGCTTGAAGCAGGCGAAAGGACTGACACAGCATGTTAAGTATTGGGTGGCCCTGAGCATTACTGGAGTTGCGTTGCGTTGGCGACGTGACTCCAGCGATGCGCCGCTCTTACGTGACGAGATGCGTCACGCAAGTGCCTACCCTTGCGCCAGGGTGCGCCGCATTGTAAATGAGGCGCATCTGCCGTGTCGCAAGGGTAGTTTTGCGTGACGCATTTGATCTGGCGCATCTCTGGAGATGCGCCAGAACGCGTAAGTAAGTATGCCCCTAAGGGGCAGAATTGCAATTACCGTCGCATCCCTGCAAAGTAGCAGGGATGCGCCATTAATTGTGCGGCCCGCTACCACCACCAAACATGGTGCGCCGTATTTGCAATGCGGCGCACCATGGGCCCAAAACGTCACCAAAGCTTTACTGCTGGAGTTGCGTCGCAACGATGGCGCAGCTCCAGCAATGCTCTGGGGTACCCTATCTCCCCAATGCTGGGTCAAGCCGTACGTCTGCTTCAAGCAGGTGCAGGGTTTGTGTGACGCATCATTGTCCTAAAGGTGACTGATTGACATTTTGTAGATTTCCCTCAGCCACTTTTAGGATGTGTTCCAGCGCAGGAATGCCCTCCCTTGCGCCGGAACGCCCCCTGATGGCGCAGGGCTTTATAACGGGATGCATCTCCCAAATGCGTCACGTTGTTATAATATTATACGCCGCACCATGGCGCCCTTTTTTGTTTAGCTGCTGCGTCACAAAAGTCACGCAAGAACGGAGCAAAAGAGCCGCAAGGGGCTTAAATCTGCCCCTTCCTTTGTACCCCTGACAATAAGAAAAATAGTGGCGGTGGATTGATAGTTTGACTATTTAAATGACTGGTAATGTAGCAGGCAACTGTTAGTGTTGTCACTGATCTGACTGAAATCACAATGGAGTTTGTCTGTCACTTTGCGTCTTGCCTGCGGACTGCTGCCTGCCAGTCCTAGGTGAACCTTTCAGTACTTTGTTTAGTGAGTTACGTGACTTTTGAAGTCACAGGTCCGCAAATAAATGAAAACTAACCCTAATCAATATAATTTCGCGGAAATATTTTGTTATTGTTCTTTTGAAATGTTTGATTTGGTTGACATTGACAAGCAACATTCATCCATGTTTTCTGTTCTTTCTTTCATGTTGTACGTCAGCTTCCCCCAGGGGCGAGGGGAGGACACAGGAGCAGCAGGCGGCGGATGCTGTTGAACAGGGCCAGGATCGGGCAGGTGAGGGCTCCTTTGCTGGCCCCAGTAAGTTTTCATTTTAGACTAGTACCTATTTTTCCTAGCGTTCCTCATTTGATTTTTTCAAAATCGTCTTTGATCTTCTTGTACACTGTATCTAAATTCTTATCCTGCCTCTACTATGACTCCTTGTGGTATTACTAGATTATTCCTATTAGTCTGTCTGTGTAGCTAACTAAGATTGCACGGTTGGCGAAACTCCCATTCTAGTCAGCAATAGCTCTATCAACTTAGTGCAGTCCTCTGGGATTGTCCATAATGTCTTTTGAAGTGTTCTATCTGCTTTGAAAATTCCCAACTATAAAATGTGAATGACCACCAAGAAAGAATAAGATACTACCTTTTGGTTTGGATAGGAGAACAATCCATACCACTACAATGGCGCGGACAATTCTTCTGCAGAAACAGAACTATGGTCAATAAATAGTGCATTGCTTATCAATTATAATAGGCGCTGTTAGAGTTTCCACATACCTCTGTGATAACAGACTTTGAACCCCCAATGTCCTTACTGACTGACTACATAGTGTGGCACAGTCATTTACCTCCCGAATTCATCGATCATTGATCCCCAATGATGATTATTATCCAACGTAGCTGAAGAGTACGGAGTCAGAGTCAAGAAGTGTCAGAGGCACGGACTCATGCTTGCAAAAATTGCAAAACCTTTCGCTCAGTCACTCTAGTCACTCTGGACCAAAAAACACAGAGTCTCTCTAAGTTTAAAAGCTTTATTAAAAGTAAACACATTTATTAAAATGAAGTCATAATAAAAAAACGAAATGTTTAACTGAGAATGTAAAAGTGGTTAGTGCTGACGATTAATTGAACGATTTAGAAAAGGGGGTGG
Source organism: Lissotriton vulgaris (assembly GCF_964263255.1). Classification (NCBI taxonomy): domain Eukaryota; kingdom Metazoa; phylum Chordata; class Amphibia; order Caudata; family Salamandridae; genus Lissotriton; species Lissotriton vulgaris. The sequence continues at coordinate 1,372,495,936 of NC_141691.1, forward strand.
TGATGAACAGAGTGTCTGAGTTAAACAGACCACTCTTACCCAGTCCAAAGATCAGGGCTTGATCCATCACCGTTATTTATCTCACTGCCCCATCCCAGCTCAGAACCTGGCTATATGCAAATCAGTCTGTCCCTGGCCCAGTGCATCATGGGAACAGGGCAGACTAAACTACCAAGCCAATTCTTCACCAGAAAGGAGACAAGCTACCGGGGACCGGTTTCTGGCATTTCAGCCTTCTTCGGCCCGGCTTGCTTGAATCCTGATGGAGCAGTGAGAAAGGGACTCATGTCTGAGTATACCCTGCCACACCTATAGTGGCCAAAAACGATTTAGAAAAGGGGGTGGTGATGAACAGAGTGTCTGAGTTAAACAGACCACTCTTACCCAGTCCAAAGATCAGGGCTTGATCCATCACCGTTATTTATCTCACTGCCCCATCCCAGCTCAGAACCTGGCTATATGCAAATCAGTCTGTCCCTGGCCCAGTGCATCATGGGAACAGGGCAGACTAAACTACCAAGCCAATTCTTCACCAGAAAGGAGACAAGCTACCGGGGACCGGTTTCTGGCATTTCAGCCTTCTTCGGCCCGGCTTGCTTGAATCCTGATGGAGCAGTGAGAAAGGGACTCATGTCTGAGTATACCCTGCCACACCTATAGTGGCCAAAAACGATTTAGAAAAGGGGGTGGTGATGAACAGAGTGTCTGAGTTAAACAGACCACTCTTACCCAGTCCAAAGATCAGGGCTTGATCCATCACCGTTATTTATCTCACTGCCCCATCCCAGCTCAGAACCTGGCTATATGCAAATCAGTCTGTCCCTGGCCCAGTGCATCATGGGAACAGGGCAGACTAAACTACCAAGCCAATTCTTCACCAGAAAGGAGACAAGCTACCGGGGACCGGTTTCTGGCATTTCAGCCTTCTTCGGCCCGGCTTGCTTGAATCCTGATGGAGCAGTGAGAAAGGGACTCATGTCTGAGTATACCCTGCCACACCTATAGTGGCCAAAAACGATTTAGAAAAGGGGGTGGTGATGAACAGAGTGTCTGAGTTAAACAGACCAATCTTACCCAGTCCAAAGATCAGGGCTTGATCCATCACCGTTATTTATCTCACTGCCCCATCCCAGCTCAGAACCTGGCTATATGCAAATCAGTCTGTCCCTGGCCCAGTGCATCATGGGAACAGGGCAGACTAAACTACCAAGCCAATTCTTCACCAGAAAGGAGACAAGCTACCGGGGACCGGTTTCTGGCATTTCAGCCTTCTTCGGCCCGGCTTGCTTGAATCCTGATGGAGCAGTGAGAAAGGGACTCATGTCTGAGTATACCCTGCCACACCTATAGTTGCCAAAAACGATTTAGAAAAGGGGGTGGTGATGAACAGAGTGTCTGAGTTAAACAGACCACTCTTACCCAGTCCAAAGATCAGGGCTTGATCCATCACCGTTATTTATCTCACTGCCCCATCCCAGCTCAGAACCTGGCTATATGCAAATCAGTCTGTCCCTGGCCCAGTGCATCATGGGAACAGGGCAGACTAAACTACCAAGCCAATTCTTCACCAGAAAGGAGACAAGCTACCGGGGACCGGTTTCTGGCATTTCAGCCTTCTTCGGCCCGGCTTGCTTGAATCCTGATGGAGCAGTGAGAAAGGGACTCATGTCTGAGTATACCCTGCCACACCTATAGTGGCCAAAAACGATTTAGAAAAGGGGGTGGTGATGAACAGAGTGTCTGAGTTAAACAGACCACTCTTACCCAGTCCAAAGATCAGGGCTTGATCCATCACCGTTATTTATCTCACTGCCCCATCCCAGCTCAGAACCTGGCTATATGCAAATCAGTCTGTCCCTGGCCCAGTGCATCATGGGAACAGGGCAGACTAAACTACCAAGCCAATTCTTCACCAGAAAGGAGACAAGCTACCGGGGACCGGTTTCTGGCATTTCAGCCTTCTTCGGCCCGGCTTGCTTGAATCCTGATGGAGCAGTGAGAAAGGGACTCATGTCTGAGTATACCCTGCCACACCTATAGTGGCCAAAAACGATTTAGAAAAGGGGGTGGTGATGAACAGAGTGTCTGAGTTAAACAGACCACTCTTACCCAGTCCAAAGATCAGGGCTTGATCCATCACCGTTATTTATCTCACTGCCCCATCCCAGCTCAGAACCTGGCTATATGCAAATCAGTCTGTCCCTGGCCCAGTGCATCATGGGAACAGGGCAGACTAAACTACCAAGCCAATTCTTCACCGGAAAGGAGACAAGCTACCGGGGACCAGTTTCTGGCATTTCAGCCTTCTTCGGCCCGGCTTGCTTGAATCCTGATGGAGCAGTGAGAAAGGGACTCATGTCTGAGTATACCCTGCCACACCTATAGTGGCCAAAAACGATTTAGAAAAGGGGGTGGTGATGAACAGAGTGTCTGAGTTAAACAGACCACTCTTACCCAGTCCAAAGATCAGGGCTTGATCCATCACCGTTATTTATCTCACTGCCCCATCCCAGCTCAGAACCTGGCTATATGCAAATCAGTCTGTCCCTGGCCCAGTGCATCATGGGAACAGGGCAGACTAAACTACCAAGCCAATTCTTCACCAGAAAGGAGACAAGCTACCGGGGACCGGTTTCTGGCATTTCAGCCTTCTTCGGCCCGGCTTGCTTGAATCCTGATGGAGCAGTGAGAAAGGGACTCATGTCTGAGTATACCCTGCCACACCTATAGTGGCCAAAAACGATTTAGAAAAGGGGGTGGTGATGAACAGAGTGTCTGAGTTAAACAGACCACTCTTACCCAGTCCAAAGATCAGGGCTTGATCCATCACCGTTATTTATCTCACTGCCCCATCCCAGCTCAGAACCTGGCTATATGCAAATCAGTCTGTCCCTGGCCCAGTGCATCATGGGAACAGGGCAGACTAAACTACCAAGCCAATTCTTCACCAGAAAGGAGACAAGCTACCGGGGACCGGTTTCTGGCATTTCAGCCTTCTTCGGCCCGGCTTGCTTGAATCCTGATGGAGCAGTGAGAAAGGGACTCATGTCTGAGTATACCCTGCCACACCTATAGTGGCCAAAAACGATTTAGAAAAGGGGGTGGTGATGAACAGAGTGTCTGAGTTAAACAGACCACTCTTACCCAGTCCAAAGATCAGGGCTTGATCCATCACCGTTATTTATCTCACTGCCCCATCCCAGCTCAGAACCTGGCTATATGCAAATCAGTCTGTCCCTGGCCCAGTGCATCATGGGAACAGGGCAGACTAAACTACCAAGCCAATTCTTCACCGGAAAGGAGACAAGCTACCGGGGACCAGTTTCTGGCATTTCAGCCTTCTTCGGCCCGGCTTGCTTGAATCCTGATGGAGCAGTGAGAAAGGGACTCATGTCTGAGTATACCCTGCCACACCTATAGTGGCCAAAAACGATTTAGAAAAGGGGGTGGTGATGAACAGAGTGTCTGAGTTAAACAGACCACTCTTACCCAGTCCAAAGATCAGGGCTTGATCCATCACCGTTATTTATCTCACTGCCCCATCCCAGCTCAGAACCTGGCTATATGCAAATCAGTCTGTCCCTGGCCCAGTGCATCATGGGAACAGGGCAGACTAAACTACCAAGCCAATTCTTCACCAGAAAGGAGACAAGCTACCGGGGACCGGTTTCTGGCATTTCAGCCTTCTTCGGCCCGGCTTGCTTGAATCCTGATGGAGCAGTGAGAAAGGGACTCATGTCTGAGTATACCCTGCCACACCTATAGTGGCCAAAAACGATTTAGAAAAGGGGGTGGTGATGAACAGAGTGTCTGAGTTAAACAGACCACTCTTACCCAGTCCAAAGATCAGGGCTTGATCCATCACCGTTATTTATCTCACTGCCCCATCCCAGCTCAGAACCTGGCTATATGCAAATCAGTCTGTCCCTGGCCCAGTGCATCATGGGAACAGGGCAGACTAAACTACCAAGCCAATTCTTCACCAGAAAGGAGACAAGCTACCGGGGACCGGTTTCTGGCATTTCAGCCTTCTTCGGCCCGGCTTGCTTGAATCCTGATGGAGCAGTGAGAAAGGGACTCATGTCTGAGTATACCCTGCCACACCTATAGTGGCCAAAAACGATTTAGAAAAGGGGTGGTGATGAACAGAGTGTCTGAGTTAAACAGACCACTCTTACCCAGTCCAAAGATCAGGGCTTGATCCATCACCGTTATTTATCTCACTGCCCCATCCCAGCTCAGAACCTGGCTATATGCAAATCAGTCTGTCCCTGGCCCAGTGCATCATGGGAACAGGGCAGACTAAACTACCAAGCCAATTCTTCACCAGAAAGGAGACAAGCTACCGGGGACCGGTTTCTGGCATTTCAGCCTTCTTCGGCCCGGCTTGCTTGAATCCTGATGGAGCAGTGAGAAAGGGACTCATGTCTGAGTATACCCTGCCACACCTATAGTGGCCAAAAACGATTTAGAAAAGGGGGTGGTGATGAACAGAGTGTCTGAGTTAAACAGACCACTCTTACCCAGTCCAAAGATCAGGGCTTGATCCATCACCGTTATTTATCTCACTGCCCCATCCCAGCTCAGAACCTGGCTATATGCAAATCAGTCTGTCCCTGGCCCAGTGCATCATGGGAACAGGGCAGACTAAACTACCAAGCCAATTCTTCACCAGAAAGGAGACAACCTGCCGGGGACCGGTTTCTGGCATTTCAGCCTTCTTCGGCCCGGCTTGCTTGAATCCTGATGGAGCAGTGAGAAAGGGACTCATGTCTGAGTATACCCTGCCACACCTATAGTGGCCAAAACGATTTAGAAAAGGGGGTGGTGATGAACAGAGTGTCTGAGTTAAACAGACCACTCTTACCCAGTCCAAAGATCAGGGCTTGATCCATCACCGTTATTTATCTCACTGCCCCATCCCAGCTCAGAACCTGGCTATATGCAAATCAGTCTGTCCCTGGCCCAGTGCATCATGGGAACAGGGCAGACTAAACTACCAAGCCAATTCTTCACCAGAAAGGAGACAAGCTACCGGGGACCGGTTTTTGGCATTTCAGCCTTCTTCGGCCCGGCTTGCTTGAATCCTGATGGAGCAGTGAGAAAGGGACTCATGTCTGAGTATACCCTGCCACACCTATAGTTGCCAAAAACGATTTAGAAAAGGGGGTGGTGATGAACAGAGTGTCTGAGTTAAACAGACCACTCTTACCCAGTCCAAAGATCAGGGCTTGATCCATCACCGTTATTTATCTCACTGCCCCATCCCAGCTCAGAACCTGGCTATATGCAAATCAGTCTGTCCCTGGCCCAGTGCATCATGGGAACAGGGCAGACTAAACTACCAAGCCAATTCTTCACCAGAAAGGAGACAAGCTACCGGGGACCGGTTTCTGGCATTTCAGCCTTCTTCGGCCCGGCTTGCTTGAATCCTGATGGAGCAGTGAGAAAGGGACTCATGTCTGAGTATACCCTGCCACACCTATAGTGGCCAAAAACGATTTAGAAAAGGGGGTGGTGATGAACAGAGTGTCTGAGTTAAACAGACCACTCTTACCCAGTCCAAAGATCAGGGCTTGATCCATCACCGTTATTTATCTCACTGCCCCATCCCAGCTCAGAACCTGGCTATATGCAAATCAGTCTGTCCCTGGCCCAGTGCATCATGGGAACAGGGCAGACTAAACTACCAAGCCAATTCTTCACCAGAAAGGAGACAAGCTACCGGGGACCGGTTTCTGGCATTTCAGCCTTCTTCGGCCCGGCTTGCTTGAATCCTGATGGAGCAGTGAGAAAGGGACTCATGTCTGAGTATACCCTGCCACACCTATAGTGGCCAAAAACGATTTAGAAAAGGGGGTGGTGATGAACAGAGTGTCTGAGTTAAACAGACCACTCTTACCCAGTCCAAAGATCAGGGCTTGATCCATCACCGTTATTTATCTCACTGCCCCATCCCAGCTCAGAACCTGGCTATATGCAAATCAGTCTGTCCCTGGCCCAGTGCATCATGGGAACAGGGCAGACTAAACTACCAAGCCAATTCTTCACCGGAAAGGAGACAAGCTACCGGGGACCGGTTTCTGGCATTTCAGCCTTCTTCGGCCCGGCTTGCTTGAATCCTGATGGAGCAGTGAGAAAGGGACTCATGTCTGAGTATACCCTGCCACACCTATAGTGGCCAAAAACGATTTAGAAAAGGGGGTGGTGATGAACAGAGTGTCTGAGTTAAACAGACCACTCTTACCCAGTCCAAAGATCAGGGCTTGATCCATCACCGTTATTTATCTCACTGCCCCATCCCAGCTCAGAACCTGGCTATATGCAAATCAGTCTGTCCCTGGCCCAGTGCATCATGGGAACAGGGCAGACTAAACTACCAAGCCAATTCTTCACCAGAAAGGAGACAAGCTACCGGGGACCGGTTTCTGGCATTTCAGCCTTCTTCGGCCCGGCTTGCTTGAATCCTGATGGAGCAGTGAGAAAGGGACTCATGTCTGAGTATACCCTGCCACACCTATAGTGGCCAAAAACGATTTAGAAAAGGGGGTGGTGATGAACAGAGTGTCTGAGTTAAACAGACCACTCTTACCCAGTCCAAAGATCAGGGCTTGATCCATCACCGTTATTTATCTCACTGCCCCATCCCAGCTCAGAACCTGGCTATATGCAAATCAGTCTGTCCCTGGCCCAGTGCATCATGGGAACAGGGCAGACTAAACTACCAAGCCAATTCTTCACCGGAAAGGAGACAAGCTACCGGGGACCGGTTTCTGGCATTTCAGCCTTCTTCGGCCCGGCTTGCTTGAATCCTGATGGAGCAGTGAGAAAGGGACTCATGTCTGAGTATACCCTGCCACACCTATAGTGGCCAAAAACGATTTAGAAAAGGGGGTGGTGATGAACAGAGTGTCTGAGTTAAACAGACCACTCTTACCCAGTCCAAAGATCAGGGCTTGATCCATCACCGTTATTTATCTCACTGCCCCATCCCAGCTCAGAACCTGGCTATATGCAAATCAGTCTGTCCCTGGCCCAGTGCATCATGGGAACAGGGCAGACTAAACTACCAAGCCAATTCTTCACCAGAAAGGAGACAAGCTACCGGGGACCGGTTTCTGGCATTTCAGCCTTCTTCGGCCCGGCTTGCTTGAATCCTGATGGAGCAGTGAGAAAGGGACTCATGTCTGAGTATACCCTGCCACACCTATAGTGGCCAAAAACGATTTAGAAAAGGGGGTGGTGATGAACAGAGTGTCTGAGTTAAACAGACCACTCTTACCCAGTCCAAAGATCAGGGCTTGATCCATCACCGTTATTTATCTCACTGCCCCATCCCAGCTCAGAACCTGGCTATATGCAAATCAGTCTGTCCCTGGCCCAGTGCATCATGGGAACAGGGCAGACTAAACTACCAAGCCAATTCTTCACCAGAAAGGAGACAAGCTACCGGGGACCGGTTTCTGGCATTTCAGCCTTCTTCGGCCCGGCTTGCTTGAATCCTGATGGAGCAGTGAGAAAGGGACTCATGTCTGAGTATACCCTGCCACACCTATAGTGGCCAAAAACGATTTAGAAAAGGGGGTGGTGATGAACAGAGTGTCTGAGTTAAACAGACCACTCTTACCCAGTCCAAAGATCAGGGCTTGATCCATCACCGTTATTTATCTCACTGCCCCATCCCAGCTCAGAACCTGGCTATATGCAAATCAGTCTGTCCCTGGCCCAGTGCATCATGGGAACAGGGCAGACTAAACTACCAAGCCAATTCTTCACCAGAAAGGAGACAAGCTACCGGGGACCGGTTTCTGGCATTTCAGCCTTCTTCGGCCCGGCTTGCTTGAATCCTGATGGAGCAGTGAGAAAGGGACTCATGTCTGAGTATACCCTGCCACACCTATAGTGGCCAAAAACGATTTAGAAAAGGGGGTGGTGATGAACAGAGTGTCTGAGTTAAACAGACCACTCTTACCCAGTCCAAAGATCAGGGCTTGATCCATCACCGTTATTTATCTCACTGCCCCATCCCAGCTCAGAACCTGGCTATATGCAAATCAGTCTGTCCCTGGCCCAGTGCATCATGGGAACAGGGCAGACTAAACTACCAAGCCAATTCTTCACCAGAAAGGAGACAAGCTACCGGGGACCGGTTTCTGGCATTTCAGCCTTCTTCGGCCCGGCTTGCTTGAATCCTGATGGAGCAGTGAGAAAGGGACTCATGTCTGAGTATACCCTGCCACACCTATAGTGGCCAAAAACGATTTAGAAAAGGGGGTGGTGATGAACAGAGTGTCTGAGTTAAACAGACCACTCTTACCCAGTCCAAAGATCAGGGCTTGATCCATCACCGTTATTTATCTCACTGCCCCATCCCAGCTCAGAACCTGGCTATATGCATATCAGTCTGTCCCTGGCCCAGTGCATCATGGGAACAGGGCAGACTAAACTACCAAGCCAATTCTTCACCAGAAAGGAGACAAGCTACCGGGGACCGGTTTCTGGCATTTCAGCCTTCTTCGGCCCGGCTTGCTTGAATCCTGATGGAGCAGTGAGAAAGGGACTCATGTCTGAGTATACCCTGCCACACCTATAGTGGCCAAAAACGATTTAGAAAAGGGGGTGGTGATGAACAGAGTGTCTGAGTTAAACAGACCACTCTTACCCAGTCCAAAGATCAGGGCTTGATCCATCACCGTTATTTATCTCACTGCCCCATCCCAGCTCAGAACCTGGCTATATGCAAATCAGTCTGTCCCTGGCCCAGTGCATCATGGGAACAGGGCAGACTAAACTACCAAGCCAATTCTTCACCAGAAAGGAGACAAGCTACCGGGGACCGGTTTCTGGCATTTCAGCCTTCTTCGGCCCGGCTTGCTTGAATCCTGATGGAGCAGTGAGAAACCCTCACCACCCCTTGTTGTAAATATTTTTGTCCACCCTAAGCGTGGAAGGGTATTCTCAGATGTGAGACCCTTGCTCATTGCACCATCAGGATTCAAGCAAACTGGGCCGAAGACGGCTGTGATGCCAGAAACCGGTCCCCGGGAGCTTGTTTCCTTCCCAGTGTAAGAATTGGCTTTTGTAGTTTGGTTTGCCCTGTTCCCATCATGCACTGGGACAGGAACAGACTAATTTGCATACAGCCAGGTTCTGAAACTGGGATGGTGCAGTGAGCTAAAAAACGGTGTTGGATTTAGCCCTGATCTCTTGACTGGGTGAGAGCTTTCTGCTTAATTCAGAGACTCTGTCCCTCACCACCCCTTGTTGACGATTAATTGAAGACATTTCTTGTGGTCGAGCCGAGCTCTCACCTTGTTTCAACTTGATCTTGTTGTTAGAAGTCCATCTTATGTCTGTGTGGAAAAAAATGGTGCGTGTTAAAAAGCCAGCCTTCATCAGTTGTGCCAAAAAGTGCTGCATTACATTGTGTTCACATGTCTTCATTCCTTGACCAAATACTAGTGAGTGGTTTATTCTAACATTCTTAAATGTACTTTGTAGGTGGAACATCTGGTGGCGGGGCCAACGCGGAGGTGGTGGTGCTCGACACGGAGGCGGAGGGCAATTCCTCAGGGGAGGATGCGGCGGTTCCAGTGCCGGCTGTGAGAGTTCAGACGGTGGTGGTGGCGGGCGGAGGTAAGCTCTTATATATTCCTTACTCATTGAGATTGAAGACGTGGCTGGGAAGGAAAGAATATGAGATGCATGGCTGGGTGAATGATGAAGCAATGATTGGTGGAAGGACAACACCCTGGGTGGGTGGCACAGAAACTGTATGTGTCCATATACCTGGATCATGCTACTATCTGACTCTTAGATAGCATATGTGTATCTAGAGCAGGGGTACTCATAGTACGGCCCGTGGGCCGGTGGCGGCCCGGCAAGCCTTCCTTGGCGGTGTGCAGACCTTGCAGACAATCACTGCTCCCTCGGCCCCCACAGAGCAGAGTGGAGATGCAGGGCCACAAAGAGGTGAAATAGAACAAAGCCTCTGCTCTGTGGGGCCGGGCAAGCAGTGATTGTCAGGGTGGAGATGCAGGGGCGCTACAACAAACAAAGCCTCAATAATATGTTAATGGTCTTTTAAAGACCTGTTAAGTACTTTGGTGTGGCTGTCTGTGTGTGCGCGTTGAGGAAGCTGTCTCAGCCCGGGCTGAAGGCTGACACAGACAGACACACACACAGTGAGATGACAGAGGGGGAGGGAGAGGGAGGGCAGGAGGGAGAGCATGAGTGAGAGAGATGTATGTAAATGCTGGGTCTGGTGGCTCAGGGGATGAAGGCATCTGCTGCAGGGACCTGTGTGCACCCTCATGGTCACAAGTTTTCGTTTTGCTTTAGCCCCACCCCCTCTGACTCCGCCCCCACCAGTGCAGCCCTCGGCCACAAACTACACTGTAAATTTAGCCCCTGAGAGAAAGTTTGTGAGTACCCATGATCTAGAGAGAGTAGGCGGTCAGTGGATGAACTAAGTGTAACTTTGAAGAGCATGTAACACTGCACCCGCACGTCCGTTCCAGTGTAGGAAAGGCAAGGAAAAGAAGTTTTAATTTTGTCCGAATACTACCATCAATAGTAGCAGTAGTTTGTATTGCAAGCACAGCATAGATCCGGTTATTACGGTGGCCACTCCCTACCTCTCTTAATAAGTTTAGTAGTACTCAGTCATTCATGTGTGGATGTATCACTGGTCACTCAATAAAAAGCAAAGCACCTAAAGTCATCCCATATATAAGCAAAAGCATCCCATGTGAAGTGATAGATAATCAGATTATTTATCTTCTTCAATTTTCCATTTCTAGTACTCATTTCCACTGTAGGGTGAAAGTTAAATTAATTAAGCAGTAGCCCTTGAGTTGTAACAGAGTATTCTCAGTGCCACCCGTAATAGAAAAGTAAGAGCTTCACCACCTGCATGTACTGGACGGGTACAGTAACGCAACGCAAGTCTAGGTCACTCATCATGGCGTGCGTCTCTTTTTCTCGGGTGCAAGTTTACTGCGCTGGCATTATGCCGGCTTGCAGAAGATAACGTACCAATTTTCCTAAACAAGAGACAAGAAGAAGAATAAGACTGGTGTACTTTCATAGTCGACTCCAATGGAAGTCCATAGTGCTCGTAGAATTTGTTCCTTAAACTCCCACTAATGTTAGAGCAAGGATGAAGAAGTGTGAGGTTAGATAGATACTGGCCTCAATAGTTATGTAATGCGCTTGCAAGTTGCTAGTTGTACTGCAACACAAATTTCTGCTGAATGATTGAGTTAATCTTAAAGAGCATTGGTTACAGACTATGTCTTTCTTTCTTCATATAGATTCTCCTTCCAAACGAACAAGGAGGAAGGAGCTGGCTAGAGCGGCCCGGCAACAGAGGATCGATGCCACTGTGGCCGAATATCGGCGGCTGGTGGCCCTGGAGGACGAAAAAAGTGTGCAGTCGACCACAACAACGTCGTCTGCATCGGCCTCCGTGCCCCCACGGGCTGCCACCCAGCACAGTGGTCCACCCAGACTGAGCCGGGCTGCCAAAGCCAAACGCCATGGCCGAGTAGCAAGGACAACATCTTCCTCTCACAGCCGTTGCACCTGCAAGGCAGTGAAGGCACGCCTGCGCCGCAGTACCCTGATGGTGTCCCGCCTCCAGCAGGAGCTCCACCACTTTTCAAACGTGTTGGAGGGGCTCCGCGTAGAGCACGCCTTGCTCCGCCACGAGCATGATGCCCTGGCCCAAAAAGTAGACAGCATCCACCCATAGTGTCCCTTGCCCCTTTTTTAGAGACTTTTGGGGGGTGGGAATTGGGAGTTGGGTTTTTGGGGACTTTTGAAGGACAATCGTTGGGGTTAGGGAGGGTCTTGCGGGAGATTATTTTGTTAGGGATATAAATATACTTTTTCGAACTTTATCTGAGCATACCCGTTTCTTACTGCTTGCCTGGTGGGTGGGGGTTTAACAGTGACTTTGTTTTCCTGAAAGTTTAGTTCCATTTTCTTCCTTTAAGTGTAAATGCCCAAATGTTTTCAACACTAAGTGCCTCTCACAGAGTAAGCGAAGTGAATCCAAGAGTCCTAGGACTTTAGTAGTACTACCGTCAGTCTCTCGTCTCTCCTACTAATACTCCATTATACCCCCAAACCACCAAACGCTTATCTTACCTGTAATTTGTGTTTGGAAGTAGGGCTAGACCCAGGGCTGGCTCCACGGGAAAAAGCGAATAAGGTTGGCAATCTTGGTCGGATAAAATTTCCTCATAGCGGTGGTACTAGTGGTGTGACACAGTGGCAGTTGCATGCCTATGAAAAAAAAGAAAATTAAATCTGGTTTGTCCTCCTGAGCAATTCAACGGTACAATAGAGAATATAGCAGGTGACAGAAGTACACTAGAACAGTGCCACATTGTAGCCTAACAAATGGTAAAGTATAACTACTAATTCGGTTGAAGTTCTTTGACATTAGCCATGGGTCTTTGTCAAGCAGAGTAAGAATATATCCTCGGATTTCTTCACCAGCCTGTTGCTATCACCTTATCCTCCCCAGCAAGTGTGTGGATTTATTGCTGTAATTTAGTCACACATCAATCAAAACCACACAGCCCGGGGGAAGAGGGTTAGGGTTTGAAAAATGGATGGGTACGGGGGTTTTTGGGAAAGGTTTTGGGAGACAAGAAAAAATAGCACAGCATGGACAAACAATTGTGAACATAAACAAATCTTTGGGTACAAACCTATCCATCAATCTTTGAAAATGCATGCACTACTGCATGCATGTCAGTGAAAAGTAAGTAGTACTTTCGACAACTGTGGAAGAAAGAATGCGACAGTACAGGGCCTGTGTGGAATTATTGATAACTATATTCAACATAAGGTCTCTGTAGCCAGATACCAGAGAGCCTTGCTGGTCACTATAAATCCATTCACAACAACACTCAATGGGGTTGGTCTGGAAGGTATAGTAGATAGAAAAGGAGAAATTGCTTTTTTTCTAGGTGTCCCCTCACTCACCAGGGTTGCCCCTTGGTGACATGCTTCATCATTGGGGCCATCCCAGTCCTCTACGGGCTGGGGCGTGCTGCGACTTGCGAATTACGTAGGAGCACTTACAAATGACTATGTGTGGTGCAGATGTGATAGTGGAGTGGACTAAGTGATGTGTTAAGGGATCAATTTAGAAGCAGAGAGAGATCCAAGAAATGCAGTCACAGTCAGAGGAAAAGGCAAGGGATACTGTATCTATGTTGTTGTAGTTGTCCTGTTGGAAGTGGTAAGTAAGTTGCCTGCAGAAAAAAAATCCTCTTATTAGCGGCACTCCTCCATTGCAGCCGACGCTTCGTCCATCGATGTTGGTCACCAGAAGACACCCTGTAAAAAAAGCACAGCATAGACAAACAATTGAACATAAACAATTATTTGGGTACAAACCTATCCATCAATCTTTGAAAGTGCATGCACTACTGCATGCATGTCAGTGAAAAGTAAGTAGTACTTTCGACAACTGTGGAAGAAAGAATGCGACAGTACAGGGCCTGTGTGGAATTATTGATAACTATATTCAACATAAGGTCTCTGTAGCCAGATACCGGAGAGCCTTGCTGGTCACTATAAATCCATTCACAACAACACTCAATGGGGTTGGTCTGGAAGGTATAGTAGATAGAAAAGGAGAAATTGCTTTTTTTCTAGGTGTCCCCTCACTCACCAGGGTTGCCCCTTGGTGACATGCTTCATCATTGGGGCCATCCCAGTCCTCTACGGGCTGGGGCGTGCTGCGACTTGCGAATTATAATAGGAGCACTTACAAATGACTATGTGTGGTGCAGATGTGATAGTGGAGTGGACTAAGTGATGTGTTAAGGGATCAATTTAGAAGCAGAGAGAGATCCAAGAAATGCAGTCACAGTCAGAGAAAAAGGCAAGGGATACTGTATCTATGTTGTTGTAATTGTCCTGTTGGAAGTGGTAAGTAAGTTGCCTGCAGAAAAAAAATCCTCTTATTAGCGGCACTCCTCCATTGCAGCCGACGCTTCGTCCATCGATGTTGGTCACCAGAAGACACCCTGTCCACTGCCTGCCTGATGCTGAATTGTGGCTCGCTAATGTGAAGCCTGACTCCATCCTTTTTTCCCCATTGCAGAGACTGAAACCCGGCCTGTAATTATTCAACGAAAAACAGGAAGTGATATAATATTACAACACCACTGATAAATAAATATAAGGTATGTAGGCTGTGGAGTGCAAAAAGTCACACTTTGATTTTCCTAGTAGACAGTACAATATTTTTGAAAGTGCGTACTCTGTCTGAGTCACCTTTTGAAGGATAAATAAGTAGGGGCAAATTAATGTAGCGGATCTTTCCCCTCAAGCTAGGTGTACTGTAAACTGTGTTTTAGAACAAAATTAGATCTTCCTAGCAGTGCTCCCACCCAGACCCTTACTAAAGCCAGTCGCAAAAATGTAGAAGACCCCCAATCAAATCTCAAAAAACGAGGCCTAGCAGAAAACTGGTGACAAAACTTACTTTGAAAGTAAAAGTAGGCCGAAGTACCCCCTTACTAATTACCCCTTACCCACCGTGGATTGCATTCAAACCACTTGCAAGCAACCAAGCAAAAGTATCCATAGCCAGCATCGCTCCAAGACTCGAAATCCCCCCCACTCAAACACATGCAATTGAAATACTGCTAACCCTAACGAACCCTAAGTTAAGAATAGTGGCAAAGGCTTTCTTTAACTATGCCAAATTCCCCCTTTCTCACCATGGATTTTCTTCAAATGACTTGCAACCAAAATTACACATTCTCACGAGTGCTCTAAGACCCCAGAACTCAGTTGCAAAAATCTAGAACACCCCGAAACACATGCAATCCTGCTGCGAGGGCTAACCCTAACGAACCCTAAGGTACAAAAAGTACCAAAAGGCTTTTCCGCGAGGATTTTGTCCCAACCACTTCTACCCGGTATTAGACCTTCCCAGGAATGCCCCAAGACCCGCCAACCCACCCGCCAAAAAGCATAACACCCCCAAACAGGCCAAAAGCAAAATCTCATACTTGCAATATTTCTCGGCCTTCGGTCCAAATGCGCTGCGTAGCTAGGCCATAAGTCGGGGTTGCCACCACGGATTTCCTGAAAAGCAAATGCAATCAAGATTAGAGTGTCCCAGCAGTGCGCCCAGACCCCGAAACCCACCCACAAACACCAGGAAGCCCCCCAAACAGGCCCCCGAAAACGCTACATTGAGCAAAATGTCAGAAATAGCCGGAAAAAAATCGGCCTGGATTTTGTCCCAACCACTTCTACCCGGTATTAGACCTTCCCAGGAATGCCCCAAGACCCGCCAACCCACCCGCCAAGAAGCATAATACCCCCAAACAGGCCAAAAGCAAAATCTCATACTTGCAATATTTCTCGGCCTTCGGTCCAAACGCGCTGCGTAGCTAGGCCATAAGTCGGGGTTGCCACCACGGATTTCCTGAAAAGCAAATGCAATCAAGATTAGAGTGTCCCAGCAGTGCTCCCAGACCACGAAACTCACCCACAAACAGACGGAACCCCCCCTAAGAGCACCTCAAAGGCAAGCAAGTCATCAAAAACACAAAAAAAATTCCGCCTGGGATTTGGTCCAAACCACTTTTATCCGGTATTAGAGCTTCCCAACAATGGTCCCAGAGCCGTCAACTCACCTGCAAAGAGGTACAACAACACCCCCACAAGTGCTGAGTCTTTCTTCATTGGGCGTAAACCAGCCCTCTGGTTTGATGGAAATAGGAGTCTGGAGGAGGAGGATAGAGGAGCATGTTCTTCTGAACTTGTGAACCTGAGGAATGCAGACTGCAGCAACTTCAAATCAATTAGCAAACCAGTGAAGACAGTTCTGCTGATGGGCTTGTTTTTGTGATTATCTGATTAAAGTTTGAAATATATTAACTGTGCACAACAAAGAAAGACAGACACACAGGAATAAAAGTGATTCGTTGTCTCATTTTCAGGGCTCGGTATCACGGTCCAGGAATGAGAATAAGGCTTCGTCATCATACTCTGCGAATTCAGGCAGGGTGAGCTCAGTGTCACCTGACAGAGTAGAAATTCCCTCATCTATGTTGCTGGCCACCTCCTGTTCATCCGGCACGCTTTCTCGTACTCTGAAATCTGGTGGTATGAGGTGCTGATTCATGTTGATCATTGTTAACCTCTCCACATTTTTGGGCGAGAGGCGGCTCCGTTTGGGAGTTACAATGCCACCAGCAGCACTGAAAACCCGTTCAGAAGACACTCTTGCGAGTGGGCAAGACAAGTAGTTTAAAGCCAGGTTGGTGAGCTGTGGCCACAATTCTTTTTTCCCATGCCAATACGCCAATGGGTCAGAATTAACATAGACCTCTGTTGAGTCATTCAGATAGTCCTTCACCATCGACTCAAGGTCCTCATCCAAGGTTCCTCCACTTTGCTTAGCTCTTGCTGTGCCTCTGACCTTTTGAGAACCAAACCCACGCAGAGCTAGCCAATCCTCTTCAGCCTCCAATGTTTCTGTTGTGTCTCGTGCAGATGATCCGGTTGCCGGTGTCTTTAACGGCTGAGAGGTCACTTGTGCCACAGCCACAGGTGCAGAAGTGGATTGTTTTGACTGGGGATGGCCTGCTGATGTACTGCCATTTCCTTCAATTTCCAGCCGTTCTCTTTCAAACCTCTTGGCTGACAAGGCTAGCCAATGTTTGTACTTTGGAACATGTTCATCATCAAAAGGAAAGAATGCTTGGCCTGCCAGCGCCTTTTTGTAGCGTGGATCCAGAATAGTAGCACAAATGTAATGCTCTTCTGAGTGGATCTTTTTAAGACGTTCATCACCTTGTAGGAGCTCTTATAATTTCTCAGCCAGAAGAAAAGAGTCTTGGTTTTTTACATCTTTTTCAAACACAGAACACACCTCCTTCAGTTGGTCCTCCAGCATGTACAACAATGGGATAGCTTTTCCCAAATTACAGTCCTCCTTGCTGACTGCACGCGTGAAGAACTCAAAAGGATGAAGCATGCGTGTCAGGCTTTGAACTATGTTCCATTGCGCCGCACCCATCCTCAGCTCCTCTGTACCCTCTGTAAGGAAATATTGATCGAGTTCCGTATACTGCTCATACAGACGCTCAAGCATGTAGAAGGTTGAGTTCCAACGTGTTACCACCTCCTGGATGAGTGCTTTCACTGGCATTTTACGTTGATATAGCAGGCTCCTCAGCTGCTTCCGGGCCTTAAAAGAATGGCTGAAATGCTTGCACATTTTTTGGCAGGTGTCCAATACGCTGTACGCTGCACTGCCTTTATTACCCAAGAATTTTTGGACAACCAGGTTTATACAGTGCGCCAAACACGGCACTCTGAAATAGTGACCGTCCCTCATGGCCTTAACTATATTGGCGCCATTGTCCGTGGAAACATAACCAACCTGGCGTTTTAGTGGGGACAGCCAGTTAAGGACCTTTGTGTTAAAGACATCCAAAATGTTTTCTGCTGTGTGACGTTTCTCCAAACCAAACATGGCTAGTGTTGCATGTTTCCGAGCAGCTTTAAAAACAATGTCCGTGTCAACACCTGTGTTTAGCTTTGCTTTAGCCCCTGAAAAAGAGACCCAGTGTGCAGTGATGCACATGTAATCAGCGCCTGCGCCACTGGTCCACATGTCTGTTGTCATATGTATAGTGTGAACAGCACTCTTCTGCAAAGCTGCCCCAATCACCTTCAGAACATCTTCATGTAGTGCTGGAACCGCAACTCGGGCAAAATAGAACCAGCTAGGAACCTTCCATTTAGGGCAGAGCGCTGCCACTAATTCTAGAAAACCAACCCCTTCTACAAAAGAAAAAGGGAGAAGGTCCAGAGCTAGCATTTTAGCCAGCTTAGTGTTATACAGACGCGTCAGTGGGTGGTTGCGTTCATATTGCGCTTCTGTAAACAACATCTTTTTAATGTTGCCCTGGACCAAAGATTTACGGGATGATGATGATATCTTCGACCCAGTTACGCTCGCTGATGAACTTTTTCGCAATGGTGTATCACTCTCTCCCACACTCTTAGTGTGGCTCACATGGGGTGTGCTGCTGACAGGGGTACTGGGTGTAAGTGAAGGGTTTGACACGTCTTCTTCCTCCTCGTCATCATCAGATGAAACAGCATTACGTGCAATTCGGGCTTCCTTGATCGCCTGTAGGTGCGCAAACCATTTGACAGCGTGCTTTCTTTCAAGATGACCTCTCTGGCCTCCGGTACCATAGTTGGAACCCAACTTACCACGACTAACTCGAAGCTCACACATGCTACAAATGGCTACGGTTTCATTTTTTGGGCAAACACTAAAGAAGTCCCAAACTGCAGACTTGAAATGTCTTTGGGGGCCGGAGGAGGCGGCGATACTGGTGGTGGTGGTCCTGCTGCTAATGCCAGATGAAGTGGAGGATGTGGATTGCCGAACTTCAGTACGTTTTGCACTTTCACCACCACGAATTGAGGTCGAGGTGGATGTAGGTCCCTTCTTGCGAGTTAGAAATATGGAAGCGGTAGGTGTTGGTGTACTACTTAACTCCAAATCTAATGATTGTTGTGTTTCCATTTCCATTGCCTCCTCGTCGACATCATCATCACGCTCAGCAGCTTCTCGGGATAGGGTCAAAATGTCTCTTTGCTGCATGCCCGCTGGGGCTGCAGTGACCTTTGTGATGACTGGCTCGTCGTCATCGTGAGAGGCTTCATCACCAGCAGTATCTGTCACTTCTTGTTGAGCCTCATCACACTCCATAGCTATGAGTTTTTCGACGACCTTCCTTTTACGCTTATGTACCTTTGTCAGATCATGGTGTGCCTCACTCTCAGACCGCAGTGGTGGTTCCCAAGCTTGATCCGTATCATCAGAAGGAGGTGGGCTTGAAGAAGATGTAGACACCCCCCTTGATCTTTTCCTTGCTAGGGATGTGGAAGACAATGAATGATCATCAGGAGGAGTGGCTTCCAATGATACCTCGGCTTCATTGTCGATTTCCTGATGTGCCCCTACTTCGGGAGGAACAACTATTGTGGGCACTTGTGACCCTCCATGCACCTCTGCTTGCGCATCTCCTTTTGCTGCCTCTCCTTCCACATGTACTTGGGCGTGTACTTGCACATGGTGTTGTTGTTGCGGCTGTGGTTGTTCAACACTTGTCAGATGAGTTACAACAACCTGTGTTGATTCAGGGACATTGCTGCTACTTTCTTGCGATGAGCCAACATCACTGGTCGATGGTGATTGGAGAAGTACACTGACTGCCTCTGAAGCACTCAAGGGCTTTGACTTAAGTTGGCGTGGTGGTGGAGGCACTGAACCCAATGGAGCAGGGGTGCTGCTCCCAGCTTGGTCCCCAGCAGATCCTGCTGCTGCTGCAGGCGTACTTTTTTTTTTGCTCCCAAAAAACGTGGCGGTTGGCACACCAGCCTCCTTGGTAACTTGCTTCTTCTGCTCCTTACTAGCAACTTTCTTGCTAGAGGAGCTACGGAGAACTTTTTTGGGGGCCATCTTCTTCAGAGTAGGTCAGACAGCAGGCCGCAGTTGCACGAATTGTAGAGTTGTCTGAGGCCAGACGTGACGTCGCGTGACGTTATGCTGCACACACACACCGCTGCAGGACTTCTTCCTGGCACTGGTGGTTCTCTTGAGTCTTGTGCACCTAAAAACAATGGAAGACAGAGGAACATCAGTTCAGTTATACACCACAAAAAAATCGGAAAAAAACAGAAAAATCAGCACAATCCCATTCCATCCATGCCCTCCATGATGTTTAAGTTCAAGACACCCCACAGAAAGACTAGGCCCATGCTAGACTCAAATACCCCTGGTGAAAAGGCCACAAGTACAGCCCCAAAAAACGAAAATCACTGAAAAATCAGCACAATCCCAATCCATCCATGCCCTCCATGATGTTTAAATTCAAGACAACCTACAGAAAGACTAGGCCCATGCTAGACTAAAATACCCCTGGTGAAAAGGCCACAAGTACAGCCCCAAAAAACGAAAATCACTGAAAAATCAGCACAATCCCAATCCATCCATGCCCTCCATGATTGTTTAAGTTCAAGACAGCCCACAGAAAGACTAGGCCCATGCTAGACTCAAATACCCCTGGTGAAAAGGCCACAAGTACAGCCCCCAAAAACGAAAATCACTGAAAAATCAGCACAATCCCAATCCATCCATGCCCTCCATGATGTTTAAATTCAAGACAACCCACAGAAAGACTAGGCCCATGCAAGACTCACTACCCCTGGGCATAAAGGTTGAAAAGTAGGCAAAATGGTTGCAGGCCTAACAACAAAGCCTGCATTCAAAATGGCCACTTGCCTCCCAGCACATGGCCAGTGCCTGTAGCAGCACTCAAAATGGCCACCAGCCACATGGCCTGTCCCTCCCCATGAACACCCCCAAAAATCGAAAAACACTGCAAAATCAGCATAATCCCATTCCATCCATGCCCTCCATGATGTTTAAGTTCAAGACAGCCCACAGAAAGACTAGGCCCATGCTAGACTCAAATACCCCTGGTGAAAAGGCCACAAGTACAGCCCCAAAAAACGAAAATCACTGAAAAATCAGCACAATCCCAATCCATCCATGCCCTCCATGATGTTTAAATTCAAGACAACCTACAGAAAGACTAGGCCCATGCTAGACTCAAATACCCCTGGTGAAAAGGCCACAAGTACAGCCCCAAAAAACGAAAACCACTGAAAAATCAGCACAATCCCAATCCATCCATGCCCTCCATGATGTTTAAGTTCAAGACAGCCCACAGAAAGACTAGGCCCATGCTAGACTCAAATACCCCTGGTGAAAAGGCCACAAGTACAGCCCCAAAAAACGAAAATCACTGAAAAATCAGCACAATCCCAATCCATCCATGCCCTCCATGATGTTTAAATTCAAGACAACCCACAGAAAGACTAGGCCCATGCAAGACTCACTACCCCTGGGCATAAAGGTTGAAAAGTAGGCAAAATGGTTGCAGGCCTAACAACAAAGCCTGTATTCAAAATGGCCACTTGCCTCTCAGCACATGGCCAGTGCCTGTAGCAGCACTCAAAATGGCCACAAGCCACATGGCCTGTCCCTCCCCATGAACACCCCCAAAAATCGAAAAACACTGCAAAATCAGCACAATCCCATTCCATCCATGCCCTCCATGATGTTTAAGTTCA
Source organism: Lissotriton vulgaris (assembly GCF_964263255.1). NCBI lineage: Eukaryota > Metazoa > Chordata > Amphibia > Caudata > Salamandridae > Lissotriton > Lissotriton vulgaris. The sequence continues at coordinate 1,372,517,143 of NC_141691.1, forward strand.
AGACAGCCCACAGAAAGACTAGGCCCATGCTAGACTCAAATACCCCTGGTGAAAAGGCCACAAGTACAGCCCCAAAAAACGAAAATCACTGAAAAATCAGCACAATCCCAATCCATCCATGCCCTCCATGATGTTTAAGTTCAAGACAGCCCACAGAAAGACTAGGCCCATGCTAGACTCAAATACCCCTGGTGAAAAGGCCACAAGTACAGCCCCAAAAAACGAAAATCACTGAAAAATCAGCACAATCCCAATCCATCCATGCCCTCCATGATGTTTAAATTCAAGACAACCCACAGAAAGACTAGGCCCATGCAAGACTCACTACCCCTGGGCATAAAGGTTGAAAAGTAGGCAAAATGGTTGCAGGCCTAACAACAAAGCCTTCATTCAAAATGGCCACTTGCCTCCTAGCACATGGCCAGTGCCTGTAGCAGCACTCAAAATAGCCACCAGCCACATGGCCTGTCCCTCCCCATGAACACCCCCAAAAATCGAAAAACACTGCAAAATCAGCACAATCCCATTCCATCCATGCCCTCCATGATGTTTAAGTTCAAGACAGCTCACAGAAAGACTAGGCCCATGCTAGACTCAAATACCCCTGGTGAAAAGGCCACAAGTACAGCCCCAAAAAACGAAAATCACTGAAAAATCAGCACAATCCCAATCCATGCATGCCCTCCATGATGTTTAAGTTCAAGACAGCCCACAGAAAGACTAGGCCCATGCTAGACTCAAATACCCCTGGTGAAAAGGCCACAAGTACAGCCCCAAAAAACGAAAATCACTGAAAAATCAGCACAATCCCAATCCATCCATGCCCTCCATGATGTTTAAGTTCAAGACAGCCCACAGAAAGACTAGGCCCATGCTAGACTCAAATACCCCTGGTGAAAAGGCCACAAGTACAGCCCCAAAAAACGAAAATCACTGAAAAATCAGCACAATCCCAATCCATCCATGCCCTCCATGATGTTTAAATTCAAGACAACCCACAGAAAGACTAGGCCCATGCAAGACTCACTACCTCTGGGCATAAAGGTTGAAAAGTAGGCAAAATGGTTGCAGGCCTAACAACAAAGCCTGCATTCAAAATGGCCACTTGCCTCCCAGCACATGGCCAGTGCCTGTAGCAGCACTCAAAATGGCCACCAGCCACATGGCCTGTCCCTCCCCATGAACACCCCCAAAAATCGAAAAACACTGCAAAATCAGCACAATCCCAATCCATCCATGCCCTCCATGATGTTTAAGTTCAAGACAGCCCACAGAAAAACTAGGCCCATGCTAGACTCAAATACCCCTGGTGAAAAGGCCACAAGTACAGCCCCAAAAAACGAAAATCACTGAAAAATCAGCACAATCCCAATCCATCCATGCCCTCCATGATGTTTAAGTTCAAGACAGCCCACAGAAAGACTAGGCCCATGCTAGACTCAAATACCCCTGGTGAAAAGGCCACAAGTACAGCCCCAAAAAACGAAAATCACTGAAACATCAGCACAATCCCAATCCATCCATACCCTCCATGATGTTTAAATTCAAGACAACCCACAGAAAGACTAGGCCCATGCAAGACTCACTACCCCTGGGCATAAAGGTTGAAAAGTAGGCAAAATGGTTGCAGGCCTAACAACAAAGCCTGCATTCAAAATGGCCACTTGCCTCCCAGCACATGGCCAGTGCCTGTAGCAGCACTCAAAATGGCCACCAGCCACATGGCCTGTCCCTCCCCATGAACACCCCCAAAAATCGAAAAACACTGCAAAATCAGCACAATCCCATTCCATCCATGCCCTCCATGATGTTTAAGTTCAAGACAGCCCACAGAAAGACTAGGCCCATGCTAGACTCAAATACCCCTGGTGAAAAGGCCACAAGTACAGCCCCAAAAAACGAAAATCACTGAAGAATCAGCACAATCCCATTCCATCCATGGCCTCCATGATGTTTAAGTTCAAGACAGCCCACAGAAAGACTAGGCCCATGCTAGACTCAAATACCCCTGGTGAAAAGGCCACAAGTACAGCCCCAAAAAACGAAAATCACTGAAAAATCAGCACAATCCCAATCCATCCATGCCCTCCATGATGTTTAAGTTCAAGACAACCCACAGAAAGACTCAGTCCACCCACCACTGAGTACCCCTGGGCAAAAGGCCCCAAAACAGCCCAAAAATCGAAAATTCCAAAATTTTAGTTGCAGCAACTGTAATGCCCCAAACAAACTTACTTGTAAAATTTCTAATCCAACAGTGATCCAAAGAAAGTCAAAAAGGCCTCAAATCCATATATCCAGCAGCATCCACAAAAAGTAATCCTTCCAGCTCCAGATCCAAATGAAAAGTGACCAGGAGATGGACAAAGCACTGGGAGGAGCCTGCTGGACAGGAACAGGAAGTTGAAGACTGTGGGGCACTTCCTTCCTCCCACCCCCCTCCCCCCTCCCCAAAATGGACTCCTCGCTAAAAAAGTGCAGGCAAATGTCACCCTAAGGAGTTATTCAGATAAAAATCATCATTTCAAGAAGGTTTATGCAGCTTGCTGGTGGATTTCTTGTGCAGAATTGCAAATTTTATATTTTCGCTTGTGCGAGATTGTTGCTGCTCGCCGCATCTCAAATCTCGCAATTGCGAAGTACCGCGAGACGTGATCTCGCCGTACTCGCGTTGACAAACTCTCGCTGTGCAAGTTGGCAAGCCGCGATGACGTAATCGCGCTCGCCAAATTCCCGCGGGATCACACAGCAAGATCCAAAATGGCGCAGCACTCGCAAAATATCGAGAAAAACAACTCGGCAAACGATGATAAACGCCGTGCGCCGCAAAAATTGTATCACCAACGACGCGAGCCGCAAAAAAAATCCGCTGCGTGCGAATTTGCGGATTTTGCGGGAAATTCGCAAATCTCGCGGATTGCGAATTTCCCAAAAATCCGCAAAATCCGCGAGCGTAACGGATTTTCCGCCCATGCTTATCCGTCATGCATTGAGTTTGGTTCTTCCTGCCAGTGTTGCTATCCCGGAATCATCCCCACTCGAAGATCGAGTGCTAGACGGATACGTTCCAGACAGCACTATCTCTCTGATATACAAGAAATTGATCAACGATCGTAGAGACCTGCTTGTACATCTTAGAGAGGCTTGGACCAGTGATGGTCTAGAGCTGGATTATGAGGACTGGCAAGCCGCGATATCCTCTCCCAAGGAGGTCACGATTCCGGCCCGCCTCCGACTAGTGCAACTTAAGATCCTACATCGGATTTATGTGACTGGCCCTCGCCTGATTCTTATGGGTGATTCTGTGGATGGGTTGTGTAAGCGTGGATGCTGCTTAACTGGTACTTTTCTCCACATAATCTGGGAGTGCCCGGTGGTAGTAGTGTTTTGGAATCGAGTGCATGCAGTGATGGAGGAAGTCATGGGTGTTCCGCTGCTGCCTGAAGCCAGGCGTTGTTTGCTGAATGTTTGGGAACCGACTGATTATGATGTGGCGCAGACTCGGTGGGCGACCCTGGTGAATATGATCGCTAAGAGAGATATCGCAGTTGTGGGGGTCCTAGAGACCGCCCACTATCTCGGCATGGAAGGAGAACATGGATTGGTGTATGTTTCGTGAGAAAACGGTGTATGTGGCGTGAGGCAGACCGAGGAAGTGGGGTAAAATTTGGGGCCAGTGGAACTCGTACCGGGGTGATGTTTGCACACCTCCCCTCACCGATATTCCGGTTGTGACTCCTTCCCCCTAACCCGACAATCCGAGTGTTGTTTAATCTTAAGGTATTGTGACTCTGTTCCCTCCTGCTCCCACTCCCCCTTTTTTCTGCACTGATGATTTGTATTAAATTCTAATGTGCCATTTTTCCCCCCTTTGAACACGTATCCAGATGTATTGCCGTCTACCGCCTTGTTTGTTTGCGTTTCTTACTTTATTATCAATAAAAAGATTTTTTTTTAAAAAGAAATTCTGTGTAGAAATAAGGAATAACTAGGAGTATTTGTGTGGAATCACTAACTTCAAAGTAACACAAGAAGGGAGTGAAGATGTAATGCTCAAAAGAGCAGAAGAGGTGGATATGTCCTCCTCAAGTTATACTATCATAAAACAAAGGTATCCACTCTTAGGGGGCAGTGTCCTGGTGAGGAGGTAACCTTGATATTTGTGTGACTATAAGTACCCCTTCCGTCCCCATTTGAAGGCTCATGGGGCATTATCTGGGTGATATAAGAAACCCATAATTAACAATCAGAGGGGGGAGAGAGAGAAATCAGAATGGATTCATTCTCCCTGGGCATATTTAAATAAACAGTTAGAATCCACTCCTTGAGATTAAGGGTGTCTCCTCCACAGTGGGGAACACCTTTATGTTTTTAGGTCCCCTCACACACCAACAGGCCCCTTGGTGTCATGCTTCATCATTGGGGTCATCGTACCCCTCTACGGGGTACGGCGTGCTGCGACCTACGGAGACGTGGGAGCACTTGTTAGACTATGTGTGGTGTTGGTGAGGGGGTATTTTGAATAAATGTGAGTGTATTGTGGGGTTTGGGAAATAGTGATAGTTAAAAAGAACCTGGCTCGTGGGGTGACTAAAAATTATTTAATAAGCCCCCGGGCTGGTGCTGTTAAAAATGAGGGTGGGAGGTCACTACGCTGACAATGTGCGTTACCTCCTTTTTGTGTGCGTCGACATGTTTCAGTGCCAGAAGCCCCTTCTTCAGGACGGGGTGCACAAATCCCCACCTTACTCACGTTTCTCTAACTAATACCAGAATTTTCTAATAAAAGTGAGGAAAAATTACAGTGCAGGTAAAAGTAATGTACCTAGCAAAAAAAGACGTTTGTCTATTGATCAACCTGTAAAGAAAGAAGACAAACATTTTTTTTCTGGTGGTCTCTCTCTCCATATCCATAGGTAAAATGTCCAGTGGTTACAGGTGACATACTATAGCTGTATTCCAGTGCTTATAGTGGGATAAGAATATTTTACAAAAAACACACTAGACTCCCTGACACACAACATAGAGCACACACACTTAATGAGGACATTTTTGATCAGATGTTTTCAAATCATTTCCTGGTCGTAACACTATTGTTGGTAAAGAGGGAAAGGACAAAGTTTGTGTTATATCCCTGTAAAGTGAGGAGGAAAAATATCAATTTCATGCCATTACATATTTACAACATACTGTTTTGGAGTTGTAGATAAACCTCATGAGCCAAAACGTCAGGATCTGGTGTGCTAACTAGCACCTGTTTGAGAAAGAAAGGCATATTCAGGTCTTGGTTTAACTTACATTCATGTAGTGGTGGCAGTGCTCACAATCATCAGACATTTCTACTCATGATTTCTACGAGGAAATACCTCCCGATCGATCCCTACGTGGCTCCGGTGATAATGCCAGAAGGAATTTTGAAACCGGAGTTTTATACCTTTTCCCGGGTTGGAGTTAATTAGTTAATTGCATGGCTAAGGTTTCCTTATGGCCATATATGGTCATTGTCGGTTTTAGTTAGTTAATTGCATGATTGTGGTTTCCTTATGGCCATATATGGTCATTGTCGGTTCCTTGCTCGCGGTCATTGTTTTCTTGCGTCTTTCCTTCGCGCATGAGTCCATGCTGTGTGTTTTGTCCTGCTGCGCATGCGCTGTTATAGGTGTCTTTGTTACCCGTTATGCGCATGCGCTATCCTGCGCTGGTCTCATATCTCATGATGGTTAGTTATGGCAATACGAATGATGTTTTTCCTCCTAACGGACACAATGTGCATGGCGTTTTGTTGGAAAAAACGCCCACTTTGTTCATAATACTGCGTTTCATTGTTTGCTTGTTTTCTTTTGCCAAGGGGCAGAGAATACATATTACCAGGATGAGTGGATATATATTCTAAGGATGAATGAAAGATGCAGACCCCCGGGCATATTATGGTTCGTCTGATAGATGCTCATGTGGGGAAAGTCTGGAAATCTTCATGAGACACTCTGTTTAAATAAATTGTATTTACGCCGCGTTGAAGAGGAGATTCATCAGGGCATCATCTAAGTTAACTGACCCCAGGGGATAAAGGGCCCGATTCACAGAATGAACTTAAGACTCAATCCTAAATTTACTACTATTTTGGTATTCACAGAATGCACTTACTACTTTTGGCATTCACAGAATGCACTTACTACTTTTGGCATTCACAGAATGAACTTACTACTTTTGGTATTCACAGAAGTTAGGATTTTGTCTTAAGTTTGTCTTAAGACAGACTTAAGACAGACTTAAGACAAACTTAAGACAGACTTAAGACAGACTTAAGACAAAATCCTAACTTCTGTGAATACCAAAAGTAGTAAGTTCATTCTGTGAATTCCAAAAGTAGCAAGTGCATTCTGTGAATGCCAAAAGTAGTAAGTGCATTCTGTGAATACCAAAATAGTAGTAAGTTTAGGATTAAGTCTTAAGTTCATTCTGTGAATCGGGCCCATTGTCATTTAGACCTGTAGTGTTAGTCCCCAGTCTAAAAACCCATCTCTGCTCTTTCTCAAAGAGTCCTTGTTCAGATTGGAGTTGTTCAACTACTGTCCACCTGATGTCATTCACACAATGTCCATTCTCAATGAAATGTGTGGCCATTTTTGTCGTCGTCTTCTTACAACGGATATTGCTCTTATGTTCCCCGATTCGTGTTTTCACTGGTCTTTTTGTCATGCCAATATAATCCAAATTGCAAGGGCAGGTTATCATATAAATGACATTTTTGCTGTTGCAGTTGGTTAGTTTCCAATGTTCCCACCTCGTTCCATTAGTAAAAGTTAGATTCTTACTTTTCTGAGTCAGGTGACAGCTCGCACAGTTACCACATGGGTAGTGGCCTCCCAGTCCTTGTGGATGGAGTTGTGGCATTTGTTGCAGTTTTGGGCGTGTGTGCACTAGCATGTCCTTGAGATTTTTGCCTCGTTTGTGGGCAAATAAGGGTTTCTCAATGTTTAGTTTGCCACTTGTCAGGATGCGCCAATGTTTATTCAGAAGTTTGGAAACCTCATTGGTTTGGGGGCTGTAGGTAGTCACGCAGATGGGTCTGGCTGATGCATGATTGCTCTGGGGTTTGTTTTCCAGTAGTGCCTCCCGATGGTTATTTCTCGCCCTTTTCATCGCGTTGTTGATGACCTTCTCTGGGTACTGTCTTCTCTGCATTTTGATTTTTAAATCCTTTGCTTGTGCCTTGTAGTCCTGGATTGGTGTGCAATTACGCCTCAGGCGTAGGAACTGACCATACGGCAAATTGGTGCGTAAGTGCCGTGGATGCCTTAGAAGCTCTCCCCGGTGATTGCTACTGGGGCTGCGAGCTAATCGTTTGTTACCTGTGAATTAGAACTGCGACTGCACTATTTTAGAAGCGTTTTTTATCCCTGTAGGAAGATTTTGTAAACCGATCGATAAATAGTATTTTGGGGGCTTTTAACTTCAGAATAACTGGGGAATTTAAATCAGGAACTCTAACACCCTTCACACGCTTTATTCATTTCCTACCACCGTTTTGACGATTTGTTCAGGCGTCTGGCGGCGGTGGGCGCCATCTTGGGAGTAGCGGGGTCAACGCTCTATTCGTGCCGGACTCCCGCCCTCCCAGTATACTTAAGCAAGGCTTCCCGGTGGCCGCATTGCCTTAGAAGCTCTCCCCGGTGATTGCTACTGGGGCTGCGAGCTAATCGTTTGTTACCTGTGAATTAGAACTGCGACTGCACTATTTTAGAAGCGTTTTTTATCCCTGTAGGAAGATTTTGTAAACCGATCGATAAATAGTATTTTGGGGGCTTTTAACTTCAGAATAACTGGGGAATTTAAATCAGGAACTCTAACACCCTTCACACGCTTTATTCATTTCCTACCACCGTTTTGACGATTTGTTCAGGCGTCAGGCGGCGGTGGGCGCCATCTTGGGAGTAGCGGGGTCAGCGCTCTAGTCGCGCCGGACTCCCACCCTCCTCATCCTATATAATGTGTGTTATGGCCAGACGGCGCAGCGGGCTGGCGCAGCGGGCGCGCCGGGCGCGCGCCGAAGCCGCGCCTAAGCCAAGCCCGTCTGCGCCCGTCTGAGCCTTGACCGAGCCCAGGACCACCCCCCCTGCATCTTTGGAGACATCAAGGTTGGTTTATACAGCAAATGACCTTCTTAACTTAAACAACACCCTATACAAGGCGCATGACTCCCCGGTATGCCTACTCGCTGATCCTATCGGAGGGCCATTTCTTTGTACTCTCTGCAAAAAAAACAACCCGGAAATACCGACACCCCAGAAACAATTACAAGCGGCACTTGTTAATGTTCGCTCGCTTCCTTGCCATAAAATTGACATATAAGAGCTGCTTAATACCTATGCTATCGACCTCCTGTTTCTTACTGAAACTTGGGGAGAAGATGCATCAGGACCAGATTTTAAAGCTGCCATGCCAGAAGATTACTGTGTCCATAGGCAGGACCGCATCTCAGCGCATAAAGGTGGAGGGATTGCAATAATATATCGCAACAGCCTCCGCGTTAAAGCTATTGATTTAAAACATACGAGCTGTGAGGCATTTGCCTTTACTGTGACGCTTACCACCAATCAAACTTTTACAGGTACCCTTCTATACCGACCCCCAGGCCCTCGTACGACATTTCTTTCACAACTCCATCAACTGAGTGATTTAGCCGTGGAACACAAATACTTCACTGTATTGGGCGACTTTAATTTCCATCTCGAATCCTTGACTGATAAAGACACTGACCAACTCATTAATGACCTTCTCTCTGTGGAACTTGAACAACTGATAACGGCTCCAACACACAAGGCAGGACATACGCTTGACGGTATTTTTACCAACAATCCACACATTACCATGAATAAAATACTACCTCTAACATGGTCTGATCACTCTGCCATTCTATTTGATATTAAAATTAAAACTACAGCTCTTAAAAGTACATCTCAGAACTCCTATCAAACCACCAGAGACTGGAAAAACCTAGATTATAATCAGCTTGCACAGATTCTAACTGATGCTTTCATAGGTATAGACACTGAAACTTATCCAAATACTGCAGCCACCAGATACACCTCTATTCTGGAAGGGGCATTTTCCACATTAGCTCCATCCAGAACATCCAAACACAACAGGAAGACCCCCTCGGCCCCTTGGTTTACTGAACAACTAAGACTTCAACGACAACACTGTCGTAACCTAGAGCGCCATTGGCGCAAACATTACAACTCATCAGATAAAACAACATATAAAGCTGCACTTCATAGCTATAAGCAGAGAATAGCTACAGAAAAAAACATCTATTATACCACCCAAATAGACCAAGCTAAATGCAGCATGAAGAAACTGTTCGAAGTAGTAAACCATCTTGCCGAACCATCCAATCCACCCACCCAAGCATCTCAAACTCTTTGCAACACATTGGCTGACTTCTTCTCTGAAAAGGTCACATCTATATTTAAGGATTTCACCCCAAACTCCAATACAACTGAATCATTTAACACACAAACAATCTTGAATTCTACATCTCTAACGGAATTTACTATGATACATTCACAACACATCCATAAACTAATTCTGTCAATTAAATCAGGTTCCCCACTGGACCCCTGTCACCCCTCCATACTCAATACTATTCCAGACATCATTACCTTTCCACTGACACACATCTGTAACATCATGTTTTCAACAGGTTCATACCCAACCATCTGGAAAAACACTATAATTAAACCACTTCTTAAAAAACCATCCCTTGATCCTTTACTACCTTCCAGCTACCGTCCTATCGCATCTCTGCCGTTCCCAGGTAAGATCTTTGAATCTTTCATGAACAAACAACTGTCTGATTACATCCAAATTAACGACCTTTTAGATGACACCCAGTTCGGTTTCCGACAAGGTCATGGAACAGAAACTGCCTTGATTAAGGCTGCAGATGAAATAAGAACCACGATGGATAACGGAGGACAGGCTGTCCTGATTTTGCTGGACCTATTGGCGGCTTTCGACACGGTCGATCACTCTACCTTGATCGGCCGTGTCGAGGCCATCGGTATTAAACACAAAGCCAGAGATCTTATTACATCTTTCCTGGCTGACCGCAAACAGGCAGTTAAGTTAGGTACATTCACTTCTCCTACCTTCAGCCTTCCTTGTGGAGTTCCGCAGGGTTCCTCGCTAAGTCCGACCCTTTTCAATATCTATGTTTCGGACTTAGCGAGGGTAATAAAAGCCTATAACATCAACCTAACAACATACGCTGACGATACCCAGTTGGTATTATCCATACACAAAAATGGTTCCAAGATAGCAGCAAACTTCAAAGATGGCATGAGGGCCATCAGCAGTTGGATGGCTTCCAACTGTCTAAAACTTAATTCATCAAAGACTGAAGTCATGCTCTTTGGTAGGATTCAGCCTCTGTGGTCTCCCTTATGGTGGCCGGAGGAAATGGGAACTCCACCTCAACCAGTCAGTAAAGTCAGAAACCTGGGAGTAATATTTGACGATAAACTCCTTTTCCATGATCATGTGAACGCTGTAGTATCACCATCATTCAACATCTTAAGGAAAATAAAGAAACTTCTCCCATATCTTCCTACAACTACAGGAAAAACACTAATATCAACACTGGTGTTTTCACGCACTGACTACTGCAATGCCCTCCTCCTCAACGCACAAAAAAGGTCATTTCCAAACTTCAAATGATACAAAATGCCTCAGCCAGAGTTTTATTGGGCATCCCAAAATTTAGCTCTGTCTCTAGACATTTGGACCAACTGCACTGGCTTCCGGTCAGAAGTCGCACCAAATTCAAGGCCCTTTGTATTGTCTACAAGGCAATAAATAATGTGGGACCTAAATTCCTTAGGAGTTCACTCAAGCCTTTGGCAACCTCCAGAACGCTTCGTTCCAACACTGCTCATCTGCTTCATGTACCCAGAACAAGGAAAGTTAACTGGGGAGACAGATGTTTTACCATCGCAGCTGCAAAACTATGGAACTCCCTTCCTTTTAATATAAAATCTAGTCCAACGCTGATCATCTTCAGAAAGCAGCTAAAGACATGGCTGTTTTCTCAATGATATGATTATTCATAAATCATCCTAAATACTGCTTCAGAGATCTATTTTATTGGTATCAGCTTTAGCCCTCAGCGCCGAGACACCTAATGGTAATTGTAGCGCTTTAAAAATCGCATAAATAAATAAATAAATAAATAAAAGATGAAAGCTGATTCAGAAAAGGGGGTGGTGATGAACAGAGTGTCTGAATTAAGCAGACCACTCTTACCCAGTCCAAAGATCAGGGCTTGATCCATCACCGTTTTTTAGCTCACTGCACCATCCCAGCTCAGAACTTGGCTATATGCAAATTAGTCTGACCCTGGCCCAGTGCATCATGGGAACAGGGCAGACCAAACTACCAAGCCAATTCTTATACTGGGAAGGAAACAAGCTTCCGGGGACCGGTTTCTGGCATTTCAGCCGTCTTCGGCCCGGCTTGCTTGAATCCTGATGGTGCAATGAGCAAGGGACTCACATCTGAGTATACCCTTCCACGCTTATGGTGGACAAAAATTATTCAGAAAAGGGGGTGGTGATGAACAGAGTGTCTGAAGTAAGCAGACCACTCTTACCCAGTCCAAAGATCAGGGCTTGATCCATCACCGTTTTTTAGCTCACTGCACCATCCCAGCTCAGAACTTGGCTATATGCAAATTAGTCTGACCCTGGCCCAGTGCATCATGGGAACAGGGCAGACCAAACTACCAAGCCAATTCTTATACTGGGAAGGAAACAAGCTTCCGGGGACCGGTTTCTGGCATTTCAGCCGTCTTCGGCCCGGCTTGCTTGAATCCTGATGGTGCAATGAGCAAGGGACTCACATCTGAGTATACCCTTCCACGCTTATGGTGGACAAAAATGATTCAGAAAAGGGGGTGGTGATGAACAGAGTGTCTGAATTAAGCAGACCACTCTTACCCAGTCCAAAGATCAGGGCTTGATCCATCACCGTTTTTTAGCTCACTGCACCATCCCAGCTCAGAACTTGGCTATATGTAAATTAGTCTGACCCTGGCCCAGTGCATCATGGTAACAGGGCAGACCAAACTACCAAGCCAATTCTTTTACTGGGAAGGAAACAAGCTTCCGGGGACCGGTTTCTGGCATTTCAGCCGTCTTCGGCCCGGCTTGCTTGAATCCTGATGGTGCAATGAGCAAGGGACTCACATCTGAGTATACCCTTCCACGCTTATGGTGGACAAAAATGATTCAGAAAAGGGGGTGGTGATGAACAGAGTGTCTGAATTAAGCAGACCACTCTTACCCATTGAATCGTGGATGAAAGCTGTCATAGCGAAGGAGACAGTTCCTCGCCGTTGGTTTAAAGTGGGTATTGGTATGTAGTTTCCCGTCTTTTGGGAAGATGTTAAGATCCAGGAACACCAATGTTTCTCTTGACACTGTATGAGTGAACTTTAAGAAATGGTTCTGCTGGTTTAACCAAACCATAAACTCAGATGCAGATTCTTGGTCCCCATGCCATATCACAAGCACATCATCGATGTACCTTCTCCATGTGTGTATGTGATGTCTGTATGGGTTGTCGGTATGTAGGATTTTTGTGCTCTCCATGTGGTGGACATACAGGCCCGTCAGGCTCGGCGCGAAAGTGCTGCCCATACTGGTGCCATGGCATTGGAGGTAGAGGGTCCCTTCATACTCAAAAAAGTTTCTCGTTAATGCAAGTGTGATGCACTCCATTACCACACCTCTAGGTGTTTGGTATTTCCAGTCGGTACTGTATAAAACCTCTTCTATGATAGCCAAGGTTTCATCGTGAGGGAGGCTCGTGTAGAGGCTCTCCACGTCCAGGCTAAGAAGTAGTTGATTTTCTGGATCAAAAGTCAGTTCTTGTAAAAGCTGGAGGACTGCTTTTGTGTCCTTCAGGTATGTGTTCGTTTTTGGTGTCTTCTGGGCTAAAGATTCAGCTTCTTTCTTTGACAACCAATTATGAGCCAGGGCTTCCTCCACCATGGCTCCAATGGTAATTCTAATGGATTCTGTCGGGTCTTCGTTTAGGATGGTATAATTCCGTTGATCCGACAGTAGCCTAAGGCATTCCTTTCTATAGGCTGTTGTTGTCTGGATTACCACAGCTCCCCCTTCGTCCACTGGCTTGATTGTTATGTCTTGTTTGCTAGCCAGGTCACGAATGGCTTCGTGCTCATAACGGTTGGTATTTTGGAAGACCTGGCGATTATCCTTGTTCAGGGCTTGTAACTCAGTCATCCCCGCATTTTCATAAGCCAGGACTTCTATAGGTAGTGTATTGTCTGGTGGGACAAAGGACGATTTCGGTCTTAGTCCTGTATCGGTTTCCATGGGTTTTTCTTTACCTTCAAAGAAAACCTGTAGTTTTATTTTCCGTATAAATTCATGTACTTCAGTGTGTAATTTGAATAGGTCTAGCTTGTTGGTGGGAACGAAGCCTAATCCTTTGTTCAAGACCCTCCTTTGGGTATCAGTTAATTCATACGGGGTATTGTTTATTACTAAGTCCCCCTCCGGCTGGTTGATGGGTTCTCTGGTAGGGCCCCCGTCATACTCCTGGTATTCATTCTCGGATCCATTTGGGCCCGGTCCTGCCAAGACACGTTGTTTCCTTTTCTGTTTCTGCCTCTGCGTGGTCCTGGGTGTGAGGCTAAAAAAGACTGGTTCTGAAAGAAACCATTGTCATATTCATTACCCCACTGTTGGTACATTTGGTTAGGTGGAGGTGGAGGGCCGTAGGCAAAAGGTGGAAACGGAACAGGCCCCCCGTACTGTGAGTAGAAAGGTTGTGGTTGGTAACCGCTCCATCCTCTTTGTCTTGGGTAATTTTGGCCTCTTGACCTTTGTGTGCCCCTGTGTTTGGGGTTACTGCCGGTACTTGATCCCGACGATCCACTGTCTGAACCTTCACTGTTAACATCGCTGTTGACGTTCCGGGAGACGTAGTCATCCTTCAAATAGGGGTACGCAGTTTCTGGAGTGAAGCGGTCTTTATCTTTCCCTAGTTTTTTGAACTTACTCTGTTTAAGTGTTGCTTCGAAATCCGACATTTCTTGGTTCAATTCCTCAAGTCTTTTCTTTAGTTCAGTAGGTTTTATGTAGGTTTTCAATTGAATCTCAATCTTTTGGATATCTATTTTAGTTCCTGTGTGATTCGTTTTGCTGTCTTTATGATTAGGACTAACCAATCCCGTGTACAGTGCCACGAGATTAGTGACCACTCCTTTTTAAAGACTTAGTGTGTCTGAAAAATGAAAGGTTTGTTAGTAACTAGAAGCCCCTGTGGCACAATGTGTTTCTCAGATATTCCATCATTAGGAGACCATGAAGGGCTGCTCTTATCTGGGTTTTTCTGAGATTCATCATCTCGTCCCAGTCTGCCACGCTTAGTCCTGGATCTGTATTACTGAGGCCTTCAAAGGCGTTAGCTGCCGCCAGAATTTCATCAATTTCGTCCTCGCCAAATGTAAGTCCATGTTCAGACTCCATCGTGCTGTAAGTGTGTGTATATTTACGACCAATGTGTGTGTTAATAATGAAGTGTTGTCAGTGCTACTAGTGGGAAAAGGGGAACTCCCGCAGCTGCGCACTGCCTAGGTATAATTAACAATCAAAGGGGGGAGAGAGAGAAATCAGAATGGATTCATTCTCCCTGGGCATATTTAAATAAACAGTTAGAATCCACTCCTTGAGATTAAGGGTGTCTCCTCCACAGTGGGGAACACCTTTATGTTTTTAGGTCCCCTCACACACCAACAGGCCCCTTGGTGTCATGCTTCATCATCGGGGTCATCGTACCCCTCTAAGGGGTACGGCGTGCTGCGACCTACGGAGACATGGGAGCACTTGTTAGACTATGTGTGGTGTTGGTGAGGGGGTATTTTGAATAAATGTGAGTATATTGTGGGGTTTGGGAAATAGTGATAGTTAAAAAGAACCTGGCTCGTGGGGTGACTAAAAATTATTTAATAAGCCCCCGGGCTGGTGCTGTTAAAAATGAGGGTGGGAGGTCACTACGCTGACAATGTGCGTTACCTCCTTTTTGTGTGCGTCGACATGTTTAGGTGCCAGAAGCACCTTCTTCAGGACGGGGTGCACAAATCCCCATCTTACTCACGTTTCTCTAACTAATACCAGAATTTTCTAATAAAAGTGAGGAAAAATTACAGTTCAGGTAAAAGTAATGTACCTAGCAAAAAAAGACGTTTGTCTATTGATCAACCTGTAAAGGAATGAAGACAAAACATTTTTTTCTGGTGGTCTCTCTCTCCATATCCATAGGTAAAATGTCCAGTGGTTACAGGTGACATACTATAGCTGTATTCCAGTGCTTATAGTGGGATAAAAATATTTTACAAAAAACACACTAGACTCACTGACACACAACATAGAGCACACACACTTAATGAGGACATTTTTGATCAGATGTTTTCAAATCATTTCCTGGTCGTAACACTATTGTTGGTAAAGAGGGAAAGGACAACGTTTGTGTTATATCCCTGTAAAGTGAGGAGGAAAAATGTCAATTTCATGCCATTACATATTTACAACATACTGTTTTGGAGTTGTAGATAAACCTCATGAGCCAAAACGTCAGGATCTGGTGTGCTAACTAGCACCTGTTTGAGAAAGAAAGGCATATTCAGGTCTTGGTTTAACTTACATTCATGTAGTGGTGGCAGTGCTCACAATCATCAGACCTTTCTACTCACGATTTCTACAAGGAAATACCTCCCGATCGATCCCTACGTGGCTCCGGTGATAATGCCAGAAGGAATTTTGAAACCGGGGTTTTATACCTTTTCCCGGGTTGGAGTTAATTAGTTAATTGCATGACTAAGGTTTCCTTATGACCATATATGGTCATTGTCGGTTTTAGTTAGTTAATTACATGATTGTGGTTTCCTTATGGCCATATATGGTAATTGTCGGTTTTAGTTAGTTAATTGCATGATTGTGGTTTCCTTGTGGCATATATGGTCATTGTCGGTTCCTTGCTCGCGGTCATTGTTTTCTCGCGTCTTTCCTTCGCGCATGCGTTCATGCCGTGTTTTTTGTCCTGTTGCGCATGCGCTGTTATGGGTGTCTTTGTTACCCGTTATGCGCATGCGCTATCCTGCGCTTGTCTCATATCTCATGATGGTTAGTTATGGCTATACGAATGATGTTTTTCCTCCTAACGGACACAATGTGCATGGCGTTTCGTTGGAAAAAACGCCCACTTTGTTCATAATACTGCGTTTTATTGTTTGCTTGTTTTCTTTTGCCAAGGGGCAGAGAATACATATTACCAGGATGAGTGGATATATATTCTAAGGATGAATGAAAGATGCAGACCCCCGGGCATATTATGGTTCGTCTGGTAGATGCTCATGTGGGGAAAGTCTGGAAATCTTCATGAGACACTCTGTTTACATAAATTGTATTTACGCCGCGTTGAAGAGGACATTCATCAGGGCATCATCTAAGTTAACTGACCCCAGGGGATATTGTCATTTAGACCTGTAGTGTTAGTCCCCAGTCTAAAAACCCATCTCTGCTCTTTCTCAAAGAGTCCTTGTTCAGATGGGAGCTGTTCAACTACTGTCCACCTGATGTCATTCACACAATGTCCACTCTCAATGAAATGTGTGGCCATTTTTGTCGTCGTCTTCTTACAACGGATATTGCTCTTATGTTCCCCGATTCGTGTTTTCACTGGTCTTTTTGTCATGCCAATATAATCCAAACTGCAAGGGCAGGTTATCATATAAATGACATTTTTGCTGTTGCAGTTGGTTAGTTTGGCAGTTCGGGCTGCACTGTTCCCATGAGGCACAGGGTCAGACTGATTTGCATATAGCCATGTCTGAACTGGGGTGGCAGAGTAGGCTAAAGAACGGTGATGGATTAAACCCAGATCTCTTGACTGGGTGTGAGTGTCTGATTGATTCAGAAGCTCCGTCCATCACCAACCCCTTTTGTACCGCTTTTGGCCGCCATAAGTGTGGCAGGGTATACTCAGACGTGAGTCCCTTGCTCACTTTGCCACTGGATTCAGGCAAGCCGGGCTGAAGAAGGCTGGAATGCCAGAAACCGGTCCTCAGAAGCTTGTTTCCGGTCCAGGGAAGACATGGCTTGGCAGTTCGGGCTGCACTGTTCCCATGAGGCACAGGGTCAGACTGATTTGCATATAGCCATGTCTGAACTGGGTTGGCAGAGTGGGCTAAAGAACGGTGATGGATTAAACCCAGATCTCTTGACTGGGTGTGAGTGTCTGATTGATTCAGAAGCTCCGTCCATCACCAACCCCTTTTGTACCACTCATTTTTAACAGCACCAGCCCGGGGGCTTATTAAATAATTTTTAGTCACCCCACGAGCCAGGTTCTTTTTAACTATCACTATTTCCCAAACTCCACAATACACTCACATTTATTCAAAATACCCCCTCACCAACACCACACATAGTCTAAAAAGTGCTCCCACGTCTCCGTAGGTCGCAGCACGCCATACCCCGTAGAGGGGTACGATGACCCCGATGATGAAGCATGACACCAAGGGGCCTGTTGGTGTGTGAGGGGACCTAAAAACATAAAGGTGTTCCCCACTGTGGAGGAGACACCCTTAATCTCAAGGAGTGGATTCTAACTGTTTATTTAGATATAAGAAACCCATTCAGCAATATACCTACTGGGGTATAGTACACTGTGCATGTTAAATTCATGTGTACCACTTAGTAAGGATTATGTCTAAATACACTGTTGTTTTGATTTGAGTGTAGAAGGGATCTCTTCTAGGTCCTGATGAGAAGCCAGGGGAGGACTTCGAAACATGTAAACACAGGAAACACTGCTCATTAAAGCATAGTATCTCCATCTCATTGCCCACTTTTAACAATATCGGCTCAAAGGAACATTACAATTAATTTTTTTTCACTGAGCCAGGTATTTTTTAATTTTTCACCATTCACTCACTTCTGACCCTTCCACTCACACTCCTACACTGCACATAGTATTGTTTTTCATAACCAATGCTCCTACATAGTCATAGGTCAAGGCACGCCCCATCCCACAGCGGGGCGGGAAGACCTTGATGATGAAGAATGCCACCATGGGTCCTTTTGGTGGGTGAGGGGTATTTAAACAAAGCTGTATTCTTTCCACCATTGTAGGAGACATACACAGTTTGGAGGAACACTTCTATACATTCCCATATCGGTGGATCCTTTTGTTTTTTGACAGAATCACTAACTTCCCATGTAATTTCTCATTTCTGAGTTTTTGGTAGATCTGTAAAGAGGCAGAGCTACTGAGGAAAAGTACGGGGCTCTCGTAAGGGGGCCCCAGCAGTAAAGGGAATCAGATTTAGATGTGACACTGAATAGCCTCTTCTGGTATTAACAATATAGGTGCTCTGAACTCCCTAGGTGAACCCACACTTCTTTCCTTCCCCTACTTCAAGAGATAAAAATATCTTGTTTAAACTCTTAGGTGTCTAATGAGTTTCGACTACAGCCAATGATATAATTTGTATTCTGGGTCAGTGTTTGTTGTGAACACTGCTTACACTCTAGTGACTTCCCTTCACTGTTCTTCTCTTACCGGAGGTGCTTTGTGGCTGGAGAGAGCAGAGTGCTACAACTGCTTGTCATATGATAAAACATGTCTTCACACACTACACATAATATTGAAACATGCCTTTGAAGTAGGTTTTCAATTTAGCCATAAATGTCTGTATGTTGTGCTGCATATAATAAGCATCCATCATGGCAATGGAACACACCTATGCACAGGAAGTGGTGAAGAGAAAGAAGACATGAAAAAGTGAAGAATCTTGACACTGCTAATAAGAATGACATGTATATAGAAGAGCACGCCACACAATCATGGAAGAGTGGATGTTTTCATGACAATGAGGACACCTTGCCACTCAGGATGAATTTCTATTGAATTATATGTCTGATGGTTCTGTCTTTGTTAAATTGAAAAAGTGCACGAATAGGCGCAGAAAAAACCTTGATATACAAGTTACACTGTAGAAGCCTGCACAACAGCAATAAAAGCGCCCTTGCTGGTCTACTTTATCTGTGATGGCGATTTGCTGCTCAGGTTCTGTAAGCTTTCTCACTCTAGTCTTGCTTTTGCATCTTCAATCCCAGTCATATATGTGATCTTTCATTAGATTACAGCACTATTGAGGGATGGGTATGCCCAGACGTGGGCCCCTTGCTCACTGTGCCACTGGATTCAAGCTAGCCTGGCTGATGAAGTGTAATACCCAGAAACTGGTCCCAAGGTGCTTTGTTCTGGTCCAGGGAGGACCTTGCTTGGCAGTTCGGTCTGGACTGTTCCCATGAGGCACAGTGTCAAGACTGATTTGCATATGGCTAGGTCTAAACTGGGGTGGCAGAGTGAGCAAAAGAACAATGGATTTAATCCAGATCTCTTGACTGGGGTGAATGTTTGATTTGCTCTGCATTCTGTCCATCATCTGTGTGCCTTTGCTTTCTTGACCTTAGTGCGCTGGGTATACCCAGACGTGGGTCCCTTGCTCACTGTACCACTGGATTTAAGCTAGCCTGGCTGATGAAGGGTAATACCCAGAAAACGGTCCCAGGATGCTTGTTTCCGGTCCAGAGTGGCCTGGCTTGGCAGTTTGGTCTGGACTGTTTCCATGAGGCACAGGGTCACAACTGAATGATTTGCATATGGCTGAGTCTAAACTGGGGTGGCGTGGTGTTCAAAAGAAAGATGGATTTAACCCAGATCTCTTGACTGGGGATGAATGTATGATTTATTCAGCATTCCGGCAATCATTTGTTTGCTTAGCACTTTTCACCCTAAGTGGGATGGGTATGCCCAGACTTGGGTCCCTTGCTCACAGTGCCACTGGCTTCAAACTAGCCTGGCTGATGAAGGGTAATACCCAGAAACCGGTCCCAGGATCCTTGTTTCCAGTCCAGGAAGAACCTGGCTTGACAATTCGGTCTGGACTGTTCCCATGAGGCACAGGGTCAAGACGGATTTGGATATGGCTCGGTCGAAACTGGGGTGGCTTGGTGAGCAAAAGAACGATGGATCTCTTGACTGGAAGTGAAGGTATGATTTATTCAGCATTCGGTCCATCATTTGTTTGAGTGGCACTTTTCATCTTAAGTGGATTGGGTATACCCAGACGTGGGTCCCTTGCTCGCTGTGCCACTGGATTCAAGTTAGCCTGGCTGATGAAGGGTAATACCCAGAAACTTGTCCCAGGATGCTTGTTTCCAGTGCACGGAGGACCTGGCTTGGCAGTTGGTCTGAACTGTCCCCATGAGGCACAGGGTCAAGACTGATTTACATATGTCTGGGTCTAATCTAGGGTGGTATGGTGAGCAAAAGAACAATGAATTTAACCCCGATCTCTTGACTGTGGAATATGTATGATTTATTCAGCATTCCGTCCATCATTTGTTTGCGTAGCACTTTTCACCCCAAGTGGGATGGGTATGCCCAGACGTGGGTCCCTTGCTCACTGTGCTACTGGATTCAAGCTTGCCTGGCTGATGAAGGGCAATATCCAGAAACCGGTCCCAGGATGCTTGTTTCCGGTCAAGGGAGCACCTGTATTGGCAGTTTGGTCTGGACTGTTCCCATGAGGCACAGAGTCAAGACTGATTTGCATATGGCTGGGTCTAAACTGGGGTGGCATGCTGAGCAAAAGAACGATGGATTTAACCCAGATCTATTGACGGGGGAATGTATGATATATTCAACATTCCCTCCATCATTTGTTTGATTAGCACTCATGACTGGAGGGAGCACAGTGCTGCAACTTCTTATCATATGATAAAAACTTGTCTTTACACACCACACATAATTGTGAAACATGCCTTTGAAGTAGGTTTTCAAATTAGCCATACATTTCTGTACTTTGTGCTGCATATAATATGCATCCTTCATGGCAATGGAACACACCTACGCACAGGAAGTGGTGAAGAGGAAGAAGGCATGAAAAAGTGAAGGATCTTGACACTGCTAATAGGAATCACGTGTATGTAGCAGAGCATGCCTCACAGTCATGGAAGAGTGGATGTTTTCATGACAACGAGGACACCTTGCCACTCAGGATGTATTTCTATTGAATTATATGGCTTACGGTTCTGTCTTTGTTAAATTGAAAAAGTGCACGAATAGACGCAGAAAAAACCTTGACATGCAAGTTACACTGTAGAAGCCGGCACAACAGCAATAAAAGCGCCCTTGCTGGTCTACTTTATCTGTGATGGCGATTTGCTGCTCAGGTTCTGTAAGCTTTCTCACTCTAGTCTTGCTTTTGCATCTTCAATCTAAGTCATAAATGTGATCTTTGAAAAGATTCCAGCACTATTGACTGAAGGAGCTGCTTTTTTGCAGGATCGTTATTTTTCGTTGTCACTTACCACATGGAACGGTAAGCAATGTCCACTGATTTGCATAAAGTTTTCAGAGTCCTGTGGATAATGCTGTCTGTGGCTCTGTATCACAACTTGTTTGGAAGGCTAAATGCTGACACTAATAATAATAAAATATATAGACCTGGACCTGAAGGGATTGCTGCCCTCTACATGAGCCCTAGGTATGTAATTGACCACACAAAAGGTAACCACTGGGACCTTGAAGTGTAATTGAGCCGGAGGGAAGGCGCAATTTATCGCACCTGATAAAATATGACTTCCCGGGTTCGGAATATATCCAGTGTGATAAATTGCACTTATTATGGTGTTTGGGGCAATAACATTGATTTTGGTGCTTACCACTGTCACTGTAAATACTATACAATTTCCCACTTTGAAGTCCCAGCAGGTTTGAACTGCCAACATTTAACAAAGGGTGTGAACTTTATAACACTTACTGAAAATGGAGACAATTCTATGCAACTTAAAATTCCCGGTTGAATTCTCTGACCTACTCAGAATCTGGGCCTATGAGGTAGCAATTCTATTTCAGCAGTGCCAAACTATTGAAGTGTCTGTCTCCTACACCCCCTACCTCTTTACATCCCATGCTATACAATATGCATTGTAGGAGGGTAGATGGAGGGGGAAGAAAGATGCCTGACCTCTGTAGCATCTGTCAAACACAGAGTAATGGCACTTTATCTACTAATAAATATTTGCTTACTTTGTTTTTCCTGAGAATAGTGTATCAGCATTAAATAGCTATGTCTGAATGCTGTCGACACCACGAGTGCCATGCACAGGACTCCTGACTTCCAGCAGTCACAATTACTTGGTTTTAAATACATTTACCATCCCTATCATGTATTACAAGTAGAGCTTTTGTAATAACTGCATCCGTGGCCATGTCCATGTGCAACTCATGTTACCCCATTTCCTACTGACTGCCAGAGGCATTCACAGGGTATTCGAGTCTGATTCTTCACCAGGACTCAGAACCACGGCCAACCCAAATGACTGTGATCTGCTACATTCAGTAAATGTACATAGTACATAGTATGCAAACATGGGCTCACTCAGGCCGAGCCATATCCAAAGGCAAATATTTGCATGGCACATCAGAGGTTGGAGGAGCTGGGATGGAACTCGATTCTTAGCAGCACATGGAGTATTGAAGAACAGAACATAGTCAGATGAAGGCATTCCTAAGCTGTCATTAAAACCTCATTTATTAAGTGGGCAAGGGTAAGCTGTCTCCTGGATCAACATAGCAGAAAAAAAGGAACATATTGTGACCTTGATAGAAACATATCTGCAAAAGGAAGTGGGGTCTAATGAAAAAGGCAGCAACAAAGTGAGGTCAACTCCAGATATTTCTGTGACGCAAAACATATTAGAGTCAAATTCCTTATCCTTACTAATGAAACATCAGGAACATTTACATTTTTCACTTTGATCATACAAGAAATGTCCCCAATAATTGTGTGGATTGGTAAACACGAGGCACTATTGGCAATTTACCCTGATGTTATCAAACAAGGGATGAGAGCTAGTAAGATGAGAATGATAAATAGGTTGAAGTTACTCGAGTTTTTTCACTCATGCACAGCCTTAAAAGATATACCCGCTAGCAACTTTAAACAAGTGGGAATTCTTTATGGAACATACTCAAAGGAAATAACAGTGGTCACATTTTTTCTAGACTAATAAAGCAAAATATGGAGGATGCAAGTGAAAATTGACCTTAAAAGGGATGACATTTGTACCCCCTCCAGAAGACAAAATCCTAAATGCAGGGCCATTTCTATATTCTCCAGCATGCCTAGACATCAGACAAGTAAATCTTGTTCTAAATGAATGTAAGATCATTGAATCAAATAGAACGGTTGGGTATAATAGAATTATCTCTGTAAGATCAATTAATCAAATAGAACAGCTGGGTATAATAAAGATAATCGCCTCATGACTTTAGCAGTGAATAGGTATAATAGATTTGACGGCAATCAACCCAGATGAATCAATTTGGCAGGAATTCTCCAAGTTAATTGGCATTGATTTGGATAAAACATCTCCGAAAGCCTCTCTTTACTGGTATGGAATGTGCATGGGTTAAAATGCATCCTGGAATTTGACCAAATTAAAACAATTTTGGATGATCTCCACGTGTTTCACTCAGATCTATTCTGTAACTTCGCCAAGTGGGTCCGGGAGGATGAATTACGTTGATTTTAACGCAAATTGCTAACGGGGTGTTCGACTTGGCATCTTTTGGCATGTTTCCCCTGAGTTTTTGCTTTCTGCCCTCCCGCTTTTGACTCTGTTTTTGCTGGCGTAGTGTTTTTGCATTGTTTATTAGTGGTAAAGAGCAAGTGCTCCTGTGGTAAAGTATGTTATGGATTGGTGTTTCCCTGATTAGCTGTTTTTTTTGTTGTCAGCCCCTAGTAAAGTGCAGTGAGTGTGCTAGGGCCTGGGAATAAAATGTTACGCGTGGGGCTGCAGCACGGATTGTGCCACCCACGTGAGTAGCCCAGAAAAGGTACCTCAGACCTGCCATTGCTGAGTCTGCGCGCAGTTTGTAACTATCATGTTGACTTGGCCCGTGCACACATTGGCCAGTCCCTAACCTTCCCTTTTCTTACATGTCAGGCACCATTAAGGTAAGCCCAAAGTACCCAGGTGGGCAGGGTGCAGTGTATGTGAAAACTAAGACATGCCCTGGTGTGTGTAGCATGTCCTGATAGTGAATTACAGCCCATTTCGTTTTTCACTATTGCAAGGCTACCTATCCCCATAGGACAGAATGGGAAGTTTGTTTATAACATCTTATAAACATAACTGGCCCTGGAACCTAGATGGGAAAATAACATTTAGTATGCCTGAACTCAGAATCTAACAATGCATCTTTCAGTAAAGGTGATTTTTAAATTCTGTGTTTGAAAATACCACTTTTAGGAAGTAGGTATGTTCATGCTCAATCATCCGGTGTGCCTCTGCAGGTATGTGGATTGCCTATCTGGGTTTTGGACGGAAGATGGCTAGGAAGCAAGGGTGGCTCCCGATAGTCTAGGCAGGTCAGGAAAGGGCTAAATAGACCTGAGCTGCGATGGGGGAAGAGGGAGGAGATTTCCTTACACTTCAAAGGGCCTGGTCTGCCTCCGACAATGCCGTCTCTACCCCCTGCCGGGAAATCACACCAGAGAAGGCAGAACTGGTGTTCTAACTTGGCACAGACACCCTCTGCCTAGAGGATCAAAGGACTTTTTGGGTACAAATACGGGGGCCCAGACCCCTGAACTTTAGAACTCTTTTGAATCAAGAAGACTGCCAAGAAGAAGAGCTGAAGAAGCTGTGAGGAGGGATTACCACTTTGCTGTGCGCTTTGCTGTGTTGGCCTACAGTGGCTGCTTCTGTCTTGGGCAGTGAAAGTACTGGACTGAACTTTCTGCAATATACTTTTGTGAGTTTCTCCAAGGGCTTGAGGTAGAGCTTGCCCCCTGCTCAAGAAATCTCAGGAATAGCAAAGACTTCAAACTCTTCTGCCTTCAGCACTGGGGTCTGTGTGTTTTGTGCTGCACAGAAGAAAAGCAACTCGATGATGTCTACAATGGCACTGCCGACTCTGTGTCCTGAAGGCACCGCAGAGGGCACAGCCGTAACGCCGTACCGCGACCCTGGTCTCATGGATGATGCCTGCTGAGGCCGATACGAAGCCGCTGCTTGCACCTCGACCTGTGGGCACCACAATCCGCACCACCTTGCTTCAAGCTGAAGCCTGGGCACCACAGAGAGCAATGCCGCAACACTGCAATGCCGCAACCCTACAATGCGACCCTTGTCTTACCGATGCCGCCTGCTGACGCGAGCTAGGTAAGGCAGGTGCCACTGAAAAGTGAAAAGGTCCATGCTGCCAAGATAGATCTGTTAAATCATTGTAAAACAGTAGGGAGTATGATTATCGTAAATGTATACATAAACCAGAGGGAACTAAAGATTAACAATTTGGATTATTGGAAGAAGATTTCATACAAATCTGAGAGATTTTAATATGCGATTACAACCGCAGCACAAATGGCAAGTGCTGAGGAATTATTGGAAAAAAGAACAATTGATGGACAGAATGCAGAACAATGTAATACATTTACCCCAGTACAGAGATCTGGGCCTAAATCCATCATTTTTTTGCTCACCATGCCATTCCAGTTTGGACCCAGTCATATGCAAATCAGTCTTGACCCTGCGCCCAATGGGAACAGTCCAGCCCGAACTGCCAGGCCAGGTCCTCCCTAGCCGGAAACCAGCATCCTAGGACCGGTTTCAGGCTTTCAGCCCTCATTAGCCAGGATAGCTTGACTCCAGTGGCATTGAGAGCAAGAAACTCACGTCTGAGCATACCCGTCCCACTCGGGGTGACAAATGCAAAAAGAACAATTGTAAGACAGAATGCAGAACAATGTCATACATTCAACCCAGTACAGAGATCTGGGCCTAAATCCATTGTTTTTTACTCAACATGTCATTCCAGTTTGGACCTAGCATTATCCAAATCAGTCTTGACCCTGGGCCCAATGGGAACAGTCCAACCCGAACTGCCAGGCCAGGTCCTCCCTGGACTGGAAACAAGCATCCTAGGACCGGTTTCGGGCTTTCAGCCCTCATCAGCCAGGATAGCTTGACTCCAGTGGCTTGGAGAGCACGGGACTCACGTCTGAGCATACCAGTCCCACTCGGGGTGACAAGTGCAAAAAAAACAGTTGATGGACAGAATGCAGAAAAATGTCATACATTAACCCCAGTACAGAGATCTGGGCCTAAATCCATCTTTTTTTTGCTCACCATGCCATTCCAGTTTGGACCCAGCCATATGCAAATCAGTCTTGACCCTGCACCCAATGGGAACAGTCCAGCCTGAACTGCCAGGCCAGGTTCTCCCTGGACTGGAAACAAGCATGCTAGGACCGGTTTCGGGCTTTCAGCCCTCATCAGCCAAGATAGCTTGACTCCAGTGGCATGGAGAGCAGGGGATTCACGTCTGAGCATACCCGTCTCACTTGGGGTGACAAATGAAAACAGAACAACTGGTGGACAGAATGCAGAACAATGTCATACATTCACCCCAGTACAGCGATCTGGGCCTAAATCCATCGTTTTTTTGCTCACCATGCCATTCCAGTTTGGACCCAGCCATATGCAAATCAGTCTTGACCCTGCGCCAAATGGGACCAGTCCAGCCCGAACTGCCATGCCAGGACCACCATGGACTGGAAACATGCATCCTAGGACCAGTTTCTGGCTTTCAGCCCTCATCAGCCAAGGTAGCTTGACCACAGTGGCATGGGGAGCACAAGCCTCAAGTCTGTGCACCCTTGCATTATTATTGTCCATGGGACAGTGCGCATGACACACGTCCTTGTGCTGCCTCGGATGTACCTGTTCTGCTCTGTGCAATGGACTGTTGTTGCTCGTTGCCCCCTCTCATGTGCTGCTTCAGATGTACCTGCTCTGTTCTGTACCATGGCCTGTTGATGCTCGTTGCCCCACTCATGTGCTGCCTCAGATGTAGCTGTTCTGTGCCATGGATTGTTGATGCTCGTTGCCCCTCTCATGTGCTGCCTCAGATGTACCTGCTCTGTGCCATGGACTGTTGTTGCTCGTTGCCCTTCTCATGTGCTGCCTCAGATGTACCTGCTCTGTGCCATGGACTGTTGATGCACTTACCACTCTCATGTGCTGCCTTAGATGTACCTGTTCTGTGCCATGGACTGTTGATGCTCGTTGACTCTCTCATGTGCTGCCTCAGATGTACCTGTTCTGTGCCATGGACTGTTGATGCTCGTTGACCCTCTCATGTGCTGCCTCAGATGTACTTGCTCTGTGCCATGGACTGTTGATGCACTTAGCCCTTCTCATGTGCTGCTCAGATGTACCTCTTCTGTGCCATGGACTGTTGATGCACTTAGCCCCTCTCATGTGCTGCCTCAGATGTACCTGTTCTGTGCCATGGACTGTTGATGCTCGCTGACCCTCTCATGTGCTGCCTCAGATGTACCTGTTCTGTGCTATGGACTGTTGATGCACTTAGCCCCTCTCATGTGCTTCCTCAGATGTACCTGTTCTGTGCCATGGACTGTTCATGCACTTAGCCCCTCCCATGTGCTGCCTCAGATGTACCTGTTCGGTGCCATGGACTGTTGATGCACTTAGCCCCTCTCATGTGTTGCCTCAGATGTACCTGTTCTGTGCCATGGACTGTTGATGCTCATTGACCCTCTCATGTGCTGCCTCAGATGTACCTGCTCTGTGCCATGGACTGTTGATGCACTTAGCCCCTCTCATGTGCTGCCTCAGATGTACCTGTTCTCTGCAATGGACTGTGGATGCTCGTTGACCATCTCATGTGCTGCCTCAGATGTACTTGTTCTGTGCCATGGACTGTTGATGCTCGTTGACCCTCTCATGTGCTGCCTGAGATGTACCTGCTCTGTGCCATGGACTGTTGATGCACTTAGCCCCTCTTATGTGCTGCCTCAGATGTACCTGTTCTGTGCCATGGACTGTTGATGCACTTAGCCCCTCTCATGTGCTGCCTCAGATGTACCTGTTCTGTGCCATGGACTGTTGATGCGCGTTGACCCTCTCATGTGCTGCCTCAGATGTACCTGTTCTGTGCCATGGACTGCTGATGCACCTAGCCCCACTCATGTGCGCCGCAGATGTACCTGCTCTGTTCTGTACCACGGCCTGTTGATGCACTTAGCCCCACTCATGTGCTGCCCCAGATGTACCTGCTCTGTGCCATGGACTGTTGATGCACTTAGCCCCTCTCATGTGCTGCCTCAGATGTACCTGTTCTGTGCCATGGACTGTTGATGCACTTAGCCCCTCTCATGTGCTGCCTCAGATGTTCCTGCTCTGTGCCATGGACTGTTGATGCACTTAGCCCCTCTCATGTGCTGCCTCAGATGTACCTGTTCTGTGCCATGGACTGTTGATGCACTTAGCCCCTCTCATGTGCTGCCTCAGATGTACCTGTTCTGTGCAATGGACTGTTGATGCACTTAGCCCCTCTCATGTGCTGCCTCAGATGTACCTGTTCTGTGCCATGGACTGTTGATGCTCGTTGACCCTCTCATGTGCTGCCTTAGATGTACCTGTTCTGTGCCATGGACTATTGATGCTCATTGACCCTCTCATGTGCTGCCTCAGATGTACCTGCTCGGTTTCATGGACTGTTGATGCACTTAGCCCCTCTCATGTGCTGCCTCAGATGCACCTCTTCTGTGCCATGGACTGTTAATGCACTTAGCCCCTCTCATGTGCTGCCTCAGATGTACCTGTTCCGTGCCATGGACTGTTGATGCTCGTTGACCCACTCATGTGCTGCCTCAGATGTACCTGTTCTTTACCATGGACTGTTCATGCTCGTTGACCATCTCATGTGCTGCCTCAGATGTACCTGCTCTGTGCCATGGACTGTTGATGCACTTAGCCCCACTCATGTGCTGCCTCAGATGTACCTGCTCTGTGCCACGGACTGTTGATGCACTTAGCCCCTCTCATGTGCTGCCTCAGATGTAGCTGTTCTGTGCTGTGGACTGTTGATGCACTTAGCCCCTCTAATGTGCTGCCTCAAATGTACCTGTTCTGTGCCACGGACTGTTGATGCTCGTTGCCCCACCCATGTGCTGCCTCAGATGTACCTGTTCTGAGCAATGGACTGTTGATGCACTTAGCCCCTCTCATGTGCTGCCTCAGATGTACCTGTTCTGTGTCATGGACTATTGATGCTCGTTGTCCCTCTCATGTGCTGCCTCAGATGTCCCTGTTCTGTGCCATGGATTGTTGATGCTAGTTGACCCTCTCATGTGCTGCCTCAGATGTACCTGCTCTGTGCCATGGACTGTTGATGCACTTAGCCCCTCTCATGTGCTGCCTCAGATGTACTTGTTCTGTGCCATGGACTGTTGATGCACTTAGCCCCTCTCATGTTCTGCCTCAGATGTACCTGTTCTGTGCCATGGACTGTTGATACTCGTTGACCCTCTCATGTGCTGCCTCAGATGTACCTGTTCTGTGCCATGGACTGTTGATGGTCGTTGACCCTCTCATGTGCTGCCTCAGATGTACCTGCTCTGTGCCATGGACTGTTGATGCAGGTAGCCCCACTTATGTGCTGCCTCAGATGTACCTCCTCTGTGACAAGGACTGTTGATGCACTTAGCCCCTCTCATGTGCTGCCTCAGATGTACTTGTTCTGTGCCATGGACTGTTGATGCACTTAGCTCCTCTCATGTGAAGCCTCAGATGTACCTGTTCTGTGCCATGGACGGTTGATGCTCGTTGCCCCACTCATGTGCTGCCGCAGATGTACCTGTTCTGTGCCATGAACTGATGATGTTCATACCCTCTCATGTGCTGCCTCAGTTGTACCTGTTCTGTGCCATGGACTGTTGATGCACTTAGCCCCTCTCGTGTGCTGCCTCAGAAGTACCTGTTCTGTGCAATGGACTGTTGATGCACTTAGCCCCTCTCATGTGCTGCCTCAGATGTACCTGTTCTGTGCCATGGACTGTTGATGCTCGTTGACCCTCTCATGTGCTGCCTCAGATGTACCTGTTCTGTGCCATGGACTATTGATGCTCGTTGACCCTCTCATGTGCTGCCTCAGATGTACCTGCTCGGTGCTATGGACTGTTGATGCACTTAGCCCCTCTCATGTGCTGCCTCAGATGCACCTCTTCTGTGCCATGGACTGTTAATGCACTTAGCCCCTCTCATGTGCTGCCTTAGATATACCTGTTCTGTGCCATGGACTGTTGATGCTCGTTGACCCACTCATGTGCTGCCTCAGATGTACCTGTTCTTTACCATGGACTGTTCATGCTCGTTGACCATCTCATGTACTGCCTCAGATGTACCTGCTCTGTGCCATGGACTGTTGATGCACTTAGCCCCACTCATGTGCTGCCTTAGATGTACCTGTTCTGTGCCATGGACTGTTGATGCTCGTTGACTCTCCCATGTGCTGCCTCAGATGTACCTGTTCTGTGCCATGGACTGTTGATGCTCGTTGACCCTCTCATGTACTGCCTCAGATGTACTTGCTCTGTGCCATGGACTGTTGATGCACTTATCCCCACTCATGTGCTGCTCAGATGTACCTGTTCTGTGCCATGGACTGTTGATGCACTTAGCCCCTCTCATGTGCTGCCTCAGATGTACCTGTTCTGTGCCATGGACTGTTGATGCTCGTTGACCCTCTCATGTGCTGCCTCAGATGTACCTGTTCTGTGCTATGGACTGTTGATGCACTTAGCCCCTCTCATGTGCTTCCTCAGATGTACCTGTTCTGTGCCATGGACTGTTGATGCACTTAGCCCCTCTCATGTGCTGCCTCAGATGTACCTGTTCGGTGCCATGGACTGTTGATGCACTTAGCCCCTCTCATGTGTTGCCTCAGATGTACCTGTTCTGTGCCATGGACTGTTGATGCTCATTGACCCTCTCATGTGCTGCCTCAGATGTACCTGCTCTGTGCCATAAACTGTTGATGCACTTAGCCCCTCTCATGTGCTGCCTCAGATGTACCTGTTCTCTGCAATGGACTGTGGATGCTCGTTGACCCTCTCATGTGCTGCCTCAGATGTACCTGTTCTGTGCCATGGACTGTTGATGCTCGTTGACCCTCTCATGTGCTGCCTGAGATGTACCTGCTCTGTGCCATGGACTGTTGATGCACTTAGCCCCTCTTATGTGCTGCCTCAGATGTACCTGTTCTGTGCCATGGACTGTTGATGCACTTAGCCACTCTCATGTGCTGCCTCAGATGTACCTGTTCTGTGCCATGGACTGTTGTTGCTCGTTGCCCTTCTCATGTGCTGCCTCAGATGTACCTGCTCTGTGCCATGGACTGTTGATGCACTTACCACTCTCATGTGCTGCCTTAGATGTACCTGTTCTGTGCCATGGACTGTTGATGCTCGTTGACTCTCTCATGTGCTGCCTCAGATGTACCTGTTCTGTGCCATGGACTGTTGATGCTCGTTGACCCTCTCATGTGCTGCCTCAGATGTACTTGCTCTGTGCCATGGACTGTTGATGCACTTAGCCCTTCTCATGTGCTGCTCAGATGTACCTCTTCTGTGCCATGGACTGTTGATGCACTTAGCCCCTCTCATGTGCTGCCTCAGATGTACCTGTTCTGTGCCATGGACTGTTGATGCTCGCTGACCCTCTCATGTGCTGCCTCAGATGTACCTGTTTTGTGCTATGGACTGTTGATGCACTTAGCCCCTCTCATGTGCTTCCTCAGATGTACCTGTTCTGTGCCATGGACTGTTCATGCACTTAGCCCCTCCCATGTGCTGCCTCAGATGTACCTGTTCGGTGCCATGGACTGTTGATGCACTTAGCCCCTCTCATGTGTTGCCTCAGATGTACCTGTTCTGTGCCATGGACTGTTGATGCTCATTGACCCTCTCATGTGCTGCCTCAGATGTACCTGTTCTGTGCCATGGACTGTTCATGCACTTAGCCCCTCCCATGTGCTGCCTCAGATGTACCTGTTCGGTGCCATGGACTGTTGATGCACTTAGCCCCTCTCATGTGCTGCCTCAGATGTACCTGTTCTCTGCAATGGACTGTGGATGCTCGTTGACCATCTCATGTGCTGCCTCAGATGTACTTGTTCTGTGCCATGGACTGTTGATGCTCGTTGACCCTCTCATGTGCTGCCTGAGATGTACCTGCTCTGTGCCATGGACTGTTGATGCACTTAGCCCCTCTTATGTGCTGCCTCAGATGTACCTGTTCTGTGCCATGGACTGTTGATGCACTTAGCCCCTCTCATGTGCTGCCTCAGATGTACCTGTTCTGTGCCATGGACTGTTGATGCGCGTTGACCCTCTCATGTGCTGCCTCAGATGTACCTGTTCTGTGCCATGGACTGCTGATGCACCTAGCCCCACTCATGTGCGCCGCAGATGTACCTGCTCTGTTCTGTACCACGGCCTGTTGATGCACTTAGCCCCACTCATGTGCTGCCCCAGATGTACCTGCTCTGTGCCATGGACTGTTGATGCACTTAGCCCCTCTCATGTGCTGCCTCAGATGTACCTGTTCTGTGCCATGGACTGTTGATGCACTTAGCCCCTCTCATGTGCTGCCTCAGATGTTCCTGCTCTGTGCCATGGACTGTTGATGCACTTAGCCCCTCTCATGTGCTGCCTCAGATGTACCTGTTCTGTGCCATGGACTGTTGATGCACTTAGCCCCTCTCATGTGCTGCCTCAGATGTACCTGTTCTGTGCAATGGACTGTTGATGCACTTAGCCCCTCTCATGTGCTGCCTCAGATGTACCTGTTCTGTGCCATGGACTGTTGATGCTCGTTGACCCTCTCATGTGCTGCCTTAGATGTACCTGTTCTGTGCCATGGACTATTGATGCTCATTGACCCTCTCATGTGCTGCCTCAGATGTACCTGCTCGGTTTCATGGACTGTTGATGCACTTAGCCCCTCTCATGTGCTGCCTCAGATGCACCTCTTCTGTGCCATGGACTGTTAATGCACTTAGCCCCTCTCATGTGCTGCCTCAGATGTACCTGTTCCGTGCCATGGACTGTTGATGCTCGTTGACCCACTCATGTGCTGCCTCAGATGTACCTGTTCTTTACCATGGACTGTTCATGCTCGTTGACCATCTCATGTGCTGCCTCAGATGTACCTGCTCTGTGCCATGGACTGTTGATGCACTTAGCCCCACTCATGTGCTGCCTCAGATGTACCTGCTCTGTGCCACGGACTGTTGATGCACTTAGCCCCTCTCATGTGCTGCCTCAGATGTAGCTGTTCTGTGCTGTGGACTGTTGATGCACTTAGCCCCTCTAATGTGCTGCCTCAAATGTACCTGTTCTGTGCCACGGACTGTTGATGCTCGTTGCCCCACCCATGTGCTGCCTCAGATGTACCTGTTCTGAGCAATGGACTGTTGATGCACTTAGCCCCTCTCATGTGCTGCCTCAGATGTACCTGTTCTGTGTCATGGACTATTGATGCTCGTTGTCCCTCTCATGTGCTGCCTCAGATGTCCCTGTTCTGTGCCATGGATTGTTGATGCTAGTTGACCCTCTCATGTGCTGCCTCAGATGTACCTGCTCTGTGCCATGGACTGTTGATGCACTTAGCCCCTCTCATGTGCTGCCTCAGATGTACTTGTTCTGTGCCATGGACTGTTGATGCACTTAGCCCCTCTCATGTTCTGCCTCAGATGTACCTGTTCTGTGCCATGGACTGTTGATACTCGTTGACCCTCTCATGTGCTGCCTCAGATGTACCTGTTCTGTGCCATGGACTGTTGATGGTCGTTGACCCTCTCATGTGCTGCCTCAGATGTACCTGCTCTGTGCCATGGACTGTTGATGCAGGTAGCCCCACTTATGTGCTGCCTCAGATGTACCTCCTCTGTGACAAGGACTGTTGATGCACTTAGCCCCTCTCATGTGCTGCCTCAGATGTACTTGTTCTGTGCCATGGACTGTTGATGCACTTAGCTCCTCTCATGTGAAGCCTCAGATGTACCTGTTCTGTGCCATGGACGGTTGATGCTCGTTGCCCCACTCATGTGCTGCCGCAGATGTACCTGTTCTGTGCCATGAACTGATGATGTTCATACCCTCTCATGTGCTGCCTCAGTTGTACCTGTTCTGTGCCATGGACTGTTGATGCACTTAGCCCCTCTCGTGTGCTGCCTCAGAAGTACCTGTTCTGTGCAATGGACTGTTGATGCACTTAGCCCCTCTCATGTGCTGCCTTAGATATACCTGTTCTGTGCCATGGACTGTTGATGCTCGTTGACCCACTCATGTGCTGCCTCAGATGTACCTGTTCTTTACCATGGACTGTTCATGCTCGTTGACCATCTCATGTACTGCCTCAGATGTACCTGCTCTGTGCCATGGACTGTTGATGCACTTAGCCCCACTCATGTGCTGCCTTAGATGTACCTGTTCTGTGCCATGGACTGTTGATGCTCGTTGACTCTCCCATGTGCTGCCTCAGATGTACCTGTTCTGTGCCATGGACTGTTGATGCTCGTTGACCCTCTCATGTACTGCCTCAGATGTACTTGCTCTGTGCCATGGACTGTTGATGCACTTAGCCCCACTCATGTGCTGCTCAGATGTACCTGTTCTGTGCCATGGACTGTTGATGCACTTAGCCCCTCTCATGTGCTGCCTCAGATGTACCTGTTCTGTGCCATGGACTGTTGATGCTCGTTGACCCTCTCATGTGCTGCCTCAGATGTACCTGTTCTGTGCTATGGACTGTTGATGCACTTAGCCCCTCTCATGTGCTTCCTCAGATGTACCTGTTCTGTGCCATGGACTGTTGATGCACTTAGCCCCTCTCATGTGCTGCCTCAGATGTACCTGTTCGGTGCCATGGACTGTTGATGCACTTAGCCCCTCTCATGTGTTGCCTCAGATGTACCTGTTCTGTGCCATGGACTGTTGATGCTCATTGACCCTCTCATGTGCTGCCTCAGATGTACCTGCTCTGTGCCATAAACTGTTGATGCACTTAGCCCCTCTCATGTGCTGCCTCAGATGTACCTGTTCTCTGCAATGGACTGTGGATGCTCGTTGACCCTCTCATGTGCTGCCTCAGATGTACCTGTTCTGTGCCATGGACTGTTGATGCTCGTTGACCCTCTCATGTGCTGCCTGAGATGTACCTGCTCTGTGCCATGGACTGTTGATGCACTTAGCCCCTCTTATGTGCTGCCTCAGATGTACCTGTTCTGTGCCATGGACTGTTGATGCACTTAGCCACTCTCATGTGCTGCCTCAGATGTACCTGTTCTGTGCCATGGACTGTTGATGCGCAATGACCCTCTCATGTGCTGCCTCAGATGTACCTGTTCTGTGCCATGGACTGCTGATGCACCTAGCCCCACTCATGTGCTGCCTCAGAAGTACCTGCTCTGTTCTGTACCACGGCCTGTTGATGCACTTAGCCCCACTCATGTGCTGCCTCAGATGTACCTGCTCCGTGCCATGGACTGTTGATGCACTTAGCCCCTCTCATGTGCTGCCTCAGATGTAACTGTTCTGTGCCACGGACTGTTGATGCACTTAGCCCCTCTTGTGTGCTGCCTCAGAAGTACCTGTTCTGTGCAATGGACTGTTGATGCACTTAGCCCCTCTCATGTGCTGCCTCAGATGTACCTGTTCTGTGCCATGGACTGTTGATGCTTGTTGACCCTCTCATGTGCTGCCTTAGATGTACCTGTTCTGTGCCATGGACTATTGATGCTCATTGACCCTCTCATGTGCTGCCTTAGATGTACGTGCTCGGTGCCATGGACTGTTGATGCACTTAGCCCCTCTCATGTGCTGCCTCAGATGCACCTCTTCTGTGCCATGGACTGTTAATGCACTTAGCCCCTCTCATGTGCTGCCTCAGATGTACCTGTTCTGTGCCATGGACTGTTGATGCTCGTTGACCCACTCATGTGCTGCCTCAGATGTACCTGTTCTTTACCATGGACTGTTCATGCTCGTTGACCATCTCATGTGCTGCCTCAGATGTACCTGCTCTGTGCCATGGACTGTTGATGCAGGTAGCCCCACTCATGTGCTGCCTCAGATGTACCTGCTCTGTGCCAAGGACTGTTGATGCGCTTAGCCCCTCTCATGTGCCGCCTCAGATGTACCTGTTCTGTGCCATGGACTGTTGATGCACCTAGCCCCACTCATGTGCTGCCTCAGATGTACCTGCTCTGTTCTGTACCACGGCCTGTTGATGCACTTAGCCCCACTCATGTGCTGCCTCAGATGTACCTGTTCTGTGCCACGGACTGTTGATGCACTTAGCCCCTCTCGTGTGCTGCCTCAGAAGTACCTGTTCTGTGCAATGGACTGTTGATGCACTTAGCCCCTCTCATGTCCTGCCTCAGATGTACCTGTTCTGTGCCATGGACTGTTGATGCTCGTTGACCCTCTCATGTGCTGCCTTAGATGTACCTGTTCTGTGCCATGGACTATTGATGCTCATTGACCCTCTCATGTGCTGCCTCAGATGTACGTGCTCGGTGCCATGGACTGTTGATGCACTTAGCCCCTCTCATGTGCTGCCTCAGATGCACCTCTTCTGTGCCATGGACTGTTAATGCACTTAGCCCCTCTCATGTGCTGCCTCAGATGTACCTGTTCTGTGCCATGGACTGTTGATGCTTGTTGACCCACTCATGTGCTGCCTCAGATGTACCTGTTCTTTACCATGGACTGTTCATGCTCGTTGACCATCTCATGTGCTGCCTCAGATGTACCTGCTCTGTGCCATGGACTGTTGATGCACTCAGCCCCACTCATGTGCTGCCTCAGATGTACCTGCTCTGAGCAATGGACTGTTGATGCACTTAGCCCCTCCCATGTGCTGCCTCAGATGTAGCTGTTCTGTGCTGTGGACTGTTGATGCACTTAGCCCCTCTAATGTGCTGCCTCAAATGTACCTGTTCTGTGCCATGGACTGTTGATGCTCGTTGCCCCACCCATGTGCTGCCTCAGATGTACCTGCTCTGTGCCATGGGCTGTTGATGCACTTAGCCCCTCTCATGTGCTGCCTCAGATGTACCTGTTCTGTGCAATGGACT
This sequence comes from Lissotriton vulgaris, assembly GCF_964263255.1. NCBI lineage: Eukaryota > Metazoa > Chordata > Amphibia > Caudata > Salamandridae > Lissotriton > Lissotriton vulgaris. The sequence continues at coordinate 1,372,554,265 of NC_141691.1, forward strand.
GTTGATGCACTTAGCCCCTCTCATGTGCTGCCTCAGATGTACCTGTTCTGTGTCATGGACTGTTGATGCTCGTTGTCCCTCTCATGTGCTGCCTCAGATGTCCCTGTTCTGTGCCATGGACTGTTGATGCTAGTGGACCCTCCCATGTGCTGCCTCAGATGTACCTGCTCTGTGCCATGGACTGTTGATGCACTTAGCCCCTCTCATGTTCTGCCTCAGATGTACCTGTTCTGTGCCATGGACTGTTGATACTCGTTGACCCTCTCATGTGCTGCCTCAGATGTACCTGTTCCGTGCCATGGACTGTTGATGGTCGTTGACCCTCTCATGTGCTGCCTCAGATGTACCTGCTCTGTGCCATGGACTGTTGATGCAGGTAGCCCCACTCATGTGCTGCCTCAGATGTACCTGCTCTGTGCCAAGGACTGTTGATGCGCTTAGCCCCTCTCATGTGCTGCCTCAGATGTACTTGTTCTGTGCCATGGACTGTTGATGCACTTAGCCCCTCTCATGTGCTGCCTCAGATTTACCTGTTCTGTGCCATGGACGGTTGATGCTCGTTGCCCCACTCATGTGCTACCGCAGATGTACCTGTTCTGTGCCATGGACTGATGATGTTCGTACCCTCTCATGTGCTGCCTCAGTTGTACCTGTTCTGTGCCATGGACTGTTGATGCACTTAGCCCCTCTCGTGTGCTGCCTCAGAAGTACCTGTTCTGTGCAATGGACTGTTGATGCACTTAGCCCCTCTCATGTGCTGCCTCCGATGTACCTGTTCTGTGCCATGGACTGTTGATGCTCGTTGACCCTCTCATGTGCTGCCTCAGATGTACCTGTTCTGTGCCATGGACTATTGATGCTCATTGACCCTCTCATGTGCTGCCTCAGATGTACCTGCTCGGTGCCATGGACTGTTGATGCACTTAGCCCCTCTCATGTGCAGCCTCAGATGCACCTCTTCTGTGCCATGGACTGTTAATGCACTTAGCCCCTCTCATGTGCTGCCTCAGATATACCTGTTCTGTGCCATGGACTGTTGATGCTCGTTGACCCACTCATGTGCTGCCTCAGATGTACCTGTTCTTTACCATGGACTGTTCATGCTCGTTGACCATCTCATGTGCTGCCTCAGATGTACCTGCTCTGTGCCATGGACTGTTGATGCACTTAGCCCCACTCATGTGCTGCCTCAGATGTACCTGCTCTGTGCCATGGACTGTTGATGCACTTAGCCCCTCTCATGTGCTGCCTCAGATGTAGCTGTTCTGTGCCATGGACTGTTGATGCTCGTTTCCCCACCCATGTGCTGCCTCAGATATACCTGCTCTGTGCCATGGACTGTTGATGCACTTAGCCCCTCTCATGTGCTGCCTCAGATGTACCTGTTCTGTGCCATGGACTGTTGATGCTCGTTGCCCCACCCATGTGCTGCCTCAGATATACCTGCTCTGTGCCATGGACTGTTGATGCACTTAGCCCCTAACATGTGCTGCCTCAGATGTACCTGTTCTGTGCAATGGACTGTTGATGCACTTAGCACCTCTCATGTGCTGCCTCAGATGTACCTGTTCTGTGCCATGGACTGTTGATGCTCGTTGTCCCTCTCATGTGCTGCCTCAGATGTCCCTGTTCTGTGCCATGGACTGTTGATGCTAGTTGACCCTCTCATGTGCTGCCTCAGATGTACCTGCTCTGTGACATGGACTGTTGATGCACTTAGCCCCTCTCATGTGCTGCCTCAGATGTACTTGTTCTGTGCCATGGACTGTTGATGCACTTAGCCCCTCTCATGTTCTGCCTCAGATGTACCTGTTCTGTGCCATGGACTGTTGATACTCGTTGACCCTCTCATGTGCTGCCTCAGATGTACCTGTTCTGTGCCATGGACTGTTGATGGTCGTTGACCCTCTCATGTGCTGCTTCAGATGTACCTGCTCTGTGCCATGGACTGTTGATGCAGGTAGCCCCACTCATGTGCTGCCTCAGATGTACCTGCTTTGTGCCAAGGACTGTTGATGCACTTAGCCCCTCTCATGTGCTGCCTCAGATGTACTTGTTCTGTGCCATGGACTGTTGATGCACTTAGCCCCTCTCATGTGCTGCCTCAAATGTACCTGTTCTGTGCCATGGACGGTTGATGCTCGTTGCCCCACTCAGGTGCTGCCGCAGATGTACCTGTTCTGTGCCATGGACTGATGATGTTCGTACCCTCTCATGTGCTGCCTCAGTTGTACCTGTACTGTGCCATGGACTGTTGATGCACTTAGCCCCTCTCATGTGCTGCCTCAGATGTACCTGCTCTGTGCCATGGACTGTTGATGCTCGTTGACCCTCTCATATGCTGCCTCAGATGTACCTGTTCTGTACCATGGACTGTTGATGCTCGTTGACCCTCTCATGTGCTGCCTCAGATGTACCTGCTCTGTGCCATGGACTGTTGATGCACTTAGCCCCACTCATGTGCTGCCTCAGATGTACCTGCTCTGTGCCATGGACTGTCGATGCACTTAGCCCCTGTCATGTGCTGCTTCAGATGTACCTGTTCTGTGCCGTGGACTGTTGATGCACTTAGCCCCTCTAATGTGCTGCCTCAGATGTACCTGTTCTGTGCCATGGACTGTTGATGCTCCTTGCCCCACCCATGTGCTGCCTCAGATGTACCTGCTCTGTGCCATGGACTGTTGATGCACTTAGACCCTCTCATGTGCTGCCTCAGATGTACCTGTTCTGTGCAATGGATCGTTGACGCACTTAGCCCCTCTCATATGCTGCCTCAGATGTACCTGTTCTGTGCCATGGACTGTTGATGCTCGTTGTCCCTCTCATGTGCTGCCTCAGATGTACCTGTTCTGTGCCATGGACTGTTGTTGCTAATTGACCCTCTCATGTGCTGCCTCAGATGTACCTGCTCTGTGCTATGGACTGTTGATGCACTTAGACCCTTTCATGTGCTGCCTCAGATGTACTTGTTCTGTGCCATGGACTGTTGATGCACTTAGCCCCTCTCATGTTCTGCCTCAGATGTACCTGTTCTGTGCCATGGACTGTTGATGCTCGTTGTCCCTCACATGTGCTGCCTCAGATGTCCCTATTCTGTGCCATGGACTGTTGATGCTAGTTGACCCTCTCATGTGCTGCCTCAGATGTACCTGCTCTGTGACATGGACTGTTGATGCACTTAGCCCCTCTCATGTGATGCCTCAGATGTACTTGTTCTGTGCCATGGACTGTTGATGCACTTAGCCCCTCTCATGTTCTGCCTCAGATGTACCTGTTCTGTGCCATGGACTGTTGATACTCGTTGACCCTCTCATGTGCTGCCTCAGATGTACCTGTTCTGTGCCATGGACTGTTGATGGTCGTTGACCCTCTCATGTGCTGCCTCAGATGTACCTGCTCTGTGCCATGGACTGTTGATGCAGGTAGCCCCACTCATGTGCTGCCTCAGATGTACCTGCTCTGTGCCAAGGACTGTTGATGCACTTAGCCCCTCTCATGTGCTGCCTCAGATGTACTTGTTCTGTGCCATGGACTGTTGATGCACTTAGCCCCTCTCATGTGCTGCCTCAGATGTACCTGTTCTGTGCCATGGACGGTTGATGCTCGTTGCCCCACTCATGTGCTGCCACAGATGTACCTGTTCTGTGCCATGGACTGATGATGTTCGTACCCTCTCATGTGCTGCCTCAGTTGTACCTGTTCTGTGCCATGGACTGTTGATGCACTTAGCCCCTCTCATGTGCTGCCTCAGATGTACCTGCTCTGTGCCATGGCCTGTTGATGCACTTAGCCCCTCTCATGTGCTGCCTCAGATGTACCTGTTCCATGCCATGGACTGTTGATGCTCGTTGCCCTACTCATGTGCTGCCTCAGATGTACCTGCTCTGTGCCATGGACAGTTGATGCTCGTTGACCCTCTCATGTGCTGCCTCATATGTACCTGTTCTGTACCATGGACTGTTGATGCTCGTTGACCCTCTCATGTGCTGCCTCAGATGTACCTGCTCTGTGCCATGGACTGTCGATGCACTTAGCCCCTGTCATGTGCTGCTTCAGATGTACCTGTTCCGTGCGGTGGACTGTTGATGCACTTATCCCCTCTAATGTGCTGCCTCAGATGTACCTGTTCTGTGCCATGGACTGTTGATGCTCCTTGCCCCACCCATGTGCTGCCTCAGATGTACCTGCTCTGTGCCATGGACTGTTGATGCACTTAGACCCTCTCATGTGCTGCCTCAGATGTACCTGTTCTGTGCAATGGATCGTTGATGCACTTAGCCCCTCTCATATGCTGCCTCAGATGTACCTGTTCTGTGCCATGGACTGTTGATGCTCGTTGTCCCTCTCATGTGCTGCCTCAGATGTACCTGTTCTGTGCCATGGACTGTTGTTGCTAATTGACCCTCTCATGTGCTGCCTCAGATGTACCTGCTCTGTGCTATGGACTGTTGATGCACTTAGACCCTCTCATGTGCTGCCTCAGATTTACTTGTTCTGTGCCATGGACTGTTGATGCACTTAGCCCCTCTCATGTTCTGCCTCAGATGTACCTGTTCTGTGCCATGGACTGCTGATGCTCGTTGACCATCTCATGTGCTGCCTCAGATGTACCTGTTCTGTGCCATGGACTGTTGATGCTCGTTGACCCTCTCATGTGCTGCCTCAGATGTACCTGCTCTGTGCCATGGACTGTTTATGCACTTAGCCCCACTCTTGTGCTGCCTCAGATGTACCTGATCTGTTCTGTACCATGGCCTGTTGATGCTCGTACCCTCTCGTGTGCTGCCTCAGCTGTACCTGTTCTGTGCCATGGACTGTTGATGCACTTAGCCCCTCTCATGTGCTGCCTCAGATGTACCTGCTCTGTGCCATGGCCTGTTGATGCTCGTTGACCCTTTCATGTGCTGCCTCAGATGTACTTGTTCTGTGCCATGGACTGTTGATGCACTTAGCCCCTCTCATGTTCTGCCTCAGATGTACCTGTTCTGTGCCATGGACTGTTGATGCTCGTTGTCCCTCACATGTGCTGCCTCAGATGTCCCTATTCTGTGCCATGGACTGTTGATGCTAGTTGACCCTCTCATGTGCTGCCTCAGATGTACCTGCTCTGTGACATGGACTGTTGATGCACTTAGCCCCTCTCATGTGATGCCTCAGATGTACTTGTTCTGTGCCATGGACTGTTGATGCACTTAGCCCCTCTCATGTTCTGCCTCAGATGTACCTGTTCTGTGCCATGGACTGTTGATACTCGTTGACCCTCTCATGTGCTGCCTCAGATGTACCTGTTCTGTGCCATGGACTGTTGATGGTCGTTGACCCTCTCATGTGCTGCCTCAGATGTACCTGCTCTGTGCCATGGACTGTTGATGCAGGTAGCCCCACTCATGTGCTGCCTCAGATGTACCTGCTCTGTGCCAAGGACTGTTGATGCACTTAGCCCCTCTCATGTGCTGCCTCAGATGTACTTGTTCTGTGCCATGGACTGTTGATGCACTTAGCCCCTCTCATGTGCTGCCTCAGATGTACCTGTTCTGTGCCATGGACGGTTGATGCTCGTTGCCCCACTCATGTGCTGCCACAGATGTACCTGTTCTGTGCCATGGACTGATGATGTTCGTACCCTCTCATGTGCTGCCTCAGTTGTACCTGTTCTGTGCCATGGACTGTTGATGCACTTAGCCCCTCTCATGTGCTGCCTCAGATGTACCTGCTCTGTGCCATGGCCTGTTGATGCACTTAGCCCCTCTCATGTGCTGCCTCAGATGTACCTGTTCCATGCCATGGACTGTTGATGCTCGTTGCCCTACTCATGTGCTGCCTCAGATGTACCTGCTCTGTGCCATGGACAGTTGATGCTCGTTGACCCTCTCATGTGCTGCCTCATATGTACCTGTTCTGTACCATGGACTGTTGATGCTCGTTGACCCTCTCATGTGCTGCCTCAGATGTACCTGCTCTGTGCCATGGACTGTCGATGCACTTAGCCCCTGTCATGTGCTGCTTCAGATGTACCTGTTCCGTGCGGTGGACTGTTGATGCACTTATCCCCTCTAATGTGCTGCCTCAGATGTACCTGTTCTGTGCCATGGACTGTTGATGCTCCTTGCCCCACCCATGTGCTGCCTCAGATGTACCTGCTCTGTGCCATGGACTGTTGATGCACTTAGACCCTCTCATGTGCTGCCTCAGATGTACCTGTTCTGTGCAATGGATCGTTGATGCACTTAGCCCCTCTCATATGCTGCCTCAGATGTACCTGTTCTGTGCCATGGACTGTTGATGCTCGTTGTCCCTCTCATGTGCTGCCTCAGATGTACCTGTTCTGTGCCATGGACTGTTGTTGCTAATTGACCCTCTCATGTGCTGCCTCAGATGTACCTGCTCTGTGCTATGGACTGTTGATGCACTTAGACCCTCTCATGTGCTGCCTCAGATTTACTTGTTCTGTGCCATGGACTGTTGATGCACTTAGCCCCTCTCATGTTCTGCCTCAGATGTACCTGTTCTGTGCCATGGACTGCTGATGCTCGTTGACCATCTCATGTGCTGCCTCAGATGTACCTGTTCTGTGCCATGGACTGTTGATGCTCGTTGACCCTCTCATGTGCTGCCTCAGATGTACCTGCTCTGTGCCATGGACTGTTTATGCACTTAGCCCCACTCTTGTGCTGCCTCAGATGTACCTGATCTGTTCTGTACCATGGCCTGTTGATGCTCGTACCCTCTCGTGTGCTGCCTCAGCTGTACCTGTTCTGTGCCATGGACTGTTGATGCACTTAGCCCCTCTCATGTGCTGCCTCAGATGTACCTGCTCTGTGCCATGGCCTGTTGATGCTCGTTGACCCTCTCATGTGCTGCCTCAGATGTACCTGCTCTGTGTCATGGACTGTTGATGCATTTAGCTCCACTCATTTGCAGCCTCAGATGTACCTGCTCTGTGCCATGGACTGTTGATGCACTTAGCCCCTCTCATGTGCTGCCTCAGATGTACCTGCTCTGTGCCAAGGACTGTTGATGCACTTAGCCCCTCTCATGTGCTGCCTCAGAAGTACCTGTTCTGTGCCATGGACTATTGATGCACTTAGCCCCTCTCATGTGCTGCCTCAGATGTACCTGTTCTGTGCCATGGACTGTTGATGCTCGTTGCCCCACTCATGTGCTGCCGCAGATGTACCTGTTCTGTGCCATGGACTGTTGATGCTCGTACCCTCTCGTGTGCTGCCTCAGCTGTACCTGTTCTGTGCCATGGACTGTTGATGCACTCAGCCCCACTCATGTGCTGCCTCAGATGTACCTGCTCTGAGCAATGGACTGTTGATGCACTTAGCCCCTCCCATGTGCTGCCTCAGATGTAGCTGTTCTGTGCTGTGGACTGTTGATGCACTTAGCCCCTCTAATGTGCTGCCTCAAATGTACCTGTTCTATGCCATGGACTGTTGATGCTCGTTGCCCCACCCATGTGCTGCCTCAGATGTACCTGCTCTGTGCCATGGGCTGTTGATGCACTTAGCCCCTCTCATGTGCTGCCTCAGATGTACCTGTTCTGTGCAATGGACTGTTGATGCACTTAGCCCCTCTCATGTGCTGCCTCAGATGTACCTGTTCTGTGTCATGGACTGTTGATGCTCGTTGTCCCTCTCATGTGCTGCCTCAGATGTCCCTGTTCTGTGCCATGGACTGTTGATGCTAGTTGACCCTCCCATGTGCTGCCTCAGATGTACCTGCTCTGTGCCATGGACTGTTGATGCACTTAGCCCCTCTCATGTTCTGCCTCAGATGTACCTGTTCTGTGCCATGGACTGTTGATACTCGTTGACCCTCTCATGTGCTGCCTCAGATGTACCTGTTCCGTGCCATGGACTGTTGATGGTCGTTGACCCTCTCATGTGCTGCCTCAGATGTACCTGCTCTGTGCCATGGACTGTTGATGCAGGTAGCCCCACTCATGTGCTGCCTCAGATGTACTTGTTCTGTGCCATGGACTGTTGATGCACTTAGCCCCTCTCATGTGCTGCCTCAGATGTACCTGTTCTGTGCCATGGACGGTTGATGCTCGTTGCCCCACTCATGTGCTACCGCAGATGTACCTGTTCTGTGCCATGGACTGATGATGTTCGTACCCTCTCATGTGCTGCCTCAGTTGTACCTGTTCTGTGCCATGGACTGTTGATGCACTTAGCCCCTCTCGTGTGCTGCCTCAGAAGTACCTGTTCTGTGCAATGGACTGTTGATGCACTTAGCCCCTCTCATGTGCTGCCTCCGATGTACCTGTTCTGTGCCATGGACTGTTGATGCTCGTTGACCCTCTCATGTGCTGCCTCAGATGTACCTGTTCTGTGCCATGGACTATTGATGCTCATTGACCCTCTCATGTGCTGCCTCAGATGTACCTGCTCGGTGCCATGGACTGTTGATGCACTTAGCCCCTCTCATGTGCAGCCTCAGATGCACCTCTTCTGTGCCATGGACTGTTAATGCACTTAGCCCCTCTCATGTGCTGCCTCAGATATACCTGTTCTGTGCCATGGACTGTTGATGCTCGTTGACCCACTCATGTGCTGCCTCAGATGTACCTGTTCTTTACCATGGACTGTTCATGCTCGTTGACCATCTCATGTGCTGCCTCAGATGTACCTGCTCTGTGCCATGGACTGTTGATGCACTTAGCCCCACTCATGTGCTGCCTCAGATGTACCTGCTCTGTGCCATGGACTGTTGATGCACTTAGCCCCTCTCATGTGCTGCCTCAGATGTAGCTGTTCTGTGCCATGGACTGTTGATGCTCGTTGCCCCACCCATGTGCTGCCTCAGATATACCTGCTCTGTGCCATGGACTGTTGATGCACTTAGCCCCTCTCATGTGCTGCCTCAGATGTACCTGTTCTGTGCCATGGACTGTTGATGCTCGTTGCCCCACCCATGTGCTGCCTCAGATATACCTGCTCTGTGCCATGGACTGTTGATGCACTTAGCCCCTCTCATGTGCTGCCTCAGATGTACCTGTTCTGTGCAATGGACTGTTGATGCACTTAGCACCTCTCATGTGCTGCCTCAGATGTACCTGTTCTGTGCCATGGACTGTTGATGCTCGTTGTCCCTCTCATGTGCTGCCTCAGATGTCCCTGTTCTGTGCCATGGACTGTTGATGCTAGTTGACCCTCTCATGTGCTGCCTCAGATGTACCTGCTCTGTGACATGGACTGTTGATGCACTTAGCCCCTCTCATGTGCTGCCTCAGATGTACTTGTTCTGTGCCATGGACTGTTGATGCACTTAGCCCCTCTCATGTTCTGCCTCAGATGTACCTGTTCTGTGCCATGGACTGTTGATACTCGTTGACCCTCTCATGTGCTGCCTCAGATGTACCTGTTCTGTGCCATGGACTGTTGATGGTCGTTGACCCTCTCATGTGCTGCTTCAGATGTACCTGCTCTGTGCCATGGACTGTTGATGCAGGTAGCCCCACTCATGTGCTGCCTCAGATGTACCTGCTTTGTGCCAAGGACTGTTGATGCACTTAGCCCCTCTCATGTGCTGCCTCAGATGTACTTGTTCTGTGCCATGGACTGTTGATGCACTTAGCCCCTCTCATGTGCTGCCTCAAATGTACCTGTTCTGTGCCATGGACGGTTGATGCTCGTTGCCCCACTCATGTGCTGCCGCAGATGTACCTGTTCTGTGCCATGGACTGATGATGTTCGTACCCTCTCATGTGCTGCCTCAGTTGTACCTGTTCTGTGCCATGGACTGTTGATGCACTTAGCCCCTCTCATGTGCTGCCTCAGATGTACCTGCTCTGTGCCATGGACTGTTGATGCTCGTTGACCCTCTCATGTGCTGCCTCAGATGTACCTGTTCTGTACCATGGACTGTTGATGCTCGTTGACCCTCTCATGTGCTGCCTCAGATGTACCTGCTCTGTGCCATGGACTGTTGATGCACTTAGCCCCACTCATGTGCTGCCTCAGATGTACCTGCTCTGTGCCATGGACTGTCGATGCACTTAGCCCCTGTCATGTGCTGCTTCAGATGTACCTGTTCTGTGCCGTGGACTGTTGATGCACTTAGCCCCTCTAATGTGCTGCCTCAGATGTACCTGTTCTGTGCCATGGACTGTTGATGCTCCTTGCCCCACCCATGTGCTGCCTCAGATGTACCTGCTCTGTGCCATGGACTGTTGATGCACTTAGACCCTCTCATGTGCTGCCTCAGATGTACCTGTTCTGTGCAATGGATCGTTGACGCACTTAGCCCCTCTCATATGCTGCCTCAGATGTACCTGTTCTGTGCCATGGACTGTTGATGCTCGTTGTCCCTCTCATGTGCTGCCTCAGATGTACCTGTTCTGTGCCATGGACTGTTGTTGCTAATTGACCCTCTCATGTGCTGCCTCAGATGTACCTGCTCTGTGCTATGGACTGTTGATGCACTTAGACCCTCTCATGTGCTGCCTCAGATGTACTTGTTCTGTGCCATGGACTGTTGATGCACTTAGCCCCTCTCATGTTCTGCCTCAGATGTACCTGTTCTGTGCCATGGACTGTTGATGCTCGTTGTCCCTCACATGTGCTGCCTCAGATGTCCCTATTCTGTGCCATGGACTGTTGATGCTAGTTGACCCTCTCATGTGCTGCCTCAGATGTACCTGCTCTGTGACATGGACTGTTGATGCACTTAGCCCCTCTCATGTGCTGCCTCAGATGTACTTGTTCTGTGCCATGGACTGTTGATGCACTTAGCCCCTCTCATGTTCTGCCTCAGATGTACCTGTTCTGTGCCATGGACTGTTGATACTCGTTGACCCTCTCATGTGCTGCCTCAGATGTACCTGTTCTGTGCCATGGACTGTTGATGCTCGTTGACCCTCTCATGTGCTGCCTCAGATGTACCTGCTCTGTGCCATGGACTGTTGATGCAGGTAGCCCCACTCATGTGCTGCCTCAGATGTACCTGCTCTGTGCCAAGGACTGTTGATGCACTTAGCCCCTCTCATGTGCTGCCTCAGATGTACTTGTTCTGTGCCATGGACTGTTGATGCACTTAGCCCCTCTCATGTGCTGCCTCAGATGTACCTGTTCTGTGCCATGGACGGTTGATGCTCGTTGCCCCACTCATGTGCTGCCACAGATGTACCTGTTCTGTGCCATGGACTGATGATGTTCGTACCCTCTCATGTGCTGCCTCAGTTGTACCTGTTCTGTGCCATGGACTGTTGATGCACTTAGCCCCTCTCATGTGCTGCCTCAGATGTACCTGCTCTGTGCCATGGCCTGTTGATGCACTTAGCCCCTCTCATGTGCTGCCTCAGATGTACCTGTTCCATGCCATGGACTGTTGATGCTCGTTGCCCTACTCATGTGCTGCCTCAGATGTACCTGCTCTGTGCCATGGACAGTTGATGCTCGTTGACCCTCTCATGTGCTGCCTCAGATGTACCTGTTCTGTACCATGGACTGTTGATGCTCGTTGACCCTCTCATGTGCTGCCTCAGATGTACCTGCTCTGTGCCATGGACTGTCGATGCACTTAGCCCCTGTCATGTGCTGCTTCAGATGTACCTGTTCCGTGCCGTGGACTGTTGATGCACTTATCCCCTCTAATGTGCTGCCTCAGATGTACCTGTTCTGTGCCATGGACTGTTGATGCTCCTTGCCCCACCCATGTGCTGCCTCAGATGTACCTGCTCTGTGCCATGGACTGTTGATGCACTTAGACCCTCTCATGTGCTGCCTCAGATGTACCTGTTCTGTGCAATGGATCGTTGATGCACTTAGCCCCTCTCATATGCTGCCTCAGATGTACCTGTTCTGTGCCATGGACTGTTGATGCTCGTTGTCCCTCTCATGTGCTGCCTCAGATGTACCTGTTCTGTGCCATGGACTGTTGTTGCTAATTGACCCTCGCATGTGCTGCCTCAGATGTACCTGCTCTGTGCTATGGACTGTTGATGCACTTAGACCCTCTCAAGTGCTGCCTCAGATTTACTTGTTCTGTGCCATGGACTGTTGATGCACTTAGCCCCTCTCATGTTCTGCCTCAGATGTACCTGTTCTGTGCCATGGACTGCTGATGCTCGTTGACCATCTCATGTGCTGCCTCAGATGTACCTGTTCTGTGCCATGGACTGTTGATGCTCGTTGACCCTCTCATGTGCTGCCTCAGATGTACCTGCTCTGTGCCATGGACTGTTTATGCACTTAGCCCCACTCATGTGCTGCCTCAGATGTACCTGATCTGTTCTGTACCATGGCCTGTTGATGCTCGTACCCTCTCGTGTGCTGCCTCAGCTGTACCTGTTCTGTGCCATGGACTGTTGATGCACTTAGCCCCTCTCATGTGCTGCCTCAGATGTACCTGCTCTGTGCCATGGCCTGTTGATGCTCGTTGACCCTCTCATGTGCTGCCTCAGATGTACCTGCTCTGTGTCATGGACTGTTGATGCATTTAGCTCCACTCATTTGCAGCCTCAGATGTACCTGCTCTGTGCCATGGACTGTTGATGCACTTAGCCCCTCTCATGTGCTGCCTCAGATGTACCTGCTCTGTGCCAAGGACTGTTGATGCACTTAGCCCCTCTCATGTGCTGCCTCAGAAGTACCTGTTCTGTGCCATGGACTATTGATGCACTTAGCCCCTCTCATGTGCTGCCTCAGATGTACCTGTTCTGTGCCATGGACTGTTGATGCTCGTTGCCCCACTCATGTGCTGCCGCAGATGTACCTGTTCTGTGCCATGGACTGTTGATGCTCGTACCCTCTCGTGTGCTGCCTCAGCTGTACCTGTTCTGTGCCATGGACTGTTGATGCACTTAGCCCCTCTCATGTGCTGCCTCAGATGTACCTGCTCTGTGCCATGGCCTGTTGATGCTCGTTGACCCTCTCATGTGCTGCCTCAGATGTACCTGCTCTGTGTCATGGACTGTTGATGCACTTAGCTCCACTCATTTGCTGCCTCAGATGTACCTGCTCTGTGCCATGGACTGTTGATGCACTTAGCCCCTCTCATGTGCTTCCTCAGATGTACCTGTTCTGTGCCATGGACTGTGGATGCTCGTTGCCCCACTCATTTGCTGCCTCAGATGTACCTTTCTGTGCCATGGACTGCTGATGCACTTAGCCCCTCTCATGTGCCGCCTCAGATGTACCTGTTCTGTGCCATGGACTGTTGATGCACTTAGCCCCTCTCATGTGCTGCCTCAGATGTACCTGCTCTGTGCCATGGACTGTTGATGCACTTAGCCCCTCTCATGTGCTTCCTCAGATGTACCTGTTCTGTGCCATGGACTGTTGATGCTCGTTGCCCCACTCATGTGCTGCCTCACATGTACTTGTTCTGTTCCATGGACCGTTGATGCACTTAGCCCCTCTCATCTGCTGCCACAGATGTACCTGTTCTGTGCCATGGACTGTTGATGCTCGTTTCCCCACTCATGTGCTGCCTCAGATGTACCTGTTCTGTGCCACGGACTGTTGATACTCACTGACTCGCTTCGCCCTCCAGCCGAGTGGTCGCTCCCCTGCCTCCCTGGTGCACTGTGGTATCGTTATTCAGCTTTTGTCTGCCCTCATTACTGCCTGCAGTCTGCCCCGCTTGCCGCTTTGCTTATTTGACATTTTGAAAGCGCGTTTGTGTCTGTGCATACATAATTGCTGTATTTTTGCATTCCGCCCCAAGTGCTCCGCTCCGCTGACCCCTCCGCTGCCATTTTGATCGTTGTTGTCCTCCTTCGTGGCCCGCCCCGCCTCCCAGCTGAGACGCCCTCCCACTGCCTAGATAGAGCGCTCCGTGTCCAGAACGCGCTGTGACTCGCTTCGCCCTCCAGCCGAGTGGTCGCTCCCCTGCCTCCCTGGTGCACTGTGGTATCGTTATTCAGCTTTTGTCTGCCCTCATTACTGCCTGCAGTCTGCCCCGCTTGCCGCTTTGCATATTTGACATTTTGAAAGCGCGTTTGTGTCTGTGCATATATAATTGCTGTATTTGTGCATTCCGCCCCAAGCGCTCCGCTCCGCTGACCCCTCCGCTGCCATTTTGATCGTTGTTGTCCTCCTTCGTGGCCCGCCCCGCCTCCCAGCTGAGACGCCCTCCCACTGCCTAGATAGAGCGCTCCGTGTCCAGAACGCGCTGTGACTCGCTTCGCCCTCCAGCCGAGTGGTCGCTCCCCTGCCTCCCTGGTGCACTGTGGTATCGTTATTCAGCTTTTGTCTGCCCTCATTACTGCCTGCAGTCTGCCCCGCTTGCCGCTTTGCATATTTGACATTTTGAAAGCGCGTTTGTGTCTGTGCATACATAATTGCTGTATTTGTGCATTCCGCCCCAAGCGCTCCGCTCCGCTGACCCCTCCGCTGCCATTTTGATCGTTGTTGTCCTCCTTCGTGGCCCGCCCCGCCTCCCAGCTGAGACGCCCTCGCCCCTCCCCCCCACTATCCATATATGTCAGTTGTACCCGCGCGCAGCGTTTACGCGCAGAGACCGCGCCCAACCCGCGCCGAAGGTGCGCCAAAGGTAAGCCCGTCTACGCCCGTCCGGGCCTGGACCGCGCCCAGCGCCAGACCCCCTGGCCCCCGTCCCTCTCAGCCCCCCCGCATTACCTACGATGCCGCCACCCTCCTAGCCCTTAACCCCGGTCGCGCCCCCAACTGCGTCCAAGCCGCTCCTGGACACACCCATGGACCTTTCTCTTGCTACTCCTGCAAATTCATCGCCACCGACAACATTATCGCTACGACCACAACACAGATTCCTGACCCCAACCACCTACAGTGCATCCTCCTCAACACCCGCTCGGTCCACAGGCACGCCATTGACCTATGGAATCTACTAGACACCATTTCTCCGGACATCGCCTTCCTAACGGAAACATGGATGAATGCTTCCTCCGCACCAGACATCACCATTGCCATCCCTGAAGACTATAAGATCACTCGCAAAGACCGTTCCAGCCACACAGGAGGAGGAATCGCCATCGTCCATACGAAATCAATCCGCATCTCATCCAGCTCTGACGCCAACCTCGCTAACTCCGAACACCTTCACTTCCAGATCCACATCGACCCCAAAACCACTCTCAGAGGCACCCTCCTCTACAGACCACCAGGACCCCGCGCAAAATTCAGTGAAGACATCACGGACTTCATCACCCCACACGCGCTCCCCTCCAAAGACTACATCCTTCTGGGAGACCTCAACTTTCACCTTGAAAAGATCAACGACCGCAACACCGCCACCCTCTTGGACAACCTCGCCAACCTCGGACTTAAACAACTAGTCACTTCCCCCACCCACATCGCAGGTCACACACTCGACCCCATCTTCTCATCCAGCAATCATGTCTCCTTCAGCCACACTACGGACCTCCTTTGGACTGACCACAGCTGCGTTCACTTCACCTACAACAAACCAAAACCCAGCATCCACCTCCAACCTACCCTGCAAAGAAACTGGAACAAAATCACCACGGACCAAATCTCCGCATCGCTCCTTCGAAACACCCCAGCCCTCTCTTCTAACGCTAACGAAGCCGCCGCCAACCTCACCCAATGGTTATCCAACACCGCCGACACCTTAGCACCACTGAAAAAACGTCAAAGCAAACCTGGCAGCAAAAAGGCCTCATGGTTCAACGACGATCTCAAGAAGTCCAAGAAAGTCTGCCGCTCCCTTGAAAAGGCCTGGAAAAAAGATCCAACCACTAGCACCAAGGACGCCTTCAAAAACGCCACCCGCACTCACCACCAACTAATCCGAAAAGCCAAGAAAACAGCATTCAAGGATCGACTTGACAACAAAGCCCACAACAGCAAGGAACTTTTCAACATCGTCAAGGAATTTTCCAATCCCTCGGCCAACTCCAACGACATCACCCCCTCTCAAACCCTCTGCGACTCCCTAGCCTCATTTTTCCACAACAAGATTGCAGACATCCACAACAGCTTTGACAACCAACCCGGAAACCAACCCACCCTACCATTTGCTAATCATCCTCCCCCCGTGAACACCCTTAACGACTGGAACCCAATCTCCACTGAGGACACCATCCGCCTGATGAACTCCATCCACTCAGGATCCCCCACAGACCCATGTCCTCACCACATCTTCAACAAAGCAGACTCCGTCATAGCACCGCACCTCCGAGACGTCATCAACTGCTCCTTCAACTCCGCCACCTTCCCGGAAGACTGGAAACACGCTGAACTCACCGCCCTTATGAAAAAACCCACAGCGGACCCCACCGAACTCAAAAATTACCGCCCCATCTCGCTTCTTCCATTCTAACCCTGGGCGAAGAACTACGCTCCGTTTGCGGAGTTTGCGGAGTTTTGGCAACTCCGCGTTCCGCGGAGTTCGCGTAGCTGCCGATAACTCCGCTATCCGGTGCGGAGCGTAGTTGTCGCGCGCTAAATAACATTATCGCGTGCGCGGCAATGGCTTACCTTGGTTCTGCGTTCGCTTTTTCCCGGCCGCGTCTGCCACCATGTTTGTAAACCCTCCCGTGCGACTGTGGAGAACGCGATAACGTCATTGGAAGCGCGATAAAGCCATAAGGATGTGCGAGTATGTTTGTTGGTAAGATCGAGTTGCCGAACACGCAGAACCTGCAATCTTGCACAGAATAATTCGCGAGCATGTTAAAAGTTAAACCATAATAATAAATTACCATTTTGGTTAGCAAACAAGTGAAAAACCCCTCAAAGTTGTACCTTTGGATGTATTTTTTGGGGGGAAGGAGTCCTCTTTCTGTTTCTACTCTATTTTTGAATATTAAGGAGGAAGGGCTCTGGAGTTTACAAATTCCTGTTCCTGTCCACCAGGCTCCTCCCAGTGCTTTGTCCATGAGGTGGTCACTTTCATTTGGATTTTGAGCTGGCAGGATCACTTTCTGTGTGTGTTGGCTGCATTACTGCTTTTTTTGGATTTTACTGAGGACTTTTGGATTTTGAATTCTCTTTTTCAAGTAAGTTCAGTAATGTATGAGTGAGTATGATGTTGTAGACTTGTGTTTGTTTGATTTTAAATTTTTTAACTACAGTATTCATTCCTTGATTTAAATTATTGATGGGTGCCTATACTTTTATGAGGTCCCAACTTGTATTTCTTTTTAAATTTCATCCAGGCTACATAGAGAGGTACCCATGGGTAAAATCATAATTCTGTGTTTAAATTTTTATTCAAGTTTGTAAACAAACATCATGGCTGGCATTGGATTATGGTCATCATTATGCAATAGCAATGTCTGCTGTGGAATTTCTGTTTGTGTAATTTAATAGTTTTTTTATTTTTTTAAGCCAATAGCTGACCCTAGTACTCCATGTAGTTAGTGTGTAGGCATGTTTGAGTTCATTGTAATAACTTTCTGTGGTTGGCCTGGCCATGTGTTGTTGGTGGCCATTTTATGTTTCCCAGCCACTTTGCTCTTGCCATAGGCCTCCAAACTTGTGGCCTACTCTGCCAGTAGGCCAGAGGTACTAGTCATAGGGTCATGAAAGGTAATCAACTGTTTTTCTGGTGTACCTCTAATTAGAAAATCATGGATGGACTGGTTTGATTTAGAAAATCTTATGTTTATGTGTGGGGTATGTCAGGTTTTGGGTGTCTGTCAATTTCTGCCATTAGGTAACCCTAGGAATACAGCTCGGGTAGTTTTGGTAACGTCGCACCGTGTGAGAACGCGACCTTACCTTTTTTGTCTTGTTCGCGCGCTCAATGTACTGGCTCGGGAACGCGATAACGACTTTTCACTCGATTCGCGTTGCCGAACACGCCGATTTTGCATTCTCGCGAACAATATGTCCCGAGTTGCATAAAAGTTCCTCGAAAATGTTTAATGTGTCCCCTGTGCTACAAAAAGTCCTCATTTATGTGTTATTTGGTTGTAGTTTTGTCTTCCTGGAGCATGGGCCACTCCCAGTTCCTTTCTGTCCTCTATGTAATGATTTCTTGTTTACGGTTGGGGTGACCAATTTGGGGGGTAGTGTGTCCATTTTGTGAAGCTAAGCATTGTCCCTTTGGCATAGGCATTTATTGTCTGTCTTCTCTTTCTTTTCATGTAGTGGTGAGGGCCATTTTGTGTGTACTTACTTCCTTTGTGATGATTCTGCTATGTTGTTGTTGGTGGGCAGGCCATGTGGTGGCGGCCATTTTGTGTATGCTTCCTTTGTGACTGATTTTGCCATGTTGTTGGTGGCCATGCCATGTGGTGGAGGCCATTTTGGGTGCATCCTTTCCCCATGTTGTTTTTGAGTGTCCCTGTCCTCCTGGCCCTATGGAGGCGGCCATTTTCTGTGTCCTTCCCTGGTTCTCTTCTTTTGCCATAGCCATCCAAGGCTTTAGTAGGTACTACTACTCACAGCCATAGGTGCGTTCAAGTTAATCAACTATTTTTGTGGTGTAACTTTAATTACACCGTGTATGGCTTTGGATTGCTTCACATTTTTTGTAATGGTGGTACTTTCAGCTTTTGGTTGCTTGTGTGTAGCTAATATGGCACTCCCTGCCAGTAGGTAACCCTAGGAATACAGCTCGGGTACTTTTGGTAACGTCGCACCGTGTGAGAACGCGACCTTACCTTTTTTGTCTTGTTCGCGCGCTCAATGTACTGGCTCGGGAACGCGATAACGACTTTTCACTCGATTCGCGTTGCCGAACACGCCGATTTTGCATTCTCGCGAACAATATGTCCCGAGTTGCATAAAAGTTCCTCGAAAATGTTTAATGTGTCCCCTGTGCTACAAAAAGTCCTCATTTATGTGTTATTTGGTTGTAGTTTTGTCTTCCTGGAGCATGGGCCACTCCCAGTTCCTTTCTGTCCTCTATGTAATGATTTCTTGTTTATGGTTGGGGTGACCAATTTGGGGGGTGGTGTGTCCATTTTGTGAAGCTAAGCATTGTCCCTTTGGCATAGGCATTTATTGTCTGTCTTCTCTTTCTTTTCATGTAGTGGTGAGGGCCATTTTGTGTGTACTTACTTCCTTTGTGATGATTCTGCTATGTTGTTGTTGGTGGGCAGGCCATGTGGTGGCGGCCATTTTGTGTATGCTTCCTTTGTGACTGATTTTGCCATGTTGTTGGTGGCCATGCCATGTGGTGGAGGCCATTTTGGGTGCATCCTTTCCCCATGTTGTTTTTGGGTGTCCCTGTCCTCCTGGCCCTATGGAGGCGGCCATTTTCTGTGTCCTTCCCTGGTTCTCTTCTTTTGCCATAGCCATCCAAGGCTTTAGTAGGTACTACTACTCACAGCCATAGGTGCATTCAAGTTAATCAACTATTTTTGTGGTGTAACTTTAATTACACCGTGTATGGCTTTGGATTGCTTCACATTTTTTGTAATGGTGGTACTTTCAGCTTTTGATTGCTTGTGTGTAGCTAATATGGCACTCCCTGCCAGTAGGTAACCCTAGGAATACAGCTCGGGTACTTTTGGTAACGTCGCACCGTGTGAGAACGCGACCTTACCTTTTTTGTCTTGTTCGCGCGCTCAATGTACTGGCTCGGGAACGCGATAACGACTTTTCACTCGATTCGCGTTGCCGAACACGCCGATTTTGCATTCTCGCGAACAATATGTCCCGAGTTGCATAAAAGTTCCTCGAAAATGTTTAATGTGTCCCCTGTGCTACAAAAAGTCCTCATTTATGTGTTATTTGGTTGTAGTTTTGTCTTCCTGGAGCATGGGCCACTCCCAGTTCCTTTCTGTCCTCTATGTAATGATTTCTTGTTTATGGTTGGGGTGACCAATTTGGGGGGTGGTGTGTCCATTTTGTGAAGCTAAGCATTGTCCCTTTGGCATAGGCATTTATTGTCTGTCTTCTCTTTCTTTTCATGTAGTGGTGAGGGCCATTTTGTGTGTACTTACTTCCTTTGTGATGATTCTGCTATGTTGTTGTTGGTGGGCAGGCCATGTGGTGGCGGCCATTTTGTGTATGCTTCCTTTGTGACTGATTTTGCCATGTTGTTGGTGGCCATGCCATGTGGTGGAGGCCATTTTGGGTGCATCCTTTCCCCATGTTGTTTTTGGGTGTCCCTGTCCTCCTGGCCCTATGGAGGCGGCCATTTTCTGTGTCCTTCCCTGGTTCTCTTCTTTTGCCATAGCCATCCAAGGCTTTAGTAGGTACTACTACTCACAGCCATAGGTGCATTCAAGTTAATCAACTATTTTTGTGGTGTAACTTTAATTACACTGTGTATGGCTTTGGATTGCTTCACATTTATTGTAATGGTGGTATTTTTTGCTTTTGGTTGCTTGTGTGTAGCTATATGGCACTCCCTGCCAGTAGGTAACCCTAGGAATACTGCTCGCGTACTTTTGGTAACGTCGCACCGTGTGAGAACGCGACCTTACCTTTTTTGTCTTGTTCGTGCGCTCAATGTACTGGCTCGGGAACGCGATAACGACTTTTCACTCGATTCGCGTTGCCGAACACGCCGATTTTGCATTCTCGCGAACAATATGTCCCGAGTTGCATAAAAGTTCCTCGAAAATGTTTAATGTGTCCCCTGTGCTACAAAAAAGTCCTCATTTATGTGTTATTTGGTTGTAGTTTTGTCTTCCTGGACAGGCCATGTGGTGGCGGCCATTTTGTAGGTACTTCCTTTGTGCATTTATCATTGGCCTCCCTGCTTTTGGTCTGATCTGATAGTAGGCCAGAGTCCCAGAGGTGGTAGTTACTAGTTAGCGGGGCTGCTTTATGTAGCTGTTTCTATTTGGTCTATTTAATTACCATCATTACGGCATGTGTGTATGCCATTGCATTTCCAAGTTTGTTGTCTGGGCAGGGGGGTAGGTAACTTTTTTGTGTGTAATAATTTTATGGCTTGTATGTGTTTTTGCAGTGAAGTTTTACAAACTCTTAGCCATGGGGTATTTTGATTTTCCTTGCATTAACCTGTCATGACTCATGTGTAGCAGGCATCCTCCTTTTTCTGTCCATATTGGTATATGATAGGCCTGCTTGACTTTATTATTGGTTCTTTCTGGACTTCATGTGGCTGGGAGCTGTGGTGCTGGTAGTATTAGTCTTCTTTTTTGTGTTTTATACATTGGCCTGTGTGTCTTTCAATTGTTCATGTGCTGGCTTGCTGCTTGTTTCACTGACGTGTTCTGTCTTCTTTGCTTGTAGGTGCACAGAAAAAGACTGAGGAGGTGCGGGTTGTTTTCATCCATCGCCCGTTCAACTGCCAGACGGACGTCCTTCAATTGTACGCCACGTGTGGTGTGTGACTCATCTGACCACACATCTCTGCAATTTGTGCTACTGAGTGCTGCTGTGTGCTGACATCAGAAGAAGATGGGCCCTAAGAGAGCAGGTACCAGGTCCTCCACCACCAAGAAAGTTGCTGAGAAGAAGGTACAGAAGAAGGAAGTGTCACTTAAGGCTGGTATGGACCCCCAAACCTTTTTTGGGCCCCCAAAACGTACGCCTGCAGCAGCGGTGTCCGTGGTGCAAGCTGGGGCCAGCACATCCGCATTAGCGGGGGCAAGCCACCAACCCAGGGCCAAGCACATAAGAGTCGAAGAGGTAGCCAGCCTAGTGTTACAAAGCAGTGATACTGAGCCTGAACTTAACTTATCGCTGTCTCAAAGTAGCACACAATCCACGCAAGATGAAAGTGCTCAACAACCGCCGCCAGCAGTAGATGTTCAACAACCACAACCACTTCCCGCAATAGTTGTTGAAAAACCACAACCACCGCCCGCATTAGTTGTTCAACAACAACAACCAAATCCCACAATAGTAGTTGTTGAAGAACCACAGCACGCTATAGTACTTCCTCAAGAACAACAACCACCGTCTCCGCACGCAATAGTAGAAGTTGTTCCTCCCGATGTCGGGGCAGTTCAGGAAGTAGAGCCTCATTCCGAGCAAGAAGAAGAGGAAGCCACTTCTGGAGGTGATCTACTGTCTTTAAATTTACGAAAGGAAAGCAGGGTTAGTGGCAGTGCATCGAGTTCTTCGCATAGCATCCCTTCAGATGACCTTGATAACGAATGGCGTCCACCCCGAGTAACTGAGCATTCAAAGGAGAGACATCCTAAGACCAGGCTTGGAAAAAGGAAGGATCCGTCAAGGCTTGAACTTCCGGAGTTCGATGTAGGTGAGCAGGATACTGATGGTGATAAAGACGGGTCTGACACTGACAATGTCATCATCACAAGCGTTATTCCTGGTGCAGAGGATGTAGAGACCAGCATTTTCACCCTATCCAGAAGGGCTGCGATTCGTGATGAGCAGGTAGCACGTGTAACTCCTACACACTCAGCACCCAAAGTAACACCAGCTCCCATTTTTGCATCAGCGAAGCCCCGGCAGCGTGCGACATCCAGCGCAAGCGCCACCTCAACAGAAGTAGGTAGTGGCAGTACTAGTACTGAACTGTCACATAGGGAAATGCAACAAAAAGGCTCCAGTTCATCCGGCATTGGAAGTGGGTCCTCCTCTTCCTATGGCAGGAGACAAAAGTTTAGCTCCCCAGTCTGGGATTTTTTTACGGTTCACCCACATCAGGAGAACATTGCTATATGCTCCATTTGTCATACCAATGTTAGTCGTGGTAAGATTGGTACAAACTATGGTACTGGAGGCCCAACGACCCATATGAACAAAAAACACACAATTCAATGGGAGAACCACCTTGCAAGCTTAAAAGATGTAAGCACTGGTGTTGGTGGGGAGGATACAGTACTACAAGGTCCACTCATGGAAGAAGAGGGAGACGATGACCTTCTATCTGGGAGTGCTACACAAATGAGCCCTGTTGCCAGCACTGGAGTGGTGCAGTCCAAATCCTCAGCATCAGCAACTTCTCAGTGGCACCAGAGTCAGCCGGAGACACCAAGGACAAGGAGTGAAAAGTCTGCGTTGAAAGGTGGTCCATCTAGCAGAACAGAAAGAATTACCAAGCAGCTTACCATTACTGGCATGTTTAGGCAGGAGGGAAAGTACGAGCGGAACCACCCAACAGCACGTTTGTACAATGCGAAACTTGCAAAAATGTTGGCACTCGACCTTCTCCCATTTTCATTTGTTGAGGCAGTGGGATTTCGGCAATTAGTGGCAACACTCGCCCCAAAATGGGACGTTCCCAGTCGCTACTATTTTGCAAGAGTTGCTATTCCAGCACTACACCACGACGTGCTGGGATTGATTGGGAAAGCCTTACAACAGAGTGTTGTCCATTGTATCCACCTGACAACCGACATGTGGAGCAGTCGCGAAGCCACAGCAGATTACATGTGCATCACCGCACACTGGATCTCTTTTGCAGGTGTGAAAGACAAGTTAACTTCAGGCCTTCTTGACGTTGCTGGGATTTTCAATGACACTCGCAAACATGCAACTGTAGCCATGTTTGGTATGGAGAAAAATCATACTGCTGACAACATTTTGTCTGACTTTAACAGCAAGGTCTTTGAATGGCTGAAACCAAGAGGCCTTAAGATTGGTTTTGTTGCCACCGACAATGGCAGTAATGTAGTGAGGGCAATGAAAGATGGACAGTATTTCAGGGTACCCTGTTTGGCACACTGCATTAACTTAGTCGTGCAAGACTTTCTGAAAAATGAACTCCAAGTCAGCACCATACTGACCATCTGCAGAAGAATATGCACGCATTTTAACCATTCTTTCGAAGCGTGGAAGCTGCTACGCGTCATTCAGCGGGAGCATAATTTGCCAGTCAAAGCACTGATCCAGGAGGTCCCAACACGTTGGAACTTGACTTATTTCATGCTTGAGCGTCTCTTTGAGCAGTACATACCACTGAATGCTTATGTAATGTCAAGAAGATTAGTGGATCCTACTGTTAATCTTAAAAGCCTGACCGTTGAGATGTGGCAGTGGGACATCATTAAATGCTTGACAGAGATGCTACAACCTTTTGAGGTGTTCACACGTGCAGTTAGCAGGGAGGACTGTACTATGGGCCAAGCCATCCCATTGTTGTACATGCTCGAGCAACAGCTGAAGGAGGTCTGTGAAACATACGAAGGTGACGAAGAAAAAGTTGATGCATGTACCTTGGCCAAGGCCTTACGCAACCGCTTATCTGTAAATGCAAGGCTTAAAATGATTGTGTCAGATCCAAATTACATAACTGCAACAATCTTGGATCCACGGTACAAATTGTTTGTCAGCAGTAGCGCAGTCATTCCTTTTTCAGATGGGGATGTTGCCAATTACAAAAGTTCCATAGCTGTGGAAGCTAATGATTTCGAAACTGAACGGCTGTTACTTAAAGGCCTGCCAGTGCCAGCCCAGGACAGTCAAAGTACTCCAGGCCATCCTCCTGAGGCAACTCAGGCAAGTTCATCAGAGCATGAGAGCGGTGCGTCAGCTTCCCAGCAGGCACCAACAGTACCAAAAGCAGCACCTACACGATCTGATTCAGCAGACACAACCAAAAGCATAACTGCTTTTTTTCTACAGAAGGGGATGGGTAAGTCCGTTGCTGTTGCAAAGGGGAAAGAGGAGCAGCAAAGCCGAGCACCAATGAACACTGAGCGGATGGTTCAGGCCTATCTGGATGACACAACAGAGGTGTTCATGGAGCAAAGCCCATTGGTCTATTGGTATGAAAGAAGGAGACAGTGGCCAGTGCTGAGCAGGCTGGCGATAAAGTATTTGGCTTGTCCTGTAGCCAGTGTCGCCTCTGAGCGGGTTTTCAGTGCTGCTGGTGCCATTGTGACATCGAAAAGGACCAGTCTCTCCCCCAAAAGCGTTGAGAGGCTGACAATGATAAAAATGAATCAACACTTCATACCACCAGACTATACTGTACGTGAATCAGAGCAGGATGAAGAAAGCGAGCCCGAAGAATTCATCACTGCTGGGTTACATGACCTACTGCTGTCCGGACCCACAGAGTTTGAGGACGAGCACCTCTTCCCTGACCAATAGGCTGTTAAATTGTGACTTTTTCCCTTCTTTTATTTGTGTTATTTATTTTCTTATTAAAAATGACTTTCTGGTGCAAAACTGCTAATCTTAAAATAAAAAGCTCAACCAAATCCATCCCCACCACTCATTCTTTTAATGTACCTACTGGAGTTGCACACCTGTGCATTTATTTTCGCTGTATCTTTTTTAGTTACCTCCTGGAGTTGCACGCCTGTGCATTTATGTTCCATGTTGACTGCACTCCTCAGAGTCTTGCTCCATCTTCTTGACTCCCACTCAAGTCAATACAATTCCATCTTGGCAGCCATACATTTGATGTTGTAGATGGAGTATAGTACAATAACAATAATGTAGCCTCTAACAGTCCCTCCATAACAAGTGAACCGTACATGACTACAGCCATCCTCTATTTCATTTGAAATCTGCAACTCATAATAACTGCCTTGCTGAGTCTTACTCTTAAGGCTACCACCTCTGTCTGCAGGCATTCAGAGACGACTCTTCTGTGTCAAAAGAAACTTGAGCAGGCATCCACAACTGAAGTCAACTTGTTGTGATGACTCGCATTACAAAGGCTCGGCAGCATCTGTGATCAATCTTCTGACAGTGAAAGAGAAGAGCAAAACAGGTATAAAAATGAATGATGCCATGTATTGCATTGGATGTATTTTTTTGCTGACTCTGAGCTAATGTGCATGGAGTTGAAGTATACTAGTAACTTCAGTTCAGACTCACGTGATAGCCAATTTTTCCATGTTATTTACTAATAATAGAAATTATTTACGCACTTGTGTTCCTACTACTACAGATGCAGTCAGGACTTAATTTATCGTAGTCACTCACTACAGACTGAGTTGCTGATGATAATGATGGTGACCACCATATCTTTGCTGTCAGGCAGTTGGATCTGAGCTGATTGATGCACGATGTTTCTTGGAGTGGAATACAAGGTAATAAATAAATACAAATAAGAGGCACAGCACAGTAGACCCAGGCTACTACATGTTTTTGCGCACAGTGCTGTGGTAGAGTACAATAGTGGTATGATTGATGACTGAGAATGACGCATTGATTTTGTTGATTAATTTTGTAAATGCTAGGTTGCTTTTTCAATTTCATTCACCTTTCTGTGGCTCTGAAATTTTTAGGGAAATGCAGTTTGTATAACGGGCAAACCTGTGTCGTCGTGGGCCTGTTGTTGTGTGCTGGCTCCTGTCTTTTTTTGTACTTCTAGATTAAAAATGATATGCAACTAGTAGACTTATACAAATTGTATCCAAGCCGCCTCAGTCTGAAAGTCCTCTCATACGACTACTCCTCTTGTATTGTTTTTTTTATCTTCACTGTATTACAATTTGTTTAGGTCATTCACATTCTTTTGTATTTGCCTTTTCTTTTTCAGGCTGGACGTCTTTCACCCACTGCTTTATAGTATGAGCATCAACTCTCACCCTTACCACAAATCCTCATCATCAAGCAATTGGATTGCGGGAAACCAAGAATGATATTCAGCGTGTCCTTTTCTTACGTCCATTGCTTACAATCATTGTCTAGCGGATCAACATCATAAATCATCGTCTTCATTGTTTTGCTTTTGTTGTCTCCAATCTCCATGCGTACTGTTTTTCTTTCTCAAACCTTTCCCAAAACCCCCGTACCCATCCATTAAACAAACCCTAACCCTCTTCCCCCGGGCTGCGTGGTTACATTGAGGTGTGATGTTTCTTACATTAAATATACACCAACAATTTGATCACGCGCTTGCTGGGGCAGATGTGGTCAAAGCAACAATAGTGAAATGTCAACAAGGCATGGCCAAGATCTTCTGCGGCTTCCCAACTCAAGCTCTGTGTATAACGCCAAATAATTTACCATTAACATCAAACAACGAATGCATCTAATGAATTGGCGTAATTTTTTGGGTTTAAAGTTTAAAGCATTATGATTTAGAAAAGTTTGACGTTGCCGTGAGTACTACAAGTAAAGTTGAACTTCTTCTTATCTTCTCTTGCACTTAGTTTCCAGTCCCCAAAACCATTGTTTTGTTTCAGTTTAGCAGTTGCAATATTGGGTCACCCATGCAATGTACTGTACTTACTTATACTACCCCCACATTGTCTGTCACGCAAATGACTGCCTCTTTCTTTTTGTCTCTAAATGCTACTGGCAGGGTCTGTCTACTACTATCACAGAAGTTCTGATTCTGAACCACAGATTCTTCGCCATTGTCTTGGAAATCAAATGCAGCCCTTGCAGTGCCACACTTCACGATAAATCATCATCATCTCATCAGCAATCACAGGTAAGATAAGTTTGCAGTGAGGTATAACGCAAGACAGACTGGTCGTTCTTCTAATACTACAAATATAACTCGGTGAGGGTTTACTGCATCTATCTGTTTGCATGTTAAAGATGTGGGCAATATATTTTATTATTAAAAAGCACTGTCCGCCGACCTGCATGGCCAAATTAAACCTTGCGAGGTTGCACAACGTACATTATTTGGTGAAACACTCCCCCCTCCAACCCCACAAAAAAAGCAAATGAACTTCAAATGTTTTCTTTTGAACATAACTTTGTGTCTCGTTTATTTTTAACATAATGTAATATATAACTAAAGATGATACAAAAATAAAATATATATAAATCCTACACCACAGCTGTCCCTACCCGCCTCCCCTAACCCCAACCAAATTCCCACGCTCAATGTAATGTAAAAAAAAAGTAAAAACCCAACACCCAATTCCCACCCACCAACAAAAGGATTGAAAAAGGGGCAAACAGGGTCCATCTCATAGCCGGCGGGCTTTTAAGTGTTGATCCACCAGGATCTTTACACGCTCCTCTATTTGTCTTTTAGTCTGACTGCTTTGAGCCTCCAGCCTGGCTACCCGGAGGAGAATTTTTCGCTGGAACTGGCGGCACCTACATTGGCAGCCATGTTGTTGTGGGGGGGTGGACGATGCGGGGAAAATCTGGCGGCGGGCGGCTGCCTGACCACGCCGACGTACTCCTGCAGGCTTGGGGGCCGGGGCATTGGAAGAGGCAGCAGCTGCTGCCGCCGCCTCCTCCTCCTCCTCCTCGGCCTGAGCCACCAGCCGGCGGTAGGCCTCAACGATGGCCTGCAGTTTCCGCTGACGGGCCCGGACTGCCAGCTCCTTCCTCGTTGGTTTAGAAGGAGTAACTATAAAGAAAGAGACAGAATTGTTGTAATCAAAAATCCCAGCAAATCAAGAACACAAAATGGATCCAACACATAGTGGGCGGCACAGTACAGTAGCAATAGCAAGCAAGTTGAGTACCTAAAATGTTGTTTTATCTATCTTGAACATTCTACGCCTTATATACTTCATTTGTCTGCCTTTTTGGCACGGCATTATGCCTGCCCCAGTAACATAGCATGGGTGTACTTCAACGGTCACATACGAACACCTGTCTTTTTCATATCTCGTTTTTTTATATCATATACTCTGTGCTTCCGGGAAAAGTGACAGTCTCAAACTAACATTAAATTAACAGTGGCCAGCTAGTACTAGTAAATGTCTACTCTAGAGACTATCATTCTTTATATCGCCAACAAACGTTAGGTGGTTTGTGTTTCGCCAGCAACGACCCGGAATGCATCCAGTCGTCCCCTCCTTCCCTTGCCTTTGTGTTTAACCAAAACACCGCTGCCAACACTAGTATCCACTATCCACTAACCACCGATATTGGATGTGTCTCCCACCCACGCAGGCAGCTGTGTTTTCCCCTTTCTATGCTTCCACAACAACCCACGCATCCAACTGCTCTCAAACACCTGCGTTGCTGATTCCAAAGTATCCTTCTATATTATATGATTAGAGCTTTTTCCTTGCTCCTTTCATCATACTTAAAATCAATCTCATGTTAATCCATCGCGGTCATGTAATGTTGTGGATAAGACTTTTTTAGTCTGCCACCAACCTTTCACAGCTGAGTTGTAGTCACATAGAAGAGGCCTGTATAACTTATTTCATCAATTCTCGCCGGTGGTAATGCTTTTGCTAAGCTTGGTAATGACAACGGTGGCGTCATATATTGTCCAGTAGAACTTCAAGTTCATTATAAATATCAGAGTACAGTGAGGAAGTTTTCCCCACCCACCAAGTAATGCGGATCACTATTGAATGTAACTTACCATCGCCCACCGTTGTTGTCTCCTCCCCCGCTGCTGCCGGTGCTGCTGTAGGTGCCTCTGGTGGTCCTCCATTCCCCTCCGGGATCGCCTCTGCTGACGGCGTTGCAGCGCCGCTGCCCCCGTCGGCACTGGTGGATGGTACCGGTTCTGCAAAAATAAAAATAAGTAATTAAGTACACCTTTTTAGATGGATGCACAGCCCCCATTGTACTTGTTCACCAAGAACGGAGTTCTGCAAAACAGTTAAGTACAACGTAATCAGTAGTAGTCCACATTGCCTAGTACAGCAGAGTAAGTAACACACTACACATATTAGCATTTATTTGGTATGGTATGGTACCCAAGCTCATCTCATCTATACTGCTACTCTAGTCCTTGGAAAGTTAGACTGAAGCATGTAACCTAACCAGTTTGTACATCAATGACATGTCTACAGTTTTGCGCATGCTACCTCACAGCTTGTTGCGCAGTACGAGAAGACGCCTTTGAGGCCACATGATAGTTCAAAGCATACACCTGAAGAGTTTGGAAAATAGAAAGGCCCGTATTTACTTTTTGAATGTGGATTGTGGAATCGAGTTTCCTTACAGCCTCAGGTTACACCTTTTTTTTAGCATGACAGCTAAAAAGTTGAATAAATGTATGTAATGTTTTCATACTGTCTAACGTGCACCACTTTTATCATTATCTTTCGGCAGATGAGAAGATTTCCTTCTACGAAGCAAAGATTTCCAGAGCTTACCAAAAAGAGGCATATGCAACCAGTATACGTTCAATGGTGAGGGGTCTCCGACATTTCCCACATTTCCCTATCGTGCACTGGTAGCTGTACAAATGTAGAATACTTTTTATTGAGCCTTTTTTAACTCTGGATTTTTTCTGGTGGCCCTGCCCTTGACGTATTTCACAGAACAACTTAAAAACATTGATGTTACTTACTTAGTTACTTCTAACAAAATAAAGGTTTTGAAGTACCTTGACTCGGAAGTATATTTTCAGTGTCTGTTGTCTTGTAGACTTACACGAGAGAGTGAGCAAAAGGGGGTTACTTAGGTTATGGATTGTGTAATAAAAGCATTTGGCATCTTCATATTGGGGTTCAGGAAAGGGGTAATTGAATAATTGACCAATGACTGAGCCCATATAGGTTGTCGTTCATTGAATTGTGGGTTCCTCTGAGTTCTGTGACTGAGGTGTAAGACTGTAAGTAAGTAAGGTCCAACCTGCCTATCAACAACAACATCCAATTTTGGGGTGCATACATAGTTATGTATGTGACTGCATAGAAGAATACCCGCAAGAGTAGTAGTGGTATTCATTACTAACGCTTACAAAATAGTAGACCAACATCTGCATGCATACTTGGTTGGTGTCAATTGGCAAAGAAGAGACATTACAGAGGAAAAAGCATAAGACAGGAGTGGACCCTGTGCCTTCCGCTATTCGATCACAGATTTTTTGAAAAGATTGATACCTTAACTAAAGAGTGGGCAACAGGGCAAGCTTACCTACAGACAGTCTAGTAGTAGCACAGAGAGTCATAAGAGAGGCTCTTTCAAGGAACAGAAAGGCAGGGACAGATAGTAATACCCAAAATTTTGAAAACATAAAACAAAAACAAGCATTTGTCAAAATTTAGTTAGGTGAAATGTCATTAATCGGTTGGAAAAAAAGCTCCGTTAGAAAGTTAGGGAAATATCATTGTTCCAAAAGAAAACACTGTTGGACTTACTAGGGACAGCAGCAGGATCCTCAGTAGAGGAGCTCTGTGCCTGTGGTTCTTCGCGTTCACCCGCCGACTCGGTCCCAGTCTTCTGCTTGCCCCTGGGTTCTGTGGTTCATGTAAGAAATAATAATAAAGAAAGAGGAAAACATTGAGTGCTGTGAAACATAGACAGCATTTCAAAAACCACTGCTACAACATTAAAAGAAACAAACATTGGTCTACCAAATGACTACTGCCTTGCATGATTCACTGACTAGTGTACTTGGAGAAAACAAATCAAATGTTCCATAAACATTCTGATTGCAGATTACTAAGTAACACAGAGGCAGTAAGACCTGAACAACACCACAGATTCAAGAATGGGGTAATCAATCAATTATCTGTAAGTAGCCATTTCTTTTTCATTTTTTGCCAGCAAAATGCATAGATCACAAGGAGGAGACATGCTTAACTTTGTGCATACTAACTAACACGAAATTGTACGTTCATGGCATCATATTTTGTTTTGCTACTGACTGAATGCTACTGCTGCCCTACCCACTCAATAAATAAACTACATCAGTTCTATGGAGGGCTGAGGCAGGGGCGGCTATAGGCTCATGGTGGTCCTGGACTCCTGGCCAGGGAGCGTAGGTGGGGGGCCCGGAAGAGGAGGTCGGGGCGGAGCACGGAGGCCAGTGAAGAGGGGGGAGTCAGGGTGTTTGGAAGTGGAACAGAGCCGGAGGCACCAAATCCCTGCCAGGGGCCGCCACGCAAATATGTATCCATCCTCTGAGGATTATTAAATTAAGGATATATATTGGTGGGGTGGCCCCTGGCGTTTGGTGGCCCTGTGCAGTTGCACAGCTTGCACATGCCTAAAGCCGGCCCTGGCTGAGGTAAGAAGAACAAAGTAACTTTTGCATTCATTGCCAGAGGAGGATTCATGCAGAAGAGAAGGCCGTGAAAAAAAAATGATACAATATGCAAACACGTACAATTATCCATCAACGGCTATTTCACTGACGGACAAAGGAAGGACAAGACTCTATTAATAGCATTAACTAACTTCAGTTCTCTACAATAAAGAAAATCTCACACCAATAAACAGCAAAAGCTAGCGCCAAATTGAACACGCAAGAGTCAGTGAAGATGAAGAAGCGCAGCACAGACCAGTGTCATACAATTACAGTAGATATAATAACGGAATACATCGGAAATGTAACTAGGAGCACCAGTCATCGCGTTACTTATTCAGCCAAGATTTACAAAGATACAATAACAATACTTATACTACTATAGAGATATATTATACACACACTTTTTTTTTTGGGTAGCCTTTTACCAAGACCCACGACCTCGACGCCAAGCAGGTCCAACAGGTCCTGCTCCCGGTCCAAAATGTCTGCCCAACGGTGGGTCAGCTGATGGTGGGTACGCCGGATACCGGAGCAGCGGAAGACTGCCCGGCGCACCTTCACCCACCGCCGGAGACGCTCCTCAATATGCTGGTAGCCGGAGCCGGGCCTGCCACCTGCTGCCAACATCAAGGGGAGGTAGCGCTGGATAAAAAACACCAGGGCAGCCACCTCCTCCTCCCCAAAAAGTTGGCGGGGCCTCACCCCTAGGGGGCGCATTCTGCCGCAAGGCAGCCTAGTTTTTTGGGGCACTGGCGCCTTGCCCTTTGAGCCGCCGCTGCTGCTGGCGCCCTTGACCATGGTTCTGGGTGGAGGGTAGAAGAAAACTAAAAGTTCAAGACAAAAAGGTAGGGGAAAGAAGAAGCAAGGTAAAAGAACAAGAAGGAAGTAAATAGCAATAGAAAAGTTGTAAAAGTAGAAATAAAATGAAAAATATAAACCTAGGCACAGAGAGAAATAGGTAATAACTAAAGAAAGTTAGAAAAAGTGGGTAAAAAGACAAGGATTAAAGAGATTTTAACAGGATGCAAAAGTAGGCCCAAAACCATAGCCAGAGTGTGTGATCCAAGATGGCTGCGCCCATCGCGACCGCATGGGTAGGTTCGCGCGATATTTAGCGCGATCACGCACTTTTGTAGTGCGAACGAGAAGATGAGTTCCCGAACATGTCTTGCACAACGCGACCACGTTAATTGTGACCCGGAACAGGAAATAAGGGAACGCAAGCAGGCGGGACAAACCTCTGGGGTAATTTAGCGCGCTAGCCATCCCGAGCATGCAGGCAACGCCCCGAACACGCGCACCGCGCTCCCGAAGACGAAAAACGGCGCGCGAACGGGCCCAGCAAGCAACTCCGCATGCTTGCGGAGCTACGCGTAGTTCGCGGAGTGCAACTACGTCTTCGCGTAGCTCCGCGGAGTCCGACTCCGCCATTCCCGGCCAAAGTCATCGAGAAAGCTGTCAACAACCAGCTCGCCGCCTTCCTCGAAGCCAACAAATCCCTCGACCCTTCTCAATCTGGTTTCCGAGCAAAACACAGCACTGAGACCGCCCTCATCGCAGCAACAGACGACATTCGAACTCTACTGGACAATGGAGACACAGTCGCCCTCATCCTCCTTGACCTCTCTGCAGCATTCGACACAGTCTGCCACAGCACCCTTTTACAACGCCTCAATAACATCGGAATCCAAGGAAAAGCACTTGAATGGATCACCTCGTTCCTCACCGGAAGAACCCAGAGAGTCCGCCTTCCACCATTCAAGTCCGAGGCCTCTGAAGTCATCTGCGGCGTACCACAAGGATCCTCACTCAGCCCCACCCTCTTCAACGTATACATGAGCCCCCTCGCGGCCATCGCACGCCAACACAACCTCAACATCATCTCTTACGCGGATGACACTCAACTGATCCTTTCTCTCACCAACGACCCCAGCACCGCCAAAACTAACCTACACGAAGGAATGAAAGAAGTTGCCGAATGGATGAAACAAAGCCGTCTGAAACTGAACTCAGACAAAACAGAAGTCCTCATCTTAGGTACATCCCCCTCTGCATGGGACGACTCCTGGTGGCCGGAAGCCCTCGGAAAAGCACCCATCCCGACAGACCACGCACGAAACCTAGGCGTCATCCTGGATTCTTCACTCTCAATGAACAGACAAGTCAGCGCCGTATCCTCCTCCTGCTTCAACATTCTTCGCATGCTCAGAAAAAGATTTCGCTGGATCCCCTCCGAAACAAGGAAAACAGTCACCCACGCTCTAGTCACGAGCCGACTGGACTACGGAAACACCCTCTACGCAGGTACTACCGCAAAACTCCAGAAGAAACTCCAACGAATCCAAAACGCCTCAGCCAGGCTCATATTAGACATCCCGCGCAACGAACACATCTCTGGTCACCTTAAAGTCCTCCACTGGCTACCCGTCAATAAGAGGATCACTTTCCGACTGCTTACCCACGCACACAAATCACTCTACGACATCGGACCAGAATGCCTCAACTCACGACTGTCCTTCTACACCCCCTCCCGCCAACTACGTTCTTCCAGCCAAGCCCTCGCCACTGTACCTCGCATCAACAAGACCACCATGGGAGGCAGATCCTTTTCATACCTGGCTGCTATAACATGGAACTCACTCCCCGCTTACCTTCGCCTTACCCAGAACCACCTAGCATTCAGAAAGCAACTTAAAACGTGGATATTTGACAAGTAATCCTCCTCCCCTTCCTAAGCGC
This sequence comes from Lissotriton vulgaris, assembly GCF_964263255.1. Taxonomy (NCBI): domain Eukaryota; kingdom Metazoa; phylum Chordata; class Amphibia; order Caudata; family Salamandridae; genus Lissotriton; species Lissotriton vulgaris. The sequence goes on from NC_141691.1 coordinate 1,372,588,681, forward strand.
CTTGAAACCCTCTGGGTATGTAGCGCGCTATATAAACTCTATGACTTGACTTGACTTGACTGACCCTCTCATGTGCTGCCTCAGATGTACCTGTTCTGTGCCATGGACTGTTGATGCTCTGTTGCGTTGTCCATGGTGTGGCTGTTTGTTGGCGGTGCGTGTGTGTTCTGGGTGAGTGGGGTCAGAATTGTTCAATTTATTTACATGTTGATTTACCTGCATACATCCGTTTCCCATACATTATTGACCCCCAACATGCCATTTCAGTGATAGGAACTGCACCTCACAGCACAGAATCAGGTGGGCTGTGTGAGCTCGTAGCTTCGGACACAGTCGCAGGATCTGATACAGGAATGGGAGATACAGGCCCAGTACTAGTGACTGACACATGAGCCATAGACCCAGACACACTGGCAGCACCAGATACAGGAGTGTGAGACACAGCCACAGATCTAGTGACTGACACATGAGCCATAGACCCAGACACACTGTTAGCGCCAGATACAGGAGCGTGAGACACAGCCACAGATCTAGTGACTGACACATGAGCCATAGACCCAGACACACTGGTAGCACCAGAAACAGGAGTGTGAGACACAGCCACAGATCTAGTAACAGAGACATGAGCCATAGACCCAGACACACTGGAAGCACCAGATACAGGAGTGTGAGACACAGCCACAGATCTAGTGACTGACAAATGAGCCATAGACCCAGACACACTGCCAGGACATGTCCCTGTACAGTGACCAACACATACCATGCCAGCATCTGAGACATGAGAGTGACGGACACACACAGTGGCAGTGCCTGAAACAGGAGAGGGCACAACTGACACAGTGCCACTATCTGACACATGAGAGTGAACTGCAGCTGACCCACTAGGACCACTGAAATGATGAGCCACAGGGCTGTATGGGCCAGGAGGCATGGTGTCTCTGGGAGCTTGGGACAGCTGTACTGGAGCGACATACGGGTGGTTAGGTATCACCGGTGTGTGTTTCCGTTTCTTTGGAATATGTAAGGGTACCCTGGACTTGACAGGACTGGTAAGTGGTGCGGCTTCATCAGAAACATCACCCATCAAAGGTGGATCATGTGCTGGTGGGTGTCTGCTCTCTGGGGACGTGCTGGATGTTTGCTGTGGCCCTGCCTTCTGCCCTCTGCATCATGTGTAATGGGGGATGCAACAACAGTGTACTCCTTCCTCTGCTTCACCGGGGTGTGAATGGGAGTAGAGGTATGGGGGACTCTACCTCTGACACATGTGGTTTACGTTCCTTCAACAACACCAGCTTCAGGGGACGCAGGGGTGATGTATGCCTGTCCTTGGTGGATGTTGTGTACATGGGAGAACCCTTGGCCCCGAGAGCTGCCTGCTCCCTGGGAGGTGCCTTGGCCATGGGAGACGCCTTGGCCTTAGGAGGTGTCCTGTCTTTGGAATGTGCCTTATCCATGGGCAGTTCTCTGTCCCTGGGAGTTGGCTTGTCCTTTGTAGTGTCCCTGTCCTTGGGAGTGTCCCTGTCCTTGGGAGGCGCCCTGTCCTTGGGAGGTGCCCTGTCCTTGGGAGTGTCCCTGTCCTTGGTAGGTGCCCTGTCCTTTGTAGTGTCCCTGTCCTTGGGAGTTTCCCTGTCCTTGGGAGGCGCCTTGTCCTTGGGAGGTGCCCTGTCCTTGGGAGTGTCCCTGTCCTTGGGATGTGCCCTGTCCTTGGGAGGTGCCCCGTCCTTGGGAGGTGTCCTGTCCTTTGTAGTGTGCCTGTCCTTGGGAGGTGCCCTGTCCTTTGTAGTGTCCCTGTCCTTGGGAGGTGCCCTGTCCTTTGTAGTGCCCCTGTCCTTGGGAGTGTCCCTGTCCTTGGGAGGTGCCCTTGCCTTGGGAGTACTTTTTGAGGGGGATGCCTGTGTGCCATGTGAATCCCTGTCCCCCAACACCCCTTGAGGATCCTGTGTGTAAACTCCAGGGTAGCTGGTGTCATGTTCTGAGAAAGATTTCCCTGTCCCAGGGGATGGTGTCTGTGGCCTCCGTGCCCTGCCTTGCTGCCTGTGCCTGCTTCTAGTGCAATACCCCGAAAATTAGGCCTGTTCTGAAATGTCACTCTCCCCTGAGAAATTAAGTGGTGTGGATGGAGGAACTGAAGTAGAACCTTGTCTATGCGACTGTTGAATGGCTGCAGACACTGTGTTGGATAATGACTGTACTGTTCTGTGGAGACCAGCAACATCGCCATGCATCCCCTCCATGAATGCTACTACCTGACCCAACTTCCTATCGTGGTCCAGGAATGCATTAATCATGTTTGTCTGCCCTACACACAGCTGTCGCAGCAGATCAACCTCCTCAGCACTAAGGGCAGTTTGTGTCCCAGGGGCAGGAGCAGCGGTGCCTGCACCGAAGGCCACTCTGCTCCCCTATTCTGGCGAGCACGAGCAGTACTTGTTGCAGTTGGAGCAGTGTGGGCCCAGTGTGCTGTGTACCGACTGAAGTTGTAGATTGTACACTCCCTGTCTCCACCAACAGTGCAGACTCACCACCACTGTCTGCAGATGAGGACAATGGGCTCTCCACGTGTGAGTCCTCAGGGACAGTTCTGTCGCCCTCTCCGGGGCTGCTCTCTTCAGTCTCAGTCTGCGTGAGTGTGATCTCTGATCCGGATGAATTGGCACCACTAAGCTCCGTCGTTTGTGGGTCAGTGCCCTCGTCCAAAGCTGAAAAAGAGAGAAAAGAGGTATACTTAAGTGCCACACTCACGTACTGCAAATTACAAAATCCAAACTTCCTTGACTGCTGACCAACATGTAGCACCCATCCTGCACACAAACCACCCCTACCAGACATCCTCATGTCAAAGAACCGGGGGTACCTGTGAAACATGTACATCAAACAAACAGGGCAAGTGCATGAAGACCACCACACATGTGATGCCATGGGACCACACACCTCAATGGCATGTCCTGGGACCCTGAACTACAATGCAACTGGGATATCCACCCGGCTGACATGGATGCCAACGCTCACCCCGCTAATGGCACCAACATGCAATTGCAGCACAACATACATAACGGATGTCACTACTGTGTCCAAGCTGCAATACATGCATGCACTCACAAGTCACAAACCCATTCAGTGCGCCTACCACTAGTTTGCTGCTGCTCCACTCTCAACCGGGCGGACAGGTCAGGATGTGTCACAGCTATGATACGGAGCATTAGAGGGGTCATGGTACGTCGTTCAAGTCGATCTTGAAATCAGCCCCAGTGTCATCTTTGCCACATTCTTGCTGAGCCTGGAGATGTCGTCCCACCGCTTGTGGCAGTGTGTGTGTCGCCTATTGCACACCCCCACTGCCCGTACATCATGTGCTATGGTCCTCCACACGGCCTTGCAAAGGTGCAGCTTGACCTACCATGATAGGAGACAAGAGGGGGCAACTCAGTGAACAGTTGGCCATTCACACAAATAGGAGGTACAGGTATCTTTCAGCAGCCATGCACAGTAGAACATATGTGAAGGTCCCACAGCACTCTGCTAAGATTGCAGAGGCCAGAGTCAGTGGCCACCTCATGCACACCAACATGTCCCCCACTGCACTTACCACCTGTCCTGGGGCACCGTAGAGCCGTTCATAGTGGCGGAGAACACCGTCCACAAGGACCTCCAGCTCCGCTGCGGTGAAGGGACGTGACTGGATCTCTTGAACTCTCGGCATGGCAAGGTCCAGGACTGTGGCACAACGGCAGCAGTTGGTGGAGTGATAAGCAGCAGCAGGTAGAGGTGATGTGTGCAGGCAGCAGGGGCTGGAAGCAGTGGATGTGTGCTGCTCAAATTAACACATTTATAGGGCCCTGAGCTGATATCAGTGGCACACGTCTGCAGCAATTGGGGTTCACAGGCTGCCTCATTCAAAATGAACCAATGACTGGCCCTGCTGTGGCGGGGCATGGCTTCAGCTATTTTTGAAATCGCTTACGCGTCCCGCGTTACGTGTTTCCATTGGCTACATGTGCAAGGACCGTCACGGTCACACACCGCCAGCCGCATGTGCGCGCTACCGTGATGGTGCATCATTTGAAATTCATCACTCACTGGCATTGCAATGGCGGAGCACGAATTCTGTGAGGGCGGGGCAGGCTAACACATACATTTGAATGTGCAAGTGGAAATGGCAGTTGGTACCCCCCTTTCAGTCACTTTGCAGCACCCACCGCAGACCGCCGGGTGCGGACCGTCAGCCACCACCTGGTGCGGGTGGTGACACAACGCTGGGTGCTGGCGGTGGGTGACCGCCCTGTGTATTGATGTTACCCTGGCATGGATGGCCATGGACGGTCACCCACCGCCGGGTGCGGGCCGTCACCCACCGCCGGGTGCTGGCAGTGGGTGACCGCCCTGTGTATTGATGTTACCCTGGCATGGATGGCCATGGCTGGTCACCCACCGCCGGTTGCGGGCGGAGGGTGACCAGCTGCAGCCAACGGTGGGTGAATGCCCACACCAGGTGGTGGGTGACCACCCGGACCAGGCGGTGGGTGACCACCCACACCAGGTGGTGGGTGACCGGCTATGGCCATCCATGCCAGGGTAACATCAATACACAGGGCGGTCACCCACCGCCAGCACCCGGCGGTGGTGACCGCACGCACCTGGTGGTGGGTCACCCACCCGGAACCGGCGGTGGGTGACCGGAAAGGCCATCCATGCCAGGGTAACATCAATACACAGGGTGGTCACCCACTGCCAGCACCCGGTGGTGGGTGACAGCCCGCACCCGGCAGTGGGTTACCACCCGCTCCTGGCGGTGGGTGACCAGCCATGGCTCCATGCCAGGGTAACATCAATACACAGGGCAGTCACCCACCACCAGCACCCGGTGGTGGGTGACCGCCCGCACCAGGCGGTGGCTGACTGACCGCACCCAGCAGTCTGCGGTGGGTGCTGCAATGTGACTGAAAGGAGGGGTACCAACTGCCATTTCCACTTTCACATTCAAATGAATGTGTTGCCTGCCCCACCCCCACGGAATGCGTGCTCCGCCATTGCGATGCCAGTGAGTGATGAATTTCAAACGATGCACTATTGCGGTAGCGCGCACATGCGGTTGGCAGTGTGTGACAGTGATGGACCTTGACCATGCAGCCAATGGTACGCAGAATTGCAGTATGAAGGATCATGCTCTGTGATGGCGGAAGGCATACCCGGATACCGTGTGTATACACACTGCATGTCTCCGCACACATGTAATGATTTTAGGTGTACATGTGTGTCAGGCCATGTCCGGAAAATGACAATACTCGTTATGTCATGTAAATGGCCCCTGTCCACGTGTCACATTAATGTCCATTTGTTGCATGTGTGATCATACTAATGACCTTGCCAGTGCTTTACAAAGCACAGTGATGTGAGCCCAAGTTGCGTCAGATGTGCATATTAGTTTTGAGGTCACACGTTTGTAATTGTACACATCTACACAGTCCATTAAGGCTGTGTACCAACATTTTGAAGCAGTCGTGAGTGTGTGTTTTGTGTGTGCAAGTAGCAATGATGGGGGTATACATGCTTTCTGTGTGTCCTCTGTTGTATGTCCATGCCTGTCATGTGAGGATGCACAGTATTGTTGGTGGGGTCATGGGTGTATAAAGACAAGGAGGGTGTGTTCCATGTTCGTGTTGTGAGTGCACATCCGTGTGTGTCTGTGGGGTTGCTTGTCCACACATGGGCCCTCAGTCATGTGATGTTGGCTGTTCTTTCAACATGTGTGCCCGTACCATTGGACATGTTTGCACACAGGATGTTGTTTGTGGGTGAACAGTGTGTGTGTTGTTATCTGTAGTGCCTTATATTTCTGTCACGTCACACATACAATCAATGTCTGCAACATGTATTATTTGTATTGTGTTGGTCAAGACGTGATAGTGTGGCACAGCTGTGCGGTGTTTGACAATTTACATCTGCTACCATCTACTCCCACACAGGAGGGCTCCAAATGTGCATCGACCATACACTGTGCTGGAGGACATGGTTGAAGAGGAGGTGATCCGCAAATTCCGGCTTGACCGACCAACATTGCAGGACCTTGTAGCACAATTGGCACCTCATCTGCAGCCACGCAGGCCATATCCTGGGGCAATTGCACCCACAGCAAAGGTGATGGCGGCACTTCACTTCTTCGCGACAGGCACATTCCAGTACACAGTTGGTCATGGCGGGGGGATGTCCCAATCCATGTTCAGCATGGTACTGCGGGATGTGCTGGAAGCCATGATGCGTTACAAGGATGATTACATCCATTTCTCAGGTCCGGCAGAGCTGGCTGCAGTGAAAGGGGACTGCTATGCCCTGGGCCAGATTCCACACGTAGTGGGTTCTATCGATGGCACACATATTGGTCTGGTTCCACCCCAGGCACGTGAACCCATCTATCGCAATCGGAAGCACTACCATTCAATCAATGTGCAAGTGGTGTGCCTGGCTGACAACATCATTTCCCATGTGTGTGCCAGATTTCCCGGGTCCGCACCTGACTAACACATCCTGCGGAGTAGCATTGTCCCCCAACTGATGGCTAATCTGCGTCAAGAAGGTGTGTGGCTTGTTCGTGAGTGTGCTGTGATGACTACTGTGTTGTATGTGTGCCATGCTGTTCCCACCAGTCCTAATAATGATGTATGTGTCTGTCATCCCCCACCTAGGTGACTCTGCGTACCCAAACCGCCTGTGGCTGCTAAGTCCCCTACGGAATCCTACTACCCCAGGTGAAATGCGCTATAATGAGGCCCATGGGAAGACACGTCGGGTGGTGGAACGTACATTTGGAATGCTGAAGTCTAGGTTTCGCTGCCTGGATAAAACCGGAGGGGCCCTGCCATACTCACCCGGCAAAGTATACAAAATCGTGGTTGCCTGCTGCATGCTCCACAACCTGGCCTTCCGCAAGGATATTGAACTGATCATGGACCCTGCAGACCAACAAATTGCTCTGCCTCCCATCCCACCCATATCCAGTGATGAGGATAGTGGGGAGGAAGAAGGTGTGGACCAGAGGCGTCAGCTCATTGATCGGTACTTTCCTTGAATGTGAGTAACTACCTCTTGTGCTGTTGTTCAATGCGTGATGTATGTCTACTGGTGATGGGTGGATGTGGTGTGTGAATGCTGCCTGTTCTGTTATGTTCACTTTGCACATGGGTGTGGGACATGGTGTACGAGCAATGCTCCCTGATGTGTGTCCTGTGATCCGCTTAGTTTGTGATGATTGTGGTTTGTGGGATGTTGCAGTACGTTGTTGTGTGATGGGTGTGATTCAGTTTCCTGACCTGTGCTTGTTGTTCTCTGATTGTCCCTAGGTCACTCACAAAAAGCCATGATTCCAAACAACATTGATGCCTGCACCTGCTGATGACAACAACTGAGACAAACCTGTGTTTAAACATGGAGATCACACACCCTTGAGGGTTTCTGTGATTTTCATTTACAGGGTGTGGATTAGTGTTAGTACATATTTACAAATAGGTGGTGGAGGGGAAGTGTGAGTTGAAGGTCATGTCAGATGACACCACCGTGGGGACACCACATTGTGTGATGTACACCTAGTACAACAGACGTGTGACAATGCTTGGCAATGTGGGGCAAGATAGTTCACAGAGTGAATGCCAGGCTCAAGGAAGGGTGTAGTCAGTGTTGGCCTCTCTTCGTGCGGGTGGCTGGTGTTTTGCCACTGCTCTGTCCTGGATCCAGCCTCGGACAGCCCCTCCGTCTTGGAGCCTCAGTGGACCCAGCTGTGGGGGCAGGTTGTTCGGGGGACACCTCCCTGTCAGTGGCCTCAGGTGATGTTGGCGGTGGTGGTGTGCTGTCCCGCTGGACACTTGGGGGAGAGGGATGTGGTGTGGCGCGGGATAACCACTCCCTCCAAAGAGTTGTTTGCTGCCCCATGAGGTCCACCATTTGTCCCATATGGTTGTCCATGGACCGCAACAGCTGGCAGGTGTCAAGTGAGTCTTGGTGCGCACGATCCGCCTGTGCCTGCGACCGCTCGCACAACGCTTGCACTCTTGCAATGGCATCCAGGGTCTCGGTCCCAGGATTGTGTGGGTCTTGTCCCCAACCTCGCCTTGCACCTGCCCTCATTTTCGTGAGCTGTGGCCTCACCTGTGTCCTCCCCCGTCCACTCTCCCTGCCAGCCTGTGATGTTGATGGTCCATCATCATCCGATAGGTCAGGCAGGATGGCACTGGCAGAATTGGTGGTGGTGGTGGTGGTGGTAGCTGCACAGGTCACAATGGCAGTAGTTGCTGTTGTTCCACTGTCCAAGGTGGTGGAGGCCTGGATGTCCTGGGAGCCTGATGGCCCTCGGAGTGTAGTTGGACCGGCATCGTCCTCCGCACCCGAGGTGTCCAGGGGATCATCACCGGAGAGTCCAGGCTGTGAGGGGGGGACTGGTGCTGGTGGTTGCTGGTTTCTCCTGTCAAGTCTCGGTCACCTGAGGGACAAGAATTTAAGAATCAATGCTGTGGACATGACAGGTTTGCTGTTGCTACATTTCAATTTTCTAGGGAATCAGGACATGGTTGTTGGTGACATCAAATTGGTGTGGTACACAGTACTGGGCCTTAGGGTGGTGTGGAGGTGGGGAGACAATACTTGGATATGTGTGGTTCTGTCCTGCTATTGGATGGTGCCCCTGTGAAGATGGCTACCTACATGTGTGTTTGAAGAGGGAGATGCATTGGTCAGCACATGGTAGGCAGACTCCATCTTGCTCTGGAATGGGACATGAGTGCCTGTTGGGAGTTGTAGTTCTGGACCTACCCCCATAACCACCCTCCCTGTAGCCATGGGGGCCTGTTAGGAGTTGTAGTGCTGGACCCACACCCATCCTCCCTGTAGACATGGGGGCCTGTTGGTAGTTGTAGTGCTGGGCCCACCCCCACCCTCCCTGTATACATGGGGCCTGTTGGGAGTTGTAGTGCTGGACCCACACCCACCCTCCCTGTAGCCTTGGGGGCCTGTTGGGAGTTGTAGTGCTGGACCCACACCTACCCTCCCAGTAGTCATGGGGGCCTGTTGGGAGTTGTAGTGCTGGACCCACCCCCCATCCTCCCTGTAGACAAGGGGGCCTGTTGGGAGTTGTAGTCCTGGACCCACCCCCCACCCTCCCTCTAGACATGGGGGCCTGCTGGGAGTTGTAGTGCTGGACCCACCACCACACCCACCCTCCCTGTAGCCATGGGGGCCTGTTGGTAGTTGTAGTGCCGGACCCACCCCCCCTCCCTGTAGCCATGGGGGCCTGTTGGTAGTTGTAGTGCTGGATCCACCCCCACCCTCACCCTCCCTGTAGACATGGGGGCCTTTTGGGAGTTGTAGTGCTGGACCCACCCCCACCTCCGTGTAGACATGGGGGCCTGTTAGGAGTTGAAGTGCTGGACCCACCCCCACACCCACCCTCCCTTTAGACATGGGGGCCTGTTGGGAGTTGTAGTGCTGGACCCACCCCCACCCTCCCTGTAGACATGGGGGACTGTTGGGAGTTGTAGTGCTGGACCCACCCCCACACCCACCCTCCCTGTAGACATGGGGGCCTGTTGGGAGTTGTAGTGCTGGTCCCACCCCCACCCTCCCTGTAGACATGGGGGCCTGTTGGGAGTTGTAATGCTGGACCCACCCCCACACCCACCCTCCTCGTAGACATGGGGGCCTGTTGGGAGTTGTAGTGCTGGACCCACCCCCACCCTCCCTGTAGACATGGGGGCCTGTTGGGAGTTGTAGTGTTGGACCCACCCCAACCCTCCCTGTAGACATGGGGGCCTGTTGGGAGTTGTAGTGCTGGACCCACCCCCACCCTCCCTGTAGACATGGGGGCCAGTTGGGAGTTGTAGTGCTGGACCCACACCCACCCTCCCTGTAGACATGGGGGCCTGTTGGGAGTTGTAGTGCTGGACCCACCCCCACCCTCCCTGTAGACATGGGGGCCTGTTGGGAGTTGTGGTGTTAGCTGCTTGACCACATGCAAGCCTGGGAAGTAGGAGGCTACATTTGTGGTTGATCATGGTGGGTGCATTTGAGCCCTGGCCTTCACATTTGGGTGACTGTTTGGTCCACATGCATGGATTTGAGCCTGGGAGAGGTGTCTTAGCAGTTCTGCAAGGCAGAACATGACAGTGTGATAGTGGTCATTGGTTTGTACTTACCAGCCTCAACTCCCTCTTCTATTCCTTCCAGACTCCCAGGGTGCAGTATGCCTAGCACCTTCTCCTCCCATTCGGCGTATGGTATTTGCTCCGCGGGACCGCCACCGCCAGTGTCGTGTGCCCGCAGATGGTTCTTGGACCTGATGCCTTTCCCCCTTGCCTTGAGGTCATGCTACCGCCTCTGGATGTCGTGTTTGGTGCGTGACACGGTCCCTGAAGCATTGACTCTGGTCACTATCCTGTCCCACATAGTGGTTTTGGTTGCCAAGGTGGTCTGCTGCACTAGGGTACTGAAGAGATGTGGTTCGACACGGATGATTTCATCCACCATGACCTTCAACTCACTCTCTGTGAACTTGGGGTTTTTCTTGGGGGCCATGGTGTGTGATGTGCAATGTGTTGGTGGTGTGGGGTGTGCAGGTGTGTAGTATGTAGGGATGGTGTTGTGGGGGCTTGTGTGGTGGGTGTGTTGGTGTGCAGGGTGTGTTTGTGTGTGTCTGTTGTGTGTGATGTGCTGCCTCTTTCTTCCATCTGTGCTGTGATGCAAAGGATTGTGGTAATGGGAGGGATTCCTTTTATACTCTGTGTGGAGGTTGTGTCCCAATGGTTTTTAGCAGTCAGGTGTTCTGTGGGTGTGGAGACTTGGGTGCTCTTGTTTGTGCTGGGGGGGTGTCATTGGGGCATGTAGTTGTTGGGGGTGGGTGTTCCAGATGGGTGTGTGTCCTGTTCTTTGGGTTTTCTATTTACTTCCGTCCGCCATTTTTGTTTCGGTTTGATGGCCGGGGTGATATCCATTTGGTCCTTCCGCAGTCATGCTCAGTTTGTCGATGCTTTTTTTCCGCGGCGGTCGAGGACGGTGGTGAGTTCCGTTGGGATGGTGGGGTTATCCTAATCGTGCACTCCGACCCTCCACAGGTCTGGCGGCGGTTGGCCCTGTTTCCGCGGTCATTGCGTCCGCGGCGGACGGTGTTTCTATGGTTCCGTCCACGTGCGGCGGTCATTGATGTGATCCGTCCGCCGCGGTCGGTGTGTGATGACAGAAATATCCCAATCGCACCCGCGGTTTTTCCGCGGTGCGGTCGGGAGTATATTTGCCGCGACCATGGTGGTCGGACCAGTTTCCGACCGCCATCGTAATTGATGTCATAGTTCTGTGCTTATGCAGAATCCCCGCAACACTTCTCAGGATCTCTTAATATGTGTAACTTAAACCTAACATAAAGTTGCTTTGCAGCCTATGTATTAAATTAATACTAGGTTTAATTACCCCACCTTTTAGCTCACGTTTACATGTTCTTTGGACGTATAATTGAATACTACTGGAACTTTTAAAACAGTCACATATTGATTGCACAGTCTTTCCCCCTCCCCCTTTGCTGTAAGTCCTATATACCGATGCAACACACTGCACCCCTCTGTAATTATTTTTAGTTCGACTATATTTGTGTTTGCCTGTACCTTTGAAAATTCAATAAAATACTTAAAAAAATAAAAAAAGAATGCTTGGTTTATTGTGAACTATTCTAACAGTAAACAGAAAAATACATAATAAGGTGATATTCTTTAAGGAAAATTGGGAAGAAAGAATTTCTGCAGTTCTAGGAAAAGATGTTCAAAAATGTTGGAGGCTGTTAATATTTGGTACTCAGGGGAATGAGAATAGTGAAGATAGGGTATATATTTTTCTGAATCTCTATCCTGGAATTTGAATAATAATATGCCTACATCTAAAGCTCTCTCAACCATAGCAGGTTTTAATTGTTTTTTACATGATTATGGTCAACCCTCACTTCAGCCAGTCCTTATTGCGTACAGTCAAAAGGTCCCCCCCCCCCGATTTTTGTACGTGGTGGATGTTCTGGGCTTGAATGGGTACCAAGATTGGGCAAAGATTTCTTAAATATCTAAAGCCTAGACCGTCTGTAAATATTGTCATTCACCTTTAGTTTTCCCTGCCTTAGAATGTACTTTTATATGGGCTTTATTCCTAGAATTGGGTTTGGAGCTGGCTCTCACCTTAATAGTGTGCCGCTCGAGTTGAGGAGCTGAGGAGTTTGTTTTGCTGCATTGCTCGCCACAGGAGTGGCTGGGAGCTAACGTCCATTTGGGGGAAAGTCATCTGCAAAGTCCGGCCGCAGCGGAGGTGAGAGGCGCAGGCGAGCGGGACTGCGAGGACCAGCATCCCATCTGTCATCACCAGCTGGTTCCTCTTCCCGCCGCGCTGCGCCCACTCCCAGTGCCACGCCCCCCTGCCTGGAAGAGTTCTTTACTCCTCGCGGCCCCCGCTTCGCTGGTGCCGCTCGAGTTGAGGAGCTGAGGAGTTTGTTTTGCTGCATTGCTCGCCACAGGAGTGGCTGGGAGCTAACGTCCATTTGGGGGAAAGTCATCTGCAAAGTCCGGCCGCAGCGGAGGTGAGAGGCGCAGGCGAGCGGGACTGCGAGGACCAGCATCCCATCTGTCATCACCAGCTGGTTCCTCTTCCCGCCGCGCCGCGCCCCCTCCCAGTGCCACGCCCCCCTGCCTGGAAGAGTTCTTTACTCCTCGCGGCCCCCGCTTCGCGGGTGCCGCTCGAGTTGAGGAGCTGAGGAGTTTGTTTTGCTGCATTGCTCGCCACAGGAGTGGCTGGGAGCTAACATCCATTTGGGGGAAAGTCATCTGCAAAGTCCGGCCGCAGCGGAGGTGAGAGGCGCAGGCGAGCGGGACTGCGAGGACCAGCATCCCATCTGTCATCACCAGCTGGTTCCTCTTCCCGCCGCGCCGCGCCCCCTCCCAGTGCCACGCCCCATTGTCATACTTAGGAGAACCCGCTCACGCGCATCGCGGGACGCGCGCGGGGCGGCCACCGGGGCGAAGACCGGGCAAAGAGCGGGCCGTTTGAGGCCGTTCGAGGCCTGAGCGGACTGGACTGGCCCATTCTCTTTCGCCCCGCATAGTATCTTAAGCCCCAATCCAGGACTACAAACCACTGCGACCCCTTCTCCCTCCCACTCCTACCGTTACGAGTTTTCTCCTTTCCCTAAGGTATGAGTTCCAGGATGACTAGGAGCAAAGCCTCCAAAAGTGGCCATCCGATTAGTGGCCCCATGGATGACTTCATTACCCGCACCAACTTTGCTATAGATCAGGAAATATCGAAACTTCAAGCCCGGGTATCCCTAGAGTTGGGCGCTGCTAGAAGATTGTCGGAAATTATTGCTACTTCCAAAAAATCTTCCCTAGGCACCATAGCTGCAGCTATTACCCCAGAGCGAACTACCATTCCCAGATGCGTAGTCACACAGGTCGAGGTCCACCCGACCCCGCCCCCTCCGACTCCTATTCCACCCCCCGCCCAATTACCCAAACCAAACAAAGTGAGTGTACCCGCCACTTCTTGCACTCAGAATGCTAGCGCTAGATTTCCATCTCCGGTGTCATTTAACGCCCCTGGCGCAATCTTACCTAAACGGAAACATCGTTCTCGTTCCGCTTACTCGCGGAAGAAGGCGAAGATTGCGGTCTCACATGATTTGGTAAGACTAGATGGCGTAGCCAGCACCACTCAAGGTGTACAGGTCCCTGTGGTACAGCCTGTAATGGAGGGGGGGGGGGTTGGGTTAATCACCAAGCCAGCCACCAAGCAGGCCAACTTGATTTCTGAAGATGAGGGCTCGCGGGTGGATGGGTTGGCCAATAACGATAGAGAATTCATTGATCTAGTGTGGGAAACCTTAAAAAACCTCCTCTCCCCTCTAGACCTCAGACTCTCACGGATCGAAAATAATTTACTCTAAATGGAAAAGAGCATTATTGCTCTTGCCACTCTCGGCCTGAGAAGTCTTGAGAATAAGGATGTTCCTGGCACTAACATAGCACCTTTAGTATCAACACCACAAGCCCCTCAACCGCTCCCTATAATCCCTACCACTCGCCCGGTCCCCAAACCAAGGACAGTGCCTGTGGATCAAATTACAACTGTTACAAACCCCAAGGCCTCTAAACGCGCCCCTTCACACCACCCTGCAAATCCCAAACCTGGAGTCACCCCCAAAATTCATCCCGGTGACAAGGGCTACCAGCCTACTCAGGATCCCCCAGTCAGGAGCAACTTTAGAGGGGGCTACATTGACCTCCCACCGGAGGCTAATGATTTTGTGGTTGTCCTAACGGGTGTTCCCCAGATTGGCAACGACCAATATGAGAATCATTGGTCCTTGAAAAATAAAATAATGCATTGGCTTAATGTCAATAGACCAATTCCCAATGGCCATAGAAGTAGAGTCTTGATGGTACGTAGAACTCCATGGGTGGGTCCAACGAGAAAGAGCAACCCTGGGGATTGTATAGTTGTAACATTTGACGATCCTCACGCAGCGCAGCATATATGCTCGTGGCCCTGTAGTGAAGGATCTTCTGTCATCCCCAGGCCATTGTCCTTTTTCTATCCTCCACGCCCTACATATAACCAATTAAACAACTGGTCACTTGTTAACCACCAAGCTGGGAGAATCCGCCCTAACAATCGAGTGGATCCCTACTCAAACTGGAATGGTTTCCCTACTTCAAACAGATTTGGAGGCCTTGAGGAAGTAGACTGACTCCCCAGGGACCTGGGTCTCCATACACTGAGGAATGAACAACCACTGGAAGCTGAAGGCCCCCCTGACTTTCCTTGTGGTGGTAGGGATCCCGTAGTCATCGACCTCCCTTCTGACCTGGCCAGAACATCAAGCAGTCCATCTCGGGAGGGTGGGCCGATGACTACGAGCAAGATAGTTCCAGTTGATCTGACTCCAGGTGATTTTTGCCCAGGTGGTAGGGAGGTCCAGTTGGTTCCCTCACATACTCCACCTATGCCTCCAACCCATGCCATGCCAGCGCTAAACTATGTGTTGGAGGGTACTATGACCTCCAACATCCTTCAAAACGAGCCCCTAGATAGTCTTCCTTCAGAGGCTGTGCTTTCCACATTTGAACCTGCCCACTCCGCTGTTCATTCTTCTATAGAGGCGCCACTGTTAAAGATTGTAAGCTGGAATGTGGCAGGGCTTGCCCGCAACCTCGATAATCCAGAATGGAATGAGTTTCTTGAGCCTTATAACATCTGTATCCTGCAAGAAACATGGACTCAGGAACCAAAACATAGGGTAGGCTTTGCAACCTACTTTGTTCCAGCTCTTCAGCAAAGTGGATCCAAGGGCCGACCGTCGGGAGGCCTTTTAATATGGGTCAGCATTGCTTTGGGCCTAAAAGTAAGTTCTAGGCCCACTAAATCTTCTGACCTACAGAGAATATCAATCCACTGCGAAGGGGGGAGGACACTAGAGGTTTTTAACCTTTACCTGAGAGGCGCTAGGAATGGGTCATCAAACCTACCATCGACAGGCCTAAGTAACGATCTGGCTGTTTGCAAAATTGACTCCTATGTTGTCCTTGCAGGCGATTTCAACTGCTGTTTCGAACCATTGGCAAAGGAGGACATTTTGGATTCTTTCGATGAGGACACAAAAAGAGGAATTCCGATATTGACTCTCGATCCAATCCCAAAATGGACGCAAAGTGCGATAGACATAAATGCACTTTGCATGGAGCACAATTTGCGCTCGACGAATGGTCGTTCCAAATCGGATCCTGGAGGCGCCCATACTTACAACAGGACGGGCCACACCTCCAGAATTGATTTCATTATGCTGAATTACAATCTTTGGCCTCTCCATAAAGACATGGAGGTTATTGTGTCTACTGACAGCTACCATAACCCCCTCTCTTTAACCCTTACTTCCCCGTGGCAGACAAAGAACCAGGATAAGCCCCGTCATATCTGGAAATCATCTTATAATGTTGCACCGACAAACTGTAGCAGGCGTTTGAAGTGGGTTAAAGTCAGAGCAGACGAGGGTAGACTGATGCAAGCTGGGGCCATTCTGTCTGGGGTGGAGTCCCAGCTTGATGCTTTATGCTCATCCAGCCTAAATGTGTTACCTTTATTTACAGAGACCATAGCAGTGCTGAGCGAGCTGTTTGTTATCCCCCAACCTAAGGTCAGGACTGCTGGTAATAGTGTCCCTAAGGCTAAAGATAAATGGTACTCTGCCAAATGTAGAGCTGCGAAGAGGGAGCTCATCTCTGCTGTAAAAAATAGGGACCCAGCGACTATCAGTTCCGCAAGGAAACCTTATAAAAAAGCGGTGACTGAGGCGAAGGAGATTCATGAAAATCACTTTTGGCGGGAGCTAACTGAGGCAAGTAATAGGAAGGACTCAAAGGGGTTCTGGGATCTCTTTAGAGCAAGAAACAAGCCCATTGATCAGCAGTTAACCTGCAATATTCCCGGCGATGTCTGGTTTGCCCATTTTTCCAAATTATACTCTGCTACACCGGGGGAAACTCCTCCTCAAGGCTCCATGATCTGCCCAACAACTATTCCTCTAGTCAATGTCGACCCTTTTACCACCCAGGAGGTCGAAAGGGCAATTGGAGGTATTGTTTCCAACAAGGCTCCAGGCCCGGACGGGATCCCTGGTGACCTGCTGAAGTCTCACCCAGCAGTATGGGGTAGATTAATTGCCACACTCTTAAACGAGGTTCTACTGGGAGGCTCCTTTCCTGACTCTTGGAGAGGCGCTGAAGTGGTGCCAATCTTTAAGAAAGGCAGTAGGGATGATCCAGCCAACTATCGTCCCATCAGTTTGCTGGATTCAACCCAAAAGGTGGCAGGAAAAGTGGTACTGGGCAGGATTTTGCAGTGGATCGATGAGGAAAAGATACTGTCTGACTTTCAGGCAGGATTTAGATCAGGGACAGGCACCATCGAGCAGACATTCCGTCTCCTAATGCTATACTGGAAAGTAGTGGTGCTGGGAGGGGGCAGTTTGTATTTAGTCTTTATTGACTTGCGTACTGCCTTCGACCTGGTCCCACGGGCACTACTTTGGAATGTCCTCGATGGTCTAGGCTTACCCCCCTACTTGCTGTCCCTGCTCAGGAAATTCCATGAGGATAATTTCGCCCAGATCAGATGGGGTGTCCAGGGAGAAAAAACATCTCGAATCCCAGTAGACAGGGGCGTCCGCCAGGGATGCGTGCTCGCCCCCACTCTGTTCTCTCTTTATGTCAACGGAGTGGTGGAGCACCTGCTACAACATCCTGCAGATGCACCTACCCTGGCGGGCATAAAAGTTCCCACGCTCCTGTTTGCGGACGACACCCTTCTGATATCCAAATCACCAGCGGGTATCCAGAAACTGCTCACTTCCTTCAAATCCTTCTGTGACTCCAAGGGACTTGCAATAAACATAGGCAAGACAAAATTCCTTGTCCTCAACCCCCCCAAGAAATCCGTTATTCCTCCTGTCTTAGACTCTATCCCTCTGGAAAGAGTCAAAGAATTCGACTACTTAGGAATACGTCTCAGCGATACCATGACCTGGAAAGCACACCACCAGAAGGTATTCTTGACCCACAAAAGGGCTACTGGAGCCTTGCTTAAAGAACAGCGAGCCTCATCTCTAAAACCAATTGGGGCACTGATTGACATCTATAGAGCAAGGGTTGTGAGCGCAGTTCTGTACGGGGCTGAACTGTGGGATTTGCAGAGAGTTGATACCCTGGCCCATCTCGAAAACAACTTTCATAAAGATCTGATGAGGCTACCCCACAGTACCCCTACAATCCCTCTCTTGTTAGATACAGGCACACGTCCAATCTGTGAGCAAGCAAAATTGCGTCCCTTGCTACTCTGGTCTCGGATATGGAATGTCCCTGAACTCTGTAGCTATGCTGATGCCCTAAGAGATCTTCTGTCGCTTCCAGGTTGTAATAAGGTACCCTGGTTGAGGGAAGTCAAACTCCTGCTTTATGAGCTGGGTCTGGGAGATGCCTGGGTCAACAAAACTGCACCTCCCAAACAGCTACTTAAGAAGGTGTATTGGCTCTGGGTAGATAATAAGCGAATGTCCAACCCTAATCACTGTAAATCTGTCGTCCAGTTCTTGCTAGTTAAGGAGTTACCTTATAGGGAACCCTATCTGGACCAAATCCATAAGTCTGGAGACAGATCGCTGTATTTTAAGTTTAGGGTGGGTGTGCTCCCTTTAGGATTGTTCACTTCCTCTTGGAACCCCCCGCTCCAAACGCTCCCTTACTGAACGTTCTGTGTTACAAAGGTTGAATCTGTCGCCCATTTTCTGTTTGAGTGTGAAATTTATGCAGCGCCAAGATCGAAATGGCTAAAGCCCCTGTGTAAGACTTTGGGAACAAGGTCACATATTGAAGCCCTACGTATATTGCGCTCAGATGCATGCCCGTTTTTTGCATGTTGCATGGCGAAATTCTTAGGTTGGGCTTGGCGCTTAAGAACCTCAAGGTTGTTGCTGCTCCAGTAAAGTGTCCCTTGGTAAAACTGAATTTCAAGTTGGTGTATATATGGAAAAAGTTTATTACTATCTGCATACTTGTTTTTATTGCTTTTATTCTTCGAATCTTAAAGTACTATATTGTATATTCTGTACTGTTTTTATTGATGTTGTACTGCTTTTTATGATACGTACTGTATCGAAATAAAGTTATTAATACACAATAAAGATAACACTCCTGAAAATTTAGAGTATTGTTCAATAACCAGATATAAAATAATTTGTACTTCTTTTAAAGTGCTTTCATGTTTTATTCTACACCATATCCTCTGCACAGTGCAATAGAATTTTTCAGAGTTCATATTTTTGTGAAAAAATATTAGTAGTAAATAATGATTTTTATGTGAGATCCAATATGTAAATGTAGAATGAATATACTTTTGGTAAAAACAAGTTTAAAAAACATATCAAAGTGTCTTTATAATATAGTTTATTTGTTTCACTTTTTCACATGAAACTTTATCTTGGATAAAATGGATGCTGTTCTGAGTTTGATTTTTACTGATATTTACTCCTTCCCATCTCGTCTCACTGTACATCGTCTATCCCCACAGCTCAGTAGAACAAAGTCAAGATGATGTCATTTTCCTGTTGTGTTCTGAATGATCTTTCTAGTGTTCCTAACTGTAACACTTTTCCAAGACCCTTCTGCTGTAGCTCAGTTTCCGAGTCTTGTCTTTTTCATTTGTGTAAAGACTCTTTGTTTAATTGTTTCATATTAGTTTGACCTTCACCGGAAGTATTGCTATGAACCTAGGCAGTGATGTAGACTATTCTGATTTGCAGCGAGAGCTGTTACTTTCAATCATGCCACAATAATTTAGCTGTTTTTTTAATTTATTATGCAAGAATTGTTTATAAGAACCCATTAATTTCGGGAAGGGAAACATTCCCTTACTACTAGAGACATTTGAGCAGACTTTCGCTTACTGCTAGAGATGCTGTCCGATTTCCTTGTAATTCTGACAGAGAGATTTGAGAAAGATTCATTTAGGTTTGCTGCCCATTTCTTTTCAGATTTTAGATGCTCACTTTGGACTTAATTTTTTTTTCTGATTTCGACTACTCTGTAATACTCTGCATTTGAGCCTTTAAAACATTTATTCTGTACCTCTTGCTTTTGAGAGTTTTGTAATAAAACACTTTAACTTTCCTTTAATCTAGAACTCAAATATTGAGTGATCCCTTGATTTATTTTGCTAAAGTGATGTTGTGGAAGGTGCCTTTTGTGCAAGATCAACCTTGAACAGAACTGCCTGAGGTAAATGTGGGGTAGATCTGAATTTTGGGATGTCATGAATATTGGAGTATGGAGTTCTGCTTCCGCAATAGAATTATCCCCTCCCTTGGAAGAGAAAGGCTCGATCTATGACTTTTGAAACACTTAACTTGTACCCACTTCTCTATCATTAAAAGTTGAAATCCTGTGGTATAACAACCAATTACTCTCTCTATTATTTTTCAATGTTACCAAATACATTTTGCACTCCAAACAGATTAGAAATAACTTTACCTTATCAATTGTTAGTATTGCTTTTTTACGTTCTGTTCTCATGTTCAGGTGTCTAGCATATAATCAAAGCTTATGAGCCAGAACTGTGTTTTTTAAACTTTCTGCAAAAGGAATACGTGCATAGGTCATTTATTCATTCTATATACCAGGGATTTCCAACATTTTCCATAATAATACCTAATTATATTAAATTAAAAATATACAGACCTATCAATTAATGACATTAGGGTTACAATAGAGGCCACATTAAACAAAGTACATTAGTTGCCAGCTCTTTCAAGTCAAGTCAAGTCAAATGATTTATATAGCGCGCTACATACCCAGAGGGTCTCAAGGCGCTTGAGGAAGGGTGGGGAATTACTTGTCGAATATCCAGGTTTTAAGTTGCTTTCTGAATGTTAGGTGGTTCAGAGTGAGGCGAATGTGAGTGGGAAGTGAGTTCCAGGTTTTAGCTGCCAGGTAGGAGAAGGATCTGCCTCCCATGGTGGTTTTGTTGATGCGAGGTACAGTTGCAAGGGCTTGGTTGGAGGATCGTAGCTGGCGGGAGGGAGTGTAGAAGGAAAGTCGTGAGTTGAGGCATTCGGGTCCAAGTTCGTAGAGTGCTTTGTGTGCGTGGGTTAGGAGGCGGAAAGTAATCCTCTTGTCAACGGGGAGCCAGTGGAGGTTTTTCAGGTGTCCAGAGATGTGGTCTTTACGCGGGATGTCTAGTATGAGTCTGGCTGAGGCGTTCTGGATGCGTTGGAGTTTTTTCTGGAGTTTTGCGGTGGTACCGGCGTATAGGGTGTTTCCGTAGTCCAGGCGGCTCGTGACCAGTGCGTGGGTGACCGTTTTTCTAGTTTCGGTGGGGATCCAGCGAAATGTTTTTTTGAGCATGCGAAGAATATTGAAGCAAGATGATGAGACGGCGTTGACTTGTCTGTTCATAGAGAGTGAGGAGTCCAGGATGACACCTAAGTTCCGTGCGTGGTCCGTCGGGATGGGTGCTTTTCCAAGGGCCTCTGGCCACCAAGAGTCATCCCAGGCGGAGGGGGAGTTACCTAGGATGAGGACTTCTGTTTTGTCTGAGTTCAGTTTTAGACAGCTGTACTTCATCCACTCGGCTACTTCTTTCATTCCTTCATGTAGGTTGGTTTTGGCGGTGTTAGGGTCTTTGGTGAGAGATAGTATCAGTTGAGTGTCATCAGCGTAGGAGATGATGTTGAGGTTGTGTTGGCGTGCGATGGCCGCGGGGGGGCTCATGTATACGTTGAAGAGGGTGGGGCTGAGTGAAGATCCTTGTGGCACGCCGCAGATGACTTCGGTAGCTTCTGATTTGAATGGTGGAAGGCGGACTCTCTGAGTTCTTCCGGCAAGGAACGAGGTGATCCAATCCAGTGCTTTTCCTTGGATTCCGATGTTTCTGAGGCGTTGTATTAAGGTGCTATGACAAACTGTGTCAAAGGCTGCGGAGAGGTCGAGGAGGATGAGGGCGACTGTGTCTCCATTGTCTAGCAGAGTTCGAATGTCGTCTGTTGCTGCGATGAGTGCGGTCTCAGTGCTGTGTTTGGCTCGGAAGCCGGACTGTGAGGAGTCGAGGGATTTGTTGGTTTCGAGGAAGGCGACAAGCTGGTTGTTGACAGCTTTCTCGATGACTTTGGCCGGGAATGGAAGGAGCGAGATGGGGCGGTAGTTTTTGAGTTCGGTGGGGTCAGCTGTGGGTTTCTTCAGAAGGGCGCTGAGTTCGGCATGTTTCCAACTTTCCGGGAAGGTGGCGGAGTTGAGGGAGCAGTTGATGACGTCTCGGAGGTGCGGTGCTATAATGGAGTCTGCTTTGTTTCAAGATTACTGCTGGTGACTGCTCAAGTGCTTAGGCATGTATCAGGAAGGGGGCAGCAGAAAATTAATTACAAGTTTTATCAAATTGAAATTACTTATGTTAGCAACTATAAGAGAGTACCCTTTGGAATAAAGGAAACAACCTCAGCAAACACATTATCATATACAGAAGTACATAGTCAAGCAATAGAGACCTACGGCTATCAATAGCTAACAAACTTAGTCCCTCCAATCCTTCACCAAAACTAATGGTGATTTCTTAGGGTTCTACAGCTGGCACAAAGACAAATGGTCACAGGTGGTTTTCCTGTGTACCCATCCTTTCTAATAATACTGTGTGAGAGAGGATATCATTAGTTCTGATTCTAGATGTAAGGGCTTTTTTTAATATGCTTAACAAGTTTCTGATCTTCGGGGGGGGGGTCCTTTTCTCCCCTATAGTCCTATTGAACTGCCATTAGATGTGGCTTAGAGCGTTTTACATTTTGAGCACCATCACATATGTCCAATCCTGCTCCACCCCAACAGATCTTCTGCCTCTGCAGTGCAGATCAGCTACTAATAGAATTGTTGTTTTAAGTACAATACATTCTACCTCACTGTGTGTGGCCAGTTTTGTGTTTATGAGGACTTTCCTAGCTTAATCTATTTGATTCCAATTTTCAGGAGGTAATGTGTTTGTGCTTCTAAATTCTTCATTATGCTCTTTCAGGATCTTTAGACTGTTACACACGTATCGATGGACGAGCGCTTTCTCACTAATGCACCGAGCGGACCCCCCCTAATGAAGTGCTATGCACGAAATACATAGGGGATAATGCTCACCGTTTTGTGAATGTCTAATCATTTTGGAAATTTATACAACTGACTTATGTACATTTACCTAATTCAAGGATACCCAATCATATGCTGATGTCGATCCCTTAGAAGAATGTAAAATAATAAAAAATCAACTTCTTGATCTACTCATTGCTTCAACTCACTATTGAGTAACTTTACTTACGCGCCTGGATGCTACTGGTCTGCTCAGTGTTTGACCTTACACGGCGTAAGGCTCCCCACTTCAGTAATGCATTGTTGTGTCACTGAGGGTCACTGATTTGAATCACAGTTGATTTAAAGTGCTGTGGTGTCCTGGTCTATAACAAAAAGCACGGTGAAAAAGTCATTTGCTAAAAAATTCTTACAAACAATGTAAGATGAGCTGCATGCAATTTAAGACCAGCTTCTACTAAAACATACTCAAAGATGACTAGTTTTAATGATCTTAGTGCTTTCGAAAGTCATATTTTTAATAATATACAATCAGAATGAACCTAATACACACATTCTTGCATTTCAGACCTAGTAAAAAGCAGACAAAATAACTGTTGACAGCAAGAAATGTCGACCAAAGCATTTAATTAAAGTGTACACTATCTCCAAAGCAGCCTTTAGATTTGCTGATTAACCATTTGCACACATTTACATTTCTTTCAGATAGCAGGCACTCTGAAGAGGAAGCTGTTTCCTCATTAGCTATCTGTCCTTCATATTTCTTCACAGTGCAGGAGATCAACTCCTTTTCATTTGGGCAAATCAGTGTCTGTCAGCATTAACTGTTCAACAATGATTGTTAACACAATGTATGGGAAATGCATTTGTAAAATTAAAAAATCTTGGTAATGTTGTTCTCAATATTTCCCACCCACTACAAACACTGCCCAAGAGATACACTATGTACCAGGGCCTTGTATTTGAGTTTTCTAAACTTCCAGTGCGTAATGTAAGATATTAATTCACTGTAATAAGGTCAGAATTATCTAGCCATATGAGGAGTTACACGAATAACCATTTACATGCCACTTACAAAAAAGCCTTTTCTACTCAGAGGAATCATTTTTAGCAACCTTATAATAGCAACAGATTGAAAAGAAACAGGACAGTCCTATACTTTTAAAATGTAGCTTGCATGCTGTGTCTTGATGCCTGTTCATAATGCACTGCGATGTTTTACAACAATTATAACGTGGCCTGCAAGTAACACAAGGATCTCTGGATACAAAAGCCGTAACTGAGTTGTCTATATAAAACACAAACCTGGGACATGCATGTTACACATTGTGGTTTGCAGCAGGCTCATTAATCTTCTAATATTTAATGGTGAGTCAAATCTGTGACTAGATATTGCACACATTTCTGCAGCAAGTGCATGGACCACCAGAGTTACCTTACCTTTATGAAGCCTATGACATTTTCGGAAACAAAAAGAACTCTGCAGCAAGCGTCATAACTCATAAGATATTATAAAATGTAGCCTGCTTGGGATGAATTAAATAAGCCACAACATGTTTAGTATCTCATTTGTCCTTGTTGCCAACTTCTTTTGTGCTGATTTTTCAGGCAGTTCTGGGTATGAAAATGTAATGGGATTTATGCACTCATATCCCAGAAGTTATAAGGCAAAATGTTGATGTCTCCTTGTTGTTGTGGGAGACAGGCCCTGCCACACAAGTGGGGTACCATTTTCATCAGGTGAGGTGTGGGAACATAGAATAGTGGAACATTTGTTATAATCAATTGAATTTTCTCTCCCCCTTTGGCATACAGTGTGGTAGAAAAATCACTTTTTTAGAAAATGCCCTCTGAATTAACTAGTAATAGGAATAACACCAAATTCAGAGTAGTACAAACAACCACTATTCCTAGTATCTGAGACACATTTTAAAAAAGTCATAAGTATGCCTCACATCAGTTTTTTATTCATTACATTTTACCGTATAAATTGCTGCTTAGTCTATACCCAATAAAAAATCAATATAGGACAGGCGCGAGCGCGTCAACCAAGATGGCCACCGCAGCTCCGTGAGCACCTCAGCCTGAAAATCTCCTTTTACGACGAATTAGGCACAGAAAGTCGGCGAAATTACCGGCGCTTGCCTCCCTATGTTGCTCCTCACCTGGGAAGTCGTTTTCTGTTGAATTTCCTCGAAGGAAGTGCTTCTGCTTACTTCATGGTTCCTGCTCCCAGCTTCCCTTCAAGGTACTGCCGGTTTTGACTGCCTAGGGGGCGGAGTAAAATCTATGACAGGGCCTGGCTTGGGCCTAGCCACGCCTACAGCTTAGTTTAGCTGCTGCACCTGTTGTTTTGGAGAGATTTTTGACGTTTTTCCTCCTAATTACGTCATTTCTGTCACTTTTTGAGGTGCTTATTCGTTATTTCAATATTCCTATGTGATAGTGAATATTTTTTCACCTCAGAATGGATTCCAAACAATCCACTACTAATAAAAGAAAGCAGCAGGTCTCTCCTCCTCCAACTAAATCCAAGGTGGTGGAGTCTTCAGAACCTTCTCTTGCGCTCATTTTGGAAGAAATTAAGGCATTGCATCTAAACACTGATACTATTGCCTCAGAAGTAAAAAATGTTCGGAAAGACATGGCTTCCATTTCAATGAAGGTTTCTGACAATGTCATTAAAATTCAAGACAATAAAAATAAGTTGGACGCTTTTACTCCTGTAATGGCCAAAATTGCTCCAATGCATTCCCAACTGTGGGACATGGAAAATCGCAATAGACAATATAATCTACGCATTTTTAATTTCCCTGAAGATGTTGAGGGGACCAACTGTCGACTCTATCTAGAATCTCTTCTGCCGGGTCTCTTGAATATTAAGTTTTCTGAAAAATTTGAGATTGACAAAGCCCATAGAGTCCCATCTCATCGGAACCCTCGGCATACTAGGCCGCGGCAAATGATATTTAAGGTACTGCGCCATCATCATTTGGTTCTAATTCGCAAAGCTGCCAGAGAAATTCCGTCATTGTTGGTGAATGGTACCAAAATCTTTATTCACCAGGACTTTGCTAGAGAAACTGTGGCTATTCGTAAAGAATTTTCTTCCCTTCGTCCGCAGTTGCAAAGCCTTGGTTTCAAGTATGGACTTTTTGACCCTTCTACAATGCGTGTGTGGAAAGATAATGTATCCAAATCCTTTCAGCGTCCAGAAGATCTTCGCTCATTTCTTGATCAGCAGGCTCCTCCATCTATGGATACACAAAACCCTAACTCTTGAAATGGTGGCATCTGACATCCTGTGTCTTACCTCTGCATAATTTTCTTCGTGGGCTCCACCGGTTAATGGCCATGCTTGAGGAACGTGTGTGCGTTTCTTTGTCTCTATTCATGTTTCTTGTTTGTTCCTTTCTCTATCTTTTTTGTTTCTTCCCTTCCTTTTTTCTGCATAGAGTTACTCTTCTCGCCTGTCTTCTTCTTCCTTCCTCTTGTTCTGATTCCTTTCTTTCTTTCTTCTTAAATCTTAATGGCTAATACTCATAATATTAAGTTTGTTTCTCTAAATGTAAAAGGTTTAAGGCATCCAGTAAAGCGTGACATTTTTTTAGATTATTTAGGTCGTTGTAAAGCTGACATTTGTTTTGTTCAGGAAACACATGTTGACGATAAAGTGTTACAATACATGAACAAAAAATGGGTGGATTATATTATCTCTTCACCTGCTAATGGTAAAAAGAATGGGGTCGCTATTTTCTTTGCTAAGAGACTGCACTGTCAAATTCTTAATAAGATTTCGGATACTGAAGGCAGATACATTATAGTTAAAGTCAAAATTCATGATTCTATTTTCTTTTTGTTTAATGTTTACGGCCCTACTGCAGATGACCCTGTTTTTTGGGCTACTGTTACAACAGAAGTTTTAAACTTAGGCAAAGTTCCCTTGATTTTTGGGGGTGATTTCAATGTTTTTGCGGACCCCTATTAGATAGATTATCTACCTCTAGGTTTCAACCTTCTAAGATTTTTCATGCCTTTAAGACTTTTCTTCATACTACCAAGTTGGCTGATATTTGGAGACTGCATCATCCCACTGCTAAGGTTTTCTTTTTTCTCCAACCCTCACAACTCCCACTCCAGAATTGATTATTTTTTGCTTTCCCCCTCTCTCATTCAATTGGCAAATAATCCTACCATTGGTACTATTGATGTATCTGACCATGCCCTGATTTCTTTTGTTTTAAATGTTTCATCTCCTTTTGTTAAGCAATCTAGATGGCGCATGAATACTGATATTGTCCTTAATGATACTCATAAACCTAAATTATTGCAAGCGATTCAGGATTATTTTACTTTTAATCCGGAGAATTCTACTTCTGTTATTAATCGGTGGGATGCATTTAAGGCTTATATCAGAGGTTCTACAATTTCCATTATGGCGCATGAGAATAAGAAATTTAATTCTGATATCATATCCTTAGAGAAAAAAATAGCTCATTTTGAACGTTTATTTATCACTTCCAGTGATCCCCAATATAAGCTCAAATTGCAAAAGCTGAGATATGAATTTAATGCTATTCTTAGTACTAGGGCTGGGATCCAGCTTACTAATTCTAATGCTAGATTCCGTTTCAACTCTAATAGGTCTGGTAAGCTCCTTGCTAATTATTTACGTATTAAAAGGGATAAAACACAGATTACCTCTATTCAAGGTCCTCAAGGTAAAATCGCACTTTCTCACAATGATATTGTGCAAGAATTTTTCCATTTTTATTCTACCTTGTATAATAAGCCAGATTTTTGTGATGATTCTCTAATTGATGCCTTTTTAAATTATTCCAATTTACCTCATATCTCTTCCTCCAATAAACTTCCCCTATTACTACTGATGAAATATTGGCTGCTATTAAATCCCTTCCAAAAAATAAATCTTCTGGTCCTGATGGCATCCCTGCCGAATTTTATAAACAATTTCAAAATCATCTATTACCTTATTTGCACCAGATTTTTTCTCACTTTTGTTCCTCAGGTACCATTTCGGGCTCTTTTTCAGAAGCCTTAATTATTGTACTACCCAAACCTGATAAAGACCCTACCCTTGTCTCTAATTACCGTCCTATTTCTTTGATTAGTCAAGACTGTAAATTATATGCTAAAATCCTTGCTTCTAGACTAGCCCCTGTTCTTCATTCTATTATACACCCTGACCAATCTGGTTTTATGAACTTTACTGCATGTTATTGAACAAAGTCCCGCTCTCCTTGTCCCTGCTGGTGTTATGGCTTTAGATGCGGAAAAAGCTTTTGATAAAATCCATTGGCAGTTTTTATTTAAAACCGTATTGTCTTTTGATTTTGGCCCATCCTTTATTCGTATGATTTCTGCTTTATACTATGCTCCCACTGCTCGCTTATTTATTAATGGTCAGATTTCTAGCCAATTTTCCCTTTTTAGAGGTACACGTCAGGGTTGTCCCTTATCCCCTCTTTTATTTTTACTGGGAATTGAACCTTTTCTTAATTTCATTCGTCAATCTGAAAATATTCAAGGTGTCACTATTAAAAATGTTACCGTAAAAACTTTGGCATATGCTGATGATGTGTTATTGTTTATTAGTAATCCTGCATCGTCTGTTCCATTTTTGCTTGATATTATTTGTCAATATTCAACTGTATCTGGCTATAAATTAAATGTTACTAAAACTGAATTTTTCCCTTTAAATATGCTTTGTACTCCCGATATGTTACCTTCAAAAGACATTGTTTGGCAGAAGAATAAGTTGAAATACTTGGGTATATTATTTTCGTCCTCCTTGCCAGCGACCTTAAAATTGAATTATGATTCCATTCTTGATTATATTAAACAAAAAACCTCCAAGTGGTCTCCCCTTCATCTCTCCTGGTGGGGAAGAATGGAGTCTATTAAAATGACTATTGCCCCAAAAATATTTTATTCCCTTGCAATGATACCTACTCAATTTCCACTCAAAATTTATAAAAATATTGATAAATTATTATCTAAGTTTCTCTGGAATAATAAACCTCCTCGCATTGCTTATAAAAAATCGAAAATTCCTAAATGCCAAGTTGGTTTTGCCATACCTGATTTTTATTTATATCATAAAGCTTTCATTCTAAAACAGAGCTCCTTTTGGTTTAATAGTTCCCCTATTGCTAATCCCCCTATTTGGTTTCATATTGAAACTTCCCTTGCAAAACCTTTTCCTCTACCATCCCTATTAACTATGTCTCCCACCTCTAAGATTATACATTCCTCGTCTATACTCAAATCTTCCAGATTAATTTTTAACGATTTGGACTCTAATTTTGCATTACCCCTACTTTCCACTGTGCATTTGTCTTTATGGCATAGTGCTCTAATAAAATTGAACAGAAATGTTTCTTTTTGGTCTTCATGGATCGCTAAAGGTATTTTCTTTCTTAAAGATGTTTTCTTAGATGGTGCATTTATTCCTTTTACTCTACTTCAATTAAAATTCAATTTGCCTATATCAGATTTGTTAAAATATCAATTTTTATGTAATTCCATTTTAGATTCTTTCCCGGACGGCATTCCGTCTGCATCTTCAGCTGATTTTTTAATTTACATCAATACGGTCTCTGTTTCCCCAAAGGCAGTTTCTGTGTTTTATAAAAAATTTACTAATTCACTAGGTTCCAACGTTGATACTATTTCCACTTTTTGGAATAATGAACTCTCCATTTCCCTGTCAACTGATTCATGGTCATTGATTTGGAATAATAGTATTTCTGGCTGGTTACCAGTTTCACTTTATCAAACCAATGCTTATATTTTGTTTAATTCTTTATGGACGCCGTTACGTTTATTTAAAGCTAAATTATTACCGTCCAACCTATGTTGGCATTGTAATTTACATCCTGGTTCTTTACGTCACATGTTATTTGATTGTCCTATTATTATGAAATTTTGCTTCGAAGTATGGAATGTTATATTGAAAATTTTGCCTATTTCTGATTTGCTTTCTTATAAATTATTAATATGTAAATCGATTGCCTTACTTACTCCTCTTGAAGATGCTGAAGATAAGTTATTTATTTTTCTAATATCAGCTGCATTCAAATCAATTACTTTTTGCTGGAAGGATGCTACTTCTCTCTCAGTTAATGCTTGGTGGTCTTGGATTAACTTTACAAGAAGAGGTGCTCAATTATCTTTACAAGGTGTTCATCATAATTCTTTGCATTTTCAATCTTTTTGGTCACCTATAGATTCATATATAAGGTTATGACTTCTGTTTTTCTGATGTTATTATGCTATTTATTGATTACTATATTAATTTTGTAATTAATAATTGGTAACTCTATTTGGTTTATTTATTCTGACATGAATTGTATATTTCCCTCTTCCCTTCCTTCCTTCCCTTCCTTCTTCCCTTACATTTTTTGTTATCCTTTCATTGACGTTAGTTTTTTAAGTGATGTGATATTATTATGAATGCTTATTTCTGACTGTGATTATTCGCTTTATGTAATTTAATGACTTCTATTATCAATTTTCTGTATGTATTCTATGTTTTTTCCTCTGTCAAAATTCAATAAAATCATTTTGAACAAAAAAAAAAAATCATTAGAATTCACAACTCAGCTGTTACTCTGGGTATCAGGTGTTTTTGAACAACCAACAAATCAATACATAGCAGTGCAATCAGAGAAGTCTAGTAGACAAAATGGTATGCTTTCCATTTTTAAATTGGTCACTGGAACCAAACATTAAAGATGAATAAACCTATTTGAATTCTTTCCTACGTATTTTCATTACATGTTTTTTTTCAATGGCAAACCTTAGGCAATATACACAACTGTTGAATCCTTTTCAGTCTGCCTTTCAGAAATGAATAGCTGTCCAAGTTCACCCATGAGTTTGCAAAAACTGTGCTTGAAAAATGTTTCCTTATAACTCTGCCTGTTCTTGAAAGCTGAGAAGAGGCTGATCGTAGTATTTCAAACCATTTATCAATGCCAATTTTTGAAAAAAGACACTTTCTTGCAATCACTTTTTTCCTATTCCTCCCATAATTTTTTTTTGCATATTTAGCTGTTTGTTTTGTTCCTTCCTGGGGAATCCACAAACCTGGATACCTTTATAATTACAAACATATGGGAAAAAGGATGCTAATTTGCCCTAAATACCTCTAGTTCATTTTTTTTATGATGCTTAGAGCGACGTGCCCCATAATATCAAAATAACAGCTCAGCAGTGGAGAAACCTATAGCAGTATGGAGACTATGGGGTCCATTACGATGTCGGGCGGTTTGCCTCCGCCAGGCTGGCGGTGGCCACCGCCGGCCTGGCGGAGGCAAACCGCCCGACATCTCAAGCCCAAATCCCCCCCGCCATATTAGGATGGCGGAGGGGAAGGTGGCGGTGCAAAATACCGCCCGCCTGTTTTCCGCCCCGGTCGCCTTGCGGCCGGGGCGGAAAACGAGTAACATGCAGGCGGTGTCTGTCAGACACCGCCCGCAATATTACAATGGGCTTTTTGAAATGCCTTTCCGTGGCGGCAATGCCGCCACGGAAAGGCATGCAGTGTTCACTCTGGGGGCCCCCTGTGGGGCCCCAGAGTGAAGGCCAAAGGAGGGTGGCACACGGGGGGTACCTGTGGTACCCCCCTGCCATTGCATAATCGAAGACTCAGGCACCGCGCGGTGCCTGCCGCTCCGATTGTGCAAAGGCGTGCTTTTGTTTTTAACATTGTGGCAGACGGAGCAGTGAGCACCGCCCACCACAATGTTAAATTGAGGAATGGCGGGCGCATCCTAATGGCAATGTCGGGACCCCCGCCCTTTAGGCGGGCGGTCCCGAGTTCCGCTAGGGTGGCGGGCGGGCAGAGCCCGCCCGCCATCCTAATGTGCCCCTATGTGTTTATTTGATATCATATAGCTTTCGCAGAGATTGCAGTGCCTGTACACCCATGAATGTTCAAAGATTAGTATTACTGTTGAATATCACTTCTGCCAGTCACTGACATATATGATTTGAAGTCCATCAGGTAATTAGCTAACTGTCATAGGTGTCTGAATTAAAGTGCTTGATAAAAAACAAGCATTCAATACTGTTACATGACAACTCCCCACTTCATGAACTCCTTAGGCATGCTTTGATGGAATTCCTGATGTAGCTTCATTAAGATAACAAAGCTGGAGTTTGATTTTGGCCTGAAGTAGAAATGTCAAATTCATTCCCCTTTCTACAAATAATGAGTCAGTGGTATGGCAAGGTAATTTTTTTGTTTAATGTGTTTCTTAATCATTCAAAATGCCACCTTTTAAAACTGGGAGTGATATTCATTTTGCGAGAGGCAGGTGCATCCCAGTACTTGTCTTTGCAGGCCCCTTTGGAAAATTTGTACATCCTTTGGGAAATTTGTGCAACATGGGACATTGCAAGTTTAGTGTAGAAAACATTTTGGATGATAATATCATATGGTGAGCAAAATAGTGTTTAACAAATTGATCCGCGCTTATAAAGCGTTGAAACAAGGATATGTCCTGGCCACTTCCCTATTCTGACTGTATACTGCTTTCATGGACAAGGAACTAAATAATGTAAGATGCTACCTCCTTGAGCTAGGTAATAGCTCAATTCACATCAGGCTTTACACAGATAGCGACTTACTGTTAGATTACATAGTAAAAGGCTTGCAATGTTCTCTGAACAATTTATCAATTACACATGTTCAAAGATCTTGGGATCAATATTTCTAAAACTAAGATCATCTCTTTGGACCTTAGTCTTGTCAATTTTCCTTATTCTTTGTTTTTACAGAGAGTTGAAATGGGAATAAATTGTTCTTTGTTAACATCTCCATTGACAGGTGGACCACCCACAAATGTCATCTTCACAAGAACAAATCCAGATCTAGATCTCCTTATCTGAACTGCAAGGCATCCAATTTTTTCTAAAACTATACACATTCTAATCTGTGCTGACAGGCACTGTACTTTGACGTTTTACATATTAGTAAACATGTTGTACTGGGTGTAGGTAGTTTTGTTTGAAACAAAAAGGATGATGGGAGGAATGCTTGCAATTTGTCTAACCACTGGCTGCCGCTCCGGGGTTAGCATTCCATCCCATTGTTTGCTTGCGACTTCAGTTTGAACCCAGCCATATGCAAATCAGTCGTGACCCTGCTCCAATCAGAAGAGTCCAGCCTGAGCTGCCAGGCCAAATCCTTCGTGACCTGGAACACAAGCCACCCAAATTCAGTGTTTCGATGAGTGGGGCTCTTCAGTTCGGTGCAGCTGGACTCCAATGGCATAGGTGAGCATGGGATCCACCTTTGTGCATACCCTTGCCAATTAAGGTGGCCCATAAAATGCAAAGAAAGTGATAGGAGGAATGCTTGTAATTTGTCTGACAATCACTCAGAGTAGTATTTCAACCCTTGGTTCTTTTGGCCACCATGACACCTCAGTTTGACCTAGCCACATGCAATTCAGTCTTGAACCTGCTCCAATCAGAACAGCCCAGCCAAAATGACAGTCCAGCCACCCCCAACTGGAAATCAAGTACCCAAGACAGGTTTCATCATAAATGGGGCTCTTTACTGAATGTATCTTGGCTCCAATTATAGTTATATCTGTCTGCACTTTAGGTTTCTGCTTCTTTATTCATTTAACATATAGGTTCCTTCGGTTTGTTACTATGCAATAAAATATGTTATGTGAATATCCCTTTTTCTGTTTCATCCTTTCATGTTCTTTCCCACTGATGCCTGCACTGATGGAACATTGACTCTATCAAAAGGAGGGACAAAGAACCAGCAAAATACAGCTCTCTGCCTTGAGTGTGTTTAGAGCTTTCTATATATAATTGGGACAGTAGCAAATGGGCCCATTTAGTCCCATTGGATTTTCACATTTGACTACCAGGTTTTGAACTTTTACTGTGAGTGAGTCTCACTACCTGAGTCTCACTCATGGTAATTTCACCCTAACAGGACATCTTACATACATCCCTATACCACTTAAAGAATTGACATATTTCTATGGCTCAGCTTATAATCAGATTCCAAGCCTTTGAGCCCCCCCTCTGAGCCAAACTAATTACTCTCCCCCAGCAGTGGGATCAAAGGCCTCCTCACATAAAAGACCCATTTACAGTGCTTGTCCCAGTTCCCAAGAAAGGAAGGGGTTGGAAGGAAATCTGCATCTATTAATAAGCATCTTACACTGCACCTTTTCAGGGACAGCCAGGTCTACAAATACAAAGGAGGAGGGCCAGACTTCTGGAGCCACAAAAAAGGGGCACCTTTGAGGTTTGGGTGTTATAGAATCAGGCATCTGTTTCATCTAGGGCAGAACTGACACTCACATGGGAGTTATTCCCACAGACAAGTCAAAGTCACCATATTGGATTGTCCAGGAATATTGTGCAAAAGGGTTGGACAGGGGTGAAGTGATAATGTGCTGCCCTAGGATTGGTCAGGGGTGACTGGATTCTAGAAATGTCCACCCTCACTTTAAAAATCTCCGCACAAGAGGGAGACAGAAGAAAAGACACTGGACCTGGGAACAACAACAGCAGAAGACTGCCCGGTTGGTAGGAAAAGCCACACAATGCCCTTGCAAGGATGGACTTTGACTCCAGTAGACTCCCCAGGAAAAGGATAGGCTGCTCCTGGGCCAGTGATGCTGATATACCATATGCCCTCTACGGAGCAATTGGAGGAATGGATCTGGTGGGGGACCCTGGAAGGTTTACTTTGGACTTCTGTAGACTGGCCCTTGACTCCGCTGACACACTGGTGTCCTTTAAGGTGCCAGGAGACTTTGGGACATGGAGAGTGTAGCAAGAAGGATATTCCGCTGGCTGGCTGTGGAAGACTCCTATGAAGTGAAGATTTCGAGACAGCAATGTTACTTCAAAGAAGTTATTTATTGCAGGAAACATGAACAACACGTAGAAGATCTGAAGGGCCCAGGAGTTCAGCACCAACTGACTTCAGAGTTCTCTCCCTCTACATCCTCACATTCTATAAAACATCTTATAATATAAGCTCATCAATATTCTTCTAGTATAAGACTATCCGCCATTCTTAATACTAAACACCACATTGATCTCCCCTCTTTCACAAAAAAACTAAAATTTTAAAACATAGGAAAAGATATGCATTTACCTATAAATGTCATGACATGCCCAAAATTAATAATAAAATTTGCTTCATATTTATAATTTTTTTAATTTTCCGTAACACCTGTTTGTCTTGGCCTCCCAATTTTTTATACTTGTCTACTGTTGATTTTTATCAAGCAAGCCATGTTCCATTACTGCCCATTGCTAGCTTTCACCTTCTGGCCTTTTATTTCAATGATACAAGTTTGCTCCATACATTTTGACTTTCTTTTTTGCAACATAATAGATCTTTGAATTGAACAAAAACGCCCACAGCACGGTTACATTGGTAAATTATAAAATGTGGCTTCTTTAACTGAAGTGGTAACACTCTGACAAAGGTACTAGACTTTCCTATGGTAATGACACACCCTTATATATTGATATAGCATCTAGTATAGGTGGGGTTATCGTGGTTATAAGGTGCCAAGGAGCCATTTCTGGGCATATCCTTACCACTTAGGGTGACGCACTAAATTATACAAAAAAGTGATGGATGAAATGCTTGAAATAATCTCAGGCACTGGTAATTACTCGGGCCGTATCCCAGTCCACTGTATTTTTCCCATCATGCCACCTCTATTTGAACTCAGCCATATGCAAATCAGTCTTGACCCTGTTTCAATTAAAACAGTCCAGCCCAAACTGCTAAGACAGTGCTCTCTGAACCAGAATGCCAGCAACCCAGGGCCGGTTTCTCCCTCATGTAACAAAATTATTTCAGAAATAAAGGAAATGTGCACAAGTTCAAGTTACAATTGTAGATATTTATTTCTAAACTCGAGCTGACAGGCACAAAACAATCAGTTCCCAAGTAACTCTGCCTTTCGTAGGCAGCCTCATGTTATTTAATAATTCTTGATTACATTAGTTAATATTACACAAGCTGACTCATCACCAAACCTGGACAGTGCGTGCACGTTTCTGGCTTATCTGCACAAACATGCTCAACATGGGATGACAGTTAAAACGTCTGCCTGAAAGCATACATAAAGTTTTCAGAGAAATTACACGAGAAGCAAGGATGTATATGACTGGTAGCAGGACATAATTTCTGACAGCTCATAAGATGGAGGCATTTATACAAAACGAATTCCAATGTATGTATATTCAAGTACATATATTTGTGAATGCAGTACTCTGGGCCTACCCATCCCACTTAGGACGACATACAAAGTACTCTTAAAGTGATGGGTGGAATGCCTGTATTAATCTCAGCCTCTGGTAATTACTCCGGTCTGCATCCTAACAATAGATGGACCTGAAAATAAAATAAAAAATATTCAAAAAAAAAAAAGATGGACCTGAAGGGCAAACTTACTAAGTTTTAAAATATTTTTCTAAACAAAAATCCAAAGTGGGATTTTGTTTTGGAAGATAAAACATCAATGCCTCCTTTGCCATTTGAGTTTTCTACCATGGCAAGGGGAACATTTTGTAGCATTCTCTGCCCATCACCACCAGGGAAGGGCAGTGAAAACTGGCCATGTGTTTGCCCACTCTAAATTCGGTGCATGGATTCATGGTCGAACCTCCGATGGCCCTTACTCGGTGGGACCCCCAAAGGTTTATGTTGGCTGCAGAGACGGTGTAGTCTCTGCTGGTGAGATAATGAAGGTCCGCCATCTCTAAATGAAGCGGAGGACCTTCAGTTTGGCAGAGAGGGTACTCTCTGGCAAATTCTAAATTGACCCCTAAGTCTGAAGATAAAAATGTTGACCAGGCAAAGGCGCCAAAAATATCCAGCAGTGAAAAAGGACTATGCATGAAATTTGATTTTCTCCCACTCTGAGCTTTTCCTGCCAAAACCAACGACTTTGTCCAAAGCTTAGCTGATGTCATAAAGAATTTTGACTTTCTGAAAAGACTAACGACTAAGGTAATCGTTTATGGTGAATTGGCATAGGGCAATGCCCGCAGGACTTCTCGCTGTGCTTCCCTAGGCCAATGTCAAAGGTCATGAACGCACAGTAGTCATGAAAATACAGTGCATTTCTCCTGGGATAGTAATAACGTTTTGGCCCTGCTCCAGGTTTATGTGATTAAGAAAATCTGGGGCAGCATCAAAATCCAAGGCTGTTGTGTGGTAAAACCCACTGCAACACCCATGAAATGCCTCCCTGGTCCTGAGTAAGGCAACACAGAGGCTTGTGCTGCTTTATCTTACTCCATATCGATGAGGCGACGCAAAGCCACACAAAGTGACTTTGAGTGGGTGACAGCTATGATTGAGAGGCTTGCACCAATGGAGCATCAAAAAAAGTGCTGCTTCGGTAGTGCAAGCCCCTCATAAATAAGCCCCAAATGCCTTTATTATGAGCTAAGGGCTGAATTACAATCACTGTGCATACACATGTTTGCACATGGATTGAAATTGTGACTTATCACACCCTCACAGTTTTCCCCAATAAATTCTGGCAGGTCAGACCTGACAATGACAGTAAAGATTATCAGGAGAAAAAAAGTAAAACATTGGGAATTTGGTGTGCTAGAAATCAATTCTATGTGTGCACCATTTTTCCTTTAAAAAGTCGGAATAGCATTTATTTACCACAAGTGGTAAATACATTGCCATGGGGTATTGGTGTTTACCACATGTGTTAATTATGCCACCATGGGCCAGATGTAGGTAAAATAGATTTACTGATTTTTAATTACCGAATTTTCCGATTCTGTAATTATAAATCGGTAAATCTAAGGGGTGGATATGTAGGTATTCCAGATGTGCTGGAATACCGATTCGGAAGAATTCGGTATTTACCGATTCGGTAAATACCGAATCGTTAATGCCCATTCATTCCTATGGGCTTTGAAGCCCATAGGAATGAATGGGCATTACCGATTCGGTATTTACCGAATCGGTAAATACTGATTTTCACAAGGGTGCAGGGGGTGTCACTTTGACACCCTCTGGCACCCCCAAAACAGGCTTGGGTGCCATGTGGCAGGCATACATGCCCTAGGGGCAGGTCTGCCTGTCACATGGCATAGGTGTGCATGCACACATGTGCATGCACACCGGAATCGGTATTTTACCATCAAATTGGATTTGATGGTAAAATACCGATTCGGTAAGGCCTCTGGGACTCAGAAGAGTCCCACCTACATCTGGGTGCCTCAGAATCGGTAAAATTACCACATTTTTATTTTACCGAATCGGTAAAATTACCGAATCGGTAATTTTACTGATTCGGTAAAATAATGCCCCCTACATACCTGTCACCCATTTACCGATCGGTAACGGCCAAAATCGGCCGTTACCGCTCGGTAAATGGCCTCAAACGGCCACCTACATCTGGCCCCATATTCTGACAATTAATGCAGGATATGCAGGTAGATTCATCAAGCATTTTTGCGAGCGCAAATGGTGCGAATCGCAAAAATCGGCCGTTTGCGCCCGCAAAAATCGCATTTGGGATTCATGAATGGTTCATTCTCTCACAATATAAGAATTCGCACATAATTGCGAGTTCTCAAATTGCGATTGCATTTAAGGAATCGCAATTTGCGATTCCTTATATGCAATGCATGAACCATTTTAAAATTGCGAATTCGCAATCCGGCGCCGCTATTTACCGTGAAGTCTGACTACGTGGTGAATAGCGAAAACTTAGATAAATGCACTTTAGTGCATTTATCTAAGTTGCATGTTACACACACACATGTCCTTTGGACATGTGTGTGCGCAACATCAGTGTACATTTCCATTTCAGGGGTGCAACAGGGTGTCCTTTGGGCACCCCTACATCCTTGAAGTCGCAAACTCAAAATACGAATCGCTAATAGCGATTTGCACATTGATATGTCTTCCCATTCATTCCTAGGGGCCTTTAGGCCCCTAGGAATGAATGGGGAGTTATTCCTTATTTGCGATTAGCAATTAGCTAATCGCAAATAAGGAAGCTGTAGGAATCGCAATAAATATTGCGATTTCTACATGAATCCCGTTTTGCGAGTCTGTAATAGCGATTCCTTAATAATCGCTATTACAGACTCGCAAAACATGCAGATGATGAATCTATATGTAAGTCTATTAATGAAACTTTTGAATAGGTTGAACATGGTTGGTGTATCCGACTTGCCCTCCATAGAAGTTGTCCTAAACTTGCACGTAGGTCCTGGTCTACCATGACCATTAACTTTGGTTAGTGCTTTCCGCTTTTTGGAGCTATTTTTCCTTCAAAATTTAAAAAGCCATATAGTTGGTTCTCCTTATTGGATTTTTATTGTTTTGGTCTTTTGGTGTCATTTTACTCATTAAATTATTCTCAATAGATTATTTTCTATTCCTATAAATTTTATTGTGTTTTTGACTTTTGAACTGTTTTGGTACTTCTGAATACTTTACATGTTTTCTTAAGTGAAAGTTAAGCCTGTCTGCTCTCTGCCGTAGCTAGCAGGGCTGAGCTCAGGTTTTAACTGCTGAAAACTTTAATTGACCCTAACAAGATATTGACCTATTTGCTTGTGGTGAACTACCATACATCCCAATTATTAATTAATTTTCTCACACGCACCAACTCACACTGGATGCTTTTCAATATATTTCAATACATTTTCCAAGTCTTTTGTGGGATTATAGAAGGACTCACATCTCCACAAGTTTCTGCTAATTGGCTTTTGTTCATCCTGTTGACTCCACCCTTTCTTCACTTCTCATCCTGCTTGTTGCACCACTTCTTTGGAAGTATTGTGTTTCATTATAATGCAGCAGGAGAGCCACAAGCTTCATTTAAATATAAGGGCACATTCGTTTCAGGTCTTGCCATTGGTCCCTTAGTGTTACAGCTGTTTAACGTACTATCTCTGCTACGTATTACTTTTCTCTACTTAATATGATAGAGTCTCTTAATGCATCAGTGAAACCTGATTCTGTATATTCAGGTCAAGCAGCCTTCTTGGGTGTTTTGATTCTTCCAATTCATGCTATGAAAGTACATTTGTCTTTTTTTAAGCATTTGCTTATTTAAGATACATCATCACAGTGGTACCTAACTAGGGGGGTCATTAGGATGGCGGGCGGACTTAGTCCGCCCGCCATCCTATTGGTTATTGGGACCGCCTGCCATAAGGGCGGGGGTCCCGTCGGGGGTATTAGGGTGCGCCCGCCACTGTGGCGGGCGCATTCCATATTTTTAGCATTGTGGCAGTGGTGCTGAGAGCACCGCCCACCACAATGCTAAAAATGCACGCATGCATTTGCATAAACAAAGCGGCAGGCACCGAGCGGTGCCTGCCGCTTTGTTTATGCAAATGCAGGGGGGTACCACAGGTACCCCCGTGTGCACCCCCCACCACTCCTTCACTCTGGGGGCCCGCAGGGGGCCCCAAAGTGAAGACTGCATGCCTTTATGCCGCCACGGAAAGGCATCTACAAAAGCCCATGCTAATATGGCTGGCGGTGTCTATAATACACCGCCACCATATTAGACCTTTTCCGCCCCGGTCGCAAGGTAACCGGGGTGGAAAAGCGGCGGACAGTCTTTCCGTCTGCTGCGGTCCACCCTGCCATACTAATATGGCGGGAGATCATTTAGGTGAGGAAGGCGGGTGGATTGCCCCCACCAGGCCGGCAGTGGCTACCGCCAGCCTGGCGGGGACAATCCGCCCGCCATCCTAATGTGCCCCTAGGTTTCTAGAACTCAGTCATCCTTTCTTTAATGAATTGGGCTACGAGTGTAGTCATGCAAGTTTTTTTGCATCCTGTGTGTTTCTTTTTTAGCTATTTCGTATCTCATTTACAGGGCATTGGAGCTTCTTGTAGTTAAGCTCCTTCCAGATGTATGTTGGCATAACAATTTTAGCAGTAGTGGGGTGTCAATTTATGATTCCGTGCCTTCCACTAGTAGCCAGCCTAATTATTCTACCTTAGTTAATTTCCAGCATTCTTCATAACCAGAATTTGGATCCTGATGTACTAAGAGTGTATTTGTAAAAAGTGGTCGCAAATTGCACACCCACATTTTTGGAATTGATTCCGCTTCGGTGAACCTTCTCTTGTGCTATCAGGTTTGCTTGCAAAATCACACTTCAGGGTGGGTTTCCATTCAACCAGCCTCAATATTATTCATGAGGTGGGTCACACATTGTGACCCACTCTCATTGGATGTCAACACATGGATGGTGGCCTGCTGGGGTCATCAGACCACTATGTCCTTGATTCCATTTAAGTAGTTGTCAACACAACTTTTCTTAACCCCTTCCATGTCTTGGATGTAATGTTTACATCCAAGGCTGTGGGGCTCTGGTGCAATGGATGTAACCGGTACATCAAAGGCACATCCCTAGATGGCCGCCAAGCCCAGAACTAAAAACCCAGGTGCCCCCTTTGCAAAAACAAGTTGTTTTGCGATAGATTGGGGGCAGCTTAATTTTTGGGATTGGACTCGGCGACCATCAAGGAAAACCTACCAAACCCCATCCTGGATTTCCCCTAGGTGTCTAGTTTTAAAAACGTACAGGTTTGCTAGGTTTCCCTACGTGCCCACTGAGCTAGGGTCCAAAATCCACAACTAGACACATTTTGAAAAAAGGGTCAGTTTTCACTGGAAAAAACAGTGTCCTTGCTGAGTTTTGGCCCGTTTCCTGTCGCGGCCACTAGGGTATACAGTCAAAATATTGAGTCAAAAATATAGAGTTGCAGTTATATCGAATTGAAAATATAGAATGGACAAAATATCGAATGGACAGAATATAGTAAACAAAAATATCGAATTTGAGGTAAGTAAGTTAATATCGATTTACGTTAATAGAGAAAGTCAAAATATCGAAGTATATAATATAGGTATTAAATATATAAATTTTTTAATAACATCGAATTTTTAAAAGTGTTTTTTATGTTAGTATATGTGTGAAAAGTGTATATTTATTTTATAATTTATTTTAAGTAATTAATGTTATGGTCTTTAATTTTTGCATAATATAATTCTGTAGCGGGTTGTGGATTTATAGGGTAACAGGGTGGGAAGTAATTTAATTATAATTAATTAAATATTTTAATTTATTTATTGGTATTTATTTTTAATTAATTGTTAATTATTTTTAATTGGTAATTAATAAAATATAATTGGTAATAATTTTTATTAATTGATAATTATGTTAAATGTATTAATTTATTTTCTGTAACGGGTTGCGGGTTCATAGGGAAATAGGGTTGGGAAGTAATTTAATTATAATTAAATAAATGTTTTAATTTATTTATTGGTATTTAGCTTGAATTATTTGTTAATCAATTTTAATTGGTAATTAATTTAATTATAATCGGTAATTAATTTTTATTAATTGATTAATTGATAATTATGTTAATTTTATTAATTTATTTTCTGTAGCGGGTTGTGGGATTTTAGGGAAATAGGGTTGGAAGTAATTTAATTGTAACTAATTATTTTTTTAATTTATTTATTGGTATTTATTTTGAATTAATTGTTAATTATTTTTCAATTATTAATTAATTCATTGGTAATTGATATTTAATTTGTATTATTGGGTAATTATTTTTAATGATTAATTTTTATTTTTAATTGATTATTAATTATATTATAATAAATTGGTAATTACTTTTAATTAATTTGTAATGGGTATTAATATTTAATTTATTTTTATTAATATATGAAGTATTTACTTTCCTTACTGTTGCACTCACTGGAGTGGGACTAGTAATTTTTACCCCTATGCTATCCAACGCTTTCCCTACTGTTGCAATCTCTGGAGTGGGAAAAGTAATTTTTACCCCTA
Source organism: Lissotriton vulgaris (assembly GCF_964263255.1). NCBI lineage: Eukaryota > Metazoa > Chordata > Amphibia > Caudata > Salamandridae > Lissotriton > Lissotriton vulgaris. Next base: position 1,372,631,247 of record NC_141691.1, read on the forward strand.
CGCTATCCAACGTTGTTCTACTGTTGCACTCTCTGGAGTGGGAATAGTAATTTTTACCCCTAGGCTATTTATCGCTTTACCGACTTGAATTTTATGGAGTGGGAATAGTCATTTTATGTTCTACGCTATCCAATGTTTTCATTACTGTAGTTTTTTTTGGACTTTAAATAATAGTTTTATTTATTTATGTATTTAATATTTTTAGTAATTGTTTTTAGATAATGTTGTATTTAATTAACTTTAAACATATTGAAAGTATATTTAATTTTTTTAATTTATTAAATATAATTATTTATTTGTATTTATGTTTTATTTTATGTGTGTAGGTGTATTTGTAATTTATAGTATTTTTAATAATTTATAAGTAATTAAAATAATTAGTAAAAATTATTATTATGTAAATATATATTATATATTCTATGTATATTTTTAATTACAATTTTATTATTAAATATGTATTATTTATTAATTTTAAACATTATTAAATATGTTTAAATATGTTTATTTTATTTATAAGTATTATTTACTTCATTTTACTTCTTTCTTTTACAGAAAAAAAACAATATTTTTCATTACGATATTTTTAACATCAATATTTTTTCTCTCAATATTTTTGTACTTACAATGTTGTAGATAGGGTGTTGATATACTTGCCTTCGATATTCCAGCTTCAATATTTCTGTAGGTCGATATTCTGTCTGTCGATATTCTTTCAGTGATCCGGGCACTAGACTTCTGGGTAACAGAATCTGATGAGAGCCGCACAAGTCACCCCATCCTGGATCCCACTTAGGTGTCTAGTTTTAAAAAATGTTCAGGTTTGCCTAGGTGCCAGCTGAGCTAGGGTCCAAAACCCACAGCTAGGTACATTGCAAAAAAAGGGTCAGTTTTTATTGGAAAAATGTGATGTGTCCACGTTACATTGTGGGCCGTTGCCTGTTGCGGGCACTAGGCCTACCCACACAAGTGAGATACTATTTTTATTTGGGGGAATGCTGGGTGGGTGGTAGTTTGTGGCTTCCCACAGATTCCAGAACTTTCCATCACAGAAATGTCAGGAAAATATGTTTTTTTAAACGAATGTTGAGGTTTCCAAGGGATTCTGGGTAACATAACCTGGTGAGAGCTAAACAAGTCACCCTATTGTGGATTTTCCTGCATGTCCAGTTTTTAAACATTTACATTGCCAGGTGCCGGCTTCAATAGGGCCCAGAATCTACAGGTAGACTCTTTGAGTGATCCGATTGGGCCACTGCTCACTCCCAAAAACCTTTTAACAATATTTTGACTCAGGGGAATGGCTCCCAAAGGGGCCCCATCCCCTTTGTGAATGGGTCTCCACCTCCTTTGAGGAGATGGTAACGTATCAATGGTTTGCGAACGAGAAGGCAGTTGCAAACTATTGATACATAGCATTTCACCTCACAATTTAGAGTGGACGCATTAAACACAAATTGCAATACAGTAGGCATTTCTAGAGCAATTTTACAATTTGGTAAGGACTTACTGGCTCGCCAACTGGGTTTCTAAACAGCTATTTAGTAGTGTCAAACTCAGAGATTTTACTAATCACAGTGTTTGAAACTGCTAAATGGATGTGTACATCTGGTCATTCTTTACAGACTTTGAAAAAGATATGCTAGGTGTGTTGGCTTTCTTTTTTTCCTGATTACCTTTTCTCAGTTCATTTTCTGAGTTGACACTTCCCCTAATCCCGCCATTAAAACTGACACTGTTTGTAAAGTATTTTTTAATTTTTGCAGAATCCTGACTTAGAAATAAGGGTCCCTATTTGGACAAAGGTGAATACCAATGCCAACTAGAGACCCCCAGATCTAACAAAAAGATTTTGGAAAGGTTGCTGGTTACCAGGTCAATGAAGGGAAGATGGAGATATTGGCTTGGAACGTACAACTGGGCGCCATCTTGGAGAAACATGTTAAAAGTGAAATCAGATACGTAGGAGTCCAGGTGGTCAAAAGCCTGGAGGAAGTGGCCTAAAATACCTTTTGGAAACTCCTGACAGATACCAAGAGGCTTTTACAACTCTGGTCCCATCTGCCTTTATCAATCATAGGCAGGGTAAATCTGATTAGGATGATGGTTCTTCCAAAGTCTACCTTCATATTTAATGCCCTACTATTGTATTTTGGAGCAATAGGCTTTAGGAAATTATATAGCGTTTTGACTAGCTTTATCTGAGCCAGCAAAAAACAAAGAATTGCCTGGAAGAAGTTACGCAAGAAACACATTGCAGGTGGGCTTGCCCTACAGGACTTCCAATTATATTGTTGGGCTTTCCAGTTGAAAAACCTTAGAGTACTCTTTACTAAAAATTACCAATCAAGATGGCCATGCTATGGAGCCTTGACCTACGATCTTGCTGAACAAGGCAGGTATTTCATGTTTAAATACGGACTTCCTAAATTTTTCAAAAAGGTCCGCCTAAAGGTTTTGAGCACAGCATGCAAATTGTGGATCCAAGTTTGGAGAATACTAAACCTACCATATTACAGCTATATGGCCCCAATTTGGATATCACCTGAGACTCCTGAGTATTTACAAGACTTATTGTCTATGCCACTTAGGGAAACCGCAATGGAGAAATGGGGCCACTTTATGGATGTACATGTTGCAATCTCCTGGGAGCACTTAGCGAAGGAAACTAATATCCATTTGTCCAGATACTTTTAATTGACAAGCTGGGCTCAAAGTCAAGTACTTAGTGGCCCGAAAAACTGTGAAACAGCACTATGCGGCAACCCCCTCCCAAAAAAAAGAGATCACTAAATGGTATTGGATGATGGTACAAGAAGACGACCGCCATAACATACCACTGGAAGGAAAATGGAAAGATGAGCTATCCGAAGTTGACTTACCATCTCTGTGGCAAGTATCTCTGAATATACTATGGTCGTTTGTCAAATATGCTCCATGAAAAAAGAATCATCTTTTTACTTTACATAGAGTTTATTGGACCCCCACGAAATTATTCAGAATAGGAGGGGATATCAAGTGTTGTCTGAAGTCCACCGTTCCTATGGCCCCAGAACAGTGCAACATCGCATCGGGTTTTGTTAGTCTGACAAGTGCCTGAGGGGATGCAATGAGACTGGGACGTTCTTCACATTCGGAAGCCATTGTGCTGGTTATGTCTGAGGTGGTGGGCTACGAGGTCCCGGTGGACGCAGATGGTTTATCCTGTGAGTGACAGGGGAGGTAGTGTGGCCCAATATGGGCTTCTATCTGGCTCGCGCTGGTGGGGGTGGTGGCAAAACGAAATATTGCTAGACTATGTGGGGCCATGGAGGTTCCGCCAATAGAGGGCTGGAAAAGGGATCTTGATTGGTGTCAGCGAGCCGAACACGTGGTGTATCAGAGCAGAGGGTGCATGCGTAAATCTGGGATCTGGGAAGCATGAATGGCTTACCGGGGGGATTTATTGACTGATTGAGGGGTATGGTTCACAAGGGTGCCGGGGGATTCAGGGGTTAACTGGAAGTGCCACAGATTATTAGCAAGCTAAGGGTATTGCACATGAGGAATACCGTCCTATAATTGTTTGGCTGACCCACTGCTATGTATATTGTCTCATTCCATGGAAAGCTTTTATTTCTGTTAATAAAAAGATGTTTAAAAAAAGTGTTGTCCGAAGTGCAGACTGGCTAAAGCAGATGATGTGCACATGTTTTGGCAGTGCCCAGGTGTTCATGATTACCCGCTAGAAGTGGGTAAGATTCTGAAGGATATTTTGAAAAGGAAGATGGAGGTAAGCCTTTCCTTGATTATTTTGGGGACTTTGGATAATGGTGGCCTTGTTGGGAAGAATAGGAAACTACTAGAGCAACTCTTATTAATTCTAATCATAATTACACGTAGGGAAATATGCATTAAATCGTACCATCAAATCCAATTCTTGGTACAATGCTAAGCTTACATCCTTGCGTAAGGTGTGTAAAAGTCTGCAGAGAGCTTGGAGAAGGGATTACGACCCTAGTATGAAGGGGTGTTATCAGGCAGCCATGAAGAAATACCACAGGCCTATTCAGACTGAATGGGCATCCTACTATGGGGATGAGATCAGGAGCAGTAATAACCCCTCAAAAGTATCTTTTTTCGATACTGAAAGCTCTTAAATGATCAACAGCCCGCAATACAACCATAATATCGTCAAATAAGCAATGTGAAGATCTTGCCTCCTTCTTTGTTGAGAAGGTGGAAACGATCTATAAGTCCTTCTGACAGTTAGCGCTATGCTCTGATCGTGTGTTTAGACTCCCCTCTATGCATACTTTGGCGAATTTATGAAAATATTACCTTTGCTCCTTACTTTTTTTATTTTTTTGTTGATTTGAGTTTTATATAGCGCTGGCTAGACCCGGGGGTATCAGAGCGCTTTACATAAGGATCCACAAAATTACATCAGTTACAAGTTACATCAGTTCCAAGAAAACATTTCAAGAGCATCGGAAGACAAAGTAAATGGAGCTTAGAAGGGTAAGAGGGTGGGGTAAAGGAATAGGAGGGAGAAAAGATGGTGATGGGATACATGGAGAGACGAAGGAGAGTCTGCCCAAAGTCCGGCTGGGTATGTGACGGCCGAGGGGGAGGTCCACAGCCCATCTCCTCTATAGCTATCAGGTAGCTCCACCGGGAATGAGTCAAGCGGCTAGGTCTATTGAACCAGGTGATCAATCTGTCTCTTGCTATGGCGGTTGTCCCAGGCTCATGGAAACAAGCCAGGGTGGTCACCTGCTATAAAAAAACAATCTTGATGCAGCAAAACCAGAGCGTTTCTGTCCCATCTCCCTCCTACCCTGGATCTCTAGGATCTCGGAGGCCTATTTCAATTCTATCTCGATGAAAATAACATATTGGACCCCTCCCAGAATGGTTTTCTCTCTGGTCACAGCATGGAATCTGCTCTCCTAGCTGTGCCCGAACACCTGAGGGGGGCTTTAGACGTGGTTCGTACTTCGGCACTGATCTTATTAGATCTATGGGCCCCATTAGGATGACGGGCGGACATTGTCCGCCCGCCACCCTATCGTAGAACGGGACCGCCCGCCATAAGGGCGGGGGTCCCGTGGGGGGAATTAGGATGTGCCCGCCACAGTGGTGGGCACATCCTGTAGTGTTTGCATTGTGGCGGGCGGTGCACTCTGCACCGCCTGCCACAATGTAAAAAATGCTCTTTTGCATTTGCATATGCAAAGCGGCAGGCACCGCGCGGTGCCTGCCGCTTTGCATATGCAAATGTGGGGGGGTACCATAGGTACCCCCATGTGCCCCCCAAACAGTGGCGCCAACCTGGAGGCCCTGTAGGGGGCCCCCGCAGCAATCACCGCATGCCATCCGTGGCGGCATTGCCGCCAAGGAAAGGCCTCTGCTTTTTGCAATTGTAATATGGCTGGCGGTGTCCATTGGACACCGCCACCATATTAATCTATTACCGCCGCGGTCGCAAGCTGACCGCGGCGGTAAAGTGGCGGACGGTCTTTCCGTCCGCCGCTGTCCCTTCCGCCATCCTAATCAGGCGGAGGGGAACACGAGAGTGGTTGTCGGGCGGATTGCCTCCGCCTGGGTGGCGGTGGCCACCGCCACCCTGGCTCAGGCAATCCGCCCGATATCGTAATGGGGCCCTTAGTGTCGTGTTTGACACTGTGTCCCACCAGATCCTGCTGAATAGGCTGGGCGAGGCGGGTATCGCAGACTCTGCATTGAACTGGTTTACCTCTTTTCTACGGAGAGGACTTTCAGGTAGCCACCCCCCTTTTTCCTCCAAGATCTACACTATCAAACAGGGGGTGCAGCAGGGCTCAGCCTTGACTGCAAAGCTCTTTAATCTTTATGTCCAACCGCTAGCTACAATGGCAAAGAGCAGAGGGCTCATTGCCGTGTCCTATGCGGATGATACTCAGTTGGTAAACACACTCTCGGACGATCTTACCCGGGACGTATCTAAGTTCAGGAGTGACCTTGAGGCCATTGTGGAGTGGATGACTGCCAACTGTCTCTAGCTCAATGCCAGCAAGTCTGAGGTTTTGCTGGTAGGAAAAGACACTGAGCTGTGGAGTGAGCACTGGGGGCCTGCCACTTTGGGGCATGCATCCGCCACCAAACAGGTGGTAAAAAACCTGGGTGTTTGGGTGACTCTGCCCTCAGCTTCCAGACACAAACCAAGAAGGTGACAGGGACCTGTTTTGGTATATTACGAGGGCTCAAACCTCTGTTGGGTTTTTTTTACCCCTCCATTAGGCAGGTTATTGACCAGACTTCTATATTGTCGATATTGGACTATGCCAGCTCACTTTATCTGGGGACTAATAGGACCGAAATATTGTGACTGTAAAGGGTTCAGAATGTTGTGGCAAGAACTCTTCTTCGCCTGCCCAAGACTTGCTCTGTATCTAGTGCCATTCGTCGGCTTCATTGGTTGCCTGTGGCCGATCGTATAGAGTTGAAGTCCCTTTATATCTCCTTTAAAATCATGAACTCTTCCTCCCCAGCTATCCTGGCCAACCTGCTTGTACCATACACACCTCTCTGTCAACTTCGGTCGACGGGACAACATCTGGCGGTTATCCCTCGGGTGAGGAGGGTATGCGCCGAGGGTCATTCTTTTCGTACTTCAGCTGTCAAACTTTGGAACGCGCTTCCCATCTCCATCCGCAATTTGAAGAGTTATCTGGCATTTTGTAAAGCAATTAAGACATACCTCTTTCCTCCATCGTAGGCCTCTTCCGTTGGTAGAGGCATCGCAGTTTTCTGCTGTCAGCGCCGGGACGCTCCTATGCTGGGGCAGCTGCGCGCTTAATAAACTGTATAACATAACAATACATTAACTGGGTCTCCAGTAATTTACCTTCTTGTGCAGTTTGGCTAAAGCCGGCTAGACGTTTTGATAGGATGGATTGTGTCAATGTTTTAGCAAAGAGAATTAGCACTTGGGACCCTTGGTTCTTCATAATTCAGACCAAATTAGAGAATAAGTGGTTAATGGCCAAGGATTAAAACATCTAAATATATGGAGAGGCTAAAGTGGGGTCCCGTCACTACCTCTAAATAAAGGCTGAATGTAGGTGAGTAGGAGCAGGAATATCCAGTAGGATGTGGGATTCAGGTCCGAGTTCAAAACCTGATTACACCATAACTATCACCTTTATGGCTTGTCACATATGAGGGTTAAAATAAAAAAATAAACATCAATGCTAATAGTGAACTAAGAAGCAGGTCAGTTGTTATGTGCACCCCTAGGGTGGCTGGGGTAGCTATTATAAATGAACAACATTATAGTTTATTACATCAAACACGGGAGAGGGTTTTGTACAGCACACATCCTGAAATCATATATTTCTAAGTCCTCATATATGTTAAAATGAAGAAAAAGAAGAGAAAGTAAAATAAAACATTTGCCTAGGATCACACAATTTGGTGAAGTGGGGAATCCAAGATTGATCCCAGTTTTTTAGGTTCCACATTATGCAATTCAAATCAGCCACTTTACGTATATGCTTCACTTATCCTACACTCACCGTGCACCCTCTACCTTACCCCGATGACTACCTTGCTGGCATCAGTGCAGCCCTAGGTCTCAACACAGACAAACCCTTATGGCCCCTGGAATTTTCTTTTGTGAGAACCCATGATTTAGATAATACAAAGCAGACCTGAACACTTATTTTGCTATGCCACTACTGCTGCAACATTACAAGTTGTCACAAAATGCTGTTTGCCAGATTTACAATGGTAAACTTAGACCTGAAGTCTAAGTTTACCTTTGTGAATTGGGCCCTTAGACTTCAGATCCGAACTTAGGGCCCCATTAGGATGACGGGCAGACTTTGTCTGCCCGCCACCCTATCGGTATTCTGGACTGCCCGCCATAAGGGCGGGGGTCCCATTGGGGGAATTAGGATGTGCCCGCCACAGTGGCGGGCACATCCTTCATTTTTAGCATTGTGGCGGGCGGTGCACTCTGCGGTGCCTGCCGCTTCGTATATGTAAATGAAGGGGGGTACCATAGGTACCCCCCCTGTGCACCCCCACCTCGGCCTTCACCATGGGGGCCCGCAGGGGCCCCCAATAGCAACGACCGAATGCCTTTCCGTGGCGGGATCGCCGCCGCGGAAAGGCACCTATACACACGCATGCTAATATGGCTGGCGGTGTCTGATAGACACCGCCACCATATGAACCCTTTTCCGCCCCGGCCGCAAGGCGACCGGGGCTTAAAAGTGGCGGGCGGTGTTTGCCTCCGCTGCGGTCCCCCCCCGCCATTGTAATGTGGCGGGGGGGAAAGGGTGGCGGGTGGCATTTCTGTCGGGCGGATGGCCACCGCCACCATGGCGGTGGCGATCCGCCCAACATCATAATGGAGCCCTTAGACTTCATGTCCAAACTTAGACTACTGGTACAGGTTTACCATTGAAAATTGGGCCATGTGTTTCCCTTTCTACAGAAATCAGGTTTCACAAATTAGGAGCTGTTTCTCAAAATGGAGCCAAAGAAGCGTCCCACAAAATTTTTGTCAACCAGCCTCTACAAAGGCATTTGGACTTGCCTGGCTCTCACACTAACAGCCAGATGCAACTGATTTATATAAGGATATGACTAAGATTGAGAATGTATCTCAGTATTTATTCTGATGTATAGAATAATTTTGCATCCCTTTAAGAATAGTCGGTTATATAAGGTCATATTAGCAGAAAAGTAGTAAATCTGCACCACAAAATTTACATTTATGTGCTGTTGCAGACTTACTACCTTTTGCATTTTACCAATTCAAACTGGAATCACTATGGAAAGCTGTACATTGGCAGGTTTCCATCCAGATTCCATTGGGATTCATGTGATTCCTAGCTTCTCCTTCAGTTCCCTTTATATGGAGTTCTCCATTACTGAGAACTTCATGCAGGAGGAATAGATCCCCACGCAAAAATTCACTTATTCTTATCGGCAGGGACACTATTTTTCCTCATGGAGAAAGCCCTTCTACACCAAATGTGGGGATCATTCGTTCTTTTTGACACCCTAGAAGGAGAATTACGTCAGCCCTTTGCTGGAGAAAATTTCCAACAATTTCCATTGTAGGACAGTTTTAGATTATAGTTTGGAAATGTCAACCAACTTAAATGCTGATGGGTGTTCTCAAATATTCAAAGACAGCTATGCACGTAAGAACGCTTTTGCCCATCCTATAGTGGATTTTCGGCTGCAAATATCCCTGCATTCGTGGCAGAAATCTCTACCCACGTAAATTGGCTTAAACATGCCAGAAATCCCTTTGGCAAGGTGTCCAAAAAGTAAATTTTGTTGTAAATTTACCTTTGTGAAGAGGGCCTACACATTTTACTTGTTAATGTTATGAGGCAGGAACACTACTCTCAATGAGTCTATTGAATCGATACAAAACTGTCCTGTATTTTCTGTTGCTACTATTTTTTAGTCATCTCGTAATGTGTGAGGCGCCTCATTTAATTCCACTTATCTGACCAGATTAACCTGCAATATATCCTTCTGTGAAGCAGTTTGTAACCTACCGGGTCTAGCCCGCACTGCAAAATATCGGTACTAATCACAATGATACTAACAACAACAACAAAATTATAAATAACAATAGCAACAACAATAACATTAACAGCAATAATAATAATAACAAGAGAAAGCAGCCGCGGGTAAAGACCCAGGGCCTCATTTATGAGGCTGTGCGTCACTTTTACGCCGCTGGTGCGTCACTTTTTGTGACGCACCAGTGGCGTAAAAAATGTGCCTTGTTGCGCCATATTCACAAAGTGACGCATCTAGGTAGATGCGTCACTTTGTAAACCCCTGCGCCCCATTATACCTGCGCCAGGTATAATGTATGCAAGGGGGGAGTATTGACGTAAGGAAGGGTCGTAGAAGTGATGCAGTGAAATCTATGAGATTTCACTCCGTCACTTTTAGGACGCCGTTGCGTCAAAATCTTGCGCCTGCCTCACAGCAGGCGTAAGACTGACGCAGGCCCTTTCACATGGGGCTTACCCCATGTGAAAGGATGCATTGCTGGAGTTGCGTCACTTTTGTGACACACTCCAGCAATGCGTCACTTTTGCGCTTACAGATACTTCAGAAATACTGACGTATCTGTAACTCCTTGCGACATGATGCGTCATACATTGAATATGAAGCATCAGGAATGTCGCAAGGAGTGCGCGCTGAGAAGTGACGCATCGCTGCTTTCACGCAGCAATGCGTCATTTCTCATAAATGAGGCCCCCTAATCTTTGTCCATACATGACAGGAAAGTTATTTTCCCCTCATGAACTCCGCATGTAACATTGTATGCTTTTTCTTTATCTCTTTCATTTCTTTTCATCGATCTTCCTTTTCTTTAGCTCTCACACAGACATAAACACTCAACAGAAACACAACCAGAAACACGTATACGTAAAATTACTCACTCACAGGAAGTGTCACATTTGTTTCTTACCCCATTAAAGCTTCAGTGACATGTAAAAAATGGGATCTGCAGTATTAAGTAACCTTTAACACAGCAGTTCCATCTCTTTGTACTTTGACAGAAGACTTCCTATTCTTGGCAGAAATATGTGCACCCTGGAGGGATGAATGCCCAGCATCGCAAACAGAAATAACAACACGATATGATAAAGCAATTGAATCCACTGGTGATATAATAATAAAAAACATGAGGAATGAAAGCCTGCCATTGCAAGAGAGATAACAAAACAAGAGGGTAAATGATTTGAATCCATCCGAGATAGAATAATAAAAGCATACGTACTTGATTTTTTTCCCCACTAAACAATACATGCCAGGACTATTTATTTATGTATCATGAATTATGACTTTGCACTTGCAAACTAATAAATGTGTTTAAGTTGCTTTGCAGCATGAATTCTGGAAACTTTTCCAGGCAGAAAATAGTGCGTGGGTGTGTGGAGAAAGAGTGAAATACATGAAGGAGAGAGTGGTGGCACACTTGCTATCCGTTTGTTTTCTAATTACTTAAGTGTTATACAGACTATCTATTTAAAATTGTTTTGGATGCATTTCCTTGACACTTGGCTACAGATGGTGTCCATGATCCATAAAGACCTGCGAGAATACAGCAGTTGTCATGGAGATTCGAATATCTTGTGCATTGAGGGAGATGGCGTCTTGTTTGTAGGATTATCAGCATAATGTCGGTTCAACTACTTTACACTACAATATGCATCTTACTGTTTATATGTCAACATATTAATACAACGAGTAAGCAGTTACAAATCAGTGAATGCTATATTAAGATGCTGGATAAAAACAATATGCTTTTGACTACTCTCAAGTGATAGAACGAATTTCTACATTTTGCAAATTATACGCATTTAAATGGAAAGTGTGAAATTTTACGTTGAATATCACATGCATCGAGAATCCAGTTTTGTAGTAAGTAATCATACTTAGGTGTCGCAAGCAGACACGTTAAGTAACATAATGTACTGACTGACATTAGCAAAACTACTGATGCCATATTAAACATTGATTTTACATGTTACGGTTAAAAGGCACGCTTTCACTTCGAACTGTTGTCTTGCACAATATGTTTTCTCTTCCACTGCAGATGCTGTAACATTCCAAAAGCCTTCTGTTAGCTCATTGATAGGCTTTTGTTATATATTAGACAACTGATAGTGAGGTTCTCACCAGAAGAAGAGGAGATGGCAGAAAATTGGACTTGTGGGAAGAACTGTCTGAACTGCAAGTTGTGAACAATGTATTGTTTCAAGGACATTAATTTGTAGTCTATTGGGAAGATGTGTGAAACAAGAGAGTTTACCGGATCCCAGAGTTTGCTGAGAGTTGATTAGACATTGGGTACAGGAATGTATCAATTGCTGCAATTATGTTTTAGCAGATTTATATTAGTGTGTATTTCTAGAGCAGAGTGCAACTCTTCCAGGAGAGACCCCATTTAAGCCTTCCCCATCTCTCCCTTAGGGATCTGGTACACCTGCTGATTTATATCCGAGAATACTTTTTCAGATTTTGGTAATCTCTGTTGCTTACGTGTTAAGGCTTCATGCTTATGCGTTTCTATTTCTCTCATAAGAACTCTTATTTTGGGTTTTTGAAACTGACCCCTTACCTTGCTCATCGATGAAGATGATTTCAAAGATTTAAACTTCAATTACATTAGGAAATTGCATTATCGAAGCCTTTAGCTGTTTTTTCCTCTGATTTACTTATAATCCTTACTAATGTTGCATGTTACCTTGTTTTGAAATATCAACTAATGTATTATTTGATTCTGTAATGATGATGACAAACTATTAATACTTACTGAATAAATAAATGAATCTGAGTGGATTGTTAAAACCCTTTAATACACACAAACTCTCTCTATTGATTTCGGTAAAGCCCCAAATAGACTTCCCTGTACATGGTGCTCAATGTAAATGACTGCTCCTTCTCAATACTTCTTGTCGCTGAACAAAGGTTCATACAGCCAATGGCAGGGATTATTTAATGATTATACTCAAAGACTAAGATACAAGATTCCTAGCTCCAGCAAGTGGCAGTAGAGTGATGGGTGATGTCACAGGAGATATCGAGCTAAAATCAAATCAAAATTCTCCAGCTTAAAATTGCTCATGTCCCTCAAGTTCATTGCTCAAACTTGAAGACTGGAGAAGTTAACAGTTCGGAAAGTGTTTCTAATGGTGGTGGTGTGAGTATCAATTGGGTTAAGTGTCGCAATTGTCTATGTTGAGCTTTCATTATAGTGTTGAAGTTCTGTGTCTTGCATCCTGGTAATGTCTATGGTTTCGCTGTATATACGTTTGAAGCTGAGCAGTTGAAGTTGCTTTCAGACTCAGTGCAATTAAAGATCCTGGGACAGTTAAGAGATATTGTGGTATTACTTGAGTGCTTAAGTTTTTGATATCGGTTCTTGAGGTACTACCAACCACACAATTGAGATAGGAACTATAATAAATTGTTGTAATTGTAGTAATAGTAATTGATATTAGAGGAACCTGTTGCACAAAGGGGAAATAATATAAGTCAGAGTTTTATCCAGGTCAAGACTTCATTTGTGTTTGCTGTTGTAATCGAATCTAGGCCCCTAGTGTAATTTTCCCGATTCATGCCCTTATATAGGTATACTTTATCATATCCTTATATAGGCATAGAAATCACTACCCTATTTGGTCTAAGTCATACAGCCCAAATACGGCATGGCTACTTCCACTAGGTTCCGAGAATTAACAACAATTTCTTGGAAATACCTGCCTTCAGCAGCTAGGAACTCCCCCCTGCTTGAATATTAAGTTTTCCAAGAACTCCTGGCGTTTTCCAAGAATTTAGCCTTTGAGTGACGATAATAAGTTGAAACATGCGTCAAACTCAGCACCTTCAAAGTATAAATATGCTAAGGTTTGCCCAGTCCAACACACAGTGGTTTGGAGCAGATCGACTATCTACTTGCCCGACGCCCTGCAGCAGCAAGTGCTGAAGGAAGCCGACCCTCCAGTTGACGCACTGAGAAAGACGCTGTCTTTTCTCTTGCCGGGAAATCCAGCTCCAGTGTTTCCAGCTTACCCTTGCAGGTATCTGGGAAATCGAGTTCTGAGAGAGAGATACAAGACCTCCTTCATTTTAAAACCAAGGTACGGAGCTGATTAGACCTTTTAGAGAATTCTTGGAATAGATTCCTGGCAGAGAACTACTAAACTTAGGCTACTCCTCACTTACTCCTTCCCTAGTACTAGACTTAGGTTAGGTACACCGGGGTAGGCGTATTTTAGAAGCAATAGTTGAGTACTTTTAGTCATTATTTATTACTGTATGTATTTTATATATTTTATGCACTTTATGGCATAGAAACCATATCATGCTTTTACAGTACTACTTTATAATACTGTGTGTATTATATGCCTTGTACTTTATAACCAGTATTACGATTGTAGCAGTTCATTTCCAATGCTTGAGAAAGGAGACTGTTCAATAAATACTTTTATTGAAAACGCCCATCTCTCTATTTCTCTGCAGCTCTGGTGAAACGAAGCATGCACGATTGACTGGGTAAAATAGTTATCTATTGTTTCCGCGACTCTAGAGATTTGATTTCTTATTCTTGGGAAACAAAGTTGTCATGTTTATGCGGTTGTCAGAAACTAATCTCTTCTTGTGAATTCGAGAAAGTTTCTAGTGGCCTCTGAGCTAGCTGACTAACTATTAAGTTTAATATATTCGGTAGAGACCAAGTAGACCTCAGTCCTACGTCTAAACTACAGTATATATTATTCCAATGCGCAGAGCCTATTGGGAATATAGGAACTACACTACAGTGCAGAAGTTGGATGGTGAATCCTAACTGTTTCTTGTGTGAATGTACTACTTTGAATTATTTTGTGGAGCACACAAGAGTTATTTGTTTAGTGTGTGTGCTTAAATGTTTGAAATTTAGGGTACGAGAAAATTGTAATGGAGGGTGAACCACTGAAGGAGGGAACATTTTGTCAGGGAGTATTTGATGCTAAGTGTCATGCTGAGATTGGTTGGTGAGTCATCAGGTGCCATATTATAGATTTGCAAAGAAAGGACTATGTTGAGGTGACAGTAAATATTGATTTGTACTGAACTGAACTGATTTGAACAAAAACCATTGAAAACAAATATTTGATGTTTTTACAATTATTGTTAAATCGTTGTAGTCATTCAATATTTCAAAACTCTTTGTGCCAAATTATGAAATTTCATCTGTGGAAACATCCTTCACATCGCAGTGATTACACCACAATCCATTTAGAATTCCGGCATTACAATGCAAGTGTTACATCGAATTCCACTGGAGGGCGCTATAACCTAAGGAATAGTAAGATTAACTAGTCAAACACCTTCCCTACTGTACGTAGACTGGTGTTGGAATAGTAAAACTTACTACTTCTAAGTCCAGCGCCCTCCAGCGCAAGTTGTTGTACCATCACATATTCTTTGGTCAGAGCAGTGGCCCGGCGGTGCAACTGACATGCAACTGCTCCGACAAAGCTTGTGCTTCCTGCCTGCCAGATTACGACGTATTCATAGTCTGGCGGCGAGTGGCGTGGCGGTTCCCTTTGTGGTACCCTGCAATGAGAATGTAGGAATGCAGGAATCTATATGTGCATGCACACAGGGGGGCACATGCTATGTCCGGAGGCGACAGAGTAGGTGAATCGGCCACTAGTATCCTGTAATCAATTGATGGGATACAAACCCTCCGAGTCCATGGGGCAAAGTTAGGCCCTGCTACATATACCATGTGATTATTCCCTTACGTAGGTACTAGATGCATGCTTATTTTTTGCTGCATTAAATTGATTTATTTTCTATTTTCTTCATTATTAGCTCATTTGGGCATTATTAGGAGTGGCGAACACAGGGCTGGTCCCTGTGTAGTCCTGAGGAAGAGCTTGGGGGACGCTCGAAACATGTTGACAGATAGGAACTAATAGGTACACCTAAACCCATTGTCCTTTAGGCACCATATTTATTCTAACCCGTTTTTAATACTACCCCCTAGGAGCAAGAATAAATCATTTGTAGCTTACTAGGCAGGTATTTTAAATCACTTACACTTATCCCACTCCCTCACATCACAGTTCTCGCACCACACATAGGGCCCGAATATGACGGAAGCCACCGCTGGCCCGGAGGATGCGAGAAAACCGCAGCGTACTGAAAAAGACCCCCCACCAGATTAGGATGGCTGGGGGATCGTTTTTCAGTCCGCAGCTTTTCCGCCGCGGTCGCCTCCCGTCCGCGGCGGAAAAGCACTAACATGGCTGGCGGTGTCTATCAGACACCACCAGCCATATTAGGATGTCTGGAGGAACATGCCTTTACACAGCGGCATTTCCGCCGTGCAAAGGCATACGGATTTTTGTTTGGGGGCCCGTTGCGGGCCCCCAGGGGTGAAGGGGGGGGTGGAGGGTGCACATGGGGGGTACCTATGGTACCCCCCTGCATTTGCCTGCACAAAGCGGCAGGCACCGCGCGGTGCCTGCCGCTTTGCGCATGCAAATGCACAACTTACATTTTTATCATTGCGGCGGGTGCTGCTTTAAGCAGCACCTGTCGCAATGATAAAAATACAGGATGTGACCGCCAGGGTGGCGGTCACATCCTAATTTGCACGGAGGGACCGCCGCTGCCCTGCGGACGGACTCAGGTCCGTCCGCCATCAAAATCGGCCCCATAGTCTGATTTAAGTGCTCCTACGTAGTTCGCAAGTCGTAGCACTCCCCAAACCGTAAAGGACTGGGATGGCCCCAATGATGAAGCATGTCACCGTGGGGCAACCCTGGTGAGTGAGGGGACACTAAACACAATTATTCCAACCCCAGTGAGTGTTGTGAATATTATTATATAAATAGAGCTAGGCTCTTGATCTCTGGTCCAGAGGTCTTCTTGTCTTGCTCATTTAAGGTTGTCAGAAAGGTAGGGAAAAACTATAAGAGATGAAACCACCTCCTTGACTCACAAAGTATGAAGAATTACATGCTTTGGAGCTTGCCTTGCAACTCATACGAAATAGATAGAAAGAAAGACAACAGAATTGAGCAATAGAGCTGTGCTAATTAGGTTGATACTAAATGTGATGAAGAACAGCAAAGATATAGAAAATGTGTAGTTGAGAGAGCTAGAATGTACCCTGCATTGATGACAGAAAAGCAGAAAAAGAATCAAATGCAGGGAAATACAAATGAGCAAACTGCAAGGAAAACTGACAAAGATACAGATTCTGAGGATGGCATTTTATGGATACTCTGTTGTCCTCCCTTCAATCATCTTATGGTGCTCCATCATCAGGACCAGAGAATGCTACAATCTCTTGTGGAACAGTGACTACAGCCCCTTTTTACCCAAATATAATTCAGATAGGGGAACCTTTTCAAACACTGTCAATTGCAGCTGCCCAAGCTGAAGCAGCCCCTACTGTAATTCGTTCAGTTGTTACAAAGTCTATTGTGATTGATCCTGCACCAGTGTCACAAGTTGATCTGGTCCAGAAATTGGCATTTCTGTTGCAAGTGCACCAATAAACATTGCTTCAAATCCTGTTGTTCCAGGAGCCAAAGGTCGACTACCCACAACAGGATTTATCCCGATGTAATACAATTTACAAATTGTCGCTTGGACCCCACCACAGAATGTTCAGTCCTTAAGAGAAGGGAGAAGGAGTGCTTTTACAACTTCAATGGCACAAGGGGAAACTGGAACATTTGAAAATCAGATTCGGCCCCCATGATCTGAGCAAACTACTGAGACAAAAGGAACAGGAGATGCAGAGAGACCATATACTAGTCATGAAAGGGTGAGACCTCTACATGTACCAAAATTGAAGGTAGAATTGGAAGAAATTCTTAGGGGATGTTTGGATATTTCACATTTGAATCAATGCCAGGACAATTAACTGATGAATCTGAGTAAGAAAATTACAAGGCATGCAGCTACTACAAACAAGAAGCTGACAAAATTGGCAGAGAAACATGAAGCAGATCTCTCTAAAAGTATTCCTTTACAGAAAAGTTTTGGAACACAGATGATGAGGTGATTGTTACAATCCGAAATTCAGGAATGAAGTTGCACATTGCCAAATTGGTTACGTGTATTCGGAATTTGGGCAATTTTTATAGATTGGAGAGCGAAAGGCCGAAGAAGCAAGGAAAGAAAATGTAACAATCCGATGCTACAGAGGTAAATGGTAAGGCGCCTCCAGTACCCCCAGATGAAGATGACACTTTAACATTCCCTATCAGGGAGATACTAGGTGGAGGATATGTTCATGTGCCATGGAGTCGATGTGATCTTGTGACATTCCTGAAAATGTTTCCTAAACTGAGAGAAAATCCTGCCCAATGATATACACAGCTTGACAGGTTTGTGAAAATTTTGAAGGTTCTCTGGACAGATTTGAATACCTTTTTCAACATTGTGACACCAAGTGACATATGGGATGAGTGTAAAATAGCTGTGCAATGGCCACATGAAGAGACCCCAAGAGATACATGTACCTGTGCACCCTCATCTATAATGATCACAATGGATGATGAGGTGATTACCTTTTTGAAGGAAAAGGTACCAGCAAGGGACATTGATTGGCAGAAAATTAACATAACAACTTGGGAAGTCAAGGAATCAGTGCATGCTTATTATGAACAATTATTAGAAGGGTTCAAGCAGCACAGTGGACAAGTAAATCCAGAAAAGGGAGATATTGGAAGATTTGTGTCACAGTTCGTTCTTGGGTTGCGACCAGAAATCAATATGTACATACAACAAAAAGTGATTCGCTGGCAGACAAAACCTTTAGATGAGAGCCCGGGTATGTTTAATACTGTAGCAATGAACAAGAGATGAAGCAGAAAAGTCTCTAGGAAAAGGTTATGTTGGCCCAGACGAAGCAGGCTCAGAAAGGTTTCCAAAATCAGTCATATGTAGGAAATGTTGACTGAATGCAAGGCGCTGCTTTCCAGAATGGAGGTCAAATGGCCCAAGCTGGAATTGGTCTTCCACAATGAAGATGTTGTGGTGTTTCAGTTGATCCAAAATTAGGAGCAGATATTGCGTCTTTGAAGAGGATGACTCCTTGCTAATATTGCAACAAGCTCTGGCATTGGAAAAGGGAGTGTAAACAGAATCATAACCAAGAAAATGATGATAGGCAAATGCAAGGTGTGACTCCAACTCAAATGCAAAATGTCGCAGTTCAGGTCCCAGTTCAACGAATACAACACCAGATCAGTAACAAGTCGCTATGATGCAGGTTCAAAAATTCCCAAAGGCCCCACAAAACATGGCTAACCACAAGTTTAATATGAATGGAGCACCAAGAGCAATTCCAATTCCTTTCCAAAATAAGCTAATAACAAGAGCTCTGACTGAGAATTTACAATGAAAGTGCCTAAGGGGAGAGAAAGATTGCATACTTGGTACAGTCTTAGAGGTAGTCCTGAGTGATTCATTTGTAGAAGGAGAGGCAAAGGGCCACTAAGTGTCATTTCTGTTTGACACCGGTGCTACCCTTTCCACTGTTAAAACAGGGGAAGTCCCTGACTTAATCCTCTTGGGAAAAAAGATCTAAGTTGTAGGTGTCACAGATAAGCTAATAACTAACCGTATTTCAAAGAATGTTCCTGTAAAAATAGAATAACCTGAGGAAGTTCATCCCCAACTTGCTGTGTGTGACTGAAGTCCTGTAAATGTGGTAGGAAGACTCTCTTGTGCAAATTAAATTGCACTATTTACTGTACACATGATGGAGCTGATTTCCAAACACATGATGAAGATGTTGAATGTAAAATGGCCAGGCAAGGAACAGTCGTAGGATTGTTCCCTGTAAGAACAATAGAAAATGTACCTCCTAATTTAGGAGACACTGTAAAGCCCAAAGTATGGGACATTTCAGAGAAAAACAAGAGACTTATTAAAGGTGTAGAACCTGTCTGGATAACGAGTAAACCAAATGCAGTATTCCTGAGAATGCCACCATGCACTCTTATGCCTGAACAGTGGGTGGAATCACCCAAGTGATTGAATCAATGTAAAAACAAGGACTTTTGAGAGAAATAGTTGGAAGTATTTGAACCTGACCAATTATGGGCTTGCAGAAGCCTAACACAAGTATAGGATTGTGCTGGACTTACAAAAATGAACAACATTGTCATCTCATGTTGTCCCATGGTACGTAATCCAGCTACAATATTAGTTAAGATTCCCTGTGATGCAGAAGGGATCACTGTTGTGGATCTCTGTCAAGTCTTTTTCTCTATCCCTTACATGAGGATAGCCAGTTTCTCTTCACATTTGTAATTCAAAGCAACATTTTTTTTTTGGGGGGGGGCAGAGTTCCACAAGGGTATACAGAAAGCTCTAAAACTTGAATCAGATCATGAAAAATATTCTTGAGACTTTAACAATGCCTTGCAACTCAGTTCTTGTACAGTACATTGACGACCTACATGTGTCAAGTACACAAGAATCTTGCAAAAAGTATACATTTGGTTTTCTGAATCATTTAGCTGAAACTGCCAAAAAGTGGTCCTGTATTTAGGACATCTCATTGAAAATGTAACAAGTAAAGAGTCGCAAGTGAGAATCACAGCAATCCTGAAAATGAATCCACCTAAAATGCAGAGAGAAGTCAGAATGTTTCTAGGAATGGTGGGCTACTGTAGAAAGTGAATACCTATATTTTTCCCTGGTGACCAATCCTTTACTGAGGCGGATGCACACTGATGTGCCTGATCTGGTTCCATGGGGCAACAATGTTTAAAAGCATTCCTAGACCTGAGAGAAAGTTTCTGTTGTGCTCCAGCACTAGGAAGGCCTCATTACAGCAAAATGTTTATTTTTTTTTTGCACTAAGGGCGGGCTGAGATCCCTCAGTGCTTACTCATTTGCATGGAGACACTCAAAGACATGTGACATATTTTTCAACTACCCTTCACCTTGTGGCCCCAGGACTACCTGCTGCCTTGAAATGGTTGTGACAGTTGGTGTCAGTATTGAGAGAAGTGAGAGTATAGTCAGGGAGCATCCTGTTACGGTGATGGTTCCTCACTATGTGGCAATCTTGCTCTCTTGAACCAAGACTCAATATCAGACAACCATCAGACTTCCAAAATATGAACAATTGATTTTTGCAGCCGAAAATGTCATCCTTAAATGATGTCAAACTCTTAATCCAGCTACACTGTTACCATTGACTAAACATTAAATTGATGGGAAATACATGACTGTCTCAATATCACAGATTTATGCACCAAGTCAAGATCTGAAACCAAGGATGAACCTCTTGATGAGCCCAACTGCGTAATCTTTATTGATGGCTCATGTCTAAGAGATAATGGAGGATATTTGAGAGCAGCTTATGCTGTTTGAACATTTCAAGAAGTGGGGAAAGCCTCCTGGCTTCGAGGTGTTACCTTCCCACCAGTGGCAGAATTGCTTTTACCTTACCCCAGCATATTATCTTTCAGAGCAATTATGCGGACAATATTTATTGATAATCAGTATGGCTTTAATGTGGTCCATGAATTTGGATAGTTATGGTCATAAAGTAGTTTCATGATTTCATCCTGATCACATATCTGAAGTGGAGAATATGTGATAAGACTGTTAGAAGGATTACAATACATTGTAGTTATTAAATGCACGGTCCATAGAAGGTGCAGAGTGCAACTCTGCCATTTCCGCCTACCCCTAACGTAGATGAAGTTCAGAATTGTGCTATTGTGTCATGTGCATTTAACTAAGCATATGCACATTAATCTGATGAGGATATCACCTTTTCAATGCTGTTGTCATTAGCTGATGTGTGGGAGGAAATCAAGAGATTGCAGGAATAAATGTCTGAGACAGAGCAGCAAGGATGGATCAGAGCAGAATGTTGTAAAAAAGCAAATGACATTTGGGTTTCAGCCGATGAAAGACCAATGTTGCCTAACAGCCTGTTATTTCTCTGACAACATTTTCATGACCCTCCACACTTTGGAAGGGATGGCATGATGAGATTATGTAGGCAGAAATGGTTTTAACCCCAATTTATAGTTCTAGCTGAGGAATTATGCCATAGATGTGTGACCTGTCAGCAAGCGAATGTAGGGTAAAGAACCCCTGTAACATTGCATCACATGGGAAGGTCAGGAGGACCCTTTAACAGGATGCAGTCAGTTTTTATAAACATTCCTGTTTGAAATGGGGTCATAGTGTGCATTTACTCTCAATGAGTGGAACCCTATCCAATATAGAGAAATGACAGTTTCACTGTAGACAAACTGCTGTTGCAAGAACTCATACCCAGGTTCCGATTAGCAGTTTGTCTGGAGTCAGACCAAGGGACTCATTTTAACAAAGAGATCCTTAGAATGCTGTGTGTGCCACTACAAGTGAAACAAAGATTCTATTGTAGGTATTGACCAGAAGCTTCAGGGATAGTTGAACAGATCAACGGTACATTGAAATTACGTTAGGTCAAAGTGTGTGCATCTACATGTCTGAAATGGCTAAACGCCTTGCCATTAGAATTGATGAGTCTCTGAAGCACCCCTGACAGAAGAACAGGATTGTTGCCACATGAAATACTCATGGGACGTGCCATGCGACTGCCTGCCGTGCCTGCAAATGTGTTTGTAAATATCACAGATGACATGATTCTCAACAACTGCAAGGGGTTTGCTATTGTTTTACATTCTGTCTCTCACTAAGTTGGAGCTGTCACTGCCATCCTGAGTCTCACATTCTTAACCTCAGCGACTGGGTCCTTGTTAAAAGCATGTCTGAAAATACTGCTTGAAGCCAAGATGGAAAGGGACCTTATCAGGTGATCCTGATTATCAAACTGCTGTGAAATGTGCTGGGATGCCCAACTGGATTCATGCCTTTCACACCAAAAGGGTGAGGTGTCTACTCATTGAGGTGGTGACATTCGAGCCAAGTCCACAACCTCCTCTGTCTGTATGTCCTTATGGACCACAAGGGGGTGACATTCATTAGAATCCTCACCTGTCCAAGTTCCTAAAATCTCACAAAGTGGTGTAGATTTTCACCTGAAGATGAAGATCTGAGACCTGATAAAGGGCGACCAACTGAATTATTACCAGAACAACCGAATTGCCTTGGTGAAGGAATAAGCACAAGGAGTTAAAAACTAAAAAAGATAGAGAAAATGCAAAGGAATAAGAGACACTTGAAATCTAGTCGGTCAGTTGAATGCATACCTCAAGCCATTATCAAAGAAACATAATCTAGTAGTATGAGTGATACAGATGACGATCAACAGACACCAAGGACATTTAAGAGAGCAAGGGTTCTTTATTGTAGGTATTAAGCACCTGAATGGACTTATCATAAGGAACGTTCCTAATCCAACAGTCAATGATTCGCATCAACTGAAAACAGAACCTCATGAAATCCACATTATGACAGCATATGATTCAAGATTTTAAAAAAATAAAAAAATTAAGAACAAACTGCAGCATCAAATGACATTACATAGACATCTATGGCAAAATTATACAAGGTCTCAGCATTGCATCACACCCTTCAAACCATCAGGATCACATAGGACCATAATCATTAACGGCTTTACACTTACTATGATAGTTACAACTGTGTGCCCCGGTCAAGACAGCGAGATAACTACCCATTGGTTCACCACCTTAATATTGTAATCTTAGTTGCCTTGTGTGTGGGCCATCAACTCCTCATCTACTCCCCCCAAAAATAATAATCGCTCCCTCCTCAGTTCCACCGTAGGAGATATGCAGATCTCAGGAAAGGGCCAAGATGGCGGCTGAGTAAAGACCTCGGGAGCCTACCTCCACATCACACCAACCCTCAAACAAGTGCCGATGTTGAGTGTGGCTGAGAATGCGCCCTGGTCCTAAAGTCTGGTCTCGCTGGCATGAAGGAGAGCGGGTGACGATTGATAATCGAGTCTCTGGAAAAGTACAGCGAAAGAACTGTTGTTCACGCTGGAAAGTGCTAGGCTGGCTGTTGCTGATGGCAGTCTCCAGCTGGGGGAGCTCAGGCGATAACTGGTTGGAATCGCCTAGCAACCAAGAAGCCGGATGTGCTGGAGTGTATTACGGGAAGACGGTGGCTATGGCAGCGCGAGGAGCTCGAAGCAAGGCACGCGCAACCTCACATGCGAATTCTACCTCAGTGCGGCGTGAACATGACACGAAATCGGACATTGAAGTGAAGAAGTCCAACCAAGGCGGGGGTAAGAAGAGCAACATTAATAATGGAAAAAAATGTAAGTTCTTCGGCCCAAGCAGTTTAACTGCAGGAGAATGGGGAAAAAAGCAGATGGTTATTACGAGTCTGTTTTCTAAAAGGATTTGAACAGTAAGGTGGGAGGTCAGATGAAAAAAGCAGACAAATAATTTGGCTAACAGCGAGAATACTGGTGAAATTCAAGCGATGATTCAGGATAACCTGACCGATTCAAATAACATGTGAATGTCCTGGGGGTCAAGCAGTGAGAACACTGTACTGAGCATAGAGTATACTCCTGCAAATACTCAACAAGAGAGGGAAGAAAGCAAAGAAAGTAACTTGTTACAGCCTACCCCATCCCAATAATGACAAAACAAAGATGGATTAAAAGGAGAATGAGCTAAGCGACCTCAGTGCAAGTCAGGATTTAAGACAGTTGCTGCTCACGGTGGCAGAAGGTATACACGAAGGTCTTTTAGATAACACAGAGATGGGCTACCTGTCCCCGATGTGATGGAAAACGTCTTCTCGCTAAATGAAGAATCCGGTGATTCGGATGTCATGGAATCGTATAGTGGTAGCAGCGATGATGGGTGCGCAGATCCCTCAACAATCAATGGTAGTCAACAGGGGGGTAGAAAGGTGCCCAGGAAATCAAAGAAGCTCTCGGTAGGGAAGAAGAATGCCCGTAAGCGGGGTGGAACTGAGGAAGAGGACGAGCTCGGGTGGGACTATTCAGACACACAGTTGCTCTCCCTGTTGGGATCACATGGAACATGAGCTTAGATAAGAGACCACAAAGGGGCATGGTGGTCCATAAGGACTCTTAGCAGTCATCTGAATCCACATTAGCTACGATTCTGCAATCATTAAGTTATTTTAAAATGAGGTTAAAACGGAAAATCGGCATGCCTGAGTAGCGGCAAAAAAGTACAGGGCTCAGTGTGCAAAATTGTGAAGACTTGCACTGAAATAGCGGAAAGGATGAGTATGGTTGAGAATCGGACGCAAGCGCTGGAAATCACAGTTGATGCTTTAAAAACACAGCCGACTTCGCAGGAGAGCTCAGTGAAAGACATTATGTGGAAACTGGAAGAGGCAGAAAACCGCCAACGCCGGAATAATCTAAGGATTCTAGGGATCCCCGGGAATAGTGAAGGAAGTGATATTCGTGCATTTACCATTAACATGTTCAAAAATGCGTTTCCAGAACTAACACAATGGGACTGGGACAAAGAAATCCAACGTGTGCACAGATTCCAGATGCCAATGTCTAAGCGCCCTCTTGAAATGATCAATCATATCCATGAGTCATTCTGATATACTTTGGAAACTTTTTACTTCAACAGGCAGTGTACGACCTGGTAAGACCTAATAAAAGACGTACCTGGGAACATTTTTCTTTTTTTTGCTAAACCGGATTTTGCGCATGCCACAGTGGAGAGACGCTGGAGGCTCCGACAGCTGATCACATTGTTTCAAAAAGCAGTAGCTTACCTCCTGAACCCTGCAAAACTGAAAGTAGTCTCACAAGGAAAAACCTTGTTTTTTACATCAGAGATACAAGCTGAGCAAACATTGGAGGAAATCATTGCAGGGAAAGCTCGACCTTTCGAGAGTAATCAATAGTTGCCTTTGTCATTTTGCACTATTTGGATGCTCTTGTATGGAATCATTTTGCTATTCTCTTTTTTTTTTCCAGTTGCGTTATGTGGGTAAGCTGGGTAAGGGAAAACATTTAAGGGGAGGAATGAGTATATTTGAGGGAAGGGGGGTGTGAAGAGTGGGTGAGGTTGGTTTAAACGCTATCACACAGGCTCAGGATTGAGCCTGGTGGCTTAAATAATGGTGGATGGGGGTTGGGAAGGAGGGAGGGCAAAACTGTGGATTTTTAGACACAAGGTATACTTGGTAGGTGCAGGGTGGGGGGGTCAACGCGAGAATAGAAATATCAAAGAAGGGCAAGTATGGTTTAAATTGAGGGACACAACTATAGTTAAGTATGGATGGGGTGAACAAACACTACCATGGCTGGGTTGAAAATTTTGACTGCCAACATATGTGGCCTTAATGAAGCAAAGAAAATACAGAAAGTAGCTGTTGGAAGACAGATGACCGGGGCTAATATCATATGTCTACAAGGGACTCATATTGAGGGTTCGCAACGATACATGCTTAATACACTAGGGTATCAGCTTATTGCTGCTTCAACACAGGGGGTGTGAGCCAGGGGGGTGGCTATCTTGGCAAAAGGGGATGGTCTACAATTTACACAATCACTAGCTGATAAATTTGGACGCTGGGCGATCACAGAATGTCACTATGACAATGGGGAAAGTAAAATGACATTATTCACTATCTATGGTAATGTTAGCGATGACCCAGATGTGTTGTCTAGCATGGCTAAGGAATTGGCTCACTGGCCTCTCCCATTGATAGTGTGTGGGGATCTCAATCTTAATTTGCCAGGTGACTGGTCTTTGGAGCCAGGCTGTAAATATCAAGGTAGGAAACTGAAAGTCTTCCAGGCACTGAAAGATATGTGTGTGTTACATGGTCTGATTGATGGCTGGCAATTAGAGCACTCTGGGGATCCTGGATATACGTATTACTCTTATCCACATTCTCGGCATGTGCGGCTAGACTATATGTTTATATCTAGTTCTTTGAGCTCTGCCAGAGTAATAGAAACATTGCTAAGGCTCTTATAAGACCATAATCCTCTAGTGTTAAGTCTAGAATGTGGAATAAACAAACCCAATACCAGGATATGGACGTTCTTAAGAGCATTACTGAGTAATGAGAAATGTTGTCAACATATGAGTAGATGGAATCCGGAATTCTTGGAGGATAATTTAGGTAGTGTAGCAATAGATGTGGTTTGGGATGCCCTAAAAGTGGGTATCAGAGGGGAGACACTGCAATTCTCTCTTAGCTCTAACAAAGAGGCCAAACAAAAGATAGAGGGGCGAGTAACTGATGGCGAATTAAGTCGGGTGGCGATAGCAAAAAATTCTATTATTGCTATCCTAATGGAAAAAGCGGTAGCCAATGCGTCAACGCATAAAGAGAAGATATATGAACTGAATGAACAAGTGGGCCACCAATTAGCGGTCCACACACAAGAACAAAATTCAGCTAATATAGTAAAAAAAATTAAGGATCCAGAATCTGGCCAAAAGACTGAATCATCTGAAATAAGAGCCGAATTTCAGCGATTTTATCAGGATTTGTATGAAGAAGTAGAGAATCAACAGAGCAAACCTGAGGCATATCTAAATTTAAATCTACTGGCAAGATTTGAGAAAGAGGATCAAGAAAGTTTAGATAGTCCTCAATACAGGGAGGAGATCTTCCTCTCTATGAATAGTCTTTCTACAGGGAAAGCAGCTGTTATTGAAGGAACCCCAACAGTGTTTTATGTAAAAATTTTCATCACAACTAAAAGAAATAATACAGGATTTATTTGTTCATATTTTTCAGGGGGGGAAGCCACCAGCCTCATGGCCATCAGCTAAAATCGTGGACTTTGAAAACATAAAAATAAAGATCCTATACAGCTTGGGTCTTATTGTCCTATCACATTGATAAACTGAGATTCCAAAATATATTCCAAACTATTAGCTAGCCGACTTGCACCAATTATACATAAAATCGTATCTGGCCATCAGCACGGGTTCATGTAATGTAATGTAATGTAAGGGACATTTCTACCGCGCGACTTTCACTCCAAGGAGTATCTTGGCGCTCACACAACTCAGGTGGAGGAGTTGGAAGGGAAAAGGGTGTCCTAAAGTCTACACAAACATTACACTAAGGTCCCACAAGTGGCGTCAGGCAAAGAAAAAATCCAAGTTTTTAATGCCTTCCTGAAGGGGGCTTCTTGAGAAAATGACCGCAAGAAAAGAGGGAGTTTGTTCCAGGCTTTAGTTCCCAGTACAAAAAGGGATTTGCCACCCTTTGTGGCCAGCTTGAAATGAGGGGGAGTAAGTAAGTTCTGGCTTGCAGATCTCAGACAACGCGTTGGATGATATCTTTTAAACCCGTTGCATAAATAGGTTGGGCCACGTTGGTAAAATGCCCTAAAAGTGATCAAAAGAAGTTTAAACAAGATTCTTTTACCTATTGGCAGCCAATGGAGGGTGTTTAGTGCTGCTGAGGCTGATGACTTACGGGGCAGACGCAGTACAAGGCGGGCTGCCGCATTTTCATCCCCGGGAGATCTACAATTGATCATGTCCAAAGGGTAATTTCTCTTTTTGATTTTAAAGAGGTGACAGGAGATCCTATGGCACTTATATTTGTTGATTCTGAAAAAGTTTTCAATAGGTTCTCCTGGAAATACATCTGGGCTGCAATGTTACATAGTGGGATTAGAGAGGGATTTATAAAAGCAGTACAAATGTTATACGTTGAACCAGTAGCCAGGGTGATGATTAATGGGGTATTATCGTAAAAAAATAATCATTACTAGGGGGACAAGGCAGGGGTGCCTGTGCTCCCCTCTTCTATGCGCGATTTACATTGAACCGCTCATCCGCAGACTAGAAAATATTATGTTAATACCACCAATTTGGGCACGAGATTATGGGACAAAAACATTGGCATATGCGGATGACATTGCTCTAGTCACCAGCAATACTATTACTACAATAAATGCGATAGTACAGGAGGCCCTGAGTTTTGGAGCAGTCTCTGGATATAAATTAAATCAAGGTAAAATGCAGATTATTCCTAATGACACAATTAGGATGAGGGATGACAGAGTCATAGATAAAGCTACATACCGAGGGGTTAGCATAACTGCAACAGTAGAGGATTTAGTTAGTAATAATGTGGAACCACTGATGCAACATACAAAAAAAGAACTGGCCCGGCTGAATAACCTACACCTAACTATAGGTGGCAGATTTAATGTGATCAAAATGCTCTTTTTACGCAGATTTTTTATATTTTTTTAGGTCAATCTGCTTTGGATTCCCTCCTCAATTGTTTAAATCCACAGAGTCTTTGTTCTCCAGGTTTATATGGGGATATAAGAGGCCACATAGGGCCCTTAGATCCATGATATTACCAAAAGATAGAGGGGGACTGGCAATGCCCAATTTTAATTCATATTACTGGGCTACCATATTAAGATATTGCGCAGTACTCATCTCTACAGGGACGAATAGCAAAATTAATGATAATATTCCCACTTCTCAAGGGGTTGTGAAGGATGCCTCTGGGGACATGTTAATGACAGCTATTTTAAGAAGGTTAAATTCAAGACCATCTCCGGCATAAACAAGGTTTGGGTTAATGTTCGAAAATTACTGGGACTTGGGTGATACTCTCACTATACTTCATTATTAAAAAATGATGACCTCCCAGAGATTTTCAACGATAGCTGCATGGATAGGTGGATACAGGCAGGGATTGTACAGCTTGGTTGCTTTTATACGTCGATTGGGCTGAAGACATTTGAGGAACTACGTAACTATTATGACCTCAGCCATAGGGATTTTTTAAAATACCTACAGGTGAGAGATTTTCTGACAAAGAAAGGGGGGGGGGTCAAATTTCAAGCAATTAAAATTATAGAGAATGTACGTAAAAAATCTATCCTAACCATCAGGGCGATATACGAGTCTTTCATCTCGCAGTTTCCGGATGATATGGAGAAACAGATGGTTAATTGGCAGGCTAAATTAGGAGTAGATGTTAGCCTAGAAATAACTATTTATTTTAAAAATTGATTGTGTTGTATATATGATGAACTACTCTGTACCGCTGAACTTTACGTCTCTTTTTGATCAATCATGTAAGTAAAATTGCGTCTCTGTTCGGGTATGGGTAAAGTCTGCAAGAGTGGGGGGTGGGGTTACGGATGGGGTGTTGTCTATGTAAAAACATCTAATAAAGAT
Source organism: Lissotriton vulgaris (assembly GCF_964263255.1). Taxonomy (NCBI): domain Eukaryota; kingdom Metazoa; phylum Chordata; class Amphibia; order Caudata; family Salamandridae; genus Lissotriton; species Lissotriton vulgaris. The sequence goes on from NC_141691.1 coordinate 1,372,660,904, forward strand.
ATTTTTTAAAAATGGAGATATGCAGATCTCACCCCTGTATTTGTTCCAGCTACCCGACTTATGATCCCATTTTCGTGGGCACCCTCTACCTTTATAGGCTGGTTTTTTTGGCAATCATGGCATAGTCCATGTTCTTTGCTCAGTGCCACAGGTGCTGTGTTTTGTACACCCCCCACTTCTGGGCAATATTCTGTTTTGCTATACTCCACCCCATAGTGGTCCAAGACTGCTCTTCTTGTGTGAGGTCCGTTGCTTCCCAGATATTAAAGAGACATAGAGTGGGAGATGGCTGTATAGATTTGTCACAAGTCCTGGTCAATTGTTGGGTGACGTCTTTCCAGTATTGTTGTATATGGAGCAGTCCCAAAGGATGTGTATGAATGTGCCAGCTTGATTACAGCATCGGAGGCAGAGTGGATCAGGCCTCCGACCCAATCTGAATAACAATATAGCGTCAAAATATATCCGATGGAGAATCTTGAGTTGAACAAGCTGAAGTCCTCCTCGGCCAGTTCCCCCAAGTCATCCTCCCAATGAAAACGTAGTTTTAGCATTGGGTCGCTACGGTTATTAATCAATTTCTTATATGTGAGGGAAATAGCTTTACGGTCTATGGAGTCCAGCAATAACCTATCCTCAAGCGGTGAGGAATCCGAAAGCGGGGGATCTTTCGGGAGGGCTGAATCAATGGCATGGCTGATCTGGAGATATCGGAAAGCCTCCAACTGGGCTAGTTGGTACTTAACTTGGAGGTCCGCAAACGTTGCCTTCTTCCCCTTCACCCACATATCCCTCACTCTGGAAATCCTTATCATGTCCCATTTGTCAAACGCTGAACAGGTACTGAGGTGGCCTAAAATGTCTGGTTCCCACAGAGGGGTAGCCTTCGTTAGGTGTCCCTGCCACCCCAGCCGCCACTGGACAACATGCCACACTTCCACCGTATGTGCTGTGGGGCCAGTCATTGGTAGTTTGCAATGGTTTGTGTACAATGCTCTGTTATAGCCCCCTTTATCCATTAGCCAGTGGTCAGTGCGAAAACTGGGGTCGTCTTGTGGTCCAAACATCCATCATTATTCGCCGTTAATTGCAAAGCCTGATAGTAGAGGCGCATATCCGGCAACCCAATACCCCCATCGTACCATCCCATAGTGATCTTCTTTATGGCTATGTGAGGCTGTCTATTCTCCCACAGTAAGGGCCCGATGTAGGTAAATCTACATTTACCACTTCGTAAATACCGAATCATACCGAATCGGTATTTATGAAGTGGTAAATTAGAGGGGGGGAGATGTAGGTATTTCAGATTCGGTATCCCCCGTTGCTTCCTATGGGCCTTGAAGCCCATAGGAATCAATGGGCATTACCGAATCGGTAATTACCGATTCGGTAATTACCGATTTGTGCAAGGGTGCAGGGGGTGTCACTTTGACACCCTCCAGCACCCCAAAAAAAAGGCATGTGAGCCATGTGGCACACAGACATGCCCTAAGGGCATGTCTGTCTGTCACATGGCATAGGTGTGCATGCACACATGTGCATGCACACCTGGATTCGGTATTTTAACACCCAATTGGATTGGGTGATAAAATACCGAATCTGAAGGGCCTGTGGGACTGAAAGTAGTCCCACCTACATCCCAAATTTAAAAAATCAGTAAAATTACTGATTCGGTATTTTTGCGATTCGGTAATTTTACTGAATCGGTAAAATACCGAATCGGACAAAAAAAGGTCCCCTACATCTCAGTAGGCCAAATACCGGTCGGAAACGGCCGAAATCGGCCGTTTCCGACCGGTATTTGGTACCTACATCGGGCCCTTTGTCCCTCACTGCCGCCTCAATCTGCAAAAAGTAAGAGTTAGGGACTGGATTAGGTACATTTTGTAGAGCAGAAAGAAAACGCGGTAGAGCGAGCATTTTGAATAGAGACACATGTCCCAGGAGAATAAGGGGGAGTGTCTTCCAATGTGTGACATCTGATCTAAACCTCTGTAGCGGTCCCAGTAAGTTTTGTTCAGTTTAGTGCAGCATCAGTCGTGATAAAGATGCCCAAGTATCGAAAACCCTGGGTTGCTACCGGAATATTATATCCTCGAGGGCTTTGCGGGGGGTTTCCCCAGAGCGATTACATCTGGGATTTGGACCAGTTTATCTGGTACCCAGAGTGCGCCCTAAATATATTAAAAATATGAAGTACTCGGCAAAACGATCGCTCTGGTGAAGCAAGATAAAGCAGAATGTCATCCGCATTAAGTGATATGTGGTCTTCATGGTCCCAAGTCCACTTAATGCCTCTGATGCCTGGGTCCCCCTGATCCAGACTGCTAGAGGCTCAAGGACCAATAAAGCAGAATGTCATCCGCATTAGGTGATATGTGGTCTTCATGGTCCCAAGTCCACTTAATGCCTCTGATGCCTGGGTCCCCCTGATCCAGACTGCTAGAGGCTCAAGGACCAAGGCTAAAAGGAGCAGTGATAGTGGGCATCCTTGCCTCGTGCCTCAACAGAGGGGGAAAGAAATGAATGATGGTTGTTCACTGAAACGTGCGCCATGGGCTGTGTATGAAGTAGTCTGATCCACCATATCAATTTGGGTCAAAACCCGATGCAGGCTAGTACTGCATCAAATACTCCAAGGCACTAGTGTCTAATGCCATTTTTGCATCAAGTGGCAACAGAATCCCTTCCTCCTCGAGTGTTTCTACACGTCCCAGTGCGTCATGTACCCGACGCAGATTCTGTGCCGTATTCCGACCTAGCATGAATCCCGACTGGTCCGGATGAACCAGATCGGTGAGATAAGGGAGCAGATGGTTAGCAAACAGTTTGGCCAAAGTTTTGGCCTCATCTGTAATCAGAGATATGGGCCAGTACGAAAAGCAGGAGAAGGCCATTCTCATAACTTTCGTTATATAGATTAAATGGGGTGCTAGCTTCAAAGCCATGGGTTTGAACAGTTCGATAGGGAGCCCGTTAGGACCCATCGCTTTACCTGCACAAATGTCCTGGATTGCTTTCTGAATCTCATCTAAAGATATATCTTTGTCCAATTCCCCCCTAGCCTGTGGGGGATACTAGCTACCTCCATAGTAGCGAGGAGATCTGCGGCCATCGAAGCTTATTTGGCTTTCGGGATTCCATACACACTTTTATAATGGGTCGCAAAGGCGTCAGCGATGCCCTGCGGATCAGTGACTAAATCATCGTTAGGTCCTTTTACTGCACGTACCCATCTTGCTGACTGTTCCTTGCGTTCTAGCCATGCCAATAGTTTACCAGTATGCTCGCCTTGCTTATACATCCGGTGAGGAGTGGCCAAGGAATGCCTGGTGGCGTCTTCTAGGAACAATTGTCTATATTTCTGCTTTTTGATATTGAGACCGTGTTGCGTATCAGGATCAGGGCCCGAGATATGGCAGCCTCAAGGTGCAGAATATCCGTCTCCAATTCGACCACCCTCTTGTTGCGCTCGGCCCTATGACCCACCATCAGAGATAGTGCCCTCCCCTTGATCACTGCCCAGTAGGCACTCCATAGTGTATATGCCAACTTAACGGATCCCATATTCTCCTCAAAGTAATAATCTGTATCTAACCGCAGGTTATCTCTAATATGTGCAATCTTTATTGCCCATGGCTGTATCATGATCGGACCAGGTTGTTTAGCGCGTTGAGCACCGAGGACCGCCTGAACAGGGGAATGATCTGAGATTCCACGCGCCACGCAAACGGAGGCAGTAAATTTGTGTGTGTGTTGGGCATGGGTGAACTCATAATCAAGTCTTGGTTGACTGCCATGTACACTAGATTGAAACGTAAAGTGTGTGTCATGGGGGTGCAACCATCTCCAAATATCTACCATCCCCAAAGCATTAGTAAAATCACGGAGTTGTGAACAGTGTGTTAATTCATGTCTGGGCGGGGACCGGTCGAGTAGGAAATCCATTGTCAAGTTGAAGTCGCCTCCCATTACCGAAATTCCCACAGGCAGGTTCAGCAATAGCACCCCAACATCCATCAGAGTTAAGAGTTGCAGTCCAGGTGGGGTGTCCCTGGAAATAACATTAATGACTTTGCCCTCCCACATACCCGTACATGCTGCATTTTTACCTTGTGGATCTGTCCAAGTGTTCTGTACCACTTTTACGGAGAAGAACCCCCACACCTCTAGATCCAGCAGTGAAGCCCGAGTGAACAACCATATGATATCCCTATCGATTGAGGGCCATACATGAATTCCCTATCAGATGAGTTTCTTGAAACAGTACTATATAAAGCCCCTGTCAATGGATATATTAAAACACTATGCCTCTCTTAATTTTGTCTCCCAACTCATTGACATTCCAGGTGGTAAGTTTAATTCCCTGACCTCTCGCCATCGGCATCAATTATTAGTACTATGGTCATCACGGAGAGTCTGCATAGTCCTGAACCCTCCGAGGCACCCTTCAGGGCGAAACCTTGGCCGCTACTTTGTAATACAGTGCCTTGAAACATTTCGTCGGTGACCTGGGAGTTGATGCCAACTAAGATGCGCACACACAAGCTGCCACTTCATCCTGCTGCAAAAAAACAGTTTCTACTAACCCCCCAACAACTCAAACCCAAACTTGCCCACCCCTTTAAGTCCTCACCCCCCTCCCTGCTCAACGAGACTAAAACCGCCTGCCACCCCCAAAATGCTGAGTGCCTGTCGCCCACCCATAAACAATTCCAGGGAACGTGAGCTACCCCACTCCCAAGCTACATATACATAACCAGTAAACGCTGCACCACTTGGCCCGACCCCCATCCCTGAAAGAAAGCACAGTCCAGAGGCCCGCTGCGGCACCAGACCGTCATCTGCCGGTGTCCTTGAATGATCACAAGGACGACCGCAGCCCTTCAGAAGAAATAACGACCGTAGAAAAGCTACAAATGATTAAGGAGCATTTATGAAGACCCTAAAGGTCTAATATGGAACCAGGTCAATCCCTTTGGCCGTGGCTCCCTGCGGTGCATAGACATCGGGCCCCCACCCAGCCCCTCCAGTCAATTCAGCACTCAGTTTTCTTGCACCTGTGAGGTTGCGACTTCACACCAAGGCGTTCTATAGTGCCTCTAGAGTCCAGGAGAAGTACAACATAGTCTTACCATTCTCCATGATTAGCGCTCCACTGTGTGTCCCTGCGAGTCAGAGTCAGAGTGTGGAGGAGAATGTCTCTGCTAGTGTCAGTCCTCAGCATTATCAGCAGCCGCAAATACTTTCTTTGATTTCTTTTTGAAGGTGCGCCAGCCTTCCAGCCAGTCCCAGGCATCCTCTGGACAAGTGAAAAACCACAATTTCCCATTAGCTTCAACTCTCAGCTTGGTGGGGAGCATCATTGCATATTTTACCTCTTAGTCAGGTAGGGCCCTCTTCACCTCCAGGAAGCTGAGGCGTTGTTTCGGCACTCTCAAAGTAAAGTCCGGAAAGAACATGATCTTACTGTTCTCGAAGGTCAGTGGCGGGGCCGCCCTTGCCATTTGAAGAATGATATCACAGTCTCGGAAGTTAAACACCCGGGCAAGAAGCGGCCTCAGGGGCGCACCCGGCTTCAAATGGCACACGGTGAGCCCTTTAGATCGTGAATCAGTAAGAGAGTCCTCGTTGTTGTAGACCAGTTCCTCAGCAAAAAGGTCCACAGGCTGCCCCTCTGCATGTTCCGGCACTCCCAGAATGCGGACGTCGTTGCTCTGCATTTTTCCTTCAAAGTCATCCAGCTGTAGGGCCATTGCCTCATGGGACGAGCGTAGCTCGGAAACCTGTCGCTTAAGAAGGGTGGTGTCAGTGACTAGGTCCTTGGTGGTGCTCTCTACTGTCCTCATGGGCTCCCCTATCTTCTTCATATCTTCCCGGATCAGTGCCACGTCTGTTGCCACCGTGTCGATCCTCACCTCGAGGGAGGTCCTTATCGCTTTGATTACCTCGAAGAGATCCTTGTTTGTAGATTTCATTGTGCCACTTGGGGTCGCCGTCTCTCCTCGATCATCACTCTGCTGCTTTTGCCAAGCAAATTTCTCCAGCTTGGTCTGCGTCACCGTATGGTTGTTGCGTCCATATGCCATGATCCTCATCCAGGTGGCACTACTCGATGGTGGAGTGCGACCGCTACTCCCCGCTGCCTGCAGTGGAGTCCCCCACTCGGCCTGTTGATTTTTGCAGTAGGCACCCCACACACAAGAATGTGTGGCTGAATTCGCTGCACGAATATCCTCTCGGTGGAGTTCTCAGAAACCCGGCCCACACCGATAGTGGACCGGAGCCAGGTAAAGTCTCCCCCCCTTGGCAATCAAGGCATTTCCGCCACCACTCCTCTCTCGGCACCTCTTGTGGATCAGGCCAATACTTGGGGGAGGTAAGAATCCAGACAGTCCCACGAGGCAATCCCCTCTCCACCCAGCCCTCAAAGAATCGCTATGAGCACAGGCAGTGACTTTCTCAACAGCACAACAGTGCACATCTCCTTTCCTGCAGACATTAAATATTTAAATAGATCTCCAGGGTCCCGTCATCAAATATCCCCAGGCCCCAGTAGTCTGGCAGGGGCGAGTTGCCCAACAGGGCCCTCTCAGTGCCTCCAAGGCTGTTTCAGGGACAGATCAATGGTCTCAGTATGACCAAAAATATTTCTTGTTGTTTAAGGGCCAGCAATTGTCACCACATAGTCAGTTTGTCAGCCAATAGGACCCCAAGAAAATATCTCCCTGGGGATCGCAGGGCCGTACCCAGTCCCCTTCGTGCCAGCAAATCAAGGCCTGCCCTCGTTTTCGCCACAGGGGCCACCGTCATGCTCTCTTGAACCCGATCTCACTCGGGGCCCCAGGATGGAGTATTGCATCAATCGCCAAGGTTGCGGATGAGGGCTGCGCTCAGCTGGGCACCCCGCCAATATTTCAAAGCTCTGTCGGGGTAGGCCGCAGCCGCGGACATACGCAGTGTGCTCCTTCCTGCACTTGTATGCACAGCGGGGGCCACCATCTTACTTACTTGGCCCCCGTCTCACCAAAGGTCCCAGGGGGGTTACTGTACCATTCGCTAGTCTAGTTATTGCGTTCTGTACTCAGACGGGCACTCCCCACCAGTGTTCTAAGGCTCTGTCGGGGTAGGCCGCAGCTGCGGCCTCGCGGAGCCCGCTCCTTTTGTGCCACCTCACCTCCGCTGGCCGGACCTCAGGTGACGATCTGGTTCGCGGAGCGCCCACGCCCAAATCTATCCAAAACTCAGCCGATCTCTTGCCAGACACCACCGCACCTCAAGGAGACCACCGGGGTGAGAATTGGGCCAGCGGAACACAAGCTGTATGGATGTTTTGGGAGTGGCACTCCGGAGCGAAGCAACCGAGCGGCCATTCCCTTCGGCGGTTAGCCATGGCCCCCGTGATTCAAGATTTTTTAAACAAAATGAAAAATCAAGTCTGAAGTGTGAGACTTAACTGATTCAATACAACAATACCTGATATTTTGAACTATGAACTATGTCCAAACAGAATATTGAAAAAGACTGATAAATGAACATTACAATTATTGTATAAAGAAAAGAAAATATAATACAAGGAATTAAGAAGAATTCCCTTGGGCCAAGGTTGCAGTAGAAGAGTAGTGTTGACATACTAAGAAGAAGACTGAGTAGGGCTAGGGATGCCTCATGAAGATTATTGTGTATATAACACAACACAATAGGCTGACACAATATTTCCACAAGAGACTGGGTATGAACATTAAACAAGGTGGCATCTGTAGTTACCTATTTTAGGGATATGGTAACCATATACATATTTGCTCCAATATTGCCTGTGAGTACATTGTAGGATGGAACTCTGGGCTTACAATCTTAAGATGTATTTCCCACTGGGGTTATGTCATGTTTACTTCTGGATTTTTGCAATAGTATTGGACTATAGTAGTGAATTGAGTTCTTGTGAGTCTGAGAAGTGATTTTGAGAATCTGCCCAATCATTAAGATTTGGTCTTTGGCATTATTGGTTGAAGGCACCTTCTTCATAGTTATTAATCAGGTGATGTTTTTTGTTTTGCACATATGGTGACCGTTGGCTCTATAGGTATATTGCTTTGCCTCTTAATTGTTTCATATCTTGGATTCACTGGGAGTGCTTCCTTCAAATCTATCTCTATATATTATCCTGTTCTAATTTTTTCTTGTGTTTTATTATGGTTTTGGGATATATAGGGTCTACAGTATTGTACAACTTGTCACTTGGTCCTAAAGATGGTCTCCTATACTTTTCAAACATATCGAGACCGAAATGGCGACGAATTGTCCACCACAACCACATATAGTGCTGTATGGACTAATGAGCTCCTTCAGTTTGGAAGACATATCTCTTAAAATAGAAGGAGGAAAATACGTTGGGTGGACCCTAGAGCTGTCCAGGATTACCACTGGAATTGAAAACAAAGAATGTTTGGTGATCTGACTCTGACAAAGGAGAAGTGATTTTTTATATCACCCATGAAAATGCTATACTGTATGATTAATACCATTCAGGTTAATGTATTAAGAAGTGCACCTAGCCACAATCTTTACTGTATTATTAACTTTTTTTTGCTGTCTTATGATAGTTATGTGTTCGCCAACAGATATATGTTTACCCTATCCCTAAAATAAGTAAATGAGTTTGAAATATCTCCTGCAGGAAATTCTTTGTTTGTTTGATGACTATAGTGTATAGGCTGAATGAAATTTACTGCAACTAAAATGATCAATGGTCTGGTCATGTTGCACAAGTAAAACCCAATGCAGAATATTAAATCTGCTTGCTGCTATATTTGCTGCTATATTCTGCTGAAGATCTGGCTGTAGACAAACGTGTTTCCTTACCTAGACTAAGCGCAGAATAGTGGTTGCTGCTACACTAATTGTTACTATGTTAGCATTCATCGTTCTTATAGTTGGCATGAGTTTTACCCCTGTGATAGAAACACTTAGATTTAAACCTGCACCTACATCACCTGTGCATATAGTACATGAGAAAAAAAATTCAAAGCTTCATTTATAGATGCTACAAATTGGGATTTGACATCAAATTAATATTCTAGATTAGTTCAAGAATACACACACTTTTTTATGCTAAGGACTATTATGCTTGTGCACACTTACCTTCTTTTGCTACTGAGGATGTAGCATACCATCATATTCCACTTTCATGTGTAGTTACATATACTATATTGCTTAGCTTATTTTATTGACTGAATAATTGTTCATAATTTTTTTCCAATTATAATGTCATCCTTTCTAACGTCGCTCTTCACAAAGAAATGTACCCCCACCCAGAATCTAAGGAGATGAAAACAGCTTGGTTTTTCTTTAACAAAGATAGACACTGTTAAAGCTTATGAATGGAATATGACATGTTCAATGAAGCTGTTAAAAAAGATATTCACCATGGCATTAGAGGAAAGGAGAGCTCTCATGTTTCATAAGACAACAAAGCAAAAAGATGTGTTAAAGGTGGTCGGAAAGAAGAAGTAGATGAGTTTAGAAAGAAAATGATATAGTTCAAATGAAGCTAGAAAAATGACAGCAAGGGAAAATATGTTTTTGCTAAAGGAGGAATCATATTAGAACCAGGCTCATTGGGGATAAGTAGTTGCGAACATACATTTGAAGTTCTGGGAGGACCTGCTCCGATTTTAACAGGAGAGGAACCAGTTATTCCTAGAGAATATTTAACTTGTGGACAAGATGCATTTTTTCAATTACCTGCTGAATGTGGAGGTGTTTGTAATTTAGATTTATTGTTACCTAAAATGTACTATGTAAATAGTATAAATGTTCTAACAATGAATCCATCTCACAGACATAAATGCAGTATAATTGATGCAACACAATTAGTTGGAGATATATTTGGTGAAATCATTCCCTCCATGGAAATAATCCTAAATGATGAGAAAATGAGAACCCTTTCTACAGAAGAGGATAAGTTAGCCACATGTACATCTGGTGCATTGCTAGTTGTCAGTACAGAATTATTAGCTATTAGATCAATGGTTTTGCAAAATAAATTGGCTTTAGATATATTACTGGTAGAGAAAGGTGGATTCTGTAAGATGTTGAAAGCATAACACTGCTGTTCATATATACCTGCCAAGAGCAAGATGATATAGGTATTTGCAAAGGAGATTTCATACTTAAAGCCTGAAATAGAATCCTTAGAAACAAAACCATTTAGACGTTGCCTATCAAGAAAGAGAAATTGAAGAAAAAGCAATGGAGGGAAGAAACTGAAATGTAAGAAAGATAGAGTAAGGCTTTCAATTTGTTGAAGGAAATGCAGAACTTAGGAAGTAAGATAAATGACACAGTAAGGAAGAAAGTTTCAAACACCTCTCTAACCTCTGGAATAATGCCCTCTGCATGGAAGCATGCCAACATTCTTCAGTTATTCAAGAAGTCATCAGCTGATCATAACGTTCTAGCCTGCTGCCTATCTATATCACTACTTCCAGCGTTTTCTAAAGTGCTGGAAACATTTCAATTCCATAATCTCAGGCTACCTGGAAAATACCAATGTGTTACATTACAGTCAATCTGGTTTCAGGGATGGTTGTAGCAAGCACAGAAGCAACTCCGTTAGAGGTCACTTGGCACATTAATGAGAGTCTGGATCATGGAGGAAGGGCCGTCTTGTTTATGCTGGATCTCTCAGCGCCCTTCGATACTGTTCCCTATGACAGACTACTGAAGACTCTACAGAGTTTCGGAATTGGTGGCATGGCCCTAAAGTTGCTGACCTTGTTTCTGGATAATAGAAAATGAAAAGTCTAGATTCCTCCGAGTACTTCCATCATTCAGAATCTGAAGGTTGGCATTCCACCGGGCTCAGCTCTGAACCCTACACTCTTTAATGTGACCCTGACTTCGCTTGCGGACTTGGCCAAATCATGTGGCACCAAAGTAGCTTCTTACGCAGATGAAACTCAGCTTCACTTTACATGTGAGAAAGGCACACACTTTGGGGTGAGAACATCAGAGCATGCCTCTATAAGGTTTTTAATTTTTGGTCAAAAACTTAAATGCAATCCTGACAAATCAGAGATTATTTTCTTTGAAACTCAACCTTCTGTGATCTGGAGGTCATGATGGCCCCAGGATATGCCTTCGCTGACCACTCTTTAAAATTCTGTAAAAGCTTTGGTATTTAAATCCTACCTCTTCTATCAATTGGGGCTGATTCCGATCCTGGAAAAACGCTGTACAAACCGTGGTATGGAGCGTTTTCTCCATACAACTCGTACTTGTAAGGAGGCCCCTACAACCTAGGAAGTACGATCCGTACAAATAGACGCACTCCATACAAATTGTAAAAAAGACCATACAACTCGTATATACAAGCGATTCCGATTCGGATTGCTCTGTACGCGACGTTCCCATGTATTCCCGGCAGCAGTTTACAACCCGGCAAGTACGATTCGTACAAATGGCATGCGGTACGGCTCTTTTTTTACAAGAGCCAAAAAGTGGGGGAAAAGCCTTGTACGCCCCTAAAGCAGTACGAGACAGACCCCCATGTACGCGTCGTACACCCCATGAATACAGGGGTATGGTGCGTATGCACAGTGTGTACGGATGACACGGAAAGTGGGGTACGGTGCGTACATACGCGATGAAGGGGTACTGGTCGTGTACGCATCGTACAAGCACCGTACCCCAAAATCACCTGTGTACGAACCGTACCCCAAAATCGTGTATGTACGCACCGTACCACAAAATCGGCCGTGTACGCACCGTACCCCAAAATCGGCCGTGTACGCACCGTACCCCAAAATCGCGTATGTACGCACCGTACCCCAAAATCGGCCGTGTACGCACCGTACCCCAAAATCGCGAATGTATGCACCGTACCCCAAAATCGGCTGTGTATGCACCGTACCCCAAAATCGCGTATGTACGGTGTGTAAATGCGCGATGTTGGGGTACAGTGCGTACACAGGCGATTTTGGGGTATGGTGTGTACATACGCGATTTTTGGGGTAAGGTCCGTACACGGGCGATTTTGGGGTACGGTGCACACATATGCGATTTTGGTGTACGCACCATACACATTCCTCGCATGTGGGGGGACCCCTGTACACCTCATACCTCTATACGACCCGTACCCCGGTATGAGTCGTACCCTCAGAACGAGTCATACCAGGGTATGAGGCGTATAGGGGTTCGCTTCGTTGCCCGGTACGAGCCATTCCCCGTATATAGGCCATTTTCCATACAAATCGTATGCTGACAAACTGGTACGAATTGTACTTGACGGGTTGAACAGCCTTTTTACAATTTGTATGGTCTTTTTTACAAGTCTGTGTCGTACAGCTTTTCCCGATCCGATTTGTAAGGATTGGGCCGATCTGTATGTATTTTTCCCGTACGAATCGTACTACACGGTTTGGAAGGGACTTGTACAATTTGTATGGAAAAAACCTACAAATCCTATTTGTATGGAAAAAAAAATCCAGGATCAGAATCAGGCCCAAGGAAAACAATGATCCAGGTGGGTCAGCAGGTGGTGGCAGCTCCTGTTCCTCACTGGGGGCGTTGGATTTGCGTGTGGCTGCAGTGACTACAACTGTGGTTTTTTACTGGACTACTAGCGGTGCTCCTGCATGATTTCGATGCAGACACCCTACTGCCCTTTTAACATTGTTTTTCTTGTTTATGTAAACTTATTTTAAAAACACATCTTACTGCGCACTTACTCCCTCTTGTGTGGCCTCCCTAGCCCCGGTCCATCACGGCTGCTTGTGCCGATTGTGTGGAGGGCGGGTGCCATCTTGGGTGTAGCCTGAAGGCTGCCAGACCGCAGTTAGCGGTCCAGCTGCTCGGGGGTGACTCCCATAAATTGACAGGATTCCCAGTGCTCGCTGTGAGTCAGCAGGTGGTGGCAGCTCCTGTTCCTCACTGGGGGCGTTGGATTTGCGTGTGGCTGCAGTGACTACAACTGTGGTTTTTTACTGGACTACTAGCAGTGCTCCTGCATGATTTCGATGCAGACACCCTACTACCCTGTTAACATTGTTTTTCTTGTTTATGTAAACTTATTTTAAAAACACATCTTACTGCGCACTTACTCCCTCTTGTGTGGCCTCCCCAGCCCCGGTCCATCATGGCTGCTTGTGCCGATTGTGTGGAGGGCGGGCGCCATCTTGGGTGTAGCCTGAAGGCTGCCAGACCGCAGTTAGCGGTCCAGCTGCTCGGGGGTGACTCCCATAAATTGACAGGATTCCCAGTGCTCACTGTGGGTCAGCAGGTGGTGGCAGCTCCTGTTCCTCACTGGGGGCGTTGGATTTGCGTGTGGCTGCAGTGACTACAACTGTGGTTTTTTACTGGACTACTTGCGGTGCTCCTGCATGATTTTGATGCAGACACCCTACTACCCTTTTAACATTGTTTTTCTTGTTTATGTAAACTTATTTTAAAAACACATCTTACTGCGCACTTACTCCCTCTTGTGTGGCCTCCCCAGCCCCGGTCCATCACGGCTGCTTGTGCCGATTGTCTGGAGGGCAGGCGCCATCTTGGGTGTAGCCTGAAGGCTGCCAGACCGCAGTTAGCGGTCCAGCTGCTCGGGGGTGACTCCCATAAATTGCGATGTGTCCCCGTGCGTGCAGCGGACAAGCGCAGCGGGCGCGTCGAATGCGCGCCAAAGTCGCGCCTAAGTCAAGCCCGTCTGCGCCCGTCCGTGGCCAGACGGGCCTAGGGGCCCGTCCTTATGCCCCTTTCATCTCCTACTCCTCCGAGGGCCTTAAAACCCTACAAGGTAACTGGTCGCTTCCGACTTCCACCATCAGTACCATCTCCACCCTTGGTCTTACTCCTCCATCTGCGCTGCCCCGCTTCTCCCCTCCTCTCCCCTCCCCTTCCCTGTCCATTATTTTGCTCAACACCAGGTCGGCGGTGAAACACTTTCAAGATCTGTTTGTCCTACTTGATTCCCACAAGCCGGACATGCTGTTTCTTACCGAGACATGGTTCTGTGAGTCTTCCCTGCCATCCCTCTTAGCTGCCCTTCCCCCTGCGTATGCGGCCCTTCGGGCCGATCGCTCGGCAGACAAGAAAGGGGGTGGCGTGGTGCTCATTGCTAAGTCGGAGTTTAACTTTCAACTCCTTCCCTCCACCACTATCGACTCCACCGAGCACCTCGTGGTCCGCTCTTCCACCTTCTCTCCCCCACTCATTTGCTTGTTAACATACCGACCTCCCCAGCCCACTCCTTTGTTTTTACCTGCCTTTCAGGACCTACTGGCCACGCTGGCGGTCAATCATGCATCAGTTTTAGTATTAGGTGACTTTAATTACTGGCCTAATGATCCCTTTGAATGCCTAGCCTCCAAGCAATTCACAGAACTACTTCAATCACTGAACTTTACTCCCCACATTAAAGTCCAGACACATGTACGTGGACACGTGCTAGACCAAGTTTGGTCCCTTAATTATGCCATCTCTTCCATATCAGTGTCCCCATGCCCATGGTCGGATCACGCCCTCATCTCCTTTTCCCTACACCTCGACCCTGTTACTAAGGTCCCGCTGGTAAAAAACACCTGGGCACGGAACTGGAATCGCGCTGATCTTACCTCACTATCATCCTCCCTTTTAAACTCCTCACCTGACCTGGCCGGCTTACCCTCCTCATCACAAGCCATTGTGATTGATACCTGGCTTAGGGAGGCTGTAACACAATAGCCCCCTTGCGCCGGATATCAACAAAAAGACCTAAGGAGGCGAACCGGTGGTTCAACGAAGACCTAAAGAAAAAAAGTTGTCCCTCCGGCGAGCTGAGAGACTGTGGAGAAAGGAGTATTGTCCCCTACAGAAAACGCACTACCTCACACTATTGCAGGAGTACAAAAAAGCCATCTTGGAAGCCAAAACTGCCCATTTTTCATCAAAAATTCTAGCGGCAGAGAACAAATCGAGAGAAATCTTCTCCATTGTTCATGATTTAGCCTTCTCAGAGAGGACCATTTCCAAACCCCCTCCTACCCAATCTCTGCGTGACTCACTGAACCACTACTTTCTGGACAAAATTTCCAATATCAAGATTAACATTCCCCCCCCCTCTTTGACTTTTGTTGATCCCCTCCCTCCCACTGTCCAAACCTGTCTACTCTCGATTCCCCCTCTCACGGAAGAAGTCCTTTTGGAAATACTCCCTAAAGTTAAATCAGGTTCCCCGGCCGATATCTGTCTGGCCCGTATTCTCCAACGGATCTACTCCGTCTGCACTCAGCCCCCGATCACCTTCCTCAAAAGCTCCCTTGCACAAGGGGTTGTAATCCCAGCCCTCAAATCGGCTTCTATTGTGCCTGTCTTAAAGAAACCTGTCGCCGATCCATCTATCCCAATTAACTACCAACCTATCTCCTTGCTGCCCTTCCTAGGCAAGGTGCTGGAGCGACACGTCACCTCGGTACTTAGCGCCCATGTGGAAGCTACCGGTGGTCTGGCGTCTTGCCAAGCGGGCTTTCGGCCCAGGCACTCTACTGAGTCCGTCGTGGTGTCGGTCCAGGACAAACTCAGGGAGGGCTTGGACCAGGACAAACATCAGGCTTTGGTGCTCCTCGGTCTCTCCGCCGCTTTTGATACGGTGGACCACCCCATCTTGCTTTCACGTATCAGAGCGTCGGGAATCGGGGGCTCAGCCCTGGTCTGGCTTTCGTCCTTCCTGCGGGACCGCACCCAGGCGGTCCGGCTAGGGGATTTCACTGCAACCCCCCTCAAGATCACTTGTGGTGTCCCCCAGGGTTCCTCTTTCTCCCCTCTTTTGTTCAACCTTTATATCTACCCTCTTATTTTCGCGCTAAAGCAGCTGGAGGTCACTGTATACAACTATGCAGATGACCTCCAGCTCGTCTTCAATCTCTCTTCTTCTTCTCACTCTATCTCTAATTTTCAAACCATCATGATCTTCATCAGGGACTGGATGAGCCACAACCATCTGAAGTTGAACCCGGACAAAACCGAGCTGGTCCTCACCGGTGGCTCCTCCAGTCCCTGGACCTCTTCTTTCTGGCCCTCTTCCTTAGGTTCCCCGCCCACTCCCTCTCCTACAGTCCAGACCCTAGGCATCAAAATGAAGAATCACCTCACCCTTCACTCACAAGTCAGCTCTGTCGTCTCTTCCTGTTTTCTCACTCTTCGCACTATCCGCACTGTCTCCCGCTTTTTCTCCCCCTTGGCACTAAAGTTAATCATGTCTGCCCTTGTGATTTCCTGGTTGGACCATGCCAATGCCCTGTACAACGGCATCCCGGCCTATAGCCTACGAAAACTTCATCTTGTGCAAAACCAGGCAGCTCGGTTAGTGTATGGCCTTCCTCGTTCCCACCATTCAACGCCACTTCTGAAGGCGCTACACTGGTTGCCTGTCCGGCAACGTTTCCTCTTTAAAACCGGCTGCATGGTCTTTCAAGCACGCCAGGGATCAGCCCCTGCCTTCATCTCTTCCTTGATAAAAGAATATGTCCCCACCAGGGAGCTCCGGTCATCGTCTCAATCCCTCCTACAGGTACCCCGCTTTAGGAGGAAGAAGTGGGGAGGGTCCAACTTCTCATTTCTGGCACCCACCTTTTGGAATTCCCTCCCCGACCATCTACGATCGGCCAAACATTACTCCCTCTTCCGAAAGGACTTGAAAACCTTTTTGTTCAGCCAAGCATTCCCACAGTAAATCCTGTTTTTATCTCTTTGCCTCAGATCTCCTTGCCTCCAAAGCGCCAAGAAACCGTTGGGTGTACGCTGCGCTATATAAATATTTTAAATTCAAATTCAAATTCAGGCCCTAATCACTTCCAGACTGGACTATGGAAGGGGCCTCTATGTGAGTTTGCCTGATTATCTCTTGAACCGCTTGCAATTGGTTCAAATTGTGGCGGCTAGATTAATTCTTAATCTGGTTCCTTACACTCATATGCCCCCATATCGCAGGGCCCTGCATTGGCTACCGGAGAAAAAGAGGATTAAATTCAAGGTACTGGTTTTGGTACATAAAGACCTACATGGTAATGGCGCCACCTGAAACTAAAGTGTTCCTAGCTGTTAAGTTGTTGTATAGCATTTTAGGACCCTAGTGTCATTTTCCCGATTCATGCCCTTATATAGGTATAAATCACCATATCCTTATATAGGCAAAGAAATAATAACCATATTTAGACATAGCTCATGCAGTCTAAATACAGCATGGCCAATGTTCCCTCTAATTTTGTTCCTTTGTGTGCTGCAAAGAAGAGTGTTTGTGCAGTAAAGAAGGGTGTATGTGCACCACAGCTAAGGCTATGTGTGCCAACATGCAACACATCCCTATGCAAGCAAATGCTGTGTATATGCTACCAAGTGCTTAGTGTGTGTTTTGATTTGATTCCAATTACCCTGTCAGTCGCCATAGGGAGGCAAACCTATTTAAATTCATTTGTAGGCTGGTCTGTCACCTATAGCGGTCTCAGGACTTGAACAATGGAATATTTAAGGGATCACTGACATAATATCGACAGCCACAATTTCGACCTACAAAAATATTGAGTTCAAAAATATAGAATGCCAGAATATCGACTGCCTATCTACAAACAGGTAAGTACAAAAATATCGACTCCAAAATATCGATTGTAAAAAATATAGACTGTCAAAATATCGAATGTTTTAAATGTCTTAAAATTAATGAATAAGTAATATAATAATAAACATAATTAATTTAAACATACTTAAAATAATTAAATAAATCTAAAATTAATAAATAATTATTGTAACTTTAAAATACCCCCCCAAAAGATTAAATACATATATATATATATATATATATATATATATATATATATATATATTCACTGAAAAAACCATAGGTTTCACACCAGTTATAGTTAGCTGGAAATTTTACTGATATAAAACCATTGAAATTCCCACGTTATAGTTAGTCGGACTCACTATAACTTGCGCGTACAATGCACTGCTGATGACATCACTCATGACATCACTGATGAGACCATCCAGTGAATGTGTGTCTTTCTGAAAAATAAATTTGTTTTATATATGTATTTGTAAAGGTCGATGGAAGAATAAATGTTTAAATAAGTGTGTAAATGGATGTTTTTTTAAAAAAAATTGGTTGGGTAACTGGCATATTATGTGTTGTGTTTTGAAGACAGCATATGTGCAGGACTGTATGGGTGGATGAGTGTATATATGTGTGTGTTAGTGAGTGAATGACTGTCTCACTAGTGTCTTCATTAGTAACGACATATGTTTTAATCTAGTATATGTGAGTATTGATGTATATAAGTGAGTATAGTATATATAGTGAGAGATTGTAGGAGTTCCTGTGTAAATAAGTATGTGTTTCTATAAGTGATTGTTTAAGAGAGTAAGTATGGGTAAGTTTCCTTAGAAGTAAGGTGGCAGTGTGTGTATAAATGTATATGCAAAGAAATGGATGTTTAATAGTTTATTTGCATGTGTGAGTATGTGTGTGAGTAACTTTTGGATGATTGCTGATGTGTAACAGGATGTGTAGGTGTATCACTACATATGATGAGTGAGTATATGTATGTGTGACTATATAGAACTGTTGGTGAATGAGTGGATGTGTATATAGATGGTGGAATTACTGAATTGGTTGTTGTTACTGGTTTGGGTATCTCCATTTTTTAGAAAATGTTTGTTTCTATTTTTGAATATGTGTTTCAAGCGTTACATTACACTGAAATTAGGTCTGTCACTCTGTCACAAGGATGGTGTCATCAGTGATGTCATGAGTGATGTCATCAGCAGTGCATTGTACGCGCAAGTTATAGTGAGTCCGACTAACTATAACGTGGGAATTTCAATGGTTTTATATCAGTAAAATTTCCAGCTAACTATAACTGGTGTGAAACCTATGGTTTTTTCAGTGAATTTCATAGGTTTTTTAAATGCTAATTCCTAACTATAACTGGTGTGAAACCTATGGTTTTTTCAGTGAATTTCATAGGTTTTTTTAATGCTAATTCCTTTGTATATCGAGTTTCTAACCTTTTTTTTTTTACAATTTGCTGTTTTTTTTAAATATTCATTTTTTTTATAATTTTTTTCTTTTGCGCTCTGGGTGCGCGCTCCTGGAAGCTTTCAGCTAAGCTCTCCTGTAAGCTTCTCCGAGAGCTCATCTGAAAGCGCACCCAGAGCGCAACTGTCGTTTGTGAAAAAAAAATATGAATGAAAAGTTAATAATAATGCAAAACATTTCGTACCATACAAATAAAATTTGTTTTTTTTAATATTGAAAATGATTATGCATTTCTATTAAAGATTGATGACGTCACTTCAGCGCACAACGTACGTGCCCTCGGAAGCGCCTACGTGCGCGGCTCCTAAACGCACGCAAAAGCGCCTACGATCGCGCCACGTGTGCGCCCCGGAAGCGCCTACGATCGCGCCACGTGTGCGCCCCGGAAGCGCCTACGATCGCGCAGCGTAAACGCACCCGGAAGTGCACCCGAGCGCGCAGCGTAAGCGCGTCGGGTCATGTGACCCTAAAATAACACTTTTCATTGGTTGCTAACAGTTTTTTTTTACAATGAATGAAATCCCCACCCATTTCCTTCACTTCTTCTTTCACTTTTGTGACTGAAAGACCTGCTTTTTTGCTGCTCCTTTTTTCTTGGTTCATCATGGCTGCCAGATCATCCAGCAGTGAAGATGACTTCATTGATGAAGAGCCACCTACCCCAAAGGTGAAGGGACATTTCATTTGGAAATTTTTTAAGTTTCCAGAAGGCCAGAAGAAGGTGAATGCACCAAAAGTGGAGTGCAGGATCTGCAAAAAGGTCCTGTCACGGGGTAACCCCCTAAAGAAATACTCTTTTGGCAACTTCACGATGATTCGCCATGTGGAGACCAGGCACCCCCAGAATTTTGCCCGAGAAAGTGTCAGGGCTCTGGCACAGGAGGTTCCCTCTACATCAACAGGAGGAGCAACTTCTTCTGGAAGAGACCAATCTCAGGGGCAGGTAGCCAACATCCAACCTGCATTCAACCATGGGCTCGTCAGATGCAGATACTGCAATCAACTCCTCACCTATGGGGAGCAAAGTGTCCAGCTCATGGTTCGGGCATTAGAGAACCATCACTGCCCTTCCCACCCCTAATTTTTTTCTTTTCTTTTTGCTCCTGTTGAGCAGTTTCTATTCCCTGTTTTTGTTCCTCTTCAGTTAAAAGAAGAAAACCAAAAGTTCTTTTCAGAACTACCTCCAATTCTCATCAAAGAGCTATAATCTTAAAAAATGAAGAGTAAGTGAAATATAGTGCATTGATAATTGAAAGGAGAATGAGTAAGAAAGAACAGAAAGGTATGAGAGGTGAAAGGAAGTGAAGTAGGAGGACTGAAAGAAGGTGAGTGTTAGAAAAGAAATTTATGACACAGTGAATAAACTGGAGGCCTCATTTCTGAAAAGTGACGCATCGCTACGTGAAAATAGCGATGCGTCACTTATCTGGACGCACTCCTTATGACATTCCACATATGTCATATTTAATATATGACTAATCAATTCGCAAGGAGTTACAGATATGTCAGTATTTCTGACATATCTCTAAACACAAAAGTAACGCATTGCAGGAGTGCGTCACAAAAGTGACGCAACTCCAGTAATGTGTCCTTTCACATGGAAAAAGCACCATGTGAAAGGTTTGCTGAGAAGCAGGCGCAAGATTTTGGCGCAACTGCATCCTAAAAGTGACGCACTGCGTCATTATTAGCAAGCTTTTTGCAAGGAACACCCCCTCTGCATGCATTATACCTGACACTATTTTTTAAAAAGTGACGCATCTAGGTACATGGGTCACTTTTTAAAACTCTGCGCCATATTGTATCTGCATCAGGTATAATGTATGCAGAGGGGGCAATCCCTCGCAAAAAGCTTGGTAATAACAACGTACTGAAATCTATGAGATTTCCCTGCGTCATTTTTTGGATGCTATTGCGTCAAAATTTTGCGCCGGCCTCGCATCACTTTTATGTTTACACATATGTCAGAAATACTGACGTATCTGTAACTCCTTGCAACATGATTCGTCATACATTAAATATGACACATCTGGAATGTCATAAGGACTGTGTACAGAAAAGTGACGCATCACACCAACAGTGTAATAAAATGTGCCTCGTTGCACTATATTTAAAGGATGCAACAGCATCCTAAAAGTGACGCAGTGAAATCTCAAACATTTCACTGCGTCGCTATTACAAAGCTTTTTGTGGGGGAACACCCCCTCTGCATACATTATACCTGACGCTATTTTAAAAAGTGACGCATCTAGGTACATGGGTCACTTTTTAAAACTCTGCGCCATATTGTATCTGCAACATGATTCGTCATACATTAAATATGACACATCTGGAACGTCATAAGGAGTGCGCACAGAAAAGTGACGCATAACACCAGCAGTGTAATAAAATGTACCTCGTTGCACTATATTTAAAAAGTGACGCATCTAGATAGATGCGTCACTTTTTGAATATTGCATAACAATGCGCATTTTTTTACACCGCTGGTGCGTCACAAAAATTGACGCACAGGAAGCGCAAAACTAACAGCGCAAGGCCTTCATAAATATAGTCCTGGATTTAGGGGGTCAGAGGGGGTCTACTCTTCCCCCTTATGATCCAATCAGCTTCCTGCGCGCAAGTCGCTCGTCGCGCCTGGAGCGCTCTCCCGTGCGCGCACGGGAGAGCGCATATTCCCGCGCAAAACGAAAAAAAAATTTTAATGCCCTGCAGGACCCTATTTTAGTCCCTACATCAAACCTAGGGGGTCAGAGGGGGTCTACTCTTCCCCCTTATGGTCATTTGCCCCTTTTTTTTTCAAACCCCTTCTGTCTCGATTTTACCGAGACACAAGATGGCGGCCGCTCCGCACTGTTTAGAATGTTTACAGACAACTGAGATCCAATCAGCTTCCTGCGCGCAAGTCGCGTGTCGCGCCTGGAGCGCACTCCCGTGCGCGCACGGGAGCGCGGCTATAGATATATATATTTTTTTGAACCTTAATTACTTAAAATCCACTGGAGCACATATCTTGAGACATAGCAAAGGCACATCGGGCTACCAGTCCCTACAATTTTGCCAAGTTTGGTGGAAATCCATTCAGCCGTTCGGGCTAAAAGTGAAATCGACCGCCCTATGGAAATTAACATGGGGAAAACGCGTTTTGGGACCCCCCTTTTATCTCGGCCCCCGCTTGACGAATCCCCCCCAAACTTTCAGGGAAGGACCGGACCGCCATGAGACCATTTTCCTGAAAATTTCAGGCAGATTCGTCAACCGGCGCCAAAGTTATTCAAAATAGAATGTTGAGATTTAACATTGAAAATTATCCTAACTATAACTACCTACTGGCGACCGCCAGTAGGTAATATATATATATATATATATATATATATATATATATATATATATATATATATATATATATATATATATATATATATACACATATTATTAACAAAAAATATACAATATTTTTACCGTAGAACAGCGAGAGGTTTAAATTTAATATAACCACTCCAGTGAGAGCAACAGTAGGAAAAACATTGGATAGCGTAGAGATAAAAATTACTATTCCAACTCCAAAGAGCCCAAGAGTAGGGAAAACGTTGGATAGCGTAGAGGTAAAAATTACTATTCCCACTCCAAAGAATGCAACAGTAGGGAAAGCGTTGGATAGCATAGGGGTAAAAATTACTATTCCCACTCCAGTGAGTGCAACAGTAGGGCAAGTGTTACATACTGTAGGCGCAAAAATTACTATTCCCACTCCAGTGGGTGCAACAATAGGGAAAACATTGGATAGCATAGGAGTTAAAATTACTATTCCAACTCCAGAGAGTGCAACAGTAGGGAAAGCATTGGATAGTGGGAGAGTAAAAATTACTATTCCCACTCCAGAGAGCGCAACAGTAGGGAAAGCGTTGGATAGCGTAGGGGTAAAAATTACCATTCCCACTCCAGAGAGTGCAACAGTAGGGAAAGCGTTGGATAGCATAGGGGTAAAAATTACTATTCCCACTCCAGTGAGTGCAACAGTAGGGAAAGCGTTAGATACCGTAGGCATAAAAATTACTATTCCCACTCCAGAGAGTGCAACAATAGGGAAAATGTTGGATAGCGTAGGGGTTAAAATTACTATTCCCACTCCAAAGAATGCAACAGTAGGGAAAGCGTTGGATAGCATAGGGGTAAAAATTACTATTCCCACTCCAGTGAGTGCAACAGTAGGGAAAGCGTTAGATACCGTAGGCATAAAAATTACTATTCCCACTCCAGAGAGTGCAACAATAGGGAAAATGTTGGATAGCGTAGGGGTTAAAATTACTATTCCAACTCCAGAGAATGCAACAGTAGGGAAAGCGTTGGATAGTGGGAGAGTAAAAATTACTATTCCCACTCCAGAGAGCGCAACAGTAGGGAAAGCGTTGGATAGCATAGGGGTAAAAATTACTATTCCCACTCCAGAGAGTGGAACAGTAGGGAAAGCGTTGGATAGTGGGAGGGTAAAAATTACTATTCCCCCTCCAGTGAGTGCAACAGTAGAGAAAGCGTTGGATAGCGTAGGGGTAAAAATTACTATTCCCACTCCAATGAGTGCAACAGTAGGGAAAGCATTGGATAGCGTAGAGGTAAAAATTACTATTCCCACTCCAGTAAGTGCAACAGTAGGGTAAGCGTTGGATAGCATAGGGTAAAAACTATCTATTCCCACTCCAGTGAGTGCAACATTAGGGAAAACGTTGGATAGCGTGGGGGTTAATATTACTATTCCAACTCCAGAGAGTGCAACAGTAGGGAAAGCGTTGGATAGTTGGAGAGTAAAAATTACTATTCCCACTCCAAAGAGCACAACAGTAGGGAAATCGTTGGATAGTGTAGGGGAAAACATTACTATTCCCACTCCAGAGAGTGCAACAGTAGGGAAAGCGTTGGATAGTGGGAGGGTAAAAATTACTATTCCCCCTCCAGAGAGTGCAACAGTAGGGAAAGCGTTGGATAGTGTAGGGGAAAAATGTACTATTCCCACTCCAGTGAGTGCAACAGTAGGGAAAGTAAATACTTCATATATATTTGAAAATAAATTAAATATTAATACCAAATACAAATTAAATAAAATTAATTCCCTATTTAAGATATTATAAAAATTATTCAATGTAAACAATAACATTAATTTAATTACTAAAAAATATTTACCTAATAATACAAAATATTTACAAATAACAATAAATTACTAAAACATTTAAACATAATTAACAATTAATTCAAATTAAAAACCAATGTATATGTTATTAAATTAAATTAATTACAATGAAATGACTTCGCTCCCAATCCTCCTATAAACCCACAACCCACTACAAAAATTAAATACATAAAATTAACATAATTATCACTTAATAGATTAATATAAATTAATTACCAATTAAAACTAAATAATTACCAATTACAAATTAAATTAGAATTAAATCTAAATAAATACCAATACAAAAAAATATATTAAATGATTTATAATTAAATTACTTCCCACCCTATTACCCTATAAACCCACAACCCACTCCAGAAAATAAATGAATAAAATAACATAATTATCAATTAATAAAAATGTATTATCAATTATATTTTAATTAATTTCCAATCAAAAATTTATTAACAATTAAATGAATATAAATACCAATAATTTAACATATTTAATTAATTATAATCAAATTACTTCCCACCCTATTCCCCTATAAACCCACAACCAGCTCCAGCAAATAAATAAATAAAATTCACATAATTAGCAATTAATAAAAATTAATTACCAATTATATTATAATTAATTGCCAATTAATAATTCATTAACAATTAATTGTACATAAATACCAATAAATTAAAATATTGAATTAATTATAATTAAATTACTTCCCACCCTATTCCCCTATAAACCCACAACCTGCTCCAGAAAATAAATAAATAAAATTCACATAATTAGCAAATAATCAATTAATAAACATTAATTACCAATTATATTTTAATCAAATACCAATTAATAATTAATTAACAATTAATTGTACATAAATACCAATAAATTAAAATATTTAATTAATTATAATTAAATTACTTCCCACCCTATTCCCCTATAAACCCACAACCCGCTCCAGAAAATAAATAAATAAAATTCACATAATTATCAATTAATAAAAATTAATTACCAATTACATTTTAATTAATTGCCAATTAATAATTAATTAACAATGAATTGTACATAAATACCAATAAATTAAAATATTTAATTAATTATAAATAAATTACTTCCCACCCTAATCCCCTATAAACCCACAACCCGCTCCAGAATTATATTACTCAAAAATTAAATACCATAAATTGACTTAGTTACTTACCTAAAATTCGATATTTTTGTTGTCTATATTCTGTCCCTCGATATTTTTGTTTGTCTATATTCTGTCCCTCGATATTTTTGCTGTCTAAATTCTGTCCCTCGATATTTCTGTTGTCTATATTCTGTCCATTCGATATTCTGTCCATTTTATATTTTTGATTCGATATTATTGTCCTTCTATTCGATATTTTTGTAGTCTATATTTTGTTTTATCGATATTCTGTCTGCTCGATATTTACAACTCGATATTTCACTACCTCGATATTTTTGTACTCGATAATATGTCTGTATACCATATTTAAGATCCAACAGTGTGGAATCCATTGGGGAAATGGCATAACTCATCTACTTGTTCAATTTCAAAAAATCGGAAGTTCTGGCACACACTCCTGGAATAAATAAGGATAATCAACAATTGTCAAGATCACCAAAAAACAAAGAAGAAGTAACTGCTCTCTAGCAAACGCTCCATCAGGTGCAGGTGACAGGATGTAACAGGAGGTGTAGGCAACTCAATGTGCTATTTCTGGCTCACATTCACTTCCATGCATATGTGTTCCTACAGACTAACTCCTTCTCAATTGGAGCACACCTTCAACCTCCCTTATGGCACTAAATATACTCAGTGCAAACAAACACTCTGCCACTTATACCGCACTACAACAACATTTCTTACTCAAACATCCAGAAAGATACTAAAAATGTAACAGCATATGTTACTTGCATTGGAAGGCCCTTTGCCAAGGTTGAATGGTCACCTTTCTCTTGCTTTTATTTTGAATAAACTTTATTGATTTAGGGTAAAGTTCGCCAATCAGTACAGTGTAGGAATCTCAGTTTAATATATACCATAACTTTCCATTGCTCAAGCTCTGCAAGCATGAAAATATAAACAGGAATTTCAAATTCAACACAGATTAATCACTTGTTATTTGCTTTGGGGTCGGTATGCTGGAAATACTCGAACAAGAAACATGTTTTGCAGGCTCTAACTGAACACAAATAAGTAAGCAGGATCTCAGGATGATTGCAATATTAGTAACCAATTAGCATTATTAGTTATGTGAGGCAAACAGTTGTACACATAACAATCCTAAAACAAGTACCTAAAACATAAAAAAACAGCAACAAAAAAAAACGATTAACCCCTTCCCCCTCACTCTTGTGTATAGTCCTTATATCATAAGGGGAGACACAACCCTCTGTCATCGAGGGATCTTTCTGTTGCTTTGTTGCTAAATGTGAGTGTTAACCCTATACTAATGAGATGCAACTTATGTCCAAAGAGACAAAATAAGGAGGTTATACTATCACTAAATATGCAGCAGTATCCCGCAATTGTGCCT
This sequence comes from Lissotriton vulgaris, assembly GCF_964263255.1. Classification (NCBI taxonomy): domain Eukaryota; kingdom Metazoa; phylum Chordata; class Amphibia; order Caudata; family Salamandridae; genus Lissotriton; species Lissotriton vulgaris. Next base: position 1,372,687,674 of record NC_141691.1, read on the forward strand.
TTTCTAGCTGCATAATTTAGACAACCCTGCCGCATAATTTGGATCTCTCCTGCTGCATAATTGAAGTGGTCTTCACCAGGGGCTACATTAACACTTTGCTCAGTCTGTCTCATTTAGTGAAGCAGTTTATATTCCTCAGTGGCATATAAGTGCTTCAGTACTTTGTGTTTAAGTAGGCTTCATAACTGCTGTGTCATATAATTTCCAGGTAAAGTACTTTGTTTGTGCAGGATGCATGATGGACTGTAGCAAGGGTAGCCACCAGGTTGGTTTTCTACCACAGGTATTGTAATGTCCCGGTGGCTATAAAAATAAGCAATCACTTAAAGCCAGTATTTTTAGCCCTTATCTGTACAACTTTAAATAACAAATATAAATAGAAAACTCTTTCAAAGGTGTCCCAGAGCGGAGTTAACAATGCGTTAAAAATAATTAAAGTAAAAAAGGGAGAAAAGTCATATTACTAATTGTATTGTATTGTATTGTAATATAATTGCATTTGTATAGTTCTTACTACGCATGATGAGGCGCCGAAGCATTTATTTGGCGAGTAGCACGCTACTCTGAGACCCATATAGGACTAGTGTTGAATTAGTATAGTGAAACATGTAAGTACATTTTTAAGTGGTGGATAGGTTAGCTAGTTATTTGGATTCAGGAGGATAGAAGAGGAAAAAAGGTTTGTATTTATATAGTGCTTGTTACCCCTGATGGGGTGTTGAAGCATGCTACTCCGGAAACCCATAAAGGATTGGTGAAATATGGAAGTAATTTGAGTGGTGGATATTAGTCAGTTATTTGGACTAAGAAGGATAGCGGAGGGATAGAAGGGAAAGAAAGCTTTGCATTCATATAGCACCTGTTACCCCTGGTGGGTGTTGAAGCGCTTTTCTGGCGAGTAGCACGGTACTCCGGAACCCATAAAGTATTAGCGTTCAAAATTAGTATAGTGAAGTAGGAAGTAATTGAGTGGTGGAAATGTTATTCAGTTATTCGGATAGAGAGTGGTAGGTGGCGGGATAGAAGAGGGAAAAAGGTTTGTATTTATATAGTGCTTGCTACCCCCGATGGGGTTTCGAAGCGCTTTTTTGGCAAGTAGCAATCTACTCGGAAACCATAAGGATTATTGTTGAAGTACAATGGTGAAACATGAAATTAACTTGAGTGGTGGATATGTTAGTCAGTTATTTGGATTGAGAAGGGTTGGGGAGGAGTAGAAAAGGGAAAAAAAGGTTTACATTTATATAGCGCTTGATGTATGGTGGGAGACTGGGATTTCACCTATTTAAATCACATGGTGGCAGCTGCATGTTGCCTGCACCGGTGATACCGGCGACAACACTCATTATTTGAAGCACTTGTGTGATTAAGAGTGCCATGGCTTCTATGCACTAAGGCGGTGCATGGGCTCGTGGCCACAAGCTGAACGTGGCACTTTACCTACCCCCGTAAATTTAGTTCCTGATTTCAAGGGGAAGTAACTTACGTATTGTGGCCGTGGCTCCACACAAGTGTTAATATTCTTGACTTCAGACATGCACAGTAAGTGGAAAACATGTCCAGAGCTCGAAAGTGATAATCTGCAGTCTTTTTCACCATTGCTTGAGTGGGAAAGATGTTAGCTCAGGCTTTGAAAACAGGCTGAATTCTGAAGATTTCTCAGGGGAGAAGGTGAACAATAAATCCTCACATGGACAACATATTTAGCAAGATGAAATGTTTTAGGCCGAATGCTGAGAGAAGACGTATCCCTGTTTTGCACCTTTTGGGATCTTAATAAAATAAAGAAAAAACAGTTATGTGAAAAGTAGCGCCAACAGTTGCCACGAGACAGACCTGTATAGCTACGTTTAGGTACTCTTGGAAAATAAACAGACTTTTGTTTACTCCATCACATACCCTCACTGAGGTGCAGTCTATCTCTCTGGTACATAGTAGAAGGTCACTCACTGGCTCCTTCTTTGTCTCTCTAACACACACGCACTTTTATCTCACTAGCACATTCTATTATCTCTCTCTAACACACACACACTTGCCTCTCTCTCTCACACACATATACATACTCGTGTTCTCCTATCCACTTCCTTTCCCTCCCCTCTACTCCTCTTCACACCCCTCACTCCCCTGCTCAGAAATCTGCCACCAACTTCTACTCGACACAGCTGATTCTGCCACTTCTGTCGCCTGCTCCCTTTCTTGACGCTTGCATCCTCTGCAGGGGACCTCCCTTAGTCCACACAATCACTGAATCTGATTCTCTTGAAGGGCAGCTCTTGACGCGTCTTGATCTCTGATGCCCCAACCAGTGACTTTAAATGAAAAAATAAATTGAAAAATAACAATCCCAAAAGTTTGGTCTGGCCTATTTTGACTGTGTTCCCTCACGGACTATCACATTTAGACCCCTCCCCATAGTAGTTCCATCGGTACGCCTCTGCCCACAGCCTCCCCAGAACCCAAATGACACACAGACAAGTAATTGGGATGAAGAAGTTGCAGGTTTATTTGTTGTACAAATAACAGGGTGGGTTAACTGACAGGCGACCCCCTCCGCCCGCAACCCCTTGCTGCAGGGAGCCTGAAGTTGAGCCAAAGAAACACCAGGGGCCATAGCCCGGTGTGGTACCTGGGAGGATACCTCCTCCCACCGGTGGACCTATCGTCCACCCACCCCGCCCTCTGGACAAGGGAGAGTTAACTCACACCTTCCCCAGCCGGGCGGGGCGCTATCGGCAAGCCCCCGGTTGCTCAGGCTTACAACCGCCCTAAGGACTAACTGGGCGCCGTCGAACACCAAGTCCCCAAGAAGGGCCCCTTGGATTATGTATGACTCTGCACGGTGCGTTTTGCACTGGGGCTTCAGGTCCTGTTCCTGCGCCTGTCTTGTATAGGGATCGCCCTGTAACTCCTCCTGCAACAAGAGAAAAACATTAATACATCACTACTGTCCCCCTCCCCACTTCCCCCCTTTTCAGCGGGTGAGCGGTAGGGAGGGGAGCTGGAAAGTGCGGGTCTCGTGTCCGACGGGAAGGGAGGGGGCGGGGCAGCCTACGACCCTACTGTTGTCGAGGAGCAGCCAGGGGTGCGACTAGCTAGTGAGGGGGCAGCAGCGAAGAGGGCGCGTGGTAGGAGGGGCCACCCTTATATCCCTTCCCTAGGCCCACCCCTATCTCCTGCCCCCTTTAGTCAGTGAAGCCCCACCTACCCACCCCACCCCCCGGAATGGGCTGGCCGGCTGCCCACGGACCTACTACGGGGTTTGCCCTCCTATGGGGTCCCCTGCAGGGACCACGGGCATCCTGCATAGTAGTTCCATCAGTACGCCTCTGCCCACAGCCTCCCCAGAACCGAAATGACACACAGACAAGTAATTGGGATGAAGAAGTTGCAGGTTTATTTGTTGTACAAATAACAGGGTGGGTTAACTGACAGGCGACCCCCTCCGCCCCGCAACCTCTTGTTGCAGGGAGCCTGAAGTTGAGCCAAAGAAACACCAGCGGCCATAGCCCGGTGTGGTACCTGGGAGGATACCTCCTCCCACCGGTGGACCTATCGTCCACCTACCCCACCCTCTGGACAAGGGAGAGTTAACTCACACCTTCCCCAGCCGGGTGGGGCGCTATCGGCAAGCCCCCGGTTGCTCAGGCTTACAACCGCCCTAAGGACTAACGGGGCGCCGTCGAACACCAAGTCCCCAAGAAGGGCCCCTTGGATTATGTATGACTCTGCACGGTGCGTTTTGCACTGGGGCTTCAGGTCCTGTTCCTGCGCCTGTCTTGTATGGGGATCGCCCTGTACCTCCTCCACAGCCCTGGGCGTGGCAACCGCTGCGCCCAGAGCCTCCACTACCTAGCTTTCTATTCTCCTCTACTTGCATCCTGCTGTTTCCAGAGCTTCCCCTATATCTAGTAGGAATATCGCCATGCCTATCTTGGACAAATGCACCCCGTCGGATTCCCAGCAGCCAATAGATTTCGCGTGCAGCAAGCTGTGCCTGATGAAACCCACCCCTCGCATTTCCGTAAATTTACGCATGGCTGCATTTACGCGCCTGCGGGTCACTTCCAGCGCCTCCTGCGAATACGCCCCATGCCATATGGGTCTGGGAGTTATTTCTGACCACCAGAAGCTGCATGATCCCAGCTCACTGCTCAGGATGCTCCGGTCCTTCCTCATTGCATCCAGCAGATGCCTTTTGCCTAATGCTACCAGTTCATTCCCCCCTAGGTGCATCACTATGATGTTTGGCTGCCGTCTATTCTCCCTCAATGTCCTACGCAGCGTTCCTAAGAGTTCATGCCAATGCATTCCGGGGAGGCCAAACCAGGATATAATAGTGTTGGTGAAGCCATGCTTCCAAGTGACTGCATTCACCCATCTTGCCAGTCTTGCGACATAAGAGTGCCCCATCACCCACACCTCTGTTCCTGCAATAAAACACAATGGTTTGCAAGTTTATAGTTTATTGAACACTTCAAACCACTGCAAAGTCAAACAACCACCAAAACGTGGCACATGTAATTCTATACTTCAAACTGTACAACAAAAGCCAAACAAGACCACATAAAACTGTGGCATATGTAAACATATTCTTCTCTCATTGCCTAATTGTTCCCTGCCTCATTTCTGTTAAAAGGGTGTATTGCACTTACCAGCCTTACATACCTTTTGTAGCAATTGGAGTCCCACCGCCCTACCCTCTTTATTGCCTCAGCCGACAGACCTTCCTTGAAAGCTGTTAAGGCAGCCCCTATCCGGAAAGAGTGGGAGCTGTATTTGCCCCCCCCCCCTTTCGTGTAACCCGCCAAGAACAGGCACCCTTGCATCACATGCTCCACGTGGTATTTCGTGACCAGGGAGCCATCCAGGTGTATCAATAGTAGCCCATCCGTACGTGGGCGGCAGGACAAGAAAGCGGCTAGCAGGGCCACGGGCAATAGCTGTCATTACCCAGGCGGTGCAAGGAGATGCCCCTACCCCTGCCTGACTGGTCCGTCTTTGAGAATTGTAGGTATATCTCAACTGATTCAGCTGTAAGGCACACATCCCTCATCTGCAGGGCCCTAGAGTTCTTCTCCTTCTTGGAGCGAGCCACCAGCTCTCCTATTCTAAAGGCTCAAAAAAACGCTAAGCTGAATGTCACAGCGAAGAGAGATGCTTCGAAAGCTGAGTGGGTGACCGTGGGGAGGGCATCTAGCATCTTTTTTAAAGTCTCATAATCAATGGGGGCCCTATGGTCTACAGACTTAGGCACCACTATTGCCTATCCCTTGAGCGCTGCCCTGGTCGTAAATAATGCGGTGGAGTCCTTCTGACCCAGCAGCTTGGCATGGTGCCCGATGGCCGACAGGTGTCCAGCCATCCACGAGTGGCTCTTCCCCCCATCTTTGGCCCAAATCATGAATGCTTGCACCCTGTCAACCTGTGTTGAAGCCTCCTGCTCCCAAGGGCCCATGATCTCACAGAATTTTTTCACGCATGTCTGATATCTTCTTATGGTCCGGGGTGCCAGGGAAAGCTCGCCTAGCTCTCTAATGCGCTGCGCCACCGCAGCAGGTGCCAGAGCTGGGCCGGGAAAGGTGTCATCTCCTCCCTCACTCTTGGCCATGCCTCTCGAAACCGCTGCCAATGAAAACGTGAAAGAGCATCAGCAGCAGTGTTCTGAACCCCTGGGATGTGTCTAGCTCTACATTCCACGTTATTGTACAGGCATACCTTGACTAATTCCCTAAGTAAGCATAATACAAGCGCGCAGGAGGCATACTGTGTGTTGATAGCTTGAACCACAGCCATGTTGTCGGACCACAAGACAACCCTTTTAGCAGTTAATAAGGCTGGCCAGAGGTGGAAAGCCACTACAATCGGGAACAGTTCTAAGACAGTTATGTTAGCTGTTATCTTTTTCTTCCTCCATGCGTTGGGCCATTTCTCTGCTCACCACTCCCTGTCCAGGATTGCGCCAAACCCCTCCCTGCCCGACGCGTCCGTAAACAGCGTCAGCTCCTGGCTGCTAGTCCAGAGGTCCCTCCATATGACAGAGCCATTGAACTGCTCCAGGAATTTCCCCACATCTTAAGGTCCTCTTTAACCCCCATGCTCAGCCTCACCTCATGGTGTCTGCGTTTTATTTTGGCCGCTGTCCTGGCTAACCTGTGCGCAAAGGCTCTACCCGCGGGGATCACTTTGGTGGCAAAGTTTAATCTGCCATGCAAGCTTTGTATGTCGTCCAGTGATACCTTTTCTTGCCCCAATACTGTCGAATCTGCGCTGCCAGCTCATTGACTTTATCTGCTGGAAGCCTGGCTTCCCCTGCCTTGGTGTCGATCTCTACGCCTAGGAAGACTAGTACCTGGCTGGCCCTACTTTCTTCCCCAGGTGTTCAGTCACTTTTTGGAATTTAGCTAATGCCTCTGCGCAATCTTGCATCTCTGCTCTACCTACAAACAGGAAGTCATCTAGGTAATGGGTCAAGCTCTCAACCCCTTCTGTTGCCTGCAATACCCAATGGAGGAAGGTGCTAAAGGCCTCAAAAAATGCGCATGAGATGGAGCAGCCCATGGGACCGCACCTGTCATAATAGTATTCGTCACCCAACCTGAAACCCAGGAGGTGCTGGCTGCTGGGATGTACCGGCAGGAGACGGAAAGCCAACTCTATGTCAGCTTTAGCTAGCCAGGCCCCTTTGCCAGCCCTTCGTACTAGGTCCATGGCCACATCAAATGAGCAGTACGAAACTGAGCACACCCCTTCCTCCAAGTTGTGGTTGACAGACTCGCCTTCAGGGTAGGACAGGTGGTGTATCAGTCTGAAGGTCCCAGGCTCTTTTTTTGGAACTATCCCCAGGGGGGAGACTATGAAATTGGTGAGCGGTGGCTGCAGACCCGCTACCCTCCCCAACTCCAGTTCTTTGGAAACTTTTGCTCTCACCACCTCAGGATTGTCCTTAGCTGATTTCACGTTTTCGACATCTCTTGCCAGCGGTGCCCCGATGTAAGGTATGACAAAACCTTCAGCAAAACCTCCCAGGAGCAGTCTCCCGTCCAGTCTGTTCGGGTATTTATTCAGCAGCGTGATCAATCGATCCAGTCTTATTGGTGAGGGCCCTTTCACTGCACTGATCTGTGTGGCTGGCTGGCTGAGAGGAGCAGTAATGGGGCAGCTCAGAGCTGGTGGAGGCTTTATAGGTGGCGGGGGGAGGGGGGAGGGGACCTCAATCGAGCCTGTGCTACTTATTCTGCCAAGACCCCACCCTCCCTCCGTAATGTCCACGTTGCTTATGCCCTTTGGATGTCCTACATGTTCCTGCCTGGTGTTGCCCTCCGCAGTTGCTGCATGTGTGTGTGAACTTACAGGATTTCCCCCAATGGCAATGCCCACTGTTGAACAATCTGCATGACCCTGCAAGAGACTTCCCACCTCCCATTTTTTGACCTCTCCCCCGTTGGCCACCCCGAAAGGGCGGGGTGGTATGCTCGGCGGGTTGCGTTGTGTTACTCTTTTCAGGTGTCGCTAATTGCGTGTCCTGCCCTTTGCTGGTTGTCGCAACCCCCTGCAGTGCACTGGACCCCATATGGTCCATCCAAAGTTGCACTTCCTTATGATCCCAGCGCCTGTTAGGCGATCTGTACATCTTCTTTCTGAACTCCCTGTAGTAATTCAGCTAACCTACGCCCCCCATTTCTTTGCCTCGTTATGAATTAATCTGCCGTACTGTACCAGGGCTGGTCCTTGATCTGAAAATTTTTCCATAATGACAGAAGACAATATAGCAAAAGCTTCCAATCATGTGTCAATTGATTTTTCTGGCCAGGGCTGAAACCTCACTTTTTTCTTTTCTTCTTTTATCCCCGCCCTACGCACGTCTGTACCTTGCTGCCCTAACATGAGTAGTGAGAAAATATCGATGAACTCCCTCTTCCATATTAATTCTTTTGCCGCCAGTGGGACCTCCCAGGACAAGGAAGAACGCCTTGACAACAAGGGAGCGTCCAGCACCACCTCCTCCTCATTAGGTGGTAACGCGGATGAGGATGCTGGTGCTGGCGTTGCAGGAGGAATCTGTGGTAACAGGGGAGTGGGCACTGTGTTCGGTGTGTTTGGTGCCTATGGAGCTGGGTGCGACGGTAGCTCCAGGGATATGGGTGATGCTACAGGTAACAGGGGCACTGCTGCCAGAGGCGCTGGCGGAGGGGGGGACGGTGGGGCTGGGGCAGTTCCCTCCTGGTCCAGGTTGACAACCTGTTCTGGTAGTGGCCCCACCAGCACTGGCGGGGCCCCCACCGAGCGGTTCCCTGGCGGTGGGCCGACGGGTGCCGGCGGGCTAGAGGCTGATCCCCCAGTTACCCATACATTCGTGGGGCTTGCCCTCCCCCACCAATATTTGCCACACTTTCCCTCATTTCCGTCATAAACACTTGTAGGGTGGACATGATCTTACCAAGATCGCTCTTCGTGGCGTATTCCGCCGGGGATTGCACAAGATCGCCCATGCCTGATGGGCCAGGCACCTCATGCACCAATGCGACTGACGTTTTTGCTCCGCCCTTCTTTTTTGGCGGAGGTGGGAATTCTTTGCTCGTGGCAACCCGTAACCTTTTTAACGCCCTAGAGTGTCCTGCCCCGCCTGTGTCATCATCATCCAAAGCTATAATGTCATTGTGACCACAGGGTTCCGGGGTGCTGGCATTGAGCAGGTCTGTGGCCCACGTCAGGCCATTAGTCTTAACGAGTTGCAAGAAGATCGCCGCTTGCGCGTCCGAAGCCGACCCTGATCCTGCTGCTGTTCTCTGTTCGGACATCCTGTGTGGCCTTACACCCCTGCAAGTAAAATTAACGGTGACCATCCAAGCTAATATCCTGTTGTGGATCCGTCGACCCCCTCCCTCCCTTCTAACTGTTGGTGCTCCTCTGACCTTTGTTTACTTACTTCGTGCACTCATGCGCCGACTGAGTTTTATGGGCGTCGGCTAGCCTTCGACTGTGATGTGACCGCTAATCCGACTGGCGGTCTCGATCCTGTATCGATTGTAATAAAAACATAATTTAACATTTGCCCCACCCTGTGTCAGGTATCCTAAGGAGGACCCAGGGAGACCGGACCATGAACACCGATCCCTCGGGTTCGCTGCATGTGTTCCCCTATAAAGCGGCGTGACGCCCACCTCAGCCTTTCTTGGTTCTTACCTTGTGAATGTGCCTTGGCACCGTGCTCTTGCTGTCCTGAAGGGCTTGCCTATCCCCGCTCTTGCCTGTAATAAGGAACACGCATTATACATGCACTGAGGGTGGCGCATCAGGACTTAAAACGAATTGCGTAACTCACATAAATAGTTTACATCCTCACTCTTAAAAGTTGCGTGCCTATGATGGTAATGTCCAAATGGCATTTGGCTGAAATTCGCCTACTAAAATATAAAAAACACACCGCCCGTCTAACTACTAAACCTAGGTGACCAAGCAAATGTGGCTGCACGGTAGGGCCTAGCTTTGATGCAAATGTGTGCCTACGATAATAAAGAGCCTATCTTCAATGCGAGTGCGTGCCTATGAAATCGAAGCATCCGCCCTTGAGTTGAACTTGAAGCCGCGCCAAGCCCCGCGCCAAGGAAACCCCAGGCGGACCCAGCTCCAGTGGCCGCACTGGAGGCCGGTGGAAGAGGGGGTCGAAACAGGGCATTCAGGGACCTTGACAGAGACCCCATTACAAACCGCTCGAGGCCGGGGCAGCGCAGCAAACCCGCACAAGCCTGCTAGCCCGGCCCCGCGTTCCAGCCCCAAGCCCCGTCCAGAGGCCACACAGGCGCAACCCATTAAGAACCGCAGGGCTTGCGGAAGGGATTGAGCGACTGGGGTGGAGGGACACGGTGAACCCCACCCGGCCGGCCCCGCGTTCACCTCCCTGACACCACCTGACAGGAGGGGGGGGTGAGGGGTGGAATGGCCAACCGCTGACCTGTGGAAACAATGTACGATCAGGTGACCGCTCCTAGACCGAGGCCAGGACACCCCCCCAACGCGTACCTAAGACAAAAATAGCAGGCTGCAGGACCGCCCAGGCCCCCACCCTCCTACATGTGCCTCGACGCATTATAAAGGCATGACGGCAACCCGCATGGGGGAGAGTGTTACAGGGCTGCGCTGGCGGCCCACACTAAACATGTGATCCAGTTGTTTTGCCTGTAAATGTAGGGAATGATGGCCTCTGCTGCCCAGCTCTTCGTGTGACATACGGGCGCGAACTCAGCCGGACGTGGTGTGGGGTTTTAAATGTTTGCTGGCGCGGAGCAGGCCTCCGACACGCAACCAGGCCTGGGGGTGGGGGGGGTCTATCACAATGCCCTGAATGTGCCGCCGCAGTGAACATTCCAATATCTGGGCCACATCCCGAACCTCCTGCTCCTGCTGCCCCCACCCTCACCTGATGACCCAGCCCCGACGCGCGCGATCATCAGCCAGGGAGGGGATGGTGCCTTAGCGAAACCGCACAATCCCTAAAGGCCAAGCATGTCGGGTGGCTGCCGAGCAACGGACCGCCATTTGCAGGGGGGGAAGGCATTTTGGACATAGAGTGCGGCCATCTTAGGGGCGATGCTCTGATGCCGAACACGGCAGCACCCAGCACCCGATCATACGACAAATGCAGCAAGGAACATTAACGTTTGAGACCCCGTGCCTCGAGGTGGAGCCGTTTATTCGTAACTCCCTTTTGTGCTGTCTTTCGGAGCCACCCCTCGCGACGCTAACCACGCCACATAGCCCCATGCCATAAAGCTCTACAGCGGCTAAACTGCTAGCTTCAAGACCGTGCTGCTACACCCAACCTCAATGGCAAGCCCCAGAGACACGAACACGGACCTCGTGCCCCCCGTGGACATAGCCACGGAGCCCTGTCGACTTGGGTTTTGCCCAAGGACGGGGCCCAGGGGGAGGCAGTGATAGTCCGCTTACCTTGAACGAGCTGGAAAGCGCAGATCTCGCGTCCGACGGGAAGGGAGGGGGCGGGGCAGCCTACAACCCTACTGCTGGCGAGGAGCAGCCAGGGGTGCGACTAGCTAGTGAGGGGGCAGCAGCGAAGAGGGCGCGTGGTAGGGGGGGCCACCCTTATATCCCTTCCCTAGGCCCACCCTTATCTCCCGCCCCCTTTAGTCAGTGAAGCCCCACCTACCCACCCCACCCCCGGAATGGGCTGGCCGGCTGCCAACGGACCTACTACGGGGTCTGCCCTCCTATGGGGTCCCCTGCAGGGACCAGGGGCATCCTACATTGTATCCTTCCTGGCCCAACACTTACCACGCACCATCCAGCCCGGTTAGCCCCGTCCTTTCATACGTGTCTGGTCTATGGCTGCACTCTTTCATGTTAAGCAATGTTTCACCACACTCGCTGCATGTCTCGAGGGAGGCCAAAGATTGTTCCAGTTGTCATTCAAGTCCCTTTTGTGCGAGCCTGTAGTAATCACTGCACTGACAGGGGTTCCAGCCCCGTCATCAGCACGTCGCCTGCTGCCCTCTTGGAACCCACCCCCATGGCATATAAAACAAGGGTGTCCCCCTCCTGTGAATACCCTGCATTAACGGATGTCGTGTTTGGGTGTCGTTTAAGGAGGGTAGCAGGACTGCTGCTCTGGCACAATTCTCACCTGCATTCTTGTATTACACATTCCTTGAAGTTCCAGTATAAACAAGGCACCAATAACATGAGGAAGGGCAGAGAGGAAAGAAGAGCTGTGGTAATGCTCTCCCCAGCTTCTCATCTCACCCCTGGACTCCTCCATGCCCCCGGTGAGCATAAGCCATCTCCCTGTGGGTTCCCCACACCTCACAAATAGGGTCTCTGTTTTTCCACCTGCAGTTTTCGGTGATGTTCAAAACGTTCAGCTCATCCACCTCTGTTTCAAGCAGTGAGTCGGCAGGCGACTTGACAGTGCACTAATGCATGCACAAGGAAGGTAAAACCAGAACAAGTGCTGTCGGAAGAGCAGGACTGTCAATGGATAATACACCTTTTCTTGACACCATATGTCCCTGGTACAGTGTGGAGTTTATTTTGTGTACTGAGCAGATCAAATAAATAAAACATGCAGCACAAATACCTTTCTTTTCGCAGGATTCCTTCTGTCTGGAAGGTGCGCGGAGTCCCTTTGCCTGCCCAGGGCAGTCGTTTATTTGTTTACATTCCTATTTAGTGTCATGCTCTTGCAGACTGTTAAACATGGCTAATATTTTTCCCCTTGAAAGGTGGCAAACCTAACTGCAGCTCCTTCTTGATAACAGCCCTGTGAATAAATGCTTCCACTTCACAGCTCTGTCACTTATTTATTGTCTTTCAAAAACAGGTCATTTTGTGTTTATACCACACAGATGTGGCAGGAGGCAGACCTTGTGAAAGCCCCTCTGCGCAGCTCATACCCCCATGCTCATAGTAAAGGCGGTGTAAGTTAAAACTGCCTGCTCGGTCCCTCGGTTGCCCCATTGTGTGCTTTGCACACCCTGGCTAATGTGCAGCTTTCTATCACCACAGGGGTCCGACACCTCCGATGCCCCTCCCAACGGCGAAAAGAGAATCTTGCCTTTCACACTGATCGTTTTCCAAAAGACGCTCTGCTAACAATAAGCAGGTTCTCTCCTTCCTGAATTCCTCGAGTGATCTGCTTTCTTTCAGATTAATTCTGAATGCTTGGTGAAGGCTGTGTGCGCGCGCGCAGGTTGGAGAGAACATAGGGCATGGCTACTTCCACTAGTTCAAAAAATCGACAACGATTTCTTGGAAAACTCGGCTTCAGCAGCTAGGGACTTCCCCTTGCTTGAATATTGATTTGTCCAAGAACTCATGGAGTTTTCAAAGAACTGAGACTCTTATTAAGTATGGGCGGAAAATTCGTTCCGCTTGCGGAATTTCCGAATTTTGGGCAATTTCGCGATTTGTGCAAAATTGCCCAAAAATCCGCAATTCGCGAGTTGGCGTATTTTTTTTTCTTGTTCACGCTTCAAAAATACAATCTCGCACGCGGGCCATTGACTTACCATGATTCTGCATTCGCTGATGAGTTTTCCTCCCTGTTCGCGTGCGCTGCGAGATTTTGGTATCTGGCCGAGCGACGCCGCGATCGCGAACACGTCATTGCAACCTGAAACAGGAAATCGCAAACACGTCATTGCGACCCGAAACAGGAAATTCCGAACGCGAACACGTCATTGTGACCCAAAACAGGAAAAAGGCATCGCGAGCAGGCTGGTTAAGTGGAAACAACATGTTCGCGACCGTTGCGACCGCATGAGCACGTTCTCGTTCCCGAACTGATAAAAATATCTTGCAAACTCACAAAAAAATATACAAGCTCCCTGTGGATTTTTGTGAATCGCGATTACGAATTCGCGCAAATCGGCATGTCACGAATTCGCAAATTCCGCCCATGCTTAGACTCTTTGATGACGTTATTGCGTCCACTTTTACATCAAACTCTGCACCTTCATGGTATAAATATGCCTACACTTGAAAGCAAAGCAACAGTGGTTTGGAGCAGTTCGACTATGTCAAGTCAAGTCAAGTCATAAAATTTGTATAGCGCACTACATACCCAGAGGGTTTCAAGGCGCTTAGGAAGGGGAGGAGGATTATTTGTCAAATATCCACGTTTTAAGCTGCTTTCTGAACGCAAGGTGGTTCTGGGTGAGGCGAAGGTAAGCGGGGAGTGAGTTCCATGTTTTAGCAGCCAGGTATGAAAAGGATCTGCCTCCCATGGTGGTCTTGTTGATGCGGGGTACAGTGGCGAGGGCTTGGCTGGAAGAACGTAGTTGGCGGGAGGGGGTGTAGAAGGACAGACGAGAGTTGAGGCAATCTGGTCCGATGTCGTAGAGTGATTTGTGTGCGTGGGTAAGCAGTCGGAAGGTGATTCTCTTATTGACGGGTAGCCAGTGGAGGTCTTTAAGGTGACCAGAGATGTGTTCGTTGCGTGGGATGTCTAATATGAGCCTGGCTGAGGCGTTTTGGATTCGTTGGAGTTTCTTCTGGAGTTTAGCGGTGGTACCTGCGTAGAGGGTGTTTCCGTAGTCCAGACGGCTCGTAACCAGAGCGTGGGTGACTGTTTTCCTTGTTTCGGAGGGGATCCAGCGAAATGTTTTTCTGAGCATGCGAAGAATGTTGAAGCAGGAAGAGGATACGGCGCTGACTTGTCTGTTCATTGAGAGTGAGGAATCCAGGATGACTCCAAGGTTCCGTGCGTGGTCTGTCGGGATGGGTGCTTTTCCGAGGGCTTCCGGCCACCAGGAGTCATCCCAAGCGGAGGGGGATGTACCTAAGATGAGGACTTCTGTTTTGTCTGAGTTCAGTTTCAGACGGCTTTGTTTCATCCATTCGGCAACTTCTTTCATTCCTTCGTGTAGGTTAGTTTTGGCGGTGCTGGGATCATTGGTGAGGGAAAGGATCAGTTGAGTGTCGTCCGCGTAAGAGATGATGTTGAGGTTGTGTTGGCGTGCGATGGCCGCGAGGGGGCTCATGTATACGTTGAAGAGGGTGGGACTGAGTGAGGATCCTTGAGGTACGCCGCAGATGACTTCAGAGGCCTCGGACTTGAATGGAGGAAGGCGGACTCTCTGGGTTCTTCCGGTGAGGAACGAGGTGATCCATTCAAGTGCTTTTCCTTGAATTCCGATGTTATTGAGGCGTTGTAGAAGGGTGCTGTGGCAGACTGTATCGAATGCTGCAGAGAGGTCGAGGAGGATGAGGGCGACTGTGTCTCCATTGTCCAGTAGAGTTCGAATGTCGTCTGTTGCTGCGATGAGGGCGGTCTCAGTGCTGTGTTTTGCTCGGAAGCCAGATTGTGAGGGGTCGAGGGATTTGTTGGCTTCGAGGAAGGCGGAGAGCTGGTTGTTGACGGCTTTCTCGATGACTTTGGCCGGGAATGGAAGAAGTGAGATGGGGCGGTAATTTTTGAGTTCGGTGGGGTCCGCTGTTGGTTTTTTCAGAAGGGCGGTGAGTTCAGCGTGTTTCCAGTCTTCTGGGAAGGTAGCGGAGTTGAAGGAGAAGTTGATGACGTCTCGGAGGTGCGGTGCTATGACGGAGTCTGCTTTGTTGAAGATGTGGTGAGGGCATGGGTCTGTGGGGGATCCTGAGTGGATGGAATTCATCAGGCGTATGGTGTCTTCAGTGGAGATTGGGTTCCAGGCGTTAAGGGTGTTCACGGGGGGAAGATGTTCAGCAGATGGTAGGGTGGGTTGGTTTCCGGGTTGGTTGTCAAAGGTGTTGTGGATGTCTGCAATCTTGTTGTGGAAAAAAGAGGCTAGGGAGTCGCAGAGGGTTTGAGAGGGGGTGATGTCGTTGGAGTTGGCCGAGGGATTGGAAAATTCCTTGACGATGTTGAAAAGTTCCTTGCTGTTGTGGGCGTTGTTGTCAAGTCGATCCTTGAATGCTGTTTTCTTGGCATTTCGGATCAGTTGGTGGTGAGTGCGGGTGGCGCTTTTGAAGGCGTCCTTGGTGCTGGTGGTTGGGTCTTTTTTCCAGGACTTTTCAAGGGAGCGGCAGATTTTCTTGGACTTCTTGAGATCATCGTTGAACCATGAGGCTTTCTTGCTGCCAGGTTTGCTTTGACGTTTTTTCAGTGGAGCTAAGGTGTCGGCGGTGTTGGATAACCATAGGGTGAGGTTGGCGGCAGCTTCGTTGGCGTTAGAAGGGAGGGCTGGGGAGTTTCGAAGGAGCGATGCGGAGATTTGGTCCGTGGTGATTTTGTTCCAGTTTCTTTGCAGGGTAGGTTGGGAGTGGTTGATGGGTTTCGGCTTGTTGTAGGTGAAGTGAACGCAGCTGTGGTCGGTCCATAGGAGCTCCGTAGTGTGGCTGAAGGAGACATGATTGCTGGATGTGAAGATGGGGTCGAGTGTGTGACCTGCGATGTGGGTGGGGGAAGTGACTAGTTGTTTAAGTCCGAGGTTGGCGAGGTTGTCCAGCAGGGTGGCGGTGTTGTGGTCGTTTATCTTTTCAAGGTGAAAGTTGAGGTCTCCTAGAAGAATATAGTCTTTGGAGGGGAGCGCGTGTGGAGAGATGAAGTCCGTGATGTCTTCACTGAATTTTGCGCGGGGTCCTGGTGGTCTGTAGAGGAGAGTTCCTCTGAGTGTTGTTTTGGGGTCGATGTGGATCTGGAGTGAAGGTGTTCGGAGTTGGCGAGGTTGGCGTCAGAGCTGGTTGAGATGCGGATAGATTTCTTATGGACGATAGCGATTCCTCCTCCTGTGTGGCTGGTACGGTCTTTGCGAGTGATCTTGTAGTCTTCAGGGATGGCAATGGTGATGTCTGGTGCGGAGGAAGCATTCATCCATGTTTCCGTAAGGAAGGCGACGTCTGGAGAGAAGGTGTCTAGTAGGTTCCATAGGTCAATGGCGTGCCTGTGCACTGATCGGGTGTTGAGAAGGATGCATTGTAGGTGGTTGGGGTCGGGAATCTGTGGTGGGGTTGTAGCGGAGATGTTGTAGGTGCCGCTGAATTTACAGGAGTAGCAGGAGAAAGCTCCATGGGTGTGTCCAGGAGCGGCTTGGACGCAGGTGGAGGCGCGACCGGGGTTAAGGGCTAGGAGGGAGGTGGTGTCGTAGGTAATGCGAGGGGGATGGACGGCGCAAGGGGCAGGGGGTCTGGCGCTGGGCGCGGTCCAGGCGCGGACGGGCGTAGACGGGCTTACCTTTGGCGCACCTTCGGCGCGGGTTGGGCGCGGTCGCTGCGCGTAAACGCTGCGCGCGGTAACAACTGTCATATATGGATAGTGGAGGGGGAGGGGCGAGGGCGTCTCAGCTGGGAGGCGGGTCGGGCGCACGAGGAGGACAACAAATCAACAAAATGGAGGCGGGGGAGGAGCAGATCGTAGCGCTGTTGGCAGGCGCGCAGACAGACTAAATACACAGCCAAAATCAATATCAATAGCGCTGATAAGGCAAAGCGCTAGCACACAACAGGCAAAAACAATTTCAGTAATGGCACAGATCCTTCAGCAGAGCGGCGCTACGATGCCCAGTTAAAATCAATACTAGCACACAGCCAAAGTGAATATCTATAGCGCTGATAGGGTAAAGCGCTAGCACACAGCAGGCAAAAGCAATTTCAGTTATGGCACAGACAGGTCCTTCAGCAGAGCGGCGCTACGATACCAGGTTGCAGCCAGGAGCACAGGGAACGACCACTCTGTCCGTGAGGAGGAGTGAGTCACAGCGTTTACAGCCGAGCAGCGCTGTATTAAGGTTAGTGGGAGGGCGTCTCAGCTGGGAGGCGGGTCGGGCGCACGAGGAGGACAACAAATCAACAAAATGGAGGCTGGGGGAGGAGCAGATCGTAGCGCTGTTGGCAGGCGCGCAGACAGACTAAATACACAGCCAAAATCAATATCAATAGCGCTGATAAGGCAAAGCGCTAGCACACAGCAGGCAAAAACAATTTCAGTAATGGCACAGATCCTTCAGCAGAGCGGCGCTACGATGCCCAGTTAAAATCAATACTAGCACACAGCCAAAGTGAATATCTATAGCGCTGATAGGGTAAAGCGCTAGCACACAGCAGGCAAAAGCAATTTCAGTTATGGCACAGACAGGTCCTTCAGCAGAGCGGCGCTACGATACCAGGTTGCAGCCAGGAGCACAGGGAGCGACCACTCTGTCCGTGAGGAGGAGTGAGTCACAGCGTTTACAGCCGAGCAGCGCTGTATTAAGGTTAGTGGGAGGGCGTCTCAGCTGGGAGGCGGGTCGGGCGCACGAGGAGGACAACAAATCAACAAAATGGAGGCGGGGGAGGAGCAGATCGTAGCGCTGTTGGCAGGCGCGCAGACAGACTAAATACACAGCCAAAATCAATATCAATAGCGCTGATAAGGCAAAGCGCTAGCACACAGCAGGCAAAAACAATTTCAGTAATGGCACAGATCCTTCAGCAGAGCGGCGCTACGATGCCCAGTTAAAATCAATACTAGCACACAGCCAAAGTGAATATCTATAGCGCTGATAGGGTAAAGCGCTAGCACACAGCAGGCAAAAGCAATTTCAGTTATGGCACAGACAGGTCCTTCAGCAGAGCGGCGTTACGATACCAGGTTGCAGCCAGGAGCACAGGGAGCGACCACTCTGTCCGTGAGGAGGAGTGAGTCACAGCGTTTACAGCCGAGCAGCGCTGTATTAAGGTTAGTGGGAGGGCGTCTCAGCTGGGATTTGCCTGACGCATCCTGCTACAGCAAGTGCCGAAGAAGGCAGACCCTCCAGCAGATGCACTGAGAGAGACGCTGTCTTTTCTCTGGCCGAGAAATCCAGCTCCAGTGTTTCCAAGCTACCCTTGCGGGTTGCTGGGAAATCGAATCTTGAGACTGACCTCCTTCATTCTAAACCAAGGTACAGAGCTGATTAGACCCTAAGAGAAATATTGGATAGATTCTTGGCAAAAGAATACAAAACTTATGCTACACCACTCTTACTTCTTCCCTCGTACTAGACTTAGGTTAGGTACATCGGGGTAGACGTATTTTAGAAGCACCAGTTGAGTACTTTTAGCCATTGTTCTTTATGTATGTATTTATTTATGGTCTAGGAACCATACCATGCTTTTACAGTATTATTTTATAATACTCTTCTTACTGTACGCATTATACTTTGCAACCATTATCACAATTGTAGCAGTTCATTTCTTCTGCTTGAGAAAGAAGACGGATCTATAAATACTGTTATTGACAATGCCCGTCTCTCCATTTCTCTGCACCTCTGGTGAAATGAAGCATGCACGAATGACTGAGTGAAATATCTATCTATTGTTTCCACGACTCTGAAGATCAGTTTTATCTTATGGAAACAAAGTTGTCATGTTTATGCAGTTGTCAGAAACTAAATCACTTCTTGTGAATTCGAGAAAGTTTCTAGTGACCTCTGAGCTAGCTGGCACTCACAATTAAGTTTAATATATTTGATAGAGACCTAGTAGACATAAGTCCTACGTCACATCTATAGTATATGTTACTCCAATGCGCAGAGCCTATTGGGAATATAGGAACTAAACGCCATGGGCGCCCATTGTTTGGTAAGGCACTAATTTAACACTAGATACTAGAGTAACTCAGTTGTGCTTTTCACAGAGACCCCTTTTTTCCGGTAAAAATATCCACCATAACTGAGTAGGACTAAAAATCCTCTGTATTAGTTTTTGGTTTTGTTCAACGTTGAAGGATACAGTGTTCCAAAATATTGTGCACCTTATATTTGTTTCCTTGAAACTTGCACTGCAAGACTTTCAACAAAATGTTGGATACCGACGATGAGAACGGTCAACCCGCAGGAAATAATACCTGACCGGGTTCAGACGTTACAGGTCTCCAACAAGATAACCCGGATGCCATAATCATCCTGGAAAAATTAAGGAGAACAATAGCTATAAAGCTCATAGAAAATGGCGTATCACGAGAGGTGGTAGGGTTATATTATTCATAGAGGCACATGAATATCGGCAGACAGAGGCATTCTATTCATGGATTATCTTTCCACAAGCAAATCCAACAACACTTGTGTTCCACTTCTATAAGATAGAGGAACATCCAGCGGAATACGCTCCTTTTGAGGACATTGACATTACACTAACTTACCAAGAGCATCAGCTCTGGTTTAAAGGTGCCCTACAACATCAAAATCACATTACCAGGCTCGGTCCACTAGGTAGACCATGAGCAACATGGCCGGTACTAGCCAGCTATTCACCACATCCTGCCATAGAACAAATGACAGGTCCAGAACTGTTAGCTCAGCTAAAATAATTAATTAAAATACACAGACAATTCGTTTAATATGTCATGCGGACTCTAACGGTCCAACCGACTATCAGAATTCCACATCAAATCCTTCATCAAGGTAACACAAACAAAATTACACCACAGACCATACAATCAGACATTGGTAAATTACCCACAAAAAGGGAACAAATTCCATTCTGGGGATCACACCACACCTGTAGGACTGTGACACTTGGGGTACAGACTTTGCTGCAATCTACACAAAAACTCAGGGTGTACCATCTATGGCGGTATAACCAGACGTCCTGAAACAGATTCAAAATGAATACGGGGCAGAGCCTGCTCTAAATCTCGGTATGAAGTTACTGAAAGATTTCAAACAGGTCTCAGCTATAATGTTAGCAAATATTAAAGGTGAAGCAGCATCTGTGGCAATCCGCCAAAAACTAAAAGAACTTGATGTAACTGAGCAACCATATGAACTGGCCAGAATAGTAGAAAAATCCTATGAAGAACTAGGAAGAGATAATTTGGGAGGGAATCCAGTAAAGCCCGAACTAACAGAAAATCCTGAAAAAGTTTTTATTAAAACAATCTCACTACTCCTAAAAACAAGTGGGAAAATACTAGACAGACACTTCCTAAAGAGAAGCGTTCTCAATCAAGAGGAAGGTCTCCTCAAAAGGAGCCCTCTGAAAAGAGGTATAACCTCAGAAACAGGGAAAATTTGAGAAGACCTGATAGATATCAAGATACTGATACACGTTCCTCTCGTACCTTTCAAACTTCCTCGCAGAAATCCGAAAGAAGAGGACAATCAGTGATCAGTGAAGTCCAAAGACGATCAACACGTTCTGAAAACAAGAAAACTCAATTCAGCAAAAAGAAGGTAGCAAGTCTTATAATCAGACATGGCGAGGATCTTGAGGATACAACTCAAGAACGGGGAGTGGGCCCTGACAATGCTGGAGAGCGCAGCAGAGGTTACCATAGCTCGCAAGATCTTGAAGGATCATCTGGAGACAGTGGACCTGAATGAATACATTTAGGTTGAAACTGCCGATATCAGGGTTAGTGTACCCCATAAGCTATATGAAGTAACACTCCGCATAGAGGGGGACATAACTAGGAAAATAAAAGCACTCTTATGGGAGAAGCTATCAAAGGGTTATGACATTCTTCTGTCTGAAAAAGACTGGCCACCTGAATTTGTCAGGGAGTGCCCACATGGCAATGAGATCATTATGCCAGCTTTCTCAAATCATATTCCTATTCATAAAAAATACACCTATGCCAGAAAATGGGCTGTAGCCCAGGCTCCAGTATTATATAAAAGTCATGTGGGATGGGATGAGGACTCTCCTCACCATAAGATCCAGTTAAAAAATCAACCTACTGCTCAGAGGCAGTATCCAGTTAAGCAAGAAGCTAAAAAACAGGGCAGGGAGATCCTAGATCAACTTGAATACCAAGGGGTGATTGAAACATGCACCTCGCCCATGAACAATCCTTTGTTTCCTGTCTCCAAACCAGATAATACTTATTGTCTAGTTTTGGACTACAGACATTTATATTCTTGCTGCAAAACCTTTGCATTACAAAATGCACATAGTGCAGCACTGATGAATAACATTGTGCGCAAAAAATATAAAACCACATTAGATATTTCAAACGGTTTCTTCTGTCAAAATATCATACCTGAAATCAGGTACTTGACCGATTTCTCAATTATGGGGACACAGCGTCACTTCTGTGGTCTCCCACAGGGATTCAAGAACAGTCCTGGGTTATTTTCAGCCAGAGTAACAGAATGACTGCAAACGTATGATGATGAGGCATTATCCTATGTCGATGATATCTATCTTACAGATGACGACTTGGAGAGGCACTTGACCAGGGTGAACATCATAATACTTTAATTCGCCTCTGAAGGGTACAAATTCAACTTTAAAACATCAAGATTTGACCACCTCAATGTCCTATTTTTAGGAAACAAACTTTCAAGTGAAGGCAAAAGCATGGCAGCAAACTTTTTATAGAAATGTGAGCTGCTCCACCTCCAAAAACGCTGGAAAACTTACAGTCAGTTCTAGGATTCCTAAATTTCGAAAGAACTTACATTCTAAATTACGTAGAAAGGGTTAAACCTCTCTAAAAATGAATCAAACCTGATTTCAAACCTACTAATTGGACTCAAAAACACACAGAATTGTTGTGTTCAGTGCAAACAGACATGTTAGCAACAACCCATTTACAGACATGTTTACATGAATGCAACCTTGTAATCCGAATCATCCCAGGGAGATATTGATTCACGTACCTAACCTTTGATGAAGGTGAAAAGGTACCAATAGCTTACAAATCACACTTGTACACACAAGCTGAAATGAAATTCACTTCAACAGAAAAAATTGGTTAATTCCCTTTCTGCAACAGACTTTGAATACTTTTTTGACCCCCACTTGAAGACTCAAGAATTTCTCCAATACGAACAAGAATGTCCTCTGCCCACTGAGATTCTGACTCTAGAACATTACGGATGTATAATTTATACAGACGGATCAGCACAACCCGCAATGGTGGAAAACAAGCTTACAGTGCTGCATGCGCGATTGTTAAAGGTCGCTGGCGCGATGGTAAATTCCGGTCACAAAAACTCAATCTCTCAAAGACTGTACAGCTCAGTGAGCTGAATTTCAAGCTTTCAAGATGGCGCTTGAAAATACCGATTGCGAATTCCCCACACTCATAGTGTGTGATTCGTATTACTGCGTCCAGTCTTACAATGAATACTGGCATAATTGGGTATTAAACGGTTTCAAAGACACAAAAGGTGGCACAATCGAGCATAAAATGCTTTGGGAACAAGTAGTTCTTTTACAGAAATACCTACAGAAGACTCACGTGATCCATACACTGAGTCATCAGCGTGATGGCGTTCATGTTGCAGGGGATTCATTGGCTGATGAAGCCGCAACGGCGGCTGTACGAACGTCTTCCGTAGCTGCAATCACTCATTCAAAAATAAAAATAGACGGCAACACAATGCTAGCTGTCAATGCCACAAGCAAAGGCAGCGTAGCAGCGTTCCTCTAAACTATGCACTCGAATATACATACATAATTGATGCAAACTCTGTTCCTTTTGTTGAATCCCTGGAGTGGGGGATAGGGTAATTCCAAACAGGAATCAGAGAGGTGCTTTGATTCAAGAAGCACATATGGGAGAGGGTCTGATACATCAAGGGATCTCTAAATCTCTACTAGAATTACAAGAGATGTACTGGCGGCCAGGGAATTGCACCCACATTTACGAATTTGGAATTAATTGCGATGTCTGTTACAGAGATCACAGCTTGGAGCTCCACCAGATACCTGACTACAGTGTAGCCAGCCCAGTACAGACACCATTGTTAGATGAATGTATGTTGTTACAACGCATACTTTTACAACGCATACCTTTACAATGCATTTTTTACAACGCAACATCCATTACAACGCATGCCATTACAACGCATGCCATTACAACGCATGCCTTTACAACGCATCTCTAAAAACTACCTTTACAACGCATTCCTCTACAACGCATACTACCTTTACAACGCATACCATTACAACGCATACCATTACATTGCATGTATGGTAAGTATTGGATAGTGTAGGGGTAAAATTTACTATTCTAACTCCAGGGGGTGCAACAGTAGGGTAAGTGTTGGATAGTGTAGGGGTAAAAATTACTATTCTAACTCCAGGGGGTGCAACAGTAGGGTAAGTGTTGGATAGTGTAAGGTTACTATGTGTATGCGTTGTAATGGTATGCGTTGTAATGACTGTGTTGTAATGACATGCATTGTAGTGGTATGCATTGTAGTGACATGCTTTGTAATGGCTGCGTTGTAATGGCATGCGTTGTAATGGATGTTGCGTTGTAAAAGTTTTGTTGTAAATGTAGTGCGTTGTAAAAGTTGCATTGTAAACGTTGTTCCCCTTGTTAGATAGCATTAGACTAGCCACATTTGGATGTAGCCTCATCGCTCGGCTGAATCACGAACTGTTATAAAAGATTTGCGAGTCTTTATCGGCACATACGCAATAGGCACGCTACATTCTGACCAGGGTCCTGCTTTCAGCCCTCGGGCTTACAAGGAGGCCATGACCAGCTTGGGTGTTGCATTGCGGTACTCAAGTCCATTCCATCTTGAGGGAAATTCGGTTGTGGAAAGTAAAAAACGTGACATAAAGCCAGGGTATTAGGTCCGGGTGACGGGTGGGTCAAACATCTAATTAGCGTCCAACGTAGTCTTAATAACCTGCCAAGAAATTCTCTGGGTGGAATCACTCCATATGAAATCCTTTTTGGTATTAGAATGATGGTTGAAGACCTCGATCATCATACTTCAGTGGTAGAACAAAAAACATTTGATACAAAGACCGTTTGGCTGTTTTGCGGGAATTAAATGAAACAAGAAGAAGTCTAAGCAACACAATTCAAAAGCCAACGACCACTGAAGAAAAACCACCTGTCCCAGCAAGACCTGTCTGGATTCCAAAGATTGGGGATCTGGTCAGAGAGAAAATAGCGGATAAGAAGGTATTTGGGCCTTCTTACAGAAAACCAGTACCTGTACTAGCAATCCACGAATCAAGAACAGTGCTACTGCCGCCCCTTGCTGGAAGAAAGGAGAACTGGTCCATATCAATTGACCTGGTAAGACCACACCATGTGGCTCATAATAAGTAGTAGTCTGAGTGGATTCCAAAGATGTAGCAGGTGACCAAATCTTGCTACCATCCAAGAGGTTCAAACTGAAAGACTCATCACCTTTGAATAATCTGCAGTGAGAAAAGAAGGACTATGCCACAAAGCCATGGAACTTGTGCCTCTTGAAACCCAAATAACAGGTCATCAAAAAACTCCCGTCTACAATGATGTAGCATCTGACTATACTAACATGTCAAGGGAAAAAGCAGCTCCAGCGATTTCAAATAATCTGGATGCAATACCAACAATTGACAGAACTGCCTTTGGCTATTTCATCAACTTCAATACCTTTTCTGAGGATCCCAGTGAGCCTGAAACAACGCCAACAAACAAAACTTTCAAGGAACAAGTAACAGAATTTTTTCACCAGCTTGCAAATACATATCTAGTTTCACCAAAGGTTGAATTTTGGATTGTGTTAGGTGTACTTTTTCTCCTACTATGGCTATTTCTTGTTTTAAGTTTGGGAAAGCTGATAGATGGAAATATAGTAAAATGGACACAGCAAGTAAGAACATCAACTTTATCCTGAAGCCACACAAATCATCTCATCATGAACAAAGAGACCTGTCATCAGTAAACATCACAGCCGTTCCTCTACCAGGTGGCATAGCAAGGGATAGAACTGATTATGACATTTATGGCCCTTTCGAGCTGCTGAAGATTCCACACCAATTTAAGGTTTCCTTGAGTGATTCTGTTTCACCGAGTACATTTTCTGATGATTGGGACTTTGAAACTGTTAATAACATGATGGTGGACTTAGAAATGTCAGCAGAATTTGCAAAACATGAATACTTAAATGGTTCATCAAATTATGAAGAAATTTAATGTTTTAATTATTTCGTCATCATTATTTGCACAAATGTGCTAACCCTAGAAATGTTTTAACTTATAATCAATGGGAACATTGTCCAACGCCACCAAAGGGTAGCTCAAAAACATTTTATGAAAAATTTCCATACTTCTCAGGTTTTAATGTCACAAATCCAGAAACATTTTACTTTAAAAATGTTAATAGGACCGGCATGAAAAGTATGTTAACTAATACTAAGCAAATTTATTCTGTGGCCTTTTATGCTCAATTTTCCACATTAGGTTTTGACTTTTGGAAAGACAACATTGAGACAAAAACTGTCTGGGGCACAGAAGACTGGCAGGTACAAGGTTTAGAAGCATTATTCAGAGCCTGCATCATCCCAGAACAAATAATGTTCTTAAATGAAACTGTTCAACAGACATCTTGTCTTTGCCAGGCTAAGATAAAAGATTTAAACACACCGTCCATACCTAAGCCCACACCTGATAGTAATAGAACTACAGATGAGGAGGTAGATGTAAATTATATTTTGCAACAAAACAGAACTAATCCTGATTGGAAAAAATTGTTAATCTGGCCCACAGACACGAATAACTGTCAAGATAGAATCCTGAACAAGACACAAGGGTTTACAGTAACTAGGCCAGATCCAAGATATGTCCAGAGACAACATCCCGGGATAATAATAACTTACAGTGTAGGAAAACTGTGCCTTGAGTGGCTACAAAAATCCACACTCCAAGATATAAAATAACACTTAACTTTACTTAAAGATGGCGTTGATTTAAGAGACTTCTTACAAGGACCTCGTAAACTACGTCATAACGTTTCATATAGCCGGTATTTACGCTGCTTACAATGAAGCATGGGAAGTCAAGCAAATCGAAACTGCAGAACGAATATGAGAAATTGATCATATTCATTTGGAGAAAGCTCTCTATGTAGTTGAAAATGGGTTAACAACTCTGTCGTCCAGAATTTGTTCTTTGGACACCATTGTATCCTCTGCCATAGACATAATGGAACAGGACTTGCTAATGTTACAACATGGCCAGTTTCAGTTATGTTCTATAATGCTGCTAGGCTGGACGTTACAAAACCATTGTTCAGGCAATGTGCCTTGGGGTCTAATCAAAACCACGTCATTGTTTACTGGATTTAACCTTACAGATAAACAAATCTCTTTGGCACAGAGGGGAGCAGACTATTCGGTGCTGAGCATAGACAAACTGGAAAGATTACCCTTAGCCGTTTCTGAGAAACCATCCGTTAAAAGGATAATACATGGCACCATCACTATACCAGTGATTTTTCAGTTTTAATATTGCTTAAAACACATACCAGCAGGCTTGTATGAAATGTTGGGTAAAGAATACATAAAGTCGACCTGGGATTTACCATACACGATCAAATGTGGAGTGGGAAAAAGGAGGTATTTCTTAGTGGTAAAAATTGCTAAACAACATTAAGCGGTACACTTCTATGTCAAGGCATTAATTTACATGGAGACTGTGATAGTTCTTCAAACAACTTATCATGCCACCTGCAGGGTTCCCCGGCAGCAGTGATAGATCCAATTTTTAGACAGCTTTCCAATGAGAGCTACATAATGCTGAATGATCACAGCTGTTGGTGAATGATGCCAGGAATAGCCTATCTCATTAGTGTGTCAGCCAGGGTCACTTGTTGTATGCAAGTATTGTTTCTGAAAACTAAAACAGACAGGGAGTCGCCACTATGGCCTTCACTGAACATCTCTTCTATACGAATTGATACTTTAAGCAGAATGAAAGCCATTCTTTTACAAAAAACTGTGCCACTGACCTCATCCAGAGAGACGTGTGATCTGCAAGTTGCAAGGTCCTCTGCGGAGATACATGCCTTATTATCAATAAACTGCCCCATACATTTCGCAGAAATGTTAGGTCGTATCTTATACATGTCTGATACCAATGGTACTGTACATGTATTTAAGATTATCTTTTTGGGTCTGTTTGCACCCTTTGAAGCAGACCTAGGCATTTTTCCTAACCTCGTGCACTCTGTGTTTGGCGGCCTGCCTCTCATATTGGGACTCGTAGGAGGGATACTATTTTTATTCCTCCTGCTCTGTTATGGCAGGTCCCGTCACCAGCGATATCCAGATTACCATGGAGAACACTCTTCTGGTAATGCAGTATCGTGAACACATAACACAGATTCTTGGCTTGGCTTGTTTGAGAGATCTGAATACCACGTGGTTCCTGTCATCCAGACCAATCTGGCAAGATTGCATCTTACCTGTTCTACGATGCCTGCTTTGTGGAGAGGAATGCGTGTTGGATATCTGTCTAACACTTCCATCAGCACTGCCAACGGATGTTGACGCTTTGTTTGGTCTGGTAACGGCTCATGCATTGTGTTGCCCCCAACGGCTACCAATCCTAATGACGGCACTCATTGAGATCTCACCGGCAATTCCTGCTGAGGGTGAGATACGCGGACCATCAGGCACACAGGTACCATCTACTGCGAACATTGCTAACGCGGGCTGACGCTGACGGCGATGCTTCTCATCGGTGTACGATTGATCTAGTTAATCAAGTGGTTCAACTTTCATCTACTATGGTAGACAATTTCTTTGCCAGCCTAGACGATTTAATGTTTTCTCCTGACACCAAGAATAACTTTTGAAGTTAGCACACAGCGTTCTTTCAACTCTGAAATTCGACCTTCGCTTTTTTTTAAAACCAAAAATTACTAACTTCGGAACTCTATTTTTCTACGATTTGAATTGACTTTTTTCCAAAAATGAACTTTGGCACAAAGCAATCTGCTTAAAGTAGAACTATTCTTAGAGAACAAGAATTCTTTGAATACTTCCTAGAAACAATATTGACCGTATCCAGAAATCGAAAACAGTTTATATATTCTGATATGGGATGGTCTCGACTTTCCTTCTGTAACTAAGAGCCATTTCATAAATGGAATGCCGTGATTCATTTGGTTACCATTGCCAATATCATATTATATGCTTACAATGAAATCATTGCTTTTAAATGCGTACTGTACAAATGCTCATTTTATGTGTACAACCATTTTCAAATGCATTTTATGTATTTTTGGGTGGGATTGTAAACACATGCTTCAGATATAATTTAGTGCTGAGATTTAGTAATGTTAAACATAATAAAGTAAAGTGGGTGTTGTTTAGCATTTAAGGACCCTAGTGTAATTTTCCCGATTCATGCCCTTATATAGGTATAAATCACCATATCCTTATATAGGCATAGAAATCATAACCATATTTAGACATAGGTCATGCAGTCCAAATACGGCATGGCTACCTCCACTAGTTCAGAAAATCCACAACGATTTCTTGGAAAACTCAGCTTCAGCAGCTAGGGACTTCCCGTTGCTTGAATATTGATTTGTCCAAGAACTCATGAAATTTTGAAAGAACTGAGACTCTTTGATGACGTTATTATTAAGCATGGGTGAAATTTGTGAATTTGTGTTCCACGAATTCGCGGATTTCCCCGCGAAATCGCAAAAAAATCCGCGAATTCGCAAATTTTTCAGCGAAATCGCAGAATTTTTTTGAGATTTGCCCTGGAGTACTTTTTACTGGCTAATCCAGTAAGTGCTCCCTCATTGGGTAAATGTATTGTGCTTTTACTACACTGCAGCTGCGTAAAGGGCCAGAAAATGTGTCTCCAGTGACCATGTGTACCTGTAACACAGGCACAGGCACACATGGTCACTGGAGACACATCTTCTGGCCCTTTATGCAGCTACAGTGTAGTAAAAGCACTATGGGGCAGATTTACAAGCCGCTTGTGCCTCTTTTGCGCCGCAGTTGCGTCACTTTTATGACGCAGTGGCAGCACAAAAGATGCGCCATGGTGCTGGGTATTAACAACGTGACGCATCTGAGAGATGCGTCACGTTGTAAAGCCCTGCGCCATCAGGAGGCGTTCCGGCGCAGGGGAGGGCGTTCCTGCGCAGGAACGCCTCCTAAAAGTGGCTGAAAGAAATCTACAAGATTTCACTCAGTAACTTTTAGGCCAATGCTGCGTCAAAACCCTGCGCCTGCTTGAAGCAGGCGCAAGGCTTGACGCAGCATAGGGGAGATAGGCCACCCCCAAGGCATTGATGGAGCTGCGTCGCGCTTGCGACGCTGCTCCAGCAATGCGCTGCTTTTACGGCACAGATGCGTGACGCATCTGTGCCATTTTTGCCACATGGTGCGCCGCATTGTAAATGCGGCGCACCATGGGTGGTGGAGCTGCGGCGCACAATAACTGGCGCATCCCTGGGAATGCGCCAGTTATTGTAAATCTACCCCTATACATTTAGCCAACGAGGGAGCACTTACTGATTAGACAGTAGAAAGTACTCTAGTTGAGTAGAGGTATTGCACAAAAAGGTGGCATCTTCGTGGACAAACACGCAGGGCGGGATTCATTCTGCCCCCTGTTAGACTCGTTTTTGTGCCCTTCTGCCCTCTGTTAGACTCGTTTTTCCCTTGTTTTTCTGCCCTTCTGCCCTCTGTTAGACTCATTTTTCCCTTGTTTTTCTGCCCTTCTGCCCTCTGTTATACTCGTTTTTGTGCCCTTCTGCCCTCTGTTATTCCCTTGTTTTTGTGCCCTTCTGCCCTCTGTTAGACTCGTTTTTTGTGGCCTTCTGTCCTCTGTTAGACTTGTTTTTGTGCCTGTCTGCCCCCTGTTAGACTCGTTTTCTGTGCCCTTCTGCCCTCTGTTAGACTCGTTTTTCCCTTGTTTTTCTGCCCTTCTGCCCTTTGTTAGACTGCTTTTTGTGCCTTTCTGCCCTCTGCATCACCACATCATCACTAACCGCTACCCTAGCATCACTTAGCACCACCACATTATCACTCAGCACCACCACAGCACCACTCAGCACCACCACAGCATCACTCAGCACCACCACAGCACCACTCAGTGCCACCACAGCATCACTTAGCATCACCACAGCATCACTCAGCACCATCCCAGTATCACTCAGCACCACCACAGCACCACTCAGCATCACCACAGCACCACTCAGCACCACCACAGCACCACTCAGCGCCACCCCAGCATCAATCTGCGCAACCATTGAACAACAACTGGTTTAAATATGTTTTCTCAACGTTTCAAGCTTTATTACAAATGTCCCAAAAATATGTTAATATTTCACTTCTGTTCTTGGATTTTCATCACAATAAAATACACTGAACATAATCTTCACAAAAGTTATTTGCAAAAGTTTAAGCTATTGCCATTATAAATTAAAATCACTTTTATTTAGGTATTAATTATTTAAAAACATTAAAAGCCATTGTAATTTGTAATATCAATACATCTAAGTCACGTAAATACAAAACATGTTGCATTACAAATGCTATAGGTGTCACATTTGCGAAAGTTATAACTATTGGCATTGTAAATGACAAAGCTATTCATTTAGCTATTTTCAAAACCAACACATAAATAAAAAAAATGGTCATTTACAAGACCAATAGCTCAAACTTTCCTAATGGGAGACCTATTGCATTGCAAATGCTTGTTTTTATATCTTTCAGTGCTTCCTGTTGAGGTTTAATTTTCGTGACAGGCGCCTCATTGCCTACTTGTAACTATTCTCTGACCCTGCTTCAAGGGTCAGAGCAGGGTCAGAGAATAGTTGCAAGTAGGCAACGAGGCGCCAGGAAGCACTTACAGGCTTACAGCAGCAGGTGCCCAAGTTGAAGTTAATTTCTTTGTAACCCTTTTGTAAAAGGTTACAAAAAATTAGCTTCAACTTTTGCACCTGCTGCTGTAACCCTGTAAGTGCTTGGCTGATTTTACCATGATTTCACGAGATTCGCGGATCGCAAAATCATGGAAAATCCGCAAATTCCGCGAGCGGAACAATTTTCAGCCCATGCTTAATTATTATGTCCACCTTTACGTCAAACTCGGCACCTTCAAGGTATAAATATGCCCACCCTTGCCCAATCAAACACACAGTGGTTTGGAGCAGTTCGACTATCTACTTGCCCAACACATCCTGCTACAGCAAGTGCCGAAGGAAACCGACCCTCTAGCAGACGCACTGAGAGAGACCCTGTCTTTTCTCTGGCTGAGAAATCCAGGTCCAGTGTTTCCAAGCTACCCTTGCGGGTTGTTGGGAAATCGAGTCCTGAGACTGACCTCCTTCATTCTTAACCAAGGTACGGAGCTGATTAGACCCTAAGAGAAATCTTGGATAGATTCTTGGCAAAAGAATGCAAAACTTATGCTACACCACACTTACCTCCAGATGCATCAAGAACACATTTTGCTATTACTTAATAGCGAAAAATAACGATTCGCTATTAAGGAATAGCAAAATGCAATGCATGTAGAAATCACTAAAAAATAGCAATTCCCTAAAATTCCTTAATTGCAACTCGCAGATTGCGAGTCGCAATTAAGGAATACCTCCCCATTCATTCCTATTGGCCTAGAGGCCCATTGGAATGAATGGGAAGACATTCTCAATTTGCGAATAGAAATTAGCGATTCGCAAATTGAGAATGCGATTTCAAGGGTGCAGGGGTGGTCAAAGGACACCCCTGCAACCCTGAAATTGATCCCCTAAAATTGATCTGTGCACATATGTTGCGCACACACATGCCCTTAGGGCAAGTGTGTGTTCCCTTAGGGCATGTGTGTGCGCAACATGAAACTTTGAAAAATGCACTTTAGTGCATTTTTCAAAGTTTCTGCAAATTACCATGAAGTTTAACTTCATGGTAACTTGAGAGCCCTATTAGCGAAATAGCTATTCTTAAAACTTTAATGCATTGCATTTAAGGAATCTCAATTTGAGATTCCTTAAATGCAAGTAATCGCAATTTTGCGATTTCTTAATCTGCGATTTTTGCATTTGGGATGATGCATCCCAAATGCAAAAATACTGATCACAAATGGGCAGATTCTGAGAATCTGCCCCTTTGCGAGCGAATTTTACCTTGATGAATCTATGCCATACTTCTTCCCTCGTACTAGACTTAGGTTAGGTACATCGGGGTAGACGTATTTTAGAAGCACCAGTTGAGTACTTTTTAGCCTTTGTTATTTATGTATGTATTTATTTTTTGGTCTAGGAACCATACCATGCTTTTACAGTATTATTTTATAATAGACTTCTTACTGTACGCATTATACTTTGCAACCAGTATCACAATTGTAGCAGTTAATTTCTTCTGCTTGAGAAAGAAGACTGTTCAATAAATACTTTTATTGACAACGCCTGTCTCTCTATTTCCCTGCACCTCTGGTGAAACGAAGCATGCACGAAAGACTGAGTAAAATATCTATCTATTGTTTCCACAACTCTGAATATCAGTTTAATCTTGGGAAAAAAAGTTGTCATGTTTATGCGGTTGTCAGAAACTAAATCCCTTCTTGTGAATTCGAGAAAGTTTCTAGTGACCTCTGAGCTAGCTGGCACTCACAATTAAGTTTAATATATTCGATAGAGACCTAGTAGACATAAGTCCTACGTCCGATCTATAAGATATATTATTCCAATGCACAGAGCCTATTGGGAATATAGGTACTACACTACAAAGTGTGGGGATGCCCTGCTAGCACCAGGACACTCATTGATTAGCCAGGCACTATACAAATGCTGTTGCATTCATTCATTCATACATTAGAGATTAATTTGTGATAAATTGTGATGGCCATTCTAGCCATCAGAGGAGGGAATCAATAGAGTGAATTTCCTCATTTTGCCAATTAAACACATTTAATTGGAAATTGTGACATTTTATTCTGAATAACAGATGTATCATGGCACTCTTCTCATTTCCAGTGTTTTACCCATTCTTACATAATCTACTGTAGAATGCTTGCAATTGTGTTCCTTAACATCCTCCTCATCTAATAAGATCTCATACTGGTGACGCAGCACCTCATTCTTTGTCTTCTTGGTGGGTATGCACCTCATGACAATTATTAAAAACTAAGGGGCTGATTACAATGGCGAAGAGATATCCACTGACAGTCTGTCGGGGACAGGCTCCCAGTCATCATAACCAACTTTACCACACGTCATATTATGATAGCGAGGGGACGTGTGGAGGTCGTAAAGACAAATCGCGATGCATATACCGGGCTCCTTGAGCCCACAGGTGCGGTGGAGGGTCTTCTAGTTCCTACAATGCTGGTGGTGCCTACCAGGCACCGCCTACGGATTCCCCACCATGGAAAGGGACATTGGGGGCCCATAGTGAGCACCCCAACCCTCCTACTCCTTGGTTGTGGGTGTTGGGAGCATCTTTTGTACCCTCCTACATATCCCTGTACCATGTGGCAGCCAGCAGCACCCCACAATGTAAAATATAGGCATTGCAACTGCCGTGATGGCGGTCTCATTGCAATGCCTACTGTGAGACCGCCGACAGGATGTCGGGCGGACCCAATCCCCGATAAAATGGCGGATGGACTGAAGTCCATCCACCATCATAATCAGCCTCTTAATTTCCATTCCCCTCAGTCTTCACAGCTTTAATGGAAGGCCTTCAATCTTCATTACATTGGTGTAGTGGATGACATGTTTATAATGAGCACTTACTTCAAAAAAGGAAACAATCAATCAGTGAAGAAATATGTCTTTATTACTTAAAATGAGTTTAGCACCAACAGTTGAGGTGCACTTTTTGATAGTTGCAGCAATCGATTCAAACAATAATGTCAGGGCATTCTTTGTGTTTTGGAATGTACTACTTTGAGTACTATAAATTAGGACATCTCTCCAGAACACATTAAAGCCATTCACCAGTTACGTTTTGTTGGCATGTATTTGTAGAAAACAATATTGACATACTATAGGAGTCAGGGGCCTAGGAGGCTTCAGAGGCTGCACTCCTACACAATTAAACAATGTAGCTCTAAAATGTATGAGTAGATTTCTGTGAGGAATCCACTGCTTTCCATTACTAGCTTGGCAAAAGGTAGAAACAATTTCTCACATAGTACATTCACACAAATGTCAAATCCACATTTTAGCCAATAAAAGAATAATTTCAAATTCCTTAATCACTTTTGTTACAAAGAGTAGGATATAATAATTAAAAGTACACCAAAACAATACACATATGACATTAGGATCTGTTGTAAAAAAATCAAATGTGTTCATGGAATACCATAGAGAATTCTAGATCCATTATAGGATGCGACTGACTGGGATCATTGATGCCCTCCATTTTCGACAGGTAACAGAGTTAGTTAAGATAAGGTCTAGTGGCACACAAATGGTCAAGAGTTTTAGCTTTGCCCTTTGCCCCTTTTATAGAAGTCAAAATCTGCTTTTCAGATGAAGTGGGTAGCTATGGCTGAGATGGGCTCCATATGATCAGTTCATTGATTTTGGGATCCTGCTTAAGCTCCAAGCTATGCCTCAAGAATATTTGATTGGGAAACCTTGGAAATCAAAGCCACTGAAGATTTTACATGAATGAATGAATGAATGAAAAGCGATATGTATTGCGCTACTAATACCCGAAGGTGTCAAGGCGCCTACCAAAACAGATCAATAAAGGGCAGGGCACAACTATAGGTAAGTCCGCACAAAGAGATGGGTTCTGAGAGCATTCCTAAAAAGCTGGAGAGTGGGAAGAGACCTTAGTTCCAGGGGGAGGGCATTCCACCACTTGGGAGCCAGATTAGAGACAGCTCTACCACCCCATCTGGTTCTCCGAATACGGGGGACTGAAAGAAGGAGTCTGTTCGAGGAGCGCAGGTCCCTGCCGGGGCTATAGCGGGACAGAATGGAGCCTATTCCAGTGGGGCTGTTTTTTGCTAAGGCCCTATAGGTCATGCACATGGTCTTGAACACTATTCCGTCCTCTATAGGAAGCCAGTGAAGTGATTTTCTGGCAGAGGTAGCCGAGGTTCGCCGGGGTAGATCAAGGACAAACCTCGCCGCTGCGTTCTGGACCACCTGCAAGCGCTGCAGCAGGCTTTTATTCAGACCTGCATACAGCGCATTGCAGTAGTCCAGACGCGAACCAACAAGGGCAACGGCAAGTTGTTTCCTTGCCTGCTGTGAGAGGTAGTGCCTGATCCTCCTCAGTATGTGAATGATACCCCAACAGGTAGAAACAGTTCTGCTAACCTGTTGGCACATAGTGAGGGTGGGATCAATAACGACCCCAAGATTTTTAGCGGAAGAGGCAGGAACAGGGCAGGCACCCAGTGAGTTTGGCCACCAATCGGCTGACCATATCTCCTCCTTACCTCCGAACACCATCACCTCAGTCTTCTCCCCATTCAGTTTCAACGAATTATATATCATCCATTGCCCGACTGCCTCCATGCAAGATCTAAAGTTGGAGGCAGTCGAGGTTACAGACTGGGAGAGAGAGACGAGGATCTGCGTGTCATCCGCGTATGAGACTACCTCCATCCGAAAGATCTAATTAGTCTGGCAAGGGGGGTCACATAAATGTTAAAGAGGGTCGGACTTAATGCCGACCCCTGAGGGACCCCACATTGCACAGACAGGGATGGAGATAGAAATTTGCCCAGCATCACTCTTTGCTCACGTTGATTGAGGAAAGAGGTGAGTAGCCTAAGGGCCGCCCCCTGAACCCCGATCTCCCCCAGACGAGATGCTAAAACTGAGGGAGAAAGGGTGTCAAAGGCCGCCGTAAGGTCTAAAAGGATCAGGAGGGAGGTCTGACCTTTATCCACATGTGTGCGGATATTGTCCATCACTAAGGGGACTTAGAATCTTCTGAAGAATTTCTGGCCCTCAAAATCTGTCAGTGGGTAAGACTATAAGCAACACCTTGGTATGGCTCCATTAGATTGGATACCTAGTATGAGATGTCTGACTGAAGCCTTTCTTCTTACATTAAAAAGTTGTGATCAGGGCAAATGAGAAAATGTTGTCCTCAGAAGTCATTTTTCCATTAAGTAGCCTCCACAATTTGCCCTAATCCTCCAGAGATGAAAAATTAAAAGCTTTTTCAGATGTTGGAGCAAACATTCTATAAATTCTGCTCTAGCATGCCACATATTCCTAATCTTCAAGGGAATATTCCTTGGACAAAGAACATGGGTTCAAGTCCATTTTCCCAATGGGTCTCAATGGTATTTTACTAGTAGATTTTATAATCCCTGTTTCCTGGATCTTCCACAACGGAGGAGGAAAACCAGATACAAGAATAAAGATTGACGAGCACTGGTTTATCTCAAATATTAAAAAGAAAACATTGGTTTGTGTGATAGACCTTTACAGGCTGACCAACTAAAATGTAACGGAAGATATATAGGAACGATAACTGTACAGTGTATAATGTATAAAGTACAGTACAATGTAAAGGTTGACAAAAATAATATATGTGTATGTCACTCAAATGCACCCCGGTCATATGAAGCACTATATAAGAGGGGATGGGGAGAACTGCTCCCAATAACTAAAAAATTTCCATAGCATTGTAATGGTATTTATGTGTATTGACTGCTATCTTTCTAATACACAGAAGGATACCAGTCACAAGAACAGGATGACCCCATAAAATCTGTCCTGAAGAAGGTGTGACCATATCTACGGCCTGAAACACCGAAACGCGTCGATGCACAATATACTATAGAATCCAAACAGTCTAAGGGGCTCCAGTTATACCCCAATCTTGGACACTGGAAGCCACATGGGATTAATGTTAAGACTATTGGATCTGATTAATTTGTAGCAATATTGTTTGTTTCATTGAGCAAAAGGGGCTTTCTTTTTGTTATTCTTTTCTGTGTGAATATGTACGGTATGGTTACACTTGACATTTAGGTTATACCACCTGTGTTTTTCTTCTTTTTTAGATACATGTCTTATTATCTTGATGTACTATTGATTGTTTTAATATATTTTAATGTATTGTATGAGATGTCTCAATTTTAACTGTGTTCAGAGAAACACTTTCTCTGAACTTTTAATATAATCCTTGTGTCTCCCACTGGAAGGAGAGTTTTTATTTGAATTTTAAATAAAAGACTGTGAACATTACACTTTAGTTGACCAGTAATTCAAGAAACACACTAATGATATGCCCTGAGTGAATGTGATGTGACTAGAATAGAGTCCAGTGAGTGTTATATTCCTTGAACCAGTCCAGGGATAGCCTTCCGACTTTGATTATCTCAAATATTAACATTAGATGGTCGGGTTTAAATTTTAGGGAGTAGCGGGTTCCTTAATGAGATTCTCTTTAATTATCTTCACCGAGTAATATTTGCTGCATACCGTATACCCCACTCTGCCTGGACGGATATAAGCAATGACAAACCCCTTGCATTGATGTATAGGCTTAGGGGCCCATTAGGATAGCGGGTGGACTTAGTCCGCCCACCATCCTATCGTAACTGGGGACCGCCCGCCATAAGTGTGGGGGTCCCGTGACTGGTATTAGGATGTGCCCGCCACTGTGGCGGGCACATCCTGCATTGTTAGCATTGTGGCGGGCGGAGCACTCAGCACTGCCCGCCACAATGCTAACAATGGAATGCAGCAATTGCATATACAAAGCGGCAGGCACTGTGCGGTGCCTGCCGCCTTGTATATGCAAATGCAGGGGGGTACCATAGGTACCCCCCGTGTGCACCCCTCACATCACCTTCCCTCTGGGGGCCCGCAGGGGGCCCCCAGAGTAAAGACCGCATGCCTTTCCGTGGCGGCATCGCCGCCGCGGAGAGGCATTCCGAAATGCCCATCATAATATGGCTGGCGGTGTCTATTAGACACCGCCACCATATTAAACCTTTTCCCCCCCGGCCACAAGGCGACCAGGGTGGAAAAGCGGCGGACGGTGTTTCCGTCCGCCTAGGTCCCCCCGCCATACTAATATGGCGGGGGGGGGAAATGAGTGTGGATGTAGAGCGGTTTGCCCCCGCCAGGCTGGCGGTGGCTACCACCAGCCTGGCGGGGGCAATCCGCCCGACATCGTAATGGGCCCCCTAGTGTCTAGGCTTAGTGCTACTGTCGTTCATTTAGGACAAAATTTACAATCTTGTCCTCCCCTATTCCACTCTAAGATAGCGCCCATGTTGAGGCATAACACTAAGACCATTATTGTAGGTTCATGATAGGTCAGTGGCCACATGTGACTGGTGTGTATCAGGAAATAGGATTTAAGGGTGTGGATTAAAACAAGCTGGTGTTCTAAAGGGAACACATGGTTGGACATCTAAGCAACATTAATCTCAAGGAGGTAAGGCGAGCAAGGGATCCTTCATCCCATTAGATTACACTATGTCAAAACATACAGTTTGAGTCCAGTTGCACGAGGGAAATTGAGCCCTTCTTTATACAGCTTAGATACTGTTATTGTTATCGTCACTTATAGAGTGCACTTTCACCCTACGGGTATCCTGGCGCTATCATATGTGTGCCCAACTGAGCTCATGGTACGTGGGGTTTCTAAATGAGTGAGTGAAATCATGCTCTAGGATAGAGCCATGTCTTCAGCCTTTTCCTAAACTGAAGAAGCTCTTCCAGCTGTCTCATCTCAGGTGGAAGGTTGTTCCAGAGTCACGCAGCTGCGATGCCAAAGGCCCTACCTCCTGATTTAGTTCTTTTAAATCTTGGCACTTTTACCAACTTGGCAGAGGAAGAGCAGAGGCTCCGGGCAGGAGCATACCAAGAAAATGTGTTCTGCATTGGTTTAGGTCGAGCCCCATGCAGAGCCTTGAACACTATGCAGAGTGACTTAAATTGTACTCCTTGCAATACAGAAAGCCAGTGCAGCTCCAACAGAGTCTGGGAAGCAGATGGGCGTCATGGCTTTCTTAAAGCTAGCTTAGCTGCCATTGTTTGAATTCTCTGGGGTCAATCAATCAAATATCTTGGTGACTATTTGATAGCAAGGCATTTCAAAAATCTAGCCTGCTCAAGATGGTACTTCTCACTATCAGCGCTCGGGTCTGGGCTGGTAGTAGGGGGAGAATCTTGTGAAGGGCTCTCATAATCTTATCTTATCTTATCTTAGTAGGAATTTATAGAGCGCACGGTCACCAAGAGTTTTGAGCATTCTTCTGAAAGCCAGGAGATTGTTGCTCATCCAGATTGGTAGTGGCAGGGAGTTCCAGAATGTTGTGGCGAGATAAGAAAACCTACACCCTCCTGGGGTCTGAGCTTGAAGGTAGGTACAGACAGTAGCTGAAGGTGGGCAGATCGAAGGTTGCGGAGAGGTACATGCCTAACTATTCTGCAGCTGATGAATTTAGGGATATTGCCGTGCAAAGCCTTAAAGACAATACACCTAGCTTTGAAGGCGATATGTTGAGCCATAGGAAGCCAATGAAGTTTATCCAACATCGGTCTAGCGGATAGCCATCTAGGTTGCTTATGAATTAACCTGGCAGCCTGGTTTTGAACCAATTGGAGACGCTTGAGTAGGCCCACAGGAAGGCCAAGGTAGATGGAATTTGAGAAGTCTAAGCGTGACAAAACCAAGGCGATCACAACCTGTATCAGAGAAGAGTGGGTGAGCAGATGGGCAATTTTCCTTATCCTGTGTAGCTGAAATAGGCAGGATGAAACCACTGCGCCCACTTGACCTCTGAGGGAAAGGTCGGCGTTTATGATGACCCCTAGACTTTTTACCGATGAAGAAGGAGGAGGGGAGGGACCCAGTTCCGCCGGCCAATAGTAATGGAAAAATAATGGAAAAGCAACTCCCCACTGTTTTATTACCATGTGTTTCTAGGCTCAGTCTGTCATTGAGCATAACTCCTAAGTTACGCACTGTTGCAGAGGATGCCGATGGAGTGGCTGTGGGTAGGAGCAAAAAAATGATGGTAAGTGGCAAAGAAAACTTCCCTGCTGCACAGTAGAGGACCTCAGTCTTACCAGCATTAAATTGTAACAAGTTCTCTTTTAGCCAGTGTGCCGTATCCTGCATGCAGGCATGAAAGTCTTCCAAGGATATAGACCGGTCCCCCTCTAATGATAAAATAGGTTGGGTATCATCGGCATAGTTTACAATATTGACATTGTGAGTCCTTATGACAGCAATCAGAGCGCTCATATAGATGTTAAACAGTATTCGACTAATTGCAGATCCCTGAGGGACACCATGCAGGATGTTGGTGAATTCAGATTGATAAAGAGGGAAGGCCATTGCCTGTCGCCTATTAGATAGGTAGTATTGCAACCACTTCCACGCTGTGCCCACTACCCCAACCTCTTCAAGTCTGGAAAGAAGGACCTCATGGTTGACCGTGTCAAATGCATCAAACAGGTCAAGCAAAATCAGTATAGCTGATTGTCCCCTGTCTGCTCGCATTCGAAGATCGTCCAACACAGTCACCAGTACGGTCCCCATTCCATGGCCGGGATGGAAGCCAAATTGCATTTGGTCCAGAATGGTATTCGTTTCTAGGTACTTAGAGAGTGTCCTACTGACCAGTCGCTCTACAATCTACTGGGTAGGGTAGCAGAAAAATAGGTCCACAATTTTCAGAGCAAATTGGATCAAGCGTTGGGTTTTTTTAAAAGTGGTTTCACCAGTGCCGGTATATGGGGAACAGTTCTGTTCCTAGTTCCTTCCAGATTTTGTGTGGTAATGGGTCCAAAGGTGATCCTGAGGAAACACCTAGAGCCACTCTATTAAAATCCTCCACTGAGAATATCCCAAGGTGGTTTAAGGAACTCGGGTTCTCCATCCCTGCCCTTCTCAGCTTTTTTTGTAACTAGTGAACCTCTAGTATTATCATATTGATCTTCTTCCTCCCAAGGCAAATTGCCCATTTTGAGTCCATCAATAATCTTTCTTATCTTGTCTTCAAAAAAGGTCGGTAGTCTGTCACAGAGGCCGTGAGTGGGCAGAATCTTATTTTTAGAACAGTCTGGATTAACCATATAATTCAATATTTTAAAAATACTTCTTGTACTACTGGGAGCTTTCAAAATGGTATCAGGGAAGTGCTCTGCCTTTGCTATAAAAATTTCTTTTTTATAGTTAATGATTGCTGCCTTCCCCACGATTTTGTCCTCGTCTGCGTAAACTTTTCTCCATTTCCTCTCAGCCTGCTTACATCCTTGTTTCAGATTTTTTAATTTTTCATTAAACCATGGGGCCGAAGGTCTACCTACCTTCTTATGAGTTTTTTAAAGGGGCAATCTGGTCTAGCCTAGAGGTTGTCTGTGCACAGAAGGCCGCTTAGTTTTCTACCACCTGCTTATCTACACCAAAACACCCATTAAGGGGGAATACAGGGGCAGGTAGTCTTGCTATAAGTAAAGGGGGTGGGCTTAATTTTAACTAACCAACCACACGTTAATAATGCATGCCCCGCATGTTGGTAGTGGGGTGAAGCGTGGCGGATTATACTTGCTTCATTCTTTTAAGTAGCAATGCGTGGACACACAGTTGGGTTTCAAATGTGGCTGGAGTCAGAAACAGAGATTTTTTTCAAGTGGGGAAACAACCTTTACAACGCAACTTTTACAACGCACTACCATTACAACAAAATGTTTACAACGCAACATCGATTACAACGCATGCATTTACAACACAACCATTACAATGCATGACACTACAACGCACACCGCTGCAACGCATGCCATTACAACGCAGTCATTACAACGCATACCATTACAACGCAGAGCATTACAACACATAGTACCCTTACACTATCCAACACTTACCCTTCTGTTGCACCCCCTGGAGTTAGAATAGTAATTTCTACCCCTACACTATCCAACACTTACCCTACTGTTGCACCCCCTGGAGTTAGAATAGTAATTTTAACCCCTACACTATCCAATACTTATACTTATGCGTTGTAATGGTATGCATTGTAAATGTAGTATGCGTTGTAGTGGAATGCGTTGTAAAGGTAGTTTCAAAGAATTTGTTGTAATGGCATCCGTTGTAATGGTATGCGTTGTAATGGATGTTGCGGTGTAAAAAATGCGTTGTAAAGGTAGGCGTTGTAAAAGTATGCGTTGTAACGTCATACATCCGTTCTAGTGCTCCCTTCTTCAAGAGTGTGCAGCACCTATACCCTGCAGGGATGAGGGTTGAAGATCTCCACTAATGAGCTTCTTAGAGCCTAGCCTAAGGCATTATGGTGAAATCATTAGCCAAACTGTTTTCTCGGTGAGTAGGTTTGTTCCATGAAATATGTTACTGGTTGAAATCTAACCTTTCCAAAAACGACTTTCTGAATGGAGCCCAATTCACAACAATGCATAAAGTAATGCATATGTGAATGTGTCAATAAAACACTTGTGGCACTTGCTTATCTAGCAGCACAAAATTATTTTTCCCAATATTTTTATTTAAAGTAATACATAAATATAGATTATGAAACTGTTATGATCAGCACTAAATAATTTTTAGTTACAATTATCAGCTTAATGAACTGCAAAAACACAAAGGGCCTAATTCACAAAAGTAAATGTACATTTTCGTGTAAGTTTACAATTGTATGCTATTCACAAAGGGATTTACGAGTAGTAAACCTACCTTTTTATGTGCTGAGAGTCCGCACTTGCAAACATATTACTCATAAACCCCCTTGTGAATGGTATACAAGTGTAAACTTACATGAACGTGAACGTTTAACTTTATGAATCAGGCCCTGAGAAAGCAATTCTCTGGCTAGAAAAACTGATACATTAACCCCACGATAAAAGTAAGATTGTATTTAGAAGCAGTGGTATCCAATTTGCATGCCCTTGGAGTTACTGAATGCTGCAATCTGCAATTTACTGAAATAGGGTGCAGCACCGTGGTAGCCTTCACTCAAAGTCCCAGGAGTCAAAGACATTTCGTTGCTGAAGCAGACTGCAGTAGGCTGGGCCATTATTGCCTTGTTCCTGTTATGTATAGTTTAAAAAGAACAATGTGTATAACATAATTAACATCTTCTCTTAGCAACTTATCTAATTTGGGTAACTCACAGCAATGAGCTTCACACAATAACTATAATCGAATCAATATTAAGCTGTTATTTTAAAAAAAAGCTCCCCAAAGCTTTCCCTTAATGTGTACATTCCTGACTTTCATGAATAGTGTTTGTGAAGGCCCATGAACACTTATATGATTTTAAGGTTGTAAACATTTGACAGCATAAACATGTTCCGCATACAAAACCAGAACCAACGGCGTATTAATGTTCGCCCAGTTGATTTAAGAAAATGGTCTTTGTCATTGTATAAAATAAAAAATAAAATACAGCTCAAAATGACTGATCTGCAACACCCAGATCAGGTGTGGACTATGTGAGCCTTCATTCATCTGCCTTCTTGAATAATCAGAAGTCTGCAGTGTGTGATGGACATTTTTATATGAACACAGACCCACTTCCTGCTGGGCTGGCATCTGTTCCTGCCAACAACCAGTTTTGTTTAGATAATTCTATCATAGTTTATTGTGGTTAGATTTTTTTGTCAAAATCAAAATTTTATACGTGATCTAGCACATTGAAAAAATAAATCTGACAGGCTTAGAAATCCTTAAATAACCTTTACCACATACAACTTAGATTTCTCCTTGGACGGAATTTCCATCAACACACCAATATTCGGATCTAAAACGTGCGGCATAGATATATATGTGGGTAATGTATAGGGGCAAAGTCATTATTAAGGATTTCTGACATGCTTTAGAGTGAACCTGATAAAAGCCCCCTCATACTTCTTGATTTACTAGTCTCGCGGCTACATTGAGCTTGGTGGAAGAACTCTACATTATACTCAGGAGTTCTGACAAGTGACACTGCTTAGAAACAAGATATCGTTTGCAGGTATGAAGGCATTGCAGTCTACGTACAATGTAAGATCACGGGAGCAGGGAAATGTATACAACTCTTCCCCATTGGGCCTGATTCCAGAAGGGAAACTTACACGTTTATGTAGGTTTAGGATTTTCAGTATTCACAAAACTACATTTTAATAGTATGTTTATGAGAGCGGTGACGACGCAGTTGGGGCAGAGAACTCCACACATAAAAAGTCAGGGCAGAACTATTTTTTATGTGCAAAGAGAGGAGAGGAGAGAGGAGTTGGCCTAACAGCTAGGGTGGGCGACCTCGAATCTGGGAAATCAGGTTCGAGTCTCGGCAATGATGCTGAACATCCTGTGGTTCTGGGCAAATCACTTTATCTCTCAGTGCCTATCAAAAATGAATGTGTGTACTCATGTAACGCATCTGGTGCTATGTAAAGCGCTCTGATACCCGATACTGGGTCAAGTTCATGCTATGTAAAACTCTGTTAAAAAAAAAAAAGAATCTTCTCACTCGTAAACTTACCATTAAAATAAAGTTTTGTGAATACTGAAAAAGTATAAACTTACACAAACGTGTTAGCTTACCTTTGTGAATCCGGTCCATTGTGTGCATTTGTTAGTGGTATCTGTAGTCAAAAACCACCCTGATTTTATGTTTTATTTTGATGGCAAAAAAATGGCCTTGGATTTTGGCCACAATCTTCTGTATTTAGCAGAGATTGATG
The DNA here is from genome assembly GCF_964263255.1 of Lissotriton vulgaris. Classification (NCBI taxonomy): domain Eukaryota; kingdom Metazoa; phylum Chordata; class Amphibia; order Caudata; family Salamandridae; genus Lissotriton; species Lissotriton vulgaris. Next base: position 1,372,732,460 of record NC_141691.1, read on the forward strand.
GGATATTGCATAATAAATTACTGGGTTGAGTGACCGTACCACTCATTTAATAAGCAGAATAGCAGCAGACCCTGTTCTTCTCTCAAACACACCTGCAGAGTTTGCCTTGTGAATGGTGAGTTGCGATTTGCCTTATAAAGGAGATGACAGGGAGGAGGGACAGCTGGCTAACAGTGGAATCTTTCTCTAAAGAGGATGAGAGAGAGCCACAAGAGCTGCACTGGAGCAGTAGTATAACAATAGCCCCTGCAACCCCTTGGTGCGGCGAGGGCCCCAAACTCCAGGGGGCTCCTTAGGCACTGTGCTTGGGCGGCCCTGGGATCTCCTCACTGGGTCCAGAGCGTCGGGCGCACCCTCAAGCTTTGTTACGCCACTGTACTGGGGGCTAGGAAGGGACATCACAATCAGCCCTATTATGACATGAAGGCTGCACACCTCAGTTACCTCCACCTAACCCCCAATAACCATGTGTGCTCTTTTTCCGCACTGCATTCTGGGCTGCTGCAATGGAAGAGCTTGAGAGACAAGGTGGCAACCACCAAGAATACACAGTGTCATGTCCTGTAGGATAGTCCTGTCATGTATACCCCATTTTACAGACATTGTCCCATCCACCGAACAAAACGATTCCAAAAAGGAGATCTTTTACCTAGTAGCTTGCTCCTGCCTCTTCGATACCAGGCTCTTTGTATTCTATCATAATCCCTGTACCTGATGTACATAAACATGTCCTACAGTACAGAGTAATTATTCTGTATAAGGGTCACCACTTTTTTCATCCTTGGCCAACAGCCAGCTGTGCATGATTGCATTTGTTTGGAAAAGCATTCATTATTGACTTCAAAACAGTTGTGGCTGTTTTCAAAACATATCCATCCTAGAAGAAACCCTGGACTGACCACTCTAGTATATAAGTCCCTTTCCCCCCCTGCAAATTAGAGGAGAATTCCTTTCAAGCTGACAAGGGGTCTTGCAGGCTGAATGTTCAACACGCAGCGGTCTAACATCCCTTGCAGGGTGTCATCCCTGAAGCAGAGATGGGGTCATTCATTCTCAATCATCGGGTCAGGGGGCTGTTTCTTCCCTTGGGGATTCTTGGCTACAGACACACTTATACATAATACCCATACAGATCTAGGCTAGGTACCTTTAGGCAAGTTACTTAAGGCACGCATTTTAGGAATATGCAAGTGCTACTGTTTTTATCAGAACTGCTTATGTTCAGCTTTTTAGCACTATGGTAGAAATGTATCTACTAATTATTAAATTGGTACTAGCAATCTCTTTTGTATGCTTCTGTCTCCTGATTGTCGCAGCACATATGTTTTACACAAGGCTGTCACTGGATCAATAAATGCTTATTGAAATATCCTAATCGCCATCCTATGTATTTTCTGAGTGTAAGCAAGCACGAGTGTCTGAGCTAAATGTACAGTACTGTTTTCCACATTCCCTGAGGAATCAGGGTTGCTGTGTTCAGTAGTTATCTGATACTACCTACACCACTGTAGAGTAGAAGTGGGTGGTAGTGGTACTGTAGAGCTTGCTGGCCTAATGGCTGATATATCCTGTGGGGGTGTCCGGAAGCAGTTGGGACACCACACCCTCAGTATAGGTTATCCAAATCTCGCAGGTCCTGGGGATTCCTAGGAACTGCACAGCATGGCACCACCAGCATTGGTTTGGTTCTTATATTAACAGTTAAAATCTGAGTAGTTCATTCGTGCTTTCTCAGAAAGCCCTACTCACACTTTTCAGAGACGTCTGAAGTGGGAAGGGAAATCCTCCTCAGCTGAGCAGATATACTCTGTGTATTGGCTGAAGATTTACCAAGCTTGTAAGGATAAAAGGTTTCCACATTGTGCAAAACCCTACCTCTTAATGTTTTCTCTTCTTTTTTTAAAATGACTGACCCTGCGAGTAGCTTGGGGGAAGAAGAATTGGCTAACGCTCTCAATATTACAGAGAACTGCAGACATGCATTGACTATGAAATTGTTAGAACACGGCGTACCAGCAACAGGTGGCTGTATTACCTTCGTGATAAAGACACACAAGGTATTTGGATCAGATGAATTCTATCCTTGCATTCAGTTCCCACCTGCTGACCCAGTGACTAATTTGTTTCACACATACATTGTAGTTGTACCACCAGAAGAATACATTCCATACGAAGACATTGACGTCCTGTTAACTTTCCAACAATACAAAAATTGGTTTAATGGTGCCCTCCTACATATAACATCTGTTGTGAGATTGGTCCACTCAGCAGAGAAGGAGCAACCTGGCCGATCTTAGCGACATACACTCCACATCCTGAGATTGATACAGTACCAGTGGATGAAGTCAGCACAACATACAAATACATAGTCAGGCTTTACAGACACATTGTCCAGTTCGTCATGTGAACATTGACAGTCCAACTTGCGAGAAGTGCTCTAGTCAGTCCACATCAGACCACACCTACAATTAACCAACAGTCACTGAAATCAGTAATAGGGACAATTCCTTCCAAACAGAAGCAAATTCCATTCTGGATTGCACAAAGAATTGTACAGCTAGAAGCAATATTTCCCAATACAGGTCCACAGGAAAAACATAGAATGCTAACAATTGGTTTGCCAATGGGAATGGTTCCCTCGATTGAAGATTGTACCACTTGGGGAACAGTCTTTGCTGCCGTATACATCAGAATACACAGTACCCCTTCCACAGCAGTTGTTCCAGAGTTATTGAAACAGATACAGAATGAGTACGGGGCAGGACCTGCCCTGGACTTGGGAATGAAACTGATGAGCAACTTGCCCAAGTCTCTGCAATCATGCTGAGCAACATAAAGGGGGATGCAGTAGCAGTGGCGATACACAGCCACCTAAGGGAAATAACGCATATAAATAAGGAGCAAGAATTACCAAACATTATTGAAGAAACATATGCTGCATTAGGTATAGATAATTTGGGAACTAAAGCAGAGAAGCCACAAATGGTGTGTAGTCCCGACAAGGACAACTCAAAGCAAGCACCTGCTACTTCTAAATGAAATGGGAAAATACAAATTCTAAATATAACAATACAGGAAAGAATTCACGATCAAGGGGTGGATCTACCCAACAGGAGTCCTCTGAGAAGAGGTATAACCTTAGAAATCGTGATAACATTAGGAAACCTGACAGGTATCAGGACACTGATACATGTTCCTTTCGTTCCTTTCAGGGTTCATCAAAAAATGTAGGGCCTCATTTATCAAGCTGTGCGTCACTTTTACGCCGCTGGTGCGTCACTTTTTGTGACGCACCAGTGGCGTAACATATGCGCCTTATTTACAAAGTGACGCATCTAGGTAGATGCGTCACTTTGTAAGCCTCTGCGCCACATTATACCTGCACCAGGTATAATGTGTGCAAGGGGGGTGTTGTGACACAAGAAAGGGTCATGGAAGTGACGCAGTGAAATCTATAAGATTTCACTGCTCCATTTCTTGGCCGCTAATGCATCAAAATCTTACGCCTGCCACACAGCAGGTGTAAGACTGACGCAGGCCCTTTCACATGGGGCTTGCCCCATGTGAAAGGACACATTGCTCGAGTTGCGTGACTTTTGTGACACACTCCAGCAATGCGTCACTTTTGCGCCATACAGATACGTCAGAAATACTGACGTATCTGTTACTTCTTGCGACATGATGCGTCATCCAGTATCATCCAGTCATCAATCATGCCGCAAGGAGGGCGCACTGAGAAGTTACGCATCGCTGCTTTCACGCAGCGACGTGTCACTTCTCATAAATGAGGCCCTTAGAGAGGGACGGGTGATCAGAACAAAAGCAAGAAGATCGACTTAAGACAAAATAGGAAACACATTGCAATTCAGATTACATTATCAAACTAGAACAGCAACCTAAAGTAAAATCTCAATTCAAAAAGAATAAAGTAGCTGGCTTGAAATTTAGACATGCCCAGGTTACTGAGGATTAAGTTTCTGAACAGGAAATGGGCTCTGATGATACTAGACAGCACAGCAGAAGTAATAGCTCACTAGAACCTAGGGGATTTTCTGCTAACAGCTGTATTGAATGAACATATCACAGTGGAAACACCTGATACCAGAGTAAGTGTCTCGCATAGACTGTATGAAGTTATACTCCAAATAAAGGGGGGACATCTCAAGAAAGGTTAAAGGTCTCTTTTGGGAGAACTTAACATGTGACTATGACATACTGGCAGCAGAAAAACATTGGCCGCCAGAGTTTGTGATGGAGTGCCCAAAGGGGGACAGCGTCATTTTGCCTGCGTTCTCCGAACTCGTTCCAGAATCTTTAAAACATTCATACGCACAGGAGTGGGCACTAGCTCTGGCATTATACCGCAACCATGTAGGGTGGGACGTGGAGTCTACTCACCACAAAATCCCATTAAAATCTACTCCAAATCCTCAAAGACAGTGCCCTATAGAAAATTATGCAGAAAGACGGGTTATAGAAATCTTAGACCAACTCCAATATCCAGGGGTAATTGAGACTTGCACCTCTCTGATGAACAATCCTTTGTTTCCAGTAAAGAAACCTGACAGCACATATTATCTAGTTTTAGATTACTGACATTTAAACACAGGCACACACACATTTGCAGTTCAAAATGTACATAGTGCTGCTTTAATGAGTAACATTGTGCAGAAAAAATACAAAACATTAGATATCTCGAATGAATTTTTCTCTCGAAATATAGCTCCAGACAGCAGACATTTGACAGCAATTTCTGCCCTCTGCACTCAGTGTCACTTCTGTCATTTGCCCCAAGGGTATAAGAACAGCCCGTGGCTATTCTCAGCAAGAGGGTCAAAAATATTACAACATGCAATGAGGAGGCAGTGTCCTATGTAGAATATATCTAGCTGATGGACAATGAATTACTTGAACACTTGTGCAGGGTGACCAACATAATTGTGAGATTAGCTAATTTGGGCTGCAAGTTTAATTTAAAAACTCTTTAGAAAAGTGTGCGCTGCTCCAACCTCCAAAGACTCTCAAAGGTTTGCAATACATTTTAGGATTTCTAAATTTTGGCAGAACATACATTCTAGATTACACAGAAAGAGCAAATAGTCTCTACAACTTAATCAGACCTGAGTTCACACCATATCAATGGACACAACAACACACAGAAACTCTAGATTCAGTTCAGGATGACATGATAGCATCTAAACATTTGCACACACGTGTGAATACCACTAACTTGGTGATCCGGATAGTCCCAGGTTTATCTGGATATACATATATCACTTTCAACGAAGGTGAGACAGTCCCAATTGCATACCAATCACATTTATACACAAATGCTGAAATTTGATTTGTGGCAACTGAAACATTTTTGCCCGCAGTACAGACTGCTGTAGGGAGAAAAGGAGCATTAGCACATGGGAAATGCATCATTGTTGTAACTCCAGCACTGACTTTAGAAGCTGTTTCCAAAGAAAATTAAAATTTCAAAGGGAGTCGGAACCCAATATACCCTTGGAGGCTTGGTCAATAAAGATTTATAAAAAGAAAAAGATTGCCTACAAGGGATTTTGTTAATCTAGTACTTCTAGAGATATTATCTCACAGGTATTTCTCAAGGTTACACCCTTAACAGTAGTGAACAACAGATTTAATAAACACAGGAAATATAATACTTCAAAAAAGAAATCAAATTTCAAGGAACAATCATAAAGTAACACAAAGGGTGAAAATCTTCTTCAAAATATATACACATATATTTAATACATGGTCCATTAATCAATTGATTTATCACACTTCTGTACATATTACCACACATCTCTATAATCAAGAGTCCTCCTCCCCTTCCCTTGTAAATTTTAGGGTGTTGTTTGACTTGGATTAATTGTCAAACAGTGATATTTTCTGTCAAAAAATAAATGAAAATACAAAAACAATTGAATATAAGAATAAACTAATAAAAAGTTTTTTGAAATCAAAACTTGACTGAAATAGTGGTCCTTGCAGGCAAGTTGCCAGTCCCTTGTTCTGCAGAAATTAAGAAAAATATTGAGCAGTATTGGCATATTGTTTAGTTTATCGTAATGTTCACTAGGGGCAGGCCAAATTAGTACACAAAAAAGTGTAGGGACACTCATACACAGGTTTTTACAAATCTTATCACTTTTCTTCCTTTCTTTTGACGTTTGAGATATGGATGTTTTGAATGTATCACAATATGATACTGATCACTGAGATTGACACTAGAAGTAGTATTGGCGCAGCCTTACTGCGCTTAGGCCAAACCCTTCTTGTTGATTATTCCTAGTGAATATTACAGCAGTTCCAATAGCAGATAGTATAGTCTGGGATAGGGTTTCATATGATGTATTTGGTCCTACTGAACATTTGAACATTCCACATGTATTTAAAATTTCATTGAATGATTTCATTACGTCGAGTATACTCTCTGATAATTGGGACATTGAGACTGTAAAGACAATGCTCTCGGACTTAGAACAATCTGCTGCATTTTCTTACAGGGAATTGTATGAAGACACACCTGACTTTGACAGTATGTAATATTACCTGCATTATGGTCATCACTTTTTGCACAGAGCTAGTGTCCCATGAACTGTTAAAACTTATCATCCTTGGTAACATTGCCCGACATGCCAAAGGGTAGTTCTGCAACATTCACACTAAAATCTGCATACTTTTCAGGTTTAAATACATCAGACTCAATGTCATATTGTTATAAGCTTACGGGAATAAATGCAACTGCAAAGAAAATTATGCTAACAAATACCAAGCTCATATATTCAGCACCTTTTATCTCCCAATTGGCTATACAAGGTTTTGACTATTGGAGGAACAAGATAGACACAACATCCATCTGGGGGACAAAAGATTGACAGGGTCAGGGAACAGAGGCTTGATTTAGAGCTTGCCTCATAACATTACAGATAATTTACCTGGACAGAGCAGTGCAACAGACTACCTGCTACAGGTTTAAAATATTAAAGACCTGAAAACACCACACATCCCCTCACCCAGATCTATTGAAGGTATATCAAATGATACACTGATTAATGAGAGGGTACTGGGTACAATGATACAGAATGGCACATACATTTCTTCCGCTCCAAATTGGAAGGGATGGTTGGTTTGGCCTATCCACACAAATAGGTGGCAAACAAGATTCAAGGAGGGTACCAACACAGGGTTTAGTATCCATAGGCGTGACCCACGCTATGTACTCACAGACAACCCAGGTGTTGTGACTTCTTATAGAGTTGGGAAGTTGTCCCTAGAATGGCTAAAAACCTCAACACTATAACAGATGAACCAACACTTGTGCCTTCTGTCAGACAACAAGCATCTTAGTGATTTTATGCTAGGTCCCAAGTAACCGAGTAACAAATACTTTTTATAATCAATCTAAAATGAACTATGGAAAGTTTCCTAACAGGATGCTGCTGAGAGATTACGTGAGATTGATAGGATTAACCTAGAAAAGGACTTGGCTGTGGTAGGGAACGGTGTGGCCACACTTTCTTCCCGTATATATTTACTGGGCAACATTGTGTTCTCATCTATGCACATAATGGAACAAGATTTGTCTATTCTACAACATGGGCAATCTCAATTGCGCTCCATTGTGCTTTTAAGATGGACGCTACAATCATTGCATTCCTGCCCCGTGCTATAGCGGTACATTAATGGCTCAAGTTTGTTCTCTGCTTATAATCTGACCGACAGACAGTTGACATGGGCATGCAGAGATGTTAAGTACACCATGCTGCTCATTGGAAAATTAGAGAAGTTACCTTTTACTGTAGCAGAGTTACCGTCTATGGAAGTGTTAATTCATGGCTATATCACTGCCTATCACGACTTTCCAGTTCTAAAACTGTTTTAGATACATCCAAGCAGGCAGGTATGAAGCGTTGGGTGAAGGGTACATACAGGAAACCTGGGAGTTACCGTATAGATATAGGTGCAGAAATAAGGACCCTGAAGTTTTCTTAAGTGGTACTGACTATGGGAAGGCTTTAAGTGGGTCTTTAGTGTGCAAAGAATTGTTACTTCATGGAGAGTGTAATGCGTCAAAAGTGAATTTATCTTGCTACTTAAAAGGCTACCCAGATGTAGTGATTTATCTAGTATTTGAGTTGCTCTCAAATGAGATTTATTTAATCCAGAATGATCAAGGCTGTTTCAGGATGGCACCAGGCATCGCAAGTCTAGTCACTGTAAACATCAGGTTTGTTTGCTGTTAGCAAGTATTGTTTCCCCCAACTCGCACAGTTAGGGAGGCACCACTGTGGCCTTCATTGAATGTTTCATCAATTTGCTGAGCAGACTGAAAGCCATGTTGTTTCAACAAAATGTGACCTTAACTTCAGACCGGGAGACTTTCCATCTCCAGTTTGCAAGGTCTTAAGCAGAGATACAGGCCCTGGTCCGTACGAACTTCCCGATCTATATTGCGGAGAAATGGTTCATTGTATCTGTAACATGTCTGATACTGGGATTGTACACTTTTTTAAGCGACTTGGATCAGGTTTCCTAACTACCTTTCAGACCATCTTCTGAGTAATTCCAGCCTTCATGCGTTTTTGGAGGGTTTTCTTTGGTCATGCTATCAGTAGCAGGCATCCGGATTTTAACCCTTTTGCTTCGCAATGGACATTTCAATCCATCAAGAAATGGAGAGAACACTGCTGGAACGATGTTGTTGTGAGCGTATGGTGTTCTACCTGACTACCCCTCAGCTTCACAAGATGAGTGTGCATTGTTTCCTGTCTTTTAGACCGGTCGGGCTAGACAGTGTCCTGCCTGTGTTCCGTTGACTATTCTGCGGATTTGGCTGCATGTTGAACCTGTGTCTGACACTTCTATCTGTTGCCCCGCTGTACATAGAAGTACTCCTGGAGCCCAAGTAGGCCCACGTTTACAATTGTCCACAGCATATTCTCATGTTGATGATGATATTTCTAGAGCCTCCAAGGGATGCTTCGGCTCCTGTTGCAAGGGAAATTGGCTCTGCTGCAGAGGTACAGGCAACTAAAACTTGCCCAGTGGCTGTTGTGGGAACCGGAGATGAACATCTTTGCTCACTCAACATGATACTGGAAGTTCTGGAGGGATTGCCACCTGCGGATAAGATGTTCAGCAATGTTGAGTCTCCAGTGCAGGATTCTTAAACAATCTGGCCTCCTCTGTGCTGAGAACCATTTGGCGACTTCATAAACATTTACTTAATTGAAGGACAAAACTGACTTTGTTTTATTTTTCCTTCTCTTGTCTTACTGAGCATAATGGCGTTCAAGGTGCTCAGTACAATAGGAACTGCATATACAAGCTTAGATGACCTTTCTGAAAGCTTTTAGGGAAAAATTGCTTTTTTTGTATGACATTTTATCAGGCTTTTAAAGTAATTGTAAAATGTTTTATTGTAAATGATTTGTATGCCTTTTTATAGCATTAGCTTTATCATTACCTAGCTGACCCTGTTCAGCTCTTGATGAGTGGGTGTAATGTCCTTTAGGATAGTCCTGTCATGTATACCTCATTTTACATACATTGTCCCATCCACACAACAATAACAGTTCTAAACAGGTGACCTTTTACCTAGTAGTTTGCTCCTGTCTCTTCGACACCAGGTTCTCCGTATTTTATTATAATCTCCGTACCTGATGTGTCAATCAATCAATCAATCAATCAATCAATCAATCAATCAATCAATACCTTTATTTTGGCCACCAAGGGTCATAAAAGCACATGATAAAATACATACAGATATTTCAATACAAGAATAAATAGATTAAAACTATCAAACAACAAACACATTATTACTTACTATTAATTTAAATTTTTCCAAAACATTTCCTATAATAAAAGCTTATTAAACAATGCGAAATAGTTATCAAGAAGCTACAAATAGCACTTGATTGTGGCAATTAAGTCAACTAATCATTTCATAAGGGAATTTTGTCGCTTATGCCACATGGCATTTAAAAAGCGGGAGACTGCGAAGACAATGGCGGGGGGTGTGTATCGAATTTTAATACTCTAAAGGCCAGGGAACATTCCCGGAATCCGAGGTTCCTACAAATTGGTTTCACCGAACTTCTACGTGCAGCTTGGTTTTTGGGGCAGAAGAAAAGGACATGAATTTCGTCTTCTAGAAGGTGGTTGAATGCTGAGCACTCAGTATTTTTATTTGTGTCCCATTTGCTGGTAAATGATTTAAGTGGCAAACTACCCATCCTGAATTGCATGGACAATTTCCTTGACATGGCTGGGTAGATCACGTCAAGAAACTCTTCCAATTTGTAATCCACCTTAACTTGGAGGAACTGGGATGTCAGCTTGCCCACTGTAGAACTCATATGTAGAAGGGTTAAGTTGTGATGTCTACAGTGATACACTAGGTTAGCCCCAGATAGTGCAGGGCAAGCTACTTCTGGTGTTACCCACAGCTCAGGCAGGCCAATCCTGCTGCTATATTTCTTCATATGGGTTAGCCAGGGGATTTTTTTTGTTCTCATTTCGACCCACACATCTCTAAACTCGTTCTTGTAGGAGGTTAATTCTGGGACCGTCCACAGTCTTCTCCAGAATGTGAGCGGCCTTAGCGCTGCTTCCTCCTCGATGAGTAGCAGCCCTAGGTCCAGTCTAAGGGGTACTAGGAGAGCACTGAGAGGCAGCCCCAACAAATTCCTCATGAATGTGTGTTCTATCTTAGTGAGACTGGTAAGCTTATGGTGTCCCCATAACTGCCCCATACATGGAGGCCGCTCTAACCTGGACTTTATAGATTTCTATACCAGGGGCAGCAGGCTTGTACTCAGAACGTCTATGCATTTTAGATATCCCTCCTGCTTTTTGTGTCATTTTAAGAGCTGCCTTAGATACTTGAGTACCCCATTCCAGATGTTCTTCAAGGGTAATACCCAGGTACTCATCGGTTTTTACCCGCTCCAGAGGAATACCATCTAATACTGGATTTTTGCGGGTCTTGCTAGGGGGTTTGAAAATCATAAATTTGGTTTTTGCCTAATTGATTTCCAGTCCTCTCAGTGCACAGAAATTAGCAAAACCGTCCAAGATGCGCTGGATCCCCATTGATGTCTTAGACAACAACAGAGTGTCATCCAGGAACATCAATGCGGGTACCCGTACTGAGACTAGCCTTGGGGCATCAATGTCCTTTAGGCCTAATAGATGGTCTACAAGGGCATTTATATATATGCTAAAGAGGGTGGGGGCCAGAACACACCCCTGGCGCACACCCTTTCTTACCGGGAAGCGTTTGGACAAATCTCCTTGCTTCTCACACCTCACCTGGACATAAGTTTCTGTATGGAGTCTAATTAGCGCATCCAGAAGATAGGATGGGATTGCTAGGTCCAAAAGCACTTTCCACAGTTTACCTCTGGGCACCAGGTCAAATGCAGACCACAGGTCAATGAAGATGAGGTAGAAGCTGCCACCCGCTACACTCACTGTTCTCCAGTACAGGACCTGAAGTCTGAATAGCTGGTCAGTGGTTGACGTACATGCCCTGAAGAGTACTCAAGATCTCATTTTCCTCAATCCAGGCCTGAACTCTTTCCAGGATGATTCGATCCATCAGCTTCTGAGTGTTATCTATTAGGCTAATGGGCCTATAGTTTGACGGTAGTAGGGGCAACCTTTTTTGTAGATGGGAACTATTTCTGCACCACGCCAGGTATCCGGTGGGTCCATTCCCCTCAAGATGGAATTATAGAGAACACAAAGATAGGGGGCCCATATTTTTGGTTGTGACCTAAATAGGTCCCCTGGCAGCCTATCCAGGCCAGGCGCCTTGTTTGGCACTAACTTAGCAATAGCAGAACCAACTTCGACAAGAGTGATTTCCTGTTCCCTACCCAGTCGATACTCGTGGGTGGGGCACAAAGCTGAAAATGCCACTGCATCCCGCCCGAGCAAGCATACAGTCATCCAAAGTGTGCCTCCCATACAGTTGGTGCTATATTTGGTTCAATTGCTGCTTTGGACTCTAACTATTGCCCAGAAGGATTTCAAATCCTTATTCTGGAGAGCAGTTCTCAATTCCTCCCAGTTCTTGGCATCCCAATCCTTTTTTGAGGATAGAATAGCCCGCTTATATTGGTGCCTAAGTTCCTTAATTCCTGTCCTATCCCTGGCCTTAATGGCTTTCAATAACTCACTTTTTCTCCTACGACAAGATGAGTCATACCAGAGATGTGCTGGGAGAAGTTTTACCTTGGTGCTGGCTTCCGGATAGAAAGCCTCCATGAGCTTAGCAGTCAATTGACTATGGATTTCTAGCAGCCTGGTGTCCTGCCCTGCTTGTTGGCCCATTTGCCCTACCTCAGCCATTTCCATAAGGTGTGGCACAACCTGCTGGTACATATGTGCCAACTTTTCCGGGGAATCTTGTATGTGGGTCCATTTTACCCTTCGCCTGTTGTTATGCAGCAGGAGAGGTTGCTGTAATAGTGAGGGCACTTCTAGGTGGTTCAACAGGCCCCAGCTTCCTGGCTTGAGTGTCAGGACTAGAGCATTATGATCACTGTCTCTCTGCCTAACAATCTGGAAATCAAGGACCCTGTCCCAGGACCTACATTCGACCATAATATAATCTATGGTCGAAGTATGCCCTTCTCTATTAAAAGTGGGTAAGCCAGGTCTATCTGATTTTAGTCTCCCATTACAGACCTTCAAAGAAAAAGAAAGTGTGAAGGAATTGATTTGGAGAACCCACGGCATCCACGCTCTAACAGGTGCAACTCACGCTTCCGAGATGCTTCAATGCTGGTTCTCGCTATCCTCTTCACCCTCTGAACTCAGACTGTTAAGAGGTTCATACTGGCAGTTGAAATCATCCCCAATTATTAATATGGTCTCGGGATCAAGAGTTGATATATAGTCACTCAGTTTTTCAACAGTTTTATACTCTTAACCACTCTGTGTCGGCCTCGAGTAAATGTTAATTAGGACAATTTGTTTATTGCAGGGCAAGGTTAAAGGACGCATTGTATGTCCATTGAATTTGTGAGCAGATGCTCTGCTCTTGCACTCAAATGTGTACCCACCCAAATACTAAGGCCTCCTGATGGTCTACCCCTGCCCTTCATCATGGCCAGTATATCAAATGTTGCATAGCCAGTTCTTTTGTTATTTTCTAGAGCCCAAGTCTCCTGCATTAAACAGAGGTCATGTTTTCCTACAAACATATCCCAAGCAGGACACAATAATTTATTTTTGACCCCCGCCAGGTTCCTTGAGAGGATTTGGATATTGCCCTTTGCCTTTCGCAGTACACCCCGTGCCCCTCGCCCATCTCTAAATTTGCTGGCACTACGATCCCCTCCTCCATTTGAGCTGTATCACTAGGCCTTCCCATCTCCATATACATTCCCGTGCTACCTAGAACCTCCCGCATTGCTGGAAACAACGCACCATCTGTTTCTCTTACGTAGTTACTCCTATTTCTCCACCTGTTACTACTCCTACTTCTAGTTGCCATCCCACTGCTCTCGCTGCCCTGCAAACTATAACGTGTATCTGGGCAGTCCAATCCTGCTGAGCCCCAGGGGACTTTGACAGTATCCTTGCTAACAGAACTGACAGGTGTTTTCGGACTACACCTCAACCGTCAATCTACAAGGTCCAAAATGCTGAATCGATTGTTGTGATCGAACATAGCCAGATCTGCCATACAATTCTGGGGCCCCTTCCCAATATCGGTCCCTGCCTGTGCATAATAGCAGAGGTTGTCCCCAGCCACCCAGGGATGCCTTCTTGAGACAATGTCAGAATTTGGAATGGTAGATGCAACCGGGTAGAAGTAGGTCAGGGGAAGAGATTGTATTTGTGTTGCGGAACTTCCATTCGCCCAATTACAAATGTGCTCTACAGCCCTTCTGTCCCTGAAGTTAATGACAACACTATCACCCTGGATTTTTTTCGCCCGTGAACCTTCCCAAACCACATGTCTGGCAAAGAGGATTTCACCCGAAACCTGGTTTGGAAGGGGCCTATTTTGCCTCAGTCAGTGTATACAAACAAACCCTCAGGCATGGTATAATTAAACTGTATAAGGGTCACCACTTTTTTCTTCCTTGGCCAACAACCAGCTGTGCATAATCATATTTGTTTGGAAAAACATTCATGATTGTTTTCAAAACAGTTGTGTCTGTTTTCAAAACGTATTTATTCTAGAAGAAACCCTGGACTGACCACTCTAGTATATAAGACCCTTATTCCCCCCTGCAAATTATAGGAGAATTTCTTCCAAGCTGACACAGGGTCCTCCATAATGAATCTTTGGTACGCAGAGGTCTGACATCCCTTGCCGGGTGTCAACCTTGAAGCAGAGACCTTCATTCTCAACCATCAAGTGATGGGGCTGGCTATTACCTAGGGGATTCTTGGCTACAAACATGCATATACATGCTAAACATACAGATCTAGGCTAAGTACATTTAGGCAAATTAATTAGGGCACACATTTTAGGAATATGCAAGTGCTACTGTTTTTATCTGAACTGCTTATGTTAATCTGATTAGCACTATGGTAAAAATGTGTCTACTATTTGATACATTGGTACTTGCAATCTCTTTTGTCTGCTTCTGTCTCCTGATTGTTGCAGCACATATGTTTTACACAAGGCTTTCGCTGGACCAATAAATACTTATTAAAACATCCTAATCACCATACTGTGGAATTTCTGAAAGTAAGCAGGCATGAGTATGTATTGTATTGTGGTATACTTATATAGCGCAATCCTGTCACCACCAAGGGCATCCTGGCGCTTTCTGAGTGTCTGAGAGAAACATATAGTACTGTTTTCCACAATCCCTGATGAATCAGGGTTGTCATGTTTAGTTGTTGCCAGAAACTAACTACACCACTGTAGAATACAGGGGGTGGTAGTGGCACTGTGGAGCTAGCTGCTCTAACGGCTGACATATCCTGTGTGGGTGTCTGGAAGCAGTTGGGACACCAAGCCCTCAGTTTAGGTCATTCAAAACGCGCAGGTCCTGGGGATTTCTAGGAACTACGCAACAACAGAACACAAGAATTGGGGCTGTGCAACTTAGCATAATAAAATTAAAATATACATATTGAAAAATAAATAATTAACTACTCTGTATGATTGGACAACATTTTTTGGTAGTTCAAATCCACAAAATGCCATGGACTGATACCAACACTTATGGGCATCCGCTAAAGCCAATGCGCTGCGTGGTGTTTATATGTATGCTGTGAACTATATGGTGGCAGACCTGCATCTTGCGCAGCCCATCAATCCATTTCTGACTATGGGCCTTATTTATAGGGAATTGGCATAGGGCAGTACTGCGAGTCTTCTTGTGGTGCTGCCCTACGCCAATGTGAAAGGGCAGGAAAACAATGTATTTAATGAAATACAGTGATTTCCTGTCCTTTCCCCTGCACTGGTGCACATTTTGCAACCTAGCACCAACACAAGCACCATGGTGCAAGGGTGTATGCGTTGTAAGCAGGATTATTTTTGTACAGGAAGGAGCACCTTCCTGCAGAAAAACAATTGTGAGAGGCATTTTCCTATTTCTATGTCTGATGCAGAATGAGGCACACATGCAAAGTGGAAAAATACAATATTTCTCCTCATTATTCATGTTCTGGGGAGGCATAAGGTTTTGGCGCTGTCCTAGGCTTGCGTGATTAAGTAAATCTGGTGCAGAGTACAAATCCATGGGTATTGCATGGGAAAACCCATCAAAATACCCATGGAACACCTCCCTTTCACAGAGTAAGGCAACGCAGTGACTTGCACTGCTTTGTCTCACAACATCTCTATGTGGCCATGCAAGATTCATCATTTGGTTGCAAGGTTTGTGCCTCCGGTGTGTCAGAAAAAGTGACACGCCGGTGGCGCAAGTCACTCATAAATAAGCCTCTTATTACTTTTGAAGGACTCATATCCTTTGCAACTAATAACCTAGTTAACTACTCTTACCTTTTGAAATATCTAGGAGGAGAATGTACCTTTAATGCTCCCTGCTATTTGTGATTCAGAAAGGGTAGCAAAAGCACTGTTATGAATCAGAAAGACTCACACCTTATGCAAAATTAAATATAAACGTTGGTAAATACAATCAGTGAACCTTGTTAAAAAGCAGAAAGATCAATATGCAATCTGATAGCCAATTATATACCATGTTTTCATATTAACAAAATCTTCATTACATAATGGTACTGATCGCTGAGCAAATATTTATGAACTCTTAAAATGAAGCCATCGTTTAATCAGCGCTGCATCCTGTAACTATAACTTAGATGACAGCACATACAATTGTATGCTCCGTTCTCACCTCTTGAAACAATGATGTGCGCGCCTCTGAACAGTAACATGTAATCTTAACTTGAAAATAAACAGTCTCAATATTTTAGAAATGATAAAAATTACAGTGGAATTGAATTATACAGTTAGTGTACACAAATATTGCATTTTCACTTATTTTCATTATGAAACATGATTGCAATCATTCGGAATTTATCTTTGCACAAATTAAACAAGGCAGTTAACTCATCTTCCTATACCTAGCTTCTTTTAAAAATGACAGGCAGTTTTCTTTTCACAAGTTATTTTTCTTTTTAATATGGCATATTCCCAGTAGCATAGTAAATATTTTAACAAGACATCAACTTGACACAGTACAGTGCAGTGGAGTAAAGGATACATTTTAAGATATTATTTACAGAGCCCACGCTCTGATGTGACATTTATATTGCTGTATAAAACTCTTATCTTGTCTCAGCCTGCCAGTGACGTGCCATTGTCTCTGAAATACACCTTCGTGCGAATCTTTGATTTACAACAGAATAAAGCTATCGGTGTTTTTGTAACATAAACTGCAATACTAAAAGCTCAAGTGGTTCTGCAGTTGCCAAACAACATCAAGATGAATTTTTGTTCCAGTGAAAACGTGTCTGGCAGTGGCTTATTCCTTGCAGCACACAAGGAAGAGTGTGTCGCATTCTACCCAAGGTCAAGTGTCATTTACAAGTAAAATCCTCCTGGAATGTGTATTTAAGGTGCGTTTGAATGCAACATAAAGGAGAGACTCCAGTTAGGAACAAAGACTTTTATTTTTCCAGAGGGAAATAATATATATAGTATTACTCAGAACAATGTTTTGCTATTCCGATCCCCCAAAACAAGCCTTTCTAAACCCTCCCTCTGACTCTTCCCCCTCCACCTCCCTTTTACTAATACCCCCTCCACCTCTATTTTGTTCTTCCCAAGACTCCTCCTACTGCTATGAGCTCCAAAGCAAAAGTAAAAACAATTTTAAATCCTTTCCTTCTATCCCTCCACTATCCTTTTCTTTTGTGTTCAATTTTTTTTTGAACTTTCAGAATAAATGACATAAACAGACAATACAAAAAAGTTATACATTAGCAAAAAATACCTAATCAAAATATGAAGAAATATATAAACAACAGTAGAATGTAATAGGTATCTAAATAGCAATACTCAATAAAAGGGAAAGGAGAATAACAAAAAGGAAAAAAGAAAAAAAGGGAAAGGGGAATATGCGTACATACTATTTCATCTTTTATAAAGCAGAGTTACTATTAACATATAAATAATGTAATATAATGATATTAGACTATAGAACAAGTGCAAAAATACATTTATGATGACAAATATGCATCTATAGGTAACCCAAAGGATTGATAAAAATGAGATTTATGATTAATCTCAGTCAGAGATAATTGCGCTCCTCTTCCTGTAAAAATTACCCATGACCACCAAGCATGAACAGATAGATCTGAAATATTTTTTCAACAAAAAGTAATGGAGTTTAAAGCAGCTGACATTAAGAAATTAAACAGTTTTTCTTCTAAATCGGTTAGGTTATGCATAAGACCAACCGATTTACAAATTATTAATTTATAAGAAAGAACATCTTGAATAGGTAATATCTTTAGTATAATATCCCAAACATCAGAACAAAATTTAGAAATTAAAGGGCAATCAAATAGCACATGTTGCAAGGATCTTGGGTGCATTTTACAATGCCAACATGTTTAAGATTGTAGCAGTTTGGCACAGAATAAGCGTATTGGGGTCCATAAACAATTGAATAAGATATAAGAGTTGGTCTGGTAAAGTGACACTGGTAGCCATCCTGAAATACTATTAAGTTAAATATTTTCCAAATGTAATTAGATAAAGAAAGGGAAAGTTCATTATTCCAGAATATCAAAATCATATTTAAATTATTACCTATTGAGGTAGCTAATTTTTTGTACAAAATAGAAACTGTATGAGAAGACATAGAGACAGCTTGGATATAAATTACTAAATCTGGTATAACATTAGATGGGATACCATGAGGGAAGGAATCTAAACTTGAATTACATAGAAACTCAAATCTAAGAAAATAAGATTTAGATAACTTACATTTCAATTGTAAAGTTTTGAAGGGAAATAAGGCATTATTACAATGTATATCTTTAGGATAGAAGATACCAGCCTTAATCCAAGAATACCAGAAATTCACATTTCTATTCAATTTAATAACAGTACTATGCCATAATGATAAATGTGCAGTAGGACCTAAAGGAGATAAAAAATTTGAATCTAAGTCACTAAAAATTAGTTTCGAGGATTTGATAATAACTGAATGGTGTAGGACTGTAGACTTGTTAGACATTGTTAGCAAGGTTCGTAATGGAAAAGGGTTAACAAGAGATTTCTCTATATTGAACCAAATAGGAGGGTTAATTACAGAGGACGAAATAAACAATATAGAACTTTGTTTCAATATAAATGCTTTATGATATAGAAAAAAGTCAGGTAAGCCAAAACCAGCATTACATTTAGGTATTTTTAGTTTTTTATAACCAATTTGAGGAGATTTATTATTCCAGAGAAATTTGGTTAATTTTTTATCAACATCTTTATAAAATTTTAACGGAAACTGAGTAGGAATCATAGCAATCGTATAAAAGATTTTAGGAGCAATATTCATTTTGATGGATTCCATTCTACCCCACCAAGAGAGATGAAGTGAGGACCATTTAGAAGTTTTATCTTTAATATAATTTAGGATAAGGTTACTATTCAATGGTAATGTTGCTTTGGTGGACAAAAACAAAGTACCAAGATATTTAAATTTATTTTTTTGCCAAATAATGTCAGTCATAGGTAACATATCAGGAGTACAGGGGAACAATTCTGTTTCATTAATATTAATTTTTTAACCAGAAACCATGGAATGTTTTGTAATAATTTCTAATAAGGAAGGGATTGAGGAGATAGGATCACTTATAAATAATAACACATCATCAGCATAAGCTAAGGTTTTGACGTAATGCCTTTAATGTTATCACATTTTCTTATATAATTAAGGAAAGGTACAATTCCAATTAGAAATAAAAGTGGAGAAAGGGGACAGCCTTGTCTTGTGTCTCTAAAAAGGGACAATTGACTGGATATTTGACCATCGTTAAATAACCGAGCAGTGGGAGCAAAATATAAGGCAGAAATAATACGAATAAACAAGGGACCAAAATTAAATGATAGTAAGGTTCGAAATAAAAATTGCCAATCAATTTTATCAAAGGCTTTTTCTGCATCTAAAGCGATAATTTATGAGGGTGCAATTAAAGTAGATCTCTGTTCAATTGCATGCAATAAGGTTCTTGTGTTGCTCGCAGAATATCTATTCTTCATAAAGCCTGATTGATCTGGATGAATAATAGAGCTAAGTGTAGGGGCTAATCGAGAGGCGAGAATTTTAGCATATAGTTTAGAGTCGTGATTCATTAAAGATATAGGACGGTAATTTGAAACAAGGGTAGGGTCTTTATCAAGTTTGGGAAGTACAATAATTAAAGCATCAGTAAAAGAACCTGAGATAGTTCCCGAAGAACCAAAAAAAGTAAAAAGTTGAAATAGATAAGGTAAATGTTAGGATTGGAATTCTTTATAAAATTCAGCTGGAATACCATCAAGGCCGGGGGACTTATTTATTTTAAGTGATTTTATGGCTGTTAAAATTTCATCAGTAGTAATGGGTAAATCTAGTCCAAGCCTATATGATTGTGACATTTTGGGCAAATCACAAGTATTTAAGAAAGAGTCAAATAATGAGACATCATGAAAATCTGGCTTATTATATAGAGTAGAGTAAAAATCTAAAAATTCTTTAACATTATAAATGTGGGATAGTGCAATTTTGCCTTTAGGACCCTGAATTGAGGTAATCTGCATCTTATCTTTTTTAATATACAAATAATTCACTACGAACTTCCCAGATTGATTAGCATTAAAACAAAATTTAGCATTAGATTTGGAGATTTGGATGCCAGCTCTTTTACTGAGGATTGAGTTAAATTCATATGCAAGCTTTTGCAGCTTGACCCTCAATTGAGAATCATTGGACGTAATAAAAAGTCTTTCAAATTTTGCTATTTGTTTTTCCAGGTGTTTGATATGAGCATTGACAGTTTTATTCTTGTAGGCCATAATAGAAATAGTAACACTCCTAATATAGGTCTTAAAGGCGTCCTATCTATTGACCATGGAAGTGGAGTCTCCAGGGTTAAGCTAAAAATAATCTTGAATGGCCTTTAAGATTTTTGGTTTATTATGTTCATTAGGACATTGCTAGTATTCATACGCCATCTAGTTTGTTTTGCAAATGTGGAAATTAGATTTATAACAAAAGAAATCAAGGCATGATCAGATATATCAATATTTCCAATCAGAGGACTAGTTGCAGCCTGGATAAGTTGTATGGAAATAAAAAAATAATCAATCCTGGAATGTGAATTATGGGGATTGGAAAAAAATGTAAAGCATTTGTCAGTAGGGAAATGTAAACGCCAAATGTCAGCTAACTTGGTGACATGACTAAAGGATTTAAAAGCATGAAAAACCTTAGGAGCACAAAGTTTAGTACTAGATAATCTATCTAATAATGGGTCAGCAATAACATTAAAATTGCCTCCAACAATCAACAGAACTTTGCCCAACTTTAAGACTTCTGTGGTAATATTAGACCAAAAAGCAGGGTCATCTGCAGTCGGACCATGAATGTTAAATAAAAGTAAGACTGAATCATGAATTTTAATTTGAACAATTATGTATCTGCCATTTGCATCTGAGGTTTTACTTAATACTTGACAATGTAATCTTTTTGCAAAAAAGCTAGCTACACCGTTTTTCTTACCATTAGCAGGAGAAGAAACAATAGTATTTACCCACTTTTTTTCATATAATTTATTATTTTATCCTCAATATGAGTCTCTTGAATGAAACAAATATCTGCCTTACAACTACCTAAATAATCTAAAATTTTGGTACTTTTAACTGGGTGACGTAAACCTTTAACATTAACAGAAACGACTTTAATATTATGAACATTAACCATAAGTAAGAGATGGAAAAAGAAAAAAGTAAGGAAGCAAGAAGAGGCGAAGAAAAAATAGATAAGAAACAGAAGAAAACAGTAACTCTAGACTTAGTAAAAGGACAGGAAGAAAAGAAAACAGGTAGAAAAGGACAAAGGACATTAATATCGAGAAAGAAACGCACATGTGTTCTACAAGTATGACCAGAACCATTGGAGCCCAAACTAGACATATGCAATTATCTTGCCAGTACATAAGAATGTAATTGAAATCATGAGTATCCAAGGAGTGCTGCTAATGTTGGTCCAAAAAGCGGCGTAAATCATCAGGGCGTTGAATTTTTTTTTTAAATTGTCCTTCCAGATACGCATAGTAAAAGGGTCAAAAAGACCATGTTTGAACCCAAGACTTCGCAATTGGGAATGCAGGGGAGAAAACTCCTTGCGAGTTGAAACAGTTTCTTTTGCAAAATCCTGCTGAATGAAACTGTTGTTCCCATTGACCATCAAGGAAGGAATCTCCTGTGCAGTTTTTTTAATCAAAACCAGATGGTGATGTCGAAGAACCTTGAAAATCTTTTGACGAGGTTTAGTATGCTTAGGATTGCGATGTGAAGGAATACTGTGGGCCTTATCAATCTGTAGAAGGTTCAGGAATCAAATTTTCTAAATACAGTCTGCAGTTGTTACCCTCAACCTCTTCTGGCAAGTTAAAAATGCGTAAGTTGTATTGCCTGTTGCGATTTTCAATGTCTAAAAGTTGTGTAGACATTGGTGTTATTTTTTAAACCAGTGGGTTAAAAAAGTCATGCTTAGTCTTATTATCCTGAATTTTAATGGCATTATCAGAGATTTTTATTGATAAACTCGCCATTTCTTTTCGAACATTTTTAATTTCTGAAGCAATAGAGTCTGTGTTAATGTGAAGAGCTTGAAATTCCTCTAAACTTAGTGATAATAAAGGTTCTGATGATTCCACCGCCTTTGATTTAATTGGTAGGGGTGAAACTTGCTGCCTTCTTTTGGTATGAATAGAATTCTTATTCTCCATTTTATTTATGTGCCAAAAGTCAAACATTGTAGTGAGAAAATAGATAATAGGAGCAAAAATATAAGGCAGCAAGGAGAAATCTTTAGTAAAGTGGGAGCAGCAGCTATGATGGGCTGTGGGAGTGGCTAGGCCCAAGTCAGGCCCTTTCCTGCAGAGTTGCCCCGCCCCCTGACTGACTAGCCTATCTGTTCCAGAAATCGTCAAAAAGCACTACACCTCACAGGTACTGCCTTAAAAACATAAGCTACCAAATTTTTGTCCAGTATTTCAGGCAAAATGTCAGCGTTTTAATTAAGAAAAACGGGTTAGACGCACCGAAGCTCTCTAGGCGGCGGCAATCTTGTATCACTTGCTCGCGTGTCTCACTCCCTCTACTATCCTTTTCAATCCAAATAACAGACTAACATGTCCACCATTCAAGTTAATTTCATATTTCACTATACTAATTCACCATTAATCCTTCAGGGGTTCCGGAGTTACATGCTACTCACCAAAAAAGCACTTCAACACCTCATCAGGGGTAGCAATCGCTATATAAATATAAACATTTTTACCTCTCCTAAACCTTCGCTATCCTTCTCAATCCAAACAGCTGACTAACATATCCACCACTCAAATTACTTTCATATTTCACTATACCAATTCACCACTAACGCTGTATGGGTTCCAGAGTAGCGTGCTACTTACTGAAAAAGCACTTCAACACCCCATCAGGGGTACAAGCGCTATATAAATGCATACCGTTTTCCTCCTTCTATCTCTCCACTGTCCGTCTCAATCCAAATAACTGACTTATATATCCACCACTCAAATTACTTTCATGTCTTTACTATAGTGATTCACCACTAACCCGTTATGGGTTCCGGAGTAGTGTGCCACTCGCCGAAAAATCGCTTTGACGCCTTGCTAGAGGTAGTAAGTGCTATATAAATGCAACTACAATACAATTACAATAAAATACAATACAGTTTCTTCATTATTTTTGCTTGATTATATTCGCGTACATATTGCCAGTTCTCTGTTTATTTATACTTCTCTAGCACTCTTTTCCTTCTTCACCCCTTTCCCTTCTTATATACTATTATGGTTATGATAGCTAATTGCCTCTAACCATTATTACATTTAGGGCATGTTTATCACTCACTCTAATAGATTTTCCTATATTAACATTATTGATAATGTATTGTAATTTTTGTATATAAAATTCATAATTTTTATAGTTATTTTCAGAAATTGCTATTTTATCTAATTTTATTCTGTCATTGAACTAATTGGATATGATATGTGTCTTGATTTTGTTTTAAACTCAAATAAAATGTAAACACTTTCTAATAAAGAATAGTGGCTTATGACTCCTAGGCATATCTACTTAAGTCATGTTTTCGTGTATATATTCCTGAAGTGTAATGGGCATGAAATGAAAAGATGGGATAAATAAAAAAAATCAGTTGCAGCTTCATTTTCCAAGACAAGTAGAAACTCCCCTTAGTTCCAGCGGGGGATCCTTTATTGGACTGGAGAAGAGTCGCCCCCGCGAACCACTTGTAGCAAACTTTATAAATAAAATAGCAACTGAATTATTTCTACAATGCACAGCTGCAGCCTGCACAAGCCTAGTGAAATGCGGGGTCTGTCCTCTGCTGCTGAATGTCTACATGGAGGACTGGAGCAGTGGCCAGACACTCCAAGGTGCACATGGCACTTTGGACAACTGTGTTGCGACCGCCAACCTGACCTACGCACTTTGAAGCTCTCCAACTCCAGCTGTGCTAGACATCTGGGTGGAGAGCAAGCAGGACTGGACTGGGACTGCAAACCAGACCTCACAATTACATCGGACTGGCCTTGGGGGGGTTGTTAAATGCTGGTGGGAAACACTGCTGCTGCACTTTTGTTACAGGGGGCTGACTTTGTAGCAACAAAAATAGCCCCCACCGGTCTAAAACCGGCCAAACCCTTCCGGCCCACCAGGAAAATGCCTGGTTCCTGCTATGGCCAGTCTTGCCCTGAGAGCAAGCACAGACCTCCAGGGCCAGATGTAGTGATCAGCAAGACAACTCCATCCAATCCTGGTACTCCTCTCATGCTGTTTAACTGTATGAGAGTAGAGTCTGGATTGGTTAGGAGAGTTAGCTCTCTGACTAGTATTCGAAGTCACAGACTGCAGAAGAATGTAGAGGAGGACGCGCAGCCCGTGGGGAAGTAACATTTAGTTTTATTTCAAATATTAGTGTAATGAATGTCAGTGTAGTGATTTAGTTTGTGATTATGTTGCATGATGCTTGCTGTTTTATTGAAAGCTGTTGGGAAGCAGTGGGGGAATTCACTCGCCCACCACTTTCAAATGTTACCAGTCGCCCCTGCATAGTTCTATCTTTAGGTAGGGGTGGTGAGCTTTTCACTACTTTCTTCTAACTATTGTCATCATGGTTGATGCATGAGTACATATTTGAGAATGATAGCCACTATAATTGAGCATATTTATACTGGAGTCACCAATTATTCCAGCTATGCTAAGAGTCTGAATTATTAACACATTCAGTGAAAGGAGTTTTTAAAATCATTGTAGTTACTAGCAAAGCACAGTAGTTCATACGGATGAGCTATCTTATCTACTGCACAAGGTGCTTTTGGGCTTGAGATATTTGTGGAAGCTCACTTTTCTTTTTTTACCATTGGTACTGACAATGGAACACACTCCAGGGTGGCTCTAAATGAAGATGTCATTGTGCACACCTCAGCATCATGGGGGAGAGGTGTTGCGCCGCGGCCAGGGCGACTGCGCTGGAATCTAGGGATCACGGTTCTATCTCTGGCACCGGTGGCAGATTAGCCCAGCACCATGTGACTCTGGGCAATAGCTTTTTTAATCTTCCTGACAGCCCCCAGGGCCTTGAGACCCATACGAGTGTTTGTTCGCGCTTTACAAATGTGGATTATTATTATGCCCTTTTGTAAAACACTCTTGCTACCATCGGCGGAACTAATCCGCTACATCTGGCTACATAAGCACCCATCACTGTTGACACTACTTGCAACAACTGGTGTTCGAATTTCTATGACATCATTCAAATTCTTCTAGGTCTGCCTGTATATTATTTGTGGTCCTTCATCAGCTTGTGTTCCCTTATTGATCATTGAAATTACGGAGGACCCTCTGCATGACCGCATTAAGTTCTTCCTTAATGCTGCAGCATGGAACTTAAGGTGCTCCCCTAATGATTCATTTAGGGTTCCCAACTGTTGGACTTGGCCCTTTTTGACTAAAGTTCCTAAACTTTTTGCCTCCCCCTAGACCTTTTTTCTGACATGGGGTTGCCAACTTAGATGCTTTGGGCACTTTGCCACTGTTGATCGGTGTCAAAGTGCAAGTGCTCCCTCTATAAAGTGTTATGGTAATTGGTTGTCCATAATTGGTATGTTTGCCTTATTAGTAAAGCCCCAAGTAAAGTGCACTATGTGTGCCAGGACTGGTAATGTAAATGCTACTAGTGGGCCTGCAGCACAAATTGTGAGACCCACACAAGTAGCCTTGAAAGAGAGAACTCAGGCCTGCCACTGCAGTGCCTGCGTGTAGTTTGTTAAACTGCCATGTTGTCCTGCCAAGTGCACCCACTTGCCAGACCTTACCTTTCCCTTTTTATACACATCAGACACCCCTATGGCAGGCCCAAGGTAGCCCCCTGGGCAGGGTGCAATGTATGTGATAGGTAGGACATGTACTGAAGTGTGTACCATGTCCTGACAGTGAAATGATCTCCATTTCGTTTTTCACTGTTGAAAGGCCATCTTGCCCATAGGATAGAATGGGGAGGCTGTGTAATTTGTTTCCATTCTATCTTCTCAAAGGCTTAAGATGGAGAGGTGACGTTTAGTATGCCTCAACACATCTTTTTGTGAAGGTGGTTTTTGCATTGTGTGTTTAGAAAACACTCTTTTAGAAGTGGCTGGGTTTTTGTGCTCTAACATTTCTGTGTGTCTCTGCCTGGTTGTGGATTGACTGTCTGGATCTGAAAGTGGTAGAATCTGAGGACGGTCTTGACCCAGGGGAGGAGGTGAGACAGCAACAGACTGACCTGCATCTGGACTGTAGGGGGAGGAGTAGCCCCTAGAGGTGAAGAGGCCTGGGCTGCCGCCATAAAACAATGGCTCCATCTCCTGCTGTGTGATTAAGGATCCAGACCCCCACTATTAAAGGAAGAAGGTGTCACTGGCAGGGAGACACCCAGAACTGGTTTAGGCAGGGGTCAGTGCCTCCCTGAGTACAATGACTTCAAAGATATCTACGGGTACACTGTGAGAGCTGAAACTCATGAATGTTAGATTGCTCAAAACTGAAAAGGATTGAAACTACTTTATGGTCAAGAGGAACCTCTGCCAAGGAAGAACCAGCTGAAGAGACTGAAGGAAAGGATTGACCCTTGCGGTGTGTTCCGAGGCTGGCCTGCAGTTTGCTGATTTAAGGAGAGGCTAAAGGAACTTTGCTGTGTGCTGTGTCCTGAAGCATCGAAACCCCAAGGGCCTGTGGAGAGCTGGCTCCCTGTTGTGGAAACTCAGGAACACAAAAGTTCCAGAAGAGTTGCCCCCCTGGCCTGCAAGAACAAAGGATTTTGTGTGTAAAAGTAGGAACCCAGCTCCTAAGAAATCAGATCCTGCTTTTGAACCAAGAAGAAATCTCTGCCTGAGGAGGAGGAACTGGGAAAGCTGAATGAGGAAGACTGTCCCTGTCCTGGGGGATTGGCTTGCAGTGGTTGCCTTGCTGCCAAAGGAGAGAAGGAACCTACAAAAGACTTGCTTTATTTTTACTAAAAATAACTTGTGCTCAAAATGATCTCCAAGGGCTTGGAAGCGAGCTTGCCCCCTGAACTGAGCCCCAGAACCATTGGGCTCTTACCCCCTTCAAGACAAGCTGCTGGGCTGCCTATGCTCATGCCCCGCTGAAATGCCATCACGAGTGTGCCTCGTAAATCTTTATTTGACCCTGAAGTGCTCCGAGTCCGTGCTGTTGCCGCCCAACACCGTGTGCCTCCGCTGGTTGCAGCCGTAGCCCACACAGTGTCACCCCGGGGCCGCCCCGCACCTGACTCGCTTTCCGCTTCACGGCCGGAGCCGCACCGCCACTGCCAACAGCCGCCACGACCTGTACTCGCAATTGCCCAGAGCGGTACGGTGCGTATGCCTGAAGCGTACCGACCTGCACCGCACTCTGAAACTCCTGGAGCCGCACCGCCTTTGATATCCGCCCAGTACGCCTCGTACTACATGCCGAAGTGCCAAGCGTCCGCTCCAAGAAACGAAGGTACGGTCCGTACGCTGGAAGCGTACTAAATCACACCGCACCATGACTCACTCCCCGAGGCCGCGCTGCACAATGAGAGCCGCCCTGTTTGTCGCGTACAGGCTGCTCCGTGCCGCCTCTGTGAAAAGCAGCTTCGCCAAGAAGGAACATCCCGCTGGACTCTGCCACAACGAGACCCCCTTCCCACATCACGGCGCTTGTCGAAAGCCGAGCCTGCACACAAGGAGCTGCCGATGACAGTCTCAGTTTTGCCCCCCCATTGTCTTCAACCTTTCAGGTACTTTTGCACACTTCGCCCTAAGGGTGCGCACCTCAGACCTGAGAGTCCGTTTTGTTGTTTAAGATTCTTTTTACACTTTCACCATCAAAGAGTCACCCTAGGAAGTATGAACTGTGCCAACCTGAAATTAAGCCTATTTACAAAGAGAGCTCTTTTCCCAACAACAGTATTGTGCGCAAGTGAAACGTTATTCATGGTCTGGTATTAAGTCTGCATAGAGATATATATTTACATAAAGCATACCTAATTTTTATAAATCATAGACTGGTGTCCATTTGTGGTGTTGTCATTGGATTACTGTATGTGTTTACAAATGCTTAGCCTATGACGCCCTGAGATTAGCCTTGTCTGCTTGCGCCACACTACCTAAAGGGTGAGCAGGGGTTATTTAAAAGGTTGATCCCCTTATCCTGACTAGAGGAGAGGGTCCCTGCTTGTCACAAGTACTTATCTGTGCCAACAAGAGACCTCCAAATCTAACAGCTGGGTTTTTGTGCTCTAACATTTCTGTATTTCTCTGCCTGGTTGTAGATTGACTGTCTGGATCTGAAAGTGGTAGTATCGGGGGAATGTCTTGACCCGGGGGAGAAGTGAGACAGCAACAGGCTGACCTGCATCTGGAGTGTAGGGGGGAGGATTGGCCTTAGAGGTGAAGAGGCCTGTGCATCCGCAATAAAACAATGACTCCTTCTCTTGCTGAGTGATTAATGATCCAGACGCCCACTAGCAAAGGGAGACGGTGTCACTGGCTGGGAGACACCCAGAACTGGTTTAGACAGGGGACAGTGCCCTCTGGACACAAAGACTTCAAAGACATTCAGGTGTATAACTTGAGAGCTGTACAAGTAGGAACTCTGGTTTCTGAACAGGGGGAGGAGTCAAGATGGCGGGATGATGCCGCCAGGTGAAGGAGACAGCATGGAGTAGCTCCCCTACCACTACCGTTTCAGAATGTGAGGAATAGTGTTTGTATAGCGTTACAAGATTTTGAAGCTGGAATAGCCAAGAGGAAAGCAATATAGAAGCCTTGAACCTGCCTCACGAATAAATTGGTTTCAGGAAAGAAACTTAGGGAGCTGAAAATACCAGACCCTAAGACAAGCAAACTTGAAGACCGGAGGGGAAATCTCAAAACTCTCTAAACAGAAAAATCCCGTCATTTCTACAGAAGCTGTCTCTTACCGCAATCGGACGTTGATGTTGCAGCTTGACTGCCGTTTGAGCAGAAGGATCCTGCCGGTCTGGAGACTCACAAGGGCATGTCCGCTTCGAGCGTTCAGCAGGGCGGGTCTCGACTTGCTCTCTGCTCAGCTGTGCGCAGTGCCGGACGAAGACCGGACGCCGTGATTGACGCCATTCTCAACAACAGAGCTGAGGCACTCTACAGGACTGATGACATCGAGGCAGAATACCCGCTCCACTCAGACTGGAAGGATTGGAAAGACGGGAAAACTGGACGTTTCAGGTACGATGTCTGCCTGTGATGTAAAACTGACACTGAGGGAGTCTGTAGCGAACACGAAAGCTAAGGCGGTCACGGGCGCCGGAGTTGAAGGTGTAATTACCATCGCGGCTGCTAAACAAATGCTCCGCCCGGCTGTGCTTGACACAGGCGCTGGCAATATTATTGAGCTATCCGCTCGCAGTGGTGAAACTTTGAATCACTCGAGTTTGCTTTCTTCAGGCGAATCAGAGGGAACTAGACGCTGTAGCTTTTAAAGTCGTGAACACAGTCCCTTTAACCAATCACAATGGGACAGCTGACTCAAACGCAGCTGACACAGGCAAAGAGATTTTAAAGGACATGGATAAAGCCGAGCTCCATATAGAGGGTGAATCTGTCCACAAGGTTGGTCATACAAGAGAGAGTGGAAGCGACATAATGCTAGACAGGGAAGCTGCCAAAGTGAATGCAAACACGGACGATCACTCAATCACACTACCGGCAGGGATCCATGTCCTCACAAACATTAGAGTTGATTCAACTGGTCACACTGATGCAGCACAAATAACTCCGACGATAGCAGATACAGTCACAGTCGGATCAGCAGCAGAGAAACAACTCGGCGAAACCTTATCGGGGAAGAATGTTTCAGAGTGCTTACTCACCGACGCAATAGAGATAGCTGAGGAGAGCTCTAATCCTGATTATGAAGAGATGTTTGATAAGGATGAAACTGATACAGATCTAATGCCAGTAAACTATCTGGCTTAAGAAAAGCAAAATTGAAAGCTAAAACAAAATTAAAGACCACTGTCCGCAAACCACAGACCAAAGACCCCTCTGTAACCAAGAAGGGGCGAAAGGCTATTGTCGATGACAGCCCGCTGAGAAAATGGATTGAAGCC
Source organism: Lissotriton vulgaris (assembly GCF_964263255.1). NCBI lineage: Eukaryota > Metazoa > Chordata > Amphibia > Caudata > Salamandridae > Lissotriton > Lissotriton vulgaris. Next base: position 1,372,762,846 of record NC_141691.1, read on the forward strand.
AAGGGGGGAGTGAAGAGCATGGCCCTGAGGCTTTCTGGAGCAAGCCCCGATGAAGATTTGCACTCAAGAGACAAAAATATACCTCCTAGACTGGGGAGTACAATAACGCTAGTATCAATAAACGTGGACACAACAATCTCGCCAACTTTGTTGACGAATCTTGGGCCCAGCGACTTGGATACAGCTACGGCTACACAGCTTAGCACTTAAGCTTCAACTTTTTCTGTGAACTCAATTAGCAATTCAGCAACCAACATCCTCATCAGCCCACAAATAGATTCAACAAGCTCAAGCCTATGCTCAACACCAATGGAAATAGGAACTGATAATTGTCTATCGGGACTATCAAACACCGATAAAGAGAAGGTAATTGCGGGCCCTCGTTCTCCCCTAGCCAACAAGCCGGCCTCAATTCCGGACCACCGCAATGCATCAAGCCACTTGCAGGCTCAATTAATGACGCGAGAAAAAACAGTAGATCATTTAAGCATCGCCTCCACGGATTCAATCATGCAGACTCTCTTGGCACAAAGACAAGAAGGCCAACAATTTTTCTTGCAGGTAAGAGAGGATAATACTAAACTGCAGCCATTTATGAGTGAAGTGTGCCAAAAGCTTGGAGGGGTCACGCAGGAGATGGAGGATTTAAAACAGCGAGTTGTGGAAGTGGAAGAAGGTGCAACTCGATTGGAAGCACTAGCCAGATCTCATTCAATACGTGTATCTAAACTGGAAGCCAAAGTGGAGGACATGGAAAATAGGGCGCGTAGACACAACCTCAGACTTTTTGGAATCCCCGAGGGCACGGAGGGGGCTGACCCCAGATCCTTTGTCGTGTAACTATTTCAAACGGCTTTCGGTGATTTATCGGATTGGGACTGGGATTCCCAATTGCAGCGGGTACATAGATTGCCTCTTTTTCAAAAGAATAAAAATAATAAATTCCCTAGACCATTTTTGATTTACTTTGGAAACTTCCTGTTGAGGCAAACAGTGTCTCTGAAAGCCAAACCCAACAGCCCGGTCACTAGTGATAATATAACTTTTTTTGTGCGCTCAGACTTGAGTAAGGGCACAATGGATCGACGCTGGGAGCTTTGCAAGTTGATCGACTCCTTTAAGGCTATAGGTTGTACGGTATACCTACAAGAGCCTGCCCGCCTTAAGGTGTTTAGAAATGGCCAGTCATTCTTCTTTACTGAACAAGAAGAGGCTGTCCAGGCCCTGGAAAAGTTCACAACCGAGAGAGACAATTGAAATGGCTACAGCAGGACACGATCTTGATTACTTGATTATTATTACTTGAATTTGTAGCTTTAAATGGAAGTACAATAGGATGCTTTGGGTTGAACTTTTTTCACACTCTACACATTCCTTTAATATCTTCTCTACTTCCTTCCTCTCTTCCCTCTTTTTTTCTCTTTTTCTTTCTTCTCTCTCTTTCCTCTTTTCGCTTTTCCTCTCTGACAAATTGAAGATTTTATTTTGGAAGCAGGTGGTGGTAGCCTTCATGCTCACCACTTCACTGTGCTGCCTCTACAGGGATAGAGGGGTGCTCCCCCCTTAGGGACCTGAGGGTGAGAGGGTGGGAAAGGGTAGTGGGTAAGGGTGGGTTAAAGAAAAGGAGGAAAATGTATTGCAAGAAAGAATTATGGCTCAGACAAAAGCAAGTCATGTTTGTTTAATAAAGACTATATACAGAGGAGAATCAAAGATACCAATATAAGATATGTTTAAGTTAAGACTATTAGTTTGGAATGTTGCAGGCCTCAACAGTAAGCAAAAGAGGAGAATAGTACAAGAGGAGGTTGACATGTATAAACCCCATTTTGCGCTCCTATCAGAAACTCACATTAGCTACCAGGATAGAAAACTACTATCCCAAATGGTTACGAGCTGGTGGTATGCTCAACTTTGGGAGCTTCAATCCAGAGGGTGGCCATTCTAAAACAAAAACGATTAGGGATCGAAATTGTTAAAACTGCATCAGACGCACGGGGAAGGTGGGCAATCGCTCAAGTCCAATTTGAATGCAAAAAATGTGTTTTATGTTTGGTATACGGGCCTAATATAGATGACCCTAAGCTGTACGAACAGCTAAGTATAGAGCTATTAGAGTGGGAGGGGGAGGTTTTGGTCATGGGTGATTTTAACTGTGTAATCAACTACAAAATAGATTCCACTGGACAGGGTTTTTCTAAATAGGATGCGCAAGGTTAGGTCTGCAATTTTGGAACTTGGTAGACTGCATAATTTGAAGGACGTATGGCACTCTAAATACCCTCATATAGCGGGACACACTTACTATTCGGCGCCCCATAGATCCTGTTCCAGAATAAACATGGTCTGGGCAACGGACCAAATAGCAGGCAACTGTAATATGGAACTATGTCAGAGGATCACATCCGATCATAATCCGATATTATTAGAATTCGAAATTAGGGATCAGAGGCGGGAGACATGACATTTTACATTCCCAAGATACTTACTTATAGACTCTCGCTTCGTCGTATCACTAAAAGAGCACATCAAAGAATTCATAGAGCTGAACATTAATTCAGCTAAGATTAACATAGTTTGGGACTCTTGCAAATGTAGTATAGTGGGGTTCGTTCAGCAATATATTTTGAGGTCAAATGCCGAGAATCGTCGAGCCACTAAGGTAACTACCTCTAATATATTGCAAGTAGAACAGCAACCTGCCGAAGCTACTACACAAGCAAGATCAAACATTGATGAGCTAAGAATAGAGCTGTGTAAATTACAATCATCTATTAAAAAGACTCTAAGAGAGAGATACAGCGCCAAAATTCATAAGTATAAAATGGCTCAATACGAAGGTGGAGATAGAATCGGCAAAGTGCTGGCATACAAGGCCGCTGACAAGAAAGCGAGAACTAAGATTAAAACAATCAAAGGTCCTGATCTATGTGAATATGAACAGCCAGATCAGATCTTAGACTAGTTTGCTAGATACTATCGAAATCTGTACACCCCAGACAATGCTCCCACTAAGGCTACAATATTACAATACCTTAACAAATATTTATCCATACAAAGAGATATTGATATAGAAGTTTTCCAAAAACTTAGCTCAAAAATAACACTAACTGAAATAAACACAGCTATCTTAGCTCTACCCCTGGGAAAAGCTGCTGGAGAGGATTGCCTACCCTTGGAATTGTATAAAATTTGCGCACAGGAATTACTACCTCTTCTAGAATCTGTCATTAACTCTATAGCTAAGTCTGGGAAGGCTCCAACATCTTGCAAAATAGCTAAAATAGTTTTCTTTCTTAAGAAGAACAAACCTCCAGAGGAATGTAGCTCTTACCGCCTATCTCTTTGCTTAATTCATTTTTTTTTTTTTTTTTTTTAAATATCTTTATTCAATTTTTCCCCCCCCCCCACACTTTTTCTTTTACAACCGGTACATTTTTACCATTACAGAGAGTTTTTTAACCATGTACAGATTTGTTTTTTACAAAATTACACCAATACTAAATAGCAGAGTAACATGGATAGAGTCCGTCATACATTACAATACATTGTAGCCCGTCCAAATTTCACAGCTAATAAAAAAAAGAAAAGAAACAAAGAAACATGTTTTTAACTCTTTCTGCTCTTCCATTGATCGATGGGTCGCCATATCCTACCCCCCAAGGCTCTTGCCTTTCTGCCTTTTCTATCATATATGGCCCTCTCTAGATTGTATGTAGAGAGTAATCTTGCCATCCAGATCTGAAACGACGGTGCTGATTTCTCTTTCCAAGCTTTTGCGACAATTATCCTGAATACTGCTGTAACCATAAATAAAAATTCTGGATGCGTGATGTTTTCTTCTATGCTTATACCCAATACTATCAGTGCATCAGTTAGTTTAGTTTTTATTCCCAACGATTTTTCCAAAAACTCCTCTATTGCCAATTTTAAGGTATATAGTTGCGGGCATTGTGCAAACATATGTGTGATGTTAGCACCTGTTGAATTGCAGCGTGGGCAAGTTATTCCAGTGGTTCCCCCCCATTGGGCAATTCTAGCAGGTGTGTGATATAGTGAGTAGACTGTTTTATAATGCTGGGTTTGTAATGTGGCTGAGCACAAAATTGTTCGACCAAAATCTAATGAGGTTTGCAGGTCTTCAGGGCGAGCACCCACTTGTTCACCCCATTTGTTGCTATATCTCTCTCTATCGTCTGTTTTGTAGACCTGTAGCTCTGCATACAACTGCCTAATTGAACACAATAAACTGCTTCCCAGATAATCCATTATCCTGCAGCTTGACATTCCCCCTGCTCCCCCCAATTTAGTGTGAAAGTAACTCCTCACTTGTAAATATTTAAAAAAACTATTCCCAGCTATTCTATACCTATACTGTATATCTTGGAACATCAAAAAACCTCCTCCTGTATCCAATAAGTCTCCCAGTTTTTTAATCCCTTTTTCATCCCATTCTTTCATAACTATGTCCCTAAAGATTTCTGATGGAAGATCATTATTCATGTAGAGCCTCAGATATCTGTTATATCTTCCCAGCCCCAATTTTTTCTTTATTGCCCTCCAAACTTTATATATTGCACTCAGGGTCTTAAATCTTGTATGTTTAAAGTAGGCATAGTCCACAGTTGTTACTAAGGCATTCTCTGCCGCTTTTCCCAGAAGTGCTTCATAAACATTTACTGGGCAGACTCTCTCATCCTGTTGACTTCCACCTAATATCCCTTTAGAATATTGTAGAGCTGTCGCCCAATAGTAGAATTTAAAATCAGGTGCCCCCCAGCCTCCCCTCTCCCGTGGTAGTGTCAGAAAACGGTATGCCCTACGTGTCTTCCCCTGTGCCCAAATTAATTTATTTACTGTTGATTCTATTCTGTTGAACCATATGCCTTCAAAATAAAGTGGGATTGCTCTGAACAGGTATAACAATTTTGGAAAGGTAACCATTTTGATAAAATTAATTCGGCCCATGAGAGTCAAATGTAAGTTATTAACCCTCTCCATATTACTTTTAACCTTCCCTAACAAGGGTTCCATATTAATCTCCACTAATTTCTCTAGCTCTGCGGTCACCCTAACTCCCAAATACCTTGTATCTGGAACTACTCTTATATCTGCAAATGTAGTGTATCTGTTCTGTACTACTTGTGTCTTTCCCTTGTTTATTAGGTATCCAGACACCTCGCCGAATTTCCTTGCCTCCTGTTCTATTTCAATCAGTGATTCCTCTGGTGTCGGTGTTATAACAGCCACATCGTCTGCATAGGCAAATAATTTGTACTCTTTCTCATGTAGTGTAACTGGAGTAATCCCTATATTTTGCGTGAGTCTTCTTAAAAAAGGATCCAGATATATCGCAAACAGCAAAGGTGAAGCTGGACATCCCTGCCTAGTCCCCCGTCTAATTTGTACCGCATTGGAGTAGGATCTATTAATACGTATCCTTGCACTGGGATGTTTGTAAAGTGCCTGGATTGCCGTTATATATCCTCTACCTATACCGGCCCACTCCATAGCCTTCCATAAGTATGCCCAGGAGACCCTGTCAAAGGCTTTTTCGGCATCCAAGAATATAGCCGCGACAGGATCTCCTGAGGCCTCTGCTGCATCTAAAATAGTGATCAGCTGTCGGGTGTGTTGGGTAGTTCCTTTGCCGGGTATGAAACCATGTTGTGTAGGAGAAACCACCCTTTCTATTACCTTACTCAATCTATTAGCCAGTGCTTTAGAGAATATTTTTGCATCAGCATTGAGCAATGTGATCGGCCTATAAGAGCCTGGTTCTATTGGGGGCTTGTCCTTTTTCAGGATTACTATTATATCCGCGCCTGCCCAAGACTGAGGAACTATTCTACCCCCCTGTGCCAGACAACAGATTGCCCAAATATCCACAGCTAACACGTCCCAAAAGGTTTTATAAAATTCTACAGGGATCTGGTCTTGTCCAGTTGCTTTACCGGATGGTAAACTAAATATCGCATCTCTTATCTCTTGGACTGTTAGTTGTGCGTCTAGCTTGTCCCTTTCTTCTATACTCAACCCATCCTGTGGCCCTTGCATGAGATATTCCAAGCTTTCTGCCTCTATGTTTCCGTTGTTAATATCTTGTTCATATAGCGCCTCATAGAACCTTCTGAAAACCTCTTGTATCTCCTCCACTTTATTGACAATTGCCCCGGTACAATCCTTATTTCTTTTATCTCTCCTGCTGCTAGCATTTGCCTAGTTCTAACTGCAAGTAAGTGGCCAACCCTCTCATTGAATTCATAGCATCTCTCTTTTTTTGCTAAGTAATTCCTTGCTGTTTTCTGTGCCAGAGTAACCCCCGTTTCTGCCTTCTGTACTTCCATAGCCACCAGGATCTGATCAATGGGGTCTTGCCTGCCTATTGCCTCCACTAGCATTCTTTCCAGATCCATCAAAGTTCTGATCTCCTCTTCCACCTTCTCTTTTTCCTTTTTGCGCCTTACCAAAGTGTAACTTAATGTCTCTCCCCTCACTCCTGCTTTAAAACTATCCCACACCATGTCTGCTGAGGCTGAGTACCTATTCATGTCCCAAAATTGAGTTATCCATTCTTGCATTCTTATAATATACTCCTCCTCCTTCAACAACCCTCTCTCAAACGTCCATGTCGAGTTTATCCTTTCTGTAATTTGGGGCACTGCTAAACTTAGAACCAGCGGGTTATGGTCTGACATTATTCTAGGGAGACATTCTATTTTGGCTCTGCTAACAAGTGAGCTAGATATAAAAAAGTAGTCCAATCTGGCTATTGTTTGATGAGGGGCTGAGTAGAAAGTGCTACCTGTACCTAGAGGGTTAAATTCTGCCCACATGTCCACCAACGCATTATGATGAGCAAGATTTTGTACCGCTTTAAGCACCTTCTTTTTCCTCCCTTGATATCTACCCCCCTTCCTGTCTATAAGACCGTTCAGGCCGTTAATATTAAAATCCCCGCAACAAATCACAGGCTCTGGCCACAATGCTAATTCGTTGTCAATGAATTCAAATAATTCAGGCTCATCCTCGTTTGAACCATATAATGCGGACAGTGTGCATCTTCCTGCAGCAGTTTCTATATCTAACATTAACCATCTCCCTTCATGATCCTCCTTTTTCTTTTTGGTTTTTACGACTCCTTTTCTAGCCAGAACTGCTACCCCCTTGTTTCTCCCCTCTTGTCCAGTGCAAGCAAGAACCTCAAATCCCATTTGATCCAAAATGAATTTGTCTTTGGCTGCTACATGTGTTTCCTGTAAACAAATTATATCAATTCTCCAATAATGCAACAATGCAGAGAGCTTCTGTCTTTTCTCCTTATTATTTAAGCCACAGATATTGATCGTAATTATCCTGACTGCCATACCTTCAGTTTTGCTTTTAACAACACCTCCATTACTATTTTGACTTTAACTGTACATTTTCTTTCTGCTTCCTTATATACTTTACAAATCTGTACCATATTACGCCACCAACCTTCCCCAGTGTCTTCATCCCTTCCACCCCCCCCCTTTACCCCCCCCACCCCGGCTGCACCCCCACCCCCCCTGTGACAGGCAAATAGGTCACTCCTGACCTATGCGTGTCCACTGAACGTTGTAGCGTCGCTCCCCCTCTCCTCCCTTCTTACCTACTGATGTTCTTAAGTGACAGGCTCAGTAGGTTATCCAAAAGTTTGTACTTTCATTACCTAATCTTATTTCCTTCTGGCCCCCCCTTGCTCTTTTAACTCTGCGAGAAATTCCCCTGCTTTTATCTCAGAAAAGAACATTCTAGTATGACCCGCGGAGATAACTTTTAGCTTTGCTGGAAACATCAGATAAGCCTCTGCTCCTTGGGTCTGAAATGCAGTAATCAGTTGCCTGAGCCTCCATCGCCTTTCCACTGTTACATGGCAAAAGTCAGGTCGGGCAAAAAAAGTTATTCCTTCAACCGTCTTTTTAGAATCAGGCCTGGCTTTATCCATTAGTTCTTGCCTTGCCAGGAAGTTACCAAAAAATACTAACATGGCCCTTGGAAGAGCCCCTGAACCCTCTTTATGAGTTTTCCTTGCAAAAAGCGGGAATCTGTGGGCTCTCTGCACTTCTTGTTCCCAGTTCCATGGCACCTCCGGGAAGGCTCCCTTTAGTAACTTGATGACAAAGCCTCTGGGGTCTTGCCCCTCCCTCCCTTCTTCTATTCCAAGAAGCCTGGCATTATTTCGCCTCTGGCGATTCTCCAAATCCTCCACCTTCCACTGTAAGTCCTCCATGACCTTAGTCTATTCCTCTCTGGATGTTTGCCAATCCGTTACCTCATCCTCTAATCTGCCAGTTCTCTCTTCAACTCCGATAACTCTCTCCTCCACTTCCTCAAACTTTTTATTTATTTTCCTGATTGACGCTTGGATTTTTTTGGTATCATGCCTGGCCCTCCGACTTTCAGCTCTAGCCTCCATTTGCATGTGTTTTAGTGTGGCAAACATTATATCTAGTTTCCCTCCGTCATTTTGAGGCTCTTGCCCCTCTTCTTTATACAAACTAGAGGTAGCGGAATAATCCCACGCAAGTTTCTTTTGTGTACCTTTAAATGAGCACAGGGGGGAGCCTGTCTTTCTGGATGTCGTTTTACGCCTTTTTTGCGTGCCTCTCCCCCTGGAGCTACCACTATCCCCAGAGCTCGAGCATGAGTCCGAAGAGTCCCTTTCTTCATCACTGCTTGCCAGCGTTGATTCCGATTCTTCAGGGACGGAGAAAGATCTATCTCCCTCAGCCCCTTCTGTAAGATCCACCTCTGACATGTTGTTGTACAGATGGTGGTTTGCAGTGTCCTTCCCCACCACAGCATTATCTTTCTTTAGGGCTTGGGTCTGCTCCTCTCGTATTTCCGCCTCCACCTCTATAAGGGCTTCTAACATTTGCCCTGTATTTGACATCCTTACCCCGCCATCAGCCTCTCTCACCTCTTTTGCACTGTCACAGCCTTTGTCCTGTCTCCCCTGCACCAAGTCGCGTTCTTCGCCGTCTGCCTGAGCCTCTGCGCGGAGTTCCGCGGGAAGCGTGAGCTCGGTTGACCCTGGTTGCTTGGCAACACTAACGCTTGCGTCCACGAGGACGCTCTGATCTGCTCCGACAGGCGGCCCGATTGCCGTGTTGAGCAAGGTTGCCGTAGCAGTTCCTGATGCCTCTGGAGGGGGTTTGGCGCTGAATACCTCTGACACCGACGGCTGCCGGTAAATAGTATCGGTTTTCTTCTTTACCGCTGTGTCCCGCGCCGCTGGAGTGATATTGACGCCTCGTGGATCTTTATCTTGGCCGGTCCCTTTCTCTTTCTCGCCGGCTTTCTCCAGCTTACGCATTTGTGCCTTAGTGATCGTGGAGACTGTAGGGGTTGTTCTTTTGCTGATGGATGTCGCTTTTGTTTTTGGGATAGTGCCCGTTCTTCCCGCTTCCTTCTGAAGCGTTTCTTTGTTTGCTCCACCCGATGCAGGTTGTTGTTGCTGCTGCTTATCTTTACCGCGGGTCGACATGTCAGCCATAAATGCTTTAAAGATCTTGATATATAGTGACTTCGCCTTCGCAAAAATGCGTGTGAAGCCAGCAACTCTGTCGTGAAGTGATCTCACATAGATATTTCCTCCTTGTTGATTCCAAAATACGGGTAGCATACTGCTCTCACAACTCCATTGAGACCTGAGTTTATGCTTAGGTTGGAGAGGGGTCTGAGAGCGACTTACTCCTACAGCGCTTCAGCGGCCATCTTGCCCCCAAGTCGGTCCTCTTTGCTTAATTCAGATGCAAAAATCTTTTCCAAAATTTTGGCAATTCACCTAGCCCCCATTATGCCGGACTTGGTCAAAGTGCAGCAACACAGGCTCGTGATAGGAAGAGACACCACGTCCCATGTGAACACTGCAATTACAGGTTTTGACGTAGCCTCAACTACTCTCACCCCACTAGATGCTAGATGCAGAAAAGGCATTTGACCGAGTGGGGTGGGAGTATCTGTGGGAAGTGTTAAAGAAGATGGGCATTCAGGGCCAGTATCTCGATTGGGTATGTTCACTCTACGAAAATCCGTTGGCCCAGATCAGCTATGGGGGAAGGGAATCAGCGAACTTCCAGATAGGGAGGGGAACAAGGCAAGGCTGTCCTCTGTCCCCTCTGCTCTTTGCTCTGTCTTTGGAGCCATTTTTAAACGCATTGTCTGTACAAGTTAATATTACTCCAACTCATCATGGAGGGGAGAGTCTAAAAATAACTGCTTTCGCAGACGACATTGCGGTATACACAAGTTCAAAGTTTATTTATTATGATTTGGCTCTCATAGAGGGCCACATAAATAACATACATATTAACATAGAAAAAATAAACACAAGCTACATACAGCAACAGGAATAACCACATGTTATCTACAGATAATGCACTCATCAGCATCTCCCGAAAACACATTAATATATATCTAAAAATTCTTTAAAATATTTAAAAATTCTAAAACAGAACATTTCGTTAGGGGGGCAATAAAGTGCATGGATGAACATTTTTACATTCAATATTCCCAAGTGTAAACAAATTGGTTTTATCCATTTTTTTCGCAATAGGCTCAATACCGGACAAATAAGCAGTACATGGTTAAGATCTTGAACAGCATTATTACATAAATTGCATAAAGGAGACACTCCATACCATTTTGCGAGGAGTGTATTGAGTGGAAGCAAATTATGACGTAAAAGGTACCATATCCTACGGACACCATGCGGAATGTTCCAAGTTAAGTATTGTTGGGCTAGTTTAGGTGTATAGGTTAGGACCAGGGCTTCCCTTTCTTTATACTTCTGTTGGGCAAGTATATCCAGTTTATAACAGAGTTCCCAGGACATACTTTTTAACTTTAACTTTAACTCTGATGGAGAGAGCAAAAATAACGTACTTTCATCCAGTTCAAGTAGCGCAACCGCTTTTCTAAAATTTTTTACCAGCTGCGAGAACTCATTAAAGTTGCCCAATGCGGTATACACCAAAGACCTAGTTAGAGCCATACCTGAAATAGTAAAAGAAGCTGCACAGTTTGGCAATGTGTCAGGATATAAACTAAATGTAAGCAAGACACAGGTCATCACTAATTACAAACCAGCTGAGCCAATTCCTGGCACATGTCAAAGTGTGACATACTTAAGAATCAAGTTAGCAGCTAATATTAATAAGATAATAACTACGAATTACGACTCTCTACTAAAGGAAACTGCTCTAGCTTTTAAAAAATGGCACAAGATCCCACTTAGCGAGGAGGAGCTTCGCGGGCGAACAAGATGGCCGCGTAAGCTCGGAGCTCCGCGGACCCTCCGACCCTCCGCAAATATCCTGTTGACCATCCTGCTCCACGCAAGTGGATATCGATTGGTGAGAGGTCGCGGACGCAGGAACTGCTTTCCGCTTTCAAATCCGTTGCTCCTAGACGAAGTTACGTCGAGCTGAACTTCGTGCCAGGGATGGGCCATTGTCTCATGGGTGGCCGATGATCGTCTCAACGCTCCGCATGATTGGAATGCGAAGTGAAAATCCGATCCCTGCTGGCGGAGTGCGTGTAGCAGCGAAGTTGCCTGTTGTCGGCCTGGGCTATTGGCTGGCTTCGCCTCTGTTCTGCACATCTGCTTTCCTTGTCCGGGTGGTGTAGCCCTTTGTCCTCCTTGGATCCATCATGGCCGGCAGAGGGGACCCCGACAAGACGACGAACAGAGGTTTTCGGAGGACAACTCAGACGCAGTTGAACAAGATCGACCGCTATGCCCAGCAGCGGACCTCGCCCTCTGCGGTGGCCTCTTCTAAAGACTCACAACGCGCGGGCTCGGCTGATGGCTCTGAGCCCACTTTAAGTGATATTATGGGGGCCATTGCGGGCATTCGGACTGAAATGCAGAAGCAACATGAGGTCCTGACTCATAAGGTGGACACCCTGGCCGTGGATCTCAACTTGATCAGGGCCGACCTGGGAAAGACTAATGACCGGGTGAAATCCCTTGATATTAAGACCTCCAGTTTGACTACCGATGTCTCGGACCTGCAAGCGGAGGTCCGGAACCTGCGGTCGGTCAACGACCAATTTTCCAAAAGGCTGGAGGATTTCGAAGGGCGTGCGAGGCGGCAGAACGTTCGCATCATTGGTATACCGGAGGGTGCGGAGGAGGCGGCAGTGGACCTTTTTGTGGAAGACTTAATACAGACACATCTCGCACCATCTGGACTGAGTAACTTATTTTCTGTGGAACGGGCCCATCGGATACCTGGCGGCCCTCCGAAGTCGGGTGTTGCACCTAGACCCATCATCGCTCGGCTCTTCAACTTTAGAGACCGTGATGTGATTCTTCAAGCTTCCAGGAGACATGGGCCGCTTAAATTTCAGAACTCAGAGGTGCACTTCTACCCGGACTTCACTAGGGCCGTCCAGAGACAACGTCAGAGCTTTGCAGGGGTGAAACGGCGCCTGAGAGACATGGGTTTTAAGTACTCTATGCTATTCCCTGCTAAACTACGGATTGAATATGAGGGCCGAGCTCTGTTCTTCGATGTGCCAGAGAATGCGAGCGATTGGCTGGACACTTTGCCGCAACGTCGAGAAAAACACGACGAACACTCCGGTGGAGCAACTGGTGGCCATGATCTCTAGGACTAGGTTTGGCTGTGCCGATTATGGCGGTGGGCGTCCCTGATGTCTGTGACTGCTAAATACCAATGCTTTTCCGTTCTCGATGTTTCTTCTGTTTTTCCATGGAGGGTGGCGGGAGGGGGTTGCGGAGATTCCTTACTCCTCTAGGGTCTTTTTGTAGATTAGTTTATGGGGCGACAGGCACACTGCTGGTTGGGGGGGCTTTTTAGTCTGCTGCAGGGGTGCAGGGTGGGGGGTGGTGGTGGGGAAGTTTGTTTGTTCTTTCTTTACTCTTTCTTTCTATCTCTTAGGCAATGGGTTGTGTATACTGCTCTGTTTCACTTGTTGTTGAGGCTTGCTGGGGTTGGGTGGGGCCTGGGTCACGATGATGGGGGGTAGGAAACTACGAGTTCTCAGTTGGAATGTTAACGGGTTGGGTGACCGTATTAAGAGAGGGGTTGTGCTTCAATTGATTAAACGTCATATGCCAGATGTTGTTCTCCTGCAGGAGACGCATCTGGTTGGTAATACATGTAAAGCGCTTAATCGCAAAGGGTACAAAATGGTGGCACATTCAGGGTTCTCTTCGGGATCTCGGGGGGCGGGTGTTCTTGTTCGTGTGTCCCTTCCGCTTGAGATTGACACCACTGTGATCGATGAGAGGGGGCGGTACGCCGCCGTGGCGGGACGTTGGGAAGGGCGTGCCCTGACATTACTTTCAATTTACGTTCCCCCGGGCCTACAGTCTGGCACTTTCCAGGACCTTGGTGGCGCCATTTTGAATTTGCCTGCTGGGTTGTTGATAGTGGGGGGTGATTTCAATTCGGTTTGCTCCGGCTCCCTGGACCGCCATCCGCCTAGAGACCTCCGTAGCTCCCAATTGTGGCTGCCGACTTTTCTCGAGACGCTGGGACTGGTAGACAGTTGGCGGCTTTTGCATCCCACACAATGTCATTATTCCTTCCACTCTGGCGCCCATGGTAGTCTTTCTCGGATCGACTACGTTCTTACACTTGCGGCTCACGCGCCTGCTGTTTCTGAGGCTCGTTTTCTGGCACGGGGTGTTTCTGATCATTCCCCGCTGTGGGTCTCCTTTGACTTTGATATTATCCTGTCGGACCGGCCGGCGGTTGTTAACCCGTGGTATTTCCGTAATCCCAAGACTCGTAATCTCCTAGCCAAGGCCATCGATCTCTATTTTACTGAAAACGAGGGATCGGTTGCGTCGGCCGCAACTTTATGGGAGGCATTTAAGACAGTTTTGAGGGGCGAGGCCTTTGCTCTTATAGCGGAAGCCCGTAGAGTTAGAGATGCTGATTTGGTGCGCATTGAGGAGGAGATCATGGAGATTGACTCCCAGTTGGAGGATGAGCCCGATCCCGCTCTCCTACATGATCTCTCACTCAAGCAGTCGGAGTACCGTGATCTTGCTACTAACGCTGCCCTTGCCCTAGCTAAAGAACAGCAGGGTCGGATATACGCCGTCGGCGATAAGGCCGGGAAGTTGCTGGCCTGGCTGGACAGGAGGGAGATGGCTAGCCGTGTTGTACCCGAGATATTGGGGGAGGACGGAGTTGTTGTCACTGATCCAAGGGCCATTGCTGAGTCCTTCGCTGACTACTTTCGAGGCGTCTACACTTCTGTCTCGGACCGGTCTGAGACCGATTCGACAGTGTTTCTTTCAGCTGTTGATCTCCCGTGCCTGTCGGACGAAGAACGCAATGACCTGGACAGGGATGTCTCTGTGGATGAGGTCGCACTTGCGATCCGATCACTGCGATCGGGCAAGGCACCTGGTCCCAATGGTATCCCAGTGGAGCTGTATAAGATCAGGCCGGATGTGGTTTCCCCACACCTGCGTAACATGTTCCTGGAGGCACGGGAGAATGGCCTACTTCCCCTTGACCAGAGGTTGGCCACTATTGTGGTCATCCATAAGGAAGGGAAGCCGAGAGATTTGTGCCGGTCATACCGTCCCATCTCCCTCCTGAATGCTGAGCCTAAGATTCTCGCCAAGATACTCGCCAATCGCCTGGTTGGTGTTATCGGCGACTTAGTGCATCCGGACCAGTCGGGCTTTATTCCACACCGCAACACTGCCCTTAATTTGCGTAGACTTCACGGCGCCCTGGCCAGGGCCCATACCCATGAGGAGCCGGCTGTCCTTGCGTCTTTAGACGCCACGAAGACTTTTGACTCTCTCGAATGGAGTTACCTTTGGGCAGTGTTGGCGAAGCTCGGTTTTGGCCCAGTATTTCTGGGGTGGGTGAATCTTTTGTACGCGGACCCGCTGGCTAACGTTGCCGTCAATGGCCGTGTCTCGCGACTTTTGCTCTTCACAGGGGCACCAGGCAATGTTGCCCCTTGTCGCCTCTCTTGTTTGCGCTCGCACTCGAGCCACTCGCGGCCTCGTTACGGACTCACCCGGATCTACATGGTATCAACTGGACCCCTGGCATCGAGGACAGAGTCTCCCTTTATGCGGATGATATTCTGCTTTACCTCACTTCCCCTTGCACGTCACTTATTGTGGCATGTGATGTGCTGAGACTTTTTGGCCAATACTCTGGCCTTGTTATTAACTGGGCTAAGTCTTCCCTGTACGTACTGAAAGGGGACACACCGCGCCTCCCCAGAGGCTGCGGCATCCAGGTGGCCAGCCAGGGTTTTAAATACTTGGGGATCTATATCTCTTGTAATGCGAAGGCGCGCTATGAACACAACTTGCTTCCCCCTCTTCTCCGCCTCCGGCGTGATGTGGAGGGCTGGCGTAAACTTCCGCTTTCCTTACTCGGGCGTGCGGCATTATTTAAGATGATGTCCTTGCCCAGGTTCTTGTACGCCCTGCAGAATACCCAAGATCCGGTTCCCGCCCGATACTTCCGGGAGATCGAGGGCCTTCAACGTGCCCTGCTTTGGGATGGCCGACCCCGCATCGCTATGACGAAACTTACGCTTCCGTGGTACGATGGGGGTATAGCGCTACCGGACGTGCGTAGATACTACTGGGCCTCTCAATTAGCGGCCATTAATCACGGTTTCTACGGTCCGGAAAATAACCCTGGTTACGCAATGGATAGGTGGCTCTTGAGGGGCGGTAATTACTACAGGGCGCTTTACTCGAGGTCTCTGGACAGGCGGTTGTCGGGCCCAACGAAAACGGTGGTCCACATTTGGAGGGCTCTCACCAAGGCACAGGGCTGGCAAGGCAGGCTGACTAGATTCACCCCATTATATGATTCCGACATCCTGGGCAGGTTGTGGCACACCAAGGGTTTTGATAAGTGGGACCTTATAGGTATCTCCATGGTAGATGATATGTTGTCGAGAGGTGAGATTAAGACCTTCTCCCAGTTGCAGACTGAATATCAGCTGGGTGCCTCGGAATTTTTCCGATTTGCCCAGCTGTGGCACGCATTGCTTTCTGCTAAACCAGAGGAGGGGGCGATCCCAGAAAGCTCCCCGTTGGAAGACAGGGTGCTGGACGGCCATATGCCTGACAGCGCCATTTCACTGTCTTATAAGAAGCTTATTAATGTTCGCACTGACCTCCTCCTGGGTGTGCGGGATCAGTGGGTGCGTGACAGGTTGGAAATCGATGATGAGGACTGGCAGAGTGCGGTTTCTTCCCCTAAGGAGGTCGCCATCTCTTCCCGTCTCAGGCTGGTGCAGCTCAAGATCCTGCATAGGGTGTACGTAACTGGCCCCCGGCTTGTGCATATGGGCTATTCGGCCGATGGGCTTTGTCGCCGCGGCTGCGGTGCCCTTGCCACTTTTATGCACATTCTTTGGGAATGCCCCGCCATAGCCTCCTACTGGAGACGAGTGCACCTGATTATGGGTGAGGTGACTGGGGTGGTGGTGAATGCGGAAGCTAGGAGATGCCTCCTCAACATTTGGGGACCGACGGACCACAATGTGGCTCAGACGCAGTGGGAAACCCTTGGCAACATGGTGGCCAAACGCGATATCGCTCAGAAGTGGGGGGCTTCGGTAGCTCCCATGGTGGTGCAATGGAAAGCCAACATGGATTGGTGTATGTTCAGGGAAAAGACGGTCTATGTTGCCAGGGGTAAGCCTAAAAAGTGGTTGAAGGTGTGGGGGGCCTGGAACGCATACAGGGGAGAAATTTGTGTGCCCCCGGAGCCTGTCCCGTTGGATGAACATTTGTCGCCATAGCCTGTGACGCCAACTGTACCACGTTGTAACTTTTATCCTGTTTTCTCCTCTCCCCCCTCCTCTTCCCTGGTCTATTCTCCTGTTTCCATGCTTGTGTTCCCGATGCTCCCCCCTGCCCCTCCAACGAAGCTTCGCTGGCTTCTTCTACTCCATTGCCACTCTCTCTGCGCCTTTCTGGTGCTTTTTCTTCTTCTTCCTTTATGTTCCTTTATGAAACTACAAAACAATAAAATCAACCTTCATTGACTGTCACACTGATTCTTGCACTATTGTTCTCCTGCTTCATTATGCTGCCTTGCCTCCGGGATGTCAGGCTAAATAGCTGTGTGCACTTTTTCAAATAAAGGTTTTAAAAATTAAAAAAAAAAAAAAAAAAGATCTCACTTAGCTTAGTGGGGCGTATCAACCTTGTAAAAATGAAGATAAGATTCTGCCCAAACTATTATATCTATTTAGGGCCATACCTTTACAACCTAGCAAACTTTTCTTTTTAAAACTGGAAGGTATTTGTAGTAGCTTCTTATGGGGCTACAAAAAAGCGCGTAGGGCTATGAAATTCCTGGAGCTACCAATCGAAAAGGGGGGATTAGCTTTTCCCGACTTTAGGCTATACTTTCTTGCAACATTTTTTTTGTCGTATACGAAGTCTGATGAAAAAAGAGAGCTCGCTATTCTACCATCAGTACATGCTGGGATCCGATTGCAACCAATTCCTATTTCGTTTACATGATCCTAATTATTTCAAACGAGTAAAGTTTAAGACAGCTAGACATATTAAAAAAATTTGGGACCAAATCATGATCATTGATAAGATTTCTTTTTTTAATGCCGAACTCAGACTATGGGGTAATCCAGGCCTACCGGACATTTTCTCAGACGGGGCAGGAAATCTTTGGGCTAGACATGGCATTAACACTTTGGGGGATTTATATGGCCCAAATGGTCTCTTCGATTTTGACACACTAAAACTCGTATTCGATTTAAGCGACGATATGTATTTTAAATATATCCAAATAAGAGACTACTGCTCCGAAAGATGAAAATTTCTGAAGTGGCCCAATCGGACATATTAGTATGTCTATACCTTGACAAAATAAAATCACTTATTAGCCTGGGTTATGGACACTTAATTTGTGGCAAAACCGGAGATAGCACCAAAATGGCGTCTAAATGGTCTTATAGACTGGGTATGAATATCAATCCCACACAGATTGTAGCTTCACTATGCCATATAAACTCAATAGTCCATTCCTCTAATCTAAGGCTACAGCTATACAGAACCATCACGCAGCTATATTACACTCAGCAAAGAATATCTAGTTGGGCGCAGGGGAATCAAGCAAACAATAGAACAAAATGTCCGAAATGTGACACGGAAGCAGCTGGCATAGAGCATATGCTTTTCTCTTGCCCAGGGTTACTTTCATTTTGGAAGGGGATAACGGATGTCTTAATTAGTTAACAAATCGCTACCCCACTGCTTACAGCACATCTGGTTTTACTGGACATCCAAGATGTTAATTCTAAGCATAAAGACTTAATAACCATAATATTCGCCTGCGCCAGGCTAGTTATAGCAAGATCATGGATTTCAAAAGAACCTCCAAATATATCTGAATGGTGGACCTTGATAAACGAAATAAATGTAATGGAACTTTCGCTAGCAAGACATAGAGGTCCTAAGGCATTGAAAAAGAAGGAAAAAATTTGGCTAACTTTTTTTGAGCTCTGAATTATGAACCTCTCTGCTACCACGATCGAAGAGGCCAAGCTTACGGAGATTTCTTTTTGTTAAAAACTACATTTGTTTTCTAAAAATGTATCAGCTTTTCCTCTGTTTTTGATTATGATGTTAATTGACTCGCTTACTTATCCTTTGCTTGAATATCTCATGACATGTAAATCTAACTTGGTCCTTCTTGCAATAATAAAAATAATAAAAATTTTAAAAAGAGAGCTGTAACCCCTGAACGTTGAATTGCTTAAGACTAAGGGCGGGCGTAGTTCGCGCAGTAGTGCTACGCGAAGCTACGCGAAGTGGACTTCGCACTACGTGAACTTCACGTAGCACTATGCGAGCTGCATAGTAGCATGTTCGCACTGTGCAAGCTGCATTTTCAATGATTGCACAGTGCGGACAAGCATCCGCCACTGTGCAATCATTGAAAACGGCATCTTGCACAGTGCGAGCTGTAGTTTTCTGCTGCTCGAGTTGATTTTAACTCGAGCCGCAGCTTTCTCAAAGCGAACTGGTAGTTTCTCATTGCGAGCAGTCGCGAGCATGCGCAACCACTCGCAATGAGAACCTGACCTCCCCGCATTGAGAATCTCGCCGGGATGTCCTTTTGCTTGCTCGCGGTTGCGAACATGACGTTGAGGACCGCGAAGAAGCAAAAAATTACCGCTGCACTACGCTACACTGCACTACGCATGTTCGCACTGTGCTACGTGCAGCTCGCGTAGTGCGAAGTTGCGCAAACTTCGCAAACTACGCGAGCGTAGCGCTTCACCCAGGGTTACTTAAGACTGAAAAGGATTGAAACTAGTTTGTGGTCAAGAGGAACCTCTGCCAAGGAAGAACCAGCTGAAGAGACTGAAGGAAAGGACTGACCCTTGCTGTGTGTTCTGGGGCTGGCCTGCAGTTTGCTGTTTTAACCAGGGAGAGGCTGAAGGGACTTTACTGTGTGCTGTGTCCTGAAGGAACTGCATCGCAAGGGCCCGAGGAGAGTTGTTTTCCTGATGTGGAAACTCAGGAACACAAACGTTTCCAGGAGAGACTCAGTGACGCTGTGTGTGTGTGCTTTTGGAGCCTAAAACCCTTGTAAGAATTGCCCTGTGATCGTGGGCACCTAGAGTCTAAGCGAGTCTCAGCGACGCTGTGTGCATGTGCTTTGTGCAGCCTGAGACCTTCGTGAGGATTTCCCTGTTATCATGCACCCGGCGTCCAAGTGAGTCTCAGCGATGCAGTGTGCTTTGTGCAGCCTTAGACCTTCATAAGAATTGCCCTGTTATCATGCATTCAGAGTCCAAGTGAGTCTCAGCAACGCTGTGTGTGTGTGCTTCTTGCAGCCTCAGACCTTCGTAAGGATTGCCATGTGATCGTGTGCACCCAGAACTCAAGTGAGTCTCAGCAACGCTGTGGACGTGTGCCCTGTTGCAGCCTGAGATCTTCGTTATCCCCAACGGCCCGGAATCCACAAAGTTGCATCTGAGGCCCAAGTCGCGAGAAAGGGAGAGGAGAAGGAGGTTGCAACCCCCAGGTAATGTGTTTCGCCGCCTGTGGAGGGGTGCCGGCTCGGAGAGGGACGCTCTCGACCTCTCCCATTCTTGCAGCACGAGCCTCTGCTTCAGCTCGTATCGCGTCCCGTACTTGGTTAGAGCGGCAGTACCAGGGCATGAATACGAGCTGCACTTTGGTTTACACCATACCCGTATTGGGGGCATCTGGGGACGGAAGCTGATCGCGAGTCACTACGAGTGGTGGAGAGACCATTTAATGCACTGTGATCGGTGCTGGAGTGTGCTACGCATTGCTTTATTTTTGCATTACGAACTACCTGTTTAGTATATTACACATTGCACTATTTTTGCATAACAAACTACCTGATTGTTGCATTATGCATTGTATTGTTTCTGCCTCGTGAACTACCTGATTGTTGCATTACGCATTGCATTATTTCTGCATCACTAACTGCCTAATTGTTGCATTACGCATTGCTCTATTTTTGCATACCAAACTACCCGATTGTTGCATTACGCATTGCATTAGTTTGCATAACGAACTGCCTGATTGCTGCGTTACGCATTGCATTATTTTGGCATTACGAACTGCTTGATTGTTGCATAACGAACTGCATTATTTTTACATTGTGAAGTGAATGATTCTTGCATTACGAACTGCTTAGCATTGCATAAGGACTGCAGTGGATCATGTTGCTCATTATTATCACCAGAACCTACAAGGGCTGGCTGGCCTAATAACCGGCGAGGAGAAATATTGCAAAAGAGCATATTTTGGATTTATATTGTGTGGTCTCATCATATATCTTTATATATAAAAATATACTTGTTTTTATGAAACTCGTGTGGAGTCCATTTGTGGTGTCATCATTGGGTTACTGAGAGCTTGGTTGCAAATACTTTACACACTTGCCTTGAAGATAAGCCTGGCTGCTCGTACCAAGCTACGGAGGGGGTGAGCGGGGGCTATCTAAGATGGTGTCCTTCCTTTACCTGACGTGGAAGCTAGGGTCCCTATTTGGCCTAAGATACCTTCCTCAGCCAACTAGCGACCCCCAGCTCTAACACCAGCAATATTTGTGGATCCCAATATGTCTCTGCATGTCTCATGCTGAAGTGTACTTCTGTTGTACACATCTAATGGAGGCGTGACTTGCGTTAGCAATTCTCCTTCATTCCATGAAACGTACAGAGGCCCACATGATGCGAATCAATACTTTATTTATGGTCAAGCATCACCTCATTTGTCCTCCCTCTGGTGTGTTTGGAAAGTATGCATGCTCTTCATGCCATTTCGAAATTCCGTTTAGTCTGCACATACCGTCTAGCAGCCCAGAGCGTCTCAGGTTCCATTCACAATGAAGAGTATAAACCTTTTTGGAGTGCTATGTACCCCCATTTGTTTTAATTCGATTTCATCAAGTATGCAAGTGATGCGCACAAAATCTCAAATTGATCACATGAAATTTTTACATTAATCTCACGTCATAATACAAACGCAGAACACACCAAACACAGAGATAAGTAAAAAAGAATTTATTGAAACAAGATCATACCATTCTAAGTCCGCACATTCAATTACAACATCAGCTCAGTCTCTCAACAGTCAGTTTCAAAATAAGTATTCCAAATCAATACTAAAGTTCCACAAAGGCTTTCTACATGAGCGCATGGGGTCTCTCACCTAAAGGTTATGATCTCCATCATTTTTTGACTACTCGTGTCCTCATCCCTAAGGTCAATGTTAAGCTTTGATAAGGATTTCCCCTTCTTTAGAATTAGCTTTCTTGCTCACAACATACATTCATCATAAAATAACAGGCGTTCCTAAGCACCCATTTCCCCTGTAACAATCACTGTGTATTAGTTTAAAAAACATATTTCTGTACGATTGCACTCAACCTGCTGAGAACATTTCCCCAAAATGCAAATATCCCACTGCCCTCTTAGAATCTCTTGTTTAATATTTAGATGTTGTCTGGTGTCCAATGTGTACACAGCAAAAGTCTGTGATGTATGAAGATCAATTTAATGTCAGGGGCCAAATGCTTTAAATTTGTTAACAACTCAATCTGCCATGCCCTGGATCTTTGAAGTGTAGTCTCCAAGTCCTTAACCAGACTCACATATACAAACTTACTCATTCAAATATTAAGATCCAGTTGCACATTCGTTTTTTTTCACAAAGCAATCAGTTGTGATCTTTGTTAACGTTGTGATGGATGCACTAATGCATCACAGTGCAAAATGGCCATTTAGCAGGGCTTAGAGAAATTCTGCCTCATTTTAAAGAGGCAGGATTATGTCTGTAAAGCCTACCACATGCCTGTGAATTCACTGAGAAATGTGAGGGACAGTAGACCTTTATAACTGCATTGACATTTACAATATGCTATAAGGGGCAGGGGCTGCAATAAAAATAAAAATACAGATAAGGTGAAGGCATATTGGGCGAGCAGCATTAGCGCCCTAGACCAGTGTCTGCTTCCCCTAATGTCTAATGTCTTCAGTCCGAATTCTCAAAATGAAAGCTTTCCCTTCCATTTTGCAAACAGATACAACCCACTTCGAAGTGTCAGTATCTAAACAATTGTTTGCAATTGCAATATCAATTGTAAACCGCTGATAGATATACATGCATGCAAGTTGCAAATAAGGAGGTGTGCTCACACAGATTCACAAGATACAGAGTTTCACTTAACAAAATTCACAATAGGGAGGACACAGTTCAATAATATAATAAGGAAAGGTATTGTTTTTAAATTGGTGCATTCTATCATTGGCCATCAGAAGTGGAATCGCGGACAAATTGTACAGCAGAAAAAGAGTAATTCATTTTTAAAAGATATGTTAAGAGGCAAGGTAAAGTGTTGGTCACTGGACCAAAAAGATGGCACATGTATCATTTAAATTGGAGCTTATACTTTGGTGTGCATGTTGGGAAGAATAAGTATCACTTTTAGAAAGGCAGTATGTACTCTGATCATTGATCTTATCAGCTTTTGACAATTCATCAATGGGGGCTACAAATTGTATCATCAAAAACCTTGCACCTTTTGAGTATTTGATGCAGGAATTCGGCAGGGATAATACTATCAATAGATAAAGTACACCACTGCTGGAATTGCAACAGACCAAGTTTTGTGTGGTGAAACAAACATTTCAATATTAACATCTTCAAAGAATACATGAAGTGCAACTTTGAGTACCTTTTTTGGAGTTGGATAATGAATCAAATTTTGCAACATGAAAGTACAATACTGCAAAAAGTACAAAAAAAGACCTCATGTGCTTTTGTCATCAACCTTTCCAGAATGTTGTGATGTCGCCAGCAGCATCACACTGATTTCACAGCTGTTTTTAAACCTACATCAGGCCACGGTTGCAGGAAGCTCAAGAGAAATGGCACCTATGGCAATGCCAAACAATTATAGCAGTACTAGGATGTTCACATTAAAATTCCAGTTGGTGTATCAGCATGGTAAAGAGCAGCAGTCCTACAGTCAGTCCTGTCTTGCAGCCAGTGATGTCCTGCACCCACTGTATCCTTGGAACATTTTTTAAAGTGAAACCGAGGCAATTAACATTTTCGGAAGGACAGGTCTGTTTAGTCAAAATGTGGAGAGACACCCCAGGATCAAAATGAATAGGAATTTCAGTCTTATGGATGAAATGACATGACAGATAATCACCAAAGGATGCTGAAGTGGAGGGGGAGTCTTCAGTCATCATCATCACCATTCCTTCAGCTGCAGTCTCAAGTGAAGACACAAATCTACATACCGGTTAAACTTGGCCCTGTCTGCATGTTCTCCTTTGAACATTTTGCCTTCACCCATCCTATTTTTCTGAATTAATTTTTGTTAGCCTTATGGCTAAAGTGCATGTGTTCACTCACTAAAAACATGACAAAATTGACCTAGACTTGATTGGCATATTTACTTTACTTATATGTCTCAGGTAAAGTGGCCTACCTGTTCCCAGGACGTGCAAATTAAATGCTACAATTGAGCCTGCAGAAGGTGCTATGCCACCCACTTAATTAGCATTTTAAACACTTTTCAGGACTGCCATTGCAGCCTGTTGGCAGTTTTAAATTACGCATTTGACTTGGCAAAATAAACCCCTTGCCAAGTCTCAAACTCCCTGTTAGATCTGGGTGCCTCTAGTTGGCAATGGTTATCACCTTTGTCCAAATAGGGACCCTGACTTCTAAGTCAGGATAAGGGGATTACACTCCTTAATAACCCTTGCTCACCCCCTTGGTAGCTTGGCATGAGCAGACAGGATTATCTCAGAGGCAGTGTGTTAAGCATTTGTAAATATACACGGTAATAAAGTGATAACACTACAGATGGACACAACACAGGTTTTATAAAAATAAGTATTCTTTATATAGACTTAGCACAAGACCACAAATGACAAAAATCCACAGTACTACACTTAAGATTGTTTAAATGATGATTCAAGTTGCTTAGTTCAAGTTGATGATGAATGTGGCAAAGTTCTCAACAAAGTACCTGGATGCGTGAAGCAAAGTAAACAAAAGGCTCGCAAAAGGGGAGATGCGTCGGTTCCGTGATCCGGGGGAGATGATGCGTCGTGCCTCATTGCTTGCGCAGAGTAGGGTATGCGTTGTGCTTCTTACCGGTGCAGAGGTGATGCGTAGATTCTTGGCCTGCGGGCCCGTTGCGGTGTGCAAGATGGTACCTTGATGCGATGCGACGATCCAGTTGCGATGTGAGAAGATGGCGCCCTTGATGCAGCGATGCGATGACAGAGCGATGACGCCCTGGCAGCCTTGCAGCGACTCTGTACTTTAGAGCCGCGACAGGCCCTGCGACGCGCTTCTCCGGTGATGCGATGACGGTTCTTTCGTGCGTCACGCTTCTCCGGCGATGCGACAGCAGACAGCTTCGATGGACACACGCTTCCAGGGAGATGCCACGAAAGCTTGCTTCTCTGGCGTTGCAACGATTTCAGCTGCGGTGGCGACACGCTTCTTCTCGATGCATCGCGCTTCCAGCTCCCAGCGGTACGCAAGTGACTGGAGTCAGAATTCCCAGCAAGGAAATTCAGGAGGGAGCGGGAGGTGAAGTCTTTTGGACCTGAGACTTCAGCAGGAGGCAAGCACAGTTCAAGCCCTTGGAGAATATTCTGTAGATAAATGAAAGTCCTTAAAAGTTCCTTCTCCTTTCCCTTGACAATGAAGCAACCACTGCAGGCCAGCCCAGCAAACAGCACACTGGCAGAGGGGCAGTCCAACTCCTGTAGCTTCCTTGGTTCCTCTCCTTGGCAGAAAGGTTTCTTGTTCCAGAAGTGATCTAAAGTCTGTGGGACTAAGTCCCAATATTTATACCCCAAAATGCTTTGTTCTCTGAAGGCAGAGAGGCCTCTGCCTAGTTCAAACCAGTTCCTGAGCACTTTGTTTACAGTATTCTTCTCTTCCTTTCACTGTGCAGGGCAGAAACATCAGACGCCCCACAAGAGGTGGAGCCAGCACAGGGGAGGGAAGATACAACTCTGGAGCACTCTGTTGACATGATTCCGCTTCTCCTTTCACAGTGCAGGGCAGAGACATCAGACAAGCCATGGGAGGTGGAGCCAGCTTTGTGGAGGGAAGGCCTAGCTCTATTCAGGTCCCAGGTACACACCTACCTCCCATCTAGGTGCTGATCTCTCTGTTCACCACCCCAGCCTGTCTCCTGGAATTTCCTCAGCCCTGTCACACACAAACCCAGACAAGGAATACACAAGTCAGCAGAGATGGGCTCAAATGGTTAGGCAAGCAAATACCCACTTTCTAAAAGTGGTATTTGCAAACACAGGATATTAAAATAAACTTTACTAAAAGATGTATTTTATTATTCTGAGCTCAGGCATACTAAATTCGAATTTCTACCATGTTCCCTGAGTCAGTTAGGAGTGTAGGAATGTAACAATCTTAACTGCACATTCTGGCCTATGAGAACAGGTAGCCTTCAATAGTGAAAAAACGAAAATGGCTGTAATTCACTATTAGGACATGCTACACACATCAGGGCATGTCCTACCTTATACTTACAATGCACCCTGCCCTTAGGCCTACCATAAGGTTGTCTAATATGAAGCAAAGCGAAGGTTTAGGGACTGGCAAGGGGGTGCCCTTGGCCAAGTCGACATGGTAGTCATAGACTACCCAGAGGCCTTGCAGTGGCAGGCCTGAGACACAGTTTACAAGCTGCTTCTGTGGGTGGCACAACCAGTGCTTCAAGCCCACCAGCAGCATCTGATCTACGAGCCCTGGGCACACATGGTGCACTGTACTAGGGGCTGACAGTAGCTCAAATAAGCCAATCATGGAATAACCAATTAGTATATCAATTTAACATAGGAAGCACTTGCACTGTGGCACTGATTAGCAGGCGCACAGGGCCCAAAGCATAAATCCAGCAAAAACATATCAAAACAGAGGAGGCAATCCGTCAAAAATGGAAGGGAGACTCATGCCACTGATGTCAGGTTTAACACGTGTTCCCTCCAGCTGAATTGTGGGGAGAACTACCCTTCTCCTTGGGAGTTCTCTTCACTAAGGTGGAAAAATCTGGACAGACCATCAGTGTTGGCGTGTTCTGTACCAGGGCGGTGTTCCACCGTAAAGTCCATACCCTGTAGGGAGATGGACCACCTCAACAACTTCGGGTTCTCACCCCTTATCCGCATCAGCCATCTGAGGGGCCTGTGGTCGGTCTGAACCCGGAAGTGAGTCCCAAACAAGTATGGTCTCAACTTCTTCAGTGCCCAGACCACAACAAATGCCTCACGCTCAATTGCACTCCACCTCTGTTCACGTGGAAGTAACCTCCTACTGATGAAGGCTACAGGGTGGTCAAAGCCCTCTTCAGTAATCTGTGATAGAACAGCCCTCACACCATGCTCTGAAGCGTCTGTCTGTTCAATTAATCCTTTTGAGAAGTTGGGTGCCTGAAGAACAGGTGCTGTGCACACGGCTGTCTTCAGGGCATCAAAAGCTTTCTGACAGGTGTAAGTCCAGTTCACTTTCTTGGGCTGCTTCCTGGAAGTCAGCTCAGTCAAGGGTGCAACAATGTTGCCATACCCCTTGACAAACCTCCTCTAGTACCCCGTGAGTCCTAAAAAGGCTCTCACCTGTGTCTGAGTCTTTGGGGGTTCACATGCCAGGATGGTATCAATCTTGGGTTGAAGGGGCGCCACCTGGCCGCTTCCTACCTGGTGACCCAAGTACACAACGGAGCCCTGCCTGATATGACACTTACTTGCCATGATCATGAGGCCTGCCTTGCACAGTGCCATCAACACTTCCCAGAGGTGCTGCAAGTGTTCCTCCCAACTGGCGCAGAACACTGCAATGTCATCCAGGTAGGCAGCAATGAAATCCTCCAGTCCAGCCAACACCTAGTTGACCAACCTCTGAAAGGTGGCAGGGGCAATCTTCATCCCAAAGGGCATAACCCGGAATTGGTAGTGCCCATCTGGTGTGGAGAATGCTGAGCTTTCCTTAGCCCCATCGGTCAAGGCGATCTGCCAGTACCCAGACGTCAACTCAAACGTGCTGAGGTAGCGTGCAGCCCCTAACCGATCAATGAGCTCATCAGCTCTGGGGATGGGGTGTGCGCCAGTCCTGGTGACTGAAATGAGCCCTCTGTAGTCCACACAGAACCGGAGTTCGGGTGTGGCACCCGGCGAGGCAGCCTTTGGGACCAAGACCACTGGGCTGGCCCAAGGACTGTTGGAGGACTCAATGACCCCTAAAGCAAACATCTTGGAGATTTCTTCCTTAATGTAAGCCTAACTTTGTCAGTCACTCTGTAAGCCTTGTGATTCACAGGAGAACTGTCACCAGTGTCCACATCATGGACGCACCACTTTGTGACACCAGGAACCAAGGAAAATAGATCAGAGAATTGCCCCAACAGTTGGGGACAATCTTGCTGCTGATCAAGGGTCAGGGTGGCAGGGAGGCTGACACCATCCACTGACCCATCTTGCTCTGTTGCAGACAGGAGGTCAGGAAGAGGCTCGGTCTCCTCCTCCATTCCATCATCTGTTGCTAGGAGCATGCCCACTTCGGACGTTTCTAAGTGGGGCTTTAGGCGGTTAACATGAAGGACCCTCAAAGGGTTCCTTGGAGACTGCATGTTCATCAGATAGGTGACATCACTCTTGCGCTCCAGCACCTCATATGGACCAATCCACCTGTCCTGGAGCGCACAAGGCTTCACAGGGGCCATGCCCCAAACTTTCTGTCCATGTTGAAGCTCAATCAGAGTGGCATTGTGATCGTACCACCGCTTCATCTCTTTCTGTCTGGCTTCCAGATTCACCTGAGCGAGATACCTGAAACGCCGGGTCTGGTTTCTGAAGGCCAGCATGTAGCTATATACATCCTGTAGAGGTTTCCTGGGAGATTGCTCCCAGCCTTCCTTTACCAAACTCAAAGGTCCTCTTACCGGGTGACCATACAAAAGCTCAAAGGGGCTGAACCTTAGAGACTTTTGTGGCACCTCTCGGTAGGCAAACAGAAGGCACAGCAAGAGGATGTCCCACTTACTCCTCATTGGTTCTTCAAGACCCATGATCATGCCCTTAAGGGTCCGGTTAAATCTTTCAACCAGCCCATTACCTTGTGGGTGGTAAGGAGGGGTGAACTTGTACACCACACTCCTTCCACAGAGACTTCATATGATTAAAAATGAAGTTTGTACCTCGGTCAGACACAACCTCTCTGGGAAACCCCATGCTGGAGAAGATCCCCATCAGTGAACGTCCCACCACGGGGGCCATCACTGTCCTCAGTGGAATGGCTTCCGGGTACCGGGTAGCATGGTCCACCAAGACCAGGATAAACCTGTTGCCCATGGCTGTCTTGGGGTCCAGTGGCCCCACAATGTCAATGCCCACCAGTTCAAAGGGGGTACTGACTACAGGGAAGGGTTGGAGAGGGGCCTTGTGCCTCCTTCCACTTTTCACACTTGCCTGGCAAATTTGACAAGTCCTACAATGAGTATCTGAACTCTTTCGCATCTGGGGCCAATAAAAGAGGGCGACAAGCCTAAGGTCTTGTTCTGCCCCAGATGACCAGCTAAAGGAACATCATGAGCCAAACCCAGTAGGAAGGCTCTGAAGCGCTGGGGTACCACCAGCACACGGGCTGAACCAGGCTCAGCAACCTTAGACTCGCTATACAGGAGACCGTTCTCCCAGTAGATTCAATGTGACCCAGACTGATCACCTGCTGCCTGGTTTGTGGCCTGTTGCCTCAAACCCATAAGAGAAGGGCACTTCTGCTGCTCTTCACAAAATTCCTCCCTGGAGGGACCACCTTCTTGCTGCCAATGGGTCAGCTCAGGTAGGTTCCCCAGTTAAGAAACTTACTCACCAGTGGGTTCCAGGACATCCCCCTCAAGGTCTGCCTCCTCCTGGACCGTGGGAACAATGAGAGCTGGTTTCCCAAGCCCCTTACCTCTTCTCTTTAAGGCAGGTCCCTGGGCCATATTGTCAGACTCCAAGGTCTCTTGAACACCCTTAGCTGCCAGAGACCCAGTGGTCACACATGTCCACTCAGGCACACCGAACATCTCTAAATGTGCCTTCCTCTTCACCTTAGCCCAAGGGGAGCTTTCTAAATCATTGCCCAATAGACAATCAACAGGTATGGATGGCCTCACAGCTACTTGAAGAGTACCAGAGACCCCCCCACTCAAAGGGAACTTGAGCCACTTTGCAATGGCTCTCTGTGTTGTCAGCGGCAACAACTGGGAAGAATGCATGAGGGACTACCTGCTCTTCAGAGACCAAGTGACACTTGACAGCTGTCACACTTGCTCCTGTGTCTCTGAGAGCTTTCACTCTATGGCCATTGATGGTCACCCACTGCCTGTATTTCTTAGTGTTATCAGGCAGCTGAGTTTTAGGGACCATCTCAAAGTCTCCTAATGAGACAAGGGACATTTCTGTGGGACCCCACCCACTTTGGGCACCCATTTCCTCCCCACCAAGGGCTACACTGGCCATCGGATGGGGTGTGCATGGGGTGGCACATACTGTCCTTTTTGAGGACACTGGGGATCATACCAACAGTGTCCCACCTGCTTACACTGAAAGCAGGTAACAGGCCCCCTATGAACAGATTTACCTGTCAGGGGTCCTGACTTGTTTTCAAGGGGAGGCTGGAAACCCTTACCTTGGTTCCCTTGGTAAATACTATGGGGACCTTTTTGGAACTCCCTCTGTTTACCCTTGCCCCCCCACTCTTCTGCTGGGGACCCTGCCCACCTTTGGCGGAGTCTCCCACAAGACCCTTGTGGACCCTGGTACTGACCCAGCAGTCCGCCTCCTCAGCAAGTTTTCTAGGATTAGTCAACTTGCTAACAACAAGGTGTGGATTAGCTCTGGAAAACAATTAGCAGATAAGTGCTCCCTGGCAATCAAATCATGGAGAGCTTGAAAATTATCAACATTGCTACCCTTATCCAACCATCCATAGCTCTGCAAAAGAAAGACACATATTCTACCCAAGTTGTTCCCTCCAGTTTCTTACAATTCCTGAACCTCTGTCTATAGAGTTCTGGAGTTAATCCATACCTTGTCATCAGTGCTTCCTTCATGTAGTTATAAGACATCCTATGCTCCCTGGGCAGGTCTAACAAAGTATCCCTACCTTCAGTGACAAAGTGGCCCCACAACCCCACTCCCCAATCCTTCTCAGGGACCCGGTGGGCCAACATTGCTATCTCATAGGCTGTAAACCACTGACCAATATCTTCACCTTTGTGAAAATCTTTGATAACTAACAATCATGAAGGAGGTACCCTTTTAACTGGAAAAGGGGGGTGTATAACACTGCAACAAATAAAGAGTTCCCTTTCCCTACTTTTGTACACAACTAGGCTTTATGCCTCTTTGCACTGTTAAATTAGAGTATTTCACCTGACTTTTTCTAGACTGTGAAGTCTAAGGTAGGTTACCAGAAGGAATTATTCTTTTCACAACCAATGTTCATTGATACTGAAAAAATAGACAATATAGTAAATAAAGAATAGTAGAAAAATGGAAAAAAATAGGAAAAACAGAAAAACCCTGAGGTCTAGAGTCTATTCATTTGACTATTTTATTTACTAAAAAGCATATAATTGTTACACATATTCAACATTTGCAAAACAATTCATAAAAACACATTGAATACAATATTAAATTTAATTGAATAAAATATTAAAAACCACATTATTTAAAAAAAGAATTTGTCGACGTGGCGTTTCGGTGTTTAGATGATGATCTTCACCTTCTTCAGGACTATGCTTTCAATTTTTAGAAAGAAATATCTAGACAAGAACATAGACATTATGTTATTTTATATCCTAATTCCTTGTTCATGTTATCACTTCCAATTGTTAAGGATAAAACTAGCTAAGTTACAGGGGTTTTTCTACTGACATTTCAACAGTATTGAGTTTCAAAATATTAATACAAATTTTGTTCACATTCTACATTCGTTGCTGTTTCTTACAGTTGTGTCACATTGTGATGTATGGTTATCTAAACAGTCCTATTTTTTACACACTGAAATTTCATCATTTTGGCAACCTCTATAGACACCCTCATTATTTATACAAGTAAAAGCCTTGCTATTATGGGGTCTAACCTTAATTAAAATAATTTTTAGTATACCTTATTTAATTCAGTTTGAGGACTGTTTCACTTAAGTCCTTTGTTGTTTCACTTGCTTCTTCTTTTGACAAAAGACAAAAGAAAAAGAATATTTCCTTTTCTTGTTTTATGTTATGTTCTTCATTCTATGCCTCTATGATGCTAATGGCTTAAAAAATGGGAAGGATACATTTATGTTGTCACTTCTTTTTGTATCCTTACCCCAATCATTGTGTTTTCCTGCCTTCATCAATTAGATGCAGGGGTTCATGCACTTCTTAAATCGGATTCGGGCGCAGTATGGACCCTCAGGCCCACTATTCAGTTCACTTCTGGGCCTGCCTAAGGACTATTACTAAATCAATCCAGGGGGGAGAAGGAAATTGTGATCCGTCCAGTTTCCTGTATATCTAATATCATAAATCACTTAGGGAAGGATCACTTGTCCTGCATAACCTGGATATACAGGTGATGTGTATGTCCCAAGATAAAAAACCCTCATGCACGTGTGAAGTTGTTCGAGTTTTCTGTTTCAAAAAGGGTGCGTTCCGCATTTTGGTCCTTGTTAAGCAGTGTTTCCAATACGATCCATTTCAAAGTGAAGGAATACTATGTCACTTTGCTACACTATTTATCATAGTAAGAAATCCTTATGTATGAGACACCATTACTTTTCACTTGGTCCTGAAGAAAGCCCGAATGGCCTGACAAGGCAACTTAGGGCTGAAACATGTCGACCTTTTTAGAATCACGAAAATTGAGTGCGTAAGAATTCTAACTATTCCCCATACGCACATCTATATGTTTTCAGACAACTTACATATAAATAAAGAAACAATAAATAAAATAGTCTGGCTGTCCGAGTTTGTAAACAAATTCACCTACCACTTATCACTGATCACTACTGTTTTTAACCAAGGGTAAATACCTCCGGGTGGAGGTTGCATGACAACTAACCCAATGATTATGCAGTCACGTGAGTGAATAGCGGAGAACCAAGATATACCGCTAACTCGAACAACTTCACACGTGCTTGAAGGTTTTTTATCATGGGACATACACATCACCTGTAAACCCAGGTTATGCAGGACAAGTGATTCTTCCCTAAGTGATTTATGATACCTGCATAAGGACTACCAGAGAGCTGGCTGCTGCTATGACCTGCTGTGTACTTCAGAAAGACTGCTTTGCTGCTCTCAGAAGGACTGCTCGACTACCTGAAGCCTCCTCTGAGCCCCAGAGATCTGTTCTGCTGCTTGAGTCATGTTCTTCTCTATGAAACCAGGACTTCCAGAAGTGAGTTCAATGGCTAGTTGGCTGGCATGAGTGAGTCCTGACCCTTCAAATTGTACTTCTCCAGTTCTGAACCCTTGGAAGTGGTGCTCAAGGTGCCTAGCTAGCCCCAATCCAAAACTTGGATCCAAGACATTTTTTTCCAAAATGTGCTTTGTGAACCGTCACAAGAATGTGACCTACCTGCTTGTAGATCTGCCCAAGATGCGTCACCTGTAGGTGTCACTTTGTGGCAGTTTTTCTCCTCAGCAGCAAATACTGTTCAGCGGTTCTTCGCAGAAGGATATCCGGCCTTATTGCACACTTGTCGGCTTTCACCTGCATCTTTTTCCCACTGGAAATGTTCAACTCCCTATAAAGAGAGTAAGCCTGAACTAAGAAATCTTCACTGCAACTTTGCCCAGCTACTCCCCGATGATGAAGCCTCCTCCTCAAACAACGCCAGCTGCTTTGCCCCTCTGAACTTAACATTCTCAGACATTTTCCTCTGAAATGTCTTCTAAGTGTGAATGTGAGTGGAGACCACGCCCAATCCACTTAGTGTATCTGAACCACGCTCCACCACTGTTGGCCATAACTTTTAATCCTTTGGGTGGAATTCTTCACTTAAAAGTTTACAAATTCACAACTCTGGTACTATTTATTGAATTTGTTTAATTTTAGTGTCAAATAATTCTACATTTCAGGGGGATTTTCCATTTTTTTTGTTCTCTAATTGTTACTGTTTAAGTGCTATATAACTTGTTTACACATTGTCTCTAAGTTATTCCTGAGTTCTTTAGTGCCAAACTTAAGAACAACTTTTTGTGGTTCATCATTACACGCATTATGGCTGTTGCTTGAGCATGGTGTCACCCCTCCACTGACAACCCAATTTCTCACAAGATCACACTAACACAATCCATAGAAAACACTTCAACTAAACAACGCAGTGCGTAAAGGCTTCCCTCTTTGAAATTCTTTTAACTCTCAAAACAGACTGATGTGCTCAGTGAGCATGCATAATTATAGTTGATTAAGGACGAAAAGGAGAAATCGAAAAAGAAGGAGCATAGTGACGCAAGATGGAGCAGACCACAGGACCATAAAAAAAAAGGCTAGAAAAAAAATGAGAGCCATCAGCAATTTAAAAATAGTACACATTCAGAGAAGAGTCATAGACAAATAAAGAATTACAATGCTAAAATCTGAAAAATTCAAGAAATCAGGTATTACTGTCCATTCCATTTGATGAAAGGCTGTGGAGATATAGTTTGAGTTTTTCCGGACCTACAAATGAGCGTGAGCAGCCAATAAGAGTAATCTTGCAAAGACAAGGGTGAAGAATCCCATATTGAATATTAAGATGTCTCATCTGAGGACATAAGTCAAGGAGATCTTTGCGGCGAGCATTGGTTGCATTAGAGACATCTTGTGACAAGAAGAGATTGTGGCCAGACTAGGTGAGGCGGCGTTTGAGTTTGGCAACCTTTAAAACAGTCCTTAATTCAGTGAATTTCAAAAAAAGCATTATTATGCCACGGGGTTTTGAAGCATTGGTGTTGAGACGTCCCAGACGATGTGCTTTTTTGTATGTTGAAAGGAGTAGTTGAAGGTGGAAAGTTCAGAAGCTCAGGAAGAAATTTCTGTAGGAAAAGAGTCATATTTGACCCCTCAATATTTTCCGGAAGGTTATATAAGCGTAAGTTATTCCTACAATTTCAATTTTAAAGGTCCTCTGTATGAAGTTGTAGTTTGTGAATCTCCTGCTCTAACATTGGAATTTTGGTAGAAACATTATGTAGGTCCCTAACATGCTGTTCTAAATCCAACACCTTGCCTTCCATGACAATCCATCTGTCCTCAATTTGTTTCAATTTTTCATTAGGGGCAGTCATAAATGGTTGAAGACCACAGACTTCATCTAAAATAGCATCCAAAACCGGGTTTGTAGATGAATGAATAGGAGATGGTCGGTCATTTTTATACCTCTTAGGTTTAGTACCAGACACAGAGGATCTGGCAGCGTGAATATCATTAGCCATTGTATCAAGCAAGCAAGCAAGCAGAGAATTAACTTGGAAAAAAAAATGGAAATAGTACAAGAGAAGTCAAATACACTTCAAAAGGTGTAAGGATAGAAAAACACCTTCAAAATTAACAAATATAGATAAAAAAGTGTAATTTCTCAAAGAAGCACACTCATGTGAAGATATAACAACATTTCC
This sequence comes from Lissotriton vulgaris, assembly GCF_964263255.1. Classification (NCBI taxonomy): domain Eukaryota; kingdom Metazoa; phylum Chordata; class Amphibia; order Caudata; family Salamandridae; genus Lissotriton; species Lissotriton vulgaris. Next base: position 1,372,798,053 of record NC_141691.1, read on the forward strand.
TCAATGCCAGTGAAGGCAATTGATGTAACAGAGGTTGTAACTATATTGCTGTGGTAGAAACTCTGTCAGTGGCAGAATAAGGCGATTATCAACAACTCAAAATACTGTGGAAGACATAGAAATTTGAGAATAGAAACGTGGGTTGAGCGACTCGAGAAGGCGGCCGCCTACATCAACAATATGTAGATATGTGAATTACTGCCTCAAATAAACGAGATTTGGAAGAAGCATAATATCTGGTAAACAATGAAAAAAAAAACTTTGTACACATTATGCCCCTTCGAGATAAGTCCATAGCATGTCGAGTTATGAAGAACAATGCCTCACTGGTAATAAAAAGCTTCCGGCTTGCACAAGAGAAAGTATTTCAGGGAATAATCTCAAAATAAATATTCATCCATTTAAATTCCATCACAGGAATACTTGGGCACAGTCACAGGCAAGACCGTGAAAATTCCCGGTGAAATATGAGACGCAGGTTCAGCGGCCTAAAATGGCGGCTGCCCGCACCTCAGTGATGAAGAAAATTACCGCGAGCTGTACCAATAAGCCAATGGTGCGTAGAAGTCTGAAAGATGTCCTGCAGACTCACCACATCTTCAGAATGGAAAGCCCGTCATTCTGGTAGCGAAGCGACAGGAAAAGGGCTCAGTAGGAGTCGTAGAGCCCTGCGCTGAAACGGAGCTCACGCCGGGACCGGCATTCCATCTCGGCGCTCAAGCCAGGCCCCCGAAAATGTTAAAGTTAACCTGAAAAATTATTTGTTGGGCGCACCTTTTCAAATGAAGACTAAGCTTGCCAGGTTATACAATGAACGTTATTCATGCACTTATATATTACGCACATGGATTTCTATGTATATTGTGTCATGTTGCATACTATGCATGGTTCTTATTTTATTGTTTGCTGTGTCGGCACCTAGAGCTGGATCTGCCTTTGTGTGTTCATTACCAAATTAATAAACATAAATGCAAAGGTAAGGAATGTTAAAGATAGGCCATTCGCAGTTTAGTTGCGCATAACCTGGGGATTTCCAGGCATTGGCTATGCAAGCTTTGCTCTTTTGGACCTGTTGGAAAATGTTCACTACGCTGCCTAGTCCTAACTAGACCTGGGTGGTAAACTCTGCTCTGTTTGCAGAGTTTATCGCACTCCGTGCTCTGCTGAGCTGGTGGATTTCCGAAACTAACACACAGGTTGACAAACCTTGCATTCGCATTGCGGAAGCTGCCACTCAAGTAGAACTTTATTCGAGCAGCAGAAAGAAGCAGCCCCTTTTTGCGCTGCACGTGATGGTGTTCTCGCTAATTTTATAGTGCAGGACAAACACCCAGCGCTAAAAATCAGTGTGAAGGGCATAAGGTAACGCACTCTGCAGATTGCAAACTCCGCCCAGGCCTAGTCCTAACACTCTGATCACAATTAGGCTTCAAAATGTAGGTGTAATTTGCACATCCACACATTCAGTTCTGGGTGCACAAATTCAAGGGAATGTAACTTGCACTTGATTCCAAATTTCACTTTGCAGAATTGGGAATAACGCGTCAGTACAGTGTGTTATTCCCCATTGCAAGGTGTACAAACACCACATTTCGTTATTAGCTTCAACACTTTAGGGATCATTAGGGAAATGGGACCACCCTCCATAAGGGCGGGGGTCCCGTGGGGGACATTCGGATGCGCCCGCCCCAGTGGCATCCTGCATTCCTGTCATTGTGATGGGCGGTGCACTCAGCACCGCCTGCCACAATGCTAGGAAGCATGTTGTGCATGGAACTGCTGGGGGGTACTATAGGTGCCCCCCATGTGTGCCCCCATCCCAAAGGATCCCTGAGGGCCCGCTACAGGCCCCCAATGTTAAGAACCGCCTGCCTTTCTGTGGCGACAACGCCGCCTGCATACAAATATGGATGGGAAAACCGGCTGACGGTCTTCCCGCCTGCCGGGGTCCCCCCCACCATGGTAATTTGGTGGGGGAAATAGAAGCAGGCGGAGGTTTTTGGCGGGCGGATCGCCATCCACCCTTTATCCTAATGAGCCCCACTGTGTCCACATCATTGCAATCCCGTGCGTTTCCACCTAGCAGGGTGATCCACTCCACAGTGATTATGGCTCATGCATTGACCAAGAGCATAGGCCATGAAAATAAGTTAGTCTAATTTTAACCCGTTAAGCGCGCCGCAAATTCGGCCCCAGTGCGGACGTTCGATTGCGCTAACGGGATCCGGACGTCCAACGGTCGTGCGCAGCACTAGCGAGGTAGTGCACGCGACGACCGTTGGACGTTCGCAGCACTGAACGGGTTAAAGGAAACTTTAAAATGTAAAGATACAACTGCAAGTTAAAGAGAACAGGAGAAATGTGATTTTGAATACCAGATATGTACTACCCAGAAACTAAACAAAGACAAAGTAAAATGCAGTTTTATTTTGAGCTAATGGTGTATGCATGTGATGGAAGTTCTCAAAGTATTTATTATCCCAACTTCAAACCTGTTTTTCATATTGCTTTCAGGTCTGGAGCTAAAATTGCTGGCATAGAGGTATGCGGATAATCTCACAAATGTAAAAAGTTGAGGATGGTTGCAGACCTCGCTGTTTTTTGGGTGATTATATCATTTCTTATCTTGTAATTCAAAATCAATTGTGCCCCCAGGGAGGCGCTGTGCATCATCTAAACTGCATGTAACACTTCCACTGTTGGACATTATTGACAAGAATCCTGCAATGGGTTATAAATGACTTTAACGAGCGTTGGCAGGCACAAAGTCGAAACACGCCGCTGAGCTTCACTAGAAAGAAAAAAAAGAATTCCACAATAACAAGGATGGCAAGTCCACTGAGAGAAAGCACATTCTTCTGTGTTCTCACCCTGCTGTGCATGGACGTATTTCTGAGTTTTCTGGGTGAGATCACAAACTGGAAGTGAAACTGACAAGCAACGAGATTTTTCCAAAGTAACTATAGGTTGTAAGTTTTCAAAAACAACTTGTCAACGGAAACATGGGGCATATTTTATGATACAGATGGATGTGTACAGGAAAATACAAGCCTTTTAAACAAACTGCAGCTCTCATTACCAGAATGGAGAGTTCTAAGCTTCCGGTGTCATGCAGTCACCGTACATCCTACTGGAATGGGCGGGAATACAATACTCCTACCAATCTTACCTCCATATCACGTAAAATTAGTGCCACTTCAAGGGTGGGTCAGACAACATTTTCTACTGATGCAAATTCATGTCCATTGTGGTAAGTTGATCCAGTACTTGGTGCATATTATCACCCTATTAGGAAAAGAGGCTTCTGGAGGTAGGAATGTGTGACAGGAATGTTTGTGAATATTTGTCATATGTATTGTTTGTGCTGCACGACTGCAATGTGACGTTGTTGTGCTCCGCTGTGATTGCTTTGTGTTATATTTTGATTGTTTTGTTGAGTTGTGCCGAGTTATGTCAACATTGTGTTGTTATGTTAATTCTTGTATAGTGGTTGGTTATTTCCTTAAGATTTTGCCACTTATTTTGATACAATTCCATTCAAAAGCAGCAATGGCTATAAAGTTCCTATGACAAACAACCCTTTACCAACCTTTAAGGTGGTAACATAGTGCTACTCCAGCACCATTTAAGATGCCAGGCAGAAATGATTTGTGGCAGAGACAGTGTTCCAAAGGGCTCACGGTATAGTCATCGATCTCTGCCACTGAAGTGTGCACTGTCATGAGTAGACACAGATGTTACACATCCCACATTGAGGCACTTAGAGGTCTGCACACACAAGTGATAACAAATCTGTTAAAAAGTTGAAGGTGATCTATGAGGTGGAAGATAACAATACCCTTTATTGAATTTGATCTGGAAACCTCGATTCAGGTGCACATAGGAGGTTGCGCCTGCACTCAGCAGAGTCAGACTGCTGTACAGGGCAATCACGAAGTGTCCGATAGGCTGGTCGAACAGATCAGTGTGTGGGCCATTTTATTTAATAGTTTGTGGGCCTGTTTTATGGCCAGGGAGCTGGTTCTTACTGTCGATTTCTGTTAGAAATGGGACTTCTGCTTGGCTAAGACTTACGCCAAAGCCAGGCAGAAACCACCACTCTAGTCAGGGCAAAGGAGTTACATGCCTAAGATAACCCCTGCTCACCCCCTTGGTAGCTTGGCACAAGCAGTCAGGCTTATCCCAGAGGCAATGTGTAAAGCGCTTGTGCATCACAGACACACAGCAGAAACACACTAGGCACACCACAAAAGGAACACCACACAAGGTTATATAAAAATAGCCTTTGTATTATCATAGACACATTAGAAACATAATCACACATTTACACTGTGCCAAATGACACTAGGCAATATTTACAGGGGATTATATACAAGCCAGGACAAATCGGGCCACTGTCAAAACCCTCCCAATGCAGGTAGTAAATATAAAACACAACCAGTAGCTACTAGTACCATAAAGACCTAAGCATTCTCATATTATCATTATACACCATCCTAAAATATCGTAACATGACACTAGGCATAAACAATTAGGCCCAAACCTCATTAGCAAAAATACATTACGCTTTAGGTCTCACCAGCATAAACACATTTCTGCAATAACCTCATAAGCATAAACTCATTGCGAAAGGGGCTTCACATTAGGGCCCTGCGCCCCGTTCATCATCACCCATATGATCCAGGCCAACTGGCCATACACTGGGGCTCAAAGGCCCTTTGTCCAGAAAGTCAGGTCCCTTAAGGGGATCTCGCAAATGACCCCTTGGCTGCAAACACAAAGTGCGCATAGGCGCTGGGGCATGGTGTGCAACTCACCCTTTCCTCACCTATAAAGAACTGGCCCCCAATAATGCAGCTGCCCACTGTAAGGCGGGGCAGCTGTGGAAATGAGCCCTGGCACCACTGTGCCTCTTGGGAGCTCCCCTCTGGGCCTCCTACAAAATTGCCTCCTCATTGCAGTCGCCCACTACGGCGGTGCAACTGGAGAACTAAAACTTGCACTAGCGCTCCTGTGCCTACCGGGTCCCAACTAGGACTCTAAAAGACAATGGCCCCCACTGTTGGAGAGGCCCGCTCTCCTGGGGGTCCACTCAGGCACTGACAATGAGCCTCGGGGAGCCCCAAAGTCACTGGGCTCTTCTGGTGCCAATCCCAGCACCTAAAATACTTTGGAGTCAGCCCCACTCATTGGGCTGTTTCAGGACTCCTTTGGTTTTCCTTCTCCAGCTGGGGAGGACTTGGATAACCTGCCCATAGAGCCCTGGAGGCTCCAGAAGGATTCCTCCTCAGCAACGGTCACCTAGGGGAACTCCTGTCGAGCTCCCCTGCTCACCAACTTCTCCTGGCGCCACACGGCGGCTGCGTGCCATCCCAAGACTCTGCCCTTACTCAGGCAGACCTGCCTGACTTCTGGCTTTGCCACCCGTATCTGAACCTCTTCTTGGCAGCAATGCGTGGGCACCCGCAACGACCCTCAAATGCGGGGTGGCCACCCGCTTGTCAATAATGTAGAAATGCGGGGTGGGTACCCGCAGAAGCAACATCAAACGTGGGGTAGACCCCCACACAATCAGCAATGCGGGGGGCACCTGCTTGTTAATAAATCGTCTTCGTGGGGTGGGAACCCACCAAAGAGCACGCCAATGCGGGGTTGGCACCCGGTCTCAATGCGGGGGAATACCCACGTCTGGATTCCCCCTGTGGATGTCACAGCTCAGCACTGCAAAGCACCAGGATTCCCTCTTCAAATTAAAGATGTAGTGCTCATGAGGCACTATGTCCAAAAAATGTCCTGGGCAAAGGCTGGGCCCAGTTAGTCCAGGACACAGGGCACTCCAGCAGGGAGGCAGTCCTTCGTGGCGGTTCCTCCTGGGGCCCAGCAACAGCAGGTCACCTGGAAGCACAGGAACAGCTCAAATCATGGGGTCACAGCGCCTACATTTATACTACACTTCTCCTTTGTCTGCGCTGGCCCAGGGTTTGGAGGAACCAGTTACAATTGGTTCCGGGGGGTGTGGAGCACTTTGTGTACAGTGCTCACACCCTCCTTTGTGAGATGGGAGCTCTTCCATCAGACACACCACAGGGGGAGGAGCCAGCATTGTACAGGCTAGACACCGACCTATTCAGGGACCAGGGACATCTCCTCCCACTACTCCAATTGTAGATTTTTTCCCATTCAGCCTAGTGCTGACTCACCCTGCCCCTCCTGGAGCCACACACACCTCACCAGCCCCAGTCAATCAAAAGCCAAACATGCAATTCACATCAGGCAGGCAGACACATAGCACACAGAAATTACAACTTCTAAAAGTGGCATTTCTAAAAAGGTTATAATAAATCTGCGCATACCATTGCATAGCATTTATTATCACTATTCCAATTATACCAAACTTGACCACGCTGCTCCACTCATATCAGGAATTACCACTGAAACACTTATCAGGGAATCCCGTATGCATTCCTATGGGAGGGCAGCCCCACAGTGAGAAACCAAAATGGTTGTTTGTCACTACCAGGACATGTTACACACTTAAGGTACATGTCCTATCTTTTACCTACAATGCACCCTGCCCATAGGGCTAGCTAGGGCCTACTTTAGGGGTGACTGACATGCAGTAAAAGGGGGGTCACAGACATGGCACACACTTTAGGTGCCATGTCACAGCGGCAGTAACACTGCACGCACAGGCCCTGCAATGGCAGAGGCCTGAGATAGGTTTGTAAGGCTACTTTGGTGGGTGGCGCAATCAGCGCTGCAAGCCCACTAGCAGCATTTAATTTTCCAGCCCTGGGTATATGAGATACCACTTTACAAGGGACTGATACGTAAATTAAATAGGCCAAACAGGTGTGGACCAATCTTACCATATTTAACACAGAGAGCACACACACGTTACACTGGACAGCAGTGCTAAAGTGCCAAGAGTCCTAAAACCACCAACATCATGTCAGAGAAAAGGCTAGGGGAAAGGCAAAAAGTTTAGGGATGAACCTGCAAAAAGGGCCAAGTCCATCAACAGTCCTGATTATTTCACAAACATTACTGACAGCAAACTCAAATGCATACAGTCTCCCCTGTTGTGCAAAATACCATATAGAGTGTCTTTACAAGTTAAAAATAACACTTATTTGCAGATGTGGGACACTTTTTTAGCTATCTGGGGGCCACTTTTATGTAGTGCCTGGGCCTATTATCTTTCCAGTCCGACCCTGGCCCTCAGATTTCAGGATTTGCATTTATTACCACATCCATTGGGTTTTCTCCAGAAGATCTGTGGCAGGCAAAACCTGACATAATTTGTGCATAGAAAAACTGCAACAACTCCCATAGACAATATGTGGTATATTAATGATATACACTGCTCCAAGGTGAGAAACCGATAATGGTAAGTGAAACTGCACTTCATATATACTGCACCGTATGGTAGCAGTATCTACTGTTGCAGTGTTACTCCTAAAAATACCAGCCTAGAAAGTCGGCCTATGAATATTGTTGGACCCGGCCCCTTTTGGCAGGTTCACGCCGAAACCTTTTGCTTTTGCCTAGCCTGTTTCTGTAACCTGGTGTTGGTGATTTCAGGTCTTCGGGCACTTTTTCACTGTTGTCCAGTGTAAAGTGCGTGCGCTCTCTGTGCGTGTGGTTAGAGTGACCTGCCCTCCAATAGGAATGCATGGGGAATATGTGTGACCATGGTAGTTCCTGATGTGTGGGGAGTGCAGGGTCGAGATTGGTATGTGCGAACTCGTGAGATTGAATGCTGCGCAATGATGTATGCGGCATGATTGTGTCTAGTGTGGAAGTGCCACTTCTAGAAGTTGGCATGTTAGTGTAATTTGTGTCTGGCGTGTGATTGGCTGGAGCTGGCTGGTGAGCCTGGCTCCAGGAGTCGGGATGGGTCTGCCCCGGTGGTGAATGGAGAGATTAGCATGCTGATGTGAGGGAGGGGTACACCTGGGACCTGAATAGGGCTGGTCCTTTCCTCCACAATGCTGGCTCCACCCTCTGTGGTGCGTCTGATGTCCCTAGCCTGGCCAGTGAAAGGAGTACCCCATAACCAGTTTTAGCTGGTCTCACATCGCCTGCACCCTGCTAGACAAAGGATTTTGCTGTATAAAAGAGAGGCTGTGACCCCATGTTAGTGTTCTTGTTTCTGACTGGAATCTACCAGGGGTGTGCTGCTGCTGGGGCCCAGGGGAAGGCTTGCCTCCCTGGGCCCTGCCCAGCCCCTGGATATCCTGGATGCTTGGAAAGCTCTCTCCCTGTGGGACCCCTCTGCCTTTCCTGGGGGAGCTGGAGGACTTTTCCTTGTTGGGAGCTGCTGTGCTCCACCTTCTTTGCCCCAGGACTTGTTCTGCTACTTTGGGTGTTTGTGGTGCCCTAGCGCCTGGGATTGTTTTATTTGGCACCTAGCGCTTGAGAGCGCTTTGTTTTGCACTAGCACCTGGGAGCGCTTTATTTGGCCACTAAGCGCTTGGGAGCACTTTCTTGTTACCCTCGCAGGAGCCCACCCTGCATTTTGCTACTTTTTCACGGCTGCCCACGCTGCACTTGTGCCGATTTTCATGTCCACCCTGCATGGTGTGCCTACCCCGCTGTAGGGGTTAATTTGAGAGTGCCCATCCCTCATTTATGTGCATAGAAATTGCCACCGCAGCCCCTAGCTCTCCCAGCCACCAAAAAAACAGCCCTGCAGCGTCACGAGCAGCGCTCGGACCCAGCGCTAGTGCTCCGCTCTGATTGATTGAGGAGGAGCAGGGAACCAGGAAGCGGACGGTATGACAATACAAAAGTTATTTTTATATAACCTTGTGTGGAGTTCCTTTTGTGGTGTGCCTAGGATGTTTTTGCTGTTGTGTGCTTGCGCAAATGCTTTACACATTGCCTCCGGGATAAGCCTGTCTGCTTGTGCCAAGCTACCAAGGGGGTGAGCAGGGTTTATCTTGGCGTGTGACTCCCTTGCCCTGACTAGAATGGTGGTTTCTGCCTGACTTTGGCGTAAGCCTTAGACAACCAGAAATCCCAGTTCTAACAAATATGTTGGGAGAGCAAAATGGTCAGAATATATTAATGAAAAAATGCAAAAACAGGTTATATAGAATATGGTTTAGACTCCTTAAAATAAATATGGTATCAGCAGATGGCTACAGCACCATTTTTATTGTATTATTAAAGCTTCACAAAAAGTAGAAGACGATTATCTGAACATGATAACTTTCAAATAAATAACTGCGTGCTGTTTTGCATTTGTTAGAAGTAAGTAGACCTGGGCACATTGCCATTAAGCAAGACACATATTATTCCACAATTTGCAAGCCCCCTTTCCATATTGGCTACCTACTAGTTCCAAATGAGTTTGGAAAGAATGCTGAGAAATGTATGACACACCCTACACACTATCAAAGTATAGTCGATTTTATATGATTGACATTTGTTTTGATCCTCTCACAGGAAGTTCTAACCAGACTCTTTCTGGCACTGTATTTGCACCACCCCTAGGGGAAGATATTACTGATTTTTAATTGCCAACTCTATCTTTGGAATGGCTAATAAATTTACCTGAAACACGTTCAATATACTAAGGGCTATTCTGAAGTCCTTGAGAAGAGGCTTGGAAAAGGTAGAAAACAGCTGTACAAATTGCACCCTTGAGAGGAAAATGGACCTAGTCCAACATAAGAAAACGTTCATAAAAGGAGCATTTCTGTGAAATACGTCACATGCACTATCTCTTAAAACATTGATTGATTGATTGAACATATTTGTATAGTGGACATTAGGCTAACACTGTTTTGTTGGTACACATCTGATGTAGCTGTTACTTTAGTAGAGGCAAGACTTCAAAGTTTTCATAAAGTTTGCATAGGATAGCATTGTTTCAGTACTAAAGGAAGTGGTTTCAAAATAGATGGGCCTTGAAGATAGAAATCTATCCCTTACATAGCCTTTAATTTGAAAAGGAGATTTTAATTCTTGCTACGCAGGGTGATTAGAGGCAATTCTCCATGCTAATTATTTGGGCTAACCCATTTTTAAATCTAACGGTGCTACTAGAAATTTTGAAGTGGACAGTAAAGTCCTGTGGCCAAGAGCCAAAGTAAAGATCACCAAATCATCAAGCCTATGTGATTTAATCCATCTTTATTTTGTACCAAATCGGAAAAAAGGCAGCGTTTTAATCAGACAAGCTGGCAGACGACTGTAAGGACCTGACAGTCACCAAGAAACAAGTTAATGACCACAAGGAATGAAACAGTCTGAGGGAAAATGAAAGAAGAGGAAAAGTCCACTGTATCCTGTTTAGCTGAGGGAAAAATTTACTATATCAAGTGGGGTGAACAGGGCACTGAGATGACAGTTGTTTCATGACGGTCCTTTAGGGTTACCTTCATGCAGTCGCATAACAAACACACAAGCTTATAATTCCAGCCCCCTGATATACCTTTCTAAAAAAACTGTTGTCCAAAGATTTTCATTTTTTGTTTGTATTTTTGGATCACTAGAAAAGGAATTTAGCTTAGGTACACATTGCTGAGCCTACTTATTCTGGACTTCATTTTTGAAAATGGCAGACATGTTGCAGTGATAATGTCATATTTCAGGATTGGAACCCTGAGGCCTAAATACTTGATGTTGGTGTCAAAGCATAGGTTTTAGTTATCAAGTAGTCTTATAGAGACAGAAAATAACTCCTATGAGCAACCCTCCCAGCTTTTTACAAAATGGCAGCTATAGTACAGGAAGTAGAGACATATATAGGAATAAAACAAATGATAAAGTTTTGTTTATCCTTTTATGCATACACCAAAAAATGTGTATGATCCGAATATGAAAACATTTTCATAATTCACTTTATTTGTTTCTGCCATCGCTTGTAAGTACATTTGCAGAATGTTGAACATTTGAGAAGAGCATATCGACAGGGACATCTTTTTGTAGCACAGGTTTTGCAAGCACATGTGGGTGTAAGTTTTGTGGGTAGGGGCTTTAGAAAGTTTGTAGGTTTTAGCATTGCATCAATATCTTCGTAACCAAATTCACATGGATCTTTCTCTACATATGCATGATCCAAAATATGTGCACATCTTCTGATCAAGTAGAACACTGTTTTAATGTGTCCATGCACAGAATATGGTGACAATGGTAGGTCACTTAGCGGGAATGATCTCTTGAACTCACTGTACAGAAGATCATAATTTGTGTGACAATCAGAGCTCGTCTTGCACGCACACAAAGGAATTATTCTACATTTTTAAAGTCACATTCTTCTTCTGTCTCAACAAATCCTTAAAGAAAGTTCACAGGATCAGCAGTTAAAGCTTCTAACCTTGTTCCACTTTTGCTCATATTGTCACCACCTGTAGGAATATGTGCCTTGATAAGAACACAGGGTATCTCTGGGTCAGGTTTTTTGTCCAAAATGTGGAAGTGTGAATAAGTGTCTTTTCTCGCCTGTTCCATAACATTCCCATAACTCTATTAATCCTTGATTTATGAAAATTGAAACAAATCTAAGTATCACAATAATAACATTTGTGTCATTTGACAGTACAGTGACTCGATTGGAACCATTTCGAACAGCCCACTCAGCATGTGGCAAAACACGAAGGACAGCTTCCTTCAATTTGCTGTTAAGTTCTTGAACAATGTTGTCCGTACCTTTGGAATATTTCTCTGCAGGCACCAACTCCTCAATGACAATCATTCCACTTGCAATAATTGGAAATTCAGTGTTCACTAAATCATCAGCAACGTTTTGAAAGGTTAACATCTCTAAGTTCATCTTGTTCAATGTTGGTGACCAGAATTCATCAAGTTGCACAGTTTTAGGGGTTGAATTTTTGATACAGGCAAGGGTAATTGTTCCACTTGTAGACATTCCTCTGATTCTCTCACATTCATTCACAGTGTGCTCAGTTCTGTTTAAGGTTTTAATCCATGGTCTAGGAGATCTATTAGAAGTGTCTTTATATAGTTATCCACATATTGTTTGGTTATGAAGTTGTGTAGTTGCAGAGGCTCAGTCATATCAGAGGGGGTTCCTTGCTGCTGCTTGAAATGAAGAAATCTGTCAACATGTGTATTAAAACGTTCTCCTCGCTTTCCCATAAGTTCGTGGTGAGGAACAGTTTCACAGTGATTCATTAATTTTGAATTTGTCACATCTCAGGTGGTCAATGTAATTGAATTCATGAAAAACAGTAATCAGGTACTCAACAGTCTTCACATGCAGCTCCCAATCATCTTTCCGATCAGCATGTACCAAATTTTTCACTAGAGTTATCATGTGTAAAACATTTCCCCAGTATTTGCAAAGTTCTGATTTTGCTTCATATTCTTTGTCAAACTCTATCAGCTTGCTTTTCTGATTTTGAACTGAGTGATTTGTATTATGTCTTTTGAATGACCTGCACCCTGTGCCTTGCTGAATTCTAAGCTAAGATATTCAAAATCTAATTTGTCATTCTTGTTTCAGAAAGCATTCCAACGCAGTGTTTCTATAGCCTTGGGTAAGATGAGCATACATTATAAGGAATGAACGTAATGAGTTCCGCTCAATACTGACTGGACAGTTTTGCTTCCAAAGATTTCAGCCTCAAAAAGTGCATTGTCAATGCCATATCCACTGAGATATCTTACTGCACACCACAACACAACTTTTGTCCTGTGGAAAATGTTCATCATTGGAAAAATATCATCAAATTCTACTGGATTGTTCATAAAAATGTGAGCTACAATACGGAAAACACCTTAATCGCAGAAAATTGTCATGATAGACTGGTCTTCAAGCTGAGCATGCACATTTAGGAATTATTTTAGAGCTGTGTATATTGTTGCATGTTTTGTGACTGGAGATGGTGTGACTGGTATAAACCCAACTTTCTTCAGTGGGATGGTATTCTGAGAGATCAGAACATTATTTCCAGCCCGTGGAAGAACTGGCTTTTCCTCATCCTTTAGTCTGCACCGAATAAGCAATAAGATAAGTTAAATCAACTTGTGGAGTGCACTACAAGACCAATGTTCATCAGATATCAGTCCAAAGGTAATCTTTATTTTCCTCAATGATGAGATCAAACAGCCAATGTGTTTCATTAACTGCATGTGAACTTCATCAGGGCATATGCTTTGATCTTCAATATCTTTATGGTGATTAAATAGACCTGAGGGGCAGATTTACGTTTCCTGACGCATCCCTGCAAATCAGCAGGGATGCTCCAGGAAAGATGCGTGACACAAGTTTACCCTTGTGCCACCACAGATGCCCCACATTTACAATGCGACGCATCATGGCGCAAGGATAAACAGATGCGTGTTGCATCTGCCGGCGTAAGGTTGGCACAGTGCTGAAGTTGTGTCGTGGGCACGACGCAACTCCAGCATTGTTTCAACATGGCCTATCCACAACATGGTGCGTCACGCCTTACGCCTGCTTCAAGCAGGCACAAGATTTTGAGGTTGCGGCCTCAGAAAAGTGACTGAGTGAAATTTCACTCAGGCATTTTTCCAAGGCGTTCCTGCGACGGAACGCCCCCCCCTGCTTTAGAGCATAACGCATCTCCCTAGATGCGTCACGTTGTAAATAGGACGCAATGTGGTGCATGGTTTACGCCGCTGCTGCATCACAGAAGTGATGCAATGGCAGTGCAAATGTGGCGCACGAGGCTCATAAATCTGCCCCCTGGTAACTATCCTTTTTTGTAATGTATTCTTTCAAATGGGTTTGCCTCCTCAGATCCCCATTTTTGAGGGTACATGTCTTAGATCATCAAGGGCATGTATAAATCCCAAGGGTCACATTACTGAGACACACTGCCCCTTGGGCTTTATACAAAATGAGGACATTTCTTTAAATTGTTCCTGCTAATTCTGCTGCATCCTGAAATCCAATTTTGGCAGCAAGAACTTCAGGATTCAAATCAGCTGAGAACAAACAAGTGGCTTGTTAGAAATGGGGGTCTCTAGTTGGCAAGGGTTTGCACCTTCGTCCAAGTAGGGACCCTACTTCCTAGTCAGGGTAAGGGAGTTATATCCCTAAAATAACTCATTCTCACCCCCTTGGTAGCTTGGCACTAGCAGTCAGGCTTATCTCAGAGGCAGTGTGTAAAGCATTTGCACATAACCAACAATAATATAATGAAAACCCAACAAAAGGACACCACACTAGTTTAGAAAAATATCCAATATTTTTATATATCTAAAACAAGACAAAAAGCGATATACAACCATCCTACAGTTCTCTGAAATCTCAATAATCAAAAATAGACCTAACATACAATGCCTTGAAGTCGATACCTCTGTCCGGGGCTATCACCGCATCGTGAACAACAAATCCAAACAGTTCTGGCTGAGCGCGGGATTGCTGTCAGGATGACCTGCAAAACAGTAACTTTTAGACATGCAGGGAGTTGGCGACCTCTTGAGGAGACCCGAAGAGCCGCCGTCTACAGGCGTCTGTTCCGGAGGTCAGTGCAGGAGTCATTGGGCCCTTGAAGTCACATGTGTTGGAGATCGAACTCCTCGCGGTTGAAGTTGGGAGTGCAGACATCGGCAGGTGACGGGGCTGCGGTGCGAAGTGCAGCAGTGCTGTGCCCTCAGGTTGCGATGCAGGCAGCGGCTCAGTTATGATGGTTCAGCGGCGTCAGTGAGACCAGGGCTGCAGTGAGATGTGATGCAGTGCTTGTCGCAGTGCTGGCAGGTTACGGTGCAAGCAGCATTGTTGTCGTTACTGAAGCACAGTTGTCGGTTTACGAACTGGAATCAATAGCGACGATAGGTCAAGGTTGTGGTGTGGAATGTGTAACTTAAGAGCCATGCCCATGTAAATGTCTGTAGGGAGGGTCATCGTCGGTGATACCAGGGCAGAGGCATGAAGTGAGGCAGTGTGGAGTGTGGTGCCCACAGGCAGCAGTGCAAGCAGTTGTTCAGTGATGGCATCAGGTGGCATTATTGGTGAGACCAGGGTTGCGGTGTGAGGTGCGGCGGTGGCCTCTGTGGTGCCTTCAGGACAAGGAGTCGGCAGCAGCATCATTGACTGCATCAGCTTTTTTTTTCTTCTATTGCAGCACAAAACACTTAGGGGCCCATTAGGATGTCTGGCAGATCGCCACCGCCATGCGGGCGGTGGCAATCCGCCAGACATCCTTACCTGCCCTCCACCCATTTCCCCCCACCATATTACTATGGCGGGGGACCGCGGCGGACAGAAAGACCGTCCGCCGCTTTTCGCCCCGGTCGCCTTGTGATGTGGAGGCACACACACATGGAAACCAAGGGGACAGATGACATCAAAGTGAAATACCCTGCATGTCAGTAGCAGACATGTAAGGGGTGTACCACACACAAATAGAGGGAGGGAAGACCCACAATGGCCAAGCACAAGTGGCACACATAGGGGATGGCCTTACACCACACATACCATGCCATACAGGAGCAGAAAAGCCACCATGTGCCTGCAATGCATGACAAACACAAACCCAATGCCAGTGTGGAGCAGCAGGGCCACACAGTCTACACATACACACCCAAAACACAATGAGGATCAAAGAAACACAACACTGATGTGCAACTCACACACTTTGCACACTTCTAACTTACCAACACAACAAGGTGGAGTCACACACAACAGCATGGAGACACCAACACACAGCACAGTGCACAACAAACAGCTCACATAAGTGCATACAATCTCATACACAGGGCAAGACAAAACAAACAACAGGCACACAACTCCTGGGTGACACATGTGTGTCTCTCACAATACAGGGGCACACACACATCCACTACAAACTTACACCCTTCACACTGCACACCTCTGCTACACCCAAGACCACGCATCTCATGTAGGCCATGGTACCTGGACTAAGGCCCAACACAAGAAGAGCATACACATACACAGCTGGGCACACATAAAGGAATCCACACACATACATCATTACATATCCCAGCCTGCTTCCAAACCTTTGCACAGCATCACACCCTGTGCTGGCAGTGTCCCCCAACCTTCCATGTGAACAGTGTAGCCAACAATAGCAAATCACTGAGAAGAAAACTGCATGGCATGTGAAATAGCCATCACAGATTACACTATTATCAGGTTCAGAATGGAGAGAAGACCCTGTCACCCCTGTCTAAAAATCTGATGCGTGCAAAGAGCTTTGCAATGTTGAAGTGATACATAGAGCATGGGGCACCGCCAATCAAATGCAAACACAAAAATAACTTTAAGCAGCAAGGACACTGACAAAAAAAACAACAGGAGTAACTGTATTTATTCACATATTGCACAGATGTAGCAGTAGAACAATAGTAGACAACAGCAAGGCACAAAATGATGATCATATGCAAGATACTATGCACAAGTTAAATACAAACAGGAAGGCCAGTGTCCATAGCACAGGGGAGACAGCAAGTACATGAGAGGCTGCACAGGGGAGAGTACAGCACAGCAGAGCAACAGGGCCAGTGTCCATGGCACAGGTGAGACAGCAAGTACATGAGAGGATGCATAGGGGAGAGTACAGCACAGCAGAGCAACAGGGCCAGTATCCATGGCACAGGGGACAGCCCAACACAGCAGAGCAACAGGTCCAGTGTCCATAGCACAGTGAAAAGCCCAACACAGCAGGGCAACAGGGCCAGTGTCCATTGCACAGGTGAGACAGCAAGTACATGAGAGGCTGCACAGGGAAGAGTACAGCACAGCAGAGCAACAGGGTCAGCAACACACCAAGGGCCTTATTTATGAAGGACTTGCGCCGCCGGTGCGTCACTTTTAACATGGGAAAAAGTGACGCACCCGTGGCGCAAGGCTTTCATAAATGAGGCTCAAAGGTTGTAAACTATGGTCAGGACTAGCACACCTGTATGAGGCACAGGCGTATGAGGGGGATGTCAACTTACTTCTGGCTGTCATGCGGACTTGGACCTGGCTGTGTGTCGGGGACAGCAGGCCCATTGACTGGGGTGACAGAGCCCCAGGTGATGTGGGGCTAACAGTGGCTTGACAAGCTGGAGGGCTGTGTGGACCAGATGGCATAGTGGCATGTGGAAGTGGAGTCATGCAGACCTCTGACACAGTGTGGGTGGGAGAGGTTTGAGGAGTACCTTTCCACTTTTTGGGAATATGAAATGGCTTCCCTGTCTTGGGGTTGATGGAAAGTGGTGATGACACAACAGGCACACACACCAACTGTCCCACATCAGGTGCAGACACTGGCACTACCTCTGGTGATGTGCTGGATCCTGCGGAACACTTGGTCTGGCTACATCTGTGGACCACCTTTCCCTCTTTGCCAGGTATACCCCCTACAGTGCCCTCCTTTCCCTTTTTGCCAGGGGTGGTCTCTACAGTTACATCCTTTTCCTTTTTGACAGGGGTGGTCTCTACAGTGACCTTCTTTCCCTTTTTGCCAGGGGTGGTCTCTACAGTGCCCTCCTTTCCCTTTTTGCCAGGGGTGGTCTCTACAGTGCCCTCCTTTGCCTTTTTGCCAGGGGTGGTCACTACAGTGCCCTCCTCTACCTGCTTCAATGGTCTTGGAATTGGGGTTGATGTGGTGGGTGGATATGTCCCGGTGCTCTTCCTAGTTGTACCCCTGATATGCCACACCTCCTCAGTGGGCACAGACACTGCATGGGTAGGTCTGTGTGTTTTGTCAGTGACAGGAGAGTCTTTTGCTGGTGATGCCTCTGCGGCATCTGAGCCTGATGTCTGCCTCATTGCTCTTCTGGCCTTGCTCTTCCCAGACTGGCTCTGGTCTGTGCTTTCTGGGGTGGCCCTGCTCTTCAGTGGGGATGGTGTCTGTGGGCGGTAGTGCTTGGGTTGTGTCTGTTGTGTGCTCCTTGTGCTGTATCTTTTTGGTGACGCAGGTGAACCGTGGTCCCTGTCATTTGATGTGGCCACTGATTGGGGGGTGGACAAAGGCACCTGAGCTGGAATGGGAGCATGTGCCTGTTGAAGGGCAGACGTCACTGTGGATGACAATGCCTGGACTGTACGGTGTAGCCCACCCACGTCAGAGGGTATGCCCTCTATGTATGCAACCACCTGGCCTAATTTCTTGTCATTCTCACTGAAGGCATTGAGCAGGGCGGTCTGGCCCACACAAAGCTGGCACAGGAGCTCTACACACTCTGCACTGAGGGCAGCAGGGGGGACATGTGCAGGGGCAGGGGTGCCAGGTGTGAATGTGACTCGTCCCCTCTTAGTGACACGGATACGAGCAGCACCAGAGGAAGTGGATGGGAGGCTGGACACTGGCCTGTGGGTGGTAGATGATGATGCAGACTCCCCATCCCCTGTGCCTGCCAACATGGATGCATCCCCGCTGGCATCAGATGATGTGCTACTCTGTGTCTCAGCCACGGATTCCTCCTGCATATTTTGGTCCCCCTCAGATGCGCTGGTGGGCTCTGTGTCACTGGCCTCCGCTGCAGCTGTTGTGCTACAATTGCCACCACTGGTTTCTGGCTCATGTAAATAACAAAGCTATTAATTTAGCTATTTTCAAAACCAACACATAAATTAATAAAATTGTCATTTACAAGACCAATAGTTCAAACTTTCCTAATGTGAAACCTATTGCATTGCAAATGCTTGTTTTTATATCTGTCAGTGCTTCCTGTTGAGGTTTAATTTTCGTGACAGGCGCCTCATTGCCTACTTGTAACTATTCTCTGACCCTGCTTCAAGGGTCAGTGCAGGGTCAGAGAATAGTTGCAAGTAGGCAACAAGGCGCCAGGAAACACTTACAGGCTTACAGCAGCAGCCTTTTGTAAAAGGTTACAAAAAATTAGCTTCAACTTTTGCACCTGCTGCTGTAACCCTGTAAGTGCTTGGCTGAAAATTTGTCCCGCTGATTCGCGGATTTTACCACGGTTTCGCGAGATTCCCGGATCCTGAAATCGCGGAAAATCCGCAAATACCACGAGCGGAACGAATTTTCAGCCCATGCTTAAGGTGGACGCACGTTCTGTGTGACGCACTTTGGTCTATGATCCCTGCCATGTCACTTATGCTTTTGATGGTTGATGATGCTTGACACTCTTAAGCTGGTGTAAATGATGTTGAAGGAATCAATGTGTTGTGGGTTAGTGCTGAGCTTGTCAAGGCTTGTCTCACTGTATGGTATTGTACCAGACTGGTGCTTTCACATCAGCTCATGCACACAACTGAAATTTTTCCGTCTACTGTGATCATTGTCTTGTGGATGTGTGCAGAGTTTACATGATGCATTGAGGTGTGACAGGTACAGCAGATGGGTAAGATACAGTCACGGTCATTTTAGACACATTGGCGGATGGTACAGCACCAGGGGTGCACATGTGAAATGTGTGGTTCAGTAGGTGTGCATTCACATTGACCTATATGTTGTGCCCTCTGTGTGTCTCAACTGGCCCCCCATGTAACATGGTGTGCCATGCATCTCTCAGGGCAGTCTTTGTTTTGCCATGACATCGTCGATGGTGAGTGCTGTGGCCATCTCATGATGGTTCATGAAACTCACCCATAATAGGTGTTCCGGCCTCCTATCTTTGGAGACACTAAAAGCTTTTAATTCTATATAGTTAGTTTGTCCCCACAAGTTCAATGGCACAACCACCAGTATATAGTATCGTTTACTGTAATTCCTAGGGGCCCGATTCACAGAATGAACTTACTACTTTTGGCATTCACAGAATGCACTTACTACTTTTGGTATTCACAGAATGAACTTACTCATTTCGGTATTCACAGAAGTTAGGACTACTAACTTTAGGACTCCTAAATGCCTTCTGTGAATACCGAAAGTCTTAAAATTAGGATTTTTCTCAATTTAGTAGTAGTAAAGTTAGGACTCCTAACTTTAGCACTCCTAAATGCCTTCTGTGAATATCGAAAGTCTTAAAATTCGTATTTTTCTCAATTTAGTAGTAGTAAAGTTAGGACTCCTAACTTTACTACTACTAAATTGAGAAAAATCCTAATTTTAAGACTT
This sequence comes from Lissotriton vulgaris, assembly GCF_964263255.1. Classification (NCBI taxonomy): domain Eukaryota; kingdom Metazoa; phylum Chordata; class Amphibia; order Caudata; family Salamandridae; genus Lissotriton; species Lissotriton vulgaris. The sequence goes on from NC_141691.1 coordinate 1,372,818,032, forward strand.
TCGGTAGTCACAGAAGGCATTTGGGCGTCCTAAAGTTAGTAGTCCTAACTTTACTACTACTAAATTGAGAAAAATCCTAATTTTAAGACTTTCGGTATTCACAGAAGGCATTTAGGCGTCCTAAAGTTAGTAGTCCTAACTTTACTACTACTAAATTGAGAAAAATCCTAATTTTAAGACTTTCGGTATTCACAGAAGGCATTTAGGCGTCCTAAAGTTAGTAGTCCTAACTTTACTACTACTAAATTGAGAAAAATCCTAATTTTAAGACTTTCGGTATTCACAGAAGGCATTTAGGAGTCCTAAAGTTAGTAGTCCTAACTTCTGTGAATACCGAAATGAGTAAGTTCATTCTGTGAATACCAAAAGTAGTAAGTGCATTCTGTGAATGCCAAAAGTAGTAAGTTCATTCTGTGAATCGGGCCCTATGTATATTAATGAAATGTCAACCCTGCGACTGCTGAGGTTAGAGTACAGCCATTGCCTTTGAAATAAAATCTTTTTTCTAATTGTGTGACAGCCATACAAATTTCACGATTGCTTAAATATACCATGTATAAATTCCATTATGATGTAATAATACTGTGTTTCTTTATAGAAACTGTCCTGATGAAGGTTTTTTAACCGAAACGCCGTGTCGACTTGTGTTCTCACGAACATTTTTAATATTTTATGAAATTCTTTTTATAACATGATGTATTTTAAAATTGTATGAAACTTTTTATTTGGAAATGTGTAATAAACTCATGTTTACTTTCTAATACTTTTGCATTGTTTTTTCCTGTCACACAAACATTATTAATCTCTTTGATATTATCATTTGCATGATTGATACTATTGTATGCTGTTGTTCAAATTTGATCATTGATAGGTACAGTATTTGTTGTGATACTTGGTGGTTGCGTCCAGTAATCGAACTCGTGCAGTGGGTACCCAAACCCGGAGGGACTCCTCCCACGGGCATCCTTTACTTTTGGGACACTGCAAAATCTTCTCATCTCATGATGGTTGTCACTAACATTTGTACATTTACATCTCAACTAGGAGGAGGCTAAATCTCCTACGTCACCTGACAGTGCTGGAGGACATGGAGAACGTTGCAATCATTCGGAACTTCCGCTTCGACAGACCAACACTGAAGACCCTGTGTGATCTTTTGGAACCCCACCTGCAGCCTCGCTGCCACTATCCAACAGCATTTCCACCGACATACAAGGTGATGGCAGCCCTCCACTTTTTTGCAACTGGTTCCTTCCAGGAGCCCATGTTCAGCCAGGAGCTGAGGGATGTTCTTGCAGCCATGATGCGATATAGGAATCGCTACATTCATTTCCCCAGGGGAGCAGAAATGGCCGGTGTGAAGGGTGACTTCTATCCCCTTGGGTGCATCCCCCATGTTGTTTTTGCCATCGATTGCACCCATGTAGGTCTGGTGCCACCACAGGCAACTGAGCCCATTTTTAGAAATCGTAAACATTATTATTCTATCAATGTGCTAGTGGTGTGCCTTGCGGACTTGACCATTTCCCATGTGTGTGCAAGATTTCCTGGCTCTGCACATGATTTGTACATCATTAGGAACAGCATGGTGCCACGAATGATGGAAAATCTGCATCTCGAGCGTGCTTGGATTGTGGGTGAGTATGCCTACTGATATGGCGTGCTGTGTGTTACCTGCTGCACTCTGGCTGTGCAACATCGCAATGGGTGTTTGTCATTCACAGGTGACTCGGCATATCCCAGTCGGCCATGGCTGTTGAGCCCGCTAAGGAATCCCAGGACTCCGGGTGACGTCCGGTACAATGAGGCCCATGGCAGGAACGGACGTGTAATCGAGCGGACTTTTGGCATGCTGAAGTCAAGATTCCGCTGCCTTGACAGGACAGGAGGTGCACTGGCATACTCGCCTGGGAAGGTTTGCAAGATCTGTGGCATGCTGTATGCTGCACAACCTGGCCGTCCACAAAGGGATCCCCCTGCTCATGGACGATGATGAGGAACCAAGGCCACTGCCTGCTCAAGGACCTTAGTCCAGTGAAGAGGACAGTGGGGAGAAGGAAGGAGTTGACCTGCGCCAACAGCTCATCGACTGCTACTTCACTTGAAGGTGGGTGATGAGGTATGACTTGTACATTGTCTGGTGTGGTTGGTGTTGTTGTGAAGGGCTATGCGTGGATGTAACAGACAGGCGCATGTGGAGTGACCTGTATGCGAAAATGTGTCCGTGACATTTCACATGTGACCATATGCAGGACTATGTTTGTTGACACTTGTTGCACATTGTGTTGTCTGCCTGTACAGTTATGTTGATGTTTGGTGTTGTGTTATGTCTGTGATAGCACACTGATGCCAGTGACTGTTGTTCTGTTGTTTCTCCCTAGGTGCTACGGAGTCATCCTGGCCTACATAATGTACAGCTTTTGTATACATCATGGACATTTTGGACACAGTCAAAATAGCACTAAAGAGAAGACTGCACAAATTGTAGTGTGTAAGGTGTTTTATTTACAAAGTTGCCATGTGAGGAGTGCGTGCATCTTCACATGTAGGTGGTGATGGAGCAGTGAGTTGACAGTCAAGGTAGATGAGATGCAAGAGTAGAGACTACATGGATGAGATGACCCAGTCCAACAGACATGTGCCATTCACAAGGCACTGCGGGGAAGGACAGTTCAAAAAGTCAATGCAGTGGGGAAGAGGGTTGCCATCAGGGCTGGCTCCGTGACTGGCGAGTGGCTGGTGCTTTGCCTCCAGAGACTCCCAGGCTCTTCTTTGGATGCCCCCTTGATCTCTTGGGGGTGGGTGGGCCGCGGCTTGGCCAGCGGCATCTGAGGACTCCTCCTCTCTGTGGCCACAGGGGAGGATGGTACACTGTCATCCTGTGGCACAACAGAGGAGGGCAGGGGTGTTGTTTGGGACAATGGCCTGTCCCTGAGTAACAACCCTTGCTGGCCCATGAGGTTCACTATCTGTCCAAGGCGGTTGTCGATGGACTTCATCAGCAGGATGAGCTCCCGGTTCATCAGACCGGCCACTTTGTCCCTGGACCTGTTGGTATGCCTCCTAAACTCTGGTGAAGTGATCCACGGATGGTGTCCACTCCTCCTGAGGTCTGGTGGTGACCCTGGCCCTCCCACCTGCTCTGCTGCCATGGACCTGTTGCCTCGCCACTCTGGGTCCACACACATTCTCCCTGCCCTCCACAGTTGTTGGTGTGGCCTGGTCATCCCCTGGGACAGGGAGGGTGCTGCAGGTGGTACTGGTGGTACTGGTCGTGGTGGTGGCGGTGGTGGCAGCGGTGGAGGCAGAGGCCGTGACTGCAGGGGTCTGCTGTGCTGTTGTTGTTGTTGCAGCAGACGTGGTGGTGGGGAGGATGGGCTCTTGGAACCTCTGGGTCTGTGGCACACCCCATGGGCCGGCCTTGAGCTCATCGTCCAAATTGTCCTGGGAGTCAACATCCGAGAGTCCATGTACCGGGGTGGAGACTGGCTCTGCTGTTTGTTGTTGTGGTCCTCAGCAGTGAGTTCTTCATCACCTGTGGATTAGATGGGTAATGGTCAGTGTTGGGCACTGTGCAAGTATTGTGTCATCTGCGTGTCATCAACTGTCGCACACTACACAATTGTGAAGTCACCACTAGTATTATTCATTGCAAGACTGTGTAATTTCATGGTGCAGGGGAACATTATTTACTCATAAATGTCAGGTGTCAATGCATTGCATGCAATTGTTGCTGTGTGTAGGGATGCAGGTCTCACAAACACACATCAAGAAGAGTGAAGATGGCAACCTACCTGTTAGCTGAGGGAGAACATTGCAATGGCTGACACATGCTCATGGGTGGAAGGGAGTGCTCCATGCGGCTGGGGTGTGGGCCAGGGGGCATGCTGGGAGTAGTGATACAGGCCTCCCACCCCCAAACAGGCCTCCCAAGCAAGTTGTACAAACATCACAAGCAATATGGCTACCTACCTGTTAGGTGAGGGAGAACAGTGCATTGGCTGACCCATGCTCTTGGGTGGGTGAGGCCTCCATGCTGCTGGAGTGTGGGACAGGGGGCATGCTGGGAGTAGTGATACAGACCTCCCACCCCCAAACAGTCCTCCAATACAAGATGGCTACCTACCTGTTAGCTGAGGGAGAACATTGCAATGGCTGACACATGCTCTTGGGTGGGAGGGAGTGCTCCATGCGGCTGGGGTGTGGGCCAGGGGGCATGGTGGGAGTCGTGGAACAAACCTCCCTCCCCAAACAGACCTCCCAGTGAAGATGGCTACCTGTCTGTTAGGTGAGGGTGGACAGCGCAATGGCTGACACATGCTCCAGGGTGGGTGAGGCCTCCATGCTGCTGGAGTGTGAATTAGGGGCATGCTGGGAGTGGTGGCGCAGGCCTCCCTCCCCCAAACAGGCCTCACAGTGAAGATGGCTACCTACCTGTTAGGTGAGGGTGGACAGTGCAATGGCTGACACATGCTCCTGGGTGGGAGGGAGTGCTCCATGTGGCTGGGGTATGGGCCAGGGGGCATGCTGGGAGTAGTGATACAGGCCTCCCACCCCCAAACAGGCCTCCCAAGCAAGTTGTACAAACATTACAAGCAAGATGGCTACCTACCTGTTAGGTGAGGGAGAACATTGCAATGGCTGACATATGCTCCTGGGTGGGTGAGGCCTCCATGCTGCTGGAGTGTGGGACAGGGGGCATGCTGGGAGTAGTGATACAGGCCTCCCACCCCCAAACAGTCCTCCAATACAAGTTGGCTACCTACCTGTTAGCTGAGGGAGAACATTGCAATGGCTGACACATGCTCCAGGGTGGGTGAGGCCTCCATGCTGCGGGAGTGTGAATTAGGGGCATGATGGGAGTGGTAGTGCAGTCCTCCCTCCCCAAACAGGCCTCACAGTGAAGATGGCTGGCTACCTGTTAGGTGAGGGTGAACAGTGCAATGGTGTTTGGGTTGTGAAAGGAAGTACTTATCAGTGTGTTGTTTGGCATTTGTTTGTACTTACCAGCCTCCGTTCCCCCGGGTACTCCTGTGAGACTCTCAGGATGCAGTATGGCAAGCATCTTTTCCTCCCATGGTGTGGATGTTTTCGGTGGGATGGGAGGGCCACTGCCAGTCACGTTTGCCAGCTCCCAGTTCTTGCTCCTCTTCTCCATGACAACACTCTTGAGATCCTGCCACCACTTAATGATGTCCTTCTTGGATCTTGGGGTGGTCCCTACTGCATTTACCCTTTGCACTATCCTTTCCCACATTTGTGTCCTTGTGACTAATGGGGTCTGTTGCACCAGGCTACCAAACAGTTGTGGCTCTACTCTGACAATCTCATTGACCATGACTGTCAACTAACCCTCTGTGAATTTGGGCATCTTCTGTGAGGTCATGGTGTGTTGTGGTTGAAGCGTTTGTGGGTGCAGGTGTGTGGGTGGTGGGTGTGGTGTTGGTGTTTGAGGTATGCTGTGTGCTGGGGGATTGTTTGTGCTGATGTGATGGTGGTGGTGGTTGTGTGTGTGTGCTGTGCTCTTTTGCCTCTCCTGTCAGATGTGGTGTATGGCCTTCTTTTCTGGAGTGTTTCAAAGGATTGTGGTCAGTGAAGGGGCTGGTTTTATACTCAGCTATGTGGGTGTGTCCAAGTGGAATTTGGCTGTCAGGTGTGTTGTGGGAGTTGTCCTGTGCTTTTATTTTTGGTTTTGCATTTATTTATTTCATTTGTATTTTTTTAATGTATTTGGGGGACATGGCTACTTTGATTTGTGCAATGTTTGGCATCACTGAGGTGTTTTTGCATTGTCCGCCATTTTTTTCATGTACCTTCTGCTGTGGTGGCTACGCTGCAGCTCTTCCGCTATCTCTCCCATTCACTTCTGTGTGCGACCGCGGGGGTCGGAATCAGCTGTTCCGACCGGGGGACCCTCTGGGATATCCTAATTTCCCGTGCGGTGTCTCTGCTTTCCTTGCAGCGAGTTGTTGCTTTTCTGTTGCTTTTCTGACCGCTGCGTCGGGCGGTTTTGGTAGGTCCGCTACCGCTGCGGTCGGTCTTCTGTGGCGGTTGATCCTAATTTGGCTGCCGGTTTATCCGCGGTCCTGGCAGGCAGTTGTTTCCTGCCTCCATGGTGGTAGGGGTGATTTTCCGCCCGCTATCCTAATGGGGGTCCTACTCTGTATGAGTGGTATTTCCAAACACAAAACATAAAAATCACCTTTACTAAAAGACCCATTTTTACATTCTGGGCCTAGGCATACTAAACTCTATTTTCCTATCTTGTCCCAATGGGAAGTTGTATTTACAAGATGTTATAAATAAACTCATGTTATAAATAAACTCCCATTCTACCCTATGGGACAGATAGACTTTCTGTAATTCACCGAAACTGTAATTCACTACCAGGACATGTCACACACACCAGGACATGTCCGACCTTTAACATACACGGCACCCTGCCCACATGGGTATCTTCGGCCTACCTTAGGGGTGACTTATATGTAAGGAAAGGGAAGAGAAGGGCCTGGCAAGTGGGTGCACTTGCCAAGTCGACATGGCAGTTACAAACTACGCACAGACTCTGCTATGGCAGATCTGAGTTACCTTTTCATTGCTACTCCTTTGGGTGGCACAATCAGTGCTGCAGGCCCACTAGTAGCATTTGATTTACAGGCCCTGGCACTCTCAGTGCACTGTACTAGGGACTTACTAGTAAATCATATATGCCAATCATGGAAACACCAATCCATAACACAATTTAAAACAGGAGCCAGACATTTTTGAAAAAATTGGGGTGACCAAATTAAAAAAGAAATAGCTCCCTTGTTTTGCCGGATCCTTAGTTAAAGCTCCATAGCATAGCCTGGCCTGTTGGTGGTTCTTTGTCAACAGTATTCAGACATTTTTCAATTGAAAAGCCCAACAATACAGGTGAAAGTCTGGTAGGGCTATTCGGCCATCTATCTTTTTGTCTTGCAGAGCTTTTTCCTGGCGATTCTTATGTCTTTATTAGTCCATATAAAATTGCTCATTTCTCCTTGTATTTTCCAAAACCACTGGGCCTCAAAATGAAGGGGTAATGCGTTAAATTAAAAAGTTGAACTTTGGAAGAATCATCATTTTGATTAGGTTAGTCCTACCTATGATGGATAAGGGGAGATGGGACCAGAGGTTTAGTAGCCTCTTAGTTTCCCTCATGAGCTTCAGGAAATTTACCTGGGACATATTTTCCACCTGGACTCCCAAGTATCTAATTTCTTTTTTCTCACTTTTTTCCAAGATGGCATCTAGAGATATATTCCAGGCCATTATCTTGGTTTTTACGTAATTAAAATGGTATTCTGCTACCTTCCCGGAATCTTTTAATGTATGCAAGGATGAGCGGTCAAAATATCAAAATTTAAGATCAATATACAAAGATATCGAGTGTAGAATATCAATAGTGCCAAATATTGATGTTTTGTATATCGATGTTAAAAATCTTGATAATGGTATGTTTCTAAAATATCAAATTAGAATATAACGAATGTCAAAATATCGTAGCGTAAAAATAAGTGTAGTTTTTTGTTATTGGTATTATTTTCTGGAATTGTTTTATAAGTGTTTAAAATGTTATTTTGAAAGTATTACGAAGGTATTTATTATAAATTAAATTATGACAATTTTAATAAAAATGTTATATTTAATTTTAGGAGTGGGATGTTGAGTTTATAGGGGATAAGGGTGGGGAGTATTTTAAAAATATATATTTTTAATTAAATATTATTTAATTTTTCACAAAATTAAGATTTTAAATATAAATAAAAATTGAAATTTTGAAAAATACATTTTAAATGTTATTTTAGGAGCGGGATGTTGGGTTTTGAGGGGATAAGGGTGGGGAGGGTTTTAAAAATATATGTTTTTAATTAACTATTTTTACATTTTTAATAAAATATAAAATTTACTTTTTTTCAAAAAAATTACATTTGGACAAATACATTTGAAATTTAATTTTAGGGGAGGAATTTTGCATTTATAGGGGAGAAGGGCGGGGAGTGTTTTAAATATATTTTTTTTAATTAAATAATATTTAATTTGTAATAAAATGTATAATTTTTTATAAATAAAAATTTTATTTTGAAAATTAAATTTGAAAATGTATTGTTAGGAGTGCAGTTTTGGGTTTATAAGGTACAAGGCTGGGGAGTATCTTAAAAAGATATATTTTAAAATAAATAATATTTAATTTTTAGTAAAATTTAAAATGTATTTATGAATATAAAATGTAATTTTGAAAAATAATTTTGAAATGTAATTTATTTTTTGGGATGTCGCGTTATAGGGGATAATGGTGCGTAGTGTTTAAAAAAAATTGGGGTGAGGAAATTGATGATGTTTAGTGATTTGTAAATAGCTTAATTTATTTTGCGCTGGATTGGGAATAGTAAATTAATCTTGTTTAGTGTCCAGCACCTACCCTAAATAATTTAGACTGAATTGGGAATATTAAATTAATTATGTTTAGTGTCCAGCACCTACCCTAGATTATTATAGGCTGGAGTAGGAATAGTAAATTAATTATGTTTCGTGTCCAGCACCTACCCCAATTTATTATAGATTGGAGTTGGATAGTAAATTAATTATGTTTAGTGTCAAGCACCTACCCTAATTCATTATAGATTGGAGGGTAAATAGTACATTAATTTTGTTTAGTGTCCAGTACCTACCCTAATTTAATATAGATTGAAGTGGGAATAGTTAATTAATCATGTTTACTGTTCAACACCTACCCTAAATTGTTATAGACTGGAGTGGGAATAGTAAATTAATTATGTTTAATGTCCAGCACCTACCCTAAATTGGTATAGACTGGAGTGGGAATAGTAAAATATTTGTGTTTACTGACGAGCACTTACCCTAATTAATTTAGACTTCAACAGGAATAGTGAATTATTTCTGTTTAGTGTACAGCACCTACCCTAATTAATTTAGACTGGAGTGGGAATAGTAAATTAATTATGTTTAGTGTCCAGCAACTACTCTAAATTATTATAGACTGGAGTGGAAATAGTAAATTAATTATGTTTACTGTCCAGCACCTACCCTAATTTATGATAGATTGTAGTGGAAATAGTAAATCAATCATGTTTAGTGTCCAGCACCTACCCTAATTAATTTAGATTGGAGTGGGAATAATACATTAATTATGCTTAGTGTCCAACATTTGCTTCAAATTAATTTAAATTGGAGTGGGAATAATATATTAATTATGTTTAGTGTCTAGCACCTACCCTAATTAATTTAGACTGGAGTGAGAATAGTAAATTAATTATGTTTAGTGTCCAGCAGTTACTTCAAATTAATTTATATTGGAGTGGTAAATAATTTTTTTTTACTTTACAGCAACTGTATTCAATTATTATATATTTGAGTTGCAACAGTTTATTAATTAAGTATAGAGTAGGATAATAAATACAATTTAAGTTTTAATATAATATGTTTAATAATATAGTAGATTTCATTAATAGAAACAAATATATAAGATAATTTTGGATTTTAAAAATAGTTAATAGTGGTTAATATATTGAAAATATGTATTTATCATAATGCTTGTGAGAAATGAATAGTTTTTTCTATATGTAAAATATAAAGACATTGGCAAAATAAAAAAACTATAAGAAACCACACCATTTTTATTGTAGAAGTTATAATTTTTTATCGTTTTTTACATTGAGTAGGATAATTCAGTAAAATATTTTATAGCATTATAATTCAATAGAAACATATTAGTGCATATATTTCAGAAAATATGTTATGTACATTTACAATATTTTGTACATTTTTAGGAGATAATAATTATTTACAAAACATTATAATTTTGTTTTTTAAATTATATTTCATACAGTAATAGGTATTGGATATATTTATACAAAGAACGTGTAAACAGTTTTTATATAATATAAATGTTTAACATTTTTATATTTTTTGTAAATACATATTAGATTGTTTAATTAATATTAATATCAAAAATATTAATATTAATTATTTTCACATTTTCTTAAACTTAAAACAATTTTTAAACACAAATTTATTTTTATTATGCATGAAAAACATGTATATCAATTATATATACTTTTTTGTTATATAATTTTTTTCTGCAATTAGAAAATACATATATTTATTATAATATTTATTTTTATAATTTTACAAATCAGGTAAATTATTCAACAAATTTTAATTAATTAAAAAAATATTTCTAGTATTTTATTTAAATAGTTGAACAATTTTTCTATGTTAAATATTATTTTACTGCATTAAATGACTTACATTTTCTCTGGTTAAACTTTATATTTGTGTTTGGGTCTTCTATTTTTTAACCGGGTAATGCTGTTTTGTGTCATTAGAAGCTCTCGGTTGGGAGACACTTCACGTCGCTAAGGCTAAGGTTTATTTTCTTGGTTTGAAATAAGTTTTAAATCAGTTTTTATGTGTAGTTAGATATTTATTAGTTATTTTCAGAACTGTAATATGTTATAGTTGCGTGTTTTGTTTTTACATATTTCTAATGTTGTGTAGGCCTGTTTAGAGAGTTAGAAATACGGTGTTTAATGTTTACTTTTATCAAAATTAAAGTTAGTAGTAGTGTTAGTAAGTGTTTATGTGTTGTTTTATGTGGGTGGGAGTGTATGTGCTTTTGTTTCGAAACTTTTTATTTTCAGAAGTTCCTTGTGTCGTAAGGAGTCATGTTCTTTTTTTAAAGAAGTGTTTGTTAGTTTTATTGACTAATACATTTCTTACACTTCTTTAAATTTTTCGGCATTCCTGGAGCGTTTTTTACTATTTTATACATTTTCAGGTTTTTTATGGATTTCCTAATGGACTATTTATTTTTGCTACAGTTGTATTTTTCCAATTATTGGGGGGATCTTTTTCTATTTATTTATTTGGATTGTGCCAGCAGAAAATTGATTTTACAGGAATTGGAATAAATGTGGTAAGTTTATTTATTATTTTTTTGTGGGTGGGAAATGTATTTATTATTGTGGAATTTTATTTTATTACAAACATTAATATTGTGTGTTAATATATTTTATAACAAAATCAAAAATATATTACATACAGTAATTTTGTTTTTGATAAAATACAAACATTTTAGTTCTATGGTATGTTTAAAAGATGAGTATTTTGTATTTTATTTGTATTAATGCTTTAAAGAAGAGTTCTAGCTATCACGTTTAGGTACTCCAGGCCTTTTGTACAATTTTACTTGTTGTTCTAGATATTTATGCATTTGTTAGTTTGTTTTGATGTTTTTGGAGTTAGTTGAGTTATGGATTGTTCCATTCGGAACTCTTGATAACTCTGTTCTTTTTGTAGGCATGATATAAATTTTTCTAGTGTTGGTTTGGTTCTACCTGTTGATTGAAGGATGGTACTATGCCATCCTTCTACTGCTTTATTAGTTTTGGATTCCCCATTTAATGTGCTTCTGTAGATGTTCCATCAGGGAATTCAAAATTTAGACGCTGATTCTGGTTGGAAGTCGGACCGACCGGTAACGGATTTCCGACCGACATGTACAGGCACCGTACGACCCATGCAGTACGATGCAACGTCCGTGACCTACAACTGACCCGTACGGAATACAAGCCATACAACCGAGCCGTACAGAAATCAGTAATTCGTCCAGAAACGGGACACTAGCTGCAAAGACGGACACAAACCAGGAATGAACCCTACCCACACGTACCCGCAACGTCCGACACGCACAGTACGATTCAATTCATATGAAACCAGACCGACTCGCACGGAGGCCAAGCCGCATGACCGACACGCACAGAAAAGAGGTACCTGAAGCGAGAGAGACGTCCGCTACTGACTCGTATGCAACACAGAACAAAGTCAGCGTTAAAGACTCGAAGAAGCCAGCACGAGCCTACATGAGCGTCTGACTCCGTCCGAATAACTTCTCCTACATGTGGAGAAGTGTGGCTCACCGATTAGAGCGGCAGACCCTGAGGCAGAGGTCTGGTCCGGAACAGGGTTCAAACCCCTTCGCGGCAGGGTCTTGGGCTCAATGTCCTCGGACCCGATAATTCTCGCCTCGGTGCCTACTCTAATCATGGGTTCTACTCTGCAACTCTGGGCAATAGCTTGCTTAATCTCCACACCGGCCCTAACAACGCTAGGATGCCTGGCTTCACCTTGGGGGTGCATAGGAGTGGACACCTCACACGAACCGGCCAGGAAGGGTTCCACAGCGGTATTCGTACAGCGCTTAGAGACCCCTGGGTGATAGGCGCTATACAAATCCAAATTACATTTACATTTACAATTCCATGCCCACAAAACACAAGGAAAAAACACCAAAAAACTGACAATTAAGCAATGACAGTCAATAAATCCCCCGCAAAAAAAGTATAACAAAGACACACCCACAACTCCACCTATATAAGGGCCAAAACTCACTACCATGATCCTCTGCAAATACAACAGACCAGCCAGCACAGAACAACTTCAGACAGCAACCACAGACACACTCACAACTCACCCATCACACAACCTCCACACCATTGTCACCACTCCAAAAGCACTCCTATATACACCTAGCAAAGCTGATACCCAACAACCCTCACTTGCACCCACACACACACAACACTCCCCACCACCACCTATCACTATGCTGCCTAAGAAGAATCCACAGTTCACAAATATTGAGTTAGAAGTATTGGTAGATGAAATCCTCAGAGTGGAGCCACATTTGTTTGGCACATTGGCACAAAGGACCCCCATGTCACAGAAAACAAAGATGTGGGTGAGTATTGTGGACAAGATGAACGCACAAGCACCAATGTTTTGCACAAAGACCGACATCCAGAACAGGTGGTATGATGTGTGGAGGAGGGACAAGAACCTCATCCGCAAGGACCACAAGTTGAATAATCGCACCAGCAGTGGCCCTCCTGCCAAACCAGTATACTTCAAGTCCTGGGAGGAGAAGTTGTGGGACATGCCACCACCAGAGTGCGTCCATGGCCCAGCAGAAATTCCAGAGCCTGGTGGTTACACAACAAATATACTCAATTTTGTGTTGCATGCACACACATCACCATCAAGGGGACAGTGAAACCATGCACTGATAGCAAAGGCATAGTAAACAAAAGTTAATCAGCTCAAGAAGTGTATGCTAGTCCAACAAACACAATATCGGCCACATCATAGTGATTTGTAACTATGTCATGACATGTACAAACCTACCAACAAATAGACCAAGGTAGTGGCACTAATCTAAATAAACACTGTTAGACATTCTTGCCACTACAACCACTACCTCACAGTGAAGCTGACTGACAAGAATGAATAGTGTATATGCTGGTAAAGTGAGTGTATCCAAAAGCATGATGGGGTTGATGTCACAGATAATGCTACCCCTCCCAATTGGACCATCAACACCTCTATGAACCATGCTTTCCTCACAGGGGGTGGAAATGGACTGGTAAGAACTCTAAGACTGAGCTCTGTTGTGGGGAGCACAAGACCCTGCTGGGAACTGGCCACCAACAAACAACAGGATTTCACTGTCAGCCATCTTGTCAGCACAGGCACACCCCCTCACAGGGAAGCAGAGTCTAAAGGAGGGAAGTGAGGGCATGCTAGGAAGGGGGTGTAGCCAAGAGCATGGTGGGAGTTGCAGTCACTGAAAATCCTCAGCCACCTACATGGCCCAGCAAACTCACACTGAACAATGCTCACCATACAGGGGGTGGAAATGGACTGACAAGATCTCTGAGACTGGGCTCTGTTGTGGGGAACGCAGGGCCCTGCTGAGAACTGGCCACCAACAAACAACAGGACTGCACTGTCAGCCATCTTGTCATTGCTGTCACACTCCCTCACAGGGAAGCAGAGTCGAAAGGAAGGAAGTGAGAGCATGCTTGGAATGGGGGTATAGCCAAAAGCATGGTAGGAGTTGCAGTCACTGACAATCCTCAGCCACCTACATGGCCCAGCAAGCTCACACTGAACCATGCTCACGTCACATGGGTTGAAAATGGACTGACAAGATCTCTGGGACTGAGCTCTGTTATGGGGAGCACAAGACCCTGCTGGGACCTGGCCGCTAACAAACAACAGAACTGCACTGTCAGCCATCTTGTCAGCACAGGCACACCCCCTCACAGGGAAGAAGTCCAAAGGAGAGAAATGAGGGCATGCTGGGAAGGTGATAATGCCAAGAGCATAGTGGGAGTTGCGGTCACTGGCAATCCTCACCCACCTACATGGCCCAGCAAGCTCACACTGAACCATGCTCACCTCACAGGGGTTGAAAATGGACTAACAAGATCTCTGGGACAGGGCTCTCTTGTGGGGAGCACAAGGCCCTGCTGGGACCTGGCCGCTAACAAACAACAAAACTGCACTGTCAGCCATCTTGTCAGCACAGGCACACCCCCTCACAGGGAAGCAGTCCAAAGGAGAGAAATGAGGGCATGCTGGGAAGGTGATAATGCCAAGAGCATAGTGGGAGTTGCGGTCACTGGCAATCCTCACCCACCTACATGGCCCAGCAAGCTCACACTGAACCATGCTCACCTCACAGGGGGTGGAAATAGACTGACAAGATCTCTGTGACTGGGCTCTGCTGTGGGGAACACCCGGCCCTGCTGGGAATTGGCCACCAACAAACAACAGGACTGCACTATCAGCCATCTTGCCATTGCTGTCACACTCCCTCACAGGGAAGCAGAGTCATAAGGAAGGAAGTGAAGGCATGCTGGGAAGGGGGTGTAGCCAAGAGCATGGTAGGAGTTACAGTCACTGACAATCTTCTGCCACCTACATGGCCCAGCAAGCTCACACTGAACCATGCTCACCTCACAGGGGGTGAAAATGGACTGACAAGATCTCTGGGACTGGGCTCTCTTGTGGGGAGCACAAGGCCCTGCTGGGACCTGGCCCCTAACAAACAACAGAACTGCACTGTCAGCCATCTTGTCAGCACAGGCACACCCCCTCACAGGGATGCAGTCCAAAGGAGGGAAGTGAGGGCATGCTGGGAAGGGGGTATAGCCAAGAGCATTGTGGGAGTTGCAGTCACTGGCAATCCTCAGCCACCTACATGGCCCAGCAAGCTCACACTGAACCATGCTTACCTCACAGGGGGTGAAAATAGACTGACAAGACTTCTGGGACTGGGCTCTGTTGTGGTGAGCACAGGGCCCTGCTGGGAACTTGCCACCAACAAACAACAGGACTGCAATGTCAGCTATCTTGTCAGCACAAGCCCATCCCCTTACAGGGAAGCAGAGTCAAATGTGAACAGGGATGACACTCCTGTGTCAGCCACCTGATGGCCCTTGAGTACCAATGACCATGTACAGTGTAATTCATACATGAGATGGGCATGCACACACTTCAACATGCACATTGAAATGCTTCATGTTGGCTGGACAATGTGCAACAACAATATCAATCTCTGTCTGTGATGACTTAAGACAAGGCAGTGCACAGGCACGCATCCTGACGTACCATTGCAAATGTCATGTATATGAACCATTGCTACAAAAATCAACGATAGGGAAATGGTTCACTCATCCTGTGCAACCTGGGTGTTTACGTATTGAGTTGCCTTCATTGAAATCCTCAAATACGTACACAGGCGTAGTGCGGTATATCTTGGTTTTCCGCCTCAGTGTACTGTAGCAGCGTTATGATTGGGCCTCCATTGTTGCAAATATGATGTGCCTCCACCTGGAGGTAAACCAGCTGGTTTCCCAGTAGTGTCCAGAGATTAAAATTAAGTGTGCTGTTCTGTGCTCAAGTGCTGTGAGTCAAAATCCCTTACATCACTCAAAGGCTAGTGTTAACTGGTGAACATTGTGATGTACGAAGTTACAAACAAAGGTGTTGCATGTGTGGATCCAGCTACTGATCCACCGCACTAGGGTTGGTCAATGTTGGTCAGCATGTTTCAGCTCCATGTGATCCCAGAGTCTTTTTCTTCTCTGGACACTAATGGGAAAGCAGCCAGTCTACCTCCAGGTGAAGGCACAGCATGTTTGCAACAATGGAGACCCAATGATAATGCTGCTACAGTACACTGAGGCGGAGAACCAATATACCGCCCCATGACTGTGTACTTATATGAGGGTATTCAGTAAGGAATTATAAATACCCTGGTTGCACAGGACGAGTGATCCACTCCCCCTCCTTTATTTTTAGTACCAATCATTGCAAGCTGAATTAATCAGTACCTCTTCCTCCCTCCCCGTTGCTAAATACATATGTGAACCATTGATGCCTGGAGTAACATAACTGACAATGTGTGTCTCTTCCAAACACAGGTGGTGTTGGGGACACAGCAGCAAGTGAAGAGGAGTCCCTGATCTATACTCTGGTGAAGCATGAGCTCTCTGGTGTGGATCTGGCTCTGTCCTCTTCGGATGATGAAGAACAACCTGGCACCTCCGGTGTGAGTCATCATACCCCAGCAGCACAAACCTCTGTACCCCCTGCACCCACGCCTACAACATCTGGCAACAGACCGAGCACCCCGCCAACACGGACAGACCTAGGACACAGAATTCAAACAGCACAGGGACACCGGCCACCCAGGAAGCTACGGACAACACCACCAGTAGCAACCCCCAAGAGGTCCTGCCCTTGTGGCTAGGGGTGGTGGGAGGGGTGGTAGGCAGAGGTCACGGCCTGTAGAGGGGCCTGAACTGCATGATGACCCCCAACTGCTACTCATCATAGATGCATACCAGGATAGCACCAGCGGATTCGGTCAGGTAGTGGGGAACCTCAAGGACATGCAACAGGAGCAGGCTGGCCATCATGCTCACATTGAGGACAAGTGGGACGATCTTACTGCGGTGAATAGGGACATATTGACATGTCTCCGCCAGATCAGAACCAACATGTCCACACCTCCCTGTGTGCCCACAACATCTGTTGCTGCAACATCTGCAAATGCCACAGGGAGGGAGGATGAATCTGATGGAGAGTCCGATGCACCGCAGACGCCTGCACTTGAGGATCCCCCCAGAAGGAGAAGAGGGGTCGTCCAAAGAAGGACAAGTGAGCCACAGATGTCCATGCACATCCCCCAGGAACCCAGAGCCTGTTTTGGATATTGGCCTTGGTGTGCAAAGCGTTCACCTTGTTGCACATGACACAACTCGCCAAAATGACATGGAGGGTTCATGTTGTTCTAATGTAGCAGATGAATGTGTACTTTACTCTAGATATTTCATCTACCAAGACTTCAAACTCATCTGTGAACTTTGGATTCCAAACCTTATTTACAGCACCCACAATCCTGTAGAAATGTATGTAAATGAACTCACTATTACACTATACTTGCCTATGTTGTGATTCAAACTTGGTAAGTGTCATGGAGATGATGATCTGACGATGAACACAGTGCATGCCAACTACTACAGCAATGTTATTACTGTTATGTGACTCATGTTGATGTGACACGTGAGGGAGACACAACACTAGGGCACCACAACACATACTCACCATGGTCATGTGACACATTTCCAACAAAGATGTTTCCCAGAAATAGAGTGGAATGCACCAACACCACACCTATGCACAGTCAGTGGTAACAATTCCACAGGTGAGGTAAGAAAATGTAAGTCAGGTGTGTGAAGACAGACAATACACATAACTAAGTGAAGCACAGGTTCATTACACATCAGCAACAAGTTTATTACACAACAGTTGCAAGTTAATTCCACGTGACAATGGGCACACGGTCACCAAGTGTTGTAGAATCGAACGTCAGGGGTGTGTGGTACATCACATGATGTTATACTAGAAGTTCCACCCTGGGATTGGGTTCTTGTTGTTGGGTGTCAGAGTTGACCAAGCAACAGGCAAAGTACCTTGGGAAGGCCAGACATAAGACACTGTCAGAAGCACACCAGAACAGGATGAAATGCAATACACATGCACAAAACATGTCACAAGAAACCTACACAGAAACAAGTTAGCATGTCAAAACTAATGTGGACTACAGACCATCTGACAGGACACATCACTGCATGCATCCAGTGAAGTAGCACACAGACAAACTCAAACAGCATGTGAGCAGCACCAACACATCTCAGGCTAATTCAATACATTGACATAACAACCCTGTAAACTCACATTCAGCTGAAGAAGTTGTTGACGAGCTGTGTGCGGATGTCACCCTCATCATCATCATCACTGGCATCGTGGACCAGGCCAGGATCCTCCACAGGTGGCGGTTGTAGGTCATCATCATCCTGGATAAGAGGCAGCTTCTTCTGCACTCCTATGTCGTGTAGCATGCAGCATACTATAATAATCTTGCACACCTTTGCAGGCTCATATTGGAGGGCCCATCCGGTCTTGTCCAGGCAGCAGAAGCGGCTTTTCAGGAGACCAAAGGTCCGCTCAATCACTCTCCTGGTTCGGCCATGTGCCTCATTGTAGCGCATCTCAGCACTCCTGAGGGATGTCAGCAACCACTACATGTTGGGGTATCTAGAGTCACCTACATACAAAGATTTGCACATTAGTTGAGTCTTGTATGAGGGTGGGATACAACATTGCCAAACACACACAATGGTAAACAGTACACAGTACACACCAACAAGCCAGGCACGCTGGTTTGGCTTTGGTGTCATCATCGCCGCAATGCGACTACTCCTCATGACGTAGGCATTGTGTGCAGAACCGGGAAAACGTACACACACATATGTGTGATACACATGTCCGCTAGACATACCATCAGAGCATTGAAGGAGAGGAAATGTTTCCTGTTCCGGTTTGTCTGCTCATGTGCCCCTGCTGGTATCAAGGCCACATGAGAACCATCAATTGATCCAATGACGTTCGGCATTCTCCCCAGTCTATAAAAAGCATCCTTTATGTCAATGAGTTCACCAGGGCTAGGAAACCTGATGTACAAGTCAAGGAAATGTAACATCCCATCCAAGACATCACAAAGCACATGGCTGAACATAGTTTGTGACAACCCACCAGCAGTCACCACAGTGTACTGGAAGGTACCAGTAGCAAAGAAGTGCAGGGCTGCCATCACCTTCACCTTTGGGGTCAGTGCTGTAGGGTATGTCCGGCCAGGTAGCAGATGTGGCGCCAACTGCTCTGCCAACTCCTCAAACAGTGGCCTGGTGAAGCGGTACCGTCGGATAAAATCGCGTTCCACCATGCTTTAAAAGTCTGGGAATGGTCTATGAACTGCTGGTGCCCTGCAGTACAGAGATGGGCAAAGTAAGATTTTACATTCCTCCACCCATGTGGCACTGACCTTGCACAATATCACATGATACATCATAGCAATACACAATGAACTGAGGTGTGTGCTTTTGGGTATGGACACATATGTCACCTTCATGCCCATCATCTCACATATCAATTAGACATGTGTATATAAGTTCCATGGAGTGCAATGGCAAGTCATTGGGCTGAGGCACAGTACCTATGTACTGCTGTCAGGTACGAAACACACAACACAGTGACAAGTGAGGACTGATGTTTCACAGGCATTACAGCTCCATGACAGGAAGATAGCCATGGTCCTTGTATTGCCACATGGACACTGGCATGACATGGCGTATCAAGTACACCCCACAACAAAGCAGATGTCCCACCGGTAGTGGCCCCTGTGGTCTCTGCAGGCCATACATGGATGCCTCTGAGACACACCACACACACCATCAATGTTGATGCACAAAGCACATGGTGGTGACTGACTCCCATTGGGCACATGGAACCAGAGACATCTGAGACCCAACATGCACACAGACTGTGGGTGTACATCACAATTGTGGCTATGGGTCTCGCTGTGGCATACATACCATCCCACCCTGGACTCGGGGTGTATGAAGTGGCTCCACCAAAGTGCCACACAAGAAAACAAATGTTGCACCCCATACACACACAGGTCATGCAGTCTTACATGCCATGGCACATGCTGTGGTGTTGTAGGTATGCCCCTGAGTCCCTGGCAAGTGATGTTGTGTGTAATCCGCCAGCAAGTCACACCAATGTAAACCGACGCAGGTGACTTCAACAGAGGCACGTCGTGCAGTTGTGGTCCAAGCCGTGAGCACGGTTTGGCCATTGACTGCAATGTGAACCGGCGCGGGTGACTCAAGCGCATACACGTCGTACATGTTATGGACCGAGTCGTGCGCACTCCTTGGCCATTGACTGCACGACACGCATGCATTGAAGTCACCCACGTCGGTTCTCATAGCAGTCAATGGCTAAGGCGCGCGCAAGGCTCGGTCCATGCATGTATGACGCTTATGCATTTAAATCACCCACGTTGGTTCACATTGCAGTCAATGGCCAAGCCGGGCGCACGGCTTGATCCAGAACTGCATGACGCGTATGCAATGTGAACCGACGCGGGTGACTTCAACAGAGATGCGTCGTGTAGTTCTGGACCGAGCCATGTGCGCGGCTTGGCCATTGACTGCAATGTGAACCAACTCAGGTGACTTTTATGCAGACGCATCGTACAGGCATGGACCGAGACGTGGGCACGCATAGCCCATTGAATCATAAGGAGACGGGTGCGTGTGGATTTTAAAAATATGCGTCGTACAGTCAGTTTACCGAGCCATGCACAGTACTTGGCTATGAATTGTAAGTAATGTGGTATTGGGTATAGGAAATTTGGCACCACTTGGCAGATTCGCACAAGTTGTAAATTTCACAAAATTCTAAATAAATAGTGCTTAAAGGTGTGGAGAACCACTAAACTCCACAAATCAAGAGTAAAAGAACCCTATAAACATAAATTCAACTCCCAAGCACACGTTAGCGTTTAGTAATGGTTTCCCTGTTTAGCATACATCAGCAATGATTCAAAACACAAAATGGATAAAGTCTTTAGATTCTTTCTGTTCAGGCTTTATTCTGTTGATTTCAGCCCCAGCCAACACGTGTTTCGTCGGAATGGGGCGTGATCCCACGACTTCATCCAGGCTCTATGCTTCCAAGTGTTGAAATTTTACATGTGGTGATATTTCCAACCCACAAGGTGTTACCGCTAGGTCTCGTGACCATCGTGATGCGAGAATGTTTCAATTATTATATCCAAGTATTCCAAGTAAAACATGTACTCATCCAAATTCCAAAGTATGGCACTATTCAAGTAAACGCGTATCCTGTGTACGGTAAAGTCAGCTGCCGAGTGTTAGCACCCCATTATGACGAAACACATGTTGGCTGTGGCTGAAATCAACAGAATAAAGCCTGAACAGAAAGAATCTAAAGACTTTGTCCATATTGTGTTTTAAATCATTGTTGATGTATGCTAAAGAGGGAAACCATTACAAACGCTAACGTGTGCTTGGGAGTTGAATTTATGTTTATAGGGTTCTTTTACTCTTGATTTGTGGAGAATCTCGAATTTCCTGTTGCACCATCTGAGATTTTTCCTTCTTGAAAGGGGGCGATACCAGGGCAGAGGACATGTTCTTGGCACAATAGGAACAACAGGCAGGCCCACAATGTATGCATAAGCAACATGTAAACAGGACACTCACTATACCTACTAATACCATTAATATCTTCCATCCCCAGGCTGACAGTAGGCCCCAAAGCCAGCCAGAGAGGGACCAACTCCCTGTATCAGTATGTATTTCTACTGCTAAACGGTGTAATTTCAAAATGGCTAAATGGACAGAGGGGGCTGAGTAAGGAATGTATATACAACAAGAGCTGCCGATGACCCGACAAGCTCCTCCTCGATCTGCTAAGATAACGTCTAGCGCCATACGATTTTGAAGAGAAACAAGTCTCGTAGCCTGAAGCACTACGGTCAAATTTGTTAATATACCAGCAGTTGTATTAATGACTCTTTCAACTACTCTGGATAACCGCCTCACCTCCTTGCTTGTCATTATGGGTCTCCAAATGGGAAACACTCCCTTTGCTATATCCACAAAATGCTGCTCTGGGGCATCAGTTTGATCTACTTCTGACATATCCAATTCTCTTTTATCACGTCTTATTAGTGACCCTTGTCTATCTAACTGATTATCCTTATGATAATTCGAGGGAGCTATATATACAGGGGGATACAGGAAAGATAGATAACAATGGCCCATCCACCCCCGGGGAAGCCAAGTATAAGCGTTCTCTCCACAAACAAAATAGACATTTGGGGGTGTTATCAATGGTGGACTACTAAAGGTACGCAATCGATAGGTATAATTGCACCGATTGTCTCCTACCGGGACATGTCCTGTTCCTTGTACACAAAAGGCTGAGGTGCTATTTAATATGGGCACAGGGATTGGCTTGTCATCTGTAACATTTCGATCCTGGAAGTGTTGAAAATACTGTGTGAAATTAAATTCGGCAAAATCCAATATCTCTGTTTTCAACCATGTAACATTCTCATATTCGGTATACATATTCATGCAAGCCTTGGGGTCCAAGGACCCCTCTCCATTATTTCCCTGTGGGTCAAAACCTTGGTGTACTTCTATATAAGTCAAAATCATCTTTTAATCCCTTTCGGTATATCGAGAGGTATCTAAAGTGTAATGCAAGTACATCATACTCAATAATTTAAACCAGGCTTCACAACTTCCTAGGTAGGTTAATGGTAATGAGATAAAGAGATCGTGTTGATGCATTACAGAGGGTAGCAGACCACAAACCCAACAATTTGTCGTATTGGTAGCACTGTGAGTCTGATGCAGCATTTCTACGAATACATTCTTAACATAGGTCTGATGATGTCTTTCTTTATGAGGGGCTAGCGTAAAGAAATAGTGCTCTATTGGCGGGGTAGGAGTCCCTATCACTGTATGCATGGGGTGATGAAATTCTAGATATAAAAACACACTCATTGTTATAATAAACAACATTGCAACGGTTATTACGAACGCAACCTTCACTCTGGTTGTCCATGATGAAAACATAGGTACATAAATGGGCATATATCGAGGAGCAAGGGGAC
Organism: Lissotriton vulgaris; assembly: GCF_964263255.1. NCBI lineage: Eukaryota > Metazoa > Chordata > Amphibia > Caudata > Salamandridae > Lissotriton > Lissotriton vulgaris. Next base: position 1,372,840,983 of record NC_141691.1, read on the forward strand.
ACTCCTCCTCAAGAATAAATCGACCAAAAGGGTACATTCTAACTAGAGTCCAAACTATTCTAAAAAATCCAGTGCTGCCGTCCGGTCACCTTCACCACTGTTCGGGTGGCCAGCAAAACTTGCACCGGTTTTGTCCACCTAGGCTCAAGGCTCGATTTCCGCTGATAATTTTTCACCATTACCCACTGGCCGGGCTCCAAATGATGTCCCAAACCCTCTGGCAGGGGCTGCTGTTGGTGGATAGAACGGAGGCCTTTAGTCAAGGCATTCAAAAAGTCTGACATCATTGGATAATCTATTTCTCTAAAACTTCTCGGACGAGCATCAGCTGGTCGTCCAAAAATAACCTCATACGAGGACAGACCGGAACGGGAATGGGAGTCATGCGTAAAGACATCAAAGCCAAGGGCAACGTGTCTGGCCACCGCAACACAGTACTTTCCTGAATTTTAGCCATTTTCAACTTCAAGATCCCATTATATTTCTCGACTAATCCAGCGGACTGAGGATGTCGAGCAGCATGAAAATTTCTGTTTTATGTGTAATTCATTACAGATATGTCTGATAAGATCAGCATTAATATCGGTCCCGTTGTCCGACCATATGACCCGAGGGACCCATATCTTGGGAAATATTCCTTTATTAGGGCTTTAGCAGTTGCTAGTGCAGTATTTTCCTTGGTAGGGTAAGCTTCTACCCACTTACTGAATGCACAAACCACTACCAGGACATACTTTAGATTTTTCACTCTCTCAAATTGGATATAATCCATTTGGAGCACCTCAAAAGGTAAAGAGTGTGGTGCAAAATTCCCACTAACGACAGGTTCTCCTCCTCCAGGATTGTATCATAAACAAACCATACAATGTTGGACCCAATGGGTGGCAGTTTTCAAGATATTGGGATTATTCCAAACTTGGTCCAGTAAATTACAAATTCCCTTTGCTCCTATATGTGCATTCCCATGGGCCATAGTTACTACTGCATTGACAAAAGCATTGGGAAGCATCCATCGTTGCTTTTCACTTAAATCAACCCAGCAGCCATGATCATCCAACCTCCCTACTTCATTCTCCCATCGGGCCAATTCAGCAGGGATAGCTTTCTTCTGTATCTCTCGGACACTCTCCATGGTGTTATCGAACATATCAGACTCCTCCGCCCACCTGGCTGAATTTACATACATCAGGGACATTTTAGATTTAGCAGTGTCTTTTGCAATTTGGTCAGTTAAAGCATTTCCTTCTCCCACAGTATCCACTATGGCTTTATGAGCACTACATTTAACAATTGCCACCTTCCGGGGCAAGGTCAACGCAGTTAACAACCTTAATATCAAAGGGCTATGTTCTATTCGTTGGCCATGAGAAGTGAAGAATCCCCTTTCCGCCCACAGCTTCCCAAAATTATGAGCCATGCCAAAGGCATACTGGCTATCTGTATAAATGTTTACCTCCAGTCCCTCACTTAGCTCACATGCCCGTAATAGGGCTATTAGCTCAGCTGCCTGTGCAGAATGATAGGGAACTCAAGACGTTTCAACTACATTACGCGCAGGGTGGTGATTGCGTATGCAGCTGTTGTCGTGCCATCTGGTAATTTAAAACAAGAACCATCCACATTCAACTCCCCTTGGGGGTCAGATAGGGGTGTGTCTGTGAGATCCACCCGTCCCTTCATTTCTTCTTCTGTCCAAAATATACAATCATGTATGTCATTATTTGGTTCATCCGAAGGGAGGGGTAGTAACGTGGCTGGATTCAGAGTGGCACACCTTTTTATAGTAATATGAGGGGCAAACAAAGTCAATTCATATCTAGTAAGACGTACACTCGTAAGGTGCTGTGTCTTCGTTTTATTCAAAAGTGTGTCCACAGCGTGCGGTACCATCACTGTGAGATCAGAATTTAGCACGAGTTCTTCCGACTTCCTAATGGCCACCGCCACCAAGGCAGAAGCCCTCAGACAGCTAGGAAGTGCTCTAGCGACATGGTCCAATACTGCTGAAAAGTAAGCACAAGGTCTTTGGTTACCACCAAATCCTTGCATTAACACTGAAAGGGAACAACCGTCCACCTCATGCAGGTAAAGTACAAAAGGTTTTCGGTAGTCAGGAGTTCCTAAAACAGGTGCAGAACAAAGAGCAGTTTTCAAAGAATCGAAAGATTTCTGACACTCATCCGTCCAGGGTAAAGTTTCATGCACTTCTTTCGTAATCAGATGTAATAGTGGTTTAGTAAGAAGAGAAAAATGAGGAATCCACTGGCGACAGTAAGAGGTTATGCCAAGAAATGCACAAACGTCTCGTTGAGTACGAGGAATAGGCATGTTAAAAATAGTAGACACACGTTCAGGAGTCAACTTTCTCCCCTCTTTCGACAGTAGATGACCAAGGTAGGTCACCTCCTGTCAACAATATTGAAATTTACAAAGAGATACTTTATTTCCATGGGCTGCTAGATGGGACAATAGTTAAACCGTAGCTTCTTTGCAGCCCTCCTCCGTATCAGATGCCACCAACAGGTCATCTACATAATCAATCAATCAATCAATCAAAGCATTTATATAGCGCACTACTCACCCAGAGGGTCTCAAGGCGCTAGGGGAGGTGGGGCCGCTACTGCTCGAACAGCCAGGTCTTGAGTTGCTTCCTGAAGGCGAGGTGGTCCTGGGTCAGGCGGAGGTGGGTCGGGAGTGAGTTCCATGTCTTGGCGGCGAGGTAGGAGAAGGACCGTCCCCCTGTGGTGGCTCTTCGTATGCGGGGGACGGCATCGAGGGCGTGGCCGGTCGATCGAAGCTGGCGCTTGGGAGCGTGGAAGTTGAGGCAGCTGTTGAGGTATCCTGGGCCTTGGTTGTGTAGGGCTTTGTGTGCGTGGGTGAGGAGACGGAAGGTGATTCTCTTGTTGACCGGGAGCCAGTGTAGGTCTCTCAGGTGTCTGGAGATGTGGCTGCGACGGGGGATGTCCAGGATGAGTCGTGCTGAGGCGTTCTGGATCCGCTGGAGTCTCTTCTGGAGTTTGGCGGTGGTTCCGGCGTAGAGGGAGTTGCCGTAGTCCAGACCGCTGGTGACGAGGGCCTGGGTGACCGTCTTCCTGGTCTCGGTGGGGATCCACCGGAAGATCTTACATAGCATGCGCAGGATATTGAAGCACGACGAGGAGACGGCGTTGACTTGTCTGGTCATGGAGAGGGAGGAGTCCAGGATGAAGCCCAGGTTGCGTGCGTGGTCTGTTGTTTGGGTGCGCTGCCTAGGGCAGGGGGGCACCAGGAGTCGTCCCAGGCGGAGGGTGAGGATCCCAGGATGAGGACTTCCATCTTGTCCGAGTTCAGTTTCAGGCGGCTGTTCTTCATCCATTCGGCTACCTCTTTCATCCCTTCGTGAAGGTTGGCTCTGGCGGTGGCGGGGTCGTTGGTGAGGGAGAGGATCAGCTGGGTGTCGTCGGCATAGGAGATGATGTTGAGGTTGTGTTGGCGTGCGATGGCCGCAAGGGGGCTCATGTAGACGTTGAAGAGGGTTGGACTGAACGAGGAGCCTTGAGGAACGCCGCAGATGACTTCGGTGGCTTCAGATCTGAACGGGGGGAGGCGGACTCTCTGTGTCCTTCCGGCGAGGAAGTAGATGATCCACTCCAGTGCCTTCTCCTGGATTCCGACGTTGCTGAGTCGCTGCACTAGTGTACGGTGGCAGACAGCATCGAAGGCCGCGGAGAGGTCTAGGAGGATGAGGGCTGCTGTTTCTTTGTTGTCGAGCAGGGCTCGGATGTCATCGGTGGCTGCAATCAGGGCGGTCTCGGTGCTGTGGTTGGCCCGGAAGCCAGACTGCGAGAGGTCGAGGGATCCGTTCGTCTCGAGGAAGGCGGCCAGCTGCTTGTTGACGGTCTTCTCGATGACTTTTGCAGGGAACGGGAGCAGCGAGATGGGGCGGTAGTTCTTGAGGTCGGTGGGGTCGGCTGATGGCTTCTTTAGTAGAGCGCTGAGTTCGGCGTGCTTCCAGCTCTCCGGGAAGGTAGCGGTGTTGAAGGAGGTGTTGATGATGTCCCGCAGGTGGGGTGCGATGACAGCGTCGGCCTTGTTGAAGACGTGGTGAGGACAGGGGTCGGTCGGAGATCTGGAGTGGATGGAGTTCATCGTGCGGACGGTGTCTTCGGTGCTGATCGGGGTCCTGGCGCGGAGGGTGGTGGTGGGGGGCGGTGGTTCGGTCGTGGCGTGCGTCGGTTGAGTGCTGAAGCTGTTGTGTATGTCTGCGATCTTGTTGTGGAAGTAGGAGGCGAGGGAGTTGCAGAGGTCTTGTGAAGGGGTGATGTCGTTGTTTCCGGCGTTGGGGTTGGAGAGCTCTTTAACGATGTTGAAGAGTTCCTTGCTGTTGTGTGCGTTGTTGTCCAGTCGTTCCTTGAATGCAGTTTTCTTGGTGGCGTGGATAAGTTGGTGGTGTTGGTGTTATACTGGAGAAGGACATTTCCTGAGGGTAGAGTCAATTCATCCAAAATTACTTTCAAAGCCTGACTATAAATACTGGGGCTTTCTGTATAGCCCTGAGGAGCACGGCAAAATCTAAAGCTACGGCCTGATAATGAGAAGCCGAAAATATATCTACTCTCAGGGTGTATAGGAATGCTGAAGAAAGCATTCTTTAAATCAATAACTGAGAAAAATTTAGCAGTAGGGGGAATCATACTAAGTATCGTTGTAATATCCAAGACCACTGGATATTGTGGCACTGCCACCTTATTAACCTCCCGGAGGTCAATTACAAAGCGGTATGTATCAGCAAAATCAGAACTGCTCCCTACAGGAGCCTTCTTCAAAATCATTAATATGGGGCTGTTACATGTGTGAGAAGCTGCCTCTTCCACCACGCCCTTATCTATCAAATCCTGTATTATCAACATTAATGCTTTTTCTCCTGCTGGAGAGATTTTATACTGTGGAATACGAGGCACCCGAGCATTGGGTTTTAACGTGATGGAAACTGGTGGAATATTCAATAAGCCTACATCAGTATCACCAGTTGTCCACAACGTAGGAGGAATGGCCGCCAGTTCCGGAGGGAGCTGGTTGTTTTTCATGACATCAAAACACCAATTAGTACCTAGGAGTCAAAGAAATGAGTTATTCACCATGGATCACAAGACTGATACCATACAGACAACACCCGTGGGAACACACCATGCAAACTTTAGTGTGATATTAGCCGAATAAATAAATTGTTTGCTTCTACCTAGTTCATCTAATTTTACTACCCTTCACTATTCACTTTTCTCACCTCACGCTGCTTTTCTCAGTTGCCATTTAAACACTTTAAAATCATACAATACTTCCCTCCAACATTCTTTTTCATCTATGATTGGTCACGGTAATATTTGACCGGCCGCTTTGTTTTGTCTCCTGGGCGAGCAGAACCCAAATGATGCTAAAGAGGGCAGTACAGTGTGGCTTCTGATGGGAATTTTTCCATACGTCCTTGAGTCCTAACTAGGCTAATATCACACTAAAGTTTGCATGGTGTGTTCCCGCGGGTGTTGTCTGTATGGTATCAGTCTTGTGATCCATGGTGAATAACTCATTTCTTTGACTCCTAGGTACTAATTGGTGTTTTGATGTAAGGTTTGGGGCGTGTACCTGGTTAGTCGTTAAACTTGCCCTTAGACCCTTATTTCAATTGTTTTTGTCCATGTTTTTCATGACATTCTGTTTGGTGTATTGTTCTGGTGACTGAACTGTGAAATATACTCCATCCGGAGAACAATAAATCTTAGCGTGCATCTGTTTTAAAAAATCCAATCCCAATAAATTTTCCACACATTGCGATGTCAACAGAAATGGCAAATCTACTGTAACTGGGCCTATCGTAACGTAAGTGAGAGTGGATTCGAAATGGGATCTTACTACTGGAAAACCAGAAAATCCAACTGAAACATTATTATGCCTGAACAGAGCAACCCCTGGGACCAATGAATGAGCAATCGAACTATTCATTGCACAGTGTCTACTAAAACGTTTTCAGACATTCCCATTATTTGTCCTTTAACGTAAGGCCCCTTTTGGTCCATGGGTACTGACACTTGGCCCCTTCTCTGTCCGTGGCTGCCCTATGCATAAAAATATCCATCTGATTCGTCCATTCCATAATCTCCATTGTAATACTGCTTCCCATTAGTATTATCAAAATAATTCCCTCTGGACTCACCTCGTATCACTTCCTCTCTTTTCAGGTCGCCTTGATCAACACCACCCCGTCCTCTTCCTCTACCTCTGCCTCTCACAGCTCCATTCTGTGCTAAAAGGAAAGGACACTGAGCTCGCCAATGCCCTTCCTGCTTACAATAAGCACACTGATTCTGGAATAAAGCAACAGTCGAACCTCCTCCTCGTACTGTCCCTGCCCCTCTTGGAACAAACCCCCTTCCTCCTCCTTCATTTCTGCCACGTCCCCGGGCCACCTGTTGTAATAATATACGGGTTTAAGATCCTTCATCTTTTTATCGGACTTGTCTTTACTCTCGTTTTCCCAATGCTAATAATATTGTGCCATACTCAATATAACTGAGGGAGTAGAGGTGGTCCAAGTACTTTCGGAAGCCCGGAGCCGTGCTGATATTTCCGGCAATAAATTAGTCACAAATCGATTAACAAACAATCTTACTCCCCCTTCTACCGATAAATCCTGCCCACTGAAATCAATAAACACGCCTTCAAATCGAGTAAAGAAATCTGATACACTTTCATCCTTGTTCTGTCTACAAGCAGTCAGTTTATCCCAGTCTACTTTTCGGGGTGAAATTAGAGTGTGCAAGGCCAAAATTTCAGCTCTAGGCTTATCTCCAGGTTTCCGTTCCACATCCCAAGCCTTAAATTTCTCCCACGTCCCCCCTAACTCATTAGTGTGAGGTTGGTCGTGTACCTGGCGCCATACATCAACTGGAACCAATAATCCAAAAAATAATTCTATGTCAGCCAAAGTCATTACAGCTAAAGAAGCTGCTTCAGTAAGGTCTTTATAATAGGCAGTGGGATTCTTACGTGGGTCGGGTAAATGGGATTTTAGGGATAGGACTTTGCTTCGTTTCCAAGGAGTATATACCCACTGTTCTTGAAACCGTGCTTCAACTCAGGCCTGAATGACCTGATTGACCTGATTGGCATTATCCTTAAGTTCCTGAATTTCAAGATGGTAAATTGGATTGACTTCTTGCATGGGATGCTGAGAATCCCATGTGGGACATTTTGTAAATAATCTTTGCCGATATCGCATAATGGTAACCAAATTTCCATATACATGCTCCGGTCCTAGTTCAAACTTATGGGCCCGGTCCACAATATCGTATAGGACCTGCGGGGCTCTCCAGTCCTCAAAGCATTGTTCCCATAGAGAAATCAACTGATTAGCCATAGTTTCTAAAGTATATTGCTGCATAACCAGTTCGTAATACATCATGGTTCCCCAAATATCCTCAATGTTGTAAATAGCATTCCGCCCCCACTGGGACACCTGATCTATCACCATATGTTTTTCCTTGCATCCTACAACAGCACGTGTATATAATCGTCGTACGCCCCCCATTTCGGGAGCATGGAAGGGGGTCGATTCCACCCTGGCAGGGGTTAAAGTGGCTGACTGGGACGGCCAAGCCACCGAAGACAAAGGTGAGATCAATGTCATTGGGGACATGACAGGGGTCAATGAATCGCCGGTCAATAAAGTAGCCATAGCAGGTGTCGTAGGGGAAGGAGTAGAATTAGTTCCTGTTGACATAGTCGTAGCAGGAGTCAAAGGGGCCGCAGCTAACACGACGGGTGCACCGGAGGCACTTGCAAGGGGTATTGCAGGATACACTCATTGCTGAGCATAAGGGGGTGGAGGACGCGTATCTAATAAGTCCTCTATTTCATCCTCCACCTCAGGTTGAGCTGTGTAACTTTTATCTCCCTGCAGTCGGAACTGTCTGACTAAACATTCTGGGGCAGATTTATGATGCCCTTGCGCCGCAATTGCGTCACTTTATTTGATGCAACTGCGGCGCAAACAATGCGCCCTATTTACAATGTGACGCATCTAGGAGATGCGTCACATTGTAAAGCCCTGCGCCATAAGGAGGCGTTCCTGCGCAGGGAGGGCTTTCCTGCGCAGGAACACCTCCTGAAAGTGGCTGAGTGAAATCTATGAGATTTCACTCAGTCACTTTCAGGCCAATGCTGCGTCAAAACCCTGCACCTGCTTGAAGCAGGCGTAGGTCTTGATGCAGCATTGTGTAGATGCGGCACCCCCGAGCCTTGCTGGAGCTGCATCGCGCTTGCGACGCAACTCCAGCAATGCGCCACATTTCCGGCACAGATGCGTCACGCATCTGTGCCGTTTTTGCACCATGGTGCGCCGCATTATAAATGCGGCGCACCATGGGTGGTGGAGCTGTGGCGCACTGTGGCGCACGTTAACTGGCGCATCCCTGGGGATGCGCCAGTTAACATAAAACTGCCCCTCTATCTTTGTCTCAGTTTGTTCTTTATCATATGCCATAGCTTTTTGAGTAATGGTCTGACCATTCTGTATTTGTAACAACTTCTCTTCTCTAATTCGACGACGTTTTGCCTCTTTTTGCCATAATCTTAAAGAATCAAACATTCCCTGCCGACTTCTTTTAGAGAACAAATGATCCTGTAAATACTGTAATTTCTTCTCATCAAAAGACCCAGTTACAGGCCACTGTAATTCTTCGTTATCCTTGGTGTATGTATGCCCTAGATTGCTGAATAAAATGGGCGTAAGACCATTATTATTATTATTATTATGTTTCTTATATAGCGCCTGAACCGACCCCCGAAGGGGTATCTCCGCGCTTGCCTTGGGAACCCGTCCTGGCTTTTCCCTGTGAGATAGCCCCTACAGGGCATCCCCAAGGTGAAAGCCAGGCATCCCGCCGCGGGGGGCCGTTGTGGAGATAAAGCAAGCTTAATGCCCAGAGTTGCAGAGTGTGAACTCATGATTAGGTCAGGCACTGAAGCGAGAATTATCGAGTCCGTGGACATTTGAGCTCAAGACCCTGCCGCGTCGGGAATTGAACCCTGGTCCCGGGTCTGACCTCTGCTTCAGGGTCTGCCTGCTCTAACCAGTGAGCCACACTTCTCCACCATGTTTTACATACGTTTCAAAATTTGGACTGTCTTCTGGCGGGGCAGGCTGACTTTCATCTAATCGTGTATTTTCTGCTGACAACAGCATCCAAAACATATTTTACTAAAACACGACATTTTTAGGTGATCACCCTTCACACTTCGTCACACACAATCAAAACATGGCCATGTTTCATTCACACTCAATCTTCATCAATTCCATACCAACCATGCACACAAATTTAAACATTCAACTTTTCACATTAAAAGGCAAACATTTTTCCTTTTTAATTTTTGAACGATATGAAACCGCCAAGGAACGAAGCCCATCGACTCCCGTTCATAGAGAAGTTGTGAACCTCCAGCCACCGGACCAAACAGTAACAAAGAAAAACAGGCAGTCCGGAGACTACCAAGAGGTCATCAGACAGGAATTAACCACAAACCAGCCTACAGACCATCCAGCAATCTTCCCGGTTCACCTTCAGGACTATTCTGACTGAGCCCGCTACCTTAGCGCCACTTCAGATGTGTCCAGAAGTCACCCAGGTAGAACCACAGGCCTTTCCAAGGCAGTCCGGCCGGGGGTATACAACCGTTACCACGCATCTTTTACCACGCACTACCATTACAACAAAACTTTTACAACGCAAGTGTATTTACAACGCATGTTTTTACAACGCATGACTTTACATCGCAGATGCTATTACAACGCATGCCATTACAACGTAAGTATAGGTAAGTTTATCTTTTTTTTAAACATTTATTTAATTTAAAAAAAATAACATTTATTTTAATAATTTAATAAATATTAAAAATAAATTAAATAAATTAGGGTTCAGGGCTAGGTATGGGTTTTGGGGTACAGGGGTATTTTTAGGGTTAAGGGCTAGGTTTGGGTTATGGAGTACAGGGCTATTTTTAGGGTTCAGGGCTAGGTTTGGGTTATGGGGTACAGGGGTATTTTTAGGGTTAAGGGCTAGGTTTGAGTTTTGGGGTATAGGGGTATTTTTAGGGTTCAGGGCTAGGTTTGGGTTATGGGGTACAGGGGTATTTTTAGGGTTAAGGGCTAGGTTTGGGTTTTGGGGTATAGGGGTATTTTTAGGGTTCAGGGCTAGGTTTGGGTTATGGGGTACATGGGTATTTTTAGGGTTAAGGGTTAGATTTGGGTTTTGGGGTACAGGGGTATTTTTAGGGTTCAGGGCTAGGTTTGGGTTATGAGGTACAGGGGTATTTTAATGGTTCAGGGCTAGGTTTGGGTTATGGGGTACAGGGGTATTTTTAGGGTTCAGGGCTAGGTTTGCGTTTTGGGGTATAGGGGTATTTTTAGGGTTCAGGGCTAGGTTTGGGTTATAGGGGTATTTTTAGGGTTCAGGGCTAGGTTTGGGGTATAGGGGTATTTTTAGGGTTCAGGGGTAGGTTTGGGTTATGAGGTACTGGGGTATTTTTAACATATATATATGTTTACAAATTCTTTAAAAAAAATGTATTTAATAATTTAAATTATTTAAATATTTATTAATTACATTTAAAAAAAAATTATATACTTACCTATACTTACGTTGTAATGGTATGCGTTGTAATAGCATCTGCTATGTAATGTCATGCGTTGTAAAGGCATTCGTTGTAAAGGATCCTTCGTTGTAAAAAATGTGTTGTAATGGTATGCGTGGTAAAAGTATGCGTGCTAACGTCATACATCCTCGGCCGGGTGTGCACTCAAAAATGCCACACCGAGGTGTCTGATTGCAACCTCTATTATTCACCAAACAAGTCCGCGGAGCATCTGCCCGTGCAGCCTCAATGTTGCCCCGTCAGATGTCCAAAACTGCTCGTGGTACGCCGACCACCAAACCACCAAAATCAGTTAACTGTTTTCTAAAACATTTCTCAATAGCACAACAAACTAATGCACTCACCTGGTGCACTCAAGTAGGATTGCAAGTATTCCACTGCCCATTCCTGAAGATCAACTCGGATCGGTTCCTGGGTTACACCCGTAGGACTCCGGCGAGGGGTCACTAGCAGCTGGGGCTCTCTGATGGGTAGAGCAGAATTCGGCAAAAATCATTTATCCGTCCACCCCCCGACCAGAGCAATCCCCCTAATGTCCTTATTTCACCCCGCATTATGGGAGGACGACCTCAAACGCGGAGTCCCGGCGAAGTCACCAACTGCAGTACTGGAAAAATATCGAGAAAGACCACACCTAACAATAGCCTAATAACATTACCAAATAACAAGTCAGTTGGCAGTGAAGAAATAGCAATTGTTTATTAACAAAAGACTCTGCGCAGAGGAGCCCCCACATCCACACCAAAATCAGTGTGCCGAGAAGACTGCCAATTTACACATGAGACAGGTCATTTATACCTTAGTTACATTACATGAAATAACCTTATATGGCAACCTCCCAATAGGTATAGGATCTTAAGGGAGAACCATATATGGTTCTGTGTATCGGGTTGTGCACCGCCTAAATGTTAAATCCAATTTCAACTGTGCACTTGGGTATCACTCCCCTCCTGGAGTGTATGTCAGACAACTTCTAGCTGCACACCTATTGCCTCATAAGTGTGTCACCCTAGGCACCAGTATATATTTGCTAGAACCTCCAGCGTAGTTTTACTTCAACAATTCAATCTTCAATCGTTCTATAGAAATATTTACTCCATACTCTTGTTGTGTTCAAAATCCAAAATAAATTTATTCACTTTTCATTCTTTTCAAATTTCAAGACAGTCCATGTTCCAATGCATTTCGGTGTTTGACCACACCTTCGTCAGGGAACGTCTACAATTTAAATAAACAAAACATTTTCTCAGTGCATGTATCATTACATTCAACATTTCTTACGCGCTATGAATGAAGAATCAAGCTAATCCTATGGTTTAAGTTGGCGTCCGTATATTAAGTTTAACCGTTATAAGTAACTGTATCGGGTTTTAAGTAAGTTTGTTAACTCTCAGGGTTTGCTACTTAGTTGCGCGCTAGTTACATTTTGCTGTGGGCGCTACCCCTACTGCTCCGTGAATAACGGCTGACTCTCTGGTGGTTATGTTCGCTATTCCTCACCTTGTTTGTAAAGTGAAATCAACTCATTCTACTCCCGCGGAGTCGTCCCGCTCCGCTCGAAGTTCAAAAGATCTTCGCTCACTACGCGCTGGTTCGCGCATGCGCTGTATGTAGGTTAGACTTTTTTTATCTATTCTAGCTTTATTGTTCGCTGCGCGATCACTGCTGATATTTACTCATAGATCAATCTCAGGCTCGTGCGGGCACATAAATACAAATTTATCATGCATGTAGTGCTATACTTGTTTCTAAGAATACGAGATAACATTGATAATACAAGGATTTATCACAAGTAACAAGTAAATTCAGTCCTGTCGTTCATTCCATTGGGCTTCAGGCTACTAAGATAGTAAATCCAATAGTTTTCTCTTTTTAAGAGATTTTTTTGTTCATTGTTCCTTCTTTCTTAGGGACTGTTTCCAATACACATGCCCTTAATTGGTTGATGTTATGGTGTTTTTCGGCAAAGTGCGTGGCCACTGTTGATTTTGATGACTGTGTTCTTATATTACTCTTGTGCTCATTGAGCCGAACTTTCAGTTTTCTCTCCGTATGTCCTACGTAGACGCTGCCACAAGGGCATTTCAGTAAGTACACTATGTTGGTAGTATCGCATGTGGCGTTCACTTTTAAAGGTATTTTATGTCCTTTCATCGGGTGATTGATACTTGCACCCTTCATAATGTTGTGGCAATTTCCACAATTTAAACAAGGTTCTGTTCCTTTAAAGATCCGATAGCTTGGCTTTTGTGTCGGTGTTTTTAACAACTCTCCAATGTTTTTACCCCTGGTATGAGCAAAGAGTGGTTCTTCATCGAATATACCTTTAAAGTCTGTTTCCAGCTTCACTATCTGCCAGTTTTTATGAATTATCCTTTTGAATTGAGCGCTCACGTTCGAAAATTTGCTCACACATGTTATTCGTGATTTTTTCTCTGTGTGTTTATAAGTCAGTAATTCTGTTCTGGTTTTCTTTTGGGCTCTCTCTTTTGATTTTTTGATAATGCCCTCCGGGTATCCCCGTGATAAGAATCTGTTGCCCATAATGGTCAGTTGTTCTTGGCGATCATCATCTTCCGAGACCAGTCTCATAACCCTGAGGAACTGCGAGTAGGGTAGGTGTGTTTTAAGTGACTGTGGGTGGTGACTTTTATACTGTAACAGATTATTTCTATCTGTTGGTTTTCGATAGAGATTTGTTATGAAGGTATTGTTCCTCTTGGTGATTTCCACGTCCAAAAATTGTATGGTGGTTTCATTTATGTTCCAGGTGAATTTTATTCTGTCATTCCTGTTATCCAAAATTTTTAGTTGCTGTTCTAAAGATGCTTGTGTCCCCTTCCATATTAGGAAGATGTCGTCTATGAATCTCACATAAGTGAGAAGATGAGTAGCCCATTCCTGGTTGTTATAGATATGTTCCTCTTCAAAAGATCCCATGAACAGATTGGCATACGCCGGCGCGGCGCAATTTCCCATCGAAGTTCCATTTAACTGGATAAACCAGCGATTGTTGTAGGTGAAGTAGCTATTCAACAATGTAAATTGCATCAATTCCATCAAGAAGATTTGCAAGTCTTCTGGGTAGGTGCTATGTAATAAGGCTTTCTCAATGGCTTCCAAGCCCTCTTTGTGTGGGATGGCAGTGTACAGGGTTTTTACATCAACGGTTGCCATGATTGTATTATCTTCCATTTTCACCTGTTGTAATTTTAACAGAAAATCGGTGGTGTCCTTGATATAAGATAAGTTTTTGTTGACCAACGGTTGTAAATGTTTGTCGATGTATTTTCCAACTGGTTCATGAACGCTCATCTTTGTCGACACTATGGGACGACACCGTGGGTTGTGTTGATCTTTATGTACCTTAGGTACCATGTATATAGACGGACTTTTTGGATTCTCTTGAGTTAGGTAGTTTTTGTTTTTCTCACTGATGGTTCCTCTTTCCATTGCTTTTTTCAGTATTACTTGTAAGGTTTTGCGTATTTCTTCTGTTGGGTCTCTTTCTATTTCCATATACGTGTTCATATCACCCAGATGTGTCATGACTGCTCTCTCGTAGAACTCTGTGTTAAGTATCACCATTGCCCCTCCCTTGTCAGCTTTCTGACAAATGATTTTTTCGTTTCTAGCCATACTTTCAATTACTCCGAACTCTTTCTTGGTCATGTTTTGGTATTTGCTTTTTTTGTTGGTATTGATTTTGTTAATCTCTTGCTTGCATAGGTTTTCAAATAGATCAATAGTTTTATGAGAAACTGGTGGCATATATGAACTGGTCGTTTTTAATCCTTTCAATTCATCTTCCTTACTTGAAGGTTTGTCAGTTACAATGTTCTCAAAGAAATGTCGGAGTCTCATTTTACGTGTCAGTTTAAAAAGGCTTACTTCAAGTTCCAGCTGGTTGGTGCGCGCCTGGGTACAAATGATAAACCACGTTGTAAAGTATTGATTTGATGCTCACTCAGATGTTGATCTGAGATATTTATTACTAGGTTGTCAGTGTCCTTCAATGGTTTTTCTTTTTGTCCTTCTTTGCGGTCACATTCCTCGTTTGTGGTGGAGCTTTTTCTTTTGTTTTTGTTGCGTCCCCTCCTGGGTCTTCTACTTCTTCGGGGCCTGAGACTAAAAAAGGATCCGATGTGGAAGTTCCCTCTGTTGGTGTGGTTTTCTCTGGTGGTGTGGTTTTCTGTTGGTTATGTGGTTTTTGCGTTCTTGAAGTTGGTCTTTCACTATCCGAAGATGAGGTGTCGGTTTGTGATGTGTATTGTTTATTTTGGCGCCTTTTTGCATAAACCTCAGCCCACGTGTAAACCTCTTGAAGCTTGTAATCAAGGGTGTCCCTTTTGTACTTCCTTAATTTGCGTTCATTTACTTCTTGTGTGTGATGATCTAATTGAGCGTTTATGTCCTGTAATATTTTCTGAAGTTCTTCTTCTGTTACTCCTTTCTTTAATTCTTCCGTTGTTGTTTGTATTTCTGTTTTAAGTTCCTCCAATATTTTCGACAATTCCTCTATGATCAATAATATCAAATCTAAGCTGCACTTGTTAAGTATTGCAAACCATCGTTCAGTGAAAGGTTTGGAGTTTTTGCATAATGATGGCTTCAGGGCTATTCGAAGGCCTCTAGTTACATTTTGCTGTGGGCGCTACCCCTACTGCTCCGTGAATAACGGCTGACTCTCTGGTGGTTATGTTCGCCATTCCTCACCTTGTTTGTAAAGTGAAATCAACTCATTCTGCTCCCGCGGAGTCGTACCGCTCCGCTCGAAGTTCAAAAGAAGATGTATAGCACTACATGCATGATAAATTTGTATTTATGTGCCCGCACGAGCCTGAGATTGATCTATGAGTAAATATCAGCAGTGATCGCGCAGCGAACAATAAAGCTAGAATAGATAAAAAAAGTCTAACCTACATACAGCGCATGCGCAAACCAGCGCGTAGTGAGCGAAGATCTTTTGAACTTCGAGCGGAGCGGGACGACTCCGCGGGAGCAGAATGAGTTGATTTCACTTTACAAACAAGGTGAGGAATGGCGAACATAACCACCAGAGAGTCAGCCGTTATTCACGGAGCAGTAGGGGTAGCGCCCACAGCAAAATGTAACTAGCGCGCAACTAAGTAGCAAACCCTGAGAGTTAACAAACTTACTTAAAACCCGATACAGTTACTTAGAACGGTTAAACTTAATATACGGACGCCAACTTAAACCATAGGATTAGCTTGATTCTTCATTCATAGCGCGTAAGAAATGTTGAATGTAATGATACATGCACTGAGAAAATGTTTTGTTTATTTAAATTGTAGACGTTCCCTGACGAAGGTGTGGTCAAACACCGAAATGCATTGGAACATGGATTGTCTTGAAATTTGAAAAGAATGAAAAGTGAATAAATTAATTTTGGATTTTGAACACAACAAGAGTATGGAGTAAATATTTCTATAGAACGATTGAAGATTGAATTGTTGAAGTAAAACTACGCTGGAGGTTCCAGCAAATATATACTGGTGCCTAGGGTGACACACTTATGAGGCAATAGGTGTGCAGCTAGAAGAACCATATATGGCACACAGAAGTCTGTTTCTGCTATTATGGGGAAGGTCAGAAGGGTTAACTCCCTCTCGTCTCGGTACATGGGAGTAACAGCCTGGCGCCGGCAAGAATGCGCTTATCACCTCTGTAGCCAGATGTGACCTTGGGCCTTAAAGTAAAGAAAAAACATAGTGAATTCAGCTGTCCTGTAACTCAACTAATTGGGACTCACTCTGTAACATGAAAAACAACACGTGATCACTACCCAGGCCCGAGTCGACAAATGCAAAATGGCGTTAGCGTAGTTTCTCTAACTAATGTGTCATTTAACCTATAAGAAGAAACAAAAGCTACTCCTCGTTATTAACACTAAATGGTACATAACTATGAATATACGTGTATGCAGCTACATCAGGCTAACAATGTCATATTAGTAATGACAGAAAACGGAATTCTGTACCACAGAATGAAGGTGAACATTTGAATGATGCGAAGATGTATACGAGTCTTACAATTCCATGGATTGGACAGATACATAGAATGCAACTGTGTTGGACCTATCAGTAAGGAGACATGGCACAGATTCTGCCTCTGCGGCACTGGTTTAAGGCTGGCAGACCCCCAGAGAGCTCACTTGCCTTCACTACATGCTACAGGACCAAATCTCTGCTACCACTGCTGCTGTCTCTGCATCCTCTGGCTACTGCAATGGCACGTACTCTGGAGAGGGCCCCAGCCTTCACTGAGGAGGAGATCCAGGCCCTGCTGGACGGGGTCCTCCCACAGTACGGCAAGCTGTTTGGGAAACCAGGGGATCAGGTCAGTGTGCAGTCCACTGCCTACCAAATTGTGTAAGTTGTCTGAATAGCAGCAATAGAAGTGTGCACAGCGGTGGGAAGCATATGCACTGAGTGCCTTCAGGACCCAAAGTGTGTAGGTACATGTGATGAACAGGTGTCCTGCTGCAAAAGTGCAGGAGTGCTAGCTTTTGATTCCCAGGCAATGTTACCATGTCAGACCTGCAGCACAAATGTCCTTTTCCATGGGTGAACTACCTGTATACCTCTTGTAGAATTGTGATGACTACATGTATTTTCAACTGTGTGCAGCACAATTATGTGGCATGTTTGGTAATGTCCTCTTCACTTTGTCATCCTCAAAGATTGATACCCACCAGAAGCATGAGATCTAGCTGACCATCGCCCGGGCAGTAAGATCAGTGGGGGTCTACAAGCGCTGGATCCGCAACTGCCAGAAGAGATGGCAGGACCTTCGGGCTGGACCCGGAGGATCACAATGGTCCAGCTGAAGCTTTTGATTCCCAGGCAATGTTACCATGTCAGACCTGCAGCACAAATGTCCTTTTCCATGGGTGCACTACCTGTGTACCTATTTTAGCTTTGTGATGACTACTGGAAATTTTCAACTGTGTGCAGCACAATTATGTGGCATGTGTGGTAATGTCCTCTTCACTTTCTCATCCTCGCAGGTTGATACCCACCAGAAGCTTGAGATCTGGCTGACCATCGCCAGGGCAGTAAGATTAGTGGGGTTCTACAAGCACCGGATCCGCAACTGCCAGAAGAGGTGGCAGGACCTTCGGGCTGGACCCGGAGGATCGCAAGGGTCCAGCTGAAGCTGTCGCCTCCTCGCCGTAAGGGCGGACACCGGACCCTGACCCCCCACATGCTCCGGATACTGGTGGTGGTCTTCCCGGACCTGGATGGGCAACTGAAGGCCAGACAGCAGCAAGGAGGGGGTGAGTCTATGCCCAATTTGTGAACTATGTCTGACATGCTATTTGCAGTCTTTTGGCCTGGTCATACTTCCACATTACGTTGGTCTTGTAGTCCTGGACCCATGTCCCTCAATTGTGTAAGTCACACTGCTCATCTGATCCACAGTTGTGGCCTCAAGCGTCTCTGACTTTTTTCACTTTGGCACTGTGTCCCTGCAGTCAACTATGCTTAAGGTCCTGGACAGCATATGTTACTAGGACTCTGACGTGTTCTTCGTGGGTGGGTCAATTCTTTACACAATGCCTGATCTCTGACATGTGTTCTGTGTGTGCCTTTCATATGTGTTTCAATTGCTGGTCTGACTCGCCACATGTGTCTGGGGTACTTAAAACACACCCATGCAGCATGTGAGTCCATTTAGTGTCCTCAGGAGTATGTATATCAAGTGTGTCACACTTGCCCTGACACCTGCCTACTGTCCATGCCTATACACTGTTTCAGGTTTACCTGGGCAGTCATGCCCCCTCCAGGGCATTGGGAGACTCTGTACTCACACTTCAGTTTATCAACCTACTGATTGTGCTTAGTGAAATGTGCCATCAGGTGTATGACTCTTTGTCATTGTGGCGTGGCTTCCTTTTTGTGACAACTGGTGTGCCCGTAATGTTAGTGTCAGTAGGACATTTGGGATGCGACTATGGGGATGATACCTGTGCACCATATAGGTGTGTGATCCCTTGACTGTGACAATGTTGTGTGCAACAGTGAATTTCAAGCAGCTGTGTTTCATTCACAGCAGAATGTGAGGTGGTCATGTTCATGGAGTTGTGTTTGCAGTCACTCATATGTCTGATTTTTGTGATGTGGGTTCATCATAGTCCAGATTATGGGGCTCATTAGGATCACGGGCGGATCGCCACTGCCTGAATGGCGGTGGCGATCTGCCCGTGATACGACCCCGCCCGCCACCCATTTCCCCCCGCCATATTAATATGGCGGGTGACCCGCAGCGACTAAAAGACCGTCAGCCGCTTTTTCGCCCGTTCAACTCTTTGACCGGGCGCAAAAGGGTTTAATATGATGGCGGTGTCTGTTAGACACCGCCAGCCATATTAACATGGGTGCGGAAAGATGCCTTGTCATGCAAGAATAGACTGTGGGGGCCCGTTGCGGGCCCTCAGGTACTCCGGGGGTGGGGAGTTTACATGGGGGTACCTATGGTACCGCCCTGCAGTTCCATGCACAACATGGCAGACACCTTCCTGGCATTGTGGTGGGCAGTGCTGAGTGTACCACCTGCCACAATGACAGGAATGCAGGATCCTAATTGCCCACACAGGACCCCGCCCTTATTGCGGGTGGTCCAGTTTCCCGGTAGGGTGTCTGCCCGCTATTCTAATGACCCCCTATGTTTTTGGCATGGGACGCACAAGTGCACTTGTCAGCTGCAGAGTTTGCTTTGCCCATAACCTATGATTGTGACACAGTGCAGACTGTTGTTGTCCGGATGCCCTGCCCCTATGACATGTGGCAGTGATGACTGACTTACCATGCATACCTGTGCCAGGGCATTGAACTTGCTAGGAGGGATCCTGCATTGGAGTCAAAGGTGCTCCATGCACCCCATTGTGTCATTGACTATCAGGACATGAGAACATCATTGTGTGTGGTGCTGCTAGGCATCACAAGAATGTGAAATGGGACTCTGGGCATACATTCATCCTGATGCCTGTACTGAGTAAGCAGCATGTGATGTGATGTGTGTGTATAGTAACAAACTTCTACATGGTCACTTGCATGTCCAACAACTGTGCAGGTGGTGCATGTGTGCACTTTGGGGTATTAGCAGCCAACATGCAACAGATATATGGGTGCAAGTCCAGGAGGGATATGGGTGCCATGGTTGATGGTCAGACTGGCAATTGCCCTATGCAAACCAGTGTGGGCAGTTTGAGCAATTATCAGCTGACAATGCCAGAGCTTGCCCTGTGATGTGCTGCAATCACTGTGTTGTGTGCAGTCAGTGCAGGCAACTAATGTGGGTCTTTTTTTCCAAATTATATCCAGATACATCCAAGGGCACAGGAGAGGCAGCGCCATGGAAGTGAATGAGCCGCAGAGCCAGACTGGGCCAGCAACCGAGGAGTTGGAGGGACCCAGTGGCACCGAGGGTGAGGGAAGACACACTGAAGAGTCCTCAGCACCATCCACCTGAAATGAAATGAAAAACATTTTTATTAAGCGCTAACAGCTGCCCTGAGGCGTCCAGGTGCTAAGACTACCACCAATGCTTTCAGAGGAAAAAGAAGAGCAGGGGGGCCCTATTCATTGAACAGAAAGGTTTTGAGCTGCTTGCGAAAACTCAACAAGTTGGAATCAGCTCTAAGATGGAGAGGTAGGGTGTTCCATAATTTCGGGGCTTTATAAGCAAAGGATCGGCCTCCAGCCCTCGCTCTGTGAATCCTCAGGACTTGGGCTAGGAAGGCATGTGAAGAGCGGAGGGCTTTGGTGGGTTGATATGGCGATACCAAGGAGTGGATGATCTCTGGGCCTGATTTCCAATAGGCCTGATGTGCAATGCACATTGATTTATTTTTGACTCTCTCTCTAATGGGGAGAGAGTGCAGCGTTCCTAAGCCAGATTTTATTGAGGTTCTGCGAGGGGTACCAAGCAATGTGCGAGCTGCACAGTTTTGGATGCGCTGCAGTTTTTGTAGAGTGTACTCCGGCTCCCCCAGGTACAGAGCATTGTTAAAATCAAGGCGACATTGAATTAAGCCTTGTATGACTATCTGTCTGGCCTCAAAGGGAAGAAGCGGAAGGATTCTTTTAACCATCCTCAAGAGGCCAAAACAGGTCACAGAGACTTTGGTTGCCTGCGTGTCGAAGGTCAATAATTTGTCCATCCATACCCCAAGGCTTTTGATGTTGTCTCTAGGGGTGGGGGCTGTGCCCTTGCTCAGAGGCTCTAAGGTGGAAGGAGTTGGAGGGCCTAGGAGCATAAGCTCCGTTTTATCATCATTGAACTTCAGACATGACATTGTCATCCAACTCTTGACCTGTTCCAGGCATGTTGTTAAGTTGGACTGCGGTAGTGGGTTGCTCTTTTGCACAAGAGAGACCCCTAGCTGGGTGTCGTCACCATAGGTAATGATGTTAATACCATGCGGACGGACAATCCCCAGCCAGCAGTCTCATATAGGCATTGAAGAGCGTAGGGCTCAGTGAAGAGCACTGCGGCACCCCACATCCCAGTGGCTTGCTAGAAGAGACCGATGTGCCTTCAAAGACCTGGAAGGTTCGATCACTTAAAAAGGATCTGAACCAAACCAGGGCTTCTCCCGATATTCCCATGTCGAGGAGACGGTTTAAGAGTATTTTATGATTAACCGTATCAAAGGCGGCACTCGGATCAAGGAGGATCACTGCCACTGACCCTCACTGATCGAGTATCCGCCTTGTCTGTTCTGTCACAGCCAACAAGGCAGTTCCGTGCCGTGTTTTGGGCGGAAGCCTGTCTGGGAAATGTCGAGCAGGTGGTTGTGCTCGAAGAACTGAGTTACAATGATGTTAATATGTTTCTCTAAGATCTTGGTTGCCCAGGGAAGAAGTGATATTGGATGATAGTTGTTAAAATTCGTCAAGAGTGGGTTTTTTCAACAATGCTCGGACCATGGCATGTTTCCATGGCTATGGACGAGTTCAACAACTCCCTAAGAGTGGGAAGGATGACTTTATTGGCTAGGATCAGCGTGCCAGGGGGAGCAGGGTCACAAGGTGAGCCTGATTTGATTTGATTTATTAAAGGCTCAAGAGTGTCGAGCTCTAGCATTGGAAAATGGTCCAGATAATTGTTTTGAGAGGAGGCCTCTAGCTTGATGGGTAGATCTGTTTTTTGAGTGGGCAATTCTGCTTCCGGATCAGAGAAGGAAAGATAAATTGTATTTACTTTCAAAAAGAAAGCATTAGCCAGTTCATCGCATCGAGAGGATGAAGTGTCATTACCTGTCGACGGAGATGGCAGCCTGGTCAATGTTTTCACAATCTGGTAGATCTCTTTAGGCTTAGACTTGGCCGATTTAATCTTTTCCGTATAGTGTGTAGACTGTCTAATTCTTATTTCATTTTTATAGTTCCTAATGGCTTCCCTGTAAGTCGCTTTGTCCGTAGAATCGTAGGACAAGCGCCACTTCTTTTCCAATCTTTTACAAAGACGTTTTTTTTTCCCTGAGCTCTTCTGAATACCAGGGTGCTGTTTTTTGTTTCCTTTTTGTGCCAAAGGTTCGGAAAGGCAGTGCGGAGTCCAAAGAACTCGTTATCCAGTTGTTGAATAGCCTGTTATTGGCACAAGGGTCACAAGAAAACGATGGATTACAGGCAGTAAGAATGCTGGTACATTTGTCTGTGTTGAGCTTGGACCAATTTCGAGTTGTACGTGGAAGGGGAACAGAGGATGAGAGTTTAGAAGTGGTCCAAATTAAAGGGATCAGAAAGTGATCAGTCCAAGGAAGATGGCTGATACTACCCACCTTTAGATGTTTGCTGTTACTAAATACTGGGTCCAAGAGATGACCCTTGATGTGTGTTGAACCCAGGACCAGTTGCTCTAATTGAATAGCGGCTAAGCTGGCTGTCATTCCTGTGGCAGTAGTGTCTAGTGTGTTATCGAAATGAATGTTAAAATCTCAGAGTAGTGTAAAGTTTGAGGGAGAAGTAACCAATTCTGCCACAACAGATGGAAGATCCATTTTAAATTTTTGTATGGGACCAGGGGGACGGTAGATAAGAAAGCCAGAGAAGCTATTGTTGGGTGAAAATTCAATAACAAAGGGGAGATTTTCACAGTTCGCAATAGACTCCGTCAGGCAGTGACAAACATAGATGTCTTTATAAATGATCACCAGCCCTTGCCTTTGCCCTGCGGACGGTCTAATCGGGCTATCTGATAGCCAGGAATAAGGGCTTGTACTACGTCAAATTGGGAGTCTTGAGTGAGCCAAGTCTCAGTTAAAAAAACTACATCCGGAGTATGTTCCTCCAACAACAAGGATATCTCTAAGCTATGTTTAGGGAGAGATCTGCAGTTAAGGAGAAGCATGTAATAGTCCTTAGAACCCAGATGGATTGATGGATTAATTAGCTCAGACTTACAGTGAGGACAAGAATGAGGAATCTCCAAAGGATGAAGGTGATGATGGCAGCATGTTAGTGTGGACGGACATAGTTGGAGCAGGGAATTCTTATTATAGACTAACCTCTGTTGCTGAAAACGAACAGGGGGGGTGGCCCCTGGTCCCGGCCGGGCGCGGACAGGCGCAGACGGGCTTGCCTTTGGTGCGCCGTCGGCACGCCCGCTGCGCCCGCCCGCTGCGCGGACGTAGAGACATGTGGAATTTGTATGGTGCTGAGGAGGGTGGGAGGCGTCCTGCGGCTAGACTGCGGCTAGACTGCAAACCCCTTAGCCCTCTCAAGATGGCGGCAATGACTGGCTGTAAGCCCCTGTCTCTGTCCCTCAGCGCCAGCCCCTACTCGGCTGTGCGGGGATCGGTGTTGGAGGTTTTTAACAAGCTCAACAATCTGTCCGTAAGTAAGCTACTTGGAAGAGAAAACGGCGCAAATAAAAATTACGTTATTACACACAGTTAAAAAGATCGTAAGAGCAAGTAGAGCAGTAGAGCCCCCGGCTTCCGCCTCAGGGGTGAAACAGCACCTCAGCTGAGGGCCACAGCTGTTCAGAGGATGACTCCCTTGTGGGGGCGGATGTCAGCAGCCAGCAATCCACAGCTAGTGAGGCTATTCCTGCCACCATCACCACCATCCCATCGGATCCCATCCCAGAGGTCCGTGATCGGGAGCATGTACCCTTCATGCCAGGCACCGCACCCCCTGCTCATGTGTTCCCTGCTGCCCTGAGTGTGGAGTCTGCGGACTTGCTTAAACAGATCCATGTAGGATAGACATCAATGCTGAGTGTCCTCCATAAACACACCAGTCTGTTGACACAACTGGTGTCGTTCATGGAGGGCATCTCATCGGGCATGTCTGCCCTACAGAGGACCAATCAGTCCATGGCCTCCTCCCTGACGGCAGAAGTGTCCCTCCTCCAACAGTCCCTCATCCCTCCTGCCTCTGACCCATCCACAATTCCTAGCACCCTACCTGTCCCCAGAACATACACACTAGTGCAGTCACCCAAACACACAGACAAAGACTGCACACAAACACCCAAACCAAGGTAAAAACGTGCACGCAAGCAAAGTCAGGCTAATAATACCACACTCACAGGGGATGGTCTGCAAACACACACACAGGCATCCACAACCACTCCTCTGATTCCTCTCCCTCTAAAAGCCTTTACCTTGCCTCACCTGCAACCTCATCTCCAAACAAGCTCTTCCTGTGTGACCTTGGCCTCTTCCCTACTGATCCAGCTGATCCAGGGTACAGATGGAAGAGGAAGTCCCCACACACAGAGGGGAGTGCCCCTCACACTCTCCCCCAGGCACAGGCAGACTGAGGCCCCCACCCGCAAGTCCCCCATACTTGGAAGACAGAAACCCCACCCCCACCCCCAAAGCTCCACTGCACAGTCTCCTTCTTCCATCCCCCAAGTCAGCACTCCACAGGTTCCCCGCCACACCCTGCCCCAGGTTCCCCCACCCACAGACACATCATACCCAAAATGCTCAGGCCCTCCCCCCTACCACTTGCTCTTCCACCACCACCCCCGGTCAGCCTGTTTGTGCAATTGGTGTGGGAACCATGGCCACACTCTCTGTCCTGCCAACCTCACCTGAATCCCATTCCACTACCATGGAGTTAGGCACTGCAGTGGAGTCCACATCCACCCAGTCTGTTTGGGCACTGCAGTGGGTACCCACCCCATCAGACTTGTGCCCCACAGTTGTGACGGAACACATCATGACTGGCACCTCCACTGCAGTTGCCAGTGACTCTCCTGCACCCACCACTGCTTCACTGCCTCCTTCTGCTGAGCCCTGATCCTGTCCCTGCGGTGCATGGCATGCCCCCATGTATGCCCCTCAGAGTGGATGTCCCCTGTCTTTCACAGTAAAGGCAATCAACGTGTGACAGGTGTCACTCACACCCAATTTGGACATTCTATATGGACTGGACATTGTCCTTTATTTCATTTTGGACTTTCCATTTCCATTTTCAGTTTGCTTAATGAAACCTTTTTTGTTATCCTTAAGAATTCGATTTTGCTGTACAATATATAGATGATGTTTGCCTTGACCTTGGTGTAATGATGCTGTTTTTACAATGTTTAATACTGAGGTGATGATGTGATGTACTCCATGTGGTCCATGAGATATGTATCCTGTTCTGTTTGGTATCTATGTCATCCTTTGCAGCTAACTGGGTGTGTCATGATTATGTAATTTTGAACAGTGATGTCAACATTTCATTTGCATGGTCACATCTGTGGCTTGCTCCCATGCACATCTGATGTGCTTCCCATTGTCCAATTTGTCTATTTCCGCGACTGTGGGCCCATCTCCACTGGACATGCAGGTGTGGGCATCATAGCTAGACATATGTATTGAGTATGTGCAGATGACTTAAGGGACACTACCGTACCCAGGCTGTTGTGACTATTGCCTACATTGGGTGGTATATGATTACCGGTGGGCGTAGTGGGCATAGTGGGGCTTCGCGAAGCTACGCGAAGTGGGCGAGACACTACGTCCACCTACGCCCTTCGCGTAGCCCCACTACGCGCCACCCGCCTCCCTCCCGTCCTCCCTAAATACTCAAATTACATTTTAGAAATGATTAAAAACCACTTACCTTGTCCGCCGCGTCCCCGGGGCTTCCTCTCGTCACCGCACGATTCGAGCCGCCGTCTTGGATAGTAATGCGCAAGACGGCGGCGCGAATGACGAGAGGGAGCCCCGAGGACGCGGCGGACAAGGTAAGTGGTTTTTAATCATTTCTAAAATGTAATTTATGTATTTAAGGAAGGCGGGAGGGAGGTGGGTGGCGGGCAACTGGCGGGCAACTTTGCTACGCCCGCGGGGTGGGCGTAGTGTTGCCTGCTTCGCAAATGGCGAAGTAGGCAACACTACGCCCAGGGTTATATATGATGATTGACCGAACACGTGTTGTTCTGACATGACTGTGACCTGCTGGAACTGTGTTTTGCACAACTGTGCTTCCACAGGACTTGATTCCCCTCAAGTTAGTGTGTTCTTCCGTGATATTGCCTGGGCCCATGGTGTGTGTTGTGTGGGCATGTCAGTGTGTGTTCCCATCCCTTTTTCTACACAGGCTGTGTTCCCTTAATATGTTTGTGTTGGTGATGCTTGCTGAGTTGTTATGTGTTCATCACACATCTTTGTCAGTGGCTTCCAGATATGTAGGTGCATGAGACACTACTGTTCATTTGTGTGTCATCATTATGATTTGTCAGTTCTGAGTGGTAATGATGTAGTTACACACAGATGGTACACAGTCAGGGCTCCCCAGGGCACTTGTTTGTTCGCAATATCATGTAGATGTCCATAGGTTGTACCTTTCAGTGATTGGGACATGTGTATGTGTGTGTGACTGCTCCCACTCGTTGCGTTCAGAGGTGCAATGTTGGCAGGTTCCATGTGTGCTTGGTGGTTCTCCTTGGCTTCTGCATTGTCCTGGGACTGTGTCAGGGATTCCAAAGGTTACTCGAGATTTGACGTCATGGCCATGTACCGCAAACTGTGCAGTATGTCTGTCATTCACCGTGGTTGTAGACTGTCCTTGTGTAATGAGTCTGTGCACCTTAGATCCTCCCAACATTACTGTGTTTATCATGGGTGCCTGTGCAATGTTACCAGTCCATGTGGGCTTAACTGATGCACATCGGTGCAGTTCAGGGTGTGTGGTGTTGAGGGTGGACAGATGTGAATGTTTGCATGGCTGGGCCCCTACCTCCCTTTTGTCCCTGGTTGACGGGCCATGCTGAGTGAATTGTTTTTGTGTAGGTGTGAGGTATTTTTGGGGCTCAGGACACATGTCAGAGTTTGCCAGTTTGAACAACAATCTCCCTTTGGCATCACAGTGGACCTTTCATGCAGGTTTGTGTCACCCCAATTTATGGTCCCTGGGGGTAGTGCTGTTGTCGGTCTGTCTCATGCTGTTTTAGTTACTGTTCATTTAAGCTTTTGCCACATGTGTCTGTTGGGATCCCTCTCATCCCACAATGCCTAGTTGCCCAATAAGGGCTGCACAATTGATGGCTTTCTTTTGTATGGCACTGTGTCCAAATCTGTGTCATTGTGTTTCAGCCCCCCTCATGTGTTGTATAGTTGCCTGGGGATACTGAGACACACACAAACACATTTTGTGTGAGATGTGCAGTGTGAGGTTGCCTGTTTGTGTTTGTGCATCTGCACCAGTGCATTGGTATTGCTGTTGTGGGCAATTGTGTGGATATTGTTGTGGTGATTTTCCCTGCAGTCCCTGTGAGTCATATACCATCATTATGCACATTGATCCTGGTTGTTGTGTTCATTGCTGCCAGGATGCATTGCTTTGTGTGTCTATTTTCGAAATGTGTGTATGGATTATGATGGTCACTTCTGCTTTTGTGTCATTGTACACTGTATGCAATGTCAGCCCCCATAGGTGTTGCTTGTCTGGACATGGGCTTAATTGTGTTTTATTTTCACATCACTGTTTGCCTCATCACATCTCTGTGGGTATGTGACACAAACTACTTTGCCACGAAAGTGTTTCATGTGTTGAGACCAGGAATCATACATGCTGTTTGCATTAGCTGCTTTTACCATGATCACACCAACCTTTAGGTCACTGTGATGATGCAGGATTTTGCCCCATTACCATTCATTTGTTAACTTTTTTTCGGCCAAAGGCCATAAAAGTGCAGATAAAATACTTACAAAGCACAAGGAATTAAGACAATAAATACCAACAATTAGTAAAAATGTATTAAACCCAGAAGTTATCAAAGAGAAAAAGTATCAAATCCATACTTGATCACAAATATTATACAAAGGTTCGCCTTCTACGCCACATACCAAATAAGAAGCGAGATACGGCAAAAACAATAGTGGGATGGGTATCAAAGGTCAAGACCCGACAGGCCTGTGCACAGTATCTAAATCCGAGATTCCTGCATAATGGGGTTAACCAACATTTCCTAAATATTGCATACGCAAGACAGAAAAACATAACATGGGGGACGTCTTCTCTTTCATAGTTACATGCAGGACAGGCTTCCCTATCTGATTTTGACCATTTGCAAGTAAATATCCTGATAGGCAGACTGCCATGCCTTAGCTGAAGATACAACTTCCTCACTAGTGGTGGTTGTATTACATCTAGGAATTCCTCAAATCTAGGTTCCATTTTTACTAGGAGGAACTCAACAGACAGCCTACTCAGGGTTATCGATCTCTGCAGGGCTAGTAAATTCTGCCTCCTCAACTGGGTTTGTAATTCCAGTCTCGACATCCCCGGACAACACAGCTCAGGTATCTCCCAGAGCTGTGGCAGGCCTATACGCGTGCTAAGTGCCCTAATGTGAATCAGCCATGGGATATTTTTGCTTTTTAAGAAGGTCCAAGCCTTCAGGAACTCTGCTCTATAAGAAGCCAGTTCGGGGACTGACCACAGCCTCTTCCAATAGAGCATAGGCCTTGCGGCTACAAGCTCCTCTATCGACTCCAACCCCAGATCAAATCGCAGAGGAATGAGTGGTCTATTTGGTGGCAATGCTACCATACTCCTCATGAAATTTTGCTCCACCCTCAAGATGTTGGATGTGTTTTAGTGGCCCCAAAGTTCAGCACCATAGATTGAGGCCGTTGTGGCTTGAAGTCGGTAAATTTCGAGAGCCGGAGCTGTCGGTTTGAGGTCAGAAATTCTGTGGACTTTACTGATACCCCCAGTTACTTGTGATAGCTTAAGAGCAGATTTAGAAATTCGAGGGCCCCAATCAAAGTTCTCCGTTATGGGGATACCAAGATAAACAAAGGTCTTAACCCTCTCCAGGGGGATACCATCAAGGACTGGGTTTGGGCGTGTTTGCTTCGGAGGATTGAAGATCATAAACTTGGTTTTATCCAGGTTTATCTTCAATCCCAGCGAAGCACAAAACGCTGCAAAGCCGTCCACGATGCGCTGAATGCCCGATGATATTTTGGATAACAACAGAGTGTCATCCGCAAACATCAGAGTGGGCACTCTCCCAGTCGCTAATCTAGGGGCATCATTGTCTGTTACACCAGATAAGAGGTCTACAAGGCCATTGATGTACAGACTGAATAGCGTTGGGGCCAGAACGCAACCCTGGCGTACTGCCTTCCTGACGGGAAAGCATTTTGAGAGGTCCCCATGTCTCCCGCACCTAACCCGGGCATAGTTGCCAGCATGTATTCTAATTAATACAGCCAAAAGGTAGGGCGGGAGACCCAAGTCTGCCAGGACCTTCCACAGCTTATACCTGGGCACGAGGTCAAAGACAAGGTAGAGGCTGCCACCCTCCACACTTGCAGTTTTCCAAAATAATACCTGCAGGCGAAATATTTGATCCAGGGTAGAAATGCCTGACCTAAATCTGGCCTGGAGCATGGTCAATACTTCATTCTCCTCCATCCAGCCCAGGATCCTATACAAAATGATCCTGCCCGTTAGTTTTTGAGTTGTATCTATAAGACTAATGGGCCTATAGTTGGATGGAGTCAACGGGCAACCTTTCTTGTAGATGGGGACGATCTCAGCTCCGAGCCATGTCCCCGGCAAATCAGTCCCCAACAGAATCTCATTAAACAGGACAGCCAAATATGAGGCCCATATTTTGGGTTGGGAACGGAATAAGTCTCCTGGGAGTTTGTCCAAACCAGGGGCTTTATTAGGAGGAAGCCTTCCTATTTCTGACTCAACCTCCTTCAGAGTGATAACCTCGTGCCATTTGAGATGGCACACTTCCCCCAGCATCAGAGGGATCCCTCCTCTGCCGGTCGCCCCTGGCCCCCACCAGTCGACACTTGTGGTGGGTGCCGGGGGGGGCGGCAGTGGAGGCGCCCGACTTCCCCCAATCGCAGATCAACCATCCCCATCTGTCCTGGCTCCTTACGAAGTTCACGACTTGGGCTGGTTGTGATCTCTGGTTTGGTGCTAGCGTATAGTGCTCCAAAATGTGCCTCCCACACTGGGGATGCTATATTAGGGGCACAAGCCGGGCCACCCCCGCTCGTGCTCATTGCAACGATGGCCCAAAACGTCTTGGAGTCTCTCCGCTTAAGTGCGGATCCAAGCTCCTCCCACGTCTTTTCCTCCCAATCCCCCTTACCCCCTACGATTGCCTTTTTAAAGAGGAGTCGAGATTTCTTTATGCTTACTCTATCTTGGGATTTGATTGCAGCCAATAGGTCTTTTTTTGCCTTCCTACAGGCGACATCATACCAGGGGTGTGTCTTGGTCCGCGGTTGCTTTGCCACACCCCCAGAACAAAACATATCCGCTAACTCGGCTGCCAATTGCTCGTGGGTTTTCACAGCTCTACCCCCAGAGGCGGCATCCCCCATTTGAGAAATCAGTGGTATGGCTATATCATATACTTTAGCCAGTTTGGTGGGAGAATCCTGTAAATGCGGCCATTTTACCCTTCGTCTATTATTA
Organism: Lissotriton vulgaris; assembly: GCF_964263255.1. Classification (NCBI taxonomy): domain Eukaryota; kingdom Metazoa; phylum Chordata; class Amphibia; order Caudata; family Salamandridae; genus Lissotriton; species Lissotriton vulgaris. The sequence continues at coordinate 1,372,871,591 of NC_141691.1, forward strand.
GCTGAAATGTGGGGCAGAATTACACTGGTTGCTTCGGGTGCCGAGTTAGTCAGCCGAAAGCTTCCAGGTTTCAATGTTAGCACAAGGGCGTTGTGGTCACTATCATGTCTTGGGAGCACCCTGAATTCCAGCAGCCTATCCCAGTATCTTACCTCCATCATTATATAATCAATGATGGAAGTTTGATGTAACCTGTTAAAGGTAGCTGACCCGGGTCTGTCAGGCTCCACCCGCCCATTACATGCCCGCATAGACGTTGTGAGGGAGAGTGATTGAATTTGCAGGACCAATGGGGACCATGCCTAAACAGGATGAATCAGCGGATCGGGAACGTGCCAGAACTGGTCTTCGCCATCCAGTTCACCCAGCTCTGGACTCACAAGGGGCTCAAACTGGCAATTGAAGTCTTCTCCAATAACCAAGACAATTGACGGGTCAAGTGAATGTATAAAGCTTTTCAACACAGCAATTGCAACGGACTCACGCTCGCTCTTGACTGGTCTTGAATAAATATTTATTATAGCCACCTGGGGCATGTTTTCTGGGGTTAGGAGTACACATTGAACATCTGGTGAACTGGTGGGCATTTGTTCAGCCCTGGCACCCAGCTGCGTGGCCACCCATATTGTAAGCCCACCTGATGGTCTCCCTCTACCCCCAGTTGTTGCCAAGTTGTTAAAGGCGGCATAACCTGGCATTGCACTCTCTTCCAGTGCCCAAGTTTCCTGCATTAAACAAATATCGTGCAAAACCATAAAGGAACCCCACTCAGGCAACGATAATTTGCTTTTCAGCCCAGCCACATTCCATGACAAAATTTGTACGCAACCATCAGTTCTCCCAGGGTTAGTTGTTGCTCTTTCCATACCTATATTGATCCCAGCATCGAGGGTTGGATTTCTAGACTCAGGTGTCCATTCCCTTATCACACCACAGGGTAGTGCATCGTTTGGGGCACTAAACTCCACGAGTTGTTCCAATACCCCCAATTGCGTCCCGTCTGCAGGGATTTGAGGGTGATCTACTGTTGTGTTCACTAGAACAGTGCTAGGATCATTGCCTTCCAATTTATCAACTAGCTTACCAACACTGCTAACCATAGGTGGTACAGGATTCAGCCCCACTGGGTGTCAGTCCTCAAGCTCCAAGGGATTGAACCTATTTTTTTGAGGGAATAGGGAGATTAGAGGAATGTGCGGATAAGCGCCCTCCCAATATGTAGTCCCCCGGTAGGTTCTGTAAGGAAATCTAATATTGGGTCCCTGGTGGGTGGGACTCAAGCCCCGGCCGATTCTCCTCTGGACAGTGGGGTAAAAATACGATAAAGGCAGTGGGAAGATTTGTGTGTTCGACCAGATTGGGAACCCAATACATATATGTTCTACAGCACATGTGTGCCTAAAGTTTACAACCACACAATTTCCTGCCATAGTTTTGGGTTCAGACCCAATCCAGTCTATTCTTCTGACAGATAAAATTTCACCTGAAGAGCTAGGGGGAGAAGGCCTATTGGTCCTAAGCCATTGAATGCATTTATTTTTAACATCACTATGGTCCTTGGTTTTCCCATGTGCTAAGGGAGGAACCCCGGTAAGGACCACAACTTATGGCAAGGACTCAGGGGGTAGGTCAATAGTGGGTAACCTTATCGAGGAACCCCTTGTTGGGCTATTTTTACTACCTATGGCTTGTCGATCCTGTTTGCTAGACCCCAGTTTGAGCTCCCCCCTCAGCGCTATGTTAGCACCACCCGCCACTTTCCTATCGCTAGGCAGAGGCAATACCAATCCAGGGATTGGATTACGTATTGCCTGGGAAGTTGTAGCTACAGTTTTATTGCTAATAGGCGGAACCATGGCACCACCAATTAAGTTAGTGACGTCAGGAATCGTCCCGACTGTGAGGTTCCCTTCTACGCCATTATCAGCTCGGCTGGTAAGGTTGGCAATGCTAGGATTCGATCCATTAGCTTCATTTACCGGAAGGCTCGCGGGCTGGACCGTCCCTCAGCCAATGTTGTTAATTGTAGAAACTAATTCATCCAACCTAAATGCCAGTGGTTTAATGAGTGAGCCAATGGTCTGTTCGATATGGGTCTGAAAATCAAGAAGTAAGTGAGAAACCCAAACAGGGATTCCTGCAGAGGGTAATGAAGAGCCAAAATTAACCGGTGCAGGTTCGGGGGACGGAATAATCTTTATAGATGTTTTCTTTTGGGCTTTATATTTCTTACTTCTAGGGTGGGTTTTGGCTAACTTTTCCGCTAAAAATTGTGGGGGGGATTTGGGCGGAGGTGGGCTATCAATAGTGGTAGTAGCGGCCTGGGCACAAGGTAAATCAGCAAAAGAGGACGTGAGGAAAAAGCTACAGTCAGGGAGATTAACCGTAACTGCAGAATAATCCCCCACTTGCTGTAATGGAGGGGCAGCTGGGGTGATTGACAATCGCCTCTCCTTGTTTTCTATTGCCGTCGCCACAACCCCTATTGTTTTCTGGAGCATCTTATCGATTGCTGTTAGGCTCGGGAGGGGTTGAGTCGTAGCAGCATGATGCCTAGTCATCGGATAAGATTTATTATTTTTACCCATTTCGGTCATTAATAATAATAATAATAGGCTAATTTGAGCAACCAAATTTTACTCAAAAGGATGTTCCCTGGGCACCCCAAGAAAGATTTGTGAGCGAAATAAGGCAAAAGAAAAGTAAGTATCAACTCTACAGCCAATTACATATACCACAATGTCCCCCTTTTTCTTTTTTTAGTTCAATGTACCTTTTAAGTCAGTTTGTAGTCCATGGGAAGGGTACAGATGTTAGAGGGCTGGCCCAGCCCAGCCTCTTCCGGCCTAGGACGGCCGCAGACGGCCCCGCCCTTGTCCCGGGCTTAGCCCAGCTTGGCCTGCACCCAGCCCCGCAACGTGGGGGGTGAGCGCTATTTCTAGTGCCTCCAGGTGCGCAGGTGACGGTGGCGGCGTTGCCGCAGGGAAGCCTGGGTAATGTAGTCCTCCGCACTGCGTCCGCTGTAAAGGAGGCTGCGGCGGCGGGAGGACAAGCTGCGGGATGCCGGTAGACCAGAGATCAGCAGGTGGGTCCCAGTTCCTGTAAAATGGCCCCAAGAGATTCAGAGCTTCACAGCACTGTTTGCCTCACCACATCTCTTTAGGTATGTGACACAACCACTACGTTGCCACAAAAGTGTTTCATGTGTTGAGACCAGGAATCATTGGCATTTGCTGCTTTTGCCATGATGACACTTACCTTTAGGTCACTGTGATGATGGGGGATTTAGCCCCATTACCACAATGCTCAACGTTTGCTGCAGTTTGTAACCACACAATTTACATTGCATCTACACAGTGATGGGGGTGTTAGAGCACATTGACTCAGTGCTATTGTGATGCTTGACTTGTGTAGTCCACAATCTGTTTTCGGTCACACATGTGATGGTAGTTACATTGTATGTTCTAACTCATATTCACTGTTGGGGGTATTTGTCAAACACTACACACTGTTGTCATGATGTTAGGGGGATGTATTTAGCTGACATACCTGAGGTTGTTGTATGATGGATGTGTGGCACATCACCCATCCTATGAGTGGGGGGGCAGTAGTGTTAGGCAACATGCCCGTATTGGTGGTGGGCAGTAGTATTAGCCAATATGCCCCTATGGGTGTGGTGACAGTAGTGATAGACATCATGACACATATGGGTGGGAGTGGCAGTAGCGGTGGGCAACATGCCCCTATTGGTGGGGTCTTCAAAGAAAACAAGGGAAACCCTACTCACATAGGAACCAGGGCCAACAATTATATCAAAGAACAATGGTTCCTGTGGTATAATAGAAATAATATGAATTAAATATATATCTTAATAGCGATAGGTATCAGCACCGAGGGTTGGCAAGGATGGCGGAAAGGAATGCACGACCAATTATGTATATTTCTGTCATGTTTTTACTTCATTATATCAACTCTTTTTAAATTTGTCATACAGTTCAGTACATACAAATACATAAACAATACATAAAAAAAGTGCACAGTGTCCCAAGTGTATCAGTGAAACCAAAATAACAATACACATAAAATAGGCTACATAGGGGCGCAGTTGTTTCTTATTGGATACATAAAAAAAGGAAAAAGACCAAAAAAAACATAAGAGATCATTAAAGTGATTCTACACAATTGTAGACACTATTTTAAAGGTTCAATTCCCTGTTGCGTCGATGGCGTTTCGACCCTTTGGGGAATGGGTCTCGTCAGGACGGATGTATGACGTTACAACGCATACATTTACAACGACCTACCATTACAACGAAACTTTTACAACGCAAAAACTATTACAACGCATGTATTTACAACGCATGTTTTTACAACGCAGGTACCTTTACAACGCATACCATTACAACGTAAGTATTTGTAAGTATATATTAATTTTTTAATTGTAAATTAATTGAAATTATTATAATTTAATGTAATGTAATTTAATTTAATTTCATTTCATTTAACTAATTTAATTTAAATTAAATTTAAATTTATTTTTACCCTGTTCCCCTGTACCCCAAAAACCCAAAACTGACCCTGAACCCTAAAAATACCCCTTTACCCAAAAACCTAAAACTGACCCTTAACCCTAAAAATACCCCTTTACCCAAAAAATGAAAACTGACCATGAACCCTAAAAATACCCCTTTACCCAAAAACTGAAAACTGACCCTGAACCCTAAAAATACCCCTTTACCCAAAAACTGAAAACTGACCCTGAACCCTAAAAATACCCCTTTACCCAAAAACTGAAAACTGACCCTGAACCCTAAAAATACCCCTTTACCCAAAAACTGAAAACTGACCCTGAACCCTAAAAATACCCCTTTAAATACCCCTTTACCCAAAAACTGAAAACTGACCCTGAACCCTAAAAATACCCCTTTACCCAAAAACTGAAAACTGACCCTGAACCCTAAAAATACCCCTTTACCCAAAAACTGAAAACTGACCCTGAACCCTAAAAATACCCCTTTACCCAAAAACTGAAAACTGACCCTGAACCCTAAAAATACCCCTTTACCCAAAAACTGAAAACTGACCCTGAACCCTAAAAATACCCTTTTACCCAAAAACTGAAAACTGACCCTGAACCCTAAAAATACCCCTTTACCCAAAAACTGAAAACTGACCCTGAACCCTAAAAATACCCCTTTACCCAAAAACTGAAAACTGACCCTGAACCCTAAAAATACCCCTTTACCCAAAAACTGAAAACTGACCCTGAACCCTAAAAATACCCCTTTACCCAAAAACCAAAAACTGACCCTAAACCCTAAAAATACCCCTTTACCCCAAACATATAACATTTTAAATATAATTATATACTTACCAATACTTACGTTGTAATGGTATGCATTGTAAAGGTACCTGCGTTGTAAAAACATGCGTTGTAAATACATGCGTTGTAAAAGTTTTTGCGTTGTAAAAGTTGCGTTGTAAAGGTTGTACACCCGTCAGGACAGGGCAATGAAGGACATCTACAATTTAAAAGGACGAAGTGGAAATGAATATACTGTGTGACGGCTTTTTATTAAAAAAACAATTTCTATTTATTTAGACAAGGGACCAATAGTACCTGAATATTATCTCGTAGTCACCCATGCATGGTGAGAATGAAAAACTCACTTACAGGTAACCCAGCCGGGTACTTTTGTCGAAGCAGTGAAAGGAAAGACAAAATAAAAGGCGGGATAAGAATTGATAAGGGAAACCCTGAGTTATGCAATATTATCCACATGTGTGACTTTGCACCATGTTTTAACCAGGTACTTACCACATGTAGTGATCAGAGAATTGTGATGAATTACGTGCACACAATGGCACTTTTAATGTTGTCTCAGGATAATGCCTATTAAAATAATAAAGTTTGCAGATACACAGTGTTAGAAACTACCTAAACACATGTTTCTCAAGCCAACATTTTGCAACAATATTTAAAGTTGTATTAGAGTTTGTTACCTGAGGCCATAAGAATTTATACCGGATAGCCTAAATAGCATCTGGATCAAGGGTCCAATTTGTTGCGGTATATTTTTGCAAAGGACGATGCCTGTTTAAATAAAGAAGGGAAGGCTTCATTAATAATCAAAAGGCGCGTTTACCACTGACTCGTTAGTCAAAAGACCGTTTCATTATTTGTATTTTAAAAGTTTACCTCTATTCTGTGGAGCCCGATCGCTTCTCACAGTCCTCTCATTCAGTGTACGAAACCCTTTCCGCCCTTTTGATATATCGAGTCTTGCCAGACCTGACCCTGAGAGTCAAGAGAACTCGATCACTGTCAGGTCCCGTAATCAAATGCCTAGATAGATGTTCGTTCCCGACCGCTTCAGCCCGTGATTTCTAAACTATCCCGAATCAGTCATTCATTATAGCATATATGGGCAAGCAAAGAGTCAATCATATAAGTGCAACCAAATTCCAAAAAGTTCATTGAATTTACAATTGCTATGGTGACGATCATGGAAAGCCTGCAAGATCGTAATTTCAATACTAATCATGTCTACAGTGCAATTATACATCTCGCTGCTTTATCATTATAATAAAAACATAGTTGGAAATTAATGTAATGTACAACCTAACACATATCATATACAGTATAAGGCTCAGTTGTTGAGTGAATTACATCGCTATTTGCAGGCAATGTTTGAATGCATGTCTATATGGTATAGATTCTGTTGAAACAAGTTAGTTATTCATATTTGACACATACCCTCTCCATTCGTCATGAGAGTTTAGACCATGATTGATACAGTCAAACAGTTCATTAAATTTACAATTGTTATGGTGACGATCATGAAAAGCCTACAAGATCGTAATTTCAATACTGATCATGTCTACAGTGCAATTTTACATCTTGCTGCTTTATCATTACATTAAAACATAGTTGGAAATTAATATAATGTACAACCTAACACATATAATATACAGCATAAGGCTCAGTTGTTGAGTGAAATACATCGCTATTTGCAGGCAATGTTTGAGTGCATGTCTATATGGTATAGATTCTGTTGGAACAAGTTAGTTATTCATGTTTGACACATACCCTCTCCATTCGTCAGCAGAGTTTAGACCATGATTGATAGAGTCAAGTCTATCGATCCAGTGACATTCTCTACGTTGTAAAATCTGTGAAATGTCGCCTCCTCTTTCCGGCATTGTTATGCTGTCAATAACTTGCCATTTGATTTGATCAGCATTATGATTCAGATCTTTGTAGTGTGCTACAAGTGGTGCTGTCAGGACTGATTTCCTAATCCGACTTCGGTGTTGGCCTATCCTCGCTTTGATGGGCTGTTGTGTCTGCCCAATATAGGGTAGTCCACAAGGGCACCAAATGCAATATACAACACTACGCGTATTGCAATTTGAGAAAGTTTGCAATGTATGTGTAACTTCCCCATGTTGGAACAATGTTGTCTTGAAAGTGAAAGGGCAGGCCACACAGTTTCCACATGGATGGTGACCCACCACAGGTGGTAAGCCCCATACAGACTCCAGTGTACCTGTACCATCTCTTGTCTTCTCATTTGAGGAATGTACAAGATGGTCTTTCAAATTTTTAGCTCTTTTGTAGGCAAACAACCGGACTTCGATTGATGGATCAATATTCTGAATGATATGCCAGTGTTTTGTTATTAAACTACGAATTGTATTTGTGTGTGTGCCAAAAGTGGTCACACACACAATCTTCTGCATATCTTTTTTGGGGCGTGTCACCAAAAGCTCCTCTCGTGGACAATACCATGCACGCTTTAATGATCTCTTTATCAATTTGTTGGGGTAGCCTCTACTGAGTAACTTCAGTCTCAAGATATCTGCTTCTTTCATATAGTCCTTCCTTCGGGCACAGTTGCGACGAATACGCAAAAACTGCCCGAAGGGAAGGCCATCCCTTAGAGCTCTCGGATGATGGCTTTTGTATGCAAGTAATGTGTTCCTTTCAGTATCTTTCCTATGTAGCGAAGTGATCAATTTATCGCCCTCACTCATAATATTAAGATCTAAGAAGGCAATAGTGTCCTTCTGAATCGTTGATGTGAACGTAAGATGTTGTTGAATACCATTCAGATATATCACAAAGGCATCAAAGTCTTCAGTAGTACCACTCCAAACTAGAAAAATATCATCAATATATCGATACCAACATTTAATGTTGGCACGATATGGATTTGAATCATTGATGGCAAAGAATCGTTCCACCTGGTCCATGTAAATATTTGCCAGGTTGGGAGAAAAAATTGCTCCCATACTTGTCCCACAGCACTGTTGGTAATATACCCCATTATGTACAAAATAATTCCTCCGAAGAGCAATGCGTAATAAAGAGGTTTTGAATGAAGTAGGTACATTCATGGGCTTTGCTCTGGTGTCGAGAAGTCTTGCAATAGTATTAATGCTTTCATCTTGTGGGATGTTGGTATACAGTGATGAGATATCTAAGGTGGCTAACCAATCCGTATTTTCATTAAATAGAACCGTGTCAACCAAATAATCATGTGCATGGTGTCTCGCACATAACTTGGTAAATTAGGTGCATATTCTCGAATAAAAAAATCCACATATTTACCAATGGGCTCCAAAATCGAGCCACATCCCGATAAGATTGGTCTACCGGGTGGGTGTGTGATGCTTTTGTGAATTTTGGGTAATGTATATAGGACGGGTGTCCTGGGGTTTTCCGAGTTTAGAAACGAGAATTCATGCTTGCTCAAGAAGCCTAAATCAAGTCCTTGTTTAGTGATACCAAGTATTTCTTCTCTAATGTCACTCATCGGATTATGTGTCAGTTTTTTATAATGCTTTGGTTCTGAGATCTGTTTGTTTATTGCTGTTTCATAATCTGGCCTATTTTGAACAACAATGCCCCTACCTTTGTCCGCAGGTTTCAGTATTATGGACGAATCTTGTTTAAGACCATTCAGTGCCCTACGCTCCAAGAGTGTGATGTTATAAGGAATGAGTTGTCTGGTGGTTTTCATAGTATCTACATTTTTTAGAATTATTTTCTCAAATGTAATGACTTCAGGAGGCGTCATACTGTTGTTTGGATAAAAAGTAAAGGGGGGTCGTAGGCCTGTCACTGATTCCTTTCCAGAATAATCCTTATCTTTAAAGAATATTCTCCAGCGAATTTTTCTAAAGAACTGAAACAGTTCAGATTTTGAATTGAAAAAGTTAGTCTTCTCTGTAACTACAAAGGATAATCCTTTGCTTAATATAGATATCTCAGAACTAGACAATATATGGTCAGACAGGTTAAAGATAGGTATGGTTTCTATAATATCTTGTGGGGCCGACATTTGTTCTAGTACGGTTGTGGTCCCCACTGATAATGTTTGTTGCGAGTCTGCCGCTCCCCAGCATATTGGTGCCATACTGTTCTCTTTGGCCTTCCTCCCCTCCCTAAAAAAGGCTGCCCTTGATGTATATTCAAATTGCTGGGGCCTGGTGAATTATTTGAATCACTTGAGTCACCTGATGACTCCGAAAAAGTCACAGGTCGATTTCTTTTAAACTGACCCCAAGTTTGTTGTCTGTATGGATTCTGAAAGTTAGTAAAGTAATCTTCTTTCAGATACGGGAAAGCTCTTTCCTTGGTAAAGTTTTTTTTATATCTTTAGACACCTTATCCGCCTTTTTTTTAAAGTTCAAAAGTATTGAAATCTTCAATGGTCTTGTTTAATTTATCTAACAAGGTCTTGGCTTCCGTTACTCCGTCTCCTTCTAGGAGTTCTTTCTCCAACTCCTCTATTTCCTGAAGTTCTGCCTTTGAATGTTCTATTGCCGTTTCTACCCCTAAGACCATCCAATGTCTTGAGCAAGTTACAGATATGTTACAAAAGCTACCCTTAAATTTTGGATCTTCACGGAAGATCCCAATACACATTCCTAATCTGTAGGCCCTGTGGTATTATGCCTGCTCTAAGATAGTCTGATAACATCCGGGCATGAAGGTCTGTTCTTACATGTTTCTTTTTTGCTTTCTCTAGTTTGTCAAGTAAAACTTGTCTGGGACTACCAGTATTTGTAGGTAAATTCGAAAATAAAGAACAAGAAGGTCCACTCGTCAATTTGGTAATATATTCCTCTGTATATAAAGGTGCATCTGTCTCAGCCATCCCAACCCTCAATGACAACTATACCCTGTTTATGTACAGGGAGGGAAATCCGAAGGCAGATAAACCCCTTGCGATGCAGCCACCGCGCAAACAGTCTTCAAAGAAAACAAGGGAAACCCTACTCACATAGGAACCAGGGCCAACAATTATATCAAAGAACAATGGTTCCTGTGGTATAATAGAAATAATATGAATTAAATATATAGCTTAATAGCGATAGGTATCAGCACCGAGGGTTGGCAAGGATGGTGGAAAGGAATGCATGACCAATTATGTTATTTCTGTCATGTTTTTACTTCATTATATCAACTCTTTTTAAATTTGTCATACAGTTCAGTGCATACAAATACATAAACAATACATAAAAAAGTGCACAGTGTCCCAAGTGTATCAGTGAAACCAAAATAACAATACACATAACATAGGCTACATAGGGGCGCAGTGGTTTCTTATTGGATACATAAAAAAGGAAAACGACCAAAAAAAACATTAGAGATTATTAAAGTGATTCTACACAATCGTAGACACTATTTTAAAGGTTCAATTCCTTGTTGCGTCGACGGCGTTTCGACCCTTTGGGGTATGGGTCTCGTCAGGACGGGGCAATGAAGGACATCTACAATTTAAAAGGACGAAGTGGAAATGAATATACTGTGTGACGGCTTTTTATTAAAAAACGAATTTGTATTTATTTAGACAAGGGACCAATAGTACCTGAATATTATCTCATATTCACCCATGCATGGTGAGAATGAAAAACTCACTTACAGGTAACCCAGCCAGGTACTTTTGTCGAAGCAGAGAAAGGAAAGACAAAATAAGAGGTGGCATAAGAATTGATAAGGGAAACCCTGAGTTATGAAATATTATCCACATGTGTGACTTTGCACCTTGTTTTAACCAGGTACTTACCACATGTAGTGGTCAGAGAATTGTGATGAATTATGTGCACACAATGGCACTTTTAATGTTGTCTCAGGATAATGCCTATTAAAATAATAAAGTTCGCAGATACACGGTGTTAGAAACTACCTACACACATGTTTCTAAAGCCAACATTTTGCAACAATATTTAAAGTTGTATTAGAGTTTGTTACCTGAGGCCATAAGAATTTATACCGGATAGCCTAAATAGCATCTGGATCAAGGGTCCGATTTGTTGCGGTATATTTTTGCAAAGGACGATGCCTGTTTAAATAAAGAAGGGAAGGCTTCACTAATAATCAAAAGGCGCGTTTACCACTGACTCGTTAGTCAAAAGACCGTTTCATTATTTGTATTTTAAAAGTTTACCTCTATTCTGTGGAGCCCGATCGCGTCTCACAGTCCTCTCATTCAGTGTACGAAACCCTTTCCGCCTTTTTGGTATATCGAGTCTTGCCAGACCTGACCCTGAGAGTCAAGAGAACTCGATCACTTTCAGGTCCCGTAATCAAATGCCTAGATAGATGTTCGTTCCCGACCGCTTCAGCCCGTGATTTCTAAACTATCCCGAATTAGTCATTCATTATAGCATATATGGGCAAGCAAAGAGTCAATCATATAAGTGCAACCAAATTCCAAAAAGTTCATTGAATTTACAATTGCTATGGTGACGATCATGGAAAGCCTGCAAGATCGTAATTTCAATACTAATCATGTCTACAGTGCAATTATACATCTCGCTGCTTTATCATTACATAAAAACATAGTTGGAAATTAATGTAATGTACAACCTAACACATATCATATACAGTATAAGGCTCAGTTGTTGAGTGAATTACATCGCTATTTGCAGGCAATGTTTGAATGCATGTCTATATGGTATAGATTCTGTTGAAACAAGTTAGTTATTCATATTTGACACATACCCTCTCCATTCGTCAGCAGAGTTTAGACCATGATTGATACAGTCAAACAGTTCATTAAATTTACAATTGTTATGGTGACAATCATGAAAAGCCTACAAGATCGTAATTTCAATACTGATCATTTTTACATCTCGCTGCTTTATCATTACATAAAAACATCGGCATCGTCCTTTGCAAAAATATACCGCAACAAATCGGACCCTTGATCCGTATGCTATTTAGGCTATCCGGTATAAATTCTTATGGCCTCAGGTAACAAACTCTAATACAACTTTAAATATTGTTGCAAAATGTTGGCTTGAGAAACATGTTTGTAGGTAGTTTCTAACACCGTGTATCTGCAAACTTTATTATTTTAATAGGCATTATCCTGAGACAACATTAAAAGTGCCATTGTGTGCACATAATTCATCACAATTCTCTGACCACTACATGTGGTAAGTACCTGGTTAAAACATGGTGCAAAGTCACACATGTGGATAATATTGCATAACTCAGGGTTTCCCTTATCAATTCATATCCCGCCTCTTATTTTGTCTTTCCTTTCTCTGCTTCGACAAAAGTACCCGGCTGGGTTACCTGTAAGTGAGTTTTTCATTCTCACCATGCATGGGTGAATACGAGATAATATTCAGGTACTATTGGTCCCTTGTCTAAATAAATACAAATTGGTTTTTTAATAAAAACCCGTCACACAGTATATTCATTTCCACTTCGCCCTTTTAAATTGTAGATGTCCTTCATTGCCCTGTCCTGACGAGACCCATACCCCAAAGGGTCGAAACGCCGTCGACGCAACAAGGAATTGAACCTTTAAAATAGTGTCTACGATTGTGTAGAATCACTTTAATATTCTCTTATGTTTTTTTGGGTCTTTTTCCTTTTTTTATGTATCCAATAAGAAACCACTGCGCCCCTATGTAGCCTATGTTATGTGTATTGTTATTTTGGTTTCACTGATACACTTGGGACACTGTGCACTTTTTTATGTATTGTTTATGTATTTGTATGCACTGAACTGTATGACAAATTTAAAAAGAGTTGATATAATGAAGTAAAAACATGACAGAAATATACATAATTGGTCGTGCATTCCTTTCCGCCATCCTTGCCAACCCTTGGTGCTGATACCTATTGCTATTAAGCTATACATTTAATTCATATTATTTCTATTATACCACAGGAACCATTGTTCTTTGATATAATTGTTGGCCCTGGTTCCTATGTGAGTAGGGTTTCCCTTGTTTTCTTTGAAGACTGTTTGCGCGGTGGCTGCATCGCAAGGGGTTTATCTGCCTTCGGATTTCCCTCCCTGTACATAAACAGGGTATAGTTGTCATTGAGGGTTGGGATGGCTGAGACAGATGCACCTTTATATACAGAGGAATATATTACCAAATTGACGAGTGGACCTTCTTGTTCTTTATTTTCGAATTTACCTACAAATACTGGTAGTCCCAGACAAGTTTTACTTGACAAACTAGAGAAAGCAAAAAAGAAACATGTAAGAACAGACCTTCATGCCCGGATGTTATCAGACTATCTTAGAGCAGGCATAATACCACAGGGCCTACAGATTAGGAATGTACCAGGGATCTTCCGTGAAGATCCAAAATTTAAGGGTAGCTTTTGTAACATATCTGTAACTTGCTCAAGACATTGGAGGGTCTTAGGGGTAGAAACGGCAATAGAACATTCAAAGGCAGAACTTCAGGAAATAGAGGAGTTGGAGAAAGAACTCCTAGAAGGAGACGGAGTAACGGAAGCCAAGACCTCGTTAGATAAATTAAACAAGACCATTGAAAAATTCAATTCTTTTGAACTTAAAAAAAAGGCGGATAAGGTGTCTAAAGATATAAAAAACTTTACCAAGGAAAGAGCTTTCCCGTATCTGAAAGAAGATTACTTTACTAACTTTCAGAATCCAGACAGACAACAAACTTGGGGTCGGTTTAAAAGAAATCAACCTGTGACTTTTTCGGAGTCATCAGGTGACTCAAGTGATTCGAATAATTCACCAGGCCCCAGCAATTTGAATATACATCAAGGGCAGCCTTTTTTAGGGAGGGGAGGAAGGCCAAAGAGAAGAGTATGGCACCAATATGCTGGGGAGCGGTAGACTCGCAACAAACATTATCAGTGGGGACCACAACCGTACTATAACAAATGTCGGCCACACAAGATAATATGGAAACCATACCTATCTTTAACCTGTCTGACCATATATTGTCTAGTTCTGAGATATCTCTATTAAGCAAAGGATTATCCTTTGTAGTTACAGAGAAGACTAACTTTTTCAATTTAAAATCTGAACTGTTTCAGTTCTTTAGAAAAATTCGCTGGAGAATATTCTTTAAAGATAAGGAATATTCTGGAAAGGAATCAGTGACAGGCCTAAGACCCCCTCTACTTTTTATCCAAACAACAGTATGATGCCTCCTGAACTCATTACATTTGAGAAAATAATTCTAAAAAATGTAGATACTATGAAAACCACCAGACAATTCATTCCTTATAACATCACACTCTTGGAGCGTAGGGCACTGAATGGTCTTAAACAAGATTTGTCCATAATACTGAAACCTGTGGACAAAGGTGGGGGCATTGTTGTTCAAAATAGGCCAGATTATGAAACAGCAATAAACAAACAGATCTCAGAACCCAAGCATTATGAAAAACTGACACATAATCTGATGAGTGACATTAGAGAAGAAATACTTGGTATCACTAAACAAGGACTTAATTTAGGCTTCTTGAGCAAGCATGAATTCTCGTTTCTAAACTCGGAAAACCCCAGGACACCTGTCCTGTATACATTACCCAAAATTCACAAAAGCATCACACACCCACCCGTTAGACCAATCTTATCGGGATGTGGCTCGATTTTGGAGCCCATTGGTAAATATGTGGATTTTTTTATTTGAGAATATGTACCTAATTTACCAAGTTATGTGCGAGACACCATGCACATGATTAATTTGGTTGACACAGTTCTATTTAATGAAAATACGGATTGGTTAGCCACCTTAGATATCTCATCACTGTATACCAACATCCAACAGGATGAAAGCATTAATACTATTGCAAGCCTTCTTGACACCAGAGCAAGGCCCATGAGTGTACCTACTTCGTTCATAACCTCTTTATTACGCATTGCCCTTCAGAGAAATTATTTTGTACATAATGGGGTATATTACCAACAGTGCTGTGGGACAAGTATGGGAGCAATTTTTGCTCTCAACCTGGCAAATATTTACATGGACCAGGTGGAACGATCCTTTGCCATCAATGATTCAAATCCATATCGTGCCAACATTAAATGTTGGTATTGATATATTGATGATATTTTTATAGTTTGGAGTGGTACTACTGAAGACTTTGATGCCTTTGTGATATATCTGAATGGTATTCAACAACATCTTACGTTCACATCAACGATTCAGAAGGACACTATTGCCTTCTTAGATCTTAATATTATGAGTGAGGGCGATAAATTGATCACTTCACTACATAGGAAAGATACTGAAAGGAACATATTACTTGCATACAAAAGCCATCATCCGAGAGCTCTAAGGGATGGCCTTCTCTTCGGGCAGTTTTTGCGTATTCGTCGCAAAAACGCCCGAAGGGAGGACTATATGAAAGAAGCAGGTATCTTGAGACAGAAGTTACTCAGTAGAGGCTACCCCAACAAATTGATAAAGAGATCATTAAAGCGTGCATGGTATTGTCCACGAGAGGAGCTTTTGGTGACACGCCCCAAAAAAGATATGCAGAAGATTGTGTGTGTGACCACTTTTGGAACACACACAAATAAAATTCGTAGTTTAATAACAAAACACTGGCATATCATTCAGAATATTGATCCATCAATCGAAGTCCCGTTGTTTGCTTACAAAAGAGCTAAAAATTTGAAAGACCATCTTGTACATTTCTCAAATGAGAAGACAAGAGATGGTACAGGTACACTGGAGTCTGTATGGGGCTTACCAACTGTGGTGGGTCACCATCCATGTGGAAACTGTGTGGCCTGCCCTTTCACTTTCAAGACAACATTGTTCCAACATGGGGAAGTTACACATACATTGCAAACTTTCTCAAATTGCAATACGCATAGTATTGTATATTGCATTTGGTGCCCTTGTGGACTACCCTATATTGGACAGACACAACAGCCCATCAAAGCGAGGATAGGCCAACACCAAAGTCGGATTAGGAAATCAGTCCTGACAGCACCACTTGTAGCACACTACAAAGATCTGAATCATAATGCTGATCAAATCAAATGGCAAGTTATTGACAGCATAACAATGCCGGAAAGAGGAGGCGACATTTCACAGATTTTACAACGTAGAGAATGTCACTGGATCGATAGACTTGACTCTATCAATCATGGTCTAAACTCTGCTGACGAATGGAGAGGGTATGTGTCAAACATGAATAACTAACTTGTACCAACAGAATCTATACCATATAGACATGCATTCAAACATTGCCTGCAAATAGTGATGTGATTCACTCAACAACTGAGCCTTATACTGTATATGATATGTGTTAGGTTGTACATTACATTAATTTCCAACTATCTTTTTATGTAATGATAAAGCAGCGAGATGTATAATTGCACTGTAGACATGATTAGTATTGAAATTCCGATCTTGCAGGCTTTCCATGATCGTCACCATAGCAATTGTAAATTCAATGAACTGTTTGGAATTTGGTTGCACTTATATGATTGACTCTTTGCTTGCCCATATATGCTATAATGAATGACTAATTCAGGATAGTTTAGAAATCACGGGCTGAAGCGGTCGGGAACGAACATCTATCTAGGCATTTGATTACGGGACCTGACAGTGTTCGAGTTCTCTTGACTCTCACGGTCAGGTCTGGCAAGACTCGATATACCTGAAGGGCGGAAAGGGTTTCGTACACTGAATGAGAGGACTGTGAGATGCTATTGGGCTCCACAGAATAGAGGTAAACTTTTAAAATACAAATAATGAAACGGTCTTTTGACTAATGAGTCAGTGGGAAACGCAATGAGGAGACAGGGAGGCAAGATGGCGTCTGACTAGCAGGACTCAACACCGCTCCTATGCCCTAAACCAGAAGAGACGGTGGAATGGTGTATTAAAGATTACATACCTTATGGAGACAGCTTTCGAAGACGGCAGACTCTGGATTGCGGCAGAGAGCTTGGTTTTTGGGCTTTTCGCAACAGCAGCAGCGGTGCTCACGGAGATCCGCGATAGACGAGCTGGAAAGATTCTGGGTGGAGCCGGCACGGTGAACGGAGCCAGCGGAGGCAGCGGGATTAGCGGAGCTAGCGGAGCGATCTACAAGGCCGGTGGTGATTGCAGGGCGAGGTCTGCTGAGGAGATCGAGATCGAGGATTCTGCCAAGGGTCATGAGAGGAGCGCCCCGAGAAGAGAAGCCGCTCGCTGCTCACACGGAGACAGAGAGAGAGATAGAGCTAGCGTGCTGAGTGGAGCCGACAGAGTGCCTTGCAGGGGGAGAACAACGATTGCAGCGTCGGTGTCGGCATTCATTGGGACCCGGGACCAGTGTGCTGGAAGGAACCTGGGCGGAGTCGATGCAGGGAGCAGAGCCAGCGGAGTCAGTGGTGCACCTGGTAAAATCAGCAGTAACTACAGAGCTGTGGACTCTTTGACTGAGGGTTCTCCCTGGCGAGCTGAAAGGGACCCGAGCGGCTTGGGACGAGGAATAATTCACAGAACGAACAGGGACAAAGACGGGCTCGTGAGCAGCAGGTGCAGTCCAGAATCATTTAATTACATATTTAACTGTCTGGAAACAAGCAGCATGGCGCCTAAAAATGCACGTGGAGGGAAAGGAAAAGCACCAGATATGGAGCAAGGAACTACAAAACAGACAGCGCTCCAGAAAGATGCAGCAAAAGGAAAAGACAAGAATAAAGACCCTGATGAAACCCCAGGTGAGAGCGGGGGGCTACAAATGACACTGGGACACGAGGCAATCTCAGAAAAAGAGGTGGGGTAACAAACTCTGGGACTCCAGTAGGTGCTAGCAGCGAGAGCAATGCAGTTAACAACGCCAAGGTGGGGGCAATCTCAAAAACAATAACAGGCTATTTTACTCCGGTCGCTCAGAGCAGTGCAATCAGTACCTTGGGTATAACCACCGTGACCCAAATAACTGAGAAAACTACACAAGCAGCAGAAAGAAAAAAGGAAAAAACTTTAGCTATACACAAGGTAAATATGCAGGGAAACCCTCTGTCAGCAGGCAGTGCTCAGGAAACTATCCTGGAAACCCAGTGGGGCGAGATGATGGAAACCCACGATCTCAATAAGGAAAATAATGACTCAGCACGGGTAACACCTGCAATACCTGCAATATTCATGGGTCAAATGCAAGGACAAGAGAACCTGTCAGAAGCAGGAGTTGTGGCAAATGATGCAACGAGCTTATCGGTAATAAACAATGCAGACATAGTTGCAGATGTAGACACAGATACAGAGGCTTTGACAACTGATGTCCTAGTTCAGGAAATTATAGCAAGCAGTGGCCCAAGTGGCGCGGAGGATGTATTAGATAATTTTTACTCAGTCACTGATGGGTCAGACGATACCCCTGCTGGGTCTACCGATGGAGATGATGAGAATATAACAGGAGCCAGTCTCGGGTCCAGCCCGGAGGGGAATAGCAGAGCCTCCCCCAATGAGAATGAGAAGGATACAGTCATCAGGAGAAAAAGGCTGTCAAGACGGCAAAGAGATACCCAATCTCAGGAGAGAATTTCCAGCAGTCAGCGACGCATCAGCCGCGGAAATGCAACCACCTTAAACTGGGATTACTCTGCCACCTGGGGAACCTATCCAGAACACATCCCGCAGGGAGCCGCGTTGGGGCCTGAAGTCGAAAACCCCCCTGGCAGCAGATACTAGACTCGATTAAGCAGCTGCAAGAAGCAACAAAGACCGAGTTCAAGTTCAAGTTCAGAAATTTGTATAGCGCACTACTCACCCATAGGGTCTCAAGGCGCTTGTGAGAGGGGGTGAATTATTTATCGAATAGCCAGGTTTTAAGTTCCTTTCTGAAGGAAATGTGGTTCTGTGTGAGGCGGAGGTGAGTGGGGAGAGATTCCAGGTCTTGGCCGCCAGGTAGGAGAAGGATCTTCCTCCCATGGTGGATCTGTGGATGCGCGGAACTGCGGCAAGCGCTTGGTTGGAGGATCGTAGTTGGCGGGTGGGTGTGTAGAAGGACAGTCGTGTGTTGAGGCATTCGGGTCCTAGTTTGTAGAGGGCCTTGTGAGCGTGGGTGAGGAGACGGAACGTTATTCTCTTGTTGACGGGAAGCCAGTGGAGGTCTTTCAGGTAGCCGGTAATGTGAGCTTGGCGAGGGATGTCCAGTATGAGTCTGGCCGATGCGTTTTGGATGCGTTGGAGTTTTTTCTGTAATTTGGCTGTGGTTCCGGCGTAGAGGGTGTTACCATAGTCCAGGCGGCTAGTGACCAGTGCGTGGGTGACTGTCTATCTTGTTTCAGTGGGGATCCAACGGAAGATTTTTTTGAACATACGGAGTACGTTGAAGCAAGAGGATGAGACGGCGTTAACTTGTCTGGTCATCGAGAGGGAGGAGTCTAGGATGAAGCCCAGGTTGCGTGCGTGGTCTGTAGGTGTTGGTGCTGTGCCCAGGGCCGATGGCCACCAAGAGTCGTCCCAGGCAGAGGGTGAAGATCCTGGGATGAGAACTTCCGTTTTGTCTGAGTTAAGTTTTAGGCGGCTGTTTTTCATCCATTCGGCTACTTCTTTCATGCCTTCATGAAGATTGGTTTTGGCGGTGTTAGGGTCTTTGGTGAGGGAAAGGATCAGCTGGGTGTTGTCAGCGTAGGAGATGATGTTAAGGTTGTGTTGTCGCAAGATGGATGCGAGGGGATTCATGTAAACGTTGAAGAGGGTGGGACTGAGTGATGATCCTTGTGGGACTCCGCAGATGACTTCGGTGGCCCCCGATTTGAATGGGGGGAGTCGGACTCTCTGGGTTCTCCCGGCGAGGAACGAGATGATCCAGTCCAAGGCTTTTCCTTGTATTCCGACGTTGCTGAGGCATTGAATGAGGGTGCTATGACAGACTGTGTCGAAGGCGGCGGAGAGGTCGAGTAGGATGAGGGCAACTGTTTCTCCGTTGTCCAGAAGCGTTCGGATGTCATCTGTTGCTGCAATGAGGGCGGTTTCGGTGCTGTGTTAGGCTCTAAAGCCGGACTTTGAGGGGTCGAGGGAGTTGTTTGATTCCAGGAAGGCGGCGAGCTGGCTATTAACGGCTTTCTCAATGACTTTGGCAGGGAATGGGAGGAGGGAAATGGGGCGGTAGTTCTTAAGTTCAGAGGGGTCAGCTGTGGGTTTCTTCAAGAGGGCACTGAGTTCGGCGTGTTTCCAGCTTTCTGGGAAGGTAGCGGAGTTGAAGGAGCAGTTGATGACATCACGGAGATGGGGTGCGATGATGGAGTCTGCTTTGTTGAAGATGTGGTGGGGACAGGGGTCGGTTGGTGAACCTGAATGGATGGAGTTCATTAGGCGGATGGTGTCTTCAGTGGTGATTGGGTTCCATGTGCTAAGGTTGTTAGAGGGCGGTTCGGGTTTGGGAGTGGTGCGCTGTCCTTTCGAAATGTTCATAAAGCTGTTATGTATGTCGGCGATTTTGTTGTAGAAGAAAGAGGATAAGGAGTCGCAGAGGTCTTGGGAGGGAGTAATGTCGTTTGAGGCTGCAGTGGGGTTGGTAAATTCTTTGACGATGTTGAATAGTTCCTTGCTGTTGTGGACGTTGCTGTCGAGTCGATCCTTGAATGCTGATTTCTTGGTGGATCGGATCAATTGGTGGTGTTTGCGGGTGGCTGCCTTGAAGGTGGTCAGGTTGTCAGTGGTTGGCTTTTTTCGAGAGTACGGCATAGTTTCTTGGAGTTCTTAAGGTCATCGTTGAACCAGGGGGCCTTGTTGCTACCTTGTTTGAATTGGTGGTTTTTTAGGGGGGCTAGTTCGTCAGCGCTGTGAGTGATCCATCGTTTGAGTTTGGTGGCAGCTTCGTTTGGGTCCGATGAGAGGGCTGGAGGGTTTTGGTTGAGCGATGTGAGGAGTTGGTCGGTGGTGATTTTGTTCCAGTTTCTTCGAGGAGCAGGTTGTTGGGGGTTGTGATTCTTGGTAGTTTTGTAGCTGAAGTGGACACAGCTGTGGTCCGTCCAATGGAGAGCTGTGGTATGGTTAAAGGAGATGTGTTTGCTGGAGGTGAAGATAGGGTCGAGCGTGTGTCCGGCTAAGTGGGTGGGGGTGTCAACAAGTTGTTTGAGTCCGAGATTGGCCAGGTTGTCCAGGAGGGTGGTGGTGTTGAAGTAATTTTTCTTTTCTAGGTGGAAGTTGAAGTCTCCCAGTAGAATGTAGTTCTCGGAGGGGAGAGCATGTGGGCTGATGAAGTCGGTGATGTCTTCGCTGAATTGTTTGCGGGTTCCTGGTGGTCTGTAGATGAGGGTGCCTCTAAGTGTGGTCCTGGGGTCGGTGTGGATCTGGAAGTGGAGGTGTTCGGCGGCTGCAAGGTTATCGTCGGAGCTGGTCCTGACTCTGATGGCGTTCTTATGGACCATAGCGATGCCTCCTCCAGTTTGGTTGGTGCGATCTTTTCGGATGATCTTGTAAGCGTCCGGGATGGCTATGGCGATGTCTGGTGCTGATGATGCGTTCATCCAGGTTTCTGTGAGGAAGGCTATGTCTGGTGACGCTGTGTCGAGTAGGTTCCAGAGTTCTGTGGCGTGTTTGTGGATCGAGCGGGTGTTTAGCAGGGGTAGCTTTGTAGCAATGTGATGTACGTCCGGGGTTAAGGGCTAGGAGGGTTGCGGCGTCATAAGTTATGCGTGCGGAGTGGGTATGGCGGGGGCCAGGGGGTCTGGCGATGGGCGCGATCCAGGCGCGGACGGGCGTAGACGAGCTTACCTTTGGCGCACCTTCGGCGCGCATGGGGCGCGACCGCTGCGCGTGAACGCTGCGCGTAAAAGCATCTGTCATAAATGGTTGGCGGGGGGAGGGGCGAGGGAGGGTCAGCTGGGAGGTGGGAGCGGGGCAGAGCTACGGGCCGGGAGGCACAGTCACAAAAAACAAACGAGAACACGGGGCGAGTGTGTATGTGCAAGCAGGCAAGGATCTTCACAACATTTAAAGCGGACTTCTAATTAAAATAAAGCGCTACAGTAAAATGCCAGCACGATCACACAACAATGATTCAGGCACATATATAATATGTTAGCACGAGCAGAACAGCAATGAATCGTGCTGTAGATATGCAATAAGCGCTACGCTTTAAAATGATGCACAGAGCGCTGAGCGATTGAAATGTCACAGAGCAGCAAAGCAGCTAAGCGCTACGATACCCGTTGGCCAGGGGAGCGACCGCTACTGCCAGAGACAGGACGGTCACAGCGATGGGGCTGGCGAGGTCTTCCTTAGCTGTTAGTGGGAGGGAGGGTCAGCTGGGAGGCGGGAGCGGGGCGGAGCTACGGGCCGGGAGGCACAGTCACAAAATGGCGGCAAAAACAAACGAGAACACGGGGCGAGTGTGTATGTGCAAGCAGGTAAGGATCTTAACAACATTTAAAGCGGACTTCTAATTAAATTAAAGCGCTACAGTAAAATGCCAGCACGATCACACAACAATGATTCAGGCACATATATAATATGTTAGCACGAGCAGAACAGCAATGAATCAGGCACCAATTGTAACGCTCTGTAGATATGCGATAAGCGCTACGCTTTAAAATGATGCACAGAGCGCTGAGCGATTGAAAGGTCACAGAGCAGCAAAGCAGCTAAGCGGACCGAGGGGAAGAAAAACCGACTGGCAACTAAGAACCTGCAATGCTCAGTCAAAAAGATTGCCAAGATCTGTGCTGATACCAAAACAAGAGTATCCCACCTTGAAGATCGTACTAGTACCCTAAAAGGTCAGCAAGTGAGAGATGCGATTAAAGTAAAGGGCCATGAACAGCAGTTAACAGACATTCAATGGAAATTGGAAGACCTAGAAAATCGCCAACGGCGGAATAATCTCAGGATCTTGGGTATAGAGGAAGGAAAGGAAGGGGATGGCGTGAGAGGTTATGTATTGAAGCTACTGAAGGGTGCTTTTCCGGAGCTGAGTCATTGGGATTGGGACTAAGAAGTCCAACGAGTGCACAGATTTCCAATGTCTATGAAAAAAAACTTTGTCCCAGCTCAGGGTGGAAACCAAAAACAACAGAGCCCTCGAGCTATCCTGATATTCTTTGGAAATTTTTTATTGAGGGAGGAAATCTACGCTAAAGCTAGACCAAACGCAAAACGCACATTTGACAATCAGTCCTTTTTCACAACTCTGGACTACTGTCATACGACAGTTGAGAGACGATGGAGACTGAGAGAACTACTGAAACCATGTCATCAAATGGGATTACAAGCGTATCTCATGAATCCGGCCAGGTTGAAGATAATATATAAGTCTACGGTCAGAGTCTTCACCTCCGAAATACAGGCAAAGGCATACATAGACACTTTGAAAGAAGGAGGTTCTGCAAACACTACAACATTTCGAAACTAGAAAATGTCACTATAAAACGACATGATCCGGCAGAAGTAGGGGGGGAAAGGGGGGGGAGGAATAAAGACAAATATAGTCAAGGCTAGTAAAGTAAGCAGTGTGTATAGCTGAGGGATCTAAAAAAAAAAAAAAAAAAATTATGAGTACACAAGTATAATACACCATAAACGTACAAAGACGGGTGGAGGGCACAAGGGGATGGGCAGTCAGACACCACCATAGACACCTTAGGTCTGCTTGCCTCAGTAGGAGGGGGGGTAGTGGGAGGGGTAGGAAGAGAGGGAAAGGGAGAAAAACGGGGGGGAAAAAATCATCATCATGAAGACATATAGAAGAAGGAGGAAAGGGAGAGGGGGGAAGAAAGAAAAGGGATGAAAATGTATCTTTTTTTCTTTTTATGCGGATAGTTACAATTAATATATGTGGATTGAATGATGCTAAAAAACGAAGAGAATTTAAGGAATATTTAAGGACAATATATGCAGATATTGTGTGCATACAAGAGACCCATGTTGAGATAGCCCGTAAAACTTTGTTAGAACAGCTTGGTTACCAGTTATTATTGTGTTCGTCACAAGGGAGCAGGACGCGCGGGTGGCAATATTGGCACGGGGTAGAATGGTGTCAGTAAAAAAACAAAAGCAGAGCAATATGGAAGGTGGGCTATGATTGAATGTAATGTAAATGGACTAAGTTTCACTCTCTGCTCTATCTACGCACCCACAGTTGATGACCCAGAGACCCTAGATCATGTTAATGTCGAATTGTCAAATTGGCCCACACCTATCATAGTATGTGGCGACTTGAATATAAATGGGCTCAATGGTTTGTGGAAAAACGACCCGGCTAGGTTTCTGGGCCAAAAAAAGAGAAGTCATAGGGCCCTAATACGGATGATGTGGGACAACGGGCTTATCGATATATGGGAGCAGCAAAACATTGGTGGATCGGGGAGTACATATTATTCAATGCCACACAAATCTTTAGCTAGACTGGATTATTTTTTAACCTCACCAGTATTAACATCTATCATCAAAATTAGAAAGTTACCAAGGGTGATGTCGGATCATAATCCTCTGGCCCTAGATATATCCACCACAAATCTACAAAAAGAAAGATTTTATTGGACTTTGGAGAGAGCTCTGTTACATGATCCAAAGTATGTGGCTCAGATGGCCTCTTGGCTAAAAGAATTTTCAGAATAAATAGAGGTTCCGCTTCTCCTGCAACAATTTGGGACACTATGAAGGCTGGTATAAGAGGGGAAACCATCAGCTTTTCAATGAGGAGAAAAAGGATAGAGAAAGAGGAAATAGAGAGCAAGTTAAGAACAATAGCTGTCACCGAAGAGGAATTGCCGGAAGCAATCAGGGCCAACCACGATGTAACAGGGATATTACAAAAATTGAGTATAGCAAAAGCAGTAGTAGGCGAGGTATTGGCAGCTAAAGCTGCAGGAAAATATATGGCATGGAAACAGGATCAATACGAGTTCAGCGAACAGATCGGCCGTATATTAGCCATTAGAACATGCCAGGCAGCAACTAAAGGGGACATCTCACAAATTGTCTCTGAGGCAGGGCTCTCAGCTACGACACCAAGTGATATATGTTTAATTTTCCAGAATTTTTATCAAAACTTATATAATCTTGAAAAAAATGCCGAAATCGAGGAAGTAGAAAGATACCCAGAAAGTGCACAAGTCGAGAGGTTTACAACGGCAGATAAAGAAGGGTTGGAAAAGGATTTTACTTTGGAGGAAATACAGATAGCAATTAAAGATTTACCTGCTGGAAAAGCCGTGGGCCCTGATTGCATTCCGTTGGAATTCTACAAAATCTTTTTACCAAATCTGGCAGAGGATATATTTCAGCTCATGGTTTTACCACAGAAAGGAGCAGTACCCCCAAAATCTTGGGGGGAGGCCACCATGGTAGTCTTCCTGAAAAAGAACAAACCTCCAACAGATCCCGGGTCCTACCGGCCCATAAGCTTGATGAATAGTGATACGAAGATTTTTTCAAAGATATTAGCCAATAGAATAAGTTCGATCATCAGTAAAATCATATCCCCTAGACAACATGGGTTTATTCCGGGCAGGGGCACGGCAGATCACAGCAGAAGAGTGTGTACCATGGTACTGGGAGGCAATCCCATTGAAATTTAATAACAAATGGCTTGAGGAAATAGAGAGAGTAACAAACCGCTTCATTTGGGCTAAGGGCAGAACACGGGGAGCACTAAAATTTCTATCTCTGCCAAGGGAGAGAGGAGGCCTCGCGGCTCCCGACTTTAAGGCCTATTACTGAGCAACGGTTCTACAATGTCTTAGAGGGTTAGTTGGTGGGAACATGGAGGACCAGTGGAGAGGGCGATAAAGTGTCCCCGACATATACGAGTTATTAATTAAGGGCTCCAGCAACTGGCTTCTTACATTCAATGAAGCCAGTTACTACAAAAAAGTTAAGTTTAAGACCCTCGGAACAGCAATATCAATCTGGTCTGCTCTTAAGAAGAAAATAAAAATGGGGAGGATGAATCATTATACACCTCTCTATAAAAACCAACTTTTACCGGTGATATTTCACGACCAGGTAATGAAAAGGGGGGATATATCGGGAGTGAAAACTATCGGGGACCTCACAGATATGACAGGCTTTATGACATTCACGCACTTACAACAACTATATAACATAGACCGTAGAGACTTTTTTAAGTATTTACAAATTAGATCTGTGTTGGGAAAAAAGCAGGGAGGGGATATTAATTACAAGAGGGAGGAAATTATAGAATTATTAAGAGAACAGAAGGGCTGCTCAATATCCCAGATTTATGGCGAATTGATCCAGCTTAAGGACGATGATTGTGGAAAGACCATACAAAAATGGAACACCAAGCTAAATGTAACTGGCAATGAGGTTGAAAAATCATTTAGGTTGCTAAACTCAGCGCTAAGAGTAACTAACCTACAAGCCCAGCAATACAAGACCCTATATGAGCTCTACTACACACCATATAGAATTGCTCAATGGGGCAGAACTACGGGGGTTTTCTGCCCTAGATGCCAGGCAACACAGGCGGATACCATACACATGTTCGCTGCCTGCCCAGCCCTGGACTTATTTAAAAACTCAATCGAGAAATTCTTTGACAAAGAACTAGGGATTAATATTAGCATAACGAATGAAGTTATGGTTTTAGGGATCACCAGGGATGACATAGAAATATGTCACCCTGATTTTGTGTATTTAGTAATGACTTTAAGTCGGTTATGCATTGCAACAATGTGGAAAGATCCTAACCTGCCAACATTCCAACAATGGCTATCACGATTATTAGCTATATATGCATTGTAAAAAGCAATGTATGACAAAAAGGGACGGACAGCAAAACAACTGGGGAAAATAATATGGGCCCCTATAACCGAATGGAAACAAAGGCTGGAAAATCGCTAGAAATTCGAATTAGCTGCTTGCCCTTTTTTCTTTTTGTCTTCTTCTGTTTTCTCTTTCCAACTCCTATCTCTTCCTCTTTGCTATATCATAATTCAATGTAAATAGACAATATATGTAGAATGTTATTACAGTATGAGGAGAAATATCGTATAATTAAACCAAATACATTCTTTTTTTTTCAATGTATAAAAGATGTTGATATATGAAATGATGGTAATCATCGAAGAATGAAATGTATTATGTCTGATGATGATGAAATAAAAAAATGTTTAAAAAAATACAAATAATGAAACGGTCTTTTGACTAACGAGTCAGTGGGAAACGCGCCTTTTCATTATTAGTGACGCGTTCCCTTCTTTATTTAAACAGGCATCGTCCTTTGCAAAAATATACCGCAACAAATCGGACCCTTGATCCGGATGCTATTCAGGCTATCCTGTATAAATTCTTATGGACTCAGGTAACAAACTCTAATACAACTTTAAATATTGTTGCAAAATGTTGGCTTGAGAAACATGTGTGTAGGTAGTTTCTAACACCGTGTATCTGTGAACTTTATTATTTTAATAGGCATTATCCTGAGACAACATTAAAAGTGCCATTGTGTGCACATAATTCATCACAATTCTCTGACCACTACATGTGGTAAGTACCTGGTTAAAACATGGTGCAAAGTCACACATGTGGATAATATTGCATACCTCTGGGTTTCCCTTATCAATTCTTATCCCGCCTCTTATTTTGTCTTTCCTTTCTCTGCTTCGACAAAAGTACCCGGCTGGGTTACCTGTAAGTGAGTTTTTCATTCTCACCATGCACGGGTGAATACGAGATAATATTCAGGTACTATTGGTCCCTTGTCTAAATAAATACAAATTGTTTTTTAATAAAAAGCCGTCACAGAGTATATTCATTTCCACTTCGTCCTTTTAAATTGTAGATGTCCTTCATTGCCCTGTCCTGACGAGACCCATACCCCAAAGGGTCGAAACACCGTCGACGCAACAAGGAATTGAACCTTTAAAATAGTGTCTACGATTGTGTCGAATCACTTTAATAATCTCTTATGTTTTTTTTGGTCTTTTTCCTTTTTTTATGTGTCCAATAAGAAACCACTGCACCCCTATGTAGCCTATGTTATGTGTATTGTTATTTTGGTTTCACTGATACACTTGGGACAATGTGCACTTTTTTATGTATTGTTTATGTATTTGTATGCACTGAACTGTATGACAAATTTAAAAAGAGTTGATATAATGAAGTAAAAACATGACAGAAATATACATAATTGGTCGTGCATTCCTTTCTGCCATCCTTGCCAACCCTCGGTGCTGATACCTATCGCTATTAAGCTATATATTTAATTCATATTATTTCTATTATACCACAGGAACCATTGTTCTTTGATATACCTATTGGTGGGGTGGCAGTAGTGATAGACATCATGACACATATGGGTAGGAGTGGCAGTAGTGGTGGGCAACATGCCCCTATGGGTGGGGTGGCAGTAGTGATAGACATCATGACACATATGGGTGGGGGTGGCAGTAGTGGCGGGCAACATGTTCTATGGGTGGGGTGGATGTAGTGATTTATTTATTTATTTATTTATTATAAAGTTTTGTATAGCGCGAACAAGACCCGTGGGTATCAGAGCGCTTAACATGAGAGAGGAAAAGGGTTAACATATATATAAACAGTAAGCGAGCAACCGCTGTGAGGTAGATGATATATATATTCGTAATACCTGTGAGCGTTAGCGTAAATAAATATGCCATGACTAAATTAAAAACAAAAGCATGTATATATAACAAATATGAGGTAGCTCGGTATAGGTTCATGAAAGATGCTGTTCTCCTGTTCACTCAAAATAACCATTATTAGTGGCCTTTAGGTTGTTCTCATATCATAGGATACGTATTCCATTATAGTATTGCCTATGCCTCCCTTTCTAATGGCGTACATGATCTGTACTAGGCAGTAGTATATCAGAACCATGAACAGTGTTCTAAGTAATGTATCTATTCATCAGCAGGCTCTTCACTTCCTGCTTGAATGTTACCAGATTCTGGATCTTCCTGATGTTTGGAGGGAGTGAGTTCCAAATTCTGGGGGCAGCTCCTGAGAACGCTCTGTCATAGGTTTTTTTCTTTCGGAAGAAGGCTGGCCGTAGTAGCAACTCCTCAGCACTCCTAGCTGGTCTGTTGCCACCGGACAACTGAATTTTCTTGGCTAGATATCTTGGGGTGTTGTCGTGTAATGCTTTGTGTGTGATGCATGCTATCTTCATTTGGATTCTTGCTTCATACGGTAGCCAGTTTAATACTTTCAGGTGCGGGGATATATGATCATATTTCCTGGTTCCGGTGATAAGTCTTGCCGCAGCGTTAAGGCAGGCTTTCAGTTGTGCTGTGGATGTTTTTGGTAATCCAGCCAAGGTGGTGCAACCATATTCAATCCTCGAGATAACTAAGGATTGGATTGCCACTTTGAGGTCAGACTCTGTGATGAATGGTTTCAATTTTCTTAAGTAGTTCAAGTGAAAGCGGGCACTTTTCGCCATTGAGTTAATGTGGGCTTTCATGTCTAGATTCTCGTCTAGGGTGATTCCTAGAGATTTAGCTGAGTTGACAAGGGTTGGGGTGCAGTTGAGCGCCGTCACGACTTTCGTCCATTCCTTTATTTCTGTATGGCTCCTTGGTGGAGAAATTAGTAGGAACTCTGTTTTATGTGCATTCAGCTTCAGGTGGTTTGTGGTTAACCATTGAAGTGCCATTTTTAGTGTCTCATTCATTAATTCCAAATCTTTTAGGGATGCGATGACACATGGGTGGGGTGGCAGTAGTGGTAGACATCATGAAAAATATGGGTGGGGTAGCAGTAGTGGGGGGCAACATGCCCCTACGGGTGGGGTGACAGTAGTGGTTTGTAATATGCCCCTATGGGTGGGGTGGCAGTAGTGGTGGGCAAAATGCCCCTATGGGTGGGGTGGCAGTAGTGATAGACATCATGACACATATGGGTGGGGGTGTCAGCAGTGGTGGGCAACTTACCCCTATGGGTGTGGTGGCAGTAGTGATAGATATCATGACACATATGGTTGGGGCTGGCAGTAGTGATAGGCAACATACCCCTATGGGTGGGGTGGTAGTAGTGTTAGGCAACATGCTCCTATGGGTTGGGTGGCAGTAGTGTTAGCCAAGATGCCCCTATGGGTGGGGTGGCAGTAGTGATGGGCAACATGCCCCTATGGATGGGGTGGCAGTAATGATAGACATCATGACACATATGGGTGAGGTGGCAGTAGTGGTTTGCAACATGCCCCTATGTGTGGGAGTGGCAGTGGTGATGGCCATGCAACCCCTATAGAGGTCTGTTGCTAGTAGACAGGGTCTGGATCCCCTGGGTGTGTGTGACGATGGGCGGGTACGGATCGTTTGTTTGTATGGTGGGTGTCTGACTTACCATCTGCGCCGCCCGCATCTGTTCCTGATCCGGTCATAGATGCACAGAAATAGTATAACCTGTGCGGTTGGATTCAAGATGCGATCATCTAGTACCCATTACTGTTTAGTCCGTCTCGTAGCCGTGTATTGTGTTCTGGCGCAAATCGTTCATGATATGCAGCTCCACCGGATGCTGTGACGTGCTGTACGTGGCAACCGTCCGACGCTTAGGAAGTACGCATCGTACTTGACCGGCCTGAAAAATTGCAGTGTTTATGGTGCCGCGCGATGCGAATTGTGTGTTTACGGGTCAGACTCGTACAGAAAAAGTGGATCGAGTCGGAGCGTACGTGCCGGTCGCGAATTTGGCACTTTTCCGCATCGTACTTCCTTGTCCAGATGGACCCGCTCCTAGTAGGATTCGGCCATAAGGTGAGGCTACGGACAGCTCTCGGGGAGCTGTCCGACCGAGATCGGAATCGACCCCTAAGTAGTAAGTTGTGTATATTTTGTATATATATTTAAATTGCTTTTGTCATGTGTTATATTATAGAATTAAATTATAATATTTGTATTTAATATTGTAAATGTTTAATGTAGTAATGCTCTTCATAATATTTTTGTATTTTCTTGTTGTTTTAATAGATTTTTTTATGTAGTAAAAATGTTATTTATAATTAATAATTTTGTAATGTGTTATTAATAAAGTATTCATATTTATGTTGTTTTACTTAGATATTATTATATTTGTACATAGTCGATATATTTAAAATTACGATATTAGTGTTGTCAATATTATTGTGAACGATATTTTTTACCTAGTGAATGTATTTTAATGAAGGCTGATTTTTACTTTTCAATAAGTGTGTTAGCAATATTTGTAATGTCGATAGTTATATTTTTCGGTATTTTATCTTCAAAATTTTGATACATTTTTAAATAAGTATATGATGTCGATATTAATGTTATCGATAATTTAGTATCGATATAATTGTAGCTCAATAATGTATCTGTCAATATTTAGTCAGTGATTCGTATGCAAGATGATTGAGAAGGCCCCTTTGAGATCTTTTGTATAAATCAGTAAATCATCCACATAAAGGCCTTTTTCTTAACCCAGTCTCGATATTGGAAGGGCATGATCTTCTGTTTTCCCCTGATTCTCCTTGCTAAGGGCTCAATGTATAGATTAAACAATGAAGAGGATAGGGGACAACCTTGCAGGGTACCTTTGCCTATCTCCAATTATTGGGTGAGAGAGCCGTTGATTAAAATCCTTGCGGCAGGCGTCTATATATATTCTTTAGTGCATACTTGAACTTATTCCCTAACCCATTATGTCTTAAAACTGCATGTAAAAAAGACCAACTCACCCTATCAAATGCCTAGGCAGCATCCAATGTCATAATGGCTAAGGGGAGGTTTTCATCTATGGCGCCCACCAGATCATGATTAAGAGCATTTAGCTGTCTGTCCTTCATAAACCCTTTTTGAGATATGTTGATTAACTCTCCCATTACTTTATTGAGAATTTTGGCCAAAATATTTGAATATAGCTTATAATCATTATTTAGTAGTGATATCGGCCTATATGATTCACATTTATTTGGATTTTAAGTGGTTTGAAAATGAATGGTATTATGGCATCATTCATTGTTTCTGGGACATGCGCTTCTTCTATATAGGTTGTATTAAATAGAGAGCTCAATACTGGAGTGATTTAATTTGCCAGAGCTACACATAATTCACTTGGAATTCCATCTGGCCCTAGGGCTTTCCCCTTTTTTAAATGTTTAATTGCATTTAAACGTCTCCCAAGCTTATTTGTTTATTAAGATATTGCTCTTTATTCTGCACCAGTTTTTGTAAGGGATCCTTTTGTAACCAGTTATTAATCTGTATTGAGTGCAGCATAAAAGCTATGGATACAGGTCAGAAGAATTCTAGGCATAAACCCAATATAGAAAAATGGCTCCAATTTGGAAATCTCAGGGAACCCCTTTGTGCCTCCAAGACACACTAACTACACCAATAATGGATACGGCAATAGAGAAATGGGGCTACTTGATAGATGAGAACAACTCAATCTCCAGGGACTACCTAGCAAAGAAAACAAATAACAAGCTATCTAGGTTTAGGTACTTTAAAGTAGTGAGTTGGGCTCGAGATCGAGCGAGTGTGGGACTACCCACTGACTGGGAGGATATAATCTGTTTCATTAACATGCAAAAGAAAGAGGCGACAAAGTGGTACTCGATGCTGGCCCAAGAAGAAGATGTCTCCAACACTCAGCCGGAAGAAAAGTGTAAAGATGCCCTACCCACAGCTGACCGATCACTTCTCTGGAAAGTATCGCTGACTACACTTTGGTCATTTGTCAGATATTCACCCTTAAGAAAAAAGTATCTGTTTACCTTACACAGGGTTTACTGGTCCCCTAAGAAATTACCCAAAATGGGAGGAACTCTTAAGTTCTGTTTGAAATGTGAAATGGAAAGTGCAGATGATGTACACATGTTCTGGCAATGTCCAGGAGTCGAAGGTTACTGGCAGGAAGTGGGTAAGATATTATCAGCCATTATGAAAAGAAGAATAGAGGTAAGCCTGACATTGATTATATTTGGGATCATAGAGGGGGATGGGTTTAAAGGGGGAAAAAGGAAAAAGCAAGAACAACGTCTATTAGTCTTGATAATAATAGCACAAAAGGAAATCTGCATTAACTGGGTTTCTAGCACATTGCTGACATGCGCAGGCTGGTGAACATCTGCAAGGCGGATAGGTAGATTGGATTGAATAAATGGGTCCACAAAGATGGTCAGCACCTGGGAATCTCTGGCATCTTACAACCCAGACCAAAACTAGACATGGTACTCTAAAGCCCAAAGGATTAGGACATCCTCATCCAAGGAGAGGTAGGGTGGGGTTACACCACAACCTCAAAAAATGGTAGAATGAAGGTGTATCAGGGGACAAACTTCCCAGCAGTCTGTGGGTATACAACATGACTCCAGAACCTGATCATACCAGATCATACATCCTTCACTGGTTTATCACATGTGAGGACTCTAAACATTTTTTAAAAATTATTTACAACAGGAGCACTTGCAATTTAACGCTGAACAGCAGTGAGAAAGTGCACAGCGATACTAAACCAGCAAAAACAGAGTCAAAACTGGGAGGTCAGAAAGCAAAAAGACAGGGGAAATACTCCAAAGATGCCAAGTCTAACATGTCTCATTATTTTTGTTAGACTGACAAAAAATAATTCTGTCATTGTACCAGAAAAATCTTAATTTCATTATTATGGATCAATACAGTTTTAACAATATCGACAATTATTTCTCTGATCTCACTGAGTTTGAACCCATAGCCAGCACTCAAGAGTGGCTTTAAAACTTAATTTGCTTTTCAATGAGTGCAAACCTAACTTAAGGCTAGCATTGATGCTGGGATCTCATCTGCTGCAAATACATTCAATTCACCTCGTTGTTCAGATCCGCTACTCAGCTAAAAACATAATCTTGACAGAAAATAGCTGCACATAAACGCATGTTCTGTACTTTGTTTTTTCGTTAATCCCGATTCAATGGTTTTTGCTATTTTTTGACAATGTTTTTCCATTCTTTCTTTCACTGTATACAACTTGTAGCCCTTGTTGCAACAATGAAATATGTGATCCTCTTCACCCATCAGTTTCAATCTTTTGTTAACTTCATCTTGACGTATTTCTGCAGCATCTCCAACTCTCTTCTGCCCTGCCGCAGTTGTTGTTAGCTTTTCTTTCAGATTAGTTTGGCATATGACACATTTTTCTTTGTTGAAGGAGTCCTCAGATTTTATAGTTACCAACCCTCTGTCAGGAGGTAAAGATCATCTTCTACCACCTGCTTCGCTCAAGTTTATGAACTGGAATCAACGCAATACCTAAAATAAAAACAATATTAAAAAACATTACCAATATGATGCCTAAACACATCATTGTAGAGCTGCTATTTAGGAAAATGGCAGAAGAGTTGCTCTGAAGAGTTATTTTCTTTCTCTATAAGACTACTTGATGCCTAAAACCCATGTTTTGACACCCAAATGAAGTATATAGGTCTCATTGTATCACCTAAATCAGAATGAGATATTAGAGTTGCTGCAAGAACTGTAAATTTAATAGTAAATGGGATCCAAGTGTATTTGTTCTGGCACCTACGCTGATTGACCAGGGAAAAGTGTCAGTGTCTGCTAGGGATGAAAAGGGAAATATTAGCTAAGTCGATGAGGGAAATTGGATTATTGGGTGAGGGGGGTCAAAGCAGCAACCACAATAATTGTCAGGGTAAACCACAAAAAGGCACTAAATTAACCTGTGCATAACTCTCTGGTAGCTTGGACAAAAGCAGCATACAACCAGTAATAAAGGGAAAACACATCATAAGAAAAATCTCATACCAATCTAGAAAACTAGAGCACATGTTAATAAATAAAATGATAACCAGAATGACAAAAACCTAATTAGTCGAACTGGAGATATGCAACTTCAAAGTCGTAGATAAAAGTAGCACCGAAAAGTGCAAAGTGCCAACTGTGGTTATTATCTGGTTGCGACAGACCAGTACAATGTCACATGTTCCTGGCACCGCGATGGAGCGTTGGTCTGGTGCAGAACCGACATTGGCCTGCTAGACAGTGTACCAGTTTGTACTTGGGCTGAGATGCGAGGTCCTGCGTCACACTGCGTCAACTTGTGTTGGTTCCAATGGAGCTGCTGATCAGGAGCTGTGAGGTGCTGAGTCTAGTTGCATCCACTGATGGACAGAAGGCTTTGTTCTGCCCACGGAACGGGAAGAATTTTGGCCACTCTGCATTACTCTTTATCGCAGAATTCTGGCCAAATTCCACCTATTCCACCGATGGTGAATACAAGCAAGATTTGGCATCCCCTAGCACGATTTTCTAACATTGACGATTGCTGGCATTTGTTAGAAGTCATAGTCAGAGGGCTGTCATTTGATTAGATCTGCTGCAACTCGAGTAACTCGAGCAGGAGCAAAATCCACGTGAATGGCTACAAGCTCTTGACCAACCCATGGTGCCATTCATGCTTATTTTCAGCACTGCTCACGCTACCAGCACTAAATTGTAGCACGAGCTGCGTGAGTTGCATATTTTCTACTCATTTGCTGAATTTCTTGTAATCTCACAGAGTTTTGCTGTAACTCTATGGAATTCAACAGAGTGAAACTCTAAAAGTTCTGCCCACCCTTAGTTGCATCACACTGTGTGGGTTCAGATGAGGTGCTGATTAGGAGCTGCTGCATCAAGTTGCATCATGCTACATCTGATGAGCTTTCAGCTGTGCCGTGAGGTCTTGCAGTGCTTTGCATCACTTTGAGTCACTTCTGATAAGCTTTCAGCTGTACGGCAAGACTTTGAGGTGCGTTGCGTCACTCATGGTCAGTTCCCATGAAGTGTGCAATGTGTGGTGAGGTTTTCTGGGAGTAGCATCAACAGCATTGGTTCCATTGAAGGTGGCAGCTGTGCAGCGAGATTTTGCATCGCTTTGTGTCGGATTTCATGGAACCTTCAGGTAGGCAAGTAAGAGGTCTCTTGATGCCAGACAAGGATCTAGGGCCTGGGAGGCACCTCTTAGGGCTCAGGGACTCACTCCAGCAGAGGTCAGAAAGGCTCAGAAGTTGATTTTCTGATCCCGGCAAAAGTAGTGCAGAAAATCGGCAGGGCAGTTTCGGGTAGACCTCTGAAGGTTGTTGGGCCCCTGTAGCTCAGAACAAGAGGCCAGTGAACTAGCCCTTGGAGTCACTTTGCTGGTCCTGCATTCAAGAAGCAGGTCCTGGCTTCCTTCCTTCAGCAGAAGGACCACAGGGCAGCAGGGTAGCAGGGTAGCAGGGTAGCAGGAAAATAGGGCTGCAGGGTAGCAGGTTTGCAGGACAATAGGGCAGCAGGCCAGTTCTTCCAGCAGAAGTCTGCAGGGCAGTCCTTCTTCTGAGTATTCCACAGGCCCAAAAATGATCTGATGAGTGGTTCAAGATGTATACCTGGTACCAACATTTGAAGTGGAGGGATTCTCAGTACTACCCCCCCCACCCTCTCTGGTTCTGGAAGGTTCCTTTCTTCCCCTACCAACGCTCTAAACAGCTTCAATGGGACAAGACTGTCAAGGCTCTAAGTAGCTTCAAGGATGCTTGAAATGTAAGAGGGACAGAGAATAACTCTGCACCACTCATTCTGGCAGGATGGTCTATTCTGTCAACACCTAGTAGTCCTTTGTTACACTAAGTGGAATATACAAAGGGCAACAGCTAAGCTAATCACAGTCACGTGGCCCAGAATGCTGGCAGAAGTCACAAATGGTTAGGAAAAGAAAATGCCAATTTTCTAAAAATTGAATTTTCAGAATTGTGACTTACAATCTGACATTATCATGAAAGAGGGGTTTAAACTATAGTTCCTCTGAGTGTAAATATCATTTTTTCTATCTGCTCCCAAACTTAAGTTATCACTTATTAATTGTAAAAGGTGACCCATTTTATCCTAGCCATGTAATTGTGAAAACAACATTTGGAGTTTTTCACTACGAGGACATGTAAAAATAAACCAACACTTTTTAAAAAAAAATACACTCAACCTATGAGCCTTTAGGCCTATTGTAAGGGTGACTTATAAGTATTAAAAAGAAAGATTTAAGCCTGGCAAATTTGTTTAGCTTGCTATTTTGAAACAGCAGTTTAGAACTGAGCTACGGGCTGCAGTGGGACGCCTGTGTCATGTTCTAAAAGGCTACATTAGTGGCTGGCATGAGTGCTGAAAGCCCACTAGTAGCATTTAATTTGCATGCCCTATGCACATGCAGTACCACTACTTGGGCCTTACACAAATTAAATTTGCAAATTAGGTGCTGGGTAATAGTAGGCAGAGTACACATGCACGTCAGCACTGGTTTGCAGTAGAGGAGTCCTAAAGCAATCAACAAAAAATTCAGAACACTAGGTGGGGTGAAGGCAAAATGTTTGGGAGACTTACACCCAAGCATGTCATGTCTAAAAGGGTACAAGGCTCAATTGTGGTTGCGAGATAAATTGGGGACCAAGCATGTGAGTATGGAGTATTCTTTTTGCATCAAGTCACAAATATTTTAATACACAGATAGCAACTCTGGATAGGGGTAAATGAATATTCGTCATTGAAATTTATTAGGGACAGCCTTGATTTTCTTTACTTCTTCCCAGCAATTGCTGATGATGATACTCATCTGAGTTGGGAATATTTGTACGTGAATTATGAAGCATGCATTTACAGAGGATCTACTACTAGATGAGCTGATTATCTAATATGGTTTCAAGTTTTGGATCTCTCGCCTCACTTTTGGACCTTTAGGCCCTGAGAACTGCATGGAGTGTCTTGGTTAATGCTTGGTTAAGAATTCGAGACCAAT
The DNA here is from genome assembly GCF_964263255.1 of Lissotriton vulgaris. Taxonomy (NCBI): domain Eukaryota; kingdom Metazoa; phylum Chordata; class Amphibia; order Caudata; family Salamandridae; genus Lissotriton; species Lissotriton vulgaris. Next base: position 1,372,909,550 of record NC_141691.1, read on the forward strand.
AGCTGCACACTTTTCAGTGGATGCATAAATTGGAATACAGTTAAAATGTGTGTGATATACTTCCAATGTTAAGTATATAGATATGGTGATATGCCTACTCTCACTTTCATGTAAATTATTCTGACAATCATTCAGCATCAGAAACATTATATGGTAACGGTGCACTGATTTAATTTGAGTTAGGTTACTCACACTGTTGAAAATCTACTAATATGTGTTTAATCCTCATATTTAATTAAATAAAGTTTCTCTTCTACTCTGATCAATAATCCTCACTAACGAATATATTTAATGTTGCTATCTCTTTCTATTTGATACTACTCCAGGAAGTGGACATTCTGTGATTATACTTCCCCTAGACACAGTGGGGCATATTATCCACAGTCTGCGATAAATATCGCAATGCGCACTTACCTCAATTTTAATTATCCCCTGCTATCGCTGGATTACATCGCTGTGTTAGCAGCGTATTACCAACGCTTAGCTAACAGAAATCCTGTGATATGACTGCGATAATGAACATTAGCGTGTGAAATCCTGCGATGATTAAACAGACCTAATGTCAGGCTTGGTAGTAGGGGAGTGTGGACTTGACCTTACAATCCACCTCCCATAGGCATTAATGGTAAGTCAGGTTTCAATCAGGCGATAGAATATTGCGATAATTGGGGCTTAGCACGACTTTTGTCATTGCGGGACAGCTTTGCTAATAGTACAAAGTTGTTTAAGCAACCTTTTCTGTGTGCTTTTTGTAAGGAATGCCTACCTTGCATGTCATTAGTGATAATTATCGCCGGTTTGCAAGGGGATATGAAAACCGGCAGATAACACCTGAAAGCTGGCGCTAACGCATGTTAGCGCTGGATTGCTATTAGGGCAATAAAAATAATGCCGCTTTATCTGCAAAAAAGGGCAGCGTAACCACATGACTGCTAAGGCAATTCCCCTCCTGTGCTGGAAAAGCTTGAAATGCTTCATTTCATGACGAGCTCAGCTCGTCATAAGCACACAACCAGTGTACTGTATGACGAGCTGAGCTCGTCATGAGCAGGGAAGGGGTTAAGCAGCGATAAGGCCCTTGCTAATATGCCCCAGGATCTCTTGATAAAATCTTGCCTTTGCTCCTTGAGGATTACCTACTACTTTTTAACATTTCACTAATATACTTCGAAAAGTATTTAACACCTCTTCTTAATGTAAACCCTGACTCTCATCAATGATAAATAAGGGCTGCACTTGCCTTAGAATTGACCATTTTCTAATGATACTGATGTCTAGCCAGACCTTCTAAATGAATACTTAATTGTTTCAAGGAAAATATAAATTCCTTACCAACGAAATATGCCACCTCTTCCTGTAAACCTCTAATAGTTGATGTAAATAGATCTTTTATTACAAAGGAAGCTTTTGATAACAGTCTTTAAAGAATGCACTCCCATTTTCAATCTCGACAAAACAAATTTCAAACCAAATCTTCCTCCTCATTACTCTCTAACACTTTTCATTTCTTAAAATTTGTCCTAAACACTCTTGTCCCTCTGCCTATCATCATGTTTTAAAGTCACTGCTGTCCCAACATTTCCCAAGAGTTGAACTTCATGAGGATTAAGCATGGGCGAATCTTGCGAATTTGCGGTTCGCGAATTTGCGTATTCACGAATTCGCAATCCGCAAAATCCGCGAGCTCTCGCGAATTTGCAGATTGTTTTCTTTTTTTTGTGTTCTGAAGGGTTTCTGCCAGTTCGCAAGGGTTTTGTACCAGTTCGCAATTGCGAACTTACTTGTCGGCTCGCAACGGTCGCGACTATGTTGTTTCTACGTCTGGTTCATCATCACAGGTTCACAGCACCCTCTGTTTCACCACTGCCACCCTCTGGTTCACCCATGCCACCCTCTGGTACATCACTGCCACCCTCTGATTCATCACTGTAGATTATGGGGGGGAAAAGCAAGCACACCTGCCCTGCTTCAACTGACATGAATTAATTTGGGGTTGATTAACACCTTGGCTGCTAATGGTTTTCCCCTCCTGTGCTGATCCTTGGTGAACTCCATTGTTCATGACGAGCTCAGCTCGTCATAAGCACAGCTCCACTGTGCCTCATGACGAGCTGAGCTCGTCATGAGCAGCGAAGGGATTAATGTGTCACTGAATTTAAACTTCCAGTCTGGCACCTGCTCCCTTATCTGTAATTTGCTTTCTGTTGCAGTGCAATTTTTTTTCACAGGACCTTTGTGGCCTACTTGTAGCTTTTCTATGAACCTGCTGTGAGGGTCAGAGCAGGGTCATAGAATAGTTGCAAGTAGGCAACTGAACTCTGGAGGGGCCCCCGAGGAAGCACTACAGGGAATGGTTACTAATGATGAGTTTGAACTTTTGCACCTGCTGAGTGCCTTCAGTTTTGCAAAACTCGTTTTTCTGCAATTTCGCGGGATTCGCGGGGCGCGAATTTGCGCGAGGTCGAATTCGGAAGCCGCAAATTCGTGCGAATATGCGATTTGTATTTTTGCTGCGTGTTAGTTTGCAAGGTTTTGTGCGTTTTAGCAAGCCGCTTGTAGCGCAACGGCGCAAAGTTACCCTCATAGTCGTTTACGGGCACGGCCATCTTGTTTGCATGACGTATTTCCATTTCCGGGCGCGATGTGTAATCTCGCAAAGTGTGCGGCTCGCTAGTACAAGTTCGCGTGTGATCGCGAGGGAAATCTCGCGCGAACTTACCCACGCGGTCGTGAACTGGCGCGGCCATCTTGTTTCTCATTCATTGCTATGGTTCTGGGCATGCTTTCTGTATCCTCTCTGAATCTCTGCCATCCTTTGCTTGTTTGAAGTTTTTTTAAATCTATTTTACTTATTATCTATCCCTCTATTTTTCTAGCTATATATTTTTGTGTTTTCTGCTACTTTTGGTTAATTTTAAACTACTTTTTTAAACTCTTTTCTTTTCTTCTTCCCTATTCTATTTCTTCTTTATTGTTTACCTTCCTTTCTGCCCAGACCATGGTAAAGGGAGCCGGGAAGCATCCTGAGAAGGGGAAGGGTCCCGCACCCCGTGCCCGGCTCCCGTGCGGGTGTTTGAGGGGGGAGCAGGTCACAGCCCGGGAGATCTTTAGCGCGGAGGAGGTGGCCGCACTAGTTTTTTATGTTCAGCGCCGCCTCCCCAGGAGCATCATGGCAGGCGGCAAGATCGCTAGCGGGTACGGGATCCGGGAGCGCCGGAATCGGTGGGAAAAGGTGTGCCGGGCCATGTACCAACACTCTCGGGTCCGGCGCACCTACAACCAGGCCACCCACCGTTGGACGGATCTCCTGGACCGGGAACGCAACTTGATCGACCTGCTCGGCCTCGAGATCCCCGGGCTTGGTGAGTAGTAGTAGCTATTTCTTCACTACTCTGTTTTCTCCTGCTCTGTGTGTTATTATATTGCAAATTTTTGTTTTTAACCAAGAGCAATAATGCTGCTGATTACATTGTAGGTAAATTATATTTCAAAATCTCCTGTGCATTTCAGGTGCACTGCTCTCCTTCTCAGTAGCGTTGCTACTATGCTTATTTGTTTTCGATTTTGTGTTTATTTCATTGGCCTGAGAAATTATGTATGAGTGTAGTTTAAAGAACTGCGTAATGCTAGACACTAAGGGTCAGATTTTTAATTACCGGCGCATCCCTGCAAAGTAGCAGGGATGCACCAGTAATTGTGCGCCATGCCACCGCCACCCATGGTGCGCCGTATTTACAACGCGGCGCACCATGGGCCCAAAACGTCACCGAAGCGTTTACGCATCTGTGCTGTAAAGGTGGTGCATTGCTGGAGTTGCGTACCAACGATGGCGCAGCTCCAGCAATGCTCTGGGGTGCCCTATCTCCCCAATGCTGCGTCAAGCCGTACGTCTGCTTCAAGCAGTCGCAGGGTTTGAGTCACGCATCATTGTCCTAAAAGTGACTGATTGAAATCTTGTAGATTTCCCTCAGCCACTTTTAGGATGCGTTCATGCGCAGGAACGCCATCCCTTGCGCCGGAACGCCCCCTGATGGCGCAGGGCTTTACAACGTGATGCATCTCCCATATGCATCACGTTGTTAATATACGACGTACCATGGCGCCTCTTTTGTTCTGCTGCTGCGTCACAAAAGTCACGCAACATTGGAGCAAAAGAGCCGCAAGGGGCTTGTAAATCTGGCCCTACAGACTCAAGTCCAGTCCTTCCTTTGTACACCTGGCAATAGGAAGAAATAGTGGTGGTGGATTGATAGTTTGAGTATTTTAATGACTGGTTAATGTAGCAGGAAACTTTTTAGTGTTGTCGCTGATCTGCAATCACAATGGAGTTTGTCTGTCACTTGGCGTGCTGCGGACTGCTGCCTGCCAGTCCGAGGCGAACCTTTTTAGTAGTTTGTTTGGTGAGTTACACAACTTTCCAAGTCGACGGTCCGCAAATCAAGCAATACTAATATCGTAGTAGACCACATGAGATAGGTCAATATATCCCGTGGAATAGTTGTCTATTTGCTATTTCACCAAAATATTTTGTTATTGTTCTTTTGAAATGTTTGATTTGGTTGACAACAATCATCCATGTTTTCGGGTCTTTCTTTCTTTCATGTTGTACATCAGCTCCCCCCAGCGGGCAAGAGGACATTGGAGGAGGCTGCTGCTGCTGAACAAGGCCAGGATCGGTCAGGCGAGGGCTCCTTTGCTGGCCCCGGTAAGTTTTAATTTTAATATAGAGTACCTATTTTTTCCTAGGGTTCCTCATTCGATTTTTTCTAAATCGTCTTTGATCTTCTTGTAGACTGTATCTAAATTCTTATCCTGCCTCGACTATGACTCCCTGTGGTATTACTAGATTATTCTTATTAGTCTGTCTGTGTAGCTAACTAAGATTGCACATTTTGCAAAAGGTGTAAAATGAAACTCCCATTCTAGTCAGCAATAGCTCTATGCACTGAGTGCAGTCCTCTGGGATTGTCCATAATGTCTTTTCAAGTCTTTTAAATATTTATGCTTTGACCATTACCAACAATAAAAAGGTGAATGACCACCAAGAAAGATTAAGATACTACTTTACTTTTGGTTTGGATAGGAGGACAATCCATACTACTACTGTTGCAGGGACAAATCTGCACAAACAGAACTATGGACACTAAATAGTGCATTGTTTATCAATTATAATAGGCGCAGGTAGACTTTCCACATACCTCAGTGATATCAGACTTTGAAGAACCCCCAATCTCCTTACTGACTAGATAGTGTTGCAGAGTCATTTAGCTCCCGAATTCATTGATGATTGATCCCCAATGATGATTATCCAACGCAGGACAAGAGTACGGAGTCAGAGTCCAGAAGTGTCAGAGGCACGGACTCATTTATTGTGGGCGAGTCGAGCCCTCACCTGGTTTGAACTTTCATTTTTCTTTTTGGTGCTGAATCATTGGTCCCTTTGTCCTAGTTATGATGATTTGTTCTTAGAAGTGAAGCTTCTGACTGTTATGAGAAAAATGGTGCTTGTTAAAAAGCAAGCATTCATCAGTTGTGCCAAAAAGTGCAGCAAGACAACACCCTTCCCTGGAAAAAGGGGCATTTTTACTTTAGAGTAGACAGTCACAAATTATTAGAGTGGTTTCTGTATTCACATTTCTTCATTCCTAGACAAAATACTAGTGAGTGGTGTATGTCTATGACATCTAACATTCTTAAATGTACTTTGTAGGTGGAACATCTGGTGCTGGGCCCAGCGCGGAGGTGGAGGAGGAAAGCTCTGGGGAGGAGGTGGTGCAAGTACCGTACCAAACTGCTGTGCGGGTTGCCACGGTAGTGGCGGGCAGTAGTAAGCTCTTATATTCCTTACTTATTGAGATTGCAGACTGCATAGTGTGCTCCCCGTGAGAAAACGTAAGGTTTGTCCAGATGAGAGACATGAAGAAGAATCATTGACATATAGTTTGAATGGATGGATGCTTGGATCATGGTACTATCTGACTCTTAGATAGCATATGTGTATATAGAGAGAGTAGACGGTCACTGGATGAACTAAGTGTTACTTTGAAGAGCATGTAACACCGCACCCGCACGTCCATCCCAGTGTAGGAAAGGCAAGGAAAAGAAGTTGTTATTTTGTCCGAATACTACCATGAATAGTAGCAGTAGTTTGTATTGCAAGCACAGCATATATCTGGCTATTACTATGGCCACTCACTACCTCTGTTAATAAGTTTAGTAGATCTCGGTCATTCATGTGTGGATGTATCACTGTTCACTCAATAAAAAGCAAAGCACCTAAAGTCATCCCATATGTAAGCAAATACATACCATGGGCAGTGATAATCACAAAAAACACAGTTTGGGACAGAATGTACAACAATGTCATACATTCACCGCAGTACAAGGATCTGGGCCTAAATCCATCATTTTTTTGCACTCCACACCACCCTGGGTTAGACACTGGCTATATGCAAATCAGCTCTGACCCTGTGCCTCATGGGAACAGTCCAATCCGAACTACCAAGCCATGTCTTTCCCAGACCGGAATCAAGCATTCAAGGACCGGTTTCTGGCTATCAGCCTTCATCAGCCTGGATAGCTTGACTCCAGTGGTGTGGAGAGCCTGGGACTCACATCTGAGTATACCCAGCACACTCGGGGTGAAAATTGCAAAAAACACAGTTGATGGACAGAATGTAGAACAATGTCATACATTCACCCCAGTAAAAGGATCTGGGCCTAAATCCATCGTTTTTTTGCACTCCACACCACCCTGGGTTAGACACTGGCCATATGCAAATCAGCTCTGACCCTGTGCCTCATGGGAACAGTCCAGTCTGAACTACCAATCCATGTCTTTCCCAGACCAGAATCAAGCATCCAAGGACCGGTTTCCTGCTATCAGCCTTCATCAGCCTGGATAGCTTGACTCCAGTGGTGTGGAGAGCCTGGGACTCACGTCTGAGTATACCCAGCACACTCGGGGTGAAAATTGTAAATAACACAGTTGATGGACATAATGTAAAACAATGTCATACATTCACCCCAGTACAAGGATCTGGGCCTAAATCCATCGTTTTTTTGCACTCCACACTACCCTGGGTTAGACACTGGCCATATGCAAATCAGCTCTGACCCTGTGCCTCATGGGAACAGTCCAGTCCGAACTACCAATCCATGTCTTTCCCAGACCGGAATCAAGCATCCAAGGACTGGTTTCCTGCTATCGGCCTTCATCAGCCTGGATAGCTTGACTCCAGTGGTGTGGAGAGCCTGGGACTCACGTCTGAGTATACCCAGCACACTCGGGTGAAAATTGCAAAAAACACAGTTGATGGACAGAATGTAAAACAATGTCATACATTCACCCCAGTACAAGGATCTGGGCCTAAATCCATCGTTTTTTTGCACTCCAAACCACCCTGGGTTAGACACTGGCTATATGCAAATCAGCTCTGACCCTGTGCCTCATGGGAACAGTCCAGTCCGAACTACCAAGCCATGTCTTTCCCAGACTGGAATCAAGCATCCAAGGACCGGTTTCTGGCTATCAGCCTTCATCAGCCTGGATAGCTTGACTCCAGTGGTGTGGAGAGCCTGGGACTCACGTCTGAGTATACCCAGCACACTCGGGGTGAAAATTGCAAAAAACACAGTTGATGGACAGAATGTAGAACAATGTCATACATTCACCCCAGTACAAGGATCTGGGCCTAAATCCATCGTTTTTTTGCACTCCACACCACCCTGGGTTAGACACTGGCTATATGCAAATCAGCTCTGACCCTGTGCCTCATGGGAACAGTCCAGTCCGAACTACCAAGCCATGTCTTTCCCAGACCGGAATCAAGCATCCAAGGACCGGTTCTGGCTATCAGCCTTCATCAGCCTGGATAGCTTGACTCCAGTGGTGTGGAGAGCCTGGGACTCACGTCTGAGTAAACCCAGCACACTCGGGGTGAAAATTGCAAAAAACACAGTTGATGGACAGAATGTAGAACAATGTCATACATTCACCCCAGTACAAGGATCTGGGCCTAAATCCATCGTTTTTTTGCACTCCGTACCACTTTGGGATAGACACTGGCTATATGCAAATCAGCTCTGACCCTGTGCCTCATGGGAACAGTCCAGTCTGAACTACAAAGCCATGTCTTTCCCAGACCGGAATCAAGCATCCAAGGACCGGTTTCTGGCTATCAGCCTTCATCAGCCTGGATAGCTTGACTCCAGTGGTGTGGAGAGCCTGGGACTCACGTCTGAGTATACCCAGCACACTCGGGGTGAAAATTGCAAAAAACACAGTTGATGGACAGAATGTAGAACAATGTCATACATTCACCCCAGTACAAGGATCTGGGCCTAAATCCATCGTTTATTTGCACTCCACACCACCCTGGGTTAGACACTGGCTATATGCAAATCAGCTCTGACCCTGTGCCTCATGGGAACAGTCCAGTCCGAACTACCAAGCCATGTCTTTCCCAGACCGGAATCAAGCATCCAAGGACCGGTTTCTGGCTATCAGCCTTCATCGGCCTGGATAGCTTGACTCCAGTGGTGTGGAGAGCCTGGGACTCACGTCTGAGTATACCCAGCACACTCGGGGTGAAAATTGCAAAATACACAGTTGATGGACAGAATGTAGAACAATGTCATAAATTCACCCCAGTACAAGGATCTGGGCCTAAATCCATCGTTTTTTTGCACTCCACACCACCCTGGGTTAGACACTGGCTATATGCAAATCAGCAATGACCCTGTGCCTCATGGGAACATTCCAGTCCGAACTACCAAGCCATGTCTTTCCCAGACCGGAATCAAGCATCCAAGGACCGGTTTCTGGCTATCAGCCTTCATCAGCCTGGATAGCTTGACTCCAGTGGTGTGGAGAGCCTGGGACTCACGTCTGAGTATACCCAGCACACTCGGGGTGAAAATTGCAAAAAACACAGTTGATGGACAGAATGTAGAACAATGTCATACATTCACCCTAGTACAAGGATCTGGGCCTAAATCCATCGTTTTTTTGCACTCCACACCACCCTGGGTTAGACACTGGCTATATGCAAATCAGCTCTGACCCTGTGCCTCATGGGAACAGTCCAGTCCGAACTACCAAGCCATGTCTTTCCCAGACCGGAATCAAGCTTCCAAGGACCGGTTTCTGGCTATCAGCCTTCATCAGCCTGGATAGCTTGACTCCAGTGGTGTGGAGAGCCTGGGACTCACGTCTGAGTATACCCAGCACACTCGGGGTGAAAATTGCAAAAAACACAGTTGATGGACAGAATGTAGAACAATGTCATACATTCACCCCAGTACAAGGATCTGGGCCTAAATCCATCGTTTTTTTGCACTCCACACCACCCTGGGTTAGACACTGGCTATATGCAAATCAGCTCTGACCCTGTGCCTCATGGGAACAGTCCAGTCCGAACTACCAAGCCATGTCTTTCCCAGACCGGAATCAAGCATCGAAGGACCGTTTTCTGGCTATCAGCCTTCATCAGCCTGGATAGCTTGACTCCGGGCTGAAGACAGCTGGAATGCCAGAAACCGGTCCTCGGAAGCTTATTTCCGGTCCAGGGAAGGCATGGCTTGGCAGTTCGGGCTGGACTGTTCCCATGAGGCACAGGGTCAGACTGATTTGCATATAGCCATGTCTGAACTGGGGTGACAGAGTGGGCTAAAGAACGGTGATGGATTATAAACAGATCTTTTGACTGGGTGTGAGTGTTTGATTGGTTCAGATGCTCCGTCCTTTACCAGCCCCTTTTGTACCGTGATAGATAATCAGATTATTTATCTTCTTCATTTTCCTTTTCTAGTAATCATTGGCACTGTAGGGTGAAAGTTAAATTAATTAAGCAGTAGCCCGTGTAACAAGTTTTCTCAGTGCCACCCGTAGTAGAAAAGTAAGAGCATCACCACCTGCATGTACTGGACTGGTACAGTAACGCAAGTCTGTCTCACTCATCATGGCGAGCGTCTGTTTTTCTCGGGTGCAAGTTGACTGCGCAGGCATTATGCCGGCTTGCAGAAGTTAACGTACCAATTTTGCTAAACAAGAGAGAAGAAGAAGAATAAGACTGGTGTACTGTCATAGTCGACGCTAATGGAGTGAGTCCATAGTGCTCGTAGAATTGATTCCTTAAACTCCCACTAATGTTAGAGCAAGGATGAAGAAGTGGGAGGTTAGATAGATACTGGCCACAATAGTTATGTACTGCGCTTGCAAGTTGCTAGTTCTACTGTGACACAACTTTCTGCTGAATCATTTTGTGTTAATCTTAAAGAGCATTGGTTACAGACTATGTATTTTTCTTTCTTCATATAGATGCTCCTTCCAAACCAACACAGAAGGAGCTGACTAGACGGGCCCGGCAATGGAGGCTGGAGGCCACTGTCGCCGAATATCGGCGGCTGGTGGCCCAGGAGGAGGAGGACATTCAGAGTATGTCTACAACATCTACGGCGACACCTGCATCCTCCTCCGCGCTCCCTGGGTCAGCCAGTCAGCGCAGCAGGTCTCCAGCGGTACGGAGCTGGGGTACCGCAGCGACCTGCCACCGCCGAGCAGCAAAGAAATCAGCTGCCCCCCACAGCAGTTACAAAAAAAGGATGCACCGCCTTTCCCTGAGGGTGTCCTACCTCGAGCAGGAGCTCCTCAACACCAAAGCCCTGCTCGAGACCCTCCGCAAAGAGCATGCCGACCTGGCCCGGAGAGTCAATAGCAGCAGCCAGCAGTAGGAGGAGACTGTCCCTTGTCCCTTTTTTAAAGACTTCTGGGGGGTGGGAATTGGGAGTTGGGTTTTTTGGACTTTTCACAGACATTCGTTGGGGTTAGGGAGTGGGGGTGGGTTGGGTCTTGCGGGATATTATTTTTGTTAGGGATATAAATATACTTTAAACTTTATCTTAGCATACGTGTTTTTTTTACTGCTTTTGAGGCTGGTGGGTGGGGGTTTAACAGTAAGTTTGTTTTCCTGAAACTTAAGTGGCATCTTGATTCAAGTTGTGTAAATAATTGCCCAAATGTTTTCAAAACTAAGTGCCTCTCACAGAGTAAGTGAATTCAATAGTCCTAGGACTTTACTAGTAATAGCGTCAGTCTCTCGTCTCTTAATACTCCATTATACTTCCTCCCCCCCAAACGCTTATTTTACCTGTAATTTGTGTTTAGAAATAGGGCTAGGCACAGGGCTGGCTGCACAGCAAATGTCGATTAAGGTTGGCAATCCTGGGCGGATGAAATGTCATCATTGCGGTGGTACTAGTGGTGTTACACAGTGGCAGTTGCAGCATCCGAAAAAAAAGAAAAAGAAACCTTGTTTGTACTTACCGTAGCATTAGAACGGTACAATAGAGAATATAGCAGGTGACATTACACTAGAACAGTGCCACAATGTAGCCTAACAAATGGTAAAGTATTGAAAGTATAACTAGTACTTGCATTGAATTTCTTTGACATTGGCTACTACTACAAGAAATAGTACCGAAGGTGAAGGACACAGCAGCGTAATAATTTGCCACGTCTAGGAGGAGGATGTTCTTGATGACAAATCAAGTTGATGGCGCACATGAAAATCTGCTTTCATTTGCCAATAGTGACTGAGTGTCAAGCTGAGTAAGAATAGAATATATCCTTCACCAGCCTGTTGCTATGACCTTATCCTCCCCAGCAAGTGTGTGGAATTATTGCTGTCATTTAGTCACACATCAATCAAAACCACACAGCCCGGGGGAAGAGGGTTAGGGTGTGGAAAATGGATATGAATGGGGGATTTTGGGAAAGTTTTGTTGAGAGAAGAAAAAAAAGCACAGCATGGACAAACAATAATTGAAGATAAAGAAATCTTTGGGTACAAAGCTAACCATAAATCTTTTAAGTGACATAAAGTAAGTGCATGCACTACTGCATGCATGGTTTACTGAAAAGTAAGAAGTACTTTCGACAACAGTGAATGAAAGAAGGAGACAGTACAGGGCTGCAGTACTAATTATGCGTTTTCACTTGCCTATCTCTGCACTCAGAGAAACACTTCTTACATTAAATTAGGTTTAAAAAATAGCACAAGTAAAACCTATAGAATGGCTGTAGGGATGAATTTAGAAGCAGAGATCAAAGAAATGTCACTCTCATAGAATTTCACAGCAATAACATTACTTAAAAGATAATTAGAAAAGAATGGATACTGTATCTGTATGTTGTTGTAGTTGTCCTGTTGAATTTTGTAAGTTGCATGCATCAAACCATACCTCTTATTAGCGAGGCTCCTCCATTCCAGCTGACGCTCCGTCCATCAATGTTGGTGACCCGAAGACACCCTGTCCACTGCCTGCCTGGCGGATGCTGAATTGCGGCTCGCTAATGTGAAGCCTGACTTCATCCTTTTTTTCCCATTGCACAGACTGAAACCCGGCCTGTAATTATTGATGGAAAAATAGGAAGCGATATTAGAACACCACTGACAAATAAATATAAGGTATGTACGCTGTGTAGTGCAAAAAGTCACACTTTGAGTTTCCTAATAGACAGTACAATATTTTTGAAAGTGTGTACTCTGTCTGAGTCTCCTTTTGAATGATAAATAAGTATGGGTGAATTCATTTAGCGGATCTTTCCCCTCAAGCTAGGTGTACTGTAAACTGTGTTTTAGAACAAAATTAGACCTTCCCAGCAGTGCTCCCAGACCCTTACTAAACCCTGTCGCAAAAATGACCCTCAATCAGATCTCAAAAAACGAGGCCTAGTAGAAAAATGGTGACAAAACGTACTTTGAAAGTAAAGTAGGCCCAAATCCCCCCTTACCCACCGTGGATTGCATTCAAACCACTTGCAAGCAAGCAAAAGTATCCATACCCAGCATCGCTCCAAGACTCGCAAACCCCCCACAAACAGCCCCCCGCCCAAACACATGCAGTACAATACTGCTAACCCTAACGAGCCCTAAGTTAAGAATAGTGGCAAACGCTTTCTTTAACTAGGCCAAATCCCCCTTTTCCCACCATGGATTTTCTTCAAATCACTTGCAACCAAAATTGCACATTCCCATGAGTGCTCTAAGACCCCAGAACCCAGTTGCAAAAGTCTAGAACACCCCCAAACACATGGAATACTGCTGCTAGTGCTAACCCTAACAAACCCTATGTTACAAAAAGTGCCAAAAGGCTTTTCAGCATGGATTTTCTCCAAACCACTTTTATCCGGTATTAGACCTTCCCAGCAATGCCCCAAGACCCGCCAACCCACCCGCCAAAAAGCACAACACCCCCACAACACCCCCAAACAGGCAAAAAGCAAAAATGGAAAATCTCATACTTACAATATTTTTCGGCCTTCTTTCAATTCTGTCCAAACGCTCTGTGCAGCTAGGCTCTAACTCCCCTTTCCCACCATGGATTTCCTGAAAAACAAATGCAATCGAAATTAGACTGTGCCATCAGTGCTCCCAGACCCCAAAACCCACCCACAAACACCCGGAGCCCCCACAAACAGCACCTCAAAGACAAGCAAATCAGCAAAAACGCAAAAAAAAATTGCCTCCGATTTTGTCCAAACCACTTTTACCCGGTATTAGACCTTCCCAGCAATGGCCCCAGAGCCGTCAACCCAGGCGGAAACTAGTAGAAGACCCCCAAACAGCCAAAAAGCAAAAGTACATAAAATGGAGACTTAGTAATTTTAAGGCCAATTTCCAAAATCACTCCGCGCGCGTTCTGCAGCTAGGCCCTAACTCCCCTTTGCCACCATGGATTTTCTTCAAACCTCTTGCAATCAAAAGCATCCATACCCAGCAGTACTCCCAGACCCCGAAACCCACCCACAAACACCAGGAAGCCCCCCAAACAGGCCCCAGAAAACATGATAGTGAGCAAAAAGGCAAAAACTTTTTCAAGTCTGATTTTCGCCAAACCACTTTTATCCGGTATTAGACCTTCCCAGCAATGGCCCCAGAGCCGTCAACCCAGGCGGAAACTAGTAGAAGACCCCCAAACAGCCAAAAAGCAAAACTTCAAAAATTAGCACTTAAACATTTTTAGGCAAATTTCCAGAATCACTCCGCGCGCGCTCTGCAGCTAGGCCCTAACTCCCCTTTGCAACCATAGATTTGCTTCAAACCTCTTGCAATCAAAAGTATCTATACCCAGCAGTGCTCCCAGACCCCAAAACCCACCCACAAACACCAGGAAGCCCCCCAAACAGGCCCCCGAAAACGCTAAATTGAGCGAAATGTCAGAAAATACAAAAACTTTTTCCTTATGGATTTTGTCTAAACCACTTTTATCCGTATTAGACCTTCCCAGCAATGGCCCCAGAGCCGTCAACCCAGGCGGAAACTAGTTGAAGACCCCCAAACAGCCAAAAAGCAAAAGTACATAAAATCGGGACTTAGTAATTTTCAGGCCAATTTCCAAAATCACTCCGCATGCGCTCTGCAGCTAGGCCCTAACTCCCCTTTGCCACCATGGATTTTCTTCAAACCACTTGCAATCAAAAGTATCCATACCCAGCAGTGCTCCCAGACCCCGAAACCCACCCACAAACACCAGTAAGCCCCCCAAACAGGCCCCCAAAAACATGATAGTGAGCAGAAAGGCAAAAACTTTTTCAAGTCTGATTTTCGCCAAACCACTTTTATCCGGTATTAGGCCTTCCCAGCAACGCCCCAAGACCCGCCAACCCACCCCTAAAAAAGCACAACACCCCCAAACAGGCAAAAAGTAAAAATGGAAAATCTCATACTTACAATATTTTTCGGCCTTCTGTCCAAACGCGCTGTGCAGCTAGGTCATAACTCCACTTTTCCATCATGGATGTCCTAGAAAACAAATGCAATCAACATTAGACTGTGCCAGCAGTGCTCCCAGACCCCAAAACACACCCCCAAACACCAGGAACCCACCCAAAAAGCCCCCCGAAAACTTGATAGTGAGCAAAAAGGCAAAAACTTTTTCAAGTCTGATTTTCTCCAAACCACTTTTTTTTATTTATAATTACTTTTTATTGTTGCATTGAAAGTATCACAAATGAAAAATGAGCACACGGACTGGCGTCAACATTCAGCCTTCTCCGTCAGTTACGCAACTTTTTCTTTTTTAGTGTCCCTGGATTCCACATGTGTCAACAAAATGCGTGGATCCTTTACAGACAACATGTTAAGAACTTAAGAAAGGAAAAAAACAACCCCCTAAACAGCAGCCCCCATGCCCACCTTCTCCCCCCCTCTCCCTGGTCCATCCCACCCCCCTGATGTTTTCCCACTCACTGTTCGTAACTGAACTGTACAGTACGGTCTAAGACATAGCCTCCCTTAGTTACCGCCGCTTAGCCCTTTGGCACTGGGGATCTCTTCGAAACTCCCATTCAAGTTCCTTGGGGCTTCACTCCAACCCATGGTATTGTCTCCACTTTGCCCACACTCTCCGAAACTTTTTGGGGCAGCCCCTGGCCTTATAGGTCACTCTTTCTGTCGCCATGTACAAGTCCAGTCCCCTCCTCCATTCCTCTAATTCTGGCGGTTCGGAAGCCCCCCAGTATCGTGCAATGTCTCTCTTCGCCACCACCAAAGCAAGTACTAGAAAGATGATCAAGGGGCGGGCCAGGTCAACTTCGGCTGTCATGCCTAACAAAGCTAACCTAGGGTCGAGCGGTAGAGTAATTCCCAGGACCTCATCTAATTCTGCGAATATTTCTTCCCAGTACGCTTGTATGATTTCGCAACCCCAGAGTGTGTGAAAGAAGTCGCCATCCTGTTGGTGGCACCTAAGACACGCTGTATCAGTGACCTTCCCCATTTTAAAAAGGCGTACCCTGTCGAAATAGGTTCTGTGGAGCACCTTCAGTTGTATAAGTCGAAGCCTAGACTTAATCGCTACCTCGCGTGGGTGCATAAGAACCATCTCCCAGTCCAGGTCCTCCATGGCCCCCGTTCTGCCTCCCATTTGTTCCGTAAGTCTTGTAGGTCACCCAGCATGTTGTTGGTCAGTGTTCTATATGTGAGGGATACCGCCCCCCCCTTATCTGCTCCTGTAGTAATCTACCCTCCAGTGGAGCGTACTCTGGGATGTCTGTCAGTGTGATGTTTTGTGCCCTCCAAGCATGTCTCAGTTGCGCATATTTGTAATACTGTGTGTTGTGTAAGCCAAAATCTTCCCTGAGCGCTTGAAATGTTTTCAGTTCTCCCCTTGCAATCACGTCTCCTACCGTTGAAATGCCTATGTCATCCCACCGTCTGAAGCCTTTCAATTTGTTGAGCTCACCCAGCCATTTACAGTGCCAAAGCGGCGTCTGTCGGGTGGGCCGCTTGTCCCAACCCATGTGTTTAGTCGCCTTATGCCACGCCGTCAGCGTGATCCTAGTGGCTGGTAGAAGTTGCTTTCCTACGGTCCCTCCGTACAAGTAGTACAGTATGTTGGTGGTAGACCATTTCGACCTTTCTAGTGCATAGGTGGGGTGATCCACTGTCGCATGCCACCATTCGTTAATCGAAGCGAGATGCTCCGCCCAGTAGCATGCCTCTAGGTTGGGAAGGGAAATCCCTCCACTGTACTGGTGGCGCTGCAGTGTGGATAAGGCCACTCTCTGCTGTTTTTCCAGCCACAAGAATGTACGCAGATCCGCATGGATTTTATTCAAAGTTTTAACCGGCAGCGCATAGTATTCATTTTGAAGGGCATAGAAAAACTTCGGGAGCAGAACCATTTTATATAGTGCCGCGCGACCCAGCAAGGTGAGCGGGAGCTGTCGCCACCGATCCATTTCTGCCGTCGCGCTTATCATAATTCGGGCCACATTATTATTAAAGGAGAGCGTCCTGTCTAGTGTTATGTATACTCCTAAGTATTGGAAGCCCTCTGTGGTGTGAATGAGGAGGTCTGGCAGGCACTCCCTCCGCTCCAGCCCTTGCGGGTCATAGAGAACCGATTTGTGCCAGTTAATAGTGTGACCTGCCCTTGCACCAAAATCAGCCAGTTCCTTGAACAGTATCGGGATTGTTGCGTCCGGGTCCGTAACAAACAACAGGACGTCGTCGGCATATAGTGACATTTTCTCCTGGGTAGCTTCAGATTCTCCCCACGTGAAGCCCCTAATTCCCTGATTTTGTCTAATCCTGATCGCTAAGATTTCTATTGTAAGTGTGAAAAGTAGGGGGGACAGGGGGCATCCCTGGCGCGTTCCCCTGCCAATGTGAAATTCGCGAGACAACCTCCCATTGACCCGCACCCGCGCCCTCGGGGCTGAGTACAGGAGCTGAATCCACTTAAAAAACTTGGGACCAAAGCCAAACCTTCGTAGTGTCTCTAGCAAGAAGGGCCAATGGACTGCATCAAAGGCCTTTTCTGCATCCAACGAGAGGAACCAGTGGGGCTTGCTCCTCCCTCGGGCGTCCTGCAGCCAATTATGCGTGCGGCGGAGATTCAATTTGGTCGCCCTATCCGGGAGGAAACCGGACTGGTCCGCATGTACCAGACCCAAAATTACCTGCCGCAAGCGTTTAGCGAGAACAGTGGCCAGAATCTTCGTCTCCATATTGAGGAGGGAAATCGGGTGGTAGGAGGCACATTCGTCTCTAGGTTTGCCCTCCTTGTATATTGGGACAATTGTGGCCAGGGCGAGGTCTGGTGGCAGGCTCTCCGTCCGGTATGTCTCAATAAATAAAGTTTTCACATGACGTTGCAACAGGTCAGCCGTCCTTTTGAAGAATTCCGCCGGGAAGCCGTTGGGCCCCAGTGTCTTCCCCGGTTTCAGGGAAGCTATAGCCTCTGCTATTTCCTCTAGTGTCATCTCCGCTTCTAAGTCTGTGATGGCCTCAGGTGACAGGGTCGGTACCTCCATGTTGCACATGTAGTGCTGTGCGTCTTCCTCGCCACCTAGGATCCTGGCCCTATAAAAGTTTTCGTAGTATGTTGCAAAGGCCTCTGCTATGGCCTCGTCCGTGGATGCTGACCTATTCTCTGCTAGCGTTATCCTATTTACCCACCTTGCTGCCCTTTCTTTCCTGCTCAGCCATGCCAGGAGCTTGCCCGATTTATCCCCCACGTCATATAATCGGTGGAGCGTTGCCAACGCCTGCGTGCGTGCTTCCCCAGTGACAAGTTCTCTACAGTGTCTTTACGTGTCTAACAGCTTCCTAAGTATTGCCTCTTCCTTCCTATGGTGGTATTCCGCTTCTAGGGCTAAGATAGACACGTCTTCACTAGTGACCGTGTCCTGCAGCTTCCGCCTGGCCTCTCCCAGCCTGCTGTGTATACGATCTCTTAGGACCGGCTTCATTGCCTCCCAAAGTGTGATCCCTGAGTTAACCGTACCCTCATTTTCGGCCATATACACCCTTATGTCTGCTCTGATACCCTTCAGTATTTCTGGTGTTTGGAGCTCCCAAGCTGCTAGGCGCCATTCCACTCTCCTCTCTCTCCTCCCCCGTCCCATATGTGCGTACAGTGGGGAGTGATCTGAAATTCCCCGTGCCTTGTATTCTGCTAAATCTCTCACGGAGACATCCTGCCGGGACACAAAGATATAATCCAGCCTTGAAAATACCCTGTGGGCCCCCGAGTAGAAGGAGTAGGCCTCCTGAGTGGGGTGAAGCCATCTCCAGACGTCAGTGAGGCCTATGATTTGCATCTGCCGCGCTAGTGCTGTGTTGTGTCCTATTGTGGGCGGTGTCCCCGACCTGTCCCTTGTGACACACATCACGTCGTTGAAATCCCCCCCCACTATCTGAATCGTGTCCACCGTGTCTAAAAGGATAGCGGTGATTGCCTTGAGGGTGCGTGCCTGTAGCTTTGGGGGGGCGTAGACTGAGAGGATCGTTTACCTACGCCTCTTCCAGACTCCCTGAACTCCTGCATAAGTCCCCATGCCCCATAAGTGGTAGTGAACTGTGTAGTTTTTTTAACGAGGATCGCTACCCCCCTGGAGTCTGTTGGGTAACCGGCGTGTGGTAATACCACATGCCTGCCTCTTGCTATGAAAGCGCACTGATTGCCTCTGAGGTGAGTTTCCTGGAGTAGGATAATATCCGGCGCCAGCCTTTTAAGGTAGGCATTTACCAGGCTTCGTTTAATCTTCGACCGAAGACCATTCACATTCCATGTTAATACTGTGACTCCTGCGTCACCTGCGTGTGGATTATCTAGTGTGTCTGCCATTGCGTGTTACCTTCCTCATTCCATGCGGGTCCCCAGAGCAAGGGCGGCTCACGGTGTGGCGTGGCGTGTCGCTGCTGTTTCCCAACTGGTTCCCCCCTCCCCCCCAAACCCCCCTGGTCCCCCAACTTGAGTGAGTAGAAAAACGATCCCTTCCCTGCCCCCCCTCCCCACCTCCCTCCCCTTCCAGTCGCGTCCCAACCGGGGACCTAACTATCCATGGGAGAAGGCCTGTCGCCCTCCCACATATCCCCCCCATCACACACCAAATAACTGTGTAAACAAGATAAACAACATAAGAGGGCGTGTCAACTTGCGTGCTCCCGGAAACCGGGCTGCTTTCTCATTGTTCCCCGGAGACCTGAGCTCAGGAGTGTCCTGAGTGTCTGTTGCGGGGCCCTGCCCCGACGAGTCCTGCTCCAGCAGCTGTATTTCTGCGACTAATGGGTGGACTGATTTGCCAAGGCCGTTGTCCCCATCCCTTCCGGATTCATGTCCCTCCGAGTCTTCCTCTTCGTCTCCTTCCGAGCAGATGCCGTTCCGCAGGCAGCTAAATCTGGAGCCCGCTACTGAGTCTTTGCTCGGAGACGTCGATCTGCCCCCTCTCCTTTCGCTTGCACCCCGGGTCTGATAGGGCGTTGCTGGCTTATGTCTCCTAGTCTTTCCAGATCGTCTACGTTGTGGTTTTGGCTGCTCCCAGCGCGCCTTTTCCCTCAGTGATTTGTCCATGGCTTCTCTCCCGGCTGTCTCCCTACTGTTCAGGATAGGGCGTTCTTCAAGCCATTGCCAGGCGTCCTCCGGGCGTGTGAAGAAAATAGATTTGTCCTTGTAGATTACTTTGAGTTTTGCCGGAAAAAGGAGCATGTAGGCTATATTCAAGGATCGTAGTTTCATTTTTACTGAGTCAAAGGAACGGCGCTGTTTTGACACCTCCAGGCTATAGTCTGGGAAGATCATGATTGTGGCATTTTTGAAGCGGATTTCCCCCAGTTTCCTGGCTTCTCGAAGGATCAGATCCCTGTCAGCATAGTTCAGGAATCTCGCTATGACTGGTCTCGGTCTCGCCCCCTCCGGTGGCTTGGCCAAATGCGCCCTGTGTGCCCTCTCAATGACGAAGCATGCTGAGAACTGTGCCCTTGGGAAGGTATTCTTTAGCCACGGGTGGAGGAAGGAGGCCATTCCCTCCCTTCGAGTCCTTCTCTAAAACCTACAAATCGGAGGTTATTGCGCCGTGATCTATTTTCAGCATCGTCCACCTTCCATTGCAAGTGACGATGTGAAGCCTGGAGCTCCGCCATGTCCTTTTTTAATGCCGTAATCGATGTCTCGTTATCCGTGACTCTAGTTTCGGCCACTGTCACTCTCTCCGTTAGATTTTGAAAGTCCTGTCGCAGCAACGTTATCTCGGAGCCTACTTCTCCAATCTTCACCTCCTCTGCCTCCCGTGATTCCTGGATGTCGCTCCTAGAGGCTTGGATGGCTGCCAGCAGCATCGCTGTTTCGGATTGTGGTCCAGGCTTTTCCGGCCGCTGCTCCATTGCCGGCCTTGATGTCGCAAAATTATCCATGGGGCCCTGTTTAGTTGGCTTAGGGATCGGGTCTCTCTTCCCCATGGTGACCCTCGTCGCAGGGCGGGCGGCGCTATTTGGCGGTCCGTCTGTAGCGTTTGAAACTCGTAGCTTGTAGGAGGTTGTATTCCGGGTGCCGTCGCTTTCAAGGTCGTCGCCACTCCAAACTCCGCGGCCTGTATGAAAGCATCTCCAGTGGGCTAGCACCCAACCCGGTCTCTCTTCGGGGACACTCCTTGGTGTCGTGGGTTCTCGCCCACCTCCGGGCTCTACGCGGACCGTCCTGGCTGCCTCCCTCCGTGCGGACCGAGGTCTTCCGTCCCTGTGCCAGGCCTCCAGTCGCTTCAAAAACCTGCCCCCTGTTCCTGCCCCAGGAGCGTCTCCGATATCAGAGGCTTACTGTCCTTATCACGTAGTCCGCAGTGGGGTGGCCCTTGGTACCAGGGTGGGCGGAGAAGGCTGCCTCATCTCCTCGCCCTCTGCCGGATTCGTGGACACCTCCCGACCGTCTCCTGTGCACCGCCGTCTCCTCTACACCTTCACCTCCGGTTTTAGAGGTGCCAGGGGGGCACTGCCTCCACTCCCGGGTCTTGGTGTCCCCACTGTGCCTTCTGGGTCTTCTCCCCCGTCTGGCTGGGCGTAATGCTTTCTTTATGGGTAGATCCGTGGCCGGTGTCTCGGCCCCAGCCCCACTTTTCTACCCGCTGCTGCACAGCTCTGAGCACACTGGGTATCTAGTTGGCGCCACCCCGGGTGCTGTCTCCGTTCATTGCCGGTCCCCCCCGCTTCCTGCAGCTGGTCTCAGGGCCCCTCAGTGTCTTCCCTGCAGTGCGGTGGTTCGTGCCGGGGCGAGTGGGGGGGGAGGGAGGGGGAGGACGCCGCCGATGCGGGTGTTTCAGATGCGGGTTCGGGGGTAATCACAGGCGTACTAGGCCACCACTGCAAGGCCTCTCCCTAGGCCGCCCCTTCCGCCGGCGCGTCTCCCCTTGGGCTCACCTCCGTTGTCGGTTCCACTCCGACTCCGCCTCTGCAGGCGCGGATATACTCCGCCGACCCAGGCGCTCGTCTCCCTCGTTCCTGTCGCTGGGGGGGGCCCCTCCTGCTCACCGCTCCCGTCAGCCGCCACCTCACGGTGCTGTGACGTGTGGGGGGCTGCCCCGCTCCTCCTTCGCTCACCGTGCACCGGGTCAGTAATCAGCCGGCGGCCATCTTGATAAAGGCGGCCGGACTTCAATCTGGATCTGCCGCTCCGGTTCAGGCACCGCTGTTGGTGCTGCAATGGGGCTCAGGCCAGGCCCCGGCCGCGCTGTGGTTCCGGCTCCGCCTAAGTGATCGGACAGGCATAGAGGTCCGTTTCGCTCCGTTCCTGCACCCGCCTAGTCCCTCGCCGCCATCTTGTCGGCAACGGGCGCTCTCGGCCAGCCGCCGGTTTCTCAAAGTTCGGGGAGCTCCGCGCTGGTGGCGGCTCCACAAAGCACTCACCGGATGCTCGATGTAATCACACACCACCAGGTAAAAGATACGTTCTCCGGGGTGTTGATAATCGTCGGATTAGTGTGCAGCCCGGCCGGAGCTCCGGCAAAGCACGTCTTAGCCGGCCATGTTGCTGGCCACGCCCCCCTCTCCAAACCACTTTTATCCGGTATTAGACTTTCCCAGCAATGCCCCAAGACCCGCCAACCCACGCGCAAAAACGCACAACACCCCCAAACAGGCAAAAAGCAAAAATGAAAAATCTCATACTTACAATATTTTTCGGCCTTCTGTCCAAACGCGCTGTGCAGCTAGGTCATAACTCCACTTTTCCACCATGGATGTCCTAGAAAACAAATGCAATCAACATTAGACTGTGCCAGCAGTGCTCCCAGACCCCAAAACCCACCCCCAAACACTAGGAACCCACCCAAAAAGGCCCCCGAAAACATAATAGTGAGCAGAAAGGCAAAAACTTTTTCAACTCTGATTTTCTCCAAACCACTTTTATCCGGTATTAGACCTTCCCAGCAATGGCCCCAGAGCCATCAACTCACCCGCAAATAAGTAGAACACCCCCATAAGTGCAGAGTCTTTCTTCATTGGGCGTAATCCAGTCATCTGCTTTGAGGGAAATAGGAGTCTGGAGGAGGAGGATAGAGGAGCATGTTCTTGTGAACTTGTGAACCTGAGGAATGCAGACTGCGGCACCTTCAAATCAATAAGCAAATAAGTGAAGACAGTTCTGCTGATGGGCTAGTTTTTGTGATTAGGTGATTAAAGTTTTTATTTATATTGACTTTGCAAAACAAAGAAAGACAGACACACAGGAATAAAAGTAAATAAGGACGAAAAAGAAAGTTATTGATTCATTGGCTCATTTTCAAGGCTTGGTGTCAGGGAAGAAGAATTCGTCCTCATACTCTGCGAATTAGGGGAGTAGGTCACCTAACAGAGAAGAAATTCCCTCATCTAAGTTGGTGTCCTCCTCGTCTTCTTCCGGCGTGTATTCTCGTACTTTGTAATCTGGTGGTATGAGGTGCTGATTCATCTTGATCATTGTTAACCTCTCCACATTTTTGGGCGAGAGGCGGGTCCTTTTGCAAGTTACAATGCCTCCAGCAGCACTGAAAACATGTTCAGAAGACAAGCTTGCGAGTGGGCAAGACAAGTAGTTTATAGCCAGGTTGGAGATCTCTGGCCACAATTCTTTTTTCCCATGCCAATACGCCAATGGGTCATCATGAACATAGACCTCTGTTGAGTCATTGGACTCAGAAGTTGCTCCACGGTTCCTCCACTTTGCTTACTTTTTGCTGGGACTTTTTGAGAAGCAAACCCAAGCTGAGTTAGCCAATCCTCCTCTTCACACAATGTTACTGTTGTGTCTGGTGCAGATGATCCGGTTGCTGGTGTCTTTAACGGCTGAGAGGGAAAATTACTCACTTCTGCCACAGCCACAGGTGCAGAAGTGGATTCTTTTGACTCCAGATGGCCTGCTGATGCTGGTACTGCCTTTTCCTTCAATTTCCTGCCGTTCTCTTTCAAACCTCATGGCTGACAGAGCTAGCCAACGTTTTTACTTTGAAACTTCTGCGTCACCAAAAGGAAAGAATGCTCTGCCTGCCAGTGCCTTTTTGTAGCGTGGATCCAGAATAGTAGCACAAATGTAATGCTCTTCTGTGTGGATCTTTTGAAGACGTTCATCGCAAAGTAGGCGCTGTAATAATTTCTCTGCCAAATCAAAAGCTTCTTGCTTTTCTTCATCTTTTTCAAACGTAGAAGACACCGCCTTCAGTTGGTGCTCTAGCATGCGCAACAATGGGATAGCTTTTCCCAAATTACAGTCCTCCCTGCTGACTGCACGCGTGAAGACCTCAAAAGGACAAAGCATGTCTGTCAGGCTTTTAACTAGCTTCCATTGCTCCGCAGGTATCCTCAGGTCCTTGATAGCTGTACCCTGTGTAAAGAAATACTGATCGACTACCGTACGCTGCTCATACAGATGCTCAAGCATGTAGAAGGTTGAGTTCCAACGTGTTGCCACCTCCTGGATGTGTGCTTTCACTGGCAGTCGACGTTCATGTAGCAGGCCCCTCAGATGCTTCCGGGCCTTAAAAGAATGGCTGAAATGTGTGCACATTCTTCGGCAGGTGGTCAGTAACTCGCACACTGGACTTTCTTCACTCAAGAATTTTTTAACAACCAGGTTTATACAGTGCGCCAAACACGGCACTCTGAAATAGTTACCCATATCCATGGCCTTAACTACATTGGCGCCATTATCCGTGGAAACATAACTAATCTTGCGTTTTTTTGGAGACAACCATTGAAAGACCTTTGAGTTAAACTCCTGCAAAATGTTTTCTCCTGTATGACTTGTCTCCATGCCAAACATGGCTAGTGTTGCATGTTTCCGAGCAGCTTTAAAAACGTTGTCCGGGTCAACACCTGCCCTTAGCTTTGCTGTAACTCCTGAAAAAGAGACCCAGTGTGCAGTGATGCACATGTAATCAGTGCCTGCGCCACTGGCGACATGTCTGTTGTCAGATGTATAGTGTGAACAGCACTCTTCTGCAAAGCTGCCCCAATCACCTCCAGCACATCTTCATGTAGTGCTGGAACCGCAACTCTGGCAAAATAGAACCGGCTAGGAACCTTCCATTTAGGACAGAGCATTGCCACTAATTCAAGAAAACCAACCCCTTCCACAAAAGAAAAAGGGAGAAGGTCCAGAGCTAGCATTTTAGCCAGCTTAGTGTTATACAGACGCGTCATTGGGTGGTTGCGTTCAAATGGCGCATCTGAAAACAACATGCTTCTAATGGTGGGCTGGACCATGATTTTACGGGATGATGATGATGATGACTTCTTCGACCCAGTTACGCTCGATGATGATGAACTTTTTCGCATTGGTGTCTCACTCTCTCCCACACTCTTAGTGTGGCTCACAGGGGGTGTGCTGCTGACAGGGGTACTGGGTGTAAGTGAAGTGTTTGATGCTTCTTCCTCCTCGTCATCATCAGATGAAACATCAATGGATAGAGTTTGTTGACTTGCAATTCGGGCTTCCTTGATCTCCTTTAGGTGCGCATGCCATTGGACAGTGTGCTGTCTCTCAAGATGACCTCTCTGGCCTCCGGTACCATAGTTGGTACCAAGCTTACCACGACTAACTGCAAGCTTACAAATGCTACAAATGGCTATGTTTTCCCTTGTTGTGCAAACACTAAAGAAGTCCCAAACTGCGGACTTCAAATGTCTGTGGGGGGCAGAGGAGGCGATACTGGTCATGCTGCTAATGCCAGATGAAGTGGAGGATGTGTGTTGCCGAACTTTACTACGTTGTGCACTTGCAGCACCACTAATTGAGGAAATGGAGGTCGAGGTGGATGGAGGTCCCTTCTGGCGAGAAAAAAATATAGAAGCGGTAGGTGGTGGTGTACTAGTTAACTCCAATGATGGTGGTCCCATTGCCTCCTCGTCGACAACATCACGCTCAGC
Source organism: Lissotriton vulgaris (assembly GCF_964263255.1). Lineage (NCBI taxonomy): Eukaryota > Metazoa > Chordata > Amphibia > Caudata > Salamandridae > Lissotriton > Lissotriton vulgaris. The sequence goes on from NC_141691.1 coordinate 1,372,935,232, forward strand.
AGCTTTTCGGGCTAGGGTAAAAATGTCTGTTTGCTGCATGCCCGCTGAGGCTGGAGTGGCGTGTATGATGACTGCGTCGTCGTCGTGAGAGTCTTCATCAGCAGGAGTAGTATACGCCACTTCTTCAGTGTCATCATCACACCCCATAACTATGAGACTTTCGGGGACCTTCCTTTTACGCTTAGCTACCTTTGTCAGATCATGGTGTGCCTCACTCTCAGACGGCTGTGGTGGTTCCCAAGTTGGATCCATATCATCAGAAGGAAGGGGGCTGGAAGAAGATGTAGACACCATCCTTGATCTTTTCCTTGCTAGGGATGTGGAAGACAATGAATGATCAGGAGGAGTGGCTTCCTCAAATGATACCTCGGCTTGAATGTCGATTTCCTTATGTGCCCCTACTTCGGGAGGAACAACTATTGTGGGCACTTGTGCCCCTCCATCCACCTCTGCTTGCGCATCTCCTTGCACTGCCTCTCCTTCCACATGTACTTGGTCTTGTACTTGCACATGTGGTTGTTGTTGCGGCTGTGGTTGTTGAACACTCGTCAGATGAGTTACAACAACCTGTGTTGATTGAGGGACATTGCTGCTACTTTCTTGTGATGAGCCAACATCACTGGTCGATGGTGATTGAACAACTAGACTAACTGCCTCTGCAGCACTCAAGGGCTTGGACTTAAGTTGGCGTGGTGGTGGTGGCACTGAGCCCAATGGAGCGGGGGTGCTGCTCCCGGATTGGTCCCCAGCAGATCCTGCTGCTGCTGCAGGCGTACTTTTTCTTTTATTCCCAAAAAATGTGGCGGGCGGCACACCAGTCTCCTTGGTAAGTGGCGCCACTTGCTTCTTCTGCTCCTTACTGGCAACTTTCTTGCTAGAGGAGCTATGGGGAACTTTTTTGGGGGCAATCATCTTCAGATGTCAGAACAGCAGGCCGCAGTTGCACGAGTTGCAGAGTTGTCTTGTCTGTGGCCACACGTGACGTCTCGTGACGTTATGCTGCACACACCGCTGCATGACTTCTTACGGGCACTGGTGGTTCTCTTGTACACCTAAAAGCAATGGAAGACGGAGGAACATCAGTTATACACCCCAAAAAGTCAAAAAACACACAAATATCAGCACAATCCCATGCCATCCATGCCCTCAATGATGTTTAAATTCAAGACACCCCACAGAAAGTCTAGGCACATGCACCACTCACTACCCCTGGGCATAAAGGATGAAAGCTAGGCAAAATGGGTGCAGGCCTGAGAACACTGACTGCCTTCAAAATGGCCCCTTACCCCCCAGCACATGGCCAGGGCCTGCCTGTACCAGCACTCAAAATGGCCCCAACCCACATGGCCAGTCCCAACAACACCCCCAAAAAGTCGAAGAACATAAAAATCAGCACAATCCCATGCCATCCATGCCCTCAATGATGTTTAAATTCAAGACACCCCACAGAACGTCTAGGCCGATGCACCACTGAGTACCCCTGGGCATAAGGGATGAAAGCTAGGCACAATGAGTGCAGGCCTGAGAACACTGCATGCCTTCAAAATGGCCCCTTGCCCCCCAGCACATGGCCAGGGCCTGCCTGTACCAGCACTCAAAATGGCCCCCACCCACATGGCCAGTCCCCAACAGCAGCCCAAAAAATCGAAAAACACACAAAAATCAGCACAATCCCATGCCATCCATGCCTTCCATGATGTTTACATTAAAGAGACCCCACAGAAAGACTCAGTCCATCCACCACTGAGTACCCCTGGGCAAAAGGCCCCAACAACAGCCCAAAAATCGAAAAAAATTGTAGTTGCAGCAACTGTAATGCCCCAAACAAACTTACTTACTAATTTTCCTTTTCCAGAATGCAGTACATATGTTTTGTAAAATGGGAAAGGAATACTCAAATACATTCATAAATGTACAACTCTATTGGAAAGAGGAAGGAAAGCGAACTTAAAACAAGAACGAACTCAGGCAACAAAAGAAATTGAACAACAATTTAATAGATGTACGCGTTAAAATCTGCCTCAAGGTGAAATTGTTCTTTAGACGTGCCTATTTTTTCTCAACGCCATTCTGACTAAGATTCTGAAACTAGAGTTGTAAGCAAATATGATGAATTTACATGCCTCTACAATTATAGTGTCAAAACATTACCGTATATCACTGAGGACGGATTTACACATGGGAAGGCCAGCAGTACTACGGTATATCGCTATTTCATCCATGCCGCTCTGTTTGTACGCCTCAAAGAACCTTCACAAATGGACCAGTGTCGATAAAGGCTCATGTGACACGTGTGCCACAAAGAACTATTTGATATCCTGGAGCCGTGTATGTTATGGAAGGCATTCACATGGCATTACTTCATAGGTAGTGTTCAAAATAAGCGCTTCATATATCATAACCGCATTTATGTGGCTGCTGACTCTTACTTTGACAAAGAGGCTGCCTAGCACAGTAAAGCTGCAGATACCTTCTCCCCCACCACTTTGTCCACAGCCCCTCATTGCTATTCTGCCCCGGTGTTCCCCTCTCTCTCTGGGGACTCCCCCTGCTTGTGTTCTGCATCCATTACAAAGCCCTTGTCTCCACGTTCCTTATTCAAAACATTTTGGCGGGCTGTCACGCCGATGGAGGCTTAATTGATGTAGAAAGGGGGTGTCTTCTGGGGACAATGATGTCAGCAGAATAATATAATTAGCTGTTGGGGGTTGGAATAAACTCTGTATAATGTTCTGATTAAGTCAGGAGGGGAGGCATTGTGTAGGTAAGATGCAGGCAGGCGCCTTCGCTGGGCAGCATCTTGATGCGCGTCTGATTACTTAGCATTTACAGCCATGTAAAAATAAAGAGGTGCCACATGCCAGCCGAGGTCCCTAGCTCCAGGCAGACTTGTGCTTTTGAGTGCACGACGCCAGCCCTGGCATGTGGCACCTCCTGCAGAATCCAGGCAATAGTAATAGTTTCCAGAGTGTCCAAATGCCTCCTTGGTATTGAAGCTCTACAATAACCGAGTTAATTTATCCGGATGTCACATAACTGCCATATTTCAGTGTCATACACAGATCTACCCACGAGGAACATTGAGCTATGTGACGCATAAGAGCGTCTAAAGTATACTATATGAAGCAAAAACATAGCCAAGTTTTGTGATTTTATCTTGCTTTAACTAGGCAGTCCTCAAAACCCCAGACACGTCTACAGTCCTCTTACCTAGTCTTAACAGGTCAACCCAGAAAGCTGTGCACAACTGAGTAATAAATATACTTATGCCATTTTTATAGACGTGTCTCGAATGCTGCTCGCCTCCATGAAGTACTCGAGAAATTCATTAGTGTCTCTGACATGTTCTAGCATACTGAGGCTAAAAAATGGTCCACATGTGCCCCTGAAGCACCGGTCCATCGCCCCATGCCCGCCTTCCCAATCCGACCCTGTCCGAGAATATTCAATAACAGACGTACAGTTACAGCTGAACGGGCGTATAGTTAAACGCTTGAACTGCCCGCCTGGGCCTTACCTGGTGAACTGCCCGAGTTCACAACTGGTCCAGTCCTTCCTGCTGCCCTACTATGGACAGCAACCTGGCAGCCTGCAGTGTGGCAGCTGCAAGCAACCACATGGACTAGCTGCTGCTGGCGATGCTTCAAGATAGACTGCCTCCTCACTGCTCTCCGCTCTAATGCAGTCCGTTTGTCTCGAGGAGTGACGCAGTAAAATGACTGCCACTCCAGACTTACACGGGAAGCAGTCTGAGATCGAGTCTGCGCAGACTCGACTCCTCAGCTTCCCGCCTGTCACACCCTTTCCCAACTCATCACAGGGTGGGTCCCACCATGCCCTGTGATGAGTTGGGAAGGGGTGGGGTGACACCGTGACAGCTCTCCTACACTCTCTGATTGATGTGGAGAGTTAGTGATCCCGGGCTTGTATTTAAAACCCCCGGGGCTAACTTAACCTGCACGCCATCAGGGGGTGGAGGTTGGGCCTTGCAGCTCGATCTTTGCCTAGCTGATGACATCACAGCCTTCAGGGCTGTGAGGTTCTCAGTCGGCAAACACCACATAGCAGGCTTCTTTGGGGCCGGATGCACAGGAGCAAAGTGTCGCGTGACAACAGCCGGGAGCTGCAGCGGTATTGTTGGTGAAAATGGTGAGTGGGGCAGACTCGCAGGGCCCGATTCACAGAATGAACTTACTACTTTTGGCATTCACAGAATGCACTTACTACTTTTGGTATTCACAGAATGAACTTACTCATTTCGGTATTCACAGAAGTTAGGACTACTAACTTTAGGACTCCTAAATGCCTTCTGTGAATACCGAAAGTCTTAAAATTAGGGTTTTTCTCAATTTAGTAGTAGTAAAGTTAGGACTACTAACTTTAAGACGCCTAAATGCCTTCTGTGAATACCGAAAGTCTTAAAATTAGGATTTTTCTCAATTTAGTAGTAGTAAAGTTAGGACTACTAACTTTAGGACGCCTAAATGCCTTCAGTGAATACCGAAAGTCTTAAAATTAGGATTTTTCTCAATTTAGTAGTAGTAAAGTTAGGACTACTAACTTTAGGACGCCTAAATGCCTTCTGTGAATACCGAAAGTCTTAAAATTAGGATTTTTCTCAATTTAGTAGTAGTAAAGTTAGGACTACTAACTTTACTACTACTAAATTGAGAAAAATCGTAATTTTAAGACTTTCGGTATTCACAGAAGGCATTTAGGCGTCCTAAAGTTAGTAGTCCTAACTTTACAACTACTAAATTGAGAAAAATCCTAATTTTAAGACTTTCGGTATTCACAGAAGGCATTTAGGCGTCCTAAAGTTAGTAGTCCTAACTTTACTACTACTAAATTGAGAAAAATCCTAATTTTAAGACTTTCGGTATTCACAGAAGGCATTTAGGCGTCTTAAAGTTAGTAGTCCTAACTTTACTACTACTAAATTGAGAAAAATCCTAATTTTAAGACTTTCGGTATTCACAGAAGGCATTTAGGAGTCCTAAAGTTAGTAGTCCTAACTTCTGTGAATACCGAAATGAGTAAGTTCATTCTGTGAATACCAAAAGTAGTAAGTGCATTCTGTGAATGCCAAAAGTAGTAAGTTCATTCTGTGAATCGGGCCCGCAGAGACAGTGAGTGAAGATTTAATTTTGAAATTCCCAATGAATAACACGTATTAGTATTTGGGAATTTCAAAATTAATTCTCTTGATAAATGTAACTGGGGTGGAGCCCCAACGCCCTCAAAGAGAAACCGCCACTGCACAAAACATATTTTAAATTCTGTCAATAATGAGAGTTTGGTATAAGTTTGAAGGGCTTTATTTTCAGTAAGATTTCTAGTAAATGCTCTTATTCAGATAGTTCAGTTATCAGTCAATTAACAGAATGGATGATAAAACAAAAATATGGTTAGAACAAATCATAATCAATAATGCATCAAGCGCATACCATAAAGGAAAGACTCCCTATTCTAAGAATGGGGTGAAAATGCAGTTAGTGGAAACCCATAAAGAGTTCAAAATTCAAGAGGAAAGAATGTGATAAAGCATGACACTCAAATTCAATCAATCAAGATCTGCAGAACTTCCCATGAAGAGAGGTTCATAAATTCAGTAATGTCTCTAGGAAATAAGGCTACATAACTTTGCACTAGCAGTAACAAACTGCGATCAAACACATATTTGAAAAGCATAGCAAATTAGTGTTCAGCCTTTTGCATTAGGCTGTTAGTGTCCAGTGTAAAGGAAAAACAGAAGTGCTTGGAGCAGGAGCCTGGAAAAAGGCATTAACCTACTCTAGGAACACGCACTAATATGAAAAGTTGCAACAAATATTGCAGATCACGTTGTATCTTCCTCTCCTCTCGTCCAATCAGCTTTTGTTATTTTTCTGTGAACAGTGTCTCTTCTCCTTTTTTCACGTTAGGTGCAACGGATTACTGAAAATATCATGAAATGTGAAACATTATTATAACATTGTAATGTTGGAGCTCCAATGTAGACAATGGAGTGCTCCCTGCTTCTACAGGCTGGTAGAGGCCCGCAGAGCAACATTCCAGTGTGTTACAAAGGCCTCTCGGAGCTCGAGGGGACTTAAATCCCCCCGAGCTTCAAGAAGCCTTTGTTTCATTGGTTAGAACATTCTGCCCTCCAGTGGCAGAATGTTCTAATAGCCTTATAGGCCTTCATGGAAGGGCTATACCGGCTATCAAAGTCCTGTCCCTTGTTAAAGTCCGTCGCCTTCGGTAACTAAATCTACTGGAGTACTAAGGGAGATGCCTGGAAAATGTCAACAAAACTTTGCTGCAAATTACTCGGTACACTTGAAGAGCAGAGGCCTGACACCAACACTAGAACAGCAACAAAATGGGTGACTGGTTGGTAGAAAATGGGCATGTGCCAGACTTTGAGATGAAACCACTGTGTGAACTCTGTAGCCTTCTGAGACATTTTTATGCAGAGGTAAGAAATGCTAAGGGGGAATGTTACAATAATCAAAGCCTTATATCAGCAATGGCTGGACCAAATGGACAAATGAATAATCCTCCTTTTAGCAGAGATGGTAATATCATGCATGATGCTGTATTTGCACCCGCTAACAATGTGTTAGTAGCAATTTTTAAAACAATAACGTAGAGAAGGCAAAGATATCAGTATTAGAAAATAGTTTATATAAGCACCGGACTTGTCATTTATAAAACACTGTGGTATCTTGAACTGTGATGAACCTATTTCACTGCGGTACAACGTTTTTTTTGATACCCAACTACACCTTGCGAGACGTGGCAGGGAAGGATTACAGGAGTTGCCAAAAATGCTTTCACCTTCCAAGTAGATTAAAACAACCAAGAGTATAAATCCTTAACTTTTAATTAACAAACAAAAAACCACAAAGAAGTACATGAGAAACTAAGATACCAAAACAGAGGTCGCATATATGCCCAGCCAGGCAATGATATATGTCCTGGGAAATCTTTGAAATGTTATTTTTTCAAATTGCCCAGAGATTGCACGTGCTTCTATGTTCAACCAATTACTGTGGGGGATGCTGAAAGTGCCTCTGTTTGGTATTTCAAGAAGCCTCTCGGGAAAAACACAATTGGAGGACTAATGAAAGAAATTAGCAGAAAAGCAGGATAAGTCGCATTTACACAAACCATTGTCTGCGCACTACAGCTGTGCAATTGCTTGCAGATAATGTTCTTGAAGCTTGCCAGAATATGGCAGTCACTGGCCACAAAAGCGAAACCAGTGTACAGAGTTACTGGAAAGCATCATCTGAAGATCGAAATATATGGTCCACTGTACTAGCAAATACAGGTGACAATACCAAGAAAAATACATGGCCATATATTTGTGTAAAAATAGAAGACAATCCTTCTTTGAAGATACCAGGGAGCACATCAGATCACAATATGAAAAAAATATTTTAGATGCTTTCTTGCACTGTACCATCACATTTAATGGCAATGTCCAATTTTTTATGAAATGAAAGCTTATAAATGAAAGCTTACTGTAACAAATTATTTCTGATGGTTGTCATGCTTTGCAAAGTTTGTTCTTTCCCAAAAGTATTACTGTGCATGTTTAACTCCTAAATTTATAACTTGTTATTCCATGATTTAGTACTGCAAATGTAGCACAGGGTGATGTTAGTAATTTAATAAATAATATTTATTCACAAACTTAGCTGTGTGTTGTTTTTTATTCTCCCTGTCTGTATACAGTTCCATACCACTGTTAAAGACCTTAATGTTCAAGTACGGTTGTGAACTGTCTGATTTTTTTTTCCTGTTATGACCTGTTTTAAAAAAAAAGTGTGGGTAAAGTACCACCTTGGAAAGAGTGCCTTTCAATCTAATTTTCTTACTTGAAACAACCATTCTCTGTCTTATCTTCTATCAGTGCTAAATCTGAAAAATATTATCTTGATCCTTTGACTTTTATTAATTTGGTCGCAGCTTCAGATGTAGAGAACAAACCAGTCCTTCAAAGTACAAATAGTTGTAAGGGGCATTTTAAGTCAGGCTTTTAACACATGGTGGAATAAATCTGCTTATTTTGGGTGTATGAGCAGGGCACCTCCAAAAAAATGAAAGTGAAAGGTTGGAAGTGCTGTTTGTTTCAAATGCATATAAAAGGTATGCAATGCAGAAAGCACTGTGCCTCTTACGGGCCAATTTGTGAGCATTATTGACCTAATATCAAAATAGCCATTGGGTTTGATGGAAAAACTAACCCATATACCCAATGCTGTCAGTTTGTGGTAAAAGTGAACATCATTTCCTGGCTGATGGAGCTAAAACATCACACTGGCAACTAGCAGCACATTTCAGCAGGGGTTTAAGTAGGATTAAAAGACTGGACGCTCTCTCAAAGGGGCGTGGTCGATGTAATCAAGGATGTGGCTTAAAAACACACAAGCTAAAAATCTGTGCTTAGCTTAGTGTGCAGCCCGAATGGTATTTTGCTGCTTCGGTCATTACATCCTGATATACATTACAACAAGTAACATCACACCTACAACAAGCCAGAACTATTGGCTTTATCAATGCTTGTTAGTTGGATAAGATAAATAAGCAACAACTATGGCTTTGTTGTTTATAATATTGAAAATGCTACATTTGTGACATGATGAGAATGTCACACAAAGAGTCTCCCTCATGACCAGAATAATTATACAATGGAATAAATCCAGGCTGGCACAGTGAGCACAAAAACTGAAATATTAACTCAGTCAAACAATGATTACAACAAATCTAAAAAAAAAATATTTTATTTTTCATTTCTTTTATCAAATATGTTTTCATAAAAATACATATCTATAAATAAATATTTTTCAACAAAATTAGCTAACAAATCAGCACAAATAAAGAGTACATTTAATCAAATCAAACAAACCCGGGAAGAGACACACAACAGCATCACAACAACCCATTCATACTCAACTCACACAAATCCAGACAACCTTCATTCATAACATATCTGGGGAACACAATTACAAAATGACAAAGTAATTGGGATGACCAAAGAAAAAAACTGCACAGTGGCAGGATGTTCTCAAGGCAGTGGTCATGATGAGAATGTCAAACACAACAAGTATTTTTGAATTTACATCAATGTCAGTAAAGGGTGGTGCTGCAGAATTAAGATTTTTTTCATCCTGATGGTGAGGGCAAAAATGGAAAGCCCGAAAGACACCCGTTTCGGCACCTGCTTCTCAGAACTGCCAGTGTGCACTGGCTGGACCCGACCCACTTAAAGCCCTGCATTTGGCATTTTATTTCCAGAGTTTTATACAGCGCGAACTGGACCCATAGGTATCAGAGTGCTTTACATTAGCACTAGTTACGTTACAGATGGACACATTCATTTTTGTTCAGCACTGGGAGATTAAGTGATTTGCCTAGAATCACAGGAGGTTGAGCGTTCCAGCTGAGACTCAAACCTGTTTCGAGGTTGACCGCTCCAGCTGTAAGGCCACATCCTCTCCCGAGTTGAGAAATCATCGATGCTCAACCACTCCTAAATTAGGCTAGATGTGAAAGCCCGAATTAGCAGCTCTTTTACAGTTTTTGTTTCTTTTGAAAGCAGATCGAAAAAAAATGAAATCATGTTATTAACTATAATTTCAGAAAGTAGTAATCGTTCCAGACTTCCGCTGCACTGCCAGAAATACACAAGGAGCCCTTGTGAAAATAATACAATGAACTTAAGAAAAACAAAATAATGAACTGAAACAGACATTAATAGCACTCAGAATATGTAATTAATTCTTACTTCATGCCTAGGCTTATATTTCCTATTTCGATTCTATTCCCAAGCATTGGCTAAATGTAAAATGTTTTCAAAAGGCAGGCCTTATTCTTTTTACTCTGTGGCAAATAGCAGATCAACGCAACAGATTGGGGGGGTCAAGAACCTAGAGTCTTAGCTTTTTTAAGCAGTTACCCATATAGAAAAAGTATTGTAAAATAGATATTCTATTTAACTGGGAGGTACGTTTGGTGGAGAAATGCTATTGACATAATTGCTGAGTTAAAAGTAGATTCTGTCCTCGATAAACACATTTTTTATGGATGACAACAAACTCAGTGACAAGCGTAGAAATGTGTGCAGGCCGCTGTGAAGCTGATTTTTAATGAATTGAATGACTATTTTAGCAAGACTCTACAACAGAGGTCTTCGAACTTTTGGATGCCGAGACCCCCCTGTCAACATTTTGAGGCGTAAGGACCCCCTTGTGACAAAAATTTCTAAACCTGTAGGCAGGGCTACTAGAATTATGAGGCAGGTGAGAACCAAATACGCGGCAGGCTTGACTAAATTGTGTGGGAAGAAAATATAAGTGATGTTATGTGATGCTGTGTATTTTGGGATAGCATTGCTTCATTATTTTGACATTTGTTTACACACAGTAACACCGAGGAAAGATTTCACCCCATCAGTACCCGTTTATAACCAAAATACAGCAATTAACATCAGAAAGATTTCTAGTCAACCTTTGAGAAGGGCCATCCACTCTGCACGAATATGTGCTGCCACATTAGAAGCTCACCTGGCCCTGGCCAGGAGAAGTCAGGGTCCCTTAAAAACCTGGTGGTTTTGTGCAGAGTAAAGCAGTTTACCCATGCAGCTTTTCTCTCACCCCCTCCCTTCCATCCCTCTCTCCTCTCCTAACCCCGGATCCCTCTCTCACTTTGCAGGCCATTTTCTTTCACCCCTTTTTACAACTTTTGAACTCTCCCCATTCAACCTCTCACTTCACCATTAATCACTTCTTGCCATTCTCTCTTTTCACTGCCCTCATCTCTAAAGTCTATCGCATTTATCTCATGGCCTCTCTGGTCCCGTCACCTCTCGTGCCCCTCAGCACATCTCATTCACCTCGTCTCTCCATTCAAGTTTTTGTCTATTTGTATCTTACACCTCTCCAGTCCCCCCATTCAACTTTCACATCTCCCCTTTGTTCTAACAGAAGCCCTCACCTTTGGCTCATATTCACTTCTTGCGTGTCCATACTTCTCTTTGGCAATTCACATTTCTCCTCATCTCTGACCTCTTCAATCGAATTCTCTCACTCCCTTGCTGTCCTCTCTCATCCTCTCATCTCTCCTCACCAAGCATACGTGTCAAACCATTATGCTCCTCTCGGCCTGTTTCACTCTGCTTATTGTTCCCTAATTCAAGAAGGCATGAGTTGTCTGTCTCGCTGTTTTGGTGCAGGCCATGCAGTTATGGAACTTACACCCTCCTTTGCTTCGCTCCACCAATAATCTATTATCCTTTAGGAAGATATAAAAACCTTTCTCTATGCTCTGTAGGTTACCCCATTTGGCTCGTTCTCCTTCTCCTTCTGTGTGTTTCTCATTTGCCCACAGGCAGCAGATGGTTATTAGCCCCAGGACATCTTTTGGTAACAGTAGCGCACGACAAATGTAAATAATATTATAGCCAAAAGCAGGGGAGTCACTAGACCAGAAATTCAGAGCGGACTAACATTCCCAGCCAGGGCTGGCCCTTACACTGGTTGCATACGGTGCAACAGTCTTTTTTGGTGCCCCACCCCCGTTTCCTCCTTCTCCATGAATTCCCTCACTGCCATTCTCCAACAATGCACCTCATGTCTATATAGGACCTTTCTGACAATCATTTCATTTTTTTATAGCGCTACTCATAGTTTACTCGCACTCTGTTCTGTGATCTGCATAGAACGCGTTCTTTGTAGCAGGCATATTAACCCTCTGCACACTGTGTGGGTGACAAGAGTGCCCATGTGAGTGCAGGGTGAGCGATGCAACAGTGCGAGAGTAGGGTAAGAGGAGTGTGCAGGGTGAGTGAGGTGGCGTATGAATTCATGAATTTGGGTGCGAATGCAAGTTTAGAATGGGATGAATGAATGTATGATTACTGATGGGCTTGTTTGGGTAAGTTGCATATTGAGCAATGAGGGGGACAGGTGAGTGAAGTGTCACATGAGTGCAGGATGAGTAGTGCACTCGTGTGACTGCAGGGTGAGGTATAGGGTGAACAGCGCAAGTGCATTGTGAGTGCAGAGTGATCACTGTGGGTGCAGAGTTAGTGGGTGAATGGTGTGAGTGCATGGTGATCAGTGTGAGTGCAGGTTGACCGTGAAAGTGAAGGGCGAGAATAAGGAGCGAGTTGTCTGAATGCAGGGCGCACTCCAGACACTTGAAGTAACTCATCATGTTTTTGCGGCGGCGAAGGGTTTAAGATCTAAGTTAAACTATTGCGGCATTAAGCGGGGATCGAGGGTGGAGGAAATAAATAATGTGCTTATCCTGCAACAAACTTACAGTCCTATGGTTAGGGTTGCCAGCAGATTATTTTGATGGCCCAGTCGGTACAAAAAAGAGCAGTCACCTAAAGCTGAAGTCGGCAGAAGTGTGACTGTGAAGGCGCGACCCCCTTGGCATCACTCCACGGCCCCATTGGGGGTCGCGCCCCACAGTTTGAAGACCCGTGCTCTACATGTATGGGTGCATGTACAACAATATATAATTATGTTTTCAAAATAAGACAGACACTTTAACGAGCCTCCTTATTAATCTAAAATGTGGGCCTCACTTACCTCATTTAAATAAAACATTGCGCTTTCTAGCTTTCTGAGTTAAACAACATGAGGTGGTGTAGTGAGGAAGTCCACACATGAAGGTAGTATTTAAAGATGCTTTATTCAAGTAGATAACAAGTAGGTAAGTTCTAAAGGAGAGCCCCACCTGGAGCAGCCTGTCTGCTGCTCAGCCCATGCCCAACTGTCACTTCAACTCTCTGTGTCCCAACATTCTGAGGCTCATCCAGACTCCAACATTCTATTGAGTTCAGAGCACAGGCACTGGCTGAGCAGGTGGTGGAAAATACATCACAATGCATATGCAGGATACTACAGGTGGGCTCTTTGTTATTTACAAAATGTCCACTTCATACCAAGCGCATGCGCAGAAAAAACACCAATTCCTGTTACTAAAAATAGAAAACACCTTTCCTTTGCCTGGCATTCTTGACGTTAATTGTCATCGTCATCCTGATTAGGTTGAGAGAAGATCGGAAAGCAATTGCAAACAATATTAAATGTGTCCTCAGCAGTACCTTTAGGCAGTAGAGTCGGAGTGCGGTATTTAATATAACGCCAGCCACCATTGTCCTCCAGAAACAAAGGTGGGTTTATTTTACTGCGTACGCACCATGTGCAGACTGAGCTGCAACTATATTGTTTTCATTTTATGTGAAAGGTGTTGTCTACTACGGGCCAATGCTCTAATAGCCTTATAGCCCTCCGTCGCAGGGCTATACCGGCCATTAAAGGCCCGCTCTCTTTTTAAGGATCAGGCCTTTAACCCGAAGCATGCCTCTAATGACTGGTAAGGCTATATTAAAATCGTGTCAACTAATGAGGCTTTTCAATTTGCAATGCTCCTTTTCCCATGGACATGACAACTTTCTTAACCTTTTAATAAAATTAATTGTATGTTAACTAAACAATTTAGTATGTGAAATATAAACATTGGCTGCAATGAAATTTTATTTAGCAGCACATCATATAAATATAAAAAAGGAAAATATAATAAAAATGGTCAGCATTTCTACTTATGCATTGCATTTTATGTGAACTGTTTTATTCAACGATAAAGGTTTCTTAGCAAGTATTTTCAAAATGTTATTATTAAAGAGAAGCATTCTGCAGTGTTATGTGATGTCTTTCATTTGAAAGAATGTCAGGGTAAGGTCTCATTTTAAACATTTTCTGCACGTCTTAGCACATTCGGTTAAGTCACTAGTAAAGAAAATGTTGCTTTAGGCATTTTGAGTCCTGGTGCTAATAAATATAGCTATAAACGGCATTTTGCACATTTTAAATGTCGTGTCAGTTCAATATAAATTTCAGGTTAGCATAAAAATATGATTTCAACTATTATTATTTTTGCATTTTTAATAAAACTATCAGTACTTTATCTATGAATAAGAATTGAAGACTGTTAAATCTTACATCCTCTAGAGATTGGACTACAGCAATCATTTCAACATAAATACTGAATCTTTGATAATGTTTTACCCACTGGCTTTCCATAATACCTGATAAAAAAAGCTGAAAGACACAGAGATGTCTAAAGCATTGAATGTGTCCTTTTAGAATTTCTTTCGTTCAAAAACAGCTCACTGTATTGTATCATAATCATTTTCTGTATGAGCCAGCAGAATCTGCAACCCTTTTCTTCTTCTCTCCGTACAAATACTTTGCTCATCATGTTTACAAAAGACCTAGAACAGCTTCTCTTTCAAAGACGCTTCCAATTTGGACCCTTCTAGTTTCCTGCTGTTCATATTATTTATTTTCATATCATATAGCTATTAATTCATGCTCTTTCTCGTTTACACATGTTAGTCTGATCTTACTGAATCAGCAATACTTTTCCTGTACACACAGAAGTGTTAGCTGAAAGCAAAGGACTGGAAACAGAGACATGGCATTACCTTTTAACCACTCCTGCCTTATTTCCTCTTTTGTTTATTTTTTGGTTCCTTCATTGTCTTCAATATCATGACTAGTGATGATCGCTTTCTTTGTCCTTGACAGGTTTTAATAGGGTAGCTCATCACAGCTCCTGTCACTGGTATACCTTAATATAAGTTTTGCAGACATCAAAAGCTCTACACATCTGTGCAACCCAACATTGTAATTTTTCTCAGAACTTGATTCGTGGAGGTTCATACTATGGGGTGGATTCCGATTTCGGTCGGACAGCTCCCCAAGAGCTGTTTGCAGCCATATCTTATGGCCAAAACGTACCAGGAGTAGGACCGTCCGGGCGAGGAAGTACGATGAGGAAAAGTGCAAAGTTCCCGACCGACATGTACTCTCCGACTCCATCCATATTTTCCATACGAGACTAATCCGTAAACACACAATTCAAGTCGCACAGCACTATTATCGCTGCAATAACTGTCCGGTCAAGTACGATTCGTACTTCCTATGCGCCGGACGGGTCACCACGAACAGCACGTCCCAGCATTCGGTAAAGCTGCATATCAGGAAGGATTTGCGCCAGAACACAATACACGGCAACGAGACTAACGCATCATGAATCCCATCGTGCAGGTCATACCAGTCCTGTACATCTATGACTGGATCAGGAACAGACGCGAATGGCGCAAAAGGCAAGTTAGACTCCCACCACACAAATGAACGACACGTACCCGCCAAATGTCAAACACACCCAGGGGGTCCAGACCCTGTCCACTAGCAACAGATCTCCATAGGGCTCGCATGGCTATCACTATTGCCCCCCCACTCATTGGGGCATGCTGCCCGCCACTACTGCCACCTCCACCCATATGTGTCATGTTGCCCAAAAGTACTGCCCACCCACTCATAGGGGCATGTTGCCTAACACTACTGCCCTCCCCACTCCTAGGGGCATGCTGCCCACCAATTCTCCCCCCCCTCATAGGGACATGTTGTCCACCACTACTGCCAACCCCACCCATATGTGTCATGTTGCCTAACACTACTGCCACCCCCACTCATATGGGCATGTTGGCCACAACTACTGCCCCCCACTCATAGGGGCTTGTTGCCTAACACTACTGCCACGCCACTCATAGGGGCATGTTGCCCACCACTACTGCCACCCCCACCCATAGGTGTCAGTTTGCCAACCACTACTGTCACCCCCACCCATATGTGTCATGTTTGGAATCCCTGACACAGTCCCAGGACAATGCAGAGCGAAGGAGAACCAAAAGTCACACATGATGAGACCTGCCAACGCTGCACCTCTGAACCTGACGATAGGGAGCAGTGACACACACACATGCACATGTCTCAATCACTGAAAGGTACCACCTATGGACCTCTACATGATATTGCGAACAAACAAGTGCCCTGGGGAGCCCTGGCTGTGTACCATCTGCGTCTGGCTACAACATCACCACTCAGAACTGACAAATCATAGTGATGACACACAAATGAACAGTAGTGTCTCATGCACACACATATCTGGAAGACACGGACAAAGATGTGCGATGAACACAGGACAACTCAGCAAGCATCACCAACACAAATATATCAAGGGAACACAGCCTGTGTAGAAAAAAAGGGATGGGAACACACACACAAACATGCCCACACAACACACGCCATGGGCCCAGGCAATGTCAAGGAACACGCACTTGAGGGGATTCAACTCCTGTGGAAGCACAGATGTGCAAAACACAGTTCCAGCAGATCACCTTCAAGTCAGCACAACACTTGTCCATTCAACCATCAAATGCCACCCAATGTAGGCACTAGTCACATCAGCCTGGGTATGGTAGTGTCCCTTAAGTCATCTGCAAATATTCAATACATATGTCTAGCTAGTTGCACAGAGGACACAGTTGACTCCTACACCAATGATGCCCACACCTGCTTGTCCAGTGGAGATGGGTCCACAGTCAGGGAAATAGACACATCATGTGTGCATGGGTGCAAGCCACAGATGTGACCATGCAAATGAAATGTTGACATCACTGTGCAAAATTACTTAATCATGACACACCCTGTTAACTGCAAAGGATGACATGGATACCAAACAGAACAGGATACATATCTCATGGACCACATGGAGTACATCACATCAACACCTCAGTATTGAACATTGGAAAACCAGCATCATAACAGCAAGGTCAAGGCAAACATCATCCACATAATGTACAGCAAAATCAAATTCACAAGGATAACAAAAAAGGCTTTATTCAGCAAATTGAAAACTGAAACTGAAAGTCCATAATGAGCTAAAGGCCAATTTCCTGTCCATAGAGAAAGTCCAAATTGGGTGTGAGGGACACCTGTCACCAGTTGCTTGCCTGCACTGTGAACGACAGGGGACATTCACTGTAAGGGGTGTACATGGGGGCATGCCAGACACCGCACGGACAGGATCAGGGCTCAACAGGAGGAGGCAGTGAAGGGGTGGTGGTTGCATGAGAGTCACAGGCAACTACAGTGCAAGTGTGTCATGGTGTGTGCCGTCACAACTGTGGGGCACAAGTCTGATGGGGTAGGTGCCGGAACAACTGCAGTGGGCAGGTCAGATGTAGTGGACTCAGCCCCAACTGCAGGGCTCAAGTCAGACTGGGTGGACGTTGACTCCACTGCAGTGCCTACCTCCATGGTAACGGAATGGGGTTCAGGTGAGGTTGGCAGGACAGAGGGGGGCCACGTCCCCACACCAGTTGCACAAACAGACTGACCGGGGTGGTGGTGGTGGAAGAGCAAGTGGTAGGGGGGAGGGCCTGAGTATTTTGGGGATGATGTACCTGTCGGTGGGGGAACCTGGGGCAGGGTGTGGGGCGGAACCTGTGGAGTGCTGACCTGGGGAATGGAGGAAGGAGACTGTGCAGTGGAGCTGTGGAGCTGTGGGGTGAGGGTAGGGTCTTGCTCTTCCTGGTACGGGGGGACTTGCGGATGGGGGTATCAGTCTGCCTGCACCTGGGGGAGGGTGTCCGGGTGTGAGGGGAACTCCCCTCGATGTGTACGGGGACTTCCTCTTCCCCCTGTACCCTGGATCTCCTGGATCGGTGAGGAAGAGGCCACGGTCACTCATACAGGAAGAGCTTCTTTGGAGATGGGGCTGCAGGTGAGGCAAGGGGAGGGCTCTTGGAGGGAGAAGGATGGGAGGACTGTGGAGTAGTTGACGATTCCTTTGTGAGTGTTTGCAAACCAATCCCCTGTGAGTGTGGTATCAGTCCCCTGACTTTGCTTGCGTGCACTTTTGGACTTTGGTATGGGTGTTTGTGTGCTGTCTGTGTCTGTGTGTTTGGGTGACTGTGCTGGTGTGTGTGTGCTTGGGACAGGTAGGATGCTAGGAATTGTGGATGGGGCAAAGGCAGGAGGGGTGAGGGACTGTTGGAGGAGGGACACTGCTGCTGTCAGGGAAGAGGCCATGGACTGATTGGTCCTCTGTAGGGCAGACATGCCTGATGAGATGCCCTCCATGAACGACACCAGTTGTGTCAACAGATGTCTGCCCTACATGGATCTGTTTAAGCAAGTCCACAGACTTCACACTCAGGGCAGCAGAAGACACATGGGCAGGGGGTGCGGTGCTTGGCATGGAGGAGATATGCTCCCGAACACGTGAGCCACCACAAACCTCTGGGACCTCGGAGCTGATGGGAGGGTGGTGGTGGTGGTGGTCGGAACAGACTCACTATCTGGGGTTTGCTGGCTGCTGATACCCGCCCCCACAAGGGAGTCATCCTCTGAGCTGCTGTGGTCCTCAGAAGAGGTGGATGGTGCTGAGGACTCCTCTGTGTGACCCCCCTCAACCTCGTGCCACTGGGTCCCTCCAACTCCTCGGTTGCTGGCCCAGTCTGGCTCTGCAGCTCATCCTGTTGCGTGGAGCCATCCTCTCTTGTGCCCGTGGCTGTATCTGGATAGAATTAGGAAAACAAGACCGACATTAGGCGCCTGCACTGACTGCACACAACACAGAGATTACAGCACATCCCAGGACAAGCTCTGGCATCGTCAGCTGATCATTGCACAAACTGCCCCCACTGATTTACATGGGGCAATTGCCAGTCTGACCATCAATCATGACACCCATATCCCTCCTGGACTTGCACCCATATGTCTGTTGCATGTTGGCTGATAATACCCCAATGTGCACCCGTGCACCACCTACACAGTTGTTGGACATGCAAGTGAACATGTAGTAGTTTGTTACTATACCCACACATCACATCTCATGCAAACATTTAAAGTCTCTGCTGTTCCCTTGAATCTGCTGCTCTGCTTTTGTTTTATGCTTGTCTCCAGCACTGGGAGGCCTTTGGTAGCCAAGCGCTTTACAAGTGTACACTCACTCACTCACTCAGTACAGGTGTCAGGATGTATGGATGGCCAAAGTCTCAGATCACATGCGTGTGATGCCTAGCAGCATGACACACTATGACATCCTCACATGCTGATAGGCAATGACACAATGGGGTGCATGGAGCACCTTTGACTCCAATGCAGGATCCCTCTTACCAAGTTCAATGCCCTGGCACAGGCATGCATGGTAACTTAAGTCAGTCATCACTGCCACATGTCATAGGGGCAGGGCATCCGGACAACAACAATCTGCACTGTGTCACAATCATAGGTCATGGCCAAAGCAAACTCTGCAGTTGACAAGTGCACTTGTCCGTCCCCTGCCAAAAACAAATCCTGGACTATGATGACCCACATCACAAAAATCAGACATATGAGTGACTGCAAACACAACTCCCTGAACATGAGCACCTCACAGTCTGCTGTGAATGAAACACAGCTGCCTGAAAATCACTGTTGCAAACATCATTGTGCACAGTCAAGTGATCACACACCTATATGGTGCACAGGTATCGTCTCCGATAGTCACATCTCAGATGTCCTGCTGACCCTACAAATTATGGATGCACCAGTTGTCCCAAAAAGGAAGCCACACCACAATGAAATAGAGTCAGACACCTGATGGCACATTTCACTAAGCACAATCAGTAGTTTGATTCACAGGAGTGTGAGAACAGAGTTTCCCAATGCCCTGGAGTGGGCATGACTACCCAGGTAAACCTGAGACAGTGTGTAGGCCTGGACCGTAGGCAGGTGTCTGGAAAAGTGTGACACACTTGATATACATACTCCTGAGGCCACTAAATGGCCTCACCTGCTGCATGGGTGTGTTTTAAATACCCTAGACACATAAGGCGAGTCAGACCAGCAATTGAACACATATCAAAGGCACACACAGAACACATGCGAGAGATCAGGCATTGTGCAAACAATTGACCCACCCACGAAGTACACATCAGAGTCCCAGTAACATATGCTGTCCAGAACCTTAAGCATAGCTGACTGCAGGGACACAGTGCCCAAGTGAAAAAAGTCACGGACTATAGGGGCCACCACTATGGATCAGATGAGGAGTGTGCATTTCACAATTGAGGGACATGAGTCCAGGGCTACAAGACCAACGTAATGTGGAAGGAAGGCCAGGCCAAAAGACTTCAAATAGCATGTTGGACATAGTTCACGGATTGGGCATTGACTTACCCCATCCTTGCTGCTGTCTGGCCATCAGTTGTCCATCCAGGTCTGGGAAGACCACCAGCAGAATCCCTACGGCGATTAGGCGACAGCTTCAGCTAGATCCTTGCCATCCTCCGGGTCCAGCCTCTTCTGCTACCTCTTCTGGCAGTTGCGTATCCGGAGCTTGCAGACCCTCACTGATCTTACTGCCTGGGCGATGGTCAGCCATATCTCCTGTATCTGGTGGGCATCAACCTGTGAGGATGACAAAGTGAAAAAGACATTGCCATACATGCCACATAATTGTACTGCACACTGTTGAAAATACATGTAGTCATCACAAAACTTAAAGAAGTACACAAGTAGTGCACCCATGGAAATGGACATTTGTTCTGCAGGTCTGACATGGTAACATTGCCTGGGAAGTAAAAGCTAGCACTACTGCACTTTTGCAGCAGGACACCTGTTCGTCACATGTACCTACACACTTTGGGTGCTGAAAGTACTCAGTGCATATGCTTCCCACCGCTGTGCACACTTTTATTACTGCTCGTCAGACAGCTTACACAATTAGGTGGGCAGTGGACTGCAAACTCACCTGCTCCCCTGGTTTCCCATACAGCTTGCAGTACTATGGGAGGACCCCGTCTAGCAGGGCCTGGTTCTCCTCCTATCCTCCTATGCCCTCTCCAGAGTACGTGTCATTGCAGTAGCTAGAGGATGCAGAGAAGACAGCAGTGGTAGCAGAGATGTGGTCATGTAGCATTTAGTGCAGCAGATTCTGTGCCATGTCTTGTAATTGATAGGTCCAACACAGTTGCATTCTATGAATCTGTCCAATCCATGGAATTTTAAGACTCATACATATCTGCTGCATCGTTCATATTTTCACTTTCATGACACCCTAGGATTGCAACATTGTTGTAGGCATCCAACTGAATTTCCAGCGCACAGCTCGTTCAAGTTTTGAATTTGCATCCATCTCCATGACAGTCCAAAGCCCTGGAGTGTGCACGGCTCGGTAAACTGACTGTATAACGTGTATTTTGAAAATCCACATGCACCCGTTTCCATGCGATTCAATGGGCTAAGTGTGCGCACGTCTCGGTCTATACCTGTACGACGCGTCTTCATAAAAGTCACCAGAGTTGGTTAACATTGCAGTCAATGGCCAAGCCGCGTGCACTGCTCGGACCAGAACTGCACGAAGTGTCTCTGTAGAAGTCACCCACATCGGTTTACATTGCATACGCGCCGTGCAGTTCTGGACCGAGCTGTGCACACGCCTTGGCCTTTGACTGCAATGTGAACCGTCGCGGGTGACTTCAATGCATATGCGTCGTTCAGTCAATGGCCAAGGCGTGCTCACAACTCGGTCCTTGTAAGGACGACGCGTATGCATTTGAATCACCCGCGTCGGTTCACATTGCAGTCAATTGCCAAGCCTAGCTCACGGCTCAGACCACAACTGCATGACGTGTCTCTGTTGAAGTCACCCACGTCAGTTCACATTGGTGTGACTTGCTGATGGATTACACACAGAATTACTTGCCAGGGACTCAGGAGCACACCTACAACACCATAGCATGTGCCACACTTCATCCCATGGCACGTAAGGCTGCATTACCTGTGTGTGTATGGCGCAACATTTGTCTTCTTGTGTGACACTTTGGTGCAGCCACTCTCAGCTGGGCACGGGTTCATGGGGACAAAATCCTTTTTGTGTTGTACACTTCACCAATGTAATGTGAAACTGTTCAGTTATGGGCAAGAGTCATGGACACAGTAGCAATGTGGACATGTGTATGACCTGTCACATACACCCTGAGTCCAGGTTGGGATGGTATGTACATCACAGCGAGACCCATAGCCACAAATATGATATACACCCACAGTCTGTGAGCATGTTGGGTCTCAGATGTCTCTGGTTCCATGTGCCCAATTGGATTCAGTCTCTACCATGCGCTTTGTGCATCAACATTGATGGTGTGTGTGTGTCTCAGAGATGTCCATGTATGACCTGCAGAGACCACAGGGACCACTACCTGTGGGACTCATGCTTTGTTTTGATGTGTACATGAATGAATGAATGAATGAATGAAGGGAAACTTGTACCGTGCAACTTAGCCCAAGGGCGCCATGGCCTTCTAGTGTCCATGTGGCAATACAGGGACCATGGCTATCTTCCTGTCATGAGCTGTAATGCATGTGAAACATCGGTCCTCACTTGTCACTGTGTTGTGTGTTTCGTACGTGACAGCAGTACATAGGTACTGTGCCACAGCCCATTGATTTGCCATTGCACTCCATGGAACTTATGTACACATATTTAATTGATATGTGAGATGATGGGCATGGAGGTGACATATGTGTCCATACCCAACAGCACACACCTCAGTTCATTGTGTATTGCTATGATGCATCATGTGATATTTTGCAAGGTCAGTGCCACATGGGTGGAGGAATGTAAAATCTTACTACGCCCATCTCTGTACTGCAGGGCACCAGCAGTCCATAGACCATTCCCAGACCATGAAAGCATTGTGGAACGTAATTTCATCCGATGGTACCGCTTCACCAGGTGACTGATTGAGGAGTTGGCTGAGCAGTTGGGGCCACATCTGCTACCTGGCCGGACATACCCTACATCACTGACCACAAAGGTGAAGGTGATGGCAGCCCTGCACTTCTTTGCTACCGGTACCTTCCAGTACACTGTGGCTACTGCTGGTGGGATGTGACAAACTATGTTCAGCGGTGTGCTTCCCGTCTTGGAGGGGATATTGCATTTCCTTGACTTATACATCAAGTTTCCTAGCCCTGGTGAACTCACTGACATAAAGGATGCTTTTTATAGACTGGGGAGGATGCCGAACGTCAGTGGATCAACTGATGGTACACATGTGGCCCTGGTACCACCATGGGCACATGAGCAGACATACCGGAACAGGAAACATTTCTACTCCATCAATGCTCGGGTGATATGTCTAGCGGACATGTGTATCACACATGTGTGGGTACGTTTCCCCGGTTTTGCGCACAATACCTACATCATGAGGAGTAGTCACATTGGAGCGATGATGTCACAGATGCCAAACCAGCGTGCCTGGCTTGTTGGTGTGTACTGTTTACAATTGTGTGCGTTTGGCAATGTTGTATCCCACCCTCTTACAAGACTCAACTAATGTGCAATTCTTTGGATGTAGGTGACTCTGGATACCCCAATATGCCATGGTTACTGACACCCCTCAGGAACCCTGTGACAGCCACCAAGATGCGCTACAATGGCGCACATGATCGAACCAGGAGAGTGATTGAGCGGACCTTTGGTGTCCTGAAAAGCCGCTTCCTCTGCCTGGACAAGACCGGAGGGGCTCTCCCATATGAGCCTTTAAAGGTGTGCAAGATTATCATAGTATGCTGCATGCTACACAATATGGCAGTGTGGAAGTAGCTGCCTATCATACAGGATGACGATGACCTACATCTGCCACCTGTGGAGAATCCTGGCCTGGGCCACGATGCCAGTGATGATGATGATGAGAGTGACATCCGCACAGCTCATCAACAACTTCTTCAGCTCAATGTGAGTTTACAGGGTTTTCATGTCAATGTATTGAGTTAGCCTGAGATGTGTTGGTGCTGCTCAATTGCTGTTTGAGTTTGTCCGTGTGGTACTTGACTGGATACATGCTGTGTGCTGAGTGATGTGTGCTGTTGGATGGTCTGTAGTCCACAATAGTGTCGACATGCTAACTTTTTTCTGTGTAGGTTTCTTGTGACATGTTTTGTACATGTGTATTGCATTTCTATTTTGTTCTGGTGTGCTTCTGGCTTTGTCTTATGTCTGTCCTTCCCAAGGTACTTTTTCTGTTGCTTGGTCAACTCTGACACCCAACAACCAGAATCCAATCCCAGGGTGTAATTTCTAGTATCCCATCATGTGATGTACCACACACCCCTGAAGTTCAATTCTATAACATTTGGTGACTGTGTGCCCACTGTCACGTGGAATTACTTTGTAACTGTTGTGTAATAAACTTGTTGATGATGTGTAATGAACCTGTGCTTCACTTAGTTATGTGTGTTGTCTGTCGTCACACATGTGACAGACATTTGCTTACTGTACCTGTAGGCTTGTTACTGCTGACTGTGGATAGGTGTAGTGTCTGTGCATTCCACTGTATTTCTGGGAAACATCCTTGTAGGCGATGTGTCACATGGCCATGGTTAGTATGTGTTGTGGTGCCCTAGTGTTCTGTCTCCCTCATATGTGTCACATCAACATGAGTCACATAACAGTAATAACATTGCTGTAGTTGTTGGTATGCACTGTGTTCTTCAGCAGATTATCATCTCCATGACACATACAAAGCTTGAATCACAACATAGTCAAGTGTAGTGTGATAGTGAGTTTATTTACATACATGTGTGGAGATAGTGAACAGGATTGTAAATGTAAATGTAAATGTATTTGAGCTTATATAGCGCACAGCTACCCACAAAGGGTTTCCCGACGCTTGCTTAGGGAACCCGTCCTGGTATTCCCCTGTGAGATAACCCCGGCAGGGTATCCACAAGGTGAAAGCCAGGCATCCCGCCGCGAGGGGCCGTTGTGGAGATTAAGCAAGCTAT
Source organism: Lissotriton vulgaris (assembly GCF_964263255.1). Taxonomy (NCBI): domain Eukaryota; kingdom Metazoa; phylum Chordata; class Amphibia; order Caudata; family Salamandridae; genus Lissotriton; species Lissotriton vulgaris. The sequence continues at coordinate 1,372,959,921 of NC_141691.1, forward strand.
TGCCCAGAGTCGCAGAGTGTGAACCTGTGAGTTGAGAAGGCACCGGAGCGAGAATTATCGAGTCCGTGGAATTGTTTGAGCCCAAGACCCGCCGAGGCGGGGAATTGGACCCTGGTCCAGGGCCGATCTCAGCTTCCGGGTCTGCCGCCTCTAACCCCTGAGCCACACTTCTCCACACAGTAGGTATTGTAGGTGCTGTACATAAGGTTTGGAATCTAAAGTTCGCAGATGAGTTTGAAGTCTTGGCAGCTGAAATATCCAGAGTAAAGTCCACATTCATCTGCTACATTAGAACAACATGAACCCTCCATGTCATGTTGGGGAGTTGTATCATATGCAACAAGGTGAATGTTTTGCACACAAAGGCCAATATCCAAAACAGGTTCAGGGTTCCTGGGAGATGTGCATGGACATCTGTGTTGCACTTATCCTTCTTCTGACGACCCCTCTTCTACTTCTGGGGCGATCCTCAAGTGCAGGCGCCTGCAGTGCATCAGATTCTCCACCTGATTCATCCTCTCCCCCTTTGGCATTTGCAGATCTTGCAGCAACAGATGTTGTGGGCACACAGGGAGGTGTGAACATATTTGTGCTGATCTAGCGGAGACATGTCGATATGTCCCTATGCACTGCAGTAAGTTTGTCCCACTTAACCTCCATGCGTGCTTGATGGCCAGCCTGCTCCTGTTGCATGTCCTTGAGGATCCCCACTATGTAGCAGTTGGGGGTCATCATGCAGTCCAAGCCCCTCTGCAGGTCGTGACCTCTGCCTACCAGCCCTAGCCACATGGGCAGGACCAGCAGTGGCATTCACAGGTGACCCCAGGCCCCCTTGGGTGTTGCTACTGGTGGTGCTGTCCGTAGCTTCCTGGGTGGCCTGTGTCCCTGTGCTGTTTGACTTCTGTGTCCTAGGTCTGTCCGTGTTGGCAGGGATGCTTGGCCTGTTGCCAGATGTTATAGGCGTGGGTCCAGGGGGTGCAGATGTTTGTGCTGCTGGGGCTGCATGATGACTCACGGCAGAGGTGCCAGGTTGTTCTTCGTCATCCGAGGAGGACAGAGCCAGATCCAGACCAGAGAGCACAGCCTCCACCAGAGTCTGGTACAGGGACTCCTCTTCACTGGCTGATGTGTCCCCAGCACCACCTTTGTTTGGAAGAGACACATATTGTCAGTTATGTTACTACAGGCAGCAATGGTTCCCATATGTATTTAGCAACGGGGAGGGAGGAAGATGTACTGATCCATTCAGCTTACAATGGTTAGTACTAAAAATTAAGGAGGGGAAATGGATCACTCGGCCTGTGCAACCAGGGTATTTACGTATTTTCATTCCTTACTAAAAACTCTCATAAGCATACACAGGCATGGGGCGGTATTTCTTGGTTCTCCACCTCAGTGTACTGTAGCAGCATTATCATTGGGTCTCCATTGTTGCAAATATGCTGTGCCTCCACCTGGAGGTAGACTGGCTGCTTTCCCAGTAGTGTCCATAGAAAAAAAGCCTCTAGGATCACAAGGGCCTGAAACATGTTGACCAACAGTGAACAACCTTAGGGTGGTGGATCAGTAGCTGGATCCACACACGCAACACCTTTGTGTATAACTTTGTACATCACAATGTTCACCATTTAACACTAGCCTTTGAGTGATGTAAGAGATTTTGACTCACAGAAATGCTCTCTTTTTTTCATATCTGGACACTACTTGGAAACCAGCCGGTATACCTCCAGATGGAGGCAGAAAACCAAGATATACCACACTATGCCTGTGTACGTATGTGATGTTTTCAATGAAGGCAACACAATACGTAATGACCCAGGTTGCACCGGACGAGTCAACCATTCCCCCCTCCTTGATTTTTGTATCAATGGTTCATATACATGACATTTGCTACGGTATGTCAGGATGTGTGCCTATACACTGCTTTGTCTTAAGTCGTCACAGACAGAGATTGATATTGTTGTTGCACATTGTCCAGTCAACATGAAGCATTTCAATGTGCATGTTGAAGTGTGTGCATGCCCAGCTCATGAATGGATTTCACTGTACATGGCCATTGGTGGCTATGACACAGGAGTGTCCCCTGGTCACATTTGGACTCCGCTTCCATGTGAAGGGGTGTGCCTGTGCTGACAAGATGGCTGACATTGCAGTCCGGTTGTTTGTTGGTGGCCAGTTCCCAGCAGGGCCTTGTGCTCCCCACATCAGAGCCCAGTTACAGAGATCTTGTCAATCCATATCCACCCCCTCGGAGGTGAGCAGGATTCTGTGTGAGCTTGCTGGGCCATGTAGCTGGGTGAGGAATGTCAGTGACTGCAACTCCCACCATGCTCCTGGCTACACCCCTCCTTTCCCAGCATGCCCTCACTTCACTCCTTTGGACTCTGCTTCCCTGTGAGGAGGTGTGTCTGTGCTGTCAAGATGGCTGACGGTGGCCAATTCCCAGCAGGGCCTTGTGCTCCTCACAACAGAGCCCAGTCAGAGTTCTTGCCAGTCCAATTCCACCCCCTGTGAGGTGGGCAACGTTCAGTGTGAGCTTGCTGTGCCATGTAGATGGGTGAGGATTGTCAGTGACTGCAATCCCACCATGCTCTTGGCAACACCCCCCTTCCCAGCATACCCTCACGTCCCTCCTGTAGACTCTGCTTCCCTGTTAGGGGGTGTGCCTGTGCTGACAAGATGGCTGACAGTACAGTCCAGTTGTTTGTTGGTGGCCAGTTCCCAGCAGGGCACTGTGCTCCCCACAACAGAGCCCAGTCACAGAGTTCTTGCCAGTCCATTTCTACCCCCTGTGAGGTGAAGCATAGTTCAGTGTGAGCTTGCTGGGCCATGTAGGTGGGTGAGGATTGTCAGTGACTGCAACTCCTACCATGCTCTTGGCTACACCCCCCTTCACAGCATGCCCTCACTTCCCTCCTTTGGACTCTGCTTCCCTGTGAGGGGGTGTGCCTGTGCTGACAAGATTGCTGACAGTGCAGTCCAGTTGTTTGTTGGTGGCCAGTTCCCAGCAGGGCTTTATACTCCCCACAACAGAGCCCAGCCACAGAGTTCTTGACAGTCCATTTCTACCCCCCTGTGAGGTGAGCATGGTTCAGCGTGAGCTTGCTGTGCCATGTAGGTGGGTGAGGATTGTCAGTGACTGTATTCCCACCATGTTCTTGGCTACACCCCCCTTGCCAGCATTCCCTCACTTCCCTCCTTTGGACTCAGCTTCCCTGTGAGGGGGTGTGCCTGTGCTGACAAGATGGCTGACAGTGCACTCCGGTTGTTTGTTGGTGGCCAGTTCCCAGCAGGGCCTTGTGCTCCCCACAACAGAGCCCAGTCACAGAGATCGTGTTAGTCCATTTCCAATCCCTGTGAGGTGAGCATGGTTCAGAGAGGTGTTGATGGTCCAATTGGGAGGGGGAGCATTATCTGTGACAACAACCCCATCATGCTTTTGGATACACTCACTTCACCAGCATACACACTATTCCGTCATCTTCACTGTGAGGTAGGGGTTGTGGTGGCAAGAATGTCTGACAGCGTTTATTTAGATTAGTGCCACTGCCTTGCTCTATTTGTTGATAGGTTGGTACATGTCATGACAGAGTTACAAATCACTATCATGTGGCGGGTATTGTGTTTGTCTGACTGGCATACACTTCTTGGGCTGATTAGCTTTTGTTTAGTATTCCTTTGCTATCAGTGCATGGTTTCAGTGTCCTCTTAGAGGTGATGAGTGTGTATTGTGACTCAATATTGAGTATATTGGTTGTGTACTCACCAGGCTCTAGTTTGTCTGCTAGGCCATGGACGCTTTCTGGTAGTAGGATGTCCCGCACCTTCTCTTCCCAGGACCTGCAGTATACTGGTTTGGCAGGAGGGCCACAGTCAGTGCGCTGACTCAAGGCCTGTTCCTTCTCGTGGAGCTTCTTGACCCTCCTCTGCACATCATAACACCTGTTCTGGATGTCGGTCTTTGTGCAAAAGATTGGTGCCTGTGGTTTCACCTTGTCCACAATCCTCGCCCACATCTTGGTTTTCTGTGACATGGGGGTCCTTTGTACCAATGTACAAAACAAATGTGGCTCTACCAATACTTCTAACTCACTGTCTGTGAACTGTGGATTCTTCTTAGAGGGCATGGTGATGGGTGGTGGTAGGGAGTGATGTGTATATGTGGGTGCAGGTGAGGGTGGGTGGGTGTCAGTTTTGCTAAGTGTATGTGGGAGTGCTTTTGGAGGGGTGCTGATAGTGTGAAGGTTGTGTGATGGGTAAGTTGTGAGTGTGTCTGTGGTTGCTGTCTGAAGTTGTGCTGTGGTGGCTGGTCTGTTGTCTTTGCAAAGGACCATGGTAGTGATTTGGGCCTTTATATAGATGGAGTTGTGGGTGTGTCTTTGTTACACTTTTATTGTATTTATTGACTCTGTCATTGCTTGCTTGGCCCTTTTTTGTGTTTTTTCCTTTGTGTTTTGTGGGCATGTAGGAGATGTTCTTCTGACAGAGTCGGACGCTCATGTTGGCTTGTGCGGGCTTTTCTGAGTCTTTCACGCTGACTTTCTTCTGTGTTGCATATGAGTAATTCGCAGAGGTCTCTCTCGCACCAGGTACCTGTTTTCTGTGCGTGTCGGTCATGTGGCTTGGGCTCCGTCCGAGTCAGTCTGGTTTAATGCGCATTGCATCGTACTGTGTGTCTCCGACATCGCGGGTAAATGTGGGTTGGGTTCATTCCTGGTTCTTGTCGGTCGGTGCGGCTTGTGTCCAGTCTCCGGCTGAATTACTGATTTCTGAACGACTCGGTCTTACGGCTTGTATTCCGTATGGGTCGGTTGTAGGGCACCGGCATTGCATCATACTACACGGGTCATATGGTGCCTTTACATGTCGCTCGGAAACTGTTTTTGGTCCGAGTCGGTTGGTCCGATTTCCAATCGGATTCGGCCCCTATGTTTTGACTGCATTAAAGACCATTTTAATAATAGTGTTCAAACTCTTTTAATTTACCCTACACAGCATACATTTATTATAGGTTGAGCTAGAAGATATCTGTATGCTGGCGTTAAAGAAATCAGATATTACTGTGAAGATGAAACATTTGCAGTGTGAGTCAGCAGAGTGCTCTGATGGTTAATGTTTTTAAAATAAAGAGCAGTATGCGTTTTTGTGTGTGTGTATATCACAGTTACTGAAAATGCATTTTCGTTCCTAGATAACAATGGCAGAAGGTGGTTTGAAGGATAGCTGTTGATAGAAAAGGGACTGAATAACAGCTACTGACAGATAGATGCGTTTTTTGGGTCAGGGTTTCTTGAGGCTGGCTGTAGAAAATTTTCAGTTGAGGAAAGCTCTAACATGAATAATTATCTTGATAGTGAGGGGGGAGGAACAAAGTCTTCATAACCTGATATAGAGTCTTTACCAGTTCTTTGTGATACCTGTAAAGGATGAGACGGAGTCTGTGGTAAAATCACCTCCGGTTTTTGACAAGATTCAAGGAATTTTTAATGGTCCTTTAGAGGACTGAGCAATCAGAGGTAAGAGGGATGGAGAGATGAGGAGGGTATGCAGAGGAGGCAGAGTCCATTTTGTATTACTCCATATATGGCAATACTAATTTCTATACCTCAAGATTCTTTTTATAGTCAGCAGTTCTGGCCCATGAGAACTCAATTACCACTTACAAACCAGGTCCTCTGATGAATCTTTTTGTAGAGCTAATAGGGACTTGGTAAAGAAAAGACATACATTTCCTCCATGAGGACCCTAATTGAAGGAAATGTCTAACTTAACAACAGTCACAATATTTACAAATCTGTCAATAACTCATTAATAATGACAATCTACCGATACTTATCAAGTCACTTTTATCTAATATTTTCAGAATATAAATGGTCAGTACACAAACACAATTGAAAACTTTATAAGAATCTTCATTAGAACAATGTTACAGGTAAAATCACAAATAAAGAAAGCAGTTTAATAAAAAATTCATCCAAATATCAATCACAGGCATGAGTGGGGAGAGAAATAAACGAAAGGAAAATAGTTATTTGCAGTTGTCAATGTGCAGTTCGATTTCATACGAACCTAGAGAATTAATACACAAAGTGCAATTAGAAAAAGAGCTAACCACTCAGCCAAAAAGGTATAGCTTAAGTCAACATCACCAGCCGATGAAGTGCAAAGGCAATCAGGACAGTTCAGTTAGGTATAGAAAATACAGCAGCCAGCCCAATTTGCATAGAGAAAACAGAAGCAAGGCTCTCCTCTCTTGAAGCAGATACTACATAACTCTTTTTTGCACAAATATTTATACCCTAAATATTAAATGTCCAGTCTCCTAAAGTATAATTCACAGCTTATTCACAATTTCAGTGGCTTTCAGAATAGGGGGATTGTCTGACCAATCCACCTCCACAAAATTCCATCATGCAATTAATTGTTAATTCTAATGAAGTCATCCTTCCGCGGGAGCAGGAAAACATTTTGCAACATTATTCACGTCCTTGTGCACATTGGCTTGTAACCTTTGTCGGCAATTTCATTCACAAAAGAATAATCAAATTCCTAGAGATTAATTTGTGCACAGTTAAACTAACTAACACAGAATTTTAGAACTAGTGAATGACAAAATACATTTCTTCTGATGCCTAAATTTTTAAGAAAAGAAAAATCATTCAAGCAAGGTTTTGAGGCCTTAATAGGATTTTGTAAAGCATCTTTCTCTAGGACAATAAAACACGTTTCATTTAAATGTCTACAACGGAAAGTCGTAAAAGCTCATTATGGCAAATGATTCATTATTTTTAATTAAATCCACAAACATAGGGGCCGATTAGGATGGAGGGCGAACTTTGTCCGCCTGCCATCCCTGTGGAAAACGCGACCGTCCGCGACGTGAGCGGCGGTCCCGCCATGCCAATTATGATGCGCCCACCACACTGGCTGGCGCATCATGCATTTTTAACATGGTGGCGGGTGGTGCTAAAAGCACCACCCGCTGCAATGTTAAAAATGCAGGCATTCATTTGCATACACAAAGCGGCAGGCACCGCGCGGTGCCTGCCGCTTTGTGTATGCAAATGCATGGGGGTACCACAGGTACCCCCCCATGTGCACCCCCTCCTCCCGCCTTCACCATGGGGGCCCGCAGGGGGCTCCGAAAATAAAGACTGCATGCCTTTCCGTGCCGGCATTGCCGCCACGGAAAGGCATCAGCATGAGGTCATCCTAATATGGCTGGCGGTGTCTGGAAGACACCGCCAGCCATATGAACCCTTTTATGCCCCGGCCGCAAGGCGACCGGGGTGGAAAAGCTACGGACGGTCTTTCCGTCCACCGAGGTCCCCCGGCCATTGTAATATGGCGTGGGGAAGTAGGTGGCTGCCGGTGTTGGATGTCGGCAGTGGCGATCTGCCCAACATCCTAATGGGCCCCATATTCTAAATAGGCTCATTATTAATTATTACGTCTTTTCTACATTATAAGTGAAGAACATTTTTTCATAAATGTTCTAAATACTATTTCAAATTCTCTTTCTTCCGTAAATGTTTAATTTCTCATAAAAGAAAACTTTTATTCCTGCTCTCTGCACATTTAATGCTACTTCCATTTTCTACGCCCGCTGTGCTTCGTTTAGCACTTTTTCATGAAAACGTATAAAATGTTCACTCATGTTAATGATTTTCATACCATTAGTCATTGTTCTCATAAGTTACACAAAAATGAGCAAACTTGATCAAGCAGGATTTATTTTGCAAAAAACTTGCTTCATCAATCCCCCATTTGATAGCGACTCAAGCCATCATATAATACACAAAATCTTATAACGATCTGATTTGTTTCTTCAGAAAGAAGTAGTTGTCATCTGTTTTAACCTTCCACTCTCTACATCTCTCATTACTTCATATTAAGCTCCCTTCCTGTCTTCCAACTCTATTTCTTCTCTTTTACTTTTTCTTGCTCTACGTTTAGTCTCTGTTCGCTTGCTTTTACAGCATTTGTAAATTAGAATCACCAGGAAATATTGGTGTTAGTATTCTCCCTAACAAGCTATTACTTAGTGTTAAAAACCAATTACCTACTGAGGAAAAACACTTACCAAGTTTTTCCCATGCACCATAGGCCTTCAGTTCCGTTAAATAATTATGTAAATGTGTAATATTACTAATATAGCCCTCTAAATCTTTACTTTAGTCAGCGATATAAGTGCATCATTGTTGAATCTTCAACATACTGCAGACTCGGCCCTCTTTTGCCAGTAATAATAATACATCAAGAACAAGTCGATTTTGTAAAACCATGGATCTCATGGCCACCATCTCTGTATCGATCATTAAAAACCCTCGAGAAGTATCCGTTGATAAACGTCAACTACGGTAGACAATTTTCTAATTTTATGTGAGTTTAAAATGACTGCGACTGAAGGTATCAGTGCACCAAAAATATCTCCCACTATTTCAGTGGCACTAATTCCTCTTTTACTCCGTGTTAGTTTCTTTTCATTGGTTTTAGCATTTTTATTCACATGATAAACCTTTGGTAAAACTATTCCCAAATAACAACACCCATACCAATGTTGTGGCAATCTATAATAAGCAATTTTACCACACACGTGATTTGCTTCATTTTGCACTTTTTCACAAAAACTTATAAAATGGTTACCCATGGTAATGATGTTCACACCATTAGTCAATGTTTTAATTAGTCACACAAATATGAGTAAAGTTGATCAAGCAGGATTTATTTTGCAAAAATCATGCTTCATCAGAAGTCTGGCAGAAATACACATTTTTTCACAGGGCCCAGTACTTGAGACAGAAGTCGGAGGTAACATGGTGTAGCTTAAAAGGTTGTAAGGGCAAGTTATTGTTTCATCTATCTCAGGTCATTCTTGACAAAGCGCACTCCCAGAATATAAATATAACCTCGTTCACTTGATTAGCAATTTAATTCAGCCAGATGTATTATGCCTACTCTACAGAGCTTTGGTGAAAAAAAGGGTTTCTCAAGTGGACTTCCTGGGTAGAAGAGTGTAGGTGTGATACATTATCAGTTCCTGATTTTCTAGTGAACTATGTTGTATCAGAAAAGGAAAATCCTCTGTACATTTGACTGACTTATGTAATATATCTCTCATAATTTTGTGGGCAAGGATAGGAACGCCAATACAGGCCAGGTGACTGTAAGTAAATGTTTCCTGATACATGCCCCAAAATGGTGGATCACCTACAAAAGATGTGCCACAGTGAAGGAATGAGAGTAAACTATGGTGCCACATTCCTTTACTAGTGGGGCCCTGGTGTATTTCATGACTCCACTTCGCCACCATAGACCTAACGACACCTTTTTTTTCTATAAGTGGCCATATGCTGAAAAGGTCTTGGATAAAGGGCAGTGACCTAAAAGGTGATGTGGAATTACAGAAATATTTTTACATATGAAAAGCAAAGGGTATAGCAACTAAATTAAAACCAAAGCAGAAGAGTGTAGCACAAAAAGAGCAGACATCGTTGCGAATATAGAAGGGACAAATATGAAACTGTAGATAGAAAAAAGAATCAACAATTGTTTTAAGCTAGTTTGCCCAGAAACAGAGTGTGTCATAGTGTAGCCATTACTGTCACTATCTGGGTTTGTGAACGAAGCTGTTGATGCTTTGTAAGTCCTGGAACATATAATAAAGATCTATTGAAAAAACTGCCTGAAGCTGATGGGTTGGTCCAGCCTTTTCATATTGGAAAGAGTGCACAGGGCCCTGGATGACATAATCACCACAGGGGTTTAGGCATATTTTGTTGTAGCTCTTCTGGTCAAAGTCATAGGGGAGTTCTGATACTGGATCTCATGTTTGCAGTTGCCTCTGTTTTACACTGGGTAATGCGGAATGGCAGTGGTGCCCGTAGGCCATGCAAAGGTGTCTTTATGGAGCAATTGTTGCAGGAAATTCAAGTATGCTGTGTGCAGCATGTCTGCTCTTAAGTGCCTAGCATGCATAATAATTGGATTTCTTAAATTAGTGAAGGGGGCAGCTTGCTTACAAAACAGCACAGAAATCTGGGCGAAATTGCTTATGTAGGAAACTTCTTTATTAGTTGTTTGATTCACTACGTTCCTCTCACAAAACCTGATCTTGGGCAAATATGCCCTGGTGCGTGAGGGTTGAGGTTAGAAATTTGCTTTGAAATCGCAAGGTCCAGCTTGCTTTTAGAGAGTGTTAACTGTGGTAACGATAGCTACAACAGCTTGAAGTGCACAATATGGACACAATAATACTATTAGATCGATATAATGGTACAATGTAGAAGAAGGAATATTATAACATTAAATTATTTCCCAAAAATCCCAGGATCGTGTTATATTTGGTGTGGCATTGGGAGCAACTAGGACATTACAGTATACATGCTCTTAACAATATAGGAACATGACATACAGTCAGGAAAATGTAGAAGATGCGCAGTATTAATCAATTAGCTTGCGCTACTCTGGTGGCCATTTGGGTGGTACCAGGGGTTCCAATGGTGATGCAAAGAGATGTTTCAAACCCATGAGACTGATATGTATTGATCATTTACTAACCAGATGGGAGGGACATTTGGAGTGCTAACATACTTTCAATAATTTGTTAATTTATGACTCTTTACTTTTGGGTTATGGTGTTTTGGGACAGGGAGTTACCCTATTTTATATCTACTGGGGCTGAGTGAAATGTTTTCACATCTAGAAATGGTCAACTTTTGAGAGAAAAACAAAAGATCCAAAAAGACGTCCTTTTGCTTCCCTGACCAATTGATTCACATCAGATTACATTTTATTTTCATCAGTTTACTTCTTTATCAGCTTTGGCAAGCTAGCATATCTGGGAAGGTATTTTCCAATCACTCACTCCAACTGGAGTATTTGAGGAGGTGTTTCTAAATGGAAGTTGAGTGACACGATTCTACATAGACAGTTGCTTCTAGACATAGCATTCTGAGGCAACATCCAGGTAGTAACTTATTACAATTTATCTTAAGGTGAATACACTGGCTCTTTTCTGAGATAGAATAGGTAGCTGTGAAGATGATAGTTAGAGGACTGGGAAAAGATATTTGTGGAGACTTTAAAATATGTGAAGCCAAAATGTCGAAATTCTAAATTACATCTATCTTTCAACAAAAGATGTGGGTGAAGTTATTGAAAGAGAAGAGAAGTATTGACACGACTCTGGAAAATAGGCTAATTCAGAGACTTACAGGGACAGGTTACAGAATAAGAGACACAAGGCCAGACAGTTATGGGCCTGGCTATTATGACAAGTGGTTTATCACTTTGCTTAAGGCACAGGGTACATACAAATGCTTACAAGGACACCAATGTTGACTCTCACCCTTATTTTCAGAAATAGCACACACAGCCCATTTTCGTGTGAGGAATAATCTTGGTGGTGGAGTTTTTTTTACTCTCACAATTAGTATTTTCTGCATAACACTTGGACTTTGTCTTGTGCTATGCCTCATATGACTCAGTCAGCTCTTTGGTTTGGTACCCCTTCAATTTTGTTTCCTACAAGTTACAGAATTGTCATGCTGGTTGCTCTGCACAATTTTCTCCTGTCCTGATGATGACCTAACAAATTAATAAGGTTTGGCAAACATTAAAGAGGAAGCATACATTGCATTTATGTTCTGTTATTTGATGGCCCCGTTTTGTGCAATTTCTTCTTTTGGGAAAATTTAAAGAGGACGCCTTCATTGCATTTATGTTCCTGTTTAATTGATGGACCTGTCTTGTGCATTTTTTCCTTTTGCCATTCCTTTTCTGTTTACACTGTGAAATGTATGCTGTTATCATTGTGTTTGTGTAACCTTGTGAGCACCATTGTGATTAGTACCACGCTGAAGTTTTGTATCTCTTATGAATATAACAGATCATTTTTCTTACAAATTGTTATGGGTACCTCTTTATTATTGATTTCTGTCTTATTTATTTGTGAGGGAATAGTGTTTGTGTTGCTTATATAAATCAATTCCTTGAACCACTATAGCTGGTACTATATTAATTTGCCCCAGGTTCTGAGCCATAGGGCTGCCTCTGTTTACTGCAACCATCACGCTGATGAGAGCAGCCTCATGATTGTCTTTGAGAGTCTGGGAGCCTGGTTGCTTCCGTGCTGCCAGAACTTGAGACAGGAAGAAGAAGAAAAGGACAGAGGAGAGGCGGCGGATGACTGTACCCAGGTAAGTTCTTTTTTGTTTTTTTTCATTCCCTCCTTCCCCGTCAGCCTCATCGCCCCCATTCGATAGCAGCCGCCACTGACTCCATATGAGGCAAAATACTATACTGAACAGTCAGCATTTGGTGAGTGCAAATACCTCCCGTGGGAGGGACTAATAGACCCATGTATGTATAGTTAAAGACTTATTAACAACACATCTGCCAGGCCAAACAGTAACATTTTAGGGCAGGAAAGCTGGTTTCTGTCTCCATCCAAGATGCACCTCATGAAGAAAAGCAGTGTAACATTGAAAAAGTAACAAATGAACCCTATGTCTCTGGAAGGACGATCAAAAATAAACACATCCCTCTCGTGTAGTGCATTTGGAAATTCAGTGGGTTTGCTTGTTCACATCTTGTTTGTATGATGCGTTCAACAGCATCTAATTGGCTGCCTCAATGCCCGCTCCTGCACTGTTTGAATGAACAAAATAAATACCCTCTTCTAGCCCAGCCTTCAATGATATCACAAAATGAAATGCACTTGCTGTAATAGCCAGCATACTCAGCAAAACCGAGGAAATCAAATGTGACATTACAACTTGTATTTTCTTTTAAAATAATTGTATTTGTTTTCTGTTTAAGGTCCTTGCCTGCAGATATACCAATTACTGTGTTCACTCCGAGTTACATTTCTAGTTTCAGTTTCAGGGCAGATGCCTGGATGTCGAATGGAGTAGCCATAAGTGAACAAGTCATAATAGTCAAGCTGAAGAAAGAACAGAAAGCGACAGCACGGGGTCACGCGATGAGAAGAAATCCCGCAGAGGAGCTGAACTGGCTGCCACCTTGTTACTGCTGATGCGGCAAGAGACTTGTCAAGACGAGTGTAAAAATAATGTCGCAAAACAAAAAAACAAGCCTACTACCCTGTTACAACAAGCTGGGAAAACAGCGGTACTGCGAATTACAGAAAATATTTTAAGTCAGAACCACCGACAAACCAAGAGCAGACGAAAATGGCTCTGCTACAGACTAATATTTTTAAGTACAGTGCAGCTAACAAATCAATAAAGTGAAATGGATGAGAAAATTAAAGCGAAGAAGCTCACAAAGAACAGTTCAATGTATTTATTGGCTGCCCACTGCTAACCCGAGCTAAAGTGAGTGCGCGCGCTTCCAAAAACATGGTATCATTGGCTTGCATCAAATATGTACATTTTACTTGCAAGTTTCTAGTGCAAGGGTACTATATGTACCCAGAGCCTGGTTAATAAATGCTACTAGTAGGCCTGCAGCACTAATTGTGGCAACCACTTAAGTAGCCTTTTAAACACTGATGCCTGCCATTGCAGCCTGTGTGTGCAGTTTAAATTGACATGTCAATCTGGCAAAATAATCCTTTTACCAGCTCTAAACCTTACTTTTTAATACATATAAGCCACCCCTAGTGTAGGCCCTAAATAATCCATAGGGAAGGGTAAAGGGTATATACAAAGTTGGACATTTTAAGGTTTACGTGTCCTGGTAGTGAAAAACTCTTAAATTTGTTTTCACTACTGAAAGTCCATCATCTCCCTTAGGATAGCATTGGATTGAATTATTACTTTTAATAAGCGATAACTTTCAATTAGTAGGAATACTGAGTTTGGTGTCTAAAGAATTAAAATGTTAACCCCCCCTTTAATGGTAAAGTCAGATTTTAAGTCACTATTCTGAAAATGCCCCTTTTAGAACGTTGACATACGTGACGCAGGACCTCATATCACAGCCCACAACCCAACAGATCTGCCACTGCACAAGACATTCTCCATGCGGGATCTGCAATGCTCCCAAATCTGGATTTAAGGTACATTGTTGAGGAGCCAAATCTGGTCACTATATCTGACCAGGGCTCTAGTGTGGCCAGCCTGAACCTGTGACTTTTTCTTGATCCAGTACAACCAGATAACCACTGTTGGCACTTTCTGCTTTTAAGCACTATTTTAACTTGAATCTTTGAAAAAGCATAGCTCCCGTTCTACTCATTGAGTATATGTCATTTGGTGTCAATTATTTTTAACATTTTTCTCTAGTTCTCTAAATTAGTATTGTATTTTTCTTGTGTTTTGTTTTCACTTTATTACACCTTGTAGTGCTGCTAAAATACTTTACACATTGTCTCTGATTTAAGACTGCTTTGTGCGAAGCTACCAGAGGGTTAAGTACAGGTTATCCGCTCATTGAAAAGAGCGTTTTGTCGTTGTCTGATGTGATCAATCAATTATTGCATTCAATAATAATCAAGTCCATAGGCAAGCTGCCTTTGTGCAAAAGTTCTGTAATTTATTTGTAAAACATATATTTTTTTATTTAAGTTATGTTCTTGGATCGAGTTTAAAAAAAAAAATATATGTTTACAAACTTCTTCACATCTAACATGGACTTCCATTGAAATTCCATAGAGCATATTATCAAGCCCATTATCGCCGCTTTATCAGCAGTTTCCTGCCGATAAAAGCGGCGATAATGTATCGCCCGTCCTTGATAATATGGCCCACAATTTATTAAATTCCAGAGAGGGAACCACAATATGCCCTAAAGAAAGCCCTGGCTATTGACTAAGGGCTGAAACATATTAGTGCACCTTTAGGGTCATAGGGCCATTACCTCCAAATGACCCCCTGTATAGATTTAATTATTTATATCCACTAGGTCCCCGCGAATAAAGGGATACCTGGGGAACGCAGAAGGATTTGTATCTCTAGACCCCATGGCCTACATCTTATAAGCATTCCCTGAAATACAGTCAAACCCACCCTGATCTTTAGGAGTCGGGGTGAACCCTGTGATGAAGCATGACGACAGTAGGGTATGTGAGGGTTAACTAACAAAAAGGAGTAGCCTCTTTTTCCACATTTGAGTGCTGTACACCACGCAAGTCTAAATTTGAGCCTATTGGGTTTGGATACTTTAAGTTTGCAATGAACAAAGGAGCCTGCCACCTTTACATGCTAAGGTGGTGAGGGGATCTGGCCACCCCCTGTGACCAACACTGACTCCTGAAGCTCTGGTGTCTGTGAGTCCCTGAAATGCCATCTATGCCTTTCTAGCATGGATGTTGTGTGGATGTTGGGGACACTTGCTCTCCAACCCTACTCATCCTAGAGCTGGGATCCTTCAGAGAAGGAGCTGCCATTTCCACTGAAGGTACTCTCTGTCCTCCCCTCTTGCCTGGAAGCACATTGCTGTTTTGCCCTGTTGCACCGCCATTCTCCTGGAGTTCTGTTGATGCCATTTTGACTTTGTTTACTCCCACAGTCCTGCCGAAGTTGATTGTTGACTTGGTTCTCCCCAACCCGTTTGTTTGATGAAACTGTTCAATTTTAGAAGAGGGAACCTCCCATCTTGTGCTGTGGTTCTGATCACCCCTCTCCCAATCCAGGTTTCGATACTTCCTCTTGAATGCGTCTGTACGATTGCACCTACTTGCCTCACTTGCAGGGAGCAATCATAGGGAACTTACATTTTTCACTGTGTTCTCTTAAATGCCTGTGATTATATGAAACCATGCTAGCTCTGCCTCAGTCCTTTGTCCTTTGTGAATTTTATCTGCCTCTTGACGTGAGCCAGATATATTAGATGAATGGTTCTCCCGGTTGCTATTGTGATGATCCTATGCAATCAATGTACTACATTCAGGGATTCTATGTTGCTAGGTTGGATGTCCTCTATTTTTATATTGAACCTTTGGGATGTAAATAAGCATTTTAACTAGCCCTGGGCGTAGTGGGCGTAGTGGGGATTCGCGGAGCTACGCGAAGTGGGCGAGAAACTACGCCCACCTCCGCACTCCGCGTAGCCCCACTACGCAAACACCACTGGCCGCCAGCCCCGCCACCCGCCTCCCTCCCGCCCTCCCTAAATACTTTCAATTAAACGAGTAAAATAATTAAAACGCACTTACCTTGCCCGCCGGTGCCCATCGCGTCCCCGGGGCTCGCTATCTGCAGTCTTCCGTCTTGTTTACTAATGCGCATGCGCGGGCGGCTGTGCATGCGCATTTCTCACGAGATAATGCGCATGCGCGGCCGCCCGCGCATGCGCATTAGTAAACAAGACGGAAGACTGCAGATAGCGAGCCCCGGGGACGCGGCGGGCAGCGGCAGGCAAGGTAAGTGCGTTTTAATTATTTTACTCGTTTAATTGAAAGTATTTAGGGAGGGCGGGAGGGAGGCGGGTGGCGGCCAGCTACGCTCCGTCTGCGGAGCGTGCGTAGTGCCGCCTGGCTACGCCCGCTCCGCAAAATGCGGAGTAGGCGGCACTACGCACACTCCGTGCACGGAGCGTAGCTGGCCGCCCACCCCTAATTTTAACCGTTACATGTACGTATTTTTAGATTTCCCATTTAATGCAAAAAAAAATTACTTTAACCTGTGAGATGTATATACCAGAGAGATCTCCATCTGTCACTGAAATATGCAAACTAAACTGAGTGATTTGCATTTCTTCTGCAATCCTATTAATACTGGGTCAAGTGTGTGGAGGCTGATACCTATGGATCTATGCTTCTTTTAAGCTGTCTGCTTGGCCCTACATAGTGCTAACAGGCCAATTCTTGAACAAAACTTAGTGCTCACAGCAGAGGGGTACCTGAAAGGCTGAGCCTGACATCCCCTCCATTCTTCATGACTCTGAGTATTCGAGTCAATGGTATGAGACCTGTGTCAGTCTCCCTGGTGTCTGACTCTATTCAGACTGGAAAGAAAAACAAAAGGGAGGCCCCTTACTTATCCAATACGGGACAAAGGTAGTCAAAATTCAAGAAATGAAAAAGTTTCCCAACTGGTCTTAGACCATAGTGTATCCTAAAATCTATATGCGTAAATGCAATTTCACAATATCATGTAAGAGAAGCTCAATTTGGACTAATCATAGTGATCTCATTATACGACAATCAGTATATATTTCAGCAAATTATTAAAACAACTTTATAAACAAAAGTATTCAAACACCACCAACAAGACTATCACAAAATATTGTAGGGAAAATTCATACATATTTATTCAATACAATGTTATTCTCACACATAATACAAACAACCAAAAAATCACAGTTTAATTTAAAAAAACAGAATTGTGGTACTGGAACATAGGCTTTAAAAAGAAGCAGTTGTCGACGCAGCGTTTCGGTTTTTCTCAAATTTAAAACAACTTCTTCAGGACAATTTCTTTAGTTAAACAATTATGAAGATTTCACTGGTTGATATGTTTCAACATTGCCAGTCCCAATGTAAATAAATGGATCTCGTTCAGCACTCTAAGTAATCATGTTACCTTGGTTTTTGGTACAGGGGACTGCACGATATGATCAGCGGAGCCACCGTTATTGAATTTAAGTGTTTCAAACTTGAAGCTAGATTTTTCCGCGGGTGAGGGTAGGAATTTGTAATAATCTTTTATCGCATTTGCCTTTCTGCTACCGTGGATTTAGGCCCACACTTCAGGCGAACCTCCTCAATATGTCCTTTTTCAATTAGAACAATCGTGATAAATAAATTCGGCCTCACTGCTCCGTTTGTCTTAAAAACTTTAATAGAAAACAGACATTTGAGGTGAGCAAATTCAGAGTGTTGCTGGTGTTGTAGGGTGCTCTATACAGGAGCAGCTCAGTACCCTGCTTCTTATTTGCATATATACATATATTTATATTTATATATTACCTATTGGGGGTCACCAGTAGGTAGTTATAGTTAGGACCTAGTTTCCATAGGAAAAGCATTTTTTGACTTGCCTATATATTTTTGGCTTGATTTGACCAATCTTCATGTAATCTTTCAAAACAAAATGTCAAAGTAGGTTCTGTGTGTCAAGGAAAGTTTGGGGGTGATCTATGCTATGAGGATTGAGAAATAGGGGCACAAAATAAGGGTGCATTTGTAATGTTAATTCCCACATGAATGCGCTGTCAAACCTACAGCCCAAACATCTGGATGGAATTACACCAAATTGGGCAGAAAGGTAGTTGTTGTTACGCAGATTGTTTTTTTTGTTATTTAGTGCAAATCCATTCTGTAGTTTTTGTGAAATGAAATTAGAACAATCTAATGATACCTGTCGTCGTGGATATCTTGCGGCCTTTTCGTGGTGCTTGCGGCTAAATTGCGATACCAAAGGGGTTGATGGACGGAGCGCTTAAGCAAATCAAACACTCACCCCCAGTCAACTGATCTGGGTTTAATCCATCATCATTCTTTAGCTCACTCCACCACCCCAGTTCAGACATGGCCATATGCAAATCAGTCTGACCCTGTGCCTCATGCAGACAGTCCAGCCCGAAGCGTCAAGCAATGTCTTCCCTGGACTGGAAACAAGCAGCATCCTGGGACCGGTTTCGGGTTCATAACCCTAATCAGACAGGCTATCTTGAATCCAGTGGCAGAGTGAGCAGGGGACCCACGTCTGGGCATACCCTGCCAGCTTAGGGCGAACAAAGCGATACCAAAGGGGATGATGGACGGAGCTCTTGAGCAAATCAAACACTCACCCACAGTCAACTGATCTGGCTAAATCGCGACATGTTCGAGGCAAATCATGACAGCAAGCACCAACAGGAATGCTCTGATTGGCTGACCAAAACCTGAACAGAAAGTTGTGGTGGTTTCGCGGTGATTGTGGGTAAATGGTGTTGTGTTTGAAGTAAATCGCGAAAGCTTGCGCCAGCGGAAATGCTCTGATTGGCTGGACGCAACTGGGACAGAAAGTTGCAGCCCCCATTTTATCGTCGGAGAGTGGCTCCCAGGGCTGAAAATTTGTGTCAAAGCTAAGATAGGGGCTCAGGGTGGAGGTACTCTGACACCATGTTAAAGAAATGGGGGTATTAGTGACACAAGTTTGTGTTCAAAATGTATTTATTAATCATGCGTGATATTTATGAAAACACAGCAACCGCCAGCACAGCCTCCCCCTGTATCATCGTGGGGACATCACAACTATCATGGCAACACTGTGAATATTGGTGAAAATAATAAACACAAAGTATCTATATACACACCGGCACCGGTCACAGTCACAGACTTTTGTATGCACTCACAAACTCACTCAAACACTTATACACCCATTCACATACCCACTCACACACATATACATCCAGCCACATACCCACACAGATACTCATGTACCTACTCAAATACTCATTCAGGTACTCATGCACCCACTTACAGACTCACTCTGAGAGTTACACATCCATGTACAGACCCACTCAGACAGTCACACACCTACTTAGAGACTCACTCATAGACTTATGTGCACAGTCTCATAACCAGAGATTCTTACACCCACTCACAGATGCACGTGGGCACTCATGTACCCACTCACATAACCACTCAGATACTAATACACCTACTTACAGACTCACTCAGAGAGTTACATACCCATGTACAGAGACTTGTGCATTTAGTCACTCATACACTCAGAAACTCACACATCCACGCAGTTAAGCTCGGACACCCATGCACCCACTATCAGAACAACTCAGACACTCACACTCCCAGTCATAGGCCCACAGAGAGACTCATGCACTCAGCCACAGGCCCACTCCTGCACCCACTCGCTTACCCACTGACACATGCACTTAGACACTCATATATTCACTCATAGATCCAGTCAGACACTTGTACTTACAAATGCACAAAGGTACTCATGCACCTACTCACAGACCCATTGAGACACTGATGCACCCACTCATGGATGCACTGAGACAGTCACACAGTTAGTTACAGAACTATTGATAGACTGATGCACCCTCTCACTGGTCCACTGAAAAACTTATACATTGAATGAGAGAATTACTGATAGATTGATGGGCTGAGTGGTCGCTCCCCAGTGTCCCTGGCGACATTTGGTATCGTTGTGCTGCGCTTTCAATCAAAACTGCCTCATAATTATTGCCTGCAGTCTGCCCTGGTTGCCGCTTTGCTTTGTATGCATTTTTGAATAGCCATTGTAACTTTCACTCTGATTGCGCGTTTTCCCCAAGCGCTCTGCTGTGCTCACCCCTCCGCTGCCATTTTGTTTGTTGTTGTCGTTCTCTGTAGCCCGCCCCGCCTCCCAGCTGAGCCGCCCTCCCACAGACTTCATACAGCGCTCCCTTACCTGGAAGCGCTGTGACTCGCTCTTCGCTTTTGGGCTGAGTGGTCGCTCCCCAGTGTCCCTGGCGACATTTGGTATCGTTGTGCTGCGCTTTTAATCAAAACTGCCTCATAATTATTGCGTGCAGTCTGCCCTGGTTGCCGCTTTGCTTTGTATGCATTTTTGAATAGCCATTGTAACTTTCACTCTGATTGCGCGTTTTCCCCAAGCGCTCTGCTGTGCTCACCCCTCCGCTGCCATTTTGTTTGTTGTTGTCATTCTCTGCAGCCCACCCCGCCTCCCAGCTGAGCCGCCCTCCCACAGACTTCATACAGCGCTCCCTTACCTGGAAGCACTGTGACTCGCTCTTCGCTTTTGGGCTGAGTGGTCGCTCCCCAGTGTCCCTGGCGACATTTGGTATCGTTGTGCTGCGCTTTTAATCAAAACTGCCTCATAATTATTGCCTGCAGTCTGCCCTGGTTGCCGCTTTGCTTTGTATGCATTTTTGAATAGCCATTGTAACTTTCACTCTGATTGCGCGTTTTCCCCAAGCGCTCTGCTGTGCTCACCCCTCCGCTGCCATTTTGTTTGTTGTTGTCGTTCTCTGTAGCCCGCCCCGCCTCCCAGCTGAGCCGCCCTCCCACAGACTTCATACAGCGCTCCCTTACCTGGAAGCGCTGTGACTCGCTCTTCGCTTTTGGGCTGAGTGGTCGCTCCCCAGTGTCCCTGGCGACATTTGGTATCGTTGTGCTGCGCTTTTAATCAAAACTGCCTCATAATTATTGCGTGCAGTCTGCCCTGGTTGCCGCTTTGCTTTGTATGCATTTTTGAATAGCCATTGTAACTTTCACTCTGATTGCGCGTTTTCCCCAAGCGCTCTGCTGTGCTCACCCCTCCGCTGCCATTTTGTTTGTTGTTGTCATTCTCTGCAGCCCACCCCGCCTCCCAGCTGAGCCGCCCTCCCACAGACTTCATACAGCGCTCCCTTACCTGGAAGCGCTGTGACTCGCTCTTCGCTTTTGGGCTGAGTGGTCGCTCCCCAGTGTCCCTGGCGACATTTGGTATCGTTGTGCTGCGCTTTTAATCAAAACTGCCTCATAATTATTGCCTGCAGTCTGCCCTGGTTGCCGCTTTGCTTTGTATGCATTTTTGAATAGCCATTGTAACTTTCACTCTGATTGCGCGTTTTCCCCAAGCGCTCTGCTGTGCTCACCCCTCCGCTGCCATTTTGTTTGTTGTTGTCGTTCTCTGTAGCCCGCCCCGCTTCCCAGCTGAGCCGCCCTCCCACAGACTTCATACAGCGTTCCCTTACCTGGAAGCGCTGTGACTCGCTCTTCGCTTTTGGGCTGAGTGGTCGCTCCCCAGTGTCCCTGGTGACATTTGGTATTGTTGTGCTGCGCTTTTAAGCAAAACTGCCTCATAATTATTGCCTGCAGTGCCCTGGTTGCCGCTTTGCTTTGTATGCATTTTTGAATAGCCATTGTAACTTTCACTCTGATTGCGCGGATCACTGAAATAATATCGAGGGACAAAATATCGACTTGCCAAAATATCGTGGACAAAATATCGACAGTCAAAATATCGAGTTTGCATCTACAAACAGGTAAGTACAAAAATATCGAGTACAAAATATCGTTTACAATAATATAGATGTAAAAAATATCGACTTTATTAAAAACAGTGTTAAATTAAATTAATATTAAATTTTAATTACTAAAATATACTTAAAAATACTTAAATTAAATTATAATAATTAAAAAATAAATGAAAATAATAAAAATAATTTTTTACAATCTTATTTGTTGACCCTGAACCCTAAAATATACCCCTTTACCCAAAAACCCAAAACTGACCCTGAACCCTAAAAATACCCCTTTACCCAAAAACTAAAAACTGACCCTGAACCCTAAAAATACACCCTTACCCAAAAACCCAAAACTGACCCTGAACCCTAAAAATGCCCCTTTACCCTAAAACTGAAAACTGACCCTGAACCCTAAAAATGCCCCTTTACCCAGAAACTGAAAACTGACCCTGAACCCTAAAAATGCCCCTTTACCCAAAAACTGAAAACTGACCCTGAACCCTAAAAATACCTCTTTACCCAAAAACTGAAAACTGACCCTGAACCCTAAAAATGCCCCTTTACCCAAAAACTAAAAACTGACCCTGAACCCTAAAAATACCCCTTTACCCTAAAACTGAAAACTGACCCAAAACCCTAAAAATGCCCCTTTAGCCAAAAACTAAAAACTGACCCTGAACCCTAAAAATACTCCTTTACCCAAAATGTATCAATATTATTTAATTACCAAATAATTATTAATTAACAATAACAATAAAGTAAATATATTAGCACATTAGCTGTAATTATTTTAATAATTAATATTATTTTTTCCCAATTAATTACTTAACAATAACACAAAATTATATATATAAAAATGTACTCTAATTAATGTAATTAACTAATTACAATTAATTAATTACCAATTAATTACTAATACAAAATATGTACAAAATTATATTAATTAATTAACTAATTATTATTAATTAATTATCAATTCATTATTAATTATAAATATTTACAAACATATATTAATTAATTAATTATTATTAAATTACTTCCCACCCTATTCCCCTGTAAACCCACAACCCGCTACAGAATTACATTACGCAATTATTATAAAAACAAAATTCATTTAATAAAATATTTTATAACATTAATACACACTTTTCACACATATTATTACATAAAAATACACTATAACATATTATATAATATTAAAAATTCGATATTTTTGCTATCTATATTTTATACAGTCGATATTACTTCACTTACCTGAAAAACGATATTTTTGTAGTCGATATTATGTCCAGTCGATATTTTGTCCAGTCTATATTTAAAACTCGATATTATGTCCAGTCGATATTTTGGAGTCGATATTTTGTCTGTGCACCGATTGCGCGTTTTCCCCAAGCGCTCTGCTGTGCTCACCCCTCCGCTGCCATTTTGTTTGTTGTTGTCGTTCTCTGTAGCCCGCCCCGCCTCCCAGCTGAGCCGCCCTCGCCCTCCCCCTCCACTATCCATATATGACAGTTGCTCCCGTGCGCAGCGTTCACGCACAGCGTTCGCGCCCCATTCGGGCCGAAGGTGCGCCAAAGGTAAGCCCGTCTACGCCCGTCCGCGCCTGGACCGCGCCCAGCGCCAGACCCCCTGGCCCTCGTCATGCCCACCCCTCCCGCATTACCTACGATGCCACCACCCTCCTAGCCCTTAACCCCGGCCGCCCCCCTAACTGCGCCCAAGCCGCTCCTGGACAAACCCACGGACCTTTCTCATGCAACTCCTGCAAATTCAACGGCACCGACAACAACTCCGCTACAATCACACCACAGATATCCGACCCCAACCACCTACAATGCATCTTGCTCAACACCCGATCGGTCCACAGGCACGCCATTGACCTATGGAATCTACTAGACACCATATCTCCGGACGTCGCCTTCCTAACAGAAACATGGATGAACGCCACATCAGCCCCAGACATCACCATTGCCATCCCAGAAGATTATAAGATCATACGCAAGGACCGTACCGGCCACACAGGAGGAGGAATCGCTATCGTCCATAAGAAATCCATCCACATCTCAACCAGCTCAGACGTCAATCTCGCCAACTCTGAACACCTTCACTTCCAGATACACATCGACCCCAAGACCACACTCAGAGGCACCCTCTTTTACAGGCCTCCAGGACCCCGCGCACAATTTAGTGAAGATATCACGGACTTCATCACTCCACACGCGCTCCCCTCCAAAGATTACATCCTTCTGGGAGACCTCAATTTTCACCTTGAAAAGAACAACGACCGCAACACCACCACCCTTTTGGACAACCTCGCCAACCTCGGACTTAAACAACTTATCACTTCCCCCACCCACATCGCAGGTCACACACTCGACCCTATCTTCACCTCCAGCAATCATGTCTCCTTTGGCCACACCACGGCTCTCCTTTGGACTGACCACAGCTGCGTTCACTTTACCTACAACAAGCCCACACCCAACAACCACCCCCAACCCACTCTGCAAAGAAACTGGAACAAAATCACCATCGACCAGATCTCCTCATCGCTTCTTCTAAACCCCCCAGCCCACTCCTCAAACCCCGACCAAGCCGCCACCAACCTCACCCTATGGTTATCCAACAGCGCCGACATCCTAGCACCACTGAAAAAACGGCAAATCAAACTAGGCAGCAAGAAGGCCTCCTGGTTCAACGATGATCTTAAGAAATCCAAGAAACTCTGCCGCTCCCTTGAGAAGGCCTGGAAAAAAGACCCAACCACCAGCACCAAGGACGCCTTCAAAAACGCCACCCACATACACCACCAACTGATCAGGAATGCCAAGAAAGCCGCTTTCAAGGACCGACTAGATAACAACGCCCACAACAGCAAGGAACTATTCAACATCGTCAAGGAAATTACCAATCCCTCGGCCAACTCCAACGACATCACACCCTCTCAAGCCCTCTGCGACTCCCTAGCCTCATTCTTCCACAACAAAATTGCAGACATCCACAACAGCTTCGACAACCAACCCGAAGACCAACCCACCCATCCCCCTGCAGAACACCCACCCCCCTCGAACACCCTCAATGACTGGAAGCCAATCTCCACTGAGGACACCATCCGTCTGATGAACTCTATCCACTCAGGATCCCCCACAGACCCTTGCCCTCACCACATCTTTAACAAAGCAGACTCCATCATAGCACCGCACCTCCGAGACGTCATCAACTGCTCCCTCAACTCCGCAACCTTCCTGGAAAGCTGGAAACATGCCGAACTCAGCGCCCTCCTGAAGAAACCCACAGCTGACCCCACCGAACTCAAAAACTACCGCCCCATCTCACTCCTTCCATTCCCGGCCAAAGTCATCGAGAAAGCGGTCAACAACCAGCTCGCCGCCTTCCTCGAAACAAACAAATCCCTCGACTCCTCACAATCCGGCTTCCGAGCCAAGCACAGCACTGAAACCGCCCTCATCGCAGCAACAGACGACATTCGAACTCTCCTGGACAATGGAGACACAGTCGCCCTCATCCTCCTTGACCTCTCCGCAGCCTTCGACACAGTCTGCCATAGCACCCTTCTACAGCGCCTTAGAAACATCGGAATACAAGGAAAAGCACTGGAATGGATCACCTCGTTCCTCACCGGAAGAACCCAGAGAGTCCGCCTCCCACCATTCATCTCAGAGGCCACTGAAGTCATCTGCGGCGTACCCCAAGGGTCCTCACTCAGTCCCACCCTCTTCAACGTATACATGAGCCCCCTCGCGGCCATCGCACGCCAACACAACCTCAACATCATCTCCTACGCGGATGACACTCAACTGATCCTCTCACTCACCAATGACCCTAGCACCGCCAAAACTAACCTACACGAAGGAATGAAAGAAGTAGCCGAATGGATGAAACACAGCCGTCTGAAACTGAACTCAGATAAAACAGAAGTCCTTATCTTAGGTACCTCCCCCTCTGCCTGGGACGACTCTTGGTGGCCAGAAGCCCTTGGAAAAGCACCCATCCCGACGGACCACGCACGGAACCTGGGCGTCATCCTGGATTCCTCACTCTCGATGAACAGACAAGTCAACGCCGTTTCTTCATCCTGCTTCAACATTCTTCGCATGCTCAAAAAAACATTCCGTTGGATCCCCACCGAAACTAGGAAAACGGTCACCCACGCTCTGGTCACGAGCCGACTGGACTACGGAAACACCCTCTACGCTGGTACTACCGCTAAACTCCAGAAAAAACTCCAACGAATCCAGAACGCTTCAGCCAGGCTCATATTAGACATCCCGCGTAAAGAACATATCTCTGGTCACCTGAAAAACCTCCACTGCCTCCCCGTCAATAAGAGGATCACTCTCCGGCTCCTAACCCACGCACACAAAGCACTCTACGAAATCGGACCCGAATGCCTCAACACACGACTGTCCTTCTACACCCCCTCCCGTCAGCTATGATCATCCAACCAAGCCCTTGCCACTGTACCTCGCATCAACAAAACCACCATGGGAGGTAGATCCTTCTCCTACCTGGCAGCTAAAACCTGGAACTCACTTCCCACTCACCTTCACCTTACTCAGAACCACCTAGCATTCAGAAAGCAACTTAAAACGTGGATATTTGACAAGTAATTCCCCACCCCCCTTCAAGCGCCTTGAGACCCTCTGGGTATGTAGCGTGCAATATAAATTTTTTGACTTGACTTGACATACATGCAGTCACAGATTCCACTGAAAGAGTTATACACTGGTATAGAGATATTAAGGGAGTTATACATGCTATTACAGATTGTTTTAGATAGTAATTTGTTTAATGTGTTGGTTATGATCTATTTTGCAGTTATAAGTCTTGTATGTGGTGGTGGCTATTGAATGTCTACTTTTGTTTCGTCATTTTGCGATGTCTTCGCGGCTACCGATATAATCACGCACAACATTTTTCTCTAAAATCCTCGCCTCTCGGCTGGCTCCTGTTATTTATCACTTAGTCTTGGAACAACAAAATGGCTTTGTCCCAGGTAGAGACACAGCAGCTCATATTAATACAGCTATTGCTGCATTTGATGTCTCTGGCCAATTAAATCAGCATATAGGGATGTGGATGCTGGACGCCGAGAAGGGCTTTTACCGAGTTGCCTGGGGAGCATTATGGCCTACTATGGCATCATTTGGCCTCGGTCAAAGGTTTATCTCAGCGGTTCAGAAATTGTACAGCAATCCGACTGCAGTAGTTAAGATTAATCGCCTCTCCTCAGCCCATTTCGCTGATCAAAGGGGTACGCAGCAGAATTGTCCGCTATCCCCATTTGTGTTCGCTCTTTCTAGTGAGCCTTTTATAAAGCACCTGCTGCAAAACGCTAAGATTTCCCCAGTGTCTCTTAGTGGTCTGTAATTAAAATTAACCACAAATGCGGATGACATTGCTATTTTCTCTACCAGACCAGTAGATGCCATAGTCAAAATTACATAAGAGGCACAATGTTTTGGCTCCTTTTCCTGCTAAAAATTAAATTTGAACAAGACCCAGACAATTTTAAATTTTCAACCTGAAACGGCCCCATCAATATTAGGGTTTCCAACAATGGCAACTTATCTTGGAGTCTGTCTCAGTAGCCGAGTCGATGACGTATGAGCCACTGCTAAATAAGGTTTTGGCAAAACAACGTAGTTGGCACCGGCTTCTTCTAAGTATATTCTGGAGTTGCAATGTAGTGAAAATGAATATTCTTCCAAAATCTTTGTATCTATATACCACAATCCCACTAAGGGTGCTGTGGATGTTTGTTAAGTGTCTAGATAGTGCCGTAGGTAGCTTTAAATGGGGTGATAGACGTGCAAGGAGAGCTTTTCTGTATATAAAATTATCATATAAACAAGGTGGCTTTAAGCTCCCAGAGTTCAAACTGTATTTGTGGGCCGCACTTGTTGGTTGAATTTGAAGGTTACTTAATGGGCCTGATACTGGCACCACGTGGCTTTTACCTGTGGACCAAATACGGGGTTCCTGCTATATAAAATGGCCAACCCTAACTATTACAAGCCAGGCATGGCAAAATATTTGTAAGGAACAATCTCTGTTGGCAGTGCAAGGGCATATCTCAGCTCGGTCACTTTACGATGGACAAGGCTTTAGATATTTTTCAGCCCTGAAAGTAGAGTTTGGGCTGCTACAGAGTAGATTTTTTAAATACTTGCAAATAGGGGACTACTTTATATGCGGTCAGAGTATATTAGAGATGTTGAGTCCTTCTGAAGGACTCTCTGTACTCTTTCAGTCTTTAGGAAGAGGAACTATTGGTATAGTCTATCAAAAACTATTAGCAGTTGTTAGCAGTTGTTAGCTATGATGGCATACAGGTAGCAGCACAATTAAGTTGCATTTTTGAAACTGATATAATAAATAAGTAAATACAGGATTCATTAGAAACTATAGACTCAGAAGTAACATCAGTTAATTTGAAACTTCAGCAACATAGGACTATGTTTATGCTCTACTACAGTCCTGAGCTTATTTTTAAGTGGGCTACGACTCAGCCATCGGCTAAATCGTCTTGCCCAAAATGTCAGGAGTATGCTGCAGATTTATGCCATATGTTCGTTACTTGTCCAAGGTTAAATATATTCTCATCAGATGTAACTTAAGAGCTTACATTACTGGTTATGTCATGATGTCCAGATTGCAGAGAAGGAAATAGTTTTAGGGGTAATACCAGTCATGGGAAGCCATATGAGATTATTAGTTCCAATTATTATAACATGTGCTAATTTATGTATAGCTCGAGTATGGATTCAAAAAACGAGTCCAAGCATTAATGAATTTTGGGTCTTACTTAGACAAATATACAAAATGGAATTAGCACCAGCTAAAGCTAGAGGTCCGCGCTCTAGGTCAAAAAGTTAAAAGGGTGTGGTCCAGCCTCCAATGGGACTAATAATTTGCAGTTCATTTGGATTTTTGTATCAGTCTTTCTCTGACTTACTTTGTAAAAAATTTGGTTTTAGTGTTGTTGTTGTCTCTTTCCGTTACATGTGTAGTAATTGTATTAAGTCCCGATTGATGCTATTTCTTTTTTGTTCGTGCTATGTATGCTCTTCATTTTGTGTTTTGTTATTGGTTATTGGTGTTTTTTTTGTACCTTTTTGTATAATGTATTACATTTATGGCTAAGAAAAAGAATAAAAATAATTAAAAAAAAGAAAATTATGATTTTAAACAGTGCACTTATAAAACCCCAGTGTCTAAAATACTGTAAAATGTGTGCATATATGTGTTTTACACCTTTCAAAAAAGGCGCAATCACCACAGTTACTGAAGCCATTGCGACTCTCAATTAACCCTGGCCATAGCACTCCGCCCTACGCGAGCTACGCGGAGTGCGTAGTGCACTGTGCAAAATGCTGTTCGCTCTGATTGCACAGTGCCGAAAGCTTGTCCGCACTGTGCAATCAGTGCAAACTGCATCTTGCACAGTGCAAGCGGTCGTTTTCTGCCGCTCAAGTAGATTTCTACTCGAGCGGCAGCTTTCTCAACGCCGACTGGTAATTTCTCATCGCGAGCGGTCACGAGCATAGGCGACCACTCGCAATGAGAAACCTGACCTCCCCGCTTTGAGAAGCTCGCTGGGAGGTTTATTTTCCATGCTCGGGATCGGCGACTTGATCTTACTGATCGCGAACGAGGAAAAAGTCTTGCCGGAATGTAATTTTGCTTGCTCGCGATCGCCAACTTGACGTTGAGGACAGCAAGCTAGCAAAAAATGACCGCTACGCGTGTTTACACTGTGCTACGTGCAATTCACGTAGTGCGAAGTAGCGCTAACTTTGCAAACTACGCGAGTGTAGAGTAGTGCTTTGCCCAGGTTTACTCTCAATGTCATCGCAGAGTCAGGAAGTAGGGTTCAAACACAGTTTTTTTTAATTACTTAAAAAATATGTGTTCAAACATGTTTTTTAAACAGTTATGTAGTTATTAATATGTGTATTGTAATAGTTAGGATGATTTTTTAATTTAAACATTTTGAATGTGCTGGTGGTTTTTGAATGTCTGCTTTTTTATGATTTCACAATGTGATCGCGATCATCGTGATGTCGCCACAAATTTCAAAAATAAAAAAAGTCTTTAATAAGAAAAAGAACCACATTTTAGGCGCTTGGGTGGCTCTGACAAGAACCTTTGTGTTGAGACAGCTACAGATAAGTCTGTATGTAGAGTTTCGGGTCACTTAGAAACACCCTGTTCCCTTCATTTATTAAGTGATCTCCATCACTTTTATAGATTCTATGCATGTTAAAATGCAGGTTGTTGTTGTAGATAGAGCCCATTGTATGCTATGACGAAAGCAGAAACAGTTTTAATAACATATTTCCTGGCTTTGTCAATCTGTGGACAGAATTGATTTGACCAGTTCTATTTCTGTCTTCGGCATATCGTAGAGTACAACAAGACAGTGTGAGGGAAAAGCTACATCAATTCAGCAAAGGTATCATTAGGGTTTCCAGTCCTACTCCAGTCAATGTGCTGAGGTAATTCCCACCACAGTGCACAATCTGATGTGAGGAGCTCTGCAATCGACAATGGTTTTAATCAAAGCCAGCAACTGATGACACTATAACCCTCTCTGGCCAAACCAAGTATTCTCCACATTTGGTATACCCAAGTCCCTGTCAATACCTCTCTTTTTTGCAGCCTCTTTAGCCCAATAGACAGTTAGTTGAGGCCAGCAATCCACACCCTAAGCCTTTTGAAGTGAAGTAGCAATAGCAGTCAGGAAAAGGTTCTAGCTGAATGAGGTAGTTTTCCAAATGAAAAGCAGAATCAAATTAGATAGTGTGTTGGATGCAATAACTATAAGTCCTAATATTGGCTGTTGTTTAAAAAAATAAATGTAATACAGACATGGATATGCTTTTGAATCTGTAGAGTAAACCACACCTGTTGTATCTCATCTGGAAGTAGCACAGTCCTTCTAGAATGTGCTGTGAACTTGTGACCTACTGGTTCCACTGGGTTGTTAGGTATACTGAGCTAAGAGTGTATTGGGGAAGGGTGTTAAAGAGACAGAACATTTTTTTACAAGTTGAGGAGTTATGACACAATTTAAGTAACGATAAACTTTAATTTCCAACTCATGACTATGTAATAAACTGTTGTCCAGTATTTAAATTTTAAAAAACCTGAAGCTAAATGTCGGTTTGGACTCCCTTTGATCGCAAAATCATTGTGAGCATACGGAGACAGGAACCTCATTTTGAGAGAGAGAAAGGGTTAACAGATGCTAACCATTCACAAGTGGACATAAAGTAGTCTAAAATGAAAGACACAATTTATTTGCTGCTTTTCTCATGATCATAGAGTGAAATTTTATAGTTGCTTTGATTTGAAATGAAGCAGTATATGGGAGTTAGACAAAACAAAAGTATGACAGTGATATGAAAACAAATATATCTGATGTTAGTACTGTTGAAAGTTACAATGAGCAATGGTTTGAAAATGACAATGTTTTAAATGTCTAAGCATCATGTGTAGAACACACAGATCCATGTTATTTGCTATCTGGGAATTGTAGTACTTTTAATCACATTATTAATCAGGAGTGGTATGGTTATAAATAAAAGATAAGGAAATGTGCTTCACCTGTATATGTATTATAAAGTATTAATACTTGTTAGGTATTTATTAGTTAGTGTTTGTCAATGTATGTTTTAACTTATATGACCAGTTTGCATATGTTTAGATGGTTGCAGGTAGTTATATGTATGATGAGACTCTTGAGTTTACATTAACATGTAGAGAACTGTATATTTTAGGAAAGATGGCTTGAAGGTGTATATCTATCATGAAATCACATATATGTTTACATGGGGATCTATGTTCTTTAAGGCCTGTTGAAAATGTCATGTGTATGGTGAGGGTGGTGCATTTCTTTAAACATCCTCTGTTTAAAATTGAGAAGGGTTAATAGTGCAGAATGTCTCTTGAGAGTTCTTGCGCTAGCTTCACTTGGTGTTTAACTTTTCTTTAAGAAATGTTGAATATATGTTTTAAAGGCACATGAAATATTTGAGAAATGATGCAGGTATGCCACTAAGAAAAGGTTTTGTGCTTTGAAAAGTGAGTATTGTTATTTACAGTTTTAGAAAGCTACAGATTCATGTGCATGCTGAATAATAGAGCAATGTATGTTCCTAGACAGCTATGTATGCAATTATACAATTAAGTTTGATATGTAGACTTCTCTCACACATTGCTCACTAGAAAGCGATAGACACACTAAAATTGTTAGTTTGATACTGACTGAATGACTGAATGACTTAAACAATGAGTGACAGATATAGTCCCAACTGTTATGTATCTAACAGCAATGGAGGTACTTTAACAGTCAGTCAGGCACTCCTCTGTCACTCATCCTTTCACCCATCCACTACTCAGGCAGTCATCGAATCACTCATGCACTATCTGCACACTTATTCAATCACCCAGGCTCTACACATGTAATGTAAATTGATACTTGTATAGCGCACTACTCTCCCGCAAGGGTCTCAAGGCACTTGTACGAATACCGCTGTGGAACCCATCCTGGCTTTCCCTGTGAGGCGCCCACTCCTGGGCACCCCCAAGGTGGAGGCCAGGCATCCTTAGCATTGTGGGGGCCATTGTGAAGATTAAGCAAGCTATTGCCCAGAGTTGCAGAGTGGGACTCCATGATTGGAATAGGCACCGAGGCGAGAATTATCAGGTCCGTGGAATATTGAGCCCAAGATCCGCCGAGGCGGGGAATTGAACCCTGGTCCCGGGCTAGACCTCTGCCTCAGGGTCTGCCGCTCTAATCATTGAGCCACACTGCACTCTTTCAATCACAGAGGCACTAATTATGTAGTACTTGAACTATGCAGGCCCTACCCATGTATTTATCCAATCACCCAGGCACTTATACAATCACCAGAGATGCACATATACAGTCATTTAAACACCCAGGCATGGCCCATGCACTCATCCAAACACCCACTTAAAACTCCTGCAGTCAGCAAAATACTGAGGCACAATCCTTGCACTCATCCAAACATTCAGGAACTACTCATGCACTCACCTAATTATGAAGGAAGTACCATTGCAGTGAACGTATCATTCATCTATACCTATGCACTCATTCAATTACAGAGGCAATACTCTTGCTTTAATACAATCCCCCCAGCAGTATACTTGCTTTTATCCTATCACTCAAGCTTTAACAATGCACTCATTCAATCACTCAGACACTAGTCATGCACTCATCTAATCAGTCAGGCATAATTGATGCAACCATTCAATTATCCAGGAACTACCTATGTAATTATCTAAACACAGAGACACTAGCTGTTCAATTAACCAAGAACACATGGGCACCAGCCATGTAGTCATCCAATCAATGAACCACTACTCATGCGCTCATCCAATATGCTATGTGCTATGCAAGGACTTAAACAATCACATATGCACTATCAATGCACTCTATAAATCACCTTAATACTATTTATGCAGTCCTGAAATCATCTAGCCCAGGGTTCTCCAAACCGGTCCTGGAGGGCCGGATCCATGCCAGATTTTTTGCATATCCCCATTTAGTTAAATGTAGGTATTTTAAAAATCCTGGAGGGCCGGATCCATGCCAGAGTTTTTGCATATCCCCATTTAGATAAATGTAGGTATTTTAAAAATCTGGCATGGATCCGGCCCTCCAGGACCGGTTTGGAGAACCCTGATCTAGCCACTAGAGTTGCAGTCAAGTAATCATTCAACCACTTCTTATGCATGTATTGAATTATTGAGTCATTTGCCATGCACTTATCGAATCATTCAGGCACTACTCATGCACTCATCCAAACACCCAGATAATAGTGATATACTCATGCAAACACGCAGACAGTAACTATGCAGATATGGAAAGACCATTGGATTTCTCATATACTCAGGGAATCATCCAGACATGACTACCTATGCACTCATTCAATCATCCAGGAAGTCTTCATGTTTTCAATAACAAACACAAGTCTTAGTGAGGAATATGTAGTCTTTTAGAACCATCTGGTGAATTATATATTGTAGCCATGAAACACTCTTTGCATATACTCGGAAGAATTAGTGAGCTATATTCTCTGGTACAGATCAATGTGCAGTTTCCCAAAATTTAAATGTGATACATTTAAGTGTAAATATACTGAGATACTAAATACACCACTGACGCAGGGGTAGAGAGGTACACAAATGCCTCTTATGTTTTCTTTTTGCATATACAGTGTTGAGACACTGTATGTACTTCTACACTTTGGTTGATGTTCATTTTAAAGTGTACTACAGAATGGATAAACTGGAATTTCACCATGTATAAGTGAGCACTGACATATGGTGCAGCTGTGTTGTAGGAGCAGGTGCTATAATGTTAAAAGATAACTAATAAGTAACGTTTTGTATTTTTGTTTGGGTTTGGTATATTGGAGTAAGTGCATGTAGTTATATACCTAGGTTCATCTGTAGATTTAAAACTGCAACGTAACATTAAAACTGTTTT
The DNA here is from genome assembly GCF_964263255.1 of Lissotriton vulgaris. NCBI lineage: Eukaryota > Metazoa > Chordata > Amphibia > Caudata > Salamandridae > Lissotriton > Lissotriton vulgaris. The sequence continues at coordinate 1,372,994,332 of NC_141691.1, forward strand.
AGTATTATGTGTAAGTCAGTAGTAAAGTAGTTGGTTCCTTGGCTGGAGTAAAAATTAAAATATACTTATTTTTTAGCAGAACAATATCTACGTAACTAAAGACAGTTAGAATAACTACAAACATTGAGAGAAAAAGCAACAGCAGCATCTACAATATCACTGCAGAACTGAGATACAAAAGAGGAAAAATGCAGAAAAAGTGGTGAAAGAAAAAACAGCCACTGGTAAGAGGACAATGTAATTTATAAAAAATATAGGTGGACACCTGTAGAGATTATAAAATAATGAAAATAAAAATCACACGGTGAGAAAGAATAAGAGTGGACGTACTGCATATTACAAGAACAGGAAAGAATGTAACAAAGATAGACATATCTTAAACAGGAGACAGAAGCGGTTTAAGGAAATCAGAGCCAGGATTTTTTGTGTAGAGTGGTTGTACATCTACTGAGAAATATGAAGAATTATAGATGAAGGAGAGGGGCACTGAAACAAAAAGAACACATTGAGGAAGTAGTTGATAAGGTTTTTGCTTTAAAGAGGAAACTTTTCCTATTGTTTATAAATAGAATTAACACTTGACAAAATAGTGCTGTACACAAAGAGACAACACATGAAGAAAATATTTGTCAATATAACTCACTTTAGTACAGTATTATTGGAGAATGGATACATACTTCTACTACAGAGCATTTCTTTAATGAAGAAAGCTATCTCCAGGTAACACATAAGTTTATGCTTTTGATGAAAGAGGATGATATGAATTAAAGAATGGCACTCCTTTAGAAAAAGAGGTGAAGATGTCTGGAAATGTAGAACAAGTTATTGCATAACAGGAAAGGCATACTCAGGCCCTGTATACAAATGGAATTGTAGTGGTGTTTGTAGTATTTGACATCAATCCATTAATATACTAAGAACATTTCTACATAAACACAAAATAAGCAATTTTCAAGGATTGGATCCTTGCAAGGTTAGAAAACATACAATGAGGGACCACTCAGGCACTTATTTACAAGCCCCTTGCAATGCCAGCGCTTCACTTTTTCCTATATTAAATGTGACACACCGTCAGTGGAAGGGGTTTGTAAATAAGCCCATCAGTACCTTGTTTATCAAAGATAGTGTGGCAAAGCACCTTTCATCATTTTAGAATGTAAGCTGTACACCTCTCAACATTGTTAACTTTAGTTAGGATGTTGTTCTCTGTGAAAATGCATGCTTTATGTTTAGGAGAAATGAATGGAGCAATTTTGTATGGTACTAGGACAGAGGTAGAAAAGGTTTTTGATGATTTGCAGTTTTGTTTCTTTTGTCCAGAACAGGACTGTACAGAGAATGAAGAGTTGTTAACAGGAGGAGTTGCATAACAGGACACAGGTATTATAGTTGAGAGTTTTGAACAAGAGATTACAGAATTTAACATAGTGTGCTCTGAAAAAACAGAGTATGTTTTTATATACTGTCAACACACTCACTATAAGATTCAAAAATAGACTGTTGACTTGTATTTAAAGAGTCAAAAAGACAATAATGATAACTGGCTAAAGTTTGCTGTGTTCTTATTTGTAGAGGAACACTTTGTCTTGTCCACACAGCAAGTTATATGTAAGTACTGTTACAATAAATTAGAGGATAATAAAATGCCAGCTGGAGCTGCGCATAACAAGTCAGTACTGGGTCTCATTCCAGAACCCCTTCAAGGTTTTAAATGTTTATGAGTGAATTCTCAGCCAAAGTATACATTAATTCCAGGCTATAGTCCATATGGAGCCAAAGACAGGCAAGTTGCCACCAGCAGAGCTGCAGAAAGGCCTAAAAGGCAGAATACTGTACTGGATTTGTAGAGTTTCTCAAAATGGTCAGCATGATGCTCAAGAGTTTTTAATGGTAATGCTAGGACTATTGGAGGAAGAGAATCTGAATATCAAAGATTTATTTGGTTTGAGGAAATAGAACAATAATTTTGAACATTGTGAATTCACCTCTAGCACTGTATTTGATTTAAAATGATTCCTCTACTTGAAGTTAAGAGACTGTAAAGCTGTGGCCTTTGAAAATGTAACCAAAAACGTCCGTCAAGATATGATCTGTTCAAGCTGCAGATTAGATCTTAGGTATACGTTGTTAGTGCAAACGTAGGGTAAATTTGTCATAGTCATTCCACAACGATGCAGAGTGGATGGTAGTAAATTAGAAACTGAAATTACAAACTTTGTAGCTGGACACATTTCTATTTAAAATAGAAGTTTCACAACTATACTAAACATATTTCATGAAGGAGTTATGATAACCTCTACACAATACACAATATCTTAAAGATTTCAAAGAGGATGGACATAGAGATGTCATTCAAATGAAGATTACCTAAAAAGCTAACAAACTTATATCTGCTATTTCTAGAACCGAAGTTCTTAGGACATTTTAGGATAACAAAATGTGTTGAAAAAAATGTGTTGAAATGTATATGAATTATGAGTTTCTGAGACATAATTTGGCTTATTAGGAGTATTGTTTACAGCAAGTTCTTAGAAATGAAAGACTGTGTTTAACTGGAGGAAAGGTATTAGAAAACATTACAGGACTACATTATGTCCTCAACGAATATAAAAAGGATATCCTTCTCGCCAAGACAGCCTACTTCTCAGGGAAAATTCTCGCAGCAGAGAACCAGTCTAAAGAGATATTTGCTATAGTTCGTGAGCTGGCTTCTTCCGACAGGGCCTCCCCTAAAATTCCCCCATCCCAACTTCTGTGCAACTCTCTCAATGACTTCTTTATTGAGAAAGTTGCACTCATCAAGGCAAAGATTCCCCCACCCTCCCCTACTTACTGCGATCCCCAGCCTCTTTCCACCACGTTCAGCCTGACTCCTCTACCCCTCCTGACTCGAGAAACCTTTCTCTCCCTATTGACCCGTGTCAAATCTGGATCCTCTACGGACATCGCCCCGGCGCATGTCCTCCGCAAGATCTTTACTAATTGCTACCTTCCCCCACTCACTCTTCTGAATGATTCCCTCGAACAGGGGGCTGTACCGGTCCCTCATAAAGCGGCTATCATTATCCCCTTTCTAGGAAAACCTGGGGCTGACCCCGCTTCCCCCTCTAACTATCGCCCCATCTCCCTTCTCCCTTTTCTGGCCAAAGCCCTTGAGGCCCATGTCACCCAGGTTCTTGGTGCCTTCGTGGAGGAAAGTGGGGGACTTGCTTCCCGCCAGGCCGGCTTTCGTCCCCGGCACTCCACTGAGAAGGTAGTCATCTCCGTGATGGACGAGCTTAGAGAGGGGTTAGATACCAACACTCCCCAGGCCCTCGTTCTCTTAGATCTCTCTGCCGCCTTTGACACGGTTGATCAGTCCATCCTTCTCACCCGTGTCAAGGCGGCAGGCATCGGGGGCCCAGCTCTGACCTGGATCAGCTCCTTTCTAGGAGATCGCTCCCAGGCCGTCCATCTCGCTGAATTCTCTGCCCCCCCTCACCCGGTTCAGTGTGGTGCCCCTCAGGGTTCTTTCCTTTCTCCTTTATTATTTAATCTGTATATTTCCCCACTCATTTTCGCACTTCAGCAAATGGAGGTCACCGTGTATAATTATGCCGATGACCTCCAAATCATTTTCAATCTCTCACACTCCCCAGTCAGTACCCTCAACTTCCAATCTGACATGCTGTTCATCAGTGATTGAATGAACTGCAACCACCTTAAATTAAATTCGGACAAGACTGAACTTGTCGTCACTGGTAGCACCCCCAGCCCTTGGTCCCCCAACTTTTGGCCTACCTCCCTGGGCACTTCCCCCACGCCCTCCCCTTCAGTCAAAACACTAGGGATCTCACTCAACAAACACCTCACCCCCCACTCCCAGATTAGTTTAGTTGTTTCTTCCTGTTTCTTTGCCCTTTGCACTATACGAAAAATCTCCCGGTTCTTTTCTCTTCCCGCCCTAAAACTGATTCTGATGGCAATGGTCCTCTCCCGGCTTGACTACGGGAATATTGTGTACAATGGCGCACCTGCATATGCATTTCCCCACCTCCAGTTAATCCAAAATCAGGCCGCCTGCCTGATTTATGGGCTGCCCAGATTTCATCACACCACTCCCCTACTTAAATCCTTAAATTGGTTGCCTATCAAAGAACGGGCTCTCTTTAAGCTGGGCTGCACCACCTTTCAGGCCATGGCGGGGACGGCGCCAGATTTCATCTCACCCGCCATCAGTGTTTACTGTCCCAACAGAGATCTTCGCTCTTCTACCAAACTTTTTCTCTCTGTTCCCCGGTTTAAAAAAAGTAAATCAGGGGGTTTGAAATTTACTGTCCTTGTCCCCACCTTCTGGAACTCCCTTCCTTTCTACATTAGATCGATTTCTTCTTATCTCGAATTCCGTAGGGCTCTTAAGACCTTCTTATTTTCACACGCTTTCCCATCTCAGTAACTCTGCCGCCTTAGCCTTGGGTTTTCCTACTAGTGAGGTTATGTCCTTCACTGTGGCCGGGTTGGACAACATATAATATTTTTCAAAAAGAGGACCCGGTCACTGTTTTTGTTCTGCAACTTTATTTTTTAGAGCAGAATCTCACCCTAAGGTATTTAGGCCCACATACATCAAGCATTTTTGGAGTCGCAAACGGTGCGATTCCTTAAAATCGGCGGTTTGCGATTCCAAAAATGCTTTTTGAGATGTATCATGCTTTTTTAAAAATCGCAACTTTTTTGCGATTTCTAAAATTGCGATAGCATTTCAGAAATCGCAATTTTGCGATTTCTAAAATGCTATGCATCATTTGATTTCAAATTGCGAAATTTGAAATTGCAAGTGCAAATTACCACGAAGTTGAACCTCGTGGCAATTTGTGAAATTGTTTGAAAAAGCACAAACATGCATTTTTTAAACTGTAAAGTTACAGACACACAAGTCCTTAGGACATGTGTGTATGTAACTTATACTCAAAAGTACATTTCAGGGGTGAAGGGTGGGTCATTAGGACCCCCCTCTCCACCCTTGAAATGCATTGCTGAATTGAGATATCAAATTGCGAATTTGCAATTCCCATTCATTCCTATGGGCATTTTAGCCCATAGGAATGAATGGGAATTGCGAATTCGCACTTTGCTAATCGCATAATATTTGAGAATCGGTAAAAATTGCGATTTTTACCGATTCTCAAATATTTTGCGAAAATGTACATGCATCCCATTTTGCATTTCCTAATTTGCGATTCCCTAAAAATCGCTAATTAGGAAGTGCAAAATGAAACAATGATGCATGTGGGCCTTAATCCTCGGGCGCTTTACATATTTTTTATGAAATATTGAAAAAATTCTTTACAATCTTTAGGAAAAAGTCTGAGGTTTACTCGTTGTCTTGCACAGTGGCATATATTTACAAGTGCTGAAAACAAATATTGCAATACAAAACAAACATTAAAAACTTCTAACAGTTTTGTCAAACATTTATCAAAGAAATCAATATGTCACTTCTCATGGTAGTACCCTACCGGCTAATTCAACTAGGTCACTATAATGCAATTTTTTGCTACAAATATGGCCTAGTGACGCAAAGGCATACAGTTCATTTTTGTTCACTTCATTCCATAAAAGTTGTTTGAAAAGCCTTATGCGGAAAAAAACATTCGAAATTAAGACGAATGTATGGGAAGCCTTGCAGAAGGTGCAGAACAAAAACAGTGACTGGGTCCTCTTTCTGAAAAATATTAGCCTTGGGTTAAGCATCCTTCAGCGCCATGAAACCGCCTGGTATACGCGCGCTATATAAATTCCTGTAAATTCAAATTCAAATTCAAAATTCAATTTATGTTACTACAAACAAAAAGTAAACAGAGGCACTATAATACCAGCAGCCTTAAGTTGCATCTATGAAGTCTCTTCTCCATTACACAATTGTATCTTGTTTTGGTTGCCTAATGTTCAAAATGAAATCCTAATAAATGTGTCTTTGTTCCCTTTTTTTCACAGTGCTTTGAAGTACTGCAATAAAACAAAAACAAAAAATTAATAAGTATAGTTTTTCACATTCTACAAAATTGATACAATGGTGTTATAGTTCATGCAGAAGGTAGCAAATCGCTTTAGTTCTGGTGACATTTCACTGCATCTTCTCTGCATTTCAGGAGCAGGAGCTGAAGGTCTGGAGTAACCCTGGGCGGAGTTGGCAGAGTAGGGCTTCGCGGAGCTACGCGAAGTGGGCGAGAAACTACGCCCACCTCCGCACTCTGCGTAGCCCCACTCCGCAAACACCACTGGCCGCCAGCCCCGCCACCCGCCTCCCTCCCGCCCTCCCTCAATACTTTAAATTAAAGGAGACAAATAATTTAAAATGCACTTACCTTGCCCGCTGCTGCCCGCCGCGTCCCCGGGGCTCGCTATCTTCCGTCTTCCGTCTTCTTTACTAATGCGCATGCGCGGGCGGCCGCGCATGCGCATTTCTCACGAGAAAATGCGCATGCGCGGCCGCCCGCGCATGCGCATTAATAAAGAAGACGGAAGACGGAAGATAGCGAGCCCCGGGGACGCGGCGGGCAGCGGCGGGCAAGGTAAGTGCATTTTAAATTATTTGTCTCCTTTAATTTAAAGTATTTAGGGAGGGCGGGAGGGAGGCGGGTGGCGGCCAGCTACGCTCCGTCTGCGGAGCGTGCGTAGTGCCGCCTGGCTCCGCCCGCTCCGCAAAATGCGGAGTAGGCGGCACTACGCACACTCCGTGCAGGGAGCATAGCTGGCCGCCCACCCCTAGTCTGGAGACTGATGATTCCTCTCATTGTTTTCTCTGTGTAATATTAAGTTGATTCTCCTTTTATGTTTTCAAGTGAAACAGTATGCTTGTTGTACCACAAGAGTATCTTTTGCTGTGATTTCCAAGTGTAGTGAGGTGATGGGATTAACTGCTAGACATTGCTAAATTAACATTAGTTAGTATATGCTTGGCAGCCATTTTGCCACTTTTGCCTGAGTTACTACATGGCTTCATTCTCGTGGATAGACTGCTGGTGCATTTTCGCAGTAGAACTGTCTACCTTTCACACATTTAGCTGTACACTTTGCTCCTCATCTGCACAGCGTGTTCAAAGTCGAAAAACAATGTATGCTGTTGATTCACTTTGGTCAGTCCCACGCCCATAGACACAACATAGAACACAGCTGCACCACTGAAAGTCAGGTGCTTTTAATATGGCATTGCATGCATGAAAAGGCACTTGGAGAGAAGTAATTCATTACATCTAAACTCTGAGGTATGGGGTCCCCCTGACAAAGCCTAGAGGTCTTCTATGAATATAATAAACTAGCTTATAGCACCAGGGGAGGGTGGTAAGACGCTGTATTGCTGTTTCAACTATTATTATAATATGATTTCCCCTTTTATGCTTTATGATATTGTAACCAAGCTGATTATATTGTTCTTATGCATTTTACTGCTAGTATTGGCTTGTGTACTGCATAGAGCTCGTTAGTTAAAATAAACATTTTAAACTATATCATGCCTCTGTTTACTCACATTGTGGACAAGTATGAGTGCTTGAACGAAAGAGTGTTCTTCCTGAGAGGGACTGAGTGACATGTTCTAGGATGTCTATTCATTGGTAGCTGTGCTATAGTATGGAGAACGAATGAGACACTATAGCTAGTCGTATTAGGGTTCTGGGCACCAAGGTGGGTTTTCTGATACACCACTACACACTGAGGTCCTGGTTTCTTGCGCATAGCTCTGTGTATGTGCAGAATCCCTGCAACACAAGATGAAATAGTGAGAAAACTCCAAACTATGGTTTGTTTTTAATTGGTGGTTCATCACAAGACTGTTCGTGTACAGCTGAGTCCTGCTCTTGCTGGAGAACTTCAACCAGTCATAGGTCTTCATTTGGTTCTTCTGATTCCATTTTATTTTTGAGAAATAGTGAAATGAAAAAAAGTTCAAAACCAGCACAATTTTCAAAATGTGTTTGGGTGGCAATAAGTAGTTATATGGGTGAATGACATTTCTTTGTTTGCTAGTTGTGTTTTATTTGTGAGTTCTGATGTTGAAAGTTATTTTTGGAAACTGTTGTTTTTGTCAAATGTGTTGTTAAAATAAAGTTAAACTATTATGTTACTAAACAGCTAGACACAAACTTTGTGTAAAATATGTCTTTATATCTGTTTTATACTTTGTCATATGTATTTGAATCAATCAATCAATCTATCAATCAATCATCGCATTTATATAGCGCGCTACTCACCCAGAGGGTCTCAAGGCGCTGGGGGAGGGGAGGTCCGCTACTGCTCGAACAGCCGGGTCTTGAGTTTCTTCCTGAAGGCGAGGTGGTCCTGGGTCAGGCGGAGGTGGGTGGGGAGGGAGTTCCATGTCTTGACGGCGAGGTAGGAGAAGGACCGTCCCCCTGTGGTGGCTCTTCGGATGCGGAGGACGGCGGCGAGGGCGTGGCTGGTCGATCGAAGCTGGCGTTTGGGAGCGTAGAAGTTGAGGCGGCTGTTGAGGTATCCTGGGCCTTGGTTGTGTAGGGCTTTGTGTGCGTGGGTGAGGAGACGGAAGGTGATTCTCTTGTTGACGGGGAGCCAGTGCAGGTCTCTCAGGTGTCCGGAGATGTGGCTGCGATGGGGGATGTGACAACTCACGTCATTACTGTTGCTGTGAAGAAGGAAAATGCATTTTTGATGCAGTTATTTAAACAAATGAATACAAAGGGGCAAATAAATTAGTTTCTTACTAAATAGCTACACTGAAACTCTATGTGTAGTATGTCTATATATGTGTTTTAATAAAAAACATAAGAGGGTCCCTGAAACACTGAATTTAAGGAGAGGAGAGCAGGGAACAAATCAAAAATAGCAACAAGGAACCTCTCCTTAACAATCAATTAATGCAGAGGTGATACATCCAACCTCAAAAATACATTGTCCCACTACGACATTGATTATTCATCCCCATGCGCATGTTATAGAAACATCTCAAAACACAGTCTGTTTATGTTATTGGGTATGATTGTTGTTGGAATTGGCCCTTTTTGCAGGGTCATCCCTGAACTTTTTGCCTTCCTCCTGTATTTTATCTGGCCTGTTTTTGTTGGTTTTATGACTCTGGCACTTTACCACTTCTGATCAGTGCTAAAGTGCATGTGCCTTCCCTCCAAAATGCTGACTCCACCTCCCCTGGTGCATCTGATGTCCCTGCCCTGCACTGTGATAGGAAAGAAGGAGTCAAGTAATCAGAGTGCTCCAGGACTGACTAGAAATGTTTTGGTCTAGGCAAAGGCCTCTCTGGCTTCAGAGAACAAAGAGAAACTGTTTATAAAAGAGGGGTCCCAAACCCCAGAGAGTTAGATCATTTTTGGACAACTAGAAGAAACCTTCGCTGAGGAGATGAACCAGAAGAAACTGAAGAGAGACAATCCCTAAGCTGAAGTGCTGCTTGGGGGATTGGCCTGCAGTGATTGCCTGACTCCCAAAGAAAGGATAGAGGAGCTTTGTGTGTACTTTTATCAACTTGTGTAAGGATCTTCAAGGGCTTGAGAACAGAGCTTGCCAACCTGTTGAAGTCTCATGGACAACAGACTTCACCCACCAGCTCCCCAAGTGTTCTCTTGAAGTGCCTGCAGTTGTGCAGGACTTTTTGAGGACTAGCGTGTCGCAAGGAGCGGGAAGCGCAACTCAAGAACAGGAAGGGTGTTGCCGAACTGCCGCTTCACAACACGAAGCGCCTCACATCGCCGGAGAAGAGGATCAATGTCACATCAGACACCGCCACATCTCGGAGAAGCGTGTTGCAGGGCCTGTTGCGGCTCATCACCGGATAAGAGGATCGACTTCCCAGCAGACGCCGCTGCATCACCAGGAAGATTGTCGCAGGGCTTGTCGCAGCTCACATCGTTGTGGAAGGAACTCGCATCGCCTGGGGAGAGGATCAACGTCGTAGCAGACGGCGCCGCATCACTTGGAAGCATGTCGCAGGGCCTGTCGCGGTTTGCATCATGTAAACCATCTCGCATCGCCGGAGAAGAGGATCGACATCGCAGGAGACGCCCCAACATCACCAGGAAGCATGTCGCATCAAGGAGAAAGCGGCATCATTGTTTCTTTGCACCAGATCTTCAACGCATCACTGTCCTTGCGTGCAAGGGACTACCGCATCACCTTTCCTGCAACACTTTCGCTGCCCTGCGTGTCGCATCTTAAGGTACATTGACTCAACGTGTTGCATTTTAAGATCTAAAAAAACTAAGCTAATTCTACCATTTTAAGTACAGTATTGTGGATTTTTGTTGTTTGTAGTCTTGTGTTAACTCTATATAAAGAATACTAATTTTTAATATACAACTGTGTGTGTTCACAAATGCTTCCCACACTGCCTCTGAGATAAGCTGTCTGCTCGTGCCAAGCTACCAAGGGGGTGAGCAGGGGTAACTTTAGGCGTGTACCCCCTTACCCCCACTAGAGGCAAGGGTCCCTATTTGTCACAAGTACCTACCTGTGCCAACTAGAGACCCTCAAATCTAACATTGGTGGTCAGCGGTGAGGATTCTGGACTTGCATTTGTGACTCATGTACAGTGATTGGTGAACACTACTAGTGACTGAGTGCAGACCAAAACGCAACCACATACTATTTTTACCTGATTCCTTTTTGGAATTTGGTTTTTGGAACTCTGGTTAGTTGCTGCACCTGTTGGACCTTGTCAAAATGAAAGTCAACTTTTCACGCCTGTACATCTACAAGATAGGGGAGCTAAAAGTATTTTGCAAGGAGTGGGGGCTGCCTGTGAAGAGGAGATCCACAAGGCAGGATCTTGAGGCAGCCCTGTATAGCTATGAGGTGCTAGGCTGGGAAGCAACAGTAAAAGATGACTCTGAGGAGGAGTCTGAGGGGGCATATCCCCAGCCGGAATACCAAGAGGGCAGTGGCCCTGAGGAGGAAACATTTTGGGAAATAATGGTTCGTGAAGAGAGGAATCGGATTTGTGCTCGTAACCGGAGCCTGAAGCAGCTAGACAGGGAGTGCAAGGAAATTGAGTGAGCCTTAACTGAAAAGAAAACGTGTGTGGCTCAGGAAGTAGGCTTGGATGAGTTGGAGGTGGAGTCCGGCTCAGATGGTTCAGAAAAGGGGGTGGTGATGAACAGAGTGTCTGAATTAAGCAGACCACTCCGTGGTGCACTGGGCCAGGGACAGACTGGTTTGCATATAGCCAGGTTCTGAGCTGGGATGGTGCAGTGAGATAAATAACGGTGATGGATCAAGCCCTGATCTTTGGACTGGGTAAGAGTGGTCTGCTTAATTCAGACACTCTGTTCATCACCACCCCCTTTTCTGAATCGGCTCAGATGGTGGCAGCAAAATTGAGTTATCTAGTGCTGAGGGAGCAGTACATACACCCAGAGATGTGGCACCTGATTTGAAGGAGGGGGTTAACATACACCAGGAGGTTCAAGGACATGAGGTAGCTCCTGTAGTGTGCAGTGTCCCTGGAGAGAATGGGGAAACTGGTGCAGGGGTTCATGGTCTTAATGGTGGGAGGGACACTCTAGTGACTGTAGATTAGAGGTGCAGGGAGAGGGGTTCCCCCATTGTTGAAGTCCTGGTATGTGAGTGTGAAGACTGCCCAGAAGAGTGTGGGTTGAGTGACAGAGACAGTCAGATACTGTTTTGCCAATCTTAGGAGAGTGGTGTGGAGTCTGTGTGCGAGGCACTGGATGGTGAGGTGAAGGATAGTGTGGTTAACCCTTGGAGGGGGCTGTGTAATCCAACTCTGGGAGAACATATTGTAAGTCCCTGTTTTCCAGAGCTATGCCAACACCTGTTGGAGAGTGAGTTCTCTAACCCCAGGTGGCTCACATTGGAGGCAGACTTTTTGGTGGGTTTCAAAGGGTTTGGAGAGGCATTGGGGAGTGACCCTGTGGGGAGTGGTTCAGGTATCTTCCAACCCAGAGTGGTGGAAGTGGTTCAGAGTAGCCCAGCTAGGTCCTGTTGTAGTTGGAGGGGTGTAGGGGCTTACGTCCTGTCTCAGTGGAGAAGGAGTGAGTGTGGGGCTACGTGTCCCAAGGTGCCCAGAGCCCAGTCCCAGGGCCTGGATGGTTCTTTAAGGGAACATCAGGTAAGGAGCCTAGGCTGTCCTGATGGGCCCACGTTGAAGTCTAGTGTCTGGTGAACTGGGAGTGCCTGTAAGAAGGCCTTCACCAGTTCTGGTGTCTGGCAGTGCCACTCCTAGGTGGGGGGTTGGGAAGTCCAGACCGAGGGGTGACAGGGGGATAGAGTCCCCAGTGGAAGAACCAGTGGGTCTGGGGCCAGCCTGAAGGGCTGCGTCACCAGTGAATGACCATGGTGACACCACTTCTGGCCTGGGGGATCTTCATGCACCGTCAGATGGACAGGGGTCGGGAGATCTGCGCCAGGCAGACTCTCACACAACACATGAATTATGTGTTACCCTCAGGGGGGGGCATGGAAATCCTGGTGCGCCAGGCAAGTGTTCAACCGCAGGGGTTGGCCCCTGGGATGGGAAGCCAGGTGTCAAGTACCGCATCCTGAACTTTAAACGTCCGCAGGAGCTGATGCTAAATCCTCAAATCCCCAACTATGATACCAAGGTCATATAGATCCTGGCAGCAAAAAGGGGGAAAAGGGGAGTGGGAGAAGAAAGAGAAAAAGCCACGTCTTCTTCTGGTGGGACCAGACTGCTGCTTTTCTTGTATTTTCGTCCTGTAAAGATAGAGCAAATCTGACAATTCCCACTTTAAACTGCCTTAGTCTGAATCTTATCTGTATAGATAGGATACCTTTCCCAGCCTAGTGGCTATCTGTTCTCTTGATATGGTTCTAACAATGTGTCTGCTGCAATGATGTCTCTGAGAAGAAGCAGTTCTACAGGAACACAAATAACAAGAGTTTATTTCTGCAGTTTAACCTCCACCCTATTTACTACCCTAGGACTCCTATTTACCTCAATAAACCTTGTGTCGGGCCTGTCTATCTCTCTTTACTTTAGGAATGGAGCCTAGCAACAAGTTGAAGAGATTCCAGATAATCAAAGGAGGACGGGCTTCTTTAGAGGTGGTAAATATCTTTATACATATATATATATATATATATATATATATATATATATATATATATATATATATATATATATATATATATATATATATATATATATCACAACAAGGTTGCCTGCAATGAGAGGGTCCACCCAGGTGAGTTACCATCAGCCAGCAATTTATTCAGAGAAAAGCAGTAACAAACAGCGAACTGCCACGCGTTATTTCCATGTCCTGCCCAACGCGTTTCGTGCACTGGAGCACTTTGTCAAGGGCTGCGGGCATCTGTTAAGCAATGCAAAGGCACGGTTGTTCCTTGAAGCACTTTTGAACGCAATGTTCCCCGCCCATGTGGGCGTGGCCGTCAGCACGGCCCGATGGTCTTTGTAGTGCTCAATCTTCCTCATGTGAGTCACCAGCCTTTGCACTCTCGTGATTAAAATTAAATATATATATATATATATATATATATATATATATATATATATATATATATAAACAAACCTACTAGTAGCACTCTGGGAACTGTGTCTTCTTTTGCATCAAACGTCTGTGAATGACTTGTGCTAAATTCCAAAAATATATAATGTCTCTACAGTTCTACGATATTATGCTCATACCCTTACTGTACACCATTGTCTCTTGGTAAATAAATCTTCACTGCTCTTACAAGACTTAATATCAGTCCTTAGAACTCTAATTTAGAACAACTCAACTCCTCACATCAAAAAGACTTTTGTGTGTGCCGCACCTCTCTACTGGTCATAGGCCAACCCGTCTCGATTGTATGGTGGATAAGGAGCTATCAGCTCTTATGGTGTGCACTACCACTGCCCCTGTTGTTCCCAAGAGGCAATTGTTTGAAAAAACAACAAAAATTCCAAACACTGTGGGTTGCACCACCAAATGTCATCAACACAAGTATAAATGGAATCAATAAAAAGTGTCCATCAGTAGTTGTTTCCTTTTTTAACTCTTCTTTATTCAATTTTCATCGGGCAGCCAACGCGTTTCGATCATAAGAACTTCGTCAGGGCTGTAAAAACATTTAAAAAGATTTCATATAATACTATATACAAAAGATAATAATTCTCCAATCATAATATTCACAATCATGAGACAGAGGCAGGTTTCCTTTGTACACAATTCTCTAATCCTCTAGGATTCTCTTTTTTATATATTTACAGACTATACAATAAATACAACTAAACAGAATGTATACTCTCTGTTCAATTAGACTCCAACTTTTTGTATAAATTCTCAATTTATCTACTTTAAGGCTTTATTTACTTCCGCCCTTACAAATTCACACGTTTACCATTGCAAATACAGTGTGCAACATCTGGTTCAACTAGAGGGTTCAGACCCTAGGTTGGAGTGTCAGGTTCAGGGTGTCCTTCCTGACCTGGTAGTCCAGTTGCAGGATAGAACCCCTGAACTGGTGTGGCAAATTGTGCAGGATACCTGCGACAGGCATCCTGACAATTCTGGAAGGGGGTACTGCTCTAGATGCGACGGTACAGAGCCCAAAGGAGAAGGACCGGGTGTGGGAGAGGCCACCTCAGTCTCTGGTTCAGCCACAGGGTACAAGCCTGGGGCTGGTGGGTCAGTATCAGGATGTCATATCTGACCTGACAGGAGGGAGAGTGGACAAAGGGTACCAAGCACCTGGTACTGCCCCCCCCACTCTCTGACGGCACAGAGATTTGAAAGCCCTGAGAGGCATAAGGCCTGGGTGTCATCACTGACTACTGTCATTGGCCACTGTGGCTTGCTGTCTACCAGTTGGGACACACCTGTGAGCCAGCTAAGGTTAGGCGCTGCACAGATGGTGTCCACAGAGGAGGAGAAGGGTTCCACATGGTTTAGCTTGGTGGGCTCTGAGAGTATGGACAGAGGAATTGAAATGGGTTCAGATTGGCGTAGAACTGGAAAATGCAGCTGCTGTTGTGGGCCACGTCCATGGTCTAACGCCCAAAGTAGGGAAGCCCATTAAGGTAGTGATTGGTCTACCTTGCGCTTTGGCTGGAAGGGGGTTGTGTTGGACTTGGCCCTTTTTTCAGGGTCATCCCTAAAAGAGGGGCCCCAAACCCCCAGAGATTTAGATCACTTTTGGAGAACAAGATGAAACGTTTACTGAGGAGAGTAAGCAGAAGAAACTGAGTAGAGACTATTCATAAGCTGAAGTGCTGCTTGGGGGATTGGCTGCAGTGGTTGCCTGACTGCCAAAGAAAGGAGAGAGGAACTTTGTGTGTACTTTCATTAACTTGGGTAAGGATCTCTAAGGTCTTGAGAACAGATCTTGCCTCCTGCTGAAGTCTCAGGAACAACAGACTTCACCAACCAGCTCCCCAAGAGTTCTCTTGAAATGCCTGCAGTTGTGCTGGACTTTTTGAGGACTTGCGTGTCACAAGGAGCTGGAAGTGCGACTCAAGAACAGGAAGCGTGTCGCCGAACTGCCGCTTCACAACACGACACGAAGCGCCTCGCATCGCCGGAGAAGAGGATCGACATCGCAGCAGACGCCGCCACATCACCGGCAAGAGTGCCGCAGGAGAAGAGGATCGTCATTGCATCAGACGCTGCCGCATTTCCGAGAAGCATGTCGCAGGGCCTGTCGTGGCTCATCGCCGGAGAAGAGGATCGACGTCCCAGCAGACACCACCACATCACCGGGAAGAGTGTCGCAGGGCCTATCGCGGCTCGCATTGTTGTAGAAGCAACTCGCATCACCAGGGAAGTGGATCGACGTTGCAGCAGACGCCGCTGCATCACTGGGAAGAGTGTCACAGGGCCTGTCACTGCTCACATCGTGTAAAGGATCTTGCATCGCCGTAAAAGAGGACCGACGTCGCAGCCGACGCCGCCGCATCACCAGGAAGCGTGTCACATCAAGGAGAAAGCGCCATCTTTATTTCTTTGCACCAGATCTTCAATGCATCATCGTCCGTGCGTGTAAGTGACTACTGCATCCCCTTTCCTGCAAAACTTTCGCTGCCCTGCGTGTAGCATCTTAAGATACATTGACTCAAAGTGTAGCATTTTAAGATCTAAAGAGAACTAAGCTAATTCTACCATTTTAAGAACAGTATTGTGGATTTTTGTTGTTTGTGGTCTTGTGTTAACTCTATATAAAGAAGACTTATTTTATTATGCAACTGTGTGGTGGCCATCTGTAGTGTTGTCAGTGGGTTACTGTATGTGTTCACAAATGCTTCATACTGCCTCTGAGATAAGCCTGTCTGCTCATGTCAAGCTACCAAGGGGGTGAGCAGGGTTTATTTTAGGAGTGTACCCCCTTACCCTGACTAGAGGCAAGGGTCCCTATTTGTCACAAGTACCTATCTGTGCCAACTAGAGACCCCAAAATCTAACAATTGTGCTTTGTATGATTGTTGGTTGTGTGCTTTGTGGAGTTTGACTGTGTTTTGAGATGTTTCTATAAAATGCTTATGGGGCTCCAATTTTGTTGAAATCATGTAAAAGATAAATGTTGCAAGTAAATAAATATATTTTAAAAATATATGCTTTTGGTAAATAAAATATGAATAATCAATGTCGTAGTGGGACAATGTATTTTTGAGGTTAGATGTATCAACTATGCATTAATTGATTGTTAAGGAGAGGTTCCTTGTTGCTAGTTTTTATATATGTGTTTTACACTTTGTCAAATACATGCAGTATTTGTGGTATGTTCTTGGCAATTGTGACAGCATTGTGAAAATCTAATATTTTGAAATAAATGAGTAATGTACTTTTTAAATAAATAGATGACAAAAATAACAATAAGTGGTGCACCATGCAGATGTATTGTACAATGTCTAATCAGTGATGCCATTTGAGATGTCATCAGTGATGTCATAACGGATGTCACTGACCATGTCATGAGTGATGTAATATGTGAGGTCCTAAGCTTTGCATTCCAGGAGTGTGAGTTATAGTTATCCAGTGACTCTGAGTGTTTTTAAAAACGTTTATGAGTGTTAAATATATATTCCAATTTGTATTGATGAATCAGTGTATAGGTGCCTGATTGGATGATTCAGTGAGTGTGTGACTATCTGCATAAGTGAGTGAAACGGTAAGTGAGTATCTGTATGGGTGGGTGCTTGTTTGTCTGAATACCTCTATGGGTGTCTGAGTGCCTGTGTGGGTGAGGGAGGGGGTGTTTGACTGCCTGTATGGATGAATGAGTTAGTGAGTATGTTGCTCTATCGGTTAGTGAATGTGTGTGAACGGCTTATGGATGAGTGAGTGTGTGTATGGGTGTGTCAGTGAGTGAATACATGTGTCAGTGCTATATGGGTAGTAACTGGTATGTGAAAGGCACTATAACTTACACCCCATCCATCCATGGACCTTAAAACCCATCAACACTAGGGCAGACCACATCTATAATTATGCAGAAGCAATCAGAGTAATTTCAATATTTACACAATATTCTTAGAATAACAAAAATGATGCAAGTACTCCATCTTCAGGGATAAAGAGTAATTTGGGGCAAACATCTTACTGCAGGAGACCAGGAACAAAAAACTAAGAGAGTGAGTGGCTGCTGCTACTGCTGTTTGTGCCTGTAGCATTTAGTGCTACTTTATTGATGCAAATGGAAAGGGGCGACCACTCGGTCCCCCCGAACGTATGGCAGAGTGCCTCGATCCCCCCGGGAAGCCATTTTTGGGCGGGAGGCGCGTCTCGGCTGGTATGCCCGAAGCGGCGTAGCCGGGGCGCGCTTTTTCCCGCCCTTGAGTGGGCTGGCCTAGACACGGACGCCGCCGGCCACGCCCTCGGGGCAGGCAGGGGCGGGTTTACGCCCGCCCTGAAGATGGATAAAAAGAGACGCAAGACCAGAAGACATCCTCTTGTTCCTGTGCTCTGAAGCTGCACCTCCCCGCTGCACGTGAGCTCGAGACGGAACGAAGAGCCAATTTTGAGCGTTTTAATCGTTCTTGTTTGTTTTTCAGTTACTTTGTTGGAGAATGCCGAAGAAGGTTGAAAAGCGCATGAATACCGACCAGATGCTGCGTTTTATCATGAAAGAGATGTCCGAGCTAAAGAAGCGGGTGGACAAGAATGAGGAAAGGGGTCCAAAACGTCCTTTGGCGGGAGCAGCCCCGGGAGGAAAAAACAAGAGGCCCAGGAGGGGGGCAATGGGAGAGGAGATCCCCGGTCCCAGTGCTCCGCTCGAGGCTCCAACTCCCGTGCCAGAGGAGGGGAATCCGATCACCCCCGTGTCCGAGGATGATATGCCGCCCGAGTTGGCAGCACAATTGGCAGCGTGGTTGGGAAAAGGTAACGAGGGCGCCACGGCTGTCGAAGCGCAGGAGCTGATTAAGCAATTGCGTGAGAAACGGGAAGCAGCCAAGGTGCCCGTGCCGGCTGCAGTGGGGGACAAGACACCAGGGACGGTTGCGACCACAGAGGCAGCGTCAGGTGCAGGTAAGCGGCCATTGCCGATCGCGAGGGATGAGTCAACACCCTCTCGGAGAGAAAAGTTGGGGCAACATGTTCCTTTGGCAATTAAGGAGAAGATTTGGGCGGGGGAGTATGTGAACATTTTTTCGTTACTTGTTGATCATTATGAGGTGGAGCATGTAAAGAGTCAGAAGGACCTCATGCATCCGAGTGTTTGGCGCGCAAAGATGGCCGCCTTTAAAGTGAATGAGAATATCGCCAATTGGGGCAATGCCTGGGGAATCTTTACATCAATCCTGGGGGAACGTAGGCCTGAGTTGCTTTCCGAGTTCCCAATCTACCAATCACGAATCATGGGGTACTCGACATCGCACCAGGGTAATCATTGGTTTTGTTACGATAATATGTTCAGAAAGGAAAAGGAGCATAATAAAAGTTTAACCTGGGATTGTTATGATGCCTTGACCTGGGATAAAATGAAGGAGTCAGGGATGTTAAAAATGCCGTTGGTAGGAAGTAATGTGGGTGAATCCTCCCGACAATATGCGGGGACGCCCTTTCGATCAGGTTCGGGGGTCGATGATCACTCGAAACCTACCGGCAATACCGGAAGGAAGGGTTTCTGTTTTAATTACAACAGAGGAAAATGTACGAGACCGCAGGGATCGTGTAAATTCAAACATGAATGTAGTAGTTGTGGGTCGTCCCATCCTGAGACCTCGTGCAGAGCCAGAACGGGTGATAACGGGGGGAGAGGAGGTGCCAAACAGGTCTAATATAGTCCGAGGGGCGCCTTTACCCACTCCCATTGATACCCTGGCAATGATCCCTTGGCTCAGTGATTACCCGGATCGTACTTCTGCTGGGGTGCTGCGAAACGGTTTTTCGTATGGTTTCCGCATCCCGGTAGGGGACTTTCAGGGTGTGGATAAGTGTAAAAACCAACTTTCCGTCTTGCAGCATACAACCGTAGTACGGGATAAGATCCGAAAAGAGGTGACTCGAGGTCGGGTCGCTGGCCCGTTTAGTCTGCCCCCAGTCCAGAATTTTGTTTGTTCTCCCTTAGGGGTGGTCCCCAAGAAAGACCCTGGAGAGTTCCGACTAATTCATAATTTATCAGTCCCACGAGGTCTTTCCGTAAATGAGGCAATCGATCCAGAAGTGTGTTCGGTGCGGTACGCATCCTTCGATGAGGCCGTAGCCATTTTGAATCGCCTGGGGCCCGGGGCGCTGATGGCGAAATCAGATATCGAGTCAGCGTTCCGATTGCTCCCGGTACACCCAGACGACCAGCGTCTCCTAGGTGTCATGTTTCAGGGTTGTTATTACATGGATAGGTGTATGCCAATGGGGTGTTCTATATCCTGTGCGTATTTCGAGAAATTCAGTACTTTTCTTCAATGGGTTTTCACAAAGAAAACGGGTTTCCAAGATGTAATGCACTACCTTGATGATTTCTTATTTCTTGGGGCAGCCGGGGGTCTTGAATGTGGCCGGGCCTTGGCCGAATTTTGTGTATTGATGAAACAGTTAGGTGTGCCATTGGCGCCGGGTAAAACAGTGGGTCCTACGACTTGCCTCGAGTTTCTGGGGATCGAGTTGGACTCCATTGAGGGGTGTTTCCGTTTGCCAGCCGAGAAAGTGTTGAAGTTCAGGGCTGCGCTGCAACTGTGTATAAATGCATCAAAAGTTACGCTGCAACAATTACAGCAAGTGGTGGGACAGTTGAATTTTGCCCTGAGGGTAATACCAATGGCCCGCCCCTTTTCCCGTTCAATTGCCCAAGCGATGGTCGGCCTTAAAGAAGGCCATCATCGCACGAGACTATCGGCCGAGATCCGCCAGGACATGCGTATTTGGTTAGCATTCTTGGCGGATTTCAATGGTAGAATCGTCTGGAATAGACCAGCCGTGTCTTCTGAGGAGCTGGGGCTATGGACAGATTCTGCGGGAAGCATAGGTTTTGGCGCCATTTTCGGCACGAAATGGTCGGCACAAAGATGGCCGACTTGGTGGCATGAGAGGGGTCTGACGGGTAATATTGCTTTCCTCGAACTGTTTCCCATCTTGGTGGCCTTGAGAACATGGCCCGATGGGTTCAAAAATCACTCAGTCATATTTTGGTCGGACAATATGACCGTGGTCGAGTGCATCAATAGTCAGGCAGCACGTTGTAAACTGATCTTAAGACTGCTTAAAGAAATTGTGTTACTATGTATGCAATTGAACGTGCTATTCAGAGCAAAACATGTGCCAGGGGTAATGAATCAGGCAGCTGACGCACTGTCTCGTTTTCAAATGCAGGCCTTTTCGGGTTTCCTTCCCTCAGCGGACCCGGAGCCGGCACCCTTTACCGAAGCTCTCTGGTCTCTCGGTGCCCCGAACTTCGTCACCTCGTGGGAGAGAGTCTAGCACCAAGGACGAGGATGGCATATGAAGGGGCGTTTCGGGCCTATTTAGCCTTTTTGGGGAGTGATAGAGAGCAACTTTGGGGTCATGAGGAATGGGTGGTGAATTTCCTGATGTCCTTACGTAGGGCTGGGAAATCGGTGGCTACGGCCCAGAGGCATCGTGCTGCCATTTCCTTTATTGCCAGAGCACACGCTATCCAGGACCCAACAGCGTCTTTCGTTGTACAGAAAGCGCTGCGTGGGTGGCAACGCCTTGAGGGTCGCAGAGTAGATGTAAGGCGCCCGATAGGTTCGGATAGATTGTCCCAGTTGTTGGCTACACTTCCTGCCACATGTTCATCTCAGTTTGAGGCAGTGCTGTTCCGAGCCGCGTTTACGCTAGCATTTCACGGAGCAATGCGAGTAAGCGAACTAGTTGCAAGGAACAAACTGGATGTGGCGGGGGGTTTGTGCCGGGAACATGTTCAGATAAGGGGAGAAACGATGAATGTCTCCTTTGTAAGGTCTAAGACTGACCAAGATGGGATGGGTGACTGCGTCGTCGTACGCAGGATTCCTGGGTCCTCCATATGTCCGGTAAAGTGTTTAGAGGATTACCTAGCACGAAGGATGGCATCATGGGGGGGGACGTTGTTAAGACACGCGGACGCCACCCCACTGACGAAATTTCAGTTTCAGCGGGTGCTTGCGATGTCAGTTGCCGCTGCGGGCTTGAACCCGGGCGAATTTGGGACCCATTCCTTTCGGATAGGGGCTGCTACGGAAGCTACAGCAAGGGGTCTTGATGTTGAGCAAGTGAAACGAGTGGGGCGTTGGTCCTCCAATTGTTATAAAAGATATGTGCGGTTGCACATGTTGTGAAGCTGTAATTATGTACTTTGTACTCACGCTTCTTGTTTTTGTTTGGTTTCAGTTACGCAAGCCTACGAGGCGGGGCGGACTATGCAGTCGACCCTACACCGGGCCAGCGGTCAGACATCACCGGCTGTGAAAAAGGAGGTGTGGGTCGTGGGCCACTCATACGTGAGGCGTGCCGCGGACGTATTCAAAGCAGGTGACATGATTCACGTAGCTGGGGAATACGGGTACAGGATGTCCTTCTACGGAAGGGGCGGTCTCTGTATTGACCAGTTTCAAACATTCTTTGAGGGTTTGTTAGGGCGGACAAGGTCACCGCCGTCTATAGTGATAGTGCATGTTGGGGGCAATGATTTGGTCACCATCGGTAGACGACTACTCCTGGAGGCAATGCTTTCCACTGTAAGTTGGTTGGCGAGGAGAGTTCCGGGGTGCACAATTGCATGGTCCCATTTGATTCCACGAAAGGTGTGGCGGGGGGCTATCTCTATACCTGCTTTGAATCACTCTGTTAGAAAACTTAACAATAAAGTGAGTAGGTTGTTCCGTTCCAGGACATTGCATTCTATTTCTCATAGCTGTATTTATGATGACAGGATGTATTCGGGGGATGGTGTGCATTTGTCTTGGGTAGGGAATGAGTTGTTCTTAGGGGACCTCTTAGCATGGTTGAAATCTTTGAAACATGACCTTTAGGTAGGAGTTTTTTGGGGGGTCCGGATAGCCGGTCAACTATCCGGCCTGTGGCGGTAAGGTCATGATCGGTGAGCACTAATTGGAAGATCCCTATGAGTGGGCGTCACCCAACACGGATGGGAGCGCTCGGGGGAGGTGGCCTTTGGCCCCTCAACGGGGAGGCGGTCCCTTCTAAGGATGGGTCGCCGGAAGAAGAGGAAAGGCGGTCAAGGCCCCTTCCTGTGTAGGAGGGGTTACAGCCCCCTCCAGGGGAATTTCCCGGGGCCAGTGACATCTGCGACGGCAGATGCGGTAAGTTGTGTGGGGTTGGGGGGAGGTCTACGATACCTTCTAGATACCTCACACGAGTCTTCGAACGACCTTTAACTGGCGTCGAGTTGATAAGTGCCCCCGTCAAGACAAGGGAAATTGTAGTAGTTGCACGTGAGTACGCCTCAGTGCTGTCGCCCCTCCCAAGTGGGCGGGGTATGTCTGGTTAGGGATCTTGACACCGGTTACGACCTTGCCGTTGGCCCTTAAACGTTAGGATGTACAATTTCAATATTTCAAGTAAATGTTTTGTAGGATGTTAGATCGGCTAGGAGAACCTCTGTATTAGAGAATCTGTTAAGGTTAGCCAAACATCGCAGTGTGGTATGAAATTGTACATTAATGATTAAATGTTTTAATTTTTTGTTTTAATAAATACGGCCGGGAGGGTCACTCCCTCCCACTTCCAAAAAACTTCAAGAACTGTTTCCGGTTTCCCTCATTTGGGGATTGTGTTGAGAGGGGGTGGCGGGTATCTCAGCCATATGGAAAGGGGCGACCACTCGGTCCCCCCGAACGTATGGCAGAGTGCCTCGATCCCCCCGGGAAGCCATTTTTGGGCGGGAGGCGCGTCTCGGCTGGTATGCCCGAAGCGGCGTAGCCGGGGCGCGCTTTTTCCCGCCCTTGAGTGGGCTGGCCTAGACACGGACGCCGCCGGCCACGCCCTCGGGGCAGGCAGGGGCGGGTTTACGCCCGCCCTGAAGATGGATAAAAAGAGACGCAAGACCAGAAGACATCCTCTTGTTCCTGTGCTCTGAAGCTGCACCTCCCCGCTGCACGTGAGCTCGAGACGGAACGAAGAGCCAATTTTGACCCACCCACCAGCCCCTGAGGACAGCTAGTTGTTTTAATAAAGTTGATCAGTTAATCTATTTCGTTTTCAGGTTGTTTTTGTGTTATGTTGATATTTGATGTGTAATAAAGATTGGTATAATGTTACAAGTTGAGTATTAAAGAATGTCGGATTTAAGGTCCATTTAGACACAGGTTTTTCGGTCATAGTGGTCAATGTAGTTTCGTTTAGTTAGCACTTGTCGTATTTATTTCAGTCGGTAGGCGGTAAGGTCATGATCGGTGAGCACTAATTGGAAGATCCCTATGAGTGGGCGTCACCCAACACGGATGGGAGCGCTCGGGGGAGGTGGCCTTTGGCCCCTCAACGGGGAGGTGGTCCCTTCTAAGGATGGGTCGCCGGAAGAAGAGGAAAGGCGGTCAAGGCCCCTTCCTGTGTAGGAGGGGTTACAGCCCCCTCCAGGGGAATTTCCCGGGGCCAGTGACATCTGCGACGGCAGATGCGGTAAGTTGTGTGGGGTTGGGGGGAGGTCTACGATACCTTCTAGATACCTCACACGAGTCTTCGAACGACCTTTAACTGGCGTCGAGTTGATAAGTGCCCCCGTCAAGACAAGGGAAATTGTAGTAGTTGCACGTGAGTACGCCTCAGTGCTGTCGCCCCTCCCAAGTGGGCGGGGTATGTCTGGTTAGGGATCTTGACACCGGTTACGACCTTGCCGTTGGCCCTTAAACGTTAGGATGTACAATTTCAATATTTCACGTAAATGTTTTGTAGGATGTTAGATCGGCTAGGAGAACCTCTGTATTAGAGAATCTGTTAAGGTTAGCCAAACATCGCAGTGTGGTATGAAATTGTACATTAATGATTAAATGTTTTAATTTTTTGTTTTAATAAATACGGCCGGGAGGGTCACTCCCTCCCACTTCCAAAAAACTTCAAGAACTGTTTCCGGTTTCCCTCATTTGGGGATTGTGTTGAGAGGGGGTGGCGGGTATCTCAGCCATAATGAATTTGTGGGCCCACTTTGGATGCAAGAGCTAAAAATAGTGTCTAAATGATGGATTCTTTTTTATTGTTTTGAAACAGGTGGGGTAAGCCCGATTAAGGCCCCAGTGTGAAACCATGTAAATCTGCAGATTATGCAAAAGTTATAGATCAGGTGACTTTAAAAACTTCCACAAAATCAATCATTCCCGTATAATCTGAAGATTTATTTTAAAAGTGAGTACAAATGTGGCGATGTTCTCATGCAGTGGCAGGCCCTGTGCAAGGTTGTCTAGTCATCATTTAGTTGCTTATTTATGTATTTGGTTGCTATACTGGTGTTTTTGAGGTAAACTCTTTGTCCAGGTAATATTATGTTTTCCAATCACAAAAAGTAATACTGTAAAAAAGTGCAGCCTGGTGTCACATAATTTGGCTTTCCTTGCAACATAATTTAGTCAATGCTGTTACATATGCTGGCGCTCTTCTGCTACATAAGAGTGACCCTGCTGAGATTACTAAGAGTTTTCACAAGGGGAACTGTGTATATGTGCGTTTTTTTACAACAAATGTAGATCTTTGGTTTCAGTAAACAACTTTTATACTGTATGACTGGTAATGCCCAGCAGGTCCCACAACAATAAAGTTTTGCATAAGCCATGACAAATGTATGCTGCGGTGATGAGTATGCTGCAAGGTGAAGTAATACTGTGTCTTTTTTGTCTTTTGTTTAGTATCATTGAAGAACCTGCAGATACAGGAAACCAGATAAGTAAATTTGTGTTTATTTACTTTTGCACATATCTCACACTCACACTGACTGGTTTAGAAAATTATTTGTGCCTTCTTCGTAGGACAGTGTTTTAGAAGGATGGTTTTAACCAGTCAGCAGAGAAGGCATATCAGTGGATGGCTGCTGCTCAGGCCCTAACTTGGGTTATGGAGGACAGCTTAGAGGCAGTATCAGAGTCAAAGAGAGCAGATACTGAGACACAATCTGAGTGAGAGGAAAATGGAGCAAAATCTAGAAGTGATTTTTAGTCAGCTGAGTTCTATCGACGCAAGCGCAGTCTGTGCAAAAGAGCGACCATAGTAGGTTAGACCAATCCAGTGAGCTGGCTTCTGCAATGGCAAGCATAGACGAAATGCTCTCTTGGCAGCCCCGCAATTAAGTTCAGCCCCACATTTCGCCTTTCACTTGCGACGCCGGATGAAAAGTTGATACAGCCAGTTTTCTGTCAATTGACTATGTCTTTCTCTTTTTTGATGTTGACTTCCTTGAGCAAATTGTGCAGCAAGCAAATTTGCTTGCCAAACTCAATTCTGAGGGAGCATGGATGCACTCTAGGGCCTCATTCAATGCACACCTGTGTGCTCCCTCGTCACTTGAGGAGTAAAAGATATTTTTGACCCTCAAGCTCAAAATAGGGTTAGTGCACAAACAGTTTGGATAACCCCCATCGGCACACCATACATGGGCTATGGTTGTTTTTTGCTATTGCAGCATAGGCTGTATTTCCATGATAACTCTTCTGCATTGCCCTGGGACCATTCTGACCATGACATGTTGGTCAAAATTCGGCATATCATGGAACATTTTTGTCTGCCAAGTTTCTATAGAATTATACTCCTGGAAATATTATAGCAGTTGGCGAGACCTCATCATGTACAAAAGGCGACTGTTGTTCAGAAAATCCATTGCGAGCAAAAGACCTCACTATGGCATCAATTTGTACATGCTGTGTGACAGTTCTGCTGGCTATGTGTACAGCTTGAGAGAGTATACAGGAAAGGGCTCCACTCTAAACCCTGTAGATTGCCCTTCCACGCTAGGGGTCTCAGAAAAGCTTGTATGGAAGCTTCTCCAGCCACACCTGTAGAAAGGTTATTGCTTGTAAGTGGACAACTTCTATACGGGTGTAGAACTGTTTAGTGAGCTGAACAAAGCTGGCATTGTGGCATGCAGTACAGTTCATTGTTGCTGCGAAGAGAAGGAGCTTGTTTCTAAAAAGCTCCAGAAATCCAAGAGCACTACGTTGCGTTTCAATGAACCTCTTACAGTCAAGTTCTCTGATAAGCTTGATGTGTACATGCTCCCTACAATTCCTGATGAGAGCACTTCCCCTGACATAATTTGGGGTCAGATGGCCGAAGTTCACAAGCCGACCTGCATACTTGATTACAACAAATACATGGGTGGAGTGGCTAAGAATGATCATATTTTTCTGCCATACAATGTGAGCCATAAAACTTGCACTTGGTGTGAGAAGCTGTTAACCCACTTGATCCAGATAGCAACATACAATGTGTATGTTGTATATCATCAGACCACCTCAGGAAGGCTCATGTATTTCCTTGACCATTATTGAAAGTCTTAGTGCTACAAAAGCAGCAGCCTCCACTTTGCATTCTTTGGAAGACATGGCAATACTTCAATACCAATACTTTGCTGATCGCATTCCTGAAACAGTAAAAAAGACCCGACCATGTCTTTATTGTTGAGTCTGCTCTAAGCAGGGAAAGAGACAGGAGAGTAGTGTTTTCTGTCCCCAGTGCCCATCTCAGCCAGTACGATATTTTCCTACTTTCTTTATGTTGTACTATACAAAAGTGAAGTATTGGAAAATTAACTGAAGTGGAGCTGGCGTAAGGTAAACAGTTGAATGGCAGTGCGTGGATACCTACCTTCTATTGCCACTACTTTACTAGGCAAGCAGTCATAAAATGTTTGTTTCTCTACTTGAGGAAATCATGGACTTACTAAGGGCCTTCTCGACACCTTTGTTGACAATTGAACCTGTAGTTAGTCATCAGGTCTCATCAGGATAAAGGTCATCTAACTAATGTTCACTAGAAACAATGGAATCTTTTGAAATTCATTAAGGGATATTGTAAGCAATACATGCAAGAATTCTTTAAGACAGAGTCTACAGTGTAGAACAGGCCAGCCAGTTAGTTGGACAGTTCTGGTGGGGTAAACAAGGAATTCGGGAGAAGTACATCTTTGTATTGTTTGGAGAAAGTGGTTGTTCCTACAGATATAGGTGTACCTCCAGACAAGGCCAACAATGCAACATGGACCTCTTGGTTCCTTAGACACTCCTGTAGAGCTAAATGGACTAATCAGGAAAAGCACACATTTGCATTTGTGTCACAATACAATGCAAATGTGTGCTTGTCCTTCATAGTTTATCATATGCTATTTAAGGAACTTTTTCCCCAGTATTTTTGCCTTAGTTTCAAAGGTACATGCGTTCACTCATTTCGAACAATGTAGGCCTCAGAAGGCAGTCTCGGCCACCCCCAGCATGAGTGTACTAAAGACACATGTAAGACATGTCTTCCTGAGACTCATGTGGCTGTCATGGGAGCAATGAGTAATAGTTCACTAGGCAGGCATTTGGTGATGTTCAGAATGGAAATGATTACTTGACAGGTGGTAAAAATGTAGTCAAAATGTTTATTTATTTGTGAAGGTTGTGGATGCACCAACTGTCAGCATGCCTGAATATATAAGTGTTTATTGAGGTTTGTTTGTGGTGTGTTTGTTTGCAATTGTGTTGATGACTGGCTGAGAGGTTGTCTTGAATGAGGATTCTGTCCTGTGTATTGGAATGTGATAGGCTCTTGAATGGTAGCAGATCTGTTGTATTGGGTCAGTGGCCAGCGGGATGAAAGTCTTGTGTGTGGTTCGTGAATGGCGTGTGAGTGGACCATAAAGCGATTGGTGCCATCACAAGGCTTTATGACTCCCCTCCACCAGTCTTGATTTCAATATTCAGATACTTTGATAAGTTTTTGTGCTGAAAAGCTAGCATTTCTGGGGGTGCTAAAACCAACCAGTGTAAGTGTTGGATTAATTAAAAAAAATGAGTACCAGATTTATATCTGTGGCAGTAAGGATACTCCATTGCAATGACAATATACTATCCTTACCGTGAAGATAATGGCCTGCCTGCCCGATATGAATGCGGCGGACCGTTGATTTAACTGTGGGGAAGACTAGTCCATCTCCCTGCATGGTTGCACCTCCCTCATGTCCCAACTGCGTAAGGGCCATCTGCAGCTGACCCCTGTGTCCACTCACCTAATTTAGATGTTTAGACATACAGGGCAGTTTTCACTGCCTGTTGCCACCTGGAAAATCATGGTGGTAAGGGGCAGTGAAAACTGTCTAATACCCCCCTTGCCATGCAAGATAATTCCAAGAGTGAGAGCAGCATTTTTTTTTATTCAAAAAGAAAATCTGATTTCGGGATTTTGTTTTTGAAAATTTAAAAAATGAATTGATGAACGGCTCCGTCATGTTGATGGAGTAGTGAGTCAAACACAAAAAGGCTTTGACAAGGACTGCCATGACGGCAGTGCCCTTCAATTTTTTTTTTAAAACTCTTTTTATTGTTAAACTTGCACACATTTGATTATTACAGAAATTGACATTACCACATCACATCATCTCCTCTAATACATCAATGCCCACTGACGAGTAGTTCTCACATTGGAAGATTACAATTTGGTATTCCCTCCTGCTTGACCTTTGCCTGGGGTTTTTCCCATTCTCGAGTACAATTGGGACGCACATGTGGAGAAGTGTGGCTCACTGGTTAGAGCAGGCAGACCCTGAAGCAGAGGTCAGACCCGGGACCAGGGTTCAATTCCCGGTGCAGCAGGGTCTTGAGCTCAAATGTCCACGGACTCGATAATTCTCGCTTCGGTGCCTGACCTCATCATGGGTTCACACTCTGCAACTCTGGGCATTAAGCTTGCTTAATCTCCACAACGGCCCCCCGCGGCGGGATGCCTGGCTTTCACCTTGGGGATGCCCTGTATGGGCTATCTCACAGGGAAAACCCAGGACGGGTTCCCAAGGCAAGCGCTTAGAGACCCCTGGGTGATAAGCGCTATATAAATCCAACATACAATACAATACAATACATGTGTGTGCTCCACATACTCCAGATTTGTTCCCATTTCTTGGGGCACCCTCTTTTTTCATAGACTGTCCTTTCTGCCACCATCGCCAAGTCCATATTCCTCTCCAATTCTGCCATGGTGGGCAGTGCATCGACTGCCCACTTTCGTGCAATGTTTGTTTGCCTATAGCAAAGCCTTTGCGTGACCATAATACGTTCTTTACTGTTGCGGTCTGTTGGTCCCCATATATTGAGCAAACATAGTTGTGGTGTTTGTTAAATTTGCTTGCCTGTCACTTTATGTAGTTGTGCCACTATCGCTCTCCAGCACATCTGGATGAGAGGACATATACACGGAATGTGGAAGAGTGTGCCTTCTGCCTTACATTGTCGTCTATATTTTTGTCATAGTGTTACAGAAATAATAGGCTCTATGTAGGACTCTGAGTTGTATTAGTTTTAGTCTGGAGTGTATGGCTCCTTCTCTTGGGGAAGCAAGTGCTTCCTGCCAGTCCTCCTCTTCTTGTTCTCCTAAATTAACCTGCCATAGCGCTCGTAATTTTGTAAGGTGGTCTGGCATTATATTTAATAATTTTTTATATTTCTTCAGTATAGCTTTACTGTCAATTCAGTTGCATGTAGTCTGTCCTCCAGCAGAGACGATTCTGGAAGGTCTGATCCTGAAGGGCGGGCAGATATTAGGGTGTGTATGATTTGGAGATACTGGTAAGTCTCAGATGCTGCCATAGCATCAATGTTTTTGAATTTACCACCAGCTTTGCGGTCATTTCTAAATTTGGTGGGCGGAGTAGTGTCCTCATGGCAGATGTTAATTCCTCTACCAGGGCAACTGAGCCTTATTTGTCAGCCAAGATGTAAATATGGCCCTTCCTAACAACTCTTTTTTTTTCTTCAATCTAAACACCCAGAGGTGTCCAGCCTCACTCGCCTTGATTCTGTTCCCTTTCCCATAATGTTCCACAAACTTTAATGTGCATACTCAACTAACATTACTCATTTATTTACATTTTGTGTTTGAAATTTCTGTAATCTGTTCAGATCCACAGATTGACACCCAACCAGCGATCCCACATGTGTCCACATAACAAGTGAGCCCCATTTTTGTGGGTGGCCTTGGCGCCCACATTTGGAAAATGGTAAAAACACAACATAGACAGATCAGATTTATGCAGTGAAAACACACCTGTTTTTGCAATGTGGGTGCTATATATTTTAGGCCCTAGCTCTTCTGGCACCCGATAATTTTACCCAGAAGTCCTTGCAAACAGCAAACTTTGGCATGAAACACATTTCCCTCACATTTCTGTGAAAAAAAATCTGGAATCTGAAGGTAACCACAGGTTTCCTGCTACCCTAAATTTCCATATGTCTCCTGATAAGAACAGTACCCCACTTGTGTGGATGAGCCAAGAGACAATAAGTCAAAAGGCCCCAAATTGCTATGTTGAGACATAAGCAATAGGGTAAGCTGGTGGATTAGGGACCTCTAACCACCTTGCAATACCCCACCTGTGCCGATCAAAGAGGTGCCCCATTTGTGTGGCTGATATTAGTGCCCACTACAGGAGCAGCTCAAACCAAGGTCAATGAGAGCCCTCACCAGGGCCCCCCACTGACCTTGGCTTGATCTGTTTTCACAAATTGGAAGTAGGCTGAGGGCACACAAAATGGGAAAAATGGGCTGCCTCGTTGAACATGCCAAAACTGTGATAAAACATAGTTTTTTTAATCAGCTGTGCATGTTCCTGAAAGCTGGGAAAATAATGACTTTAGCATAGAAAACTATTCATTGATGCAATTTTTAGGAAAAAAAACAGACACTTTTATCTTGAGGACGTTGTTTCCTATTTTTCCACAAACACTCAAAATTTAGCTCATTTTGCCTATTTTCTCAGTCCCCTTCAGGGGACTCCACAAACCCTGGGTATCTTAAGAATGCCCCAGATGTTGGAAAAATGGATACAAATTTGGTGTGGATACCTTGAGAGGGAAAAAAGTTATGGATTCCCAAGCATGACCTACCCCAAATAGCCAAAAAAGGGCTCTGCAATTAATAACATTGTGGTTGTTTCCTTAAAATTATCCTACCATTAAAATGCTTCCTTTATTGTAATTGTATTTCCTTAAAATTGTCTTTAATCAAAATAGGTTTATTATGATTTAGTATCCTCAACTGTGGTTTTGTTTTCTTCATTAATCACATACATCAATATCTCGGTGACGAGGGGCCTGATTACGATACGGTCGGAAAAGGCTATGACTGTTTGGTTGGAGCATTTCTGACAGCATTGTCGGATTACTTTCCACCCACCTTATTATGATAGAGGTGGTCGGAAAGGAATCCAACTGGTCATTCCGACTGACTTCTGACGGGCTCGGAGAGCCCGTCTGCCATTTGGAATACTGTCAGTAATGTCAAGGGCATCTCTTTCAACCCTTGGGATTACGATGTCTGGTTTTGGCAGCCTTTCTGTGCTGGCCTTTCCAACACAGAAAGGCTGTCACAACTTGACTTTAGGGTCCATTGGCAGGGCCTCCATGGGCCCCCAGTTGAACCCTGAACCCGATGGGGTCCAGGGATGAACTGCACCTCCTATTTGAAAATGGGAGCATGCATTCCAGCTGGAATGCATGCTCCTATTGTAAAGTATAGGACTGCGACCGAACAGTGTTCGGTCGCATCCTAATTAGTTGATCGGGACCGCCGACTGGGTGTAGATCGGTCCCTTGACCGAGACGATGTCGGGCGGAGGAAACTCTGCCCGACATCATATTAGGGCCCTGTTAGACCTGTCTGCTTCTGGGAAGACTCTAACCATCATGATTTATTTTTGTCCCCCTTTGCCTCCCAGAGTTTCTATTTTTATTTTTACATGTGTCCATCAGGAATTTTTTAATGCTGTCAGGGGGCTAGGTGTTCCTTGGCGATGACGCCATTTTTCCCTCATAACTTGTGAGGCCTAGTCACCCCCTTGAAAATCTAGGGATCTCCAGAGACCTAAAATGGTGTCCACCAACTGCCATAACGGACACTACTGGAGGACAGGTCCATAGGATAACATTAGGGAACTTTCTGGAATTAACTAGAGACTTCTGCAGGTCTCAGGCCACCCTATATAAGGCCAGTGACCAGCAGCCATTTTGTGCTGACCCCAGAGTAGAGGAGTGAGGCAGTGGTGAGAGGAGGTGGACACACTGAGAGCAGCTAGTTTGTCTCTGAGGCTGACAGTTTCTTCAGAGGTTGTTCCCCCTTTAACCTTTGACCGATCCCTCTCTCAAGACAACAATTGCTGATCAAGAAATCGAGCTACTTGAGGAAGAAGATCCTTCTATCTTGGAGCCCCAGTAAATCCTCACAGGACATCCTTAACTGAGGGTACACCTGACTGCCCATACCCAGCGCTGAGCTTACCGGTGTTGTGGAGCAGCTGTAGTGAAGTTGGGCGTCTGTGACACCCTGGCGACCTGGGGAGCGAGGGCGCCGTGTGTGCACATCCTTCCTGTGAGGCCGGAGTGAGAAGTGTCTGAGGAGAAGCAGCGGCGCTGCTCCGATCGGCGTCGGGACCCCGGGGGCACCGGCCGCGTCAAACGAAGAGGTAGGCGCTTCCGCGCATGACCGGCGACTAAACGCTTTTGTGGAGGCAGGAGGGGCCTAGGATCGAGCAGGCCCAGAAGAGACCGAGCAGCGTCTCTGTGGAGAACAGCGTCCTTCCTGGGAGCAGGTGCGCCGAGGCGGAAGAAGAGCGAGCGCTTCCGCGCATGCCCAGCAGAGTAGTGCCATCTGAAGGAAAGTCATCGCGTCAGCCGAGGAGCGCCGCGTTGGAGAGCCAGTCGTCGATTCCCTCAGAAGAGGCAGGAGTGCCACAGCGGACGACGCGGGAGGGAGCCCTGGGCCGGGAAAGCCTTCCCTGCCTTCCCCCTTCAGCCCGACTGCTGCCAAGCTCCATCAAGTGTGGAGAACACAACCGCTGGGACACTTTCAACCCCACAAGTAAGCCGGGTAGAGAGGGAGCGGGAGGCGGCAGAGCCAAGTGCCTGAGAACCGGGACATCGGGGCTAAGCCCCAGGAGTTTAACTGTTTAATACCTGGAAAACGGAATTGGGAGAGTGGGTTAGTGACTCAAACAGCCACAGCAAAAACATTAATACTTACCACAGAGGAGAAAGGTGTGAAAGGGACAACAGGGTTCCTGCGTCAAGACCCTAATAGTCTATTGGTAACTGAGGGAGTGGTTCCTCCACTAGAGAGGTGTAGTCTGTGATTTAGAGTGAGGGGAACCTTGCTAATATTATTGTATCTTCCCTTTTAGTTACATAACTGGTGGGTTATGCAGTGAAGAACTACAACCAGGTCATTCTGTGAGTTGAGCAGTGCTTAAGAGCTGTGGGGTAATGTACCTGCTAATGAGTCTTTAAACATATATTTCACTGTCAGGCTGCATTTTCCTTTCTGTAAAGTTCTTAGTGAAGTGTATTGTGTCCTGAATAACTCCAGACCTTAAATGTACCTTTGATTCTCAAATTCTGACCAGGAAAAATATTGGAGTGTGATCTGAATTTCATGTACAAGGTGTAACTTGATTGTCTTTTATCCCTGACTAAAAAGTATAACGAGAAAAGCATATTTTTATAAAAGGTAACGGTATTTTTCCAAACAGTGGTGTTGTGTCTTTATTTTAGTGGTTCATCACTGAGTTACTGTGAGTGAGACTTGTAACTACTTAACCAACGCCTTGAGTTAGCTGTAGCCACTACTGTGCCAAGCTACCATATGTAGACTTGGGTAATCTAGGTCCAACATAATTGGTGATTCAGCGGTGGGATAACGGATTTGTATTTACACTCACTTATTAGTAACGCAGTGCCAACCACGAGACCTCACCTGGAGTTTTCTCCCTGCGGCCCTCCTAATTTACATTTTGATTTTTCTAAATTTACTTCTGGCGGTGGGTGGAGGTTGACCTCAGGTCACTTTGTGGATTTCTCCTGTGTAGCAGTCTATACTCCATATAGAAATGGAGATAAATGTGGAAGAGCTAGAAAATTATACTGTGACCCAATTGAAGGAATGGTGTCAGCAGCAGGGGGTGTTTTTCAAGAAAGGCGCCAGAAAAGTTGAGCTGCTGACCAGTATCCGGGCATGGGTAGAGGCTCATTCCGGGGAGGAGGTAGATCCCGAGGAGAGTGACAAGGACACTGTCCTGGAGACCGCAACACTGTACCAGGCGGGAGGGGAGAACCTTGTAACAGGTCCTAGAACACCTTCCAGAGTGGGCAGTAGTGTGTCAGAGAGGGGCCTGACCGACGCCGAGTTAGAAGATAGGAGGGAGGAGAGGAGGATGAGAATAGAACTAGCCAGGATGGACATGGTGAGGGAGGAAAAGAGGTTGGAGCATGAGCGGACCATCAAAGAGATGGATTTGCAAGCCCTAAATTTACGTACCCCCAAACCAGAGAATGGTGGCAGCGATATCCAGACCAACACCAGGGAACCTAGACCGTACCTACCAAAAGATATTATGGCTTGTTATGTACCCAGTGACGACATTGCTAAATGGTTAGCCGCCTACGAGGTCTTGCTGAGGGCCCATGGGATTCTGGAAGTCCACTGGGGAGGTGGGTTATACAAATACATGCCCCCCACTGGCAGGGATACTTTGTTGGCCCTTGATCAGAGTGAACAGACCTACTACCCGGCTATGAAATCAGCGCTGCTCAGGAAGTTTGGGTTGACCCCTGAGAAATATAGGCAAAAGTTCCGGGGCAGCTACAAGCTGGGCACGCAAAACTGGGTAGACTTCTTGGACTACTCCAGGAAGGCCCTGGAGGGTTGGGTAAGAGGCAGCGAAGTAGGAGACTATGAGGGACTATATGACCTCATACTCAAGGAACACCTACTCGAGAAGTGTCTTCCCGAGCTACAACAGCATCTGGTGGACAGCAAGCTGACCAGCCCCAGAAAGCTTGCTGAGGAGGCGGACATCTGGGTTAATACCCGGGTGTCGACTAAGGGGACTGGAGGGAATCCCCAGAAGCAAGGACAGGGCACCCCCCAGAAGAAAGAGGGAGGGGAAACTAAGAGGGAGTTCTCAAAAGGGCCACAAAATACTTCGCAAGGAAGGGGCAGAGGATTCATCCCCAAGAGTAACCCCCCTCGCAACCCTACCCCTGGCCAAAGCCAGCAGCCAAGGGTTGTTCATTGTTTTGAGTGTGGTGGTGTGGGACACTATAAAGGAGATGTGAGATGCCCAAAAAGACCACCCCCTCCCACTGGAGGAAAAGCCCCGGGAATCACTAGTGTAGTGCTCGGGGAGGAGATGCCTTTGGTTAATGGAGGGGAGCGGGCGGGTGTCACCTTAGTGTCCCTGGGAGATAAGGAGATGGTTCCCAAGACCCAGCTGCCCTCTAATACTACTAAGTATGAGCAGTGGGTCACCATCAATGGCCGTAGAGGGGAGGCTCTGAGAGACACAGGAGCCAGCATGACTATGGTAAGGAGTCAGCTGGTGTCTCCAGAGCAGGTCATCCCAGATGTACTCCATCCCGCCGTAATGGCTGACGGCAGATTGGGCCACTACCCTGTGGCTGAGATTCCCTTTGAGTGGGGAGGGGTTGCAGGTCCACTTCGAGTTGCCGTAAGCCCTGCCGTGCCTGTTGACTGCCTGTTAGGGAATGATATGGAGCACAATGCTTGGAGGAGGGTGGAGTACCAGACTCACTCTGCGATGCTGGGACCCCCTGACTGGACTTGTGTCAGCACAAGGTCAGCGACTGCCCGAAGGGGAAGGTTGCTTACGCTGGAGCCTGGAACAATGGCCCAGCCGGCTGCCAGAGAGGAGAAGGACAGGAGGCCGGAGGACCCTGCCTCGACATCTCCACCTCGTGAGACAGATGGACCACCTGCGGAGGTGGATCTGGAGTCCACAGGGGAGAATGTTGCTTCCTTGGAAAACCTACCCATCCCTACTGAATGGCATGTGGAGGGAGGTCCTTCCAGGGAAGAATTCTGTGAAGCTCAGAAAGAGTGTCCTACTCTCGAGGGGCTGCGGCAACAGGCCAACGCCCAGGCAGCAGGAAACATTGAAGGGAGCTACCGGATTTACTGGGAGGATGGACTCCTCTACAGTGAGCCCAAGGCACCTGGCCACGGTTCAGCCAGAGCCTTGGTGGTCCCTCAATGCTTTAGAGCCTTTCTACTGGAACTGGCTCACGAAATACCATTGGCAGGACATCTAGGACAGGACAAGACCTTTGCCCGGCTTGTCCCCCACTTCTACTGGCCTCGAATGAAAGTGGCGTCTGATACATATTGTCGGACGTGTGTGTCCTGCCAAGCTAGTGGGAAAACAGGAGTGAAGCTTAAAGCTCCCCTGGAACCACTACCTGTCATTAGCACCCCCTTTGAGAGGGTGGGCATCGACATTGTGGGGCCATTGGATCCACCAACTTCAGCTGGTCACCGGTTCATACTGGTTTTGGTGGATCATGCCACACGGTACCCAGAGGCAATACCTCTGAGGACCATCACTGCACCTGTGGTGGCAAGGGCCCTGATGGGGATCTTTACCCGGGTGGGTTTCCCCAAGGAGGTTGTGTCCGACAGGGGGACTAACTTCCTTTCAGCATACATGCGGGCTATGTGGAAGGAGTGCGGAGTTACCTATCGGTTTACCACTCCTTATCACCCACAAACCAATGGTCTTGTGGAAAGGTTTAACAAAACCTTGAAAGGTATGATACGGAGTCTACCTGAGAGCCTGCGGAGGAAATGGGACATCCTCCTACCCTGTCTCTTGTTTTCTTACAGGGAAGTGCCACAAAAGGGAGTGGGCTTCAGCCCCTTTGAACTTTTGTACGGGCACCCTGTACGAGGACCTCTCAGCCTGGTGAAAGACGGATGGGAACGGACTCCCAGGAAGCTTCCCCAGGACGTGGTGAGCTACATGCTGGCCTTCCGGAGCCAAATGGCTAAGTTGTGGAAGCAAGCTTCAGACAACTTGGAGGCCAGCCAAGCAGTTATGAAAGAGTGGTATGACCACAACGCTCACCCAGTGGAACTGGAGCCTGGACAGAAGGTGTGGGTGATGGAACCTGGAGAGCTAAATGCCCTCCAGGACCGTTGGACAGGCCCCTTTGAGGTTTTGGAGAAGAAGGGGAAGTCTACCTACTTGGTGGATCTTAAGGCCCAGAGGCAGCCCCACAGGGTGCTGCATGCCAATCGCCTCAAGCCACATCATGAGAGGCCCGCGGTTGTCTTAATGATGGTAACCGATGGAGCAGAGGAAGAAGAAAGCGAACCTCTCCCTGATCTTCTCTCGTCCCAAGAAAAGGATGGGTCGGTGGAGGGAGTAATTTTCTCGCCATCCCTAACTCCTGAACAGCAGAGTGATTGCCGCCAGATCCTGGAGCAATTTTCTTCTCTGTTCTCCCTTGTCCCGGGTAGGACCCACCTGTGTACCCATGACGTGGACACAGGAGACAGCCCACCTGTGAAGTCTAAAATCTACCGGCTGTCGGACAAGGTGAAGGCCAGCATCAAGAGTGAAGTCACCAAGATGCTGGAGCTGGGAGTGATTGAACCTTCTGGAAGCCCTTGGTCTAGCCCGGTGGTTTTGGTACCCAAAGCTGCCCCCCCAGGCACCACACCTGAATTGAGATTCTGTGTGGACTACCGAGGCTTGAACTCAGTAACCAAAACTGATGCCCATCCTATCCCACGGGCGGATGAGCTTATTGACCGGCTGGGAGCTGCTCAATACTTAAGTACCTTTGACCTAACTTCAGGGTACTGGCAGATTTCCCTTACCGAGGAGGCGAAGGAAAGGTCAGCCTTCTCTACACCTGAGGGACACTACCAATTTCGTGTGATGCCCTTTGGACTCAAGAATGCCCCTGCCACTTTTCAGCGGCTGGTGAACAGGGTCCTTTCTGGAATGGAAGCTTTTTCTGCTGCATACCTGGACGACATTGCTGTCTTCAGTAGCAGCTGGAAGGACCATTTGCAGCATCTGCAAGCTGTTCTTCATGCCCTGCAACAGGCTGGATTGACAATCAAGGCCAGCAAGTGTCAGATCGGACAGGGGTCGGTGGTGTACCTAGGTCACTTGGTGGGCAGAGGGACGGTGCAGGCCCTCCAGGCAAAGATTGAGGCTATCATCGCCTGGGAGCCCCCCAAGACTCAAACAGAGGTCCGAGCCTTCCTGGGCCTCACTGGATACTACCGTCGCTTCGTGAAGGGGTATGGCACTATCGTGGCACCCCTCACGGAACTTACTTCCAAGAAGCAACCCCGACGGGTAGTCTGGACGGAGGCTTGCCAGCGAGCCTTCATGACCTTGAAACAAGCATTGTGTTCCGCTCCCATTCTCAAGGCCCCTGATTTTGCTAGAGAATTCATTGTCCAAACAGATGCGTCAGAACATGGCATTGGGGCAGTGTTATCGCAGCTAAATGATGAGGGCTTGGATCAACCCGTGGTCTTCCTGTCCAGGAGGCTACTTCCCAGGGAAAGGAGGTGGAGTACAATTGAGAGAGAAGCCTTTGCGGTGGTTTGGGCTCTGAAGAAGCTGCGGCCATACTTGTTTGGCTCGCACTTCCTAGTTCAGACTGACCATCGCCCCCTTCGTTGGCTGATGCAAATGAAGGGGGAGAATCCCAAGTTGCTAAGGTGGTCCATCTCCCTACAGGGAATGGACTTTAGGGTGGAACACCGACCTGGGGCGGACCATGCCAACGCAGACGGTCTATCCAGGTATTTCCGCCTTAGTGATGAGGACTCCCAAGGGGTTGGGTAGTTCTCCCCACTTTCAGCTGGGGGGGACGCGTGTTAGACCTGTCTGCTTCTGGGAAGACTCTAACCATCATGATTTATTTTTGTCCCCCTTTGCCTCCCAGAGTTTCTATTTTTATTTTTACATGTGTCCATCAGGAATTTTTTAATGCTGTCAGGGGGCTAGGTGTTCCTTGGCGATGACGCCATTTTTCCCTCATAACTTGTGAGGCCTAGTCACCCCCTTGAAAATCTAGGGATCTCCAGAGACCTAAAATGGTGTCCACCAACTGCCATAACTGACACTACTGGAGGACAGGTCCATAGGATAACATTAGGGAACTTTCTGGAATTAACTAGAGACTTCTGCAGGTCTCAGGCCACCCTATATAAGGCCAGTGACCAGCAGCCATTTTGTGCTGACCCCAGAGTAGAGGAGTGAGGCAGTGGTGAGAGGAGGTGGACACACTGAGAGCAGCTAGTTTGTCTCTGAGGCTGACAGTTTCTTCAGAGGTTGTTCCCCCTTTAACCTTTGACCGATCCCTCTCTCAAGACAACAATTGCTGATCAAGAAATCGAGCTACTTGAGGAAGAAGATCCTTCTATCTTGGAGCCCCAGTAAATCCTCACAGGACATCCTTAACTGAGGGTACACCTGACTGCCCATACCCAGCGCTGAGCTTACCGGTGTTGTGGAGCAGCTGTAGTGAAGTTGGGCGTCTGTGACACCCTGGCGACCTGGGGAGCGAGGGCGCCGTGTGTGCACATCCTTCCTGTGAGGCCGGAGTGAGAAGTGTCTGAGGAGAAGCAGCGGCGCTGCTCCGATCGGCGTCGGGACCCCGGGGGCACCGCCCGCGTCAAACGAAGAGGTAGGCGCTTCCGCGCATGACCGGCGACTAAACGCTTTTGTGGAGGCAGGAGGGGCCTAGGATCGAGCAGGCCCAGAAGAGACCGAGCAGCGTCTCTGTGGAGAACAGCGTCCTTCCTGGGAGCAGGTGCGCCGAGGCGGAAGAAGAGCGAGCGCTTCCGCGCATGCCCAGCAGAGTAGTGCCATCTGAAGGAAAGTCATCGCGTCAGCCGAGGAGCGCCGCGTTGGAGAGCCAGTCGTCGATTCCCTCAGAAGAGGCAGGAGCGCCACAGCGGACGACGCGGGAGGGAGCCCTGGGCCGGGAAAGCCTTCCCTGCCTTCCCCCTTCAGCCCGACTGCTGCCAAGCTCCATCGAGTGTGGAGAACACAACCGCTGGGACACTTTCAACCCCACAAGTAAGCCGGGTAGAGAGGGAGCGGGAGGCGGCAGAGCCAAGTGCCTGAGAACCGGGACATCGGGGCTAAGCCCCAGGAGTTTAACTGTTTAATACCTGGAAAACGGAATTGGGAGAGTGGGTTAGTGACTCAAACAGCCACAGCAAAAACATTAATACTTACCACAGAGGAGAAAGGTGTGAAAGGGACAACAGGGTTCCTGCGTCAAGACCCTAATAGTCTATTGGTAACTGAGGGAGTGGTTCCTCCACTAGAGAGGTGTAGTCTGTGATTTAGAGTGAGGGGAACCTTGCTAATATTATTGTATCTTCCCTTTTAGTTACATAACTGGTGGGTTATGCAGTGAAGAACTACAACCAGGTCATTCTGTGAGTTGAGCAGTGCTTAAGAGCTGTGGGGTAATGTACCTGCTAATGAGTCTTTAAACATATATTGCACTGTCAGGCTGCATTTTCCTTTCTGTAAAGTTCTTAGTGAAGTGTATTGTGTCCTGAATAACTCCAGACCTTAAATGTACCTTTGATTCTCAAATTCTGACCAGGAAAAATATTGGAGTGTGATCTGAATTTCATGTACAAGGTGTAACTTGATTGTCTTTTATCCCTGACTAAAAAGTATAACGAGAAAAGCATATTATTTTTATAAAAGGTAACGGTATTTTTCCAAACAGTGGTGTTGTGTCTTTATTTTAGTGGTTCATCACTGAGTTACTGTGAGTGAGACTTGTAACTACTTAACCAACGCCTTGAGTTAGCTGTAGCCACTACTGTGCCAAGCTACCATATGTAGACTTGGGTAATCTAGGTCCAACAGGCCCTATGTCTGAATTGATCAGTTGTGAAATCAAACCTTTCCACTGCTTAATGAAATGTACTCTCAAAAATACCTTGTTTGCAGGTGACACTAGAAATTCCTTGCTGGGGTATGAATTAAAACAGTATCCCTTTTGAATAACATTTTGAAGGATCTTGTTTTCAAATTTATTTTAAAAGGACCAGATAGTGATTAAGCCGTTCCAACATAAATAAGAAAAAAGAATGAAAGTTTCTTGATCCATGGACTGTGAACAAGGGAATGCATAAAGATGTCAATATCCAGTCCGTTAACTGGGCAGATAATCATTTAAAAAAGGCTAGTGGCAAAAGTAGATGATAGACCAGATATTGAGCTTCGAAATGCACAATGGCTGCATACCAATGTCTATCTCTTAAAAATAGATCCAAAGGACGATGTGCAGGGAGCAGTAAAGCAGATACATTCCTCAGTCATTATAATATGTCAATGCCACAGAATGGGTAGGAAGCCTTGGATGGGCTGGGGCAGTCTGTCTTTTCAAACTTCTTTAAAGTCATGATCAGGGCCAATAACTTTATGACCTCAGATAAAAAAAATTGATTTACATGTATCCGAGACGGGATGTGAAGTTTGTTATGGACACAGGATATAAGATTTATAAATGGACTTTCATCATTTTATTTCAACAACAAATATGAAAAGGTACAGCTGCACATTGAAATGAAATGAAATGAAAAATTGCATTTGGATAGCGCATAACCGCCCTGGGGCCTCGCAGCGCTTGAAGATAAAATAGTTTTAGCGCAGGCTCGGGGCAGGCTCGGGGCATTCATATACATTTAGTACAAAAGAAATGAATCTGCCCCTTTTAACTAGTAGGAATCTGGACATTACAGGACAATACATTAGGGCATTTGTGAACACGTGTGTGGTATTCCTATACTATTATTTCTTGACGTGCTCATAAACGCCTTTGGCCCATATGTGTATTCTCACAATAATCGTGTAATGTCACTGATAATTAGCGAGCTTACTTTATTACAATGTAATAAGGGATCGATTTTGCAGAGTTACATTTCCTATACCCACGTGGATATTCATTAAAATATCAAATAATACTTTTGAATTTAAAAAATACACCTTCAAGTTAGAGGGTTAATGCCAAGAGGTATTGTGAAACAGGTTCCCGCAAAATAGGCGTCAGTTACTATTTTCTCTGAGATTGATAAAAATCAGAAATCCATACAGAATGAAGTTAAGACTCAATCGAATTCAATGCACCTACACCATTTTAGCTGTATTTTCTGTTTTTCAAACAACTTGACATCGGATCTAATGCTGTGGATTAAAATGGTCCATGCTCAGTAATTTTCACGGATTTAATACATTCATTTCCACAAAATAGCCAGCCAGAAGCTGGAGGAAGTTTCAAGCAAATTATATAAGGTCAGTGATTTTCAGCCCTTCATTAGAAACTTGGCAGAATCCAATGACTTCTCATGCTTGCTCCATTGGATCATTTGTTAACATAGAGAACACAGCGGAAGTTCATGCCTTTTGTAGCAAACTTAATTCCCTCTTCCCATTTCTGTCTCAATAGAGACGAATACACGGGTAAATGGACTAACATTCACATTATACACACTGTAAGTGCATTCCCCACGCTACTCCAGCTGTAAGAATCTTTCAGGGCCAAATTTTGAAATTCTTAATTTTGATTCTTATTTAATATTCGCAGTTTTGAAGCTATTTGTAGGAACGTTAAGGCATGGCCGGCTGAAGGGCAGTGCAACTGGTGCTGCTGCACTGGGTGGTGACCTGGAATGGGCGCTGTGTTGAGCAACACCTTAGGATTGAAAGGCACCTGCTGCAGAGTTCCATGTGCATCTGGCTTTCAGGCAGTAATAAAATGTCAAGATAACTCTTGTGATTAATGTTCCTGCTAGAGAGAGAGAGAGAAATGGAGCTTTGTCTAGGAGCAGTGGATAGCTGAGTGGATTAGAAAAAAACAGCCTTTACCAACGCTTTAAAACAAATGAAAAGTATGTGAGAGAGGGGCTACAGAGAGATGAGAGGCACTTTTGCCAGGCGGTAG
Organism: Lissotriton vulgaris; assembly: GCF_964263255.1. Taxonomy (NCBI): domain Eukaryota; kingdom Metazoa; phylum Chordata; class Amphibia; order Caudata; family Salamandridae; genus Lissotriton; species Lissotriton vulgaris. The sequence continues at coordinate 1,373,037,692 of NC_141691.1, forward strand.
TGAAGGAATCTGTGGTAAATAGCTGGAGACCACAGGTGTACCACAAGAGGTTTATTGCAAGAGAAAAGCGTAGAGCAACCTCAACACAAGCTGGCCAGGCACAAACTGTCACCACCTAGAACACTAGGAGGAGGCAGAGCCATCTACATTCTGGAATGAGTGACACAGGTAAGAACTATGGTAGAGCATGGAAATAGAGGAAAGATAAATATACAACACATCTCCTCTCGTAGAATAAAAACATAAGATAAAAGAAAACTTAACACAAAAGGTAAAAATGTCATGGAAAGAAAACTTAACTCAAGACTAAAGAGGATTAGCGAAGATAATGATAAAAGTTGCAAACAACAGTTGAGATGAATAAAATTAGGCATTGCAAACACCAGGTGAGATAAATAAAATTAGGCATTGAAAGGGACACACGTCACCCCTCTAAAAGACCTAATCGCAACAGAAATCATTCAAATAAGAAGGGGGTCTATGACACCTCTGAGGTCTGGAGGCAGGTAAAGAGGAACTGGAATCAGCAATTGGGTTGGGAACAGCAACAACAGGGTCAGGAGCATCCCCTCCACCATCGCCCCTCACCAAGGCATTTACAGGGGCAGGCACAGCAAGAGCCGGATCCGGATCCTGAGAGGGAATAAACATGAACCCTGAAGAGGAGAGATCCCGGGCAGGGACGGACGGAGAGGAAGCAGGACCAGGACAGGCACCAGCTCTCTGATAGCGGGCAACCCTCCTTAAATTCCATTTTTCCCCATTTGAGAGGACAACATAGTGAGGATAAACAATTTTTACAAGAAAAGGACCACGGAATTTGGACAAACCACCTGAAACACGACCAGACTTTACCTTGACCAGGTCACCTTTTGCGAGTTTACAGGAAACAACTTTAGCAGAAGACTTACCACCAACAACAGGTTTGCGTGAAAGACCCTTAGAGGACAGACTCACAGAACTCTTACTAGAAACACTCTTAGCAGGTAAAGCCACAGGACTCTTACAAGGAGACTTAGGGACCACTCTGGACACATCACCCAAGAGAGACTGACAGACCAAGTCCTTGAGCCAAGAGGGAATGAGTTTGGTGCTGGGAACCCTACCCCTCATCATCTCAAAAGGGGATTTGAGGTGAGAGCCGTGAAGGGTGGTACAATACGCATAGACCATTTCACTAACAAGAGAAGAGACAGACGAACCACTGGAGAGGGCCATTTGAACAGTACCTTTCACCAACCTATTAAGGCGTTCACAAAGACCATTCCCCTGGGGGCTGTAGAGGGAAGTCCTATGGTGAGAAATACCACAATCAGACAAAAAGGCTTGCATTTCATGCGAGACCAACTGTGTACCATTGTCAGTTATAAGAACGCTAGGAAAACCTTCCCTAAAAACACAGAACTAAGATGTTTAATAGTAGTGACCGTAGTGATATCCTTAAGAAACTCCACAGACAACCATTTGGAATGGCAGTCCACAATTACGACAGCAAACCTCTGGGAAAGAGGTAGCTCAGCCATGGGACCTATGAAATCCAAACAGATGGTGTGCCACGGAATTTCAGGGAACTGCAGCACACCCATCTCAGATCCCACAGAAACCTTAAGTCTCTTCTCACCCACCTTGCAAGTATAACAGTCCTCAACCCAAGAGGAAACCATGGAGTCCATACCGGGCCACCAGAAGTTCAACTTGAGGCGCTGTTGCGTCAGGGTTTGGCCAAGATGACCCTCATGGGCTAAAGAAATGAGTTTGGGTCTCAAATCAACAGGAGGCACAAATTTGTCGCCACGCATTATAACATTGTCATTGCAAACAGACAGATCATCAATGACCTTAAGGAAGGGGCGAACAGAAACATGGAGACAACTCTCCCTGCGGGAACCCAACTTTATCAACTGGATGACTTCCTGTAAGACGTTGTCCCTGGACATAGCTTCGACCCACTCAGACCGAGAAAAAGAGCCCTCAGTTAGCAGAAGAACATCATCAATCCAGGCAACATTCTCATCAAGACCCTCTAGACTGAATCCAACATCAGCACCAGACGGAACAGCCAACCTAGACAGGCAGTCAGCCTGGAAATTTCTCCACCCAGAGATGTGGGAAATGTCAAAATGGTATTCCTGGAGTTTGGAGGCCAACCTTGCCAACCTTGGAGAACCAAATGCCCCACCCCCGGGAGAAAGAATGCGTATAAGGGGTTTGTGGTCAGTCTTAAGATTGAATCGAATGCCCCATAGATAAGGTCGAAAGTGATGAGCACCCCACGCACCAGCCAAAGCCTCTTTCTCGATAACAGAATAATTCTGTTCACATTTGGAAAGAGTGCGTGAGGCAAAAGCAACCGGCCTGTCGCCGTCCTTGTGAGACTGAAGCAAAACTGCACCAAGACCATGGGCACTGGCATCTACCAAGAGAGTGGAGGATTTGGCAGTATCAAAGGGTGACAGCACCTTAGCATTGCAGATGGCTTCCTTGATCCCATTGAAACACGCTTCCAGTTCAGGGCCCCAGGAAAATTTGCAACCCTTCTTCAACAAAGCCCTCAAAGGCAAGGTCTTCTCTGAGAATTTCTCCACAAACTTGGAGTAGTATTCGATTAAGCCCATGAATGACCGCAACTGGTCCTTGTCAGACGGGCAAGGAGCTAGGCGTATTGCATCAAGAAGATTCTTCTTTGGTCTGACTCCATTGACTGAGATTTCATGTCCCAAGTACTCAATGTTCTCCACAAGAAAAGAACACTTCTCCTTATGTAATGTAAGGCCAGTGTCCCAGATTCTGTGTAAGATATTCCTAAGAACGAGGTTATGATCTGCCACGGAGTCACCAAAGACCAAGATGTCATCTTGAAAAAACACCACGTTTTTGAGCCCCTTGAAAATTTCGCTGACCAACCTTTGGAAGACACTCGCTGCCGAAATCAACCCAAAGGGGAGACGAGTAAATTGGAAAATCCCCTCCGGGGTGATAAAGGCCGTAAGATGCTTCGAGGATTCATGGAGCTTAACCTGATGATAGGCACTCTTCAGGTTGAGTTAGGAAAAGTATCTCGCCCCCTGAAGAGTGGAGACCATCTCCGTAATGTTGGGTAAGGGAAAGGTGTCTGCAACGACACACTTGTTTAGGGACCTGAGGTCCACACAGAATCTCAATTTTCCGTCTGATTTTTTAGAAATCACGACGGGCGAAACCCATGCTGATGCTTCTGTGGATTCAATTACCCCGGATTGGAGCATCTCTTCAATTAGGAGTTTCACCTCATTGCGGATAGAAATGGGAATCCTCCTTACACGATGTTGCACAGGCAAACTATCTTTCTTCAGTTTTATAAGATGGGCATACCCCCGAAGCTCACCCAACTCCTCCCTGAAGACAGACCCAAATTCAGAAAGAATAAACTCAATAGAGTCATCATCTACCACCATTATTTGATTCTTTGCCCTAGGATTGATAACAATGTAGAGGTCATATTGATGTACCCACCCTTGGATGGGAGGGCCATCAATAGAAACATAAACCTTCCCAAAGATAGACCTCTTCTCAAAGGTAATCTCAGATTCAAAGAAACCAAGGATTTCAATTTTCTGGCCGTTGAAGGCCTTAGGGGAAATATCACTGGGATGTAAATTCACCCCCTCACAAAAGGCATCAAAGGTAGACTTAGGTATAATGGTATGACGAGAACCAGTGTCAACCATCAACAACACCTCGTGGGAGTCAATCTTGAAAATGGCTTTGGGTCTGGTTTGTCTTGGATCATCACAGATGACATCCACATCATCAATGACCAGGAGTCTATCGGGCTCAATTCCAGAATCATCAACGTAGTCATCAACAATATTCACTCTCTGTCTGGCTTTGGCCTTGCACATTTTGGAGAAGTGTCCAACTCTCCCGCACTTCAAACACTCTTTGTTTGAGGCAAAGCAAAACCTTGCGTCGGAAGAGTGACTACTACTGCCACACCTGTTGCAGACTTTGCTCACTGAGGTTTTCTTGGCAGAAGGTCTGGATCTGTTTTTCACTACAGCAACATTGTCTCCAGAGCAGTGTTCACACTCCGCAACACCACCTTTGTCAGAAACCACAGAGACTTCTTGATGAGGAGAAGGTTTGTGTGAATCCAGGACCTTCATGCATTTACTAGACTCCTCAATTACTTTGGCCAGATCAATAGCATCTTTCAAGGTCGGGTTCTTAGCAGCCCATAGCCTCTCTTGGATTTTTTTACTTGAGCACTGGACAACTAATTGGTCTCTTATGAGCTCATCGTTCATAGAACCGAACTTGCACTTTATAGACAGCTCCCTAAGTCTAGCCACGAAATCATCTATTGTTTCTGAGTCTTTTTGGCGTTGTGTATAGAATTTATAGCGGTTCATAATCAGATTCTCCTCCTTTGCGAATCTGATCTCCAAACGATCAACCGCTTCTTTAAATTCATCAATGTCTTGTCCACTAGCTCCAAGTGTGATCGGTAGGAATCTAAAAACCCTCTGCCCTTCCTTGCCCAGAGTACTCAAAAGGATAGCCTTTTTCCTTTTGGCTGAAAATTCCTGTCCATGCAGCGCTTCCAGGTAATTGTCAAACATTATATACCAGTCCTCCCAAGGTATGTCTGGAACCCCAGGCTCGGGTAAGAACTGAGGAGGTAAAGTAACTATAAATTGTTGTGCCATATTTACCAAGTTATTTTAAGGAAGAGGGGTCCTAAGGATTTAAAAATGAGACAGGAGAATAACAATATAGACTACAATCAGTGCTATATTTTTAACAACGCCCAGCCGGACGTAAGTTTATTTCAGGAATAATGTAGAATCGTGTTGGCCCAGAGAGGGGCCAAGGTTAGTAGCAAGATAGGGTACAATCCTGTACCTATCCCAAAAGGTTAGAAGAAACAAATCAAGAACAGGGAGATAGGAAAAAGGAAAGAGTTTTTTCAGGCAAGCGACAAGTTTTGAGCCAGAAGGTGACTTGCAATTACTGTAAGTGCAGTTTCAACAAATTCACCCGGCAGTGTCAACAATTTCAAATATACATGTTAAATCATATGCTACACTGCATATTGCGTCGACGTTTCGATCCCTAAGGGCTCATAATACACTGGGATCATCATCAGGACAAATTTTACTATTAATGCCTGCATTAAATTAACAGAGCCTGTAAAAAAGAGGGGGGAAAAATAATAAGAACAATTTTAAGGCATAAGCCTAAACCAAAACAGTTTTTCAAGAAAATTAAAGCTCGACAAGGCACAGGTACAAATTAAAAGGCCATTCTATCATTTGAACTCGCCAGTTTTTGAATAGTGTGACCGTGATAATTAAACCGTATTTACAAGTGGGAAAATATAAAGCCGGCGCAGTGACATAAGTGTCATTCATTGACAGATGTGCGAAATACATGCTGTGTCCGTAGTAAAAGTGGGGAGCCTTTGTTGCGTCGTACGTGCTCAGTGATTAAGTGATTCTGCAAGTGAGGTGATTTGGATGGCAGAGTGCATAGGGACAGTTATTGGTCCATTAAGGGCAGAAAGTTACCTTTCAGGACCCGGAATTTAGGGTTTGATGGCTCAGGATATAGTTCCCGGTGCAGGAAGCTAGGTGCTGCTAGGTAAAATGAATTACCATTAATATTACAGACACGTGTATGCCGTGTCCTATTAGAAATTGCATTCAGGGGTCAGAGCTTACCTAGCGCTACTGATTGCAGACGCCTTGGGTTCGAATAATTCTTCTGACCGGAGGTGTTTCCTACCGGTTTACAACAACAGACACTGTGGGTTAATTAATGTTGCCGTTAGTATGGGGCTCCGGGTGGGTCGCTAATCGTAATTACAGACAGGGCAAGGCAGGAGTAAGGCTTACCTGGCTACGTGTGGTGTAGCCGTGTAGGCGGGGATTCTGTTTTCTTCAGTATCGGGATGAGTCCTCGCGGTTGCTGGGGATACAGAGTGGACATTAGCGGAGGCACTCTTTATGTGCAGGAGTTTCCTATTTAGACGCGTGCCCAGGAGGAAAGGAGAAGCTTACCTGGCTATGCTTGATGTAGCCGAACGGGGGGGAAAAAGGTTGGTTCCTTTTGTGGGGACGAGAATTACGTCCACGAGGCAGCTACGGGATAGAAATTGAGCAAATAAAGGGACGAACTCCGTAATTGTTGGATTAATCGGGCTGGCAGTGTTCTAATATGGGCTTACCTAGCTTCTTGATTGAAGCGGCGGCGGGGCGGGTGAAGCTCGGTCGGCTTCTACCCCCTTCACTGGCAGCGCAGGTCCGCTGTACTGAAAATGCTCGTGTGCTAGGCTTAAGGAGCAGGGAAATGAAAATGAACGAAGGACTAGTTACAAGTGACTAGTAATTCGGCGGACATCTTGAAATGGTGAAGTTAGCCATTACTGTCTTAGGGGTAATGCTTGGGCTTGTAGTCCCGGAGTAGCGTAAAAATAACCCATATGGAGTGTAGATTGCGCACTTTAATCTAGGTGATATTACATTCGTGAGCGGGGACGTGAATTATTTTGCCATTTATGTTAGGCGTGAAGGGTGACTTACGTGAATTAAAATTGTGCACAAAAAGCGAGTAGTGCAGGCCAGCCATGCTCTACAATCATACACATCTGAATTTGGCAGAACTAAATCATCAATGTTTTCAAATTTTCAAAGACATCTAAATTTGGCAGAACTAAATCATCAATGTTTTCAAATTTTCAAAGCTTTCACATCGCATTACTTCAGAGAGAAACACACTATGTACAATTTTATCCGAATGTTTGGAACTGCATCAAGACACTCAGAGGAGTGATGTCCAGTCCTCCGTGCGATTGAGTCCCTTGCGGATAGAGTCTAGTAATATTATACATTTCAGTTCTTCTTTATTCAATAGGTGGGGCATGCTTCCCCCTCTTGGTGGGAGCTTCAATGACTTCAGGACAGTCCACCGAATGTCATCCTCATTATGATTGAATTCCTGGAAATGTTCCACCAGTGGGGCGTTTGGCGTACGACACCTGATGCGGCTCCTGTGTTGGCATATCCTAGTCTTGATTTTCTGAGATGTCTGTCCCACATAATTTTTCTTACATGGACATTGGATCAAATAAATTACGTTGGTGGTATTACAATTTGTGAGTGTGTTGCATTTAAAGGTGACGTTATCAAATACAAAACTTTTTCCTTCAATTGTGAAATTACAGACTGTACATCCACCACATTTCACGTGTCCAACTGTGGGGGACAGACCCCATGCGGATTCAAGAGTGGAGGAGTTGGTGGGGCCAGGAAGAGCTGCCCGGACCAGGTGGTCCTTCAGATTCTTACTCTTTTTGAATGCAAACAAAGGGCGTTCAAGATCCAGGATCCCTGCATTAATTACTGGCCAGTGCTTCAGAATCATTTTTCTCACACCATTGGAGATGGGAGAGAATGTTGTCACACAAGCTATTTTGTCCTGCTTTATCTTTTGGGTAGGGACAAGGAGTGTCTCACGAGGGCGATACCACGCTCTTTTGAGAGCGTTTTTAACAATCTTTCTTGGGTATCCCCTATTTTTTAGCTTGATCGCCAAGGTGGTGCTTTCACGGAAGTAATCCTCCTTGTGAGAGCAATTTTGCCTAATTCGTAAAAATTGGGAAAAAGGTAAGGAGTCTCTCAGTGCCCTTGGGAGGTTGCTTGAATATTCTAGCAAAGTATTTCTCTCTGTGGGCTTTCTGTAGAGTTTTGTGAACAGCTCACCGTCTTGATGTAGTATTGTTAGATCAAGGAAATTAATGGAGTTTTTGTCAGAGGTGAGGGTAAATTGGAGACCCAGGCAATTATTGTTCATCCAGTGTAAGAAGTGGGACAATGCACCGATGTCTAGTCTCCATAACATGAAGATGTCATTGATGTACCTTCGCCACATAATGACACCGCAGAAAAAAGGGTTGGAGGGCACAAGAATTGTCTGCCTCTCCAGCTCGTCCATGAACAGTATGGCCAAGTTTGGGGCAAAAATAGCCCCCATGGAGGTCCCCTTGATTTGTTGATACAATAGTCCTTGAAAGGTGAAGAAATTTTTGGTCAAACAGACTTCCAGAAGCTTGCAAATAAAGGATGTTGGAATGGCATGAGGACGAGGGCGGTTGTCTAAAGTTCTCTGTATAACAAGTAGGGCTGCTGTTTGCGGGATATTCGTGTACAAGGACTCCACATCCATGGTACAAAGTGTGTCAGTGATTGGATTGAAGGGATGGTGTTCAATCAAATTGATCATGGACATGGAGTCGCGTAAATAGCAGAATGTGTGGGGAACAAATTCTTTGATAAAGAAGTCGACAAAGGCTCCTAGGGGCTCCAATATTGAGCCGCAAGCGGACACAATAGGACGCCCATGGATGTGGAGTCCTTGTACACGAATATCCCGCAAACAGCAGCCCTACTTGTTATACAGAGAACTTTAGACAACCGCCCTCGTCCTCATGCCATTCCAACATCCTTTATTTGCAAGCTTCTGGAAGTCTGTTTGACCAAAAATTTCTTCACCTTTCAAGGACTATTTTATCAACAAATCAAGGGGACCTCCATGGGGGCTATTTTTGCCCCAAACTTGGCCATACTGTTCATGGACGAGCTGGAGAGGCAGACAATTCTTGTGCCCTCCAACCCTTTTTTCTGCGGTGTCATTATGTGGCGAAGGTACATCGATGACATCTTCATGTTATGGAGACTAGACATCGGTGCATTGTCCCACTTCTTACACTGCATGAACAATAATTGCCTGGGTCTCCAATTTACCCTCACCTCTGACAAAAACTCCATTAATTTCCTTGATCTAACAATACTACATCAGGACGGTGAGCTGTTCACAAAACTCTACAGAAAGCCCACAGAGAGAAATACTTTGCTAGAATATTCAAGCAACCTCCCAAGGGCACTGAGGGACTCCTTACCTTTTTCCCAATTTTTACGAATTAGGCGAAATTGCTCTCACAAGGATTACTTCCGTGAAAGCACCACCTTGGCGATCAAGCTAAAAAATAGGGGATACCCAAGAAAGATTGTTAAAAACGCTCTCAAAAGAGCGTGGTATCGCCCCCGTGAGACACTCCTTGTCCCTAACCAAAAGATAAAGCAGGATAAAATAGCTTGTGTGACAACATTCTCTCCCATCTCCAATGGTGTGAGAAAAATGATTCTGAAGCACTGGCCAGTAATTAATGCAGGGATCCTGGATCTTGAACGCCCTTTGTTTGCATTCAAAAAGAGTAAGAATCTGAAGGACCACCTGGTCCGGGCAGCTCTTCCTGGCCCCACCAACTCCTCCACTCTTGAATCCGCATGGGGTCTGTCCCCCACAGTTGGACACGTGAAATGTGGTGGATGTACAGTCTGTAATTTCACAATTGAAGGAAAAAGTTTTGTATTTGATAACGTCACCTTTAAATGCAACACACTCACAAATTGTAATACCACCAACATAATTTATTTGATCCAATGTCCATGTAAGAAAAATTATGTGGGACAGACATCTCAGAAAATCAAGACTAGGATATGCCAACACAGGAGCCGCATCAGGTGTCGTACGCCAAACGCCCCACTGGTGGAACATTTCCAGGAATTCAATCATAATGAGGATGACATTCGGTGGACTGTCCTGAAGTCATTGAAGCTCCCACCAAGAGGGGGAAGCATGCCCCACCTATTGAATAAAGAAGAACTGAAATGTATAATATTACTAGACTCTATCCGCAAGGGACTCAATCGCACGGAGGACTGGACATCACTCCTCTGAGTGTCTTGATGCAGTTCCAAACATTCGGATAAAATTGTACATAGTGTGTTTCTCTCTGAAGTAATGCGATGTGAAAGCTTTGAAAATTTGAAAACATTGATGATTTAGTTCTGCCAAATTTAGATGTCTTTGAAAATTTGAAAACATTGATGATTTAGTTCTGCCAAATTCAGATGTGTATGATTGTAGAGCATGGCTGGCCTGCACTACTCGCTTTTTGTGCACAATTTTAATTCACGTAAGTCACCCTTCACGCCTAACATAAATGGCAAAATAATTCACGTCCCCGCTCACGAATGTAATATCACCTAGATTAAAGTGCGCAATCTACACTCCATATGGGTTATTTTTACGCTACTCCGGGACTACAAGCCCAAGCATTACCCCTAAGACAGTAATGGCTAACTTCACCATTTCAAGATGTCCGCCGAATTACTAGTCACTTGTAACTAGTCCTTCGTTCATTTTCATTTCCCTGCTCCTTAAGCCTAGCACACGAGCATTTTCAGTACAGCGGACCTGCGCTGCCAGTGAAGGGGGTAGAAGCCGACCGAGCTTCACCCGCCCCGCCGCCGCTTCAATCAAGAAGCTAGGTAAGCCCATATTAGAACACTGCTAGCCCGATTAATCCAACAATTACGGAGTTCGTCCCTTTATTTTCTCAATTTCTATCCCGTAGCTGCCTCGTGGACGTAATTCTCGTCCCCACGAAAGGAACCAACCTTTTTCCCCCCCGTTCAGCTACATCAAGCATAGCCAGGTAAGCTTCTCCTTTCCTCCTGGGCACGCGTCTAAATAGGAAACTCCTGCACATAAAGAGTGCCTCCGCTAATGTCCACTCTGTATCCCCAGCAACCGCGAGGACTCATCCCGATATTGAAGAAAACAGAATCCCCGCCTACACGGCTACACCACACGTAGCCAGGTAAGCTTTACTCCTGCCTTGCCCTGTCTGTAATTACGATTAGCGACCCACCCGGAGCCCCATACTAACGGCAACATTAATTAACCCACAGTGTCTGTTGTTGTAAACCGGTAGGAAACACCTCCGGTCAGAAGAATTATTCGAACCCAAGGCGTCTGCAATCAGTAGCGCTAGGTAAGCTCTGACCCCTGAATGCAATTTCGAATAGGACACGGCATACACGTGTCTGTAATATTAATGGTAATTCATTTTACCTAGCAGCACCTAGCTTCCTGCACCGGGAACTATATCCTGAGCCATCAAACCCTAAATTCCGGGTCCTGAAAGGTAACTTTCTGCCCTTAATGGACCAATGACTGTCCCTATGCACTCTGCCATCCAAATCACCTCACTTGCAGAATCACTTAATCACTGAGCACGTACGACGCAACAAAGGATCCACACTTTTACTACGGACACAGCATGTATTTCGCACATCTGTCAATGAATAACACTTATGTCACTGCGCCGTCTTTATATTTTCCCACTTGTAAATACGGTTTAATTATCACGGTCACACTATTCAAAAACTGGCGAGTTCAAATGATAGAATGGCCTTTTAATTTGTACCTGTGCCTTGTCGAGCTTTAATTTTCTTGAAAAACTGTTTTGGTTTAGGCTTATGCCTTAAAATTGTTCTTATTATTTTTCCCCCCTCTTTTTTACAGGCTCTGTTAATTTAATGCAGGCATTAATAGTAAAATTTGTCCTGATGATGATCCCAGTGTATTATGAGCCCTTAGGGATCGAAACGTCGACGCAATATGCAGTGTAGCATATGATTTAACATGTATATTTGAAATTGTTGACACTGCAGGGTGAATTTGTTGAAACTGCACTTACAGTAATTGCAAGTCACCTTCTGGCTCAAAACTTTTCGCTTGCCTGAAAAAACTCTTTCCTTTTTCCTATCTCCCTGTTCTTGATTTGTTTCTTCTAACCTTTTGGGATAGGTACAGGATTCTACCCTATCTTGCTACTAACCTTGGCCCCTCTCTGGGCCAACACGATTCCACATTATTCCTGAAATAAACTTACGTCCGGCTGGGCGTTGTTAAAAATATAGCACTGATTGTAGTCTATATTGTTATTCTCCTGTCTCATTTTTAAATCCTTAGGACCCCTGTTCCTTAAAATAAGTTAAATAACCCATGGTCCAAAGGCCCCTTATTGGGTTCCCTTGTGTTCCAAAACGATATTTACCAAGTTGGCAAAGTCAAAAGTGAAGGAAAACAAAAATTTAGCACAACTGGTTAAGTTTTAAATTACAATAGTAACATACCTCTTTTCATTCAAAAATGTCCAAAACGATGTTTGAGCGCTGCGACAGGAATAGGCAGGAGTTTAGTTTTGAAACGAGGAAAATCCGCGTTAAATCTGCGTTAGAGTGGCTTAAGATGGCCGCCGATCGAAGTCGAGGCTTGGAAAGCAAACACTTGAAGTTAGAAATGGCCGCCGCTGAAAACGAGGCTAGGATTGCACCCAAACGAGGCTTGGAACGCACAGGGAAGTGCGCGTAGACGAAACAAAGCAAGGAAGCGTCTCCCAGGTAGCGGCAGACAACAGCGTTGTCAGAGCGAGGTAGAGACGTCTCCTAGGCAACAATTGCGCTCGTGCTTCGCTCGCCAATCAGTCAACAATGACGTCAGCGCTGGTTGCGCTTGAGCTCCGCTCCCCGATGCAATCCCAAAAATTACTCACAATTTCCCCAGATGGACGTCTTCCTTCGAAATTGAAGCGGACCAAGGAGAAATTGATGAAGCCAACACGCCGAAGGTTCGTTTCTTGTCGAGGGTGCTCCGCTGTAACTCACTTTCTGGTACAAAATCTTGAAGGAATCAGGCATCAAGATGAGGTCTTCAAAGGTACTGGCCAGCAAATAAACGTCGCCAAAATTGTAGTAAATAGCTGGAGACCACAGGTGTACCACAAGAGGTTTATTGCAAGAGAAAAGCGTAGAGCAACCTCAACACAAGCTGGCCAGGCACAAACTGTCACCACCTAGAACACTAGGAGGAGGCAGAGCCATCTACATTCTGGAATGAGTGACACAGGTAAGAACTATGGTAGAGCATGGAAATAGAGGAAAGATAAATATACAACAGAATCCGAGGTGGAGTCATGTTGGCTGGTGCACCAAAAGCAGTGTTGCACCAGGCGCCACCAACGCTTTATGCTTTAGGGAAAAAGAGAATGCATCCTGATGATCATCATTATTTGGGTGCCTGTTATATTAAGTGGTATTGCTCGCACCTATAGGAAATATTGGTTGTTATTGCCCTAGAGCTAAAGGTAATAAGGTTATTGCCACCCAACTGTAATTCCAATGGGGCCATAACTGGAGCTATCTCATTTACCAGGTCTCTAAGTGCCCCACATTTTACACCCTGTTATTTTGTACCTTCCCAGTTACTGATGACCCTCGTATTAGTAAATCCAGGGGCCAGAGTTCTAGGTCAAGATATAGTAGACTCTTAATAAAGGGCTTACATAGGTTGCAACAACCTGCACAGACAGCAGACCTGTTCAATCAGGCTAACTTGAAGCATTTGGTAGAGGTGTAATTTCAAAACCACAATGGCATAAACTGATTCTCTTGTATCCAGTACCCACTTAATAGTTACAATATTTTCAAGCACAGGGTGCAGGGATTTATGCAAACTCCTATTTCTCAAAGCGAGCTTGTGCTGTGGCCGGTTTCCAACGTACAAGCTCCCATAGAGAAATGGGTGTCTTCGCACTATGTGAAGTCATAATACTGCAGTCCGGCCTCTGACCGAATGCTGGTTGGTCCCGATTCCATTTCATCATAATGAGGCCCTAATTGTTTTCTACTTAGCCATATTTTAGAAACAGGGAAATAGTTTATGAACTGGATTAATAACAATATAAAGCAACAACAGAAAAGCATGAGTACTTAATGTATCAGTAAGTACACATACATCTTGGAGGGGGCCACACCCCGCATATTCCTGCTGTTGGCCGTTGTGGCTGTTGTGGTGGCCCTATCCACCTGTGGTAAGGAGAGACCACAGGGAGTTAAGGGTAGACAGGGTGGCCATTACCTCTTTGGTAAGGGAGACAAGGGGGGGGCGACAACTGTCACCATCAACCCCCGGCTCCTATTTCTCTTCTGGCACCGGAGCTGGGGAGGGCCCAAGCAGATGCCTGGACCTGCCCGGCCCAGGGGTTCTCGCCACATTCGGAGACAGCTAGAGGGTGAACAAATGTGAATAAGGACTGTCAAGTCCTAGACATTCAGCAGGCCATTACAGTGAAAGCAATCAAAAAGCAACCATATTTACAAGACTAGTTGGACCCGGAAAAGCACAGCTGAACCGTGTCAAATGACATTGAATATACCCCAGAAAAATCCGGAAAACAGAGCAACTTATAGAAGAGCGACCACTGGTAAAGAACGCAAACGCCCTGCACACATGTGGAAACTGGCTTTTAAATTACCTTTCAGATTGTGGCACAGGACCCTACTAAAAAAAATAAACGAACAAGCATACTACTGGGGTGGAAAATGACAAAGAGTATACAAGGGACTAAAACATCCTCTAGTAAAACCAACATCGTGAGAACGCCATCTACGGAGACTCAAGCCCAGCTTGAGTCCACCCCCGTCATACACTCAAACTCCAATGTCTTGACAATCTGCAAGTACTTCATGCCAACGCCTGCAGCTCTGAGAGCATTAGTGAAAGGGGAGCTACGCAGTAGGGCCACACCACATGAACCATCCTCAACAAACAAGTTTAAGCAACAAGTAGATGACTGCCACAGGCAGGAACCTAATTAACACTATTGTGAGAATGGTAGTATCTCCTGCCCCTTTAACAGTGGAGCTGATCATGCTTTGATCCAGGAATTCCCTGCAGGGTGAGACAGGGCAAGGAAAACCCGAAGTCCTAGAATTATCATCAGCACCGAAAGGTGAAACGCAAAACCAGGAAGGGAAAGGCAAGGCAATCCTCCAGATATGAGGCAGAGGCCCTCATTCACAAAGCCTGTCAGCAATGAAGCCCTACACTTTCAATCAAAGCTTATCTCTTTTAGGACTTCGAGCCAATAGCCCCTTGTGGAAACAGCACCCCTACCATCTAATTGGCGAGACAAAGCTCACAACTCAATCCAGGTGCTCCCACCAAAATTCTCTTTTATCCTCAATAAACTCAACATTGACGACCACCAATAATGCCCTCACATGTGAAAAGCAAAAACTTGGAATTGAAATGGGCACCATGTAGGCAATAGCAACAGCTATAACAAACATAGCAGCCAAAATTGATAACTAAGATGGTAATCTGGAAATATTGAAGAAGTAGCACTCTGTGAGGTGTTCCTGCCTTCCAATCGTTGAGGAGCTCGGCTCTCTTCCCGAAGTTTTTACATCACTAGTCACATAATTAAAACAAAGTCAAACAGTCACAGATCATCTAGACCCTCGCATAAAGGACAGAGCTCCAACTAAAGCAACAAACCAACGCAAGTAATGAGACAGCTGGAGAAGAAATCTTCCCAACCATCCCCCAGTTGATAACAATGAAGAGCCCAAATCATGCTCCATATAACCAATGTTTACAAGTTAGGTCCCCTACCAAGGCTAAAAATCAAGCTAGCAACCTTATCGCAGGCCCAAACACCCCTCCTACCTCTTTGCAGCTGGCAACAGCGATGAGTCAAAACAAAATCCATTACGACTTGACAACAATGCGTAAATTTATTTAGGAGCAAAGGAACCTCGAAGAAACTGCGGAAACTAGTAAATTGCTATACAGAAGGACAAAAAAAATGGCTGAAGAAGCGAACAAAAAACACCGGCGCTGTGTAAAGGAACTACATTTATGCCAGGAAGCATAACCAGGGTCACAAAATGGACCTAAAGGTGGATAAACAACTAAAACCATTCAGGCCACAGAAACTGTACCCAATCTTTCAAAAGGCGAGGTCCATCATCAGTCCAGGGAATGACCAGCCAACTACAGCAACTGAAGTACAACCACACAAAAAACCGTGCTGTGGGGATGGTCCAGTTGATGAAGGGCAGAAGCAATCCCCAAAGAAGATCAAATTACCTTTACAAATTGACAATAGAGGGGGTAACAACACAGCACAGCATCTAAACAGGCAGGAGAAAGATGTGCCTCCACCCAATATTGATAGCACATAAACACCGCTTCTCCAAATAAACAAAATAGGGCCACAGGAGATCAATGCAGCACAAACAGACATCAGAGCAACTATAACAAACAGATATTTCCTGGAAACATTCACCGCTACCACAAGGCCAAGAATCCATGCCGGAAGGGAATCAGTAAACAAAATCATAGTGCTTATGCCCAAATATGCATCATGCAGTGGTTTAGAAACATTAAATAGGGCTAATATTTTACAAATTCTCCAATACATTCCAGAGTTAATAAATCTCACACCAGAAGATCTAATCTGAATTCAATTCAAGGCCCTGAACAACAATATTACAAGAGAATCTACAATAGCCCAAATGATTATGACAGAAAAGGCCCAATTCCCGAAATGGGGGACAAATGTACATGAAGCCAAAGAGGAAAAATATACATTTCTCACCCTCTTCCTCTGCAACAGGTCACAAAATCACCGAAAGAGGAAAAGCGGGGCCGTACACATATGATCAGGATGGAGCAGTAACAACCCTGTCAGGTCGGCAATCAAACTGCTCCTAACACAAAGAGACTCAACTGGCTTGCGAGTAGAACAAAACAAGACCATAAAAATAATTTGATGGAACTTGTACGGCCTGAAAATCAAGCTACAGAACAGAGCTGTCTTTGTATTTTTACAGACAGGAGACCTGCTCTGTCTCCAGTAAACCTGGATACTCACCCCATTGATTATACCAGGATTTGCAGAATTTCAACACCCAGCAAAAAAGCATAATACATTCGGAAGGCAATCAGGGGGCCTATCCATATACATAAGCTTGGGTACTACCATAACATCAAAATCCCCAAAAAGCACGGATATGGTCCAAGCCTTACACTTTGAAGGCCTGAAACTAAAAAGGGTTCCCAATAAAGATCCCACTCTAGAATGCTTACATCAATTGCAAAGATAGCCCGAGACATGGCAAGAGGAGGGAACTGGCCAACACACTTGAAGAACTGTTCAGCAACTGCCCGAATTGTGGGATAATAATGGTTGGTGACTTCAATACTCACAACTTGGGAACAGAAATAGATTGCTTAATACATTTCTAAACACTTACACACTAAAGTCCGTACAAGAGGTACAACCCAAATCAATTATTTATCACATTTTGATGAGATATTGCCTTCAAGAACACGTGGCAGAATTCCTAAAACCAGCACAGCAGACCAGTGATCACCTCCCACTGTTCACAGCTATTTCTTTACAAACGGTTAGCCTTAAGCATATTATTCCCCTGGGCCCATCTAATGGTGTGAAATACACACGCTCCTAAGTCAACTAAAGTGGAATAAAATCGACACATCTGGATTGGCAGCCTGGAAAAACAATTGTCCAATACTCAATATCTACTGGGCCAGGGCTGTAACACCTTCTGCTAGGCAGAGAACCAAACCATTGGTCAGAATCCAAAGAAAGAGTGTGATTCAAATATCAGCCAAGGTGTGAAAAAATCCAACTAAGCAAAAAGGCACTGAGACAAACCAACCGCAACTACAAACGTGCGAGAGATGAAACAGGACTCCAAAAATGGCTGACGGCTTGGAACTCACACAGAAGAAACATGTGGAACTTCAAAAAGCAACAAGAAGATTCCCAATGGCTGCTGATCCACAGTCTTTTAATCTCCAGTAGACAAGCAGAATTTTGGCTATACATCAACATGCTGTCCAGGCATGGCCACGACCGGCTAAATGGAGTTCCAAATTGCACATGGATCAACCATATGAAATCAGTCTGCTACAAGCCTTCTTACAATACCCTTCCAGACTAACAACACTCATTTACAGACACCAGCCTGCACAATGTCACTGGTAACAAGATCAGGGCAAATCAAACAATCACAAAAGAAACAAGTGAACCTCTTGATGTGTACAACCGTATGCTAATAATATTAAAGAACATCAGAAGCAACAGAGCCCTGGGGCCCAACGGCTTACCTGGACACCTATTTAAAGAGGACCACGTATTCTGGGAAAGTATACTCACCCCGTTATACTAGCTCTGTATGGTATGATTAACTCAACAATCCCCGAAGCCCGGCAAGGCTCCCTGCTACAACCAATCCATAAAAAAGGGGACACTGGAGAGCCAACCAACTACAGTATGATAACCCTTTAGGACATCGAGGCAAAGGCATTACCACATCTCCTCTTACAAGATCTACAAAACTGGGCTAATGAGGATGGAATACTACCAGTTTACCAATCTGGCTTCAGGGCAGGAGCATCAACATTGGATAACATTCTAGCCCTAGCCTACCTGGTAGAACAGTCCACCCGAAAAAAACAGCGGCACCTTTTTGCATTCTTCATTGACTACTCTGTGACGTTTGACTGTGTCAATAGGAATTTACTCTGGCAAAAATGACAAAACTGGAGGATCTCAACCATGCTGCTGAATGCCATCTTTGCACTCTTCACCAAAACCTGGGTATGCATCAAATTAACCCAGAACACACCAAGAAAGAAGGTGTACACGGACCGAGGGCTGAAACAAGGTTGTGTATTGCCACCTTTACTTTTTAACTTATATACTACAGACCTTGGCAAATCAATATCAAAAGCCAACTTGTTAGCACCCAAAATTGGACTGAACAGACTGTTCCTAATGCAATACGCTGATGACATGGTCTTAATGGAACACACAAAGACGGACCTGCAAAGAGCATTGGACGCACTGAGCCCTTATAATGATGAAAATTAATTGACACCAAACACCAGTAAAACAAGAGTCTTAATCTTTGGAAAACATGCCAACAAACTCAAATATCAATAGAGAATGAGTAACCTGATAATAACTACAACAACTAAGTATAACTATCTGGGGGTTTGGATCACAAGTAATGGCAAGCAGAGAGCACATATTGCATCCATAGAATCAAAAGCCAAGACGATGACGTACGCCCTCTGCAAACCCAACTCCAAACAGCGCAGCCCGACAACTGAGTCTATCCGAAAGGTTATAAAAGCCAAGTTACTTCCTTCAATTTCTTATGGGCAACTAGTCTTTTCTGGGGCACTAAGTAACACCATGGAGTCTGCCAATTGCTGAGCACCTAAACAGATTTTCCAGATACCTGCCCATGCCCAGAATGCTTTGGTATGGCTGGAATTAGACTAAGCATACAATACTATGAACACTGGGCATCGATCATCCATCACTGTGGAGAAACATGTGCAGGCACTCAAACACAATGAAAGCAACCCTGAAAGACATTTTCACAAAAGGCAAAATTCCTAGGGCAGACGCCCTATCTACTGCCCTCACAGAACTGCACCTTGACCTCTCCAACTGGGGTATTTTTATGCATCAACAAGGGTTTTTTTAAAACAATTTAAAGAAACAAGTAAGACTAGTATCCAAGCGAGATGACCTGGGGGTTAAAGAGTTCACTAGTAGTAACATCAGTTTTTAGCCAGCTCCTACAAGGACAAATTGAGGCAGCCATATCTTGAACCAGCTCTGAACAAATGAATTCTAAAGCAAATTCTGTCAGTCAGACTAATGGTCATGCCAATAAAAGACATGAATATTCACTGTAAATCCCTACAGGTGGTCACCTCTTGCAGAGTGTGTCATATGTAGGAGGATTTTTTGGCTCACCTAGTTTGTATTTGCCCATAATTGAGTCACTCATGTGTCACTTTATTAAAACCTTTGTTTTTAAAACACTGCACCCGTATCTGCCTAGATGCAATGAAACTTCTTTTTAACTTAGAGATCCCCATGGAACTGCCCAGATTAGCGAAATTTGCACGTCAACTTCAAGAACTCATAAGTAAAGATCGAGCCTTGGTCTAAAGGCAGAACACAGGACCAAATCAGCAAGCATACATCAAATTTTATGGATTTCTATTTCCTGCCCTGTGTAACTGTTCGAAATGTATTAAATTAAATGATACAATGTTGTTTCTGTTAATGACCGAAGGACACACCGTGCACAGCCTTTTGTAACAATTTTTATTAATTGAAGCAATCAATTTATTCATGACACTCCTTCTAAAAAGATTATGGCCCAGCCTATCGTAGGCCAACATCTCTGATTGATGTGACAGTAAAGGTCCTAGATAGGGTTCTTTTGGCATGACTAGAGGAGTGGTCAGCCGCAAATAGGATTCTTGCAAAAACACAATATGGCTTCAGACAGGTTATGGGCAAAACTGAACAATATCTCAATTTGTCTCTGATTGTCGGCAAGTACACAAAGTCCATGCAGAGTTCGATACATCTGGCCTTCATGGACTTATCAAGTGCTTTTGACACTGTCAATAGGGCCACATTCTGGAGAATGTTGGGAGACATGGGAATAGAAGACGCTTTGGTAGCAATATTAAGGCATTTTCCCTCTTATATTTTTATTGACCAGTGCATTGTTATATTTCTAGGCAAACATCATCTGTAGGCCAGGGGATCAGATTAATTTCCCAGACTTTGAGGCTCATTACAATGGCGGGTGGACTTCAGTCTGTCTGCCATCGTCCCGGGGATTGGGACTGGCCACCTATAAGGCCCGCAAATTATGTTATGATGCCGCTGTCACCACGGTGGCTGCAAATGGCATGTTTAACATTGCAACTGGTGCTGCTGGCTGCAGCACCCGCCACAATGTTGAAAATGCACTGTTTGCATTTTCCTGCACTAAGTGGCAGACACCATGCTGTGCCACCACATGGTGCAGGGAAATCTAGGGGGCACCATAGGTGTCTCCCAAGTGAACAAACAACCAGCACCTGCACAAGGGGGGCCTGCAGCAGGCCCCCAAAGTACATGCCCGAAAGGCTGATGGGGATGCAGCATCCAAATCTGGCAGATGGTGCCTGCTAGGCACCGCTATCATTCTGTAGATGGGGGCGCGGTCCGACAGGCTATCCTAACGATTGCTTCTGTAGGACCCGAGGGGGAAGGGCTTTCCATCCACAACGCACTCTGCCTGCCATCACAATGCATCACAATGTGGTGAGCCGAAATTGGCCTTACGATGGCGGTGAGCCCACCACCGGCAGCCTACCGGTGTCGGGTTCACCGCCCTCGTAATCAGGTCCTGTGAGTTGTCACTAGTAATACTTTTGAACCACCTGCCTCTGTGGATGAAAATTATTGAGTGCATTCCAGTAAACTTGGTAATTGTTCCTAATCCCAGTTGGCCTGCATATACTTGTGCTCAGACATTATAGGTTCCAATATGAACACTCTCAGAAATCATGTAGGTGCACCCCTCTGGTATTGTCAAATTGGTTTCCTAGAATGTGGCTGGAGTCATCAGCAAACTCAATACTCTCATCGGCACCCAAGAGATTTGGGCTACAGTCATGTTTCCCATAGAGGCATACTATTCTTTCCATACCTTAGCTACTCCTTCAAGAGCAAGCAGGGATAAAGGTGAAGCATTTTGATATTGATTCTTTGCTCAGTGACAGTTATACGTTTTTTCTCTGAATCAGAGTTTCACCAGTTACTACATATCCAATTTGAGGGTTTGTTTAATATCCTGGTTATCATTTTTTATAACCATATGTTTGATTGCAAACATTTGGATGTTATTAAACCCCTTAAATATTAGGTGGATAAATGGTGTTGTGGTACAGGATACACCTTTTTCATATTGTGGACAGGGATTTTAACATCAACTTTGGTAAACATCCTTCCAACTCATTCTGTGCACAAGATGAGATGTCCTAATATATTTTGTTCATAACCCTTATGGAGCCTCTTAATAGCCTCTTGATGAAACATAACATTGCTCTCTCATGAGAGAGCTGTCTTTTTGCTCCTTATTTAGTTCTTATGTTTACTGGTGGAGGTACCGTTAGCATTATTAATTTTATTTTACTTTCTGATGATCTGTTCTGATACTTGGCAGATAATAGGGTCACACCTAATTGTGCTAGTGAGAATAACCTTCTATCTTTGTGCTTATATTTTAGTCACTGTCCTAAGGTATCTATTGAGAGAATGCAAGAGGTCGAATTACTAAAAAAGGGGGTAATGTTCGAATGGTCAAGGATAACCCTACTTGTCTGCCTTCAGATTTGTACAATTTAAATGCAGACAACTTCTGAGTGTACTTGGATTACAATACAGGGGCCACAATAATACTGAATGCTTTACATTTAATCTGTGACACATTAAATTCTCGATTGATCATACCCATAGGGCGTGCAGTAGCCAGATCACATACATGGTTTGAGTTGCATGTTCCTATAATAAGCTTATGCTCACCTTGAAGAAGTGCAAACCGGTAGGTTAAGGTACAGAGATGCTCTGCCAGCAGGAAAAGCTACAATAATGGATGAGGTTTGGGTAACAATAGCTGCGTCAAGCACAACCCATGATAGTGGTCTTTTCTGGAAGGTCATTAACTTATCTTTTTTTTAATGATGCTTTCTCCACTAAGGTGAATGCTTTTTCTATCAGCAGATTAGGGGGTGGATCATTTCACCAATGTTAACTCCTATTTTCATCCTGTCTCCTCTTCCCCCTGACATTAAGAAGGAACAAATGGTACATAATACTCCATAAATCAGATTGATAACTTCATCTTCACAATTAAGAGGAGTCCTAGCAGCAAAGCACCAAGCCCAAACAGCTTCCCAATAAATGCTTTAAAAATAATAAACATCTATGGGCTTCAATTTTAACTAATTTTCACAGGTATGCAGGTAAAAATGTATTACACTTTCCTTGGTCCAAATCAATTATTTTACCCTTATTTAAGGAATGTTCTTTTGTTTTAGGTGTGGGTTGTTAGGTTTGTACGGGCATAGGGATGGAAGTAAATTCAGTAATAACTAAATATAATTAGTTAATCATTGTTAACAATATTTTAATTGATTAATATTTATGTATATTGTGTAATAATATGTTTTTTTATATTTTAGTTGTGGCTGCTGGGTTTGTATGGCTGTGGGGTGGAAAATTATTAAGTAACAATTAATTAACAAAAAATTATTACCTGATTATATAATGAATTTTTAATTATGTAAGTTGGTTAACATACATATTTGTTTCAGTTATATTTTAGGTGTGGCCTGCTAGGTTTGTAGGGGTATAGCCTGGAGAGTTAATTAAGTGATAATTAAATAATAATTATTTTGTATTTTTGACAATTAAATATTAAATTGTTTAAATAATCAAATTGTATATTTCTTTTCTATTTTTATTTTTATGCAAATTAATATTATTTATATTAAGAGTGATATATATTTTGAATGAATTACTAGGGTTATTCAAATATGTAATGAGTTTGAAGTGAAGTACTTTCCCTACCGTTGCACAGACTGGAGAGGGAATAATACATGTATCCATGCAACTACCCTTCCTGTTTCCTCCAGTAGGCCCCACACAGCAGGATTGCTGGAGGTTGTCAGAGACCACACCCCCTTTCTCCACCACTCTGCAAATGCGCCTACCAGTGCACTACTCGTTGGGGGATAAAGTCCCCTTGGCTGCAGAGGAACCTAGGTGGCCCAGAAGCCATCATAGTACATTCTGTAAGCCGTACGCAGCAGAATTCCTGAGAGCTGGTGGGTGGCCCATCCACCTTTATGTACCACTCTGCAAACAAGACTACTAGTTTAAAAACCTTAGAAATGCACTAAAAAAACAAAGATTACAGGGATGTTGAGAGACTCAGGGTTAAGTCTCCTGTGGGGACGACAAAGAGAAAATGATTTGATTGTCATAAGCATAGAAAAACATTGTCAGACTGCAACTCTCCACCAAGTCCACAAGGGGGTGCACATAAAGATTGATCAGCATAGGGCACAGCGCAGGGCCTTGGGGTACACCTGAAGTCAGTCACAAGCCCCAGACCTAATGTCTGAAGAAAACACTTGAAATTATCTATCACTCAAGAAATCAGCCAAGCTAGGGCTTTTCCCTCAAGGCATGCAGTCCTCAATCTGCCAACAAGGATGGAGTAGGACACCATATCAAAGCCGCACTAAGATCCAACAGAATCAGTGTGGCTGTACCACCCTCATCCAATAGTCATTTTAGATGTTCTTTGCCCCCCAGGTGGGCGGACTCTGTATTGTGTACCGATCTAAACCCCAATTGAGAGGAGTGGAGAAGTTGCTGGTCTTCTCAAAAGTGGTAAGACATGAATGTATATGCTTTTCTGACATTTTGGAGGAAAGAGGCACCAAAGAGATGGGCCTGAGGTTAGCCAAATTAGTAGGGTTAAGATTGGTTTTCTTTAAAAGTGGAAGGACCATGGCATATTTCTAATACTGTGGAATACAACCCTAATAAAGGGAGGAGTTAAGCAAGTCTACCACCACTTGTGTCAAGTCAGGGTCAAGGAGCCCCAGCTTAGCTGGAGAAAGTGGGTCTAGAGGAGAACCTGATTTATTAGGCTGCAAAATGGACAAAAAACCAGCAAAGTCTAGCTGAGGCCATAAGCCGAAATTTTGTTAACCAAACCTGGCATATAATGGGAGGGATGCAGGTTCAATGGAGGAGACTGCTGAATTACACTATCCGAGTTCTTCACTTGTGAACCTGCCCTAGTGTTTACCGCCAGTTGCAATTGAATTGTGGCTACATTGTTCACAAAAACAGTGCTAGTTCTGTACATTGCTAATGAGACAGAAGAGGAGAAGGGGACAGTTTACTGGGATCAAACAATTCATTTCCTACACTGAGAAATGTCTTAGGAGAGTTCTGAGCATTGGACATTTTTTATGAATAGCAGGATGCTCGCACTGCTCTGCAAAGTGCTTAATATTTATTGATACAGTTTTGTATTTGGCTTTAGCCTCCGACACATTTGTTTTCCTCCAAAGTCTTTCGAGGCGCTTCCAGCATTTTCTTCTAGATGAAGCATATAATTAAAGAAAAGGGCTTACAGATGCAACCTCGCAGTGGCCATAGCTGTCAGAGGGAGAACAGACTCCAAAGTGTTTCCAATCCAAAGGTCTATCAGAACTTGACCTGCTTCAGCCTTCTGCATTAAATCTGGTATGGAACTATGAAGTAGTGTGTTGAAAGCCGGGGCATCTAATTTGCACCAATTCCTGAACTTGATCATAGATTTGGGAAGGCCTTAAGATGGTTGAGGCGGAATTCTAATAAACAAAGGAACAGGCATATGGTCAGACCAGGGTAGCAGAATAGGCTGCTTTACCGAGATCCCCTATATTAGAAAGAATGGGGTCCAGAAGATGCCCAGCCTCATGAGTGAGAGTTGAGATGCAGAGAGATAGGTGTCATACATTCAAATTTTCTATGAGTGTAGTACCCTGGTGACCCATCGGGTCCTCTGAGTGAATTCGGAACCACTTACCCGCTGTGTGGACCCTTGCCGCTTACTAGCGCTGCCCTTCTGTTCCTGCTCTCTCCCCGCCGCCGCACTTCTGACACCGTGAGTGCAGCCGCAGAGCGGAGGAGCGCGGGGGACAAGGAAGACTACACTGCCCAATAGCCCCTGCTACCGGAAGTCGCATACCGCCGAAGAGCGCCAGGAGGGATTTAAGCAGAGCCTCGTTAGC
This sequence comes from Lissotriton vulgaris, assembly GCF_964263255.1. Lineage (NCBI taxonomy): Eukaryota > Metazoa > Chordata > Amphibia > Caudata > Salamandridae > Lissotriton > Lissotriton vulgaris. The sequence continues at coordinate 1,373,063,120 of NC_141691.1, forward strand.
GGCAGAGCGGGGACTCGGAACCACTTACCCGCTGTGTGGACCCTTGCCGCTTACTACCGCTGCCCTTCTGTTCCTGCTCTCCCCCCGCCGCCGCACTTCTGACACCGTGAGTGCAGCCGCAGAGCGGGGGAGAGCGCGGGGAACAAGGAAGAATACACTGCCCAATAGCCCCTGCGACCGGAAGTCGCATACCGCCGAAGAGCGCCAGGAGGGATTTAAGCAGAGCCTCGTTAGCGGCAGAGCGGGGACTCGGAACCACTTACCCGCTGTGTGGACCCTTGCCGCTTACTACCGCTGCCCTTCTGTTCCTGCTCTCCCCCAGCCGCCGTACTTCTGACACCGTGAGTGCAGCCGCAGAGCGGGGGAGAGCGCGGGGGACAAGGAAGACTACACTGCCCAATAGCCCCTGCGACGGGAAGTCGCATACTGCCGAAGAGCGCCAGGAGGGATTTAAGCAGAGCCTCGTTAGCGGCAGAGCGGGGACTCAGAACCACTTACCCGCTGTGTGGACCCTTGCCGCTTACTACCGCTGCCCTTCTGTTCCTGCTCTCCCCCCGCCGCCGCACTTCTGACACCGTGAGTGCAGCCGCAGAGCGGGGGAGAGCGCGGGGGACAAGGAAGACTACACTGCCCAATAGCCCCTGCGACCGGAAGTCGCATACCGCCGAAGAGCGCCAGGAGGGATTTAAGCAGAGCCTCGTTAGCGGCAGAGCGGGGACTCGGAACCACTTACCCTCTGTGTGGACCCTTGCCGCTTACTACCGCTGCCCTTCTGTTCCTGCTCTCCCCCCGCCGCCGCACTTCTGACACTGTGAGTACAGCCGCAGAGCGGGGGAGAGCGCGGGGGAAAAGGAAGACTACACTGCCCAATAGCCCCTGCGACCGGAAGCCGCATACCGCCGAAGAGCGCCAGGAGGTATTTAAGCAGAGCCTCGTTAGCGGCAGAGCGGGGACTCGGAACCACTTACCCGCTGTGTGGACCCTTGCCGCTTACTACCGCTGCCCTTCTGTTCCTGCTCTCCCCCCGCCGCCGCACTTCTGACACAGTGAGTGCAGCCGCAGAGCGGGGGAGAGCGCGGGGGACAAGGAAGACTACACTGCCCAATAGCCCCTGCGACCGGAAGTCGCATACCGCCGAAGAGCGCCAGGAGGGATTTAAGCAGAGCCTCGTTAGCGGCAGAGCGGGGACTCGGAACCACTTACCCGCTGTGTGGACCCTTGCCGCTTACTACCGCTGCCCTTCTGTTCCTGCTCTCCCCCCGCCGCCGCACTTCTGACACCGTGAGTGCAGCCGCAGAGCGGGGGAGAGCGCGGGGGACAAGGAAGACTACACTGCCCAATAGCCCCTGCGACCGGAAGTCGCATACCGCCGAAGAGCGCCAGGAGGGATTTAAGCAGAGCCTCGTTAGCGGCTGAGCGGGGACTCGGAACAACTTACCCGCTGTGTGGACCCTTGCCGCTTACTACCGCTGCCCTTCTGTTCCTGCTCTCCCCCCGCCGCCGCACTTCTGACACCGTGAGTGCAGCCGCAGAGCGGGGGAGAGCGCGGGGTACAAGGAAGACTACACTGCCCAATAGCCCCTGCGACCGGAAGTCGCATACCGCCGAAGAGCGCCAGGAGAGATTTAAGCAGAGCCTCGTTAGTGGCAGAGCGGGGACTCGGAACCACTTACCCGCTGTGTGGACCCTTGCCGCTTACTACCGCTGCCCTTCTGTTCCTGCTCTCCCCCCGCCGCCGCACTTCTGACACCGTGAGTGCAGCCGCAGAGCGGGGGAGAGCGCGGGGGACAAGGAAGACTACACTGCCCAATAGCCCCTGCGACCGGAAGTCGCATACCGCCGAAAAGCGCCAGGAGGGATTTAAGCAGAGCCTCGTTTCCCGCCTCCGGGGACCGAGGAGCTGGGCCGGGGCCATCCCCCTTTCATCACTGTTCCTTGACAGATTCCTGGAAACAACACACGTGAGTGAGAAAATACTGCTTATAATCTATCTTAATCTCGCATCTGAGACCGGAACTATCCTCCATCATGCCCTCCAATCTGGTCACTATGGACATTTACCTAATTAAAAAGGTTGCGCAAATCAACAGCAACAGAAGGGCGTCCCTGGGTTTGGAGCATTCTCCTATACTTACACCGGAGCCTCCATTGATTGTCACAGACACACCTATGCCCGAGGTCCCCTCTGCTCCACCAGGCAAACTAACTACTGTTGTTGATTTACAAAAGGGGGTGGTGATGAACAGAGTGTCTGAATTGAGCAGACCACTCTTACCCAGTCCAAAGATCAGGGCTTGATCCATCACCGTTATTTATCTCACTGCCCCATCCCAGCTCAGAATCTGGCTATATGCAAATCAGTCTGTCCCTGGCCCAGTGCATCATGGGAACAGGGCAGACTAAACTACCAAGCCAATTCTTTACCAGAAAGGAGACAAGCTACCGGGGACCGGTTTCTGGCATTTCAGCCTCTTCGGCCCGGCTTGCTTGAATCCTGATGGAGCAGTGAGAAAGGGACTCATGTCTGAGTATACCCTGCCACACCTATAGTGGCCAAAATCGATTTACAAAAGGGGGTGGTGATGAACAGAGTGTCTGAATTGAGCAGACCACTCTTACCCAGTCCAAAGATCAGGGCTTGATCCATCACCGTTATTTATCTCACTGCCCCATCCCAGCTCAGAATCTGGCTATATGCAAATCAGTCTGTCCCTGGCCCAGTGCATCATGGGAACAGGGCAGACTAAACTACCAAGCCAATTCTTTACCAGAAAGGAGACAAGCTACCGGGGACCGGTTTCTGGCATTTCAGCCTCTTCGGCCCGGCTTGCTTGAATCCTGATGGAGCAGTGAGAAAGGGACTCATGTCTGAGTATACCCTGCCACACCTATAGTGGCCAAAATCGATTTACAAAAGGGGGTGGTGATGAACAGAGTGTCTGAATTGAGCAGACCACTCTTACCCAGTCCAAAGATCAGGGCTTGATCCATCACCGTTATTTATCTCACTGCCCCATCCCAGCTCAGAATCTGGCTATATGCAAATCAGTCTGTCCCTGGCCCAGTGCATCATGGGAACAGGGCAGACTAAACTACCAAGCCAATTCTTTACCAGAAAGGAGACAAGCTACCGGGGACCGGTTTCTGGCATTTCAGCCTCTTCGGCCCGGCTTGCTTGAATCCTGATGGAGCAGTGAGAAAGGGACTCATGTCTGAGTATACCCTGCCACACCTATAGTGGCCAAAATCGATTTACAAAAGGGGGTGGTGATGAACAGAGTGTCTGAATTGAGCAGACCACTCTTACCCAGTCCAAAGATCAGGGCTTGATCCATCACCGTTATTTATCTCACTGCCCCATCCCAGCTCAGAATCTGGCTATATGCAAATCAGTCTGTCCCTGGCCCAGTGCATCATGGGAACAGGGCAGACTAAACTACCAAGCCAATTCTTTACCAGAAAGGAGACAAGCTACCGGGGACCGGTTTCTGGCATTTCAGCCTCTTCGGCCCGGCTTGCTTGAATCCTGATGGAGCAGTGAGAAAGGGACTCATGTCTGAGTATACCCTGCCACACCTATAGTGGCCAAAATCGATTTACAAAAGGGGGTGGTGATGAACAGAGTGTCTGAATTGAGCAGACCACTCTTACCCAGTCCAAAGATCAGGGCTTGATCCATCACCGTTATTTATCTCACTGCCCCATCCCAGCTCAGAATCTGGCTATATGCAAATCAGTCTGTCCCTGGCCCAGTGCATCATGGGAACAGGGCAGACTAAACTACCAAGCCAATTCTTTACCAGAAAGGAGACAAGCTACCGGGGACCGGTTTCTGGCATTTCAGCCTCTTCGGCCCGGCTTGCTTGAATCCTGATGGAGCAGTGAGAAAGGGACTCATGTCTGAGTATACCCTGCCACACCTATAGTGGCCAAAATCGATTTACAAAAGGGGGTGGTGATGAACAGAGTGTCTGAATTGAGCAGACCACTCTTACCCAGTCCAAAGATCAGGGCTTGATCCATCACCGTTATTTATCTCACTGCCCCATCCCAGCTCAGAATCTGGCTATATGCAAATCAGTCTGTCCCTGGCCCAGTGCATCATGGGAACAGGGCAGACTAAACTACCAAGCCAATTCTTTACCAGAAAGGAGACAAGCTACCGGGGACCGGTTTCTGGCATTTCAGCCTCTTCGGCCCGGCTTGCTTGAATCCTGATGGAGCAGTGAGAAAGGGACTCATGTCTGAGTATACCCTGCCACACCTATAGTGGCCAAAATCGATTTACAAAAGGGGGTGGTGATGAACAGAGTGTCTGAATTGAGCAGACCACTCTTACCCAGTCCAAAGATCAGGGCTTGATCCATCACCGTTATTTATCTCACTGCCCCATCCCAGCTCAGAATCTGGCTATATGCAAATCAGTCTGTCCCTGGCCCAGTGCATCATGGGAACAGGGCAGACTAAACTACCAAGCCAATTCTTTACCAGAAAGGAGACAAGCTACCGGAGACCGGTTTCTGGCATTTCAGCCTCTTCGGCCCGGCTTGCTTGAATCCTGATGGAGCAGTGAGAAAGGGACTCATGTCTGAGTATACCCTGCCACACCTATAGTGGCCAAAATCGATTTACAAAAGGGGGTGGTGATGAACAGAGTGTCTGAATTGAGCAGACCACTCTTACCCAGTCCAAAGATCAGGGCTTGATCCATCACCGTTATTTATCTCACTGCCCCATCCCAGCTCAGAATCTGGCTATATGCAAATCAGTCTGTCCCTGGCCCAGTGCATCATGGGAACAGGGCAGACTAAACTACCAAGCCAATTCTTTACCAGAAAGGAGACAAGCTACCGGGGACCGGTTTCTGGCATTTCAGCCTCTTCGGCCCGGCTTGCTTGAATCCTGATGGAGCAGTGAGAAAGGGACTCATGTCTGAGTATACCCTGCCACACCTATAGTGGCCAAAATCGATTTACAAAAGGGGGTGGTGATGAACAGAGTGTCTGAATTGAGCAGACCACTCTTACCCAGTCCAAAGATCAGGGCTTGATCCATCACCGTTATTTATCTCACTGCCCCATCCCAGCTCAGAATCTGGCTATATGCAAATCAGTCTGTCCCTGGCCCAGTGCATCATGGGAACAGGGCAGACTAAACTACCAAGCCAATTCTTTACCAGAAAGGAGACAAGCTACCGGGGACCGGTTTCTGGCATTTCAGCCTCTTCGGCCCGGCTTGCTTGAATCCTGATGGAGCAGTGAGAAAGGGACTCATGTCTGAGTATACCCTGCCACACCTATAGTGGCCAAAATCGATTTACAAAAGGGGGTGGTGATGAACAGAGTGTCTGAATTGAGCAGACCACTCTTACCCAGTCCAAAGATCAGGGCTTGATCCATCACCGTTATTTATCTCACTGCCCCATCCCAGCTCAGAATCTGGCTATATGCAAATCAGTCTGTCCCTGGCCCAGTGCATCATGGGAACAGGGCAGACTAAACTACCAAGCCAATTCTTTACCAGAAAGGAGACAAGCTACCGGGGACCGGTTTCTGGCATTTCAGCCTCTTCGGCCCGGCTTGCTTGAATCCTGATGGAGCAGTGAGAAAGGGACTCATGTCTGAGTATACCCTGCCACACCTATAGTGGCCAAAATCGATTTACAAAAGGGGGTGGTGATGAACAGAGTGTCTGAATTGAGCAGACCACTCTTACCCAGTCCAAAGATCAGGGCTTGATCCATCACCGTTATTTATCTCACTGCCCCATCCCAGCTCAGAATCTGGCTATATGCAAATCAGTCTGTCCCTGGCCCAGTGCATCATGGGAACAGGGCAGACTAAACTACCAAGCCAATTCTTTACCAGAAAGGAGACAAGCTACCGGGGACCGGTTTCTGGCATTTCAGCCTCTTCGGCCCGGCTTGCTTGAATCCTGATGGAGCAGTGAGAAAGGGACTCATGTCTGAGTATACCCTGCCACACCTATAGTGGCCAAAATCGATTTACAAAAGGGGGTGGTGATGAACAGAGTGTCTGAATTGAGCAGACCACTCTTACCCAGTCCAAAGATCAGGGCTTGATCCATCACCGTTATTTATCTCACTGCCCCATCCCAGCTCAGAATCTGGCTATATGCAAATCAGTCTGTCCCTGGCCCAGTGCATCATGGGAACAGGGCAGACTAAACTACCAAGCCAATTCTTTACCAGAAAGGAGACAAGCTACCGGGGACCGGTTTCTGGCATTTCAGCCTCTTCGGCCCGGCTTGCTTGAATCCTGATGGAGCAGTGAGAAAGGGACTCATGTCTGAGTATACCCTGCCACACCTATAGTGGCCAAAATCGATTTACAAAAGGGGGTGGTGATGAACAGAGTGTCTGAATTGAGCAGACCACTCTTACCCAGTCCAAAGATCAGGGCTTGATCCATCACCGTTATTTATCTCACTGCCCCATCCCAGCTCAGAATCTGGCTATATGCAAATCAGTCTGTCCCTGGCCCAGTGCATCATGGGAACAGGGCAGACTAAACTACCAAGCCAATTCTTTACCAGAAAGGAGACAAGCTACCGGGGACCGGTTTCTGGCATTTCAGCCTCTTCGGCCCGGCTTGCTTGAATCCTGATGGAGCAGTGAGAAAGGGACTCATGTCTGAGTATACCCTGCCACACCTATAGTGGCCAAAATCGATTTACAAAAGGGGGTGGTGATGAACAGAGTGTCTGAATTGAGCAGACCACTCTTACCCAGTCCAAAGATCAGGGCTTGATCCATCACCGTTATTTATCTCACTGCCCCATCCCAGCTCAGAATCTGGCTATATGCAAATCAGTCTGTCCCTGGCCCAGTGCATCATGGGAACAGGGCAGACTAAACTACCAAGCCAATTCTTTACCAGAAAGGAGACAAGCTACCGGGGACCGGTTTCTGGCATTTCAGCCTCTTCGGCCCGGCTTGCTTGAATCCTGATGGAGCAGTGAGAAAGGGACTCATGTCTGAGTATACCCTGCCACACCTATAGTGGCCAAAATCGATTTACAAAAGGGGGTGGTGATGAACAGAGTGTCTGAATTGAGCAGACCACTCTTACCCAGTCCAAAGATCAGGGCTTGATCCATCACCGTTATTTATCTCACTGCCCCATCCCAGCTCAGAATCTGGCTATATGCAAATCAGTCTGTCCCTGGCCCAGTGCATCATGGGAACAGGGCAGACTAAACTACCAAGCCAATTCTTTACCAGAAAGGAGACAAGCTACCGGGGACCGGTTTCTGGCATTTCAGCCTCTTCGGCCCGGCTTGCTTGAATCCTGATGGAGCAGTGAGAAAGGGACTCATGTCTGAGTATACCCTGCCACACCTATAGTGGCCAAAATCGATTTACAAAAGGGGGTGGTGATGAACAGAGTGTCTGAATTGAGCAGACCACTCTTACCCAGTCCAAAGATCAGGGCTTGATCCATCACCGTTATTTATCTCACTGCCCCATCCCAGCTCAGAATCTGGCTATATGCAAATCAGTCTGTTGTTGCCATGGTCCATGCGGGTCAGTATGACGAGGGTCTTCACTCTCAAGCCCTTATAGGGACAGGCACAGGCTCTTTTGAAATATGTGAGCCTGCAGCAAAAGAATCGCCTAGAAGATACAGGAAAGCTCGAGTGAGACGTAGGGGGAAGCAAAGGAAAACCAGCCACACAGTTACACAAGGAGGGGGGGTGAGTTTGGAACTTTACCACTACTCACAGAAACGAGATCATCTAATTTAGGAGAAATAGGGGACGCAATCTCGCCCAAACGTCTTAGAGATTCTTTGCTGCTTATCGATTTATCACACTCAGGGGTCACAGATAATATTGAACGCTCTTCTGCTGACCCCACCATGATAAGCAAACATCTCTTGTCTAGTACACCTGCTAGTTCATCCCTATTGGACTTACCTATTGAGAATGATAGTGTTAGGCTATCGGGTTCCCCAAAACTCCCTATTGAGCTGTCGCCCAAGCCTCCTACATCTCCCTTAATTACGAGAAATAGCAAAAAAAGGGGGGGCGAGCCACTGGTTAATCAAGCACATAAAATAAGGAAAGGGGTTGTTCACTCTCCTCAGTCACAAACTGGCCAAACCCTAGTATGCGAGGCGGCCATGATAGCCAAAATTGCAGAACTCATCAGGGGTGTGACGCAACCACTTCTGGACAAAACTATTATGATATGCACACACCTAGATCAAATAGAGAAGAAGGTTGAGCAGAATTCCCTCCTCCTATCTGACCTGGTAAAGGGGCTAGGTAAAGCCAAGACGAATTCTTCATTAAGAGCCAACCCACCTGTAAAATCCAAAGTAATAGTTCCCCCTCCAATACGAGCTCCTATAACACCAGCACCTATAACATCGGCACCTGTGCAAAAACAGAAACCTGTGCAAGAAGGGGTAAGATCGGGTAGTCCGGTGATTACGTTATTAACTCCAACCCCACAATTTGCCACACCTCAACTCTTGGCTCCAGCTACTAAGGAGCAAACATCTAAACCAGGGGGAATTCAAAAACAAGGTGGTAGCAAGGACCCATTGACGACTAAGTCAAGTAAAGGGAATGTTCTGGCCATCGCTCCCGAAAAACCAAGTCGTATCATAGATTTAACCCCTGATTCTGCTCCTTATGTTATTGTAATGGCAGGGGTCCCAGAACTGCCCGCAGGTAAATGGGAAGATCATGGAGCACTACGGAACAAGGTGGCCTTTTGGCTCTGTGATAACAGACCGTTACCTGCTTCAATAAATGGTTAAATTTTAAGTGTAAGGTGTGCCAACTGGGTGGGAGTCAGGCCAAAGGATAGAAATGGCGATGTTATAATCATCAATTTTAAGGACCATAGGGCAGTGAGGCATATTGGGGATTGGTTCGATGCTAGAAGCAGCGATTCCATCTCCACACATCTTCTATCCTATTTCTACCCCTATGCACCGCCAAAAAGCTTTAATAGCGGGGGCAGGGACAGGCAGCTTATTAAGAAGCCAGTCTACCAACATCGGGGGTCTGGAAATGCGAGATCATGGGATAGGGTTGGACCCGGGGGGGTACCATCTGCGCTGAGTAGTTCTGTTTATGCAAATGGCCAAGACCCCTTTCTTTACACTCAGAGGCCGGAGGTCTTTTATCCCAGAACTCAGCCTCAAGGTTATCAATACCCCCCTTTTAGTAACCAATATCCACCATACTTGGGACCCAACCTCACTCAAGGTAGACCTTGGAACAATAGAGGATTGCTTCCACACATGTATAACCTACCAATTCAAAATCGCTTCCAGATCTTCTCCGGTCTGGATGGGGTAGACTGACAGCAAGCCCAGACTCCTAGAGAAACTGTGCCCGAGAAAAACCCTTCTCCCATAGTTTCTCAAGTTTCTACTCGGGGTGGGGTTCTCTCTAACAACATTGAGGCCCCCATTGAGTCATCTCAAGAATTGCCCACACTAAATAAGAACCTCACTCCCGATAGGTTGACATTGTGTGACAAAGTTAGCCTGAAGCAGACGTCACCCAGCGTAGGCGATAACAATGGGAGCAGGGAAAAGATAGGAAATGGCCCGATACAGGTGAAGAGTGATCTTTGTGCACTGCTTTTCTGGAATGTAGCAGGGTTGAGGCAAAAAATTAGTAACCCAGCCTGGGAGTCTGTAATAAGTGGCCAGGATATAGTGGCCCTGCAAGAAACATGGACTCAGGACCCAATTCATGTAAATGGATATAGAACCTTCTTTACCTCAGCAGTTGGAGGCCATTTTAGAAGGGCAAAGGGTGGTTTGACTACGTTTGTTTCAAATCAACTCAAAATTAAGCAGGTTCATTGTCACTTACATTCTAATTACTTTCAGCTCATAATTCCAAGAGATTTTAAAGGAGCAAAGGTGATTATTATTAACTTCTACAATAATGTCCCGAGGGACGAAATTGTGGCTACGATGAAGCAGCTCAATGAGGTAGTTCAATTAGAGGTAGATAAAAATGACAGAGAACTAGTAATTTTATGGGGGGGATTTTAACTGTTCACTCTGTACTAAAGGGAGCCAGGGCCTGTGTGGCCTAATGACAGAGAGAGATATGTACCTGACCCACTTTGATCATACTTTGATGGGGGACTTGCTGAACGAATTATTATTCATGTTAGACTTGGGGTTTGCAAATGAAACAGCTCTAAAACCCACACCCTTTGCCCCGACCTTTGTTGGTAGAGGTCTGGCGTCAACTATTGACTTTATTATCTCCTCCAGTAATCTGAATCATAGAGTGGTGGGGGTTACAAACATCCAATTGCCCATAAGTGACCATCTCCCCCAATGTCTCAAGGTAGCAGATTTGTTCCCAGACCCATCGACGGCCGCGCCTCTTGTTGAGGCAGCGGTTGATGTGGTTCTTGGGAGACAAAATGGGTACACACTCAATTGGAGCAAAGTAATCCCCGCAACATTCTTCAAGGAACTATGGGAGGCGTGCTCCACTAGTTTTATGACCTGTTTGGGAGATAGTTCTAGTAATGATCAAATAATAGAGCACTTTGGTATAATAGCTACAAATATAAAAAATAGCTTAAGGGTGGAGGCAAAACGTAGAGGGAAGGGGTCTAAGAGCTGGTTCGATAATGCATGCACCAGGGCGCTGAAAAATTTAAAACAAGCAGTACATAGAAGCCCCAGGGACATTGGTGAAATAAGAGCATGCAGGTCTGCGTATAACCAGGCCCTCAAAGTAAGGAAAACTATGCTAAATAAGGAGGCAATAGATTCACTCTGCGAGGCCTCACAAACTAAAAATTCCGCCGCATTCTGGAAAGTAATTAACACCCCTTTCCCATACGAAACCCATACGGCGCGAATTGAGATCGCAATAAACGAGGATAATTGGGTGGATCATTTTTCTAATCTCTACAAGGCACAGGATGTCACTTGCAGCGGAGGTCCTCATATTAGCTTGGACTTACAACCAGGTCCTAACTTGGTTGTAACACTAGATGAGGTATTGCTCGCCCTGAGAGCTACTAAAGGAGGCAAGGCAGCTGGGCCTGAGGGGATCCCCGCGGACCTATTTAAAGCAAACACTGAAATCTGGGGCCCATTGTTGGTACAACTTTTTAATGCGGCTTTATCGAGGGGCTTGAAAGACTCCTGGTTCACTTCTGTCATCGTCCCAATTTATAAGAAGGGGGATAGAAACAGCTGTGCCTGTTACAGGCCAATCTCCCTTCTCGATTCTTCAATAAAAATCCTGGGACGAATAGTGCTGGCAAGACTCCAAAGCTGGGCGGAGGAAAATGAGGTCATGAGCGACTTGCAATTTGGTTTTCAAAAAGGGATTGGCACAATCGAGCAAGGCCTAAACTTAATGTTACTGCAACACAAATACATAAGGATAAAATCGGAACGCTTGTATTTTACCTTTGTGGACCTTTCATCGGCGTTCGATTGCGTGTCGCACTCCAAATTGTGGGCAATAATGAAAAGTCTGGGAGTGGACAACACCATCATCTGTTTCCTGAGGGAACTGTATAGTGGAGCCACAGCTTCTGTTCGTTACGGTATGGGGGGCGAATGCTCCAGACAATTTAGTGTGGGCCGCGGAGTGCGTCAAGGTTGTGTCTTAGCACCTTTTCTTTTCCTCCTTTACATTAATGGGCTCGAGCATCATCTGCTGCAGGAGTGCAGAGATATGCCCAGGGTGGGGAGGAGGGCAATCCCTGCGCTCTTGTATGCGGATGATGCCGTGCTTATGGCACGTACTCCTCAGGCTCTGCAAAAACTAGTAGTAAGCTTTGAGAACTTTATGCTGAATCTAGACCTACTGGTAAATTGTAGTAAAACCTTCACAATGAACTGCGGTCCTAAAACAGGTAAACCGATGAAAAGGATGTTTTTAAATAGTGTTCCACTAGACAACACCCCAACTTTTTCCTATTTGGGCATTTTATTCCATGAGTCAGGTTCTTGGACAAGTGCAATTAAGGCCAGAACTCTTTTATTTATGAAAACAATCATGGCCCTAAAGAATTTTGTTAGAAAATTGGGCAGGAAACCGATAAAAGAAATGTTAACTATATATAAAGCAACATGCTTATCCGTGGCTATGTATGGCTCAGGCTTGTGGGGGTACGCAAATGTTGATTCAATCCAGGTGGTGGAAAACAAATTTATGAGGGAAGTCCTTGCAGTTCCACAGTGTGTTGCCACATTTAATTGCCACGCTGAACTTGCTCAACCCTACATAACAGACATTATTAAAATTCAGCCTATCCTTTTGTGGCATAGGGTATGGACCACAAATGAATGTGTTATGAATCGGGCTCTATTACAGGACACCCTCAGCCTGGATCATGTGGATAGATCAGAATGGCTGGGATATGTAAAGTGTTTCCTGACTGAGATTGGGCGCCATTCTTATTACTCGGATCCATCTTCTATGGATAGCATTTCAAGGAGTAAACTGAAAACCCTCTGCCTGGACCATCTTGAGGATAAGAGGAGGAGAGCTGAAACTCTGAAACATTCTGTACATTCCCACCTCCTCACTCTATGTGAGTCTAAGTCTGTACAGCCATACCTATCCCTGCCCATGACAAACTTTGATCGCTTTCTTTTAACCCGTTTTAGATTTTGTATATTTTTTAGAATGGTGTCTTTTCCTAATATGAACTCATGGATGCGTATATTGCCCACTTGCCTGTGTGATGGCATGTCACATCAATCGGATATTCATATCCTTTTCTTCTGTAGACTTTATAGTGCCTCTCGTAGAAAAATGATCGTCCCTTTTTTAAAAGAAATGAATTTAACCAGATGCCGCCCAGCATTTTTAGAAGTCCAGAGATTGAATATGGTTTTTACTGTAACTGTGGTTTTAAGTTTTTTAAAGAGTGTTCTTAAATTGCGGAAACAAATGGTAACTGAAATGGGTTAAAATTTCTTTTTAATGAATAATTCTCTAATGATCTCCCTTGGTGAACTCATATTATGAGCTGTAATCAATGTAATCTGTTTTTATGTCTGTTACTTTTATGGTTACTTGTTTTAACCGAATAAAGTTCTTTGAATCTGAATCTGAGTGAATATTAAGGTCACCCAGCAAAATAATGTTGTCAAACCTGAGGACTAGAGGAGAGAGGAGATTTGAAATAGTGGTACACCAATTACTGGCATGTCCTGGTGGACGGTATATCAGAGCTCCCAAAACTGTAAAATTATGTGAAAAGACATAGTGAGAAGTATACTGCTTCGCCATCATCAATAGGAAGAGCTTTAGTTTTACATTTAGATTTATCTTTAAAAATGATAGCAATACTGCCTCCCATTTAATGTTGTCTATCTTTTCTTCCCATCAGGTAACTTGAAGGAAGGGCAGGAATTATGTCAGGTGCAGAGGCCTCACTAAGCCAATTTCCTGTAAGAAATAGAGCATCCAGAGACTTCTCTTCCAAGAAATCACACAGATGTTGCTGATGACTGGGTAGAGACCAGCATTTGAGGCTGTAGAAGCAAATAGCATCCCTTCTTCTATCCATAATAGTAGTAGCTATACAGCTGGGATCAATGTTATCTCGTATTTCTATAGGATTAGAGTCATTTAATTTAACTGAAAAAGATCAGTGGGAGCAAAAGAGAGGGTTTAACATAGGATCCAAACCATCTGGCACTGGCAGCCTTCCAAACAGACCAGACAGAATGCCATCAGAGCACCTGAATCGTACAACAGAGCACTCCTCTGTAAATGGTCAGGGTTCCTTGGCCCACGGCATGGTAAGGTACGGGCTTGCCCGTTGTACCCTTCCGCACCATAGCCGTACTAAATAGAGCCAGGCGTGCAGCAGTTGGACTGACCTCCGCTGATTGACGGCACCACAAAATGGCCGGCAATCAGTTGAAGCAGGCACCTAACCCGTGCTCTACGCTTCACACAAAAAACAGAATACACACCATAAAAAGACCATCAAGTAAAAAAGTAAAAAATACATTAAGGGATAAAGGCTCAACAATTAAAATCCCCCAATCTGTATAGAGTCCGCAGTGGCACCCTACCTATGGGGAGTGCGTCCTTGCTGCGGCTGTACTAAATAGAGCCTTCCTGGTACCTTGGGTACAAAAGGCTCCTCTGTCATTTCTCTGTCCTTGCTGCCAGCTTCTCATCTTCGTACCTTACTATCATTCTAGTACAGAATAATAAGTCTTTTCTCTAACAAGGAAAGCATTGCAAAGAAATGAATAAGCAGCATACTGAGTTCAAAATGTTGAACACTCAGCTAAGTCCAAATGTCAAGCTAAGTTAGCTCGAGAATCAAACTGAAGGCTCATAATAGGGTAATTAACCCTACAAAGGAAACTGTCATCATCGTAACGTAAATATCCAATACATGTAAATATGTGTGATCTTTTTCACTCCAATACACTAAAGTGGGATTTCTAAATGCGCACTTCCAAATTATTTATGTTAATTGATAAATGTGAAACACACAAGTTAATGACTTAATGTACACTTTGAATACATAGATATATACTGTAACATAAATAAAGCATATGCAGAGGGTGGAGTTCAGAATACGCTGCTCCAGTCTCAGTTTGGATGTAGCCAGAGGCCAGCTTCACAAGGTCAATAATTCAGGGCAGTCTAGCTCTGGATAATGTACTGAGAATCTCATGGTAAATGGGTCTACTTTCAGTTAGGCATCACTGAATTATTTAGCAACCCTGATCTGATTAATGCATCTGGCAAAGTTTTTTTTATAAAGGATTTGTTTTTTTTTAATTTTGTGAGAATATAAGGGCCTTACGAGAATATTGTAAATTCTAGGCGAGGGCTCATGACACTGTAACTTACGACCTGGGGGATTATGGAGCCTGGTATCTCTTGTAGAACAAACTCACAACATCGATGTTATCCTATTTGGTTTAGATTGAATGGTGTACTTTTCCTAGTGCCGTTTCCGAAGTGTGGTTCCTGCTCCCATTATCTTCCATGTACCCCTTGTGACAATCAGTCTTTTCAGACCACAATGCGATTTATGTTTTTTGCTAAATCTTATATGGTGCCCAGAGATCGCAATTTGTTATCAATATAGGATATTTAAAGCACGAGGTAATATAGAACTGCATATGTTTTTATTCAACAGTTTTTATCTGATACAGTCTGTTTTCCCGTAAACAATGTTGTACAGTGCGCTATTAGAATAAGGAAATTACTATAACTAATCATTGTTTGTTTATTGAAGCGCGGATCAATATTTATGCTTATACTTTTCTTAAGTGCATATCATTAATAACTTTTTTATGGATTGATTGTATATGTGTGAAGTTGGGAATATTGTGTATCTTTTATGGCTCATTTAAACCAAATAAAATGTTATTGATTGACTGATTAATTGATTGATTTGAGATGATTTTTTATTTGTCTGACCCCGCTGCTTTGTTTCTGTTCAGGAGATTGTTGGTAAATATGCTTGCCTCAATTTTGCATTGATTGTGCTTTTCTTTCCTTTCTGGGTTGTATGTGGTATGGATACTTTATTTCCTTTATAGAGTTTTCCATATACTAGGCATTGTTGCAAGCCTGTGGAGCACTTTACATGTCCATTGTTTTTGTTCGACCATGCGTTATTACAGTATGATATTTTCTAATGTTGGATACCTCTATAGGTCAAGGTGGACATTATTTCAGTAGCTTTTAGCAAGTCACTATATAGGGTAGGCATGTTGACAGACTACTGTACAGATGTCTTTATTATTGTTTGCTTATTCTATCTGGAACAGCATCTTTTTCATTGACATATGTGCCACTTTGTCCTCTTTGTAGAGTTCTTTTTGAACTGCACTTTTGCAATGATGGTGTTTTATTACAAACATGCTTCAAACAAACATATTATGAGCCTCTATTATTGCAATCATGGGTAAGATTTTCATTTTTATTAAAGGCCTTTAGGCAAGCAGTGGTTCTCCACTTTGTGTTAGGGCAATCAATGCATGTATTGATTTTATTCCAATGCTTGCTCTTTGCTGCCCTGTTATACTGTTTTACTGTAATAAAATATGTGTTCTCTCTACATTTTTGGTGTCCACTCTTCACTTTAGGACTCTGCTAAACAAAAAGATGCTCTCTAGCCACCAGGATGCAGAGGCCGACCAACATTTAAATTTCACACCTCACACTCTACTGGCAACTTTCAGCTAAAACCTCTCCAGCAAGTCAGTGGTAGCCCTGTTAGTAAAAGCACGTCTCCACCACTCCTGCTGGACGGTGGATTTCCTGCCAAAGTCTAGGGGGCATATGTATCAACCGTTTTTTTGTCGCAAACGCTGCAATTCACTAAAAAGCAGCGTTTGCGACTTAAATATCGGAAAAAGGTATGTATGACACAATTCTCATCGCAAAATAAGAAATCACAAAAATTGTGATCTCTTAAGTTGCAAGAAAATCAAATCTGCAAACTTTTTTGCGATTTCTTAATTTGCGATGTGCTCCGTTTGCGAAATTCGCAAACTAGATATCGCAAAATAGGAAATCACAAAATAAGAAATCGCAGTGACATGTAACAAAAATTCGCAAATTGCGAATTTGAGAAAATCGCAATTTAAGAAATCGCAATTGCCACCAAGTGCATGCAGGTGGTAACCAGGTGGAAGGTATAAAAAGCTGCCCACAATGCAATTGAAACTTCCACAATGGCAGCACTATATGTGATAGCCAGGAGGCTGCGTATCCATGCCCTTGCACAGAGGAGACTGAGACAGGAGCGGATATTCAAACTGCCCATCAAGCTGTTCCAGCAGACTGAAGAGGACATTCCTGAGAAGTACAGGCTGCACCCCCACACCATCTTGGACCTGATTGAGGAGCTGAAACCCTTTTTGGAACACCCAACATGCAGGACACATCCAATTCCCACCCATGTGCAGGTATTGTGCTCACTGCACCTTCTGGCCTCAGGCAGTTTTCAAGGAGTCATAGCAGAGGTTGGCGGGTGTCACAGAGTGCTCTATCTCGCTTTTTCCATGCCTTTTTAGATGCAATGCTGAACAGGCTTGCACATCATATATACTTCCCCAGCACCCAACAGGCATTACAGCAAACCAAACTTTACTTCTATCAAATTGCACGTTTCCCCCATGTCATTGGCTGCATTGATGGGACCCATGTTGCCCTCACACTGCCAGCAGCAACAGAATATGTGTTCCAGAACCTAAAATGTTACAATTCCCTGAATATACAGATTGTGTGCAATGCCAAATACATCATCAACGACATTGTGGCAAAATACCCTGGCAGCACACATGACTCTTTCATCTTCCAACATAGTGGGATACATAGACGTCTGAGTGCTGGAGAGTTTGGAATGGGACACCTGCTAGGTAAATGAATAGCACACATACATACATCCACTTCTCATTTTGGGGGGGAACATTGACTTACCATTCCTTTTCATGCATGCAGGTGACAGTGCCTACGCAGTGCGAGACGTCATCCTAACACCATATCTGAATCCATCAAATGCAAGTGAGAGGAGGTATAAAAGGCACACAGATCAACGCGCAGCATCATAGAATGCACATTTGGCATCTTGAAGAGCCGTTTCAGATGCCTACATAAAAGTGGAGGGGCACTGCAGTACAGCCCTGAAACATGTTGTAAAATAGTGACAAGCTGCGCAATGCTCCACAACATGGCAATGAGGAAAAGCACAGAAATTGATGTGAGCGACTCAGACACATCGGATGATGACTGCACACCTCCCCCTGGCAGGGAAGCAGCAGGAGTAGGGGCAGCCATCTGAGACGGTCTGAGATCACACACAACTACTTTTAGGTAAGAAATACATATAATGATCAAGAAAATTTTTTGGAACATGTGATGTGTTTATTCACACTTCACACATAATAATGTTAACAGTACCAAACACATGTTTCAACACGTGATAGCACTGATGATTAATGTCAGGAAATCAGTTTTGGTTGGTTGCTTCACCATTTTGGACAATAGTGTAATTTTCTACTTCACCTCCTTTGGTGACGGCTTGGTGCAGGGCGGTGTTCTGCCTGTGTGCCCTCCATTGTATGGCTAGATGCAGCACCATGTCTGCCACTGTGACGTTCTGTATGTGGCAATGTAGGACTGATGCTGCTCCTACTAGAGGTCTCTTCACTCTCCCCAGAGATCATTAGTGTGCTGCCACCAGAGTTAGCAGTTTGCATCTCTTCAACAGCATTTGTAACTTGTTCTAGCCCTCTGGCAATATCTTGGCATCAGTGTGTAATCTGCATCTGCATCGTGATGCTGCAACGAGTTAGGTTGCTGGTGGTTGCGCAGAGCCGATTCATAGCCTTGGTGTAATTGTGCACACGTACATTGGCACATTCTGTAGTACTGTTCCTGGCACTTTCAGTGCGTTCGAGTGTGGCGCGTAGCTTCTAAATGGCACCTGCCATGGCCATCATGCCCTCACCCATGTGCCTCTGATTTGTATTTAATGCGTTCAGCTGCCTGTTTATTGAACACAGTGTCTTGTGTTGCAGGTGCTGCACTTGAAGCATGTTCTGCTCCAGTCCTGCAAACAGAGTGTGCTCCTCAGCATTCCCACTGCTGCTCCTGGACAAGGACCTACGTGCTGCATTTGTTTGAGACCTTTTCTGTGGTTGCAGTTGTGCACGACTGTCACATACTTCCTGAATTTGAGATCTATTGTCACTTGCATCCCCAGTGCCGTCTATGTCGTCCTCCAATGAATCCAGTGGGGGCACATATGTACGCTTCCTGCACATAATGAGTGTTTGGTTGGATCCACCACTGCTTTCCCCTTCATTTGTGTGTTCCAAATTAATTTGGGAGTCCTCTCCCTCTGCAATGTCCCTTGTTGCCCTTGATTGTGCTGTAGATGTAAAGGGGGGACATATGAGTTTGTGTTTTGTCATACATTTTGGACTGAATATAGTTTTCAACTTTCAAGTTGTCTCAATCCTGACACTGTCATTTTGCCTTCACTGCAACCCACAATCTAGGCATGATTTTATCAGTCTCATTCACAAACTATCCTTCATCCAACTACAACTCCCATAATGCATTTCTACGAGTGTGGTAAGGAGTGGACCGGAGTCAAATGTGTTTTATTCATTTCACTCATTCTAAACAGTGTGCATGCTATGTGTAGCTGTTTAAAGATTATTTGCCATGCATCTTACCTTGACTACTGGATGCAGGGTCGGGCTGTCAATGTCAGCCACTCCACACAAACTCTCAGACAGGAGAGTGGACTCTACCAGCTCCTCATGGGGTGTTGGCTGTTCTGCTGTTGAAGTTCCTCCACCGGTCTTGTGTGCCTCCTTCAACCTGGCTCCCACCCTCTCCTTTGATCTTTGGTGCATGTCATACCATCTTTTTCGCAGCTCATCAATAGTACGGTTGGTCACTCCAACAGCATTCATCTTTTCCTGGATTTCTAGCCATATCTTTCTTTTCTTTGCCCCTGGTACCTTCAGGGCTTTTTTCCAAAGAGGAGTTCATTGCTGCAGACCATTTCTTCAATTAGTACCTCCTGTTCTTTTTCAGAAAGCTTGTGCTTTCTTCTGACTCTGGTTGTGGCTCAAGCAAATAGGTGCAGCTAATCCCTCCCACTTTCTGGTTGTGATGTCATCAAGCTGCACCTGTATTGCAGATTCCCAGATTTGCAATTTCTTAAATTGCGAATTTCGCAAGTAAAGAATCACAAAATAGGATTCTGCTATTTTTTTGCGATATTTAAGAAATCGCAAAACTTTGACGATTTTTTGCATACATCCCGTTTTGTGAATCTGAAACTGTGAATCGCATATTCTCAAAATTTGAGATTCGCAAAACGGAATCTTGATACATCTGCCCCTAAATCACCTAATTAGTATTGCACACTATAGTCATTATTTGAATGCTGATCATTGTAGTATGGGGGTGGTGTCACACTTAGAATAATATGTCTCCTTCTAGTGGCCCAAATATACATACAGAGGCATGGGCATCTGTTCATCTTCCACAATTATTTATTTACTGAAGCAGTTTGTTGTAGAGCTGCTGGACCCGGCCCTTTAGGCAGGTTCACCCCGAGACTTTTTGCTTTTTCCTAGCCTGTTTCTGGAACCTGGTGTTGCTGATTTTAGGCCTCTGTGTACTTTTTCACTGTGGTACAGTGTAAAGTGCTTGAGCTCTCTGTGTATGTGTGGTAAGTGACCTGCCCTGCCATAGGAAAGAATGGGGAAAATGTATGCCCATGGTAGTTCCTGATGTGTGGGGAGTGCAGGGTCGAGTTTGATATGTACGCACTCGTGAGATTGAATGCTGCGTAATGATATATGCGGCATGACTGTGTCTAGTGTAGAAGTGCCACTTTTAGAAGTTGGCATATTTGTGTAATTTGTGTCTGGCATGTGATTGGCTGGTGAGCCTGGTCCAGGAGTGCCTGGGCATGCTTGTGGATTGACTGTCTGGTTTGAGGGTAACAGGGGCTGGGGAGCCCCAGGAGGTTGTCTGAGTCAGCCCGTGGATGAAAGGCTGCATCTGCTGCCAGGGAAGTGGGAGGAGATGGCACCTGGGAATGATTAGGGCTGTGCCTGCCTGACCACAATGCTGGCTCCACCTCCCGCTGGGCGACTGTCACCTCTGTCCCTGACACTGAAGAGAGTTCCCTAAAACCAGTTCTAGCTGGTTCTCACACTGCCTGCACAAAGACTTCAAAGACTTTTTTCTGTATAAGAAGGGGTTGTGTCCCCTTCCAATTTGTTCTTGTTTCTGACTTGAATCTTGCCAGGGGCGTGCTGCTGCTTGGGCCCAGGGGAATCCCTGGGCCCTGCCCAGCCCCTGGATGCCTGGAGGACTTCTGGAGGACTTTGTTTTGCCCTGGATACCTGATGGACCTATCTTGAACTCTGGAGACCTTTTGCTGGTTCCCCTTGGCTTCCCTTTGCTGCTGGACTTTGCTGGTAGCACTGGGGAAGTGCTTGTTTGAGGCAGAGACCTTCTTTTGCCTGCTGGCGTTAGGGAGCGCTTGATTTGTCTTTCGTGGCGCTTGGGAGCGCTTTTTGCTTCATTGGAGCGTTCCTCCGCCCGCATTTTGCGTGTGGAATTGCAGGTGTCACCCTGCTTCATGCCCGATATCGCTATTTGCTTAGTTGTGGGTGCCACCCCGTTTATTTGATTGTTTGGCGAGTGCCCACCTCGCTTCTGCATTTTGGATGCTCCTTGAGGGTGCTTACCCCTCTCTGTGCCCGTTTGGTCACCGCCGCAGCCCGGAGGAAACACCGGAAGAAGATGTCCGGCCCGCCGCCTGGTTGTGGGTGGGGTTGGGAGGTCGTGTTTTCCGCTTCCCCCTGCCTGGGGGAAGCCATTGCCAGCCTTGCCGGTCTCCCGTGTTGTGAGGGAGACCGGAGATGCTGCCCGCGAGAAGTAGGATGGGGGCTGGTCGGCTGGTGGGTGAGTCGGAGTGCGAAAACCCCCCCCTCAAAGTTGATTGGCTCCCTCGAGCTAGAGCTGACGAGCTCGGAGATCGCACCCGCGCCAGAGAGGTACATACCTGAGAACACTTGGCAGCCTGCACAGCTAACCCCGAAAAACCTACACTCTGCTGACGAGGAACAAGAATTCCGAAACACCGGTGTCCAGAGTTGGTGCTGCAACCTTGCTACGACACACTTTCAACGCAATAGCGCACACGCTATTAAGAGACTGCATCTACCATGATGCTCCTGGGGCACACCTGCTGGTGGGTGAGTCGGAGTGCGAAACCCCCCCCCTCAAAGTTGATTGGCTCCCTCGAGCTAGAGCTGACGAGCTCGGAGATCGCACCCGCGCCAGAGAGGTACATACCTGAGAACACTTGGCAGCCTGCACAGCTAACCCCGAAAAACCTACACTCTGCTGACGAGGAACAAGAATTCCGAAACACCGGTGTCCAGAGTTGGTGCTGCAACCTTGCTACGACACACTTTCAACGCAATAGCGCACACGCTATTAAGAGACTGCATCTACCATGATGCTCCTGGGGCACACCTGCTGGTGGGTGAGTCGGAGTGCGAAACCCCCCCCTCAAAGTTGATTGGCTCCCTCGAGCTAGAGCTGACGAGCTCGGAGATCGCACCCGCGCCAGAGAGGTACATACCTGAGAACACTTGGCAGCCTGCACAGCTAACCCCGAAAAACCTACACTCTGCTGACGAGGAACAAGAATTCCGAAACACCGGTGTCCAGAGTTGGTGCTGCAACCTTGCTACGACACACTTTCAACGCAATAGCGCACACGCTATTAAGAGACTGCATCTACCATGATGCTCCTGGGGCACACCTGCTGGTGGGTGAGTCGGAGTGCGAAAACCCCCCCCTCAAAGTTGATTGGCTCCCTCGAGCTAGAGCTGACGAGCTCGGAGATCGCACCCGCGCCAGAGAGGTACATACCTGAGAACACTTGGCAGCCTGCACAGCTAACCCCAAAAAACCTACACTCTGCTGACGAGGAACAAGAATTCCGAAACACCGGTGTCCAGAGTTGGTGCTGCAACCTTGCTACGACACACTTTCAACGCAATAGCGCACACGCTATTAAGAGACTGCATCTACCATGATGCTCCTGGGGCACACCTGCTGGTGGGTGAGTCGGAGTGCGAAAACCCCCCCCTCAAAGTTGATTGGCTCCCTCGAGCTAGAGCTGACGAGCTCGGAGATCGCACCCGCGCCAGAGAGGTACATACCTGAGAACACTTGGCAGCCTGCACAGCTAACCCCGAAAAACCTACACTCTGCTGACGAGGAACAAGAATTCCGAAACACCGGTGTCCAGAGTTGGTGCTGCAACCTTGCTACGACACACTTTCAACGCAATAGCGCACACGCTATTAAGAGACTGCATCTACCATGATGCTCCTGGGGCACACCTGCTGGTGGGTGAGTCGGAGTGCGAAAACCCCCCCCTCAAGGCAGGGCTCCCGTGAGCTGAGGGAGCTGAGGGAGCCCTACCGCATCTGCAGAAGAGGAAGTGTGGTCGTCGGGGTTCCCATGTGCTGGAGGGAGCCCCGGGAGAAGACGTGCAGCCTGTCGTCCTACGAGGGGGGCCGGAGGGCACAATGCCGGTGCCTGCCCCCTCGCGCTGCTCGCCTGAAGCCCCGGAGAAGGAGAGAAGGAGGAAGCAGCCTGCCGTGTCCTGCCGGGGCTCCCGAGTGAAGGGAGAGCCCCGGGCTTCTGCCAGAGCCGCCGCCGAGTGCAGCACCAGCGAGGTCCCGGTGAGTGCGGGGGAGTCTTTATCTCTGTTCTCAGAGCGGCCCCAGTTGGCAGAGGGCCGCTCCAATGATCACGGGGGCATTTGCAATTTAGAGCCCTGAGAGGCTCCGGGGGCATTGTTTGTTTTTATCCCTACAAGGCTCCACCGACGGGGCAAGAGTTGTGTAGAGCCCTGAGGAGGCTCCAACGTGGGGGCATCATTGTTTAGAGAGCCTGTGTGGCTCAGAGGGGCCATATTTGTTTTAAAGAGCCTGAGTGGCTCAAGAGCATGTTCGCCCTAAGGAGCTAGATGGCTCCCTCGCCCCATGATGTCTTAAGAGCCTGTGTGGCTCCAGCAGTTTGGCGCAGCTTTTGTTCTAAGGGTCAGTGAGGACCCTGTCGCAGTTTGGACTCTCAGCTGCCCAGCAATTAGAGGGCAGCTGCACCGTTTAGGTTTTGTGATTGTCCTCAGGTGCCCAGAAAGTAGTGGGCACCTGCAACGTTTAGGTTTTGGACTGGCGCTGCTTGGCAGCGCGCCCTGACATTTAAACACAGGGCGTCTTAGCCGCAACAAGGCCAGTTGGCCTAGGGACTGCCACAGGTGGTGGCTTATGTAAGTTTTGCGCAATTGTATGGTTATTGCACCGCTTAATGTGTTTTCTTGCATCATGTGTTATTCCTGCACCTCTGAATGTTTTTAGGCATCATGCGATTTTTGCGCTATTGTATTGTTCTGGCACCTCTGAATGTTTGTAGGCATCATGTGTCTTCCTTTTCCCTGCGCTGCACCTCTAAATGTTTTAGGTATCATGTGCCTTCTTGCGCTGCACCTCTGAATGTATTTTATTGCATCATGTGCTTTGTTCTGAACACCGCTGAATGTGTAGGTTTATGCATCATGTGTTTCCCTTGTCCGTATACCTCTGAATGTTTTTAGGCATCATGTGTTTTTCCTTTACTACTCCTCTGAATGTGTTTCATGCATCATCGGTAAAGTGTTCTTGTTTATACCCCTAAATGTATTTTATTCTTAGGTTTTTTTTTGTTTAGTACAGGTGGTCCTAGTGAGGTCCTGGTTCCTGGGGAAACATCACTTACAACGCATTTATTACAACGCACTACCATTACAACGCAACCATTACAACGCAAACCATTACAACGCATTGCGCTGGGGGGCGCTCTAGGATAGGGAATATATTTAATTTACTATCCAACACCTTCCCTACTATCCACGGGGACTGGAGTTGGAATAGTAAATTAAATAAATCACTATCCAGCGCTTAAAAGCACTATGCGTTGTAGTGGTATGCGATGTAAAAACCGCGTTGTAACAGCAGGCGTTGTAATAGCCTGCGTTGTAACGACACCAATCCGGTTCCTGTTACCAGTGGTTACTGGTTGTGTGGCATAGTTGCTAATTTATGCTACTATGATTTTTATTCTTTATTGTTCTTTATTCTAGAAGTGCTATTTCTGATTCCGACAGTGGCCCACATGGCCCTGTCTCCTGTAAATAATCCCTTGTTAATATTGCCCGTGCCAGTTGGCACCATGTATTTTGTGTGATACTATCTGATGTGTTTTTACAATACAAAAGTTATTTTATAATAATCTTGTGTGGAGTTCCTTTTGTGGTATGCCTAGGATGTTGTTGCTGTTGTGTGCTGGCGCAAATGCTTTACACATTGCCTCCGAGTTTAGCCTTACTGCTCGTGCCAACTACCAGGGGGTGAGCAGGGGTTATCTTGGTGTGTGACTCCCTTGCACTGACTAGAATGGTGGTTTCTGCCTGGCTTTGGCGCCAGCCTTAGCCTACCAGAAATAGCCAGTTCTAACATTGGTGGCAGCGGTGGGATTAGGACTTGTGTTTGCGCAGTGCCACAGCGACAGCTGGCTACATTACAAAACTCTGCAGTTTATAGATAGTCACATGTTTGGGATTATTGTTTTGGATTTTTGTTTTTCCTCAAGAGTGCATTTTCAGACGGTGTTCCTGCGCTTTATGCTTAGTGGCAGATGAGAGAAAATGACTGGGCGGGACGCCAGTAGAGGGGGAGGTTCCGATAGATTAGGAATACTTTGCTGGGTCCAGTTCCTGTCCCTGTGTGGGTAGATGAAAGAGAGTGAGTGTGGCGGAGAAATGGCTTGCTTGGGAGGGTGGTTATCCCCTGAGTGTAGTGTGTGTGTCTGGATTCCCCAGTATGGTAGGATCCAGTGGTGGCAGCTTAAATGTGTCCAGTACGTGTGAAGTCCCATTCCTAGTTCCCAGAGTATGGTGCCTGGTGCTCAGTAAGAGGGGTACAGGCTGAGAGTCAGAGGCAGTGAGGAACTGTCTCACCAGTCTGGAGATGGAGTGTATAAATGAGTGGTGTCTTGAACTGGAGGAGTTGGTGTGAGTTTTTTTAAGGAGCTTGCACGTGAGGTGTACCGCTGGTGGTGTGCAGGAGGTCCTGCAGAGGCACTGGACAAGAAGGTGGATGTCTGGAGGTGTGCTAGATGTCTTGCAGAGGCATTAGGGAGTGATTCTAAAAGGAGTGCCTTGTGTATCTGATGATCCTGTGAAGGGGAAGAGGTTCATGTGTAACCCAGCTAGGTCCCAGTAGGATGGTAGGGGTGTAGGGGCTCTCGCCCTGTCTCAGTGGAGAAGGACTGAGTGTGGGACGGTGTGTCCCACGTTGGCCCGAAACCCTATCTCAGGGCTTGGAGGGTTCCCTAAGGGAGCGCCAGGTCAGGGGCTTAGGCTGTACATACAGGTCATTTGAGGAGGATCTACCTGTGTCTAGAGGACGGGGAGTGTCTGTAACCAGAACTCCGGCAGTCCTGGTGTTGGGCAGCACCACTCCTAGTGGAGGGTGCAGAAGTCCTGGCTCGCTGAGCATTTAACCGTCTAGAGTGCTTGACCATTTGTAGGGTCTCTAGAGGTTGTTCCCCGAGGAGGGGGGAGGCCAGGTTCAGGTTCAGCCTGACCTGGAGGGAAGGGCATCTGTACTCAGTGTCCTGACAGGTTTTGGCTTCTAGGGGTACCGCTCCTAGGTGGGAGGGTGCAGAACTCTGGAGGGGGGTGCAGAGGGACGGTGTACTTCTGACCCCGGTGCAACCTGAGGGTTTAGATCCTAGGTTGGGAGATTAGGAAGCTTCCAGGTCAAGAGGAATCTCTACCAAAGTGGATCAGCTGAAGAGACTGAGGGGGCTGCCCTTGCTGTGTGATCTGGGGCTCACCTGCAGTTTGTTGTTTCCACTAAGGTAGAGGAAAGTGGACTTTGCTGTGTGCTGTGTCCCCCCACCTGCTTGAAAGGGGACTTTGATGTGTGCTGTGTCCCCCACCTGCTTGAAGAGGAACTGTGCTGTGTGCTTTGTACCTCAGAAGTGGAATAGTTTCCAGGTGGTAGACCAGTGATGGAGTGAGGTCCTGATCTGGTAGGAGAAGAGAGTTCTGGTTTGGAGGTAACCAGGTGGGTTCAGAGTGGCGAAAAACTGGAAGGTGTCCCTGCCGTGCGGGTCCGTGTTTTGTCGCCCAAAGCAGGGAAGTCCATCAGTGGAGTGATTGGTCTACCCTGCGTTTTGGCTGGATGGGGGTTGTGTATGGACCCGGCCCTTTAGGCAGGTTCACCCCGAGACTTTTTACTTTTTCCTAGCCTGTTTCTGGAACCTGGTGTTGGTGATTTTAGGCCTCTGCGCACTTTTTCACTGTGGTACAGTGTAAAGTGCTTGAGCTCTCTGTGTATGTGTGGTGAGTGACCTGCCCTCCCATAGGAATGAATGGGGAATATGTATGCCCATGGTAGTTCCTGATGTGTGGGAAGTGCAGGGTCGAGTTTGATATGTACGCACTCGTGAGATTAAATGCTGCGTAATGATTTATGCGGCATGACTGTGTCTAGTGTAGAAGTGCCACTTTAAGAAGTTGGCATATTTGTGTAATTTGTGTCTGGCGTGTGATTGGCTGGTGAGCCTGGTCCAGGAGTGCCTGGGCCTGCTTGTGGATTGACTGTCTGGTTTGAGGGTGACAGGGGCTGGGGAGCCCCAGGAGGTTGTCTGAGTCAGCCCGTGGATGAAAGGCTGCATCTGCTGCCAGGGAAGTGGGAGGAGATGGCACCTGGGAGTGACTAGGGCTGTGCCGGCCTGACCACAATGCTGGCTCCACCTCCCGCTGGGCGACTGTCACCTCTGTCCCTGACCCTGAAGAGAGTTCCCTAAAACCAGTTCTAGCTGGTTCTCACACTGCCTGCACAAAGACTTCAAAGACTTTTTTCTGTATAAGAAGGGGCTGTGTCCCCTTCCAATTTGTTCTTGTTTCTGACTTGAATCTTGCCAGGGGCGAGCTGCTGCTTGGGCCCAGGGGAATCCCTGGGCCCTGCCCAGCCCCTGGATGCCTGGAGGACTTCTGGGGGACTTTGTTTTGCCCTGGATACCTGATGGACCTATCTTGAACTCTAGAGACCTTTTGCTGGGTCCCCTTGGCTTCCCTTTGCTGCTGGACTTTGCTGGTAGCACTGGGGGAGTTCTTTGTTTGAGGCAAAGACCTTCTTTTGCCTGCTGGCGCTTGGGAGCGCTTGATTTGTCTTTCGTGGCGCTTGGGAGCGCTTTTTGCTTTATTGGAGCGTTCCTCTGCCCGCATTTTGCGTGTGGAATTGCAGGTGTCACCCCGCTTCAGGCCCGATATCGCTATTTGCTTTGTTGTGGGTGCCACCCCGTTTATTTGATTGTTTGGTGAGTGCCCACTTCGCTTCTACGTTTTGAATGCTCGTCGAGGGTGCTTACCCCTCTCCGTGCCTGTTTGGTCACCGCCGCAGCCCGGAGGAAACACCGGAAGAAGATGCCCGGCCCGCTGCCTGTTTGTGGGCGGGGCCGGGAGGATGTGTTTTCCACTTCCCCCTGCCTGGGGGAAGCCATTGCCTGCCTTGCCGGTCTCCCGTGTTGTGAGGGAGACCGGAGATGCTGCCCGCGAGAAGGAGGATGGCGGCTGGTCGGCAGGGCTCCCGTGAGCTGAGGGAGCCCTACCACATCTGCAGAAGAGGAATTGTGGTCGTCGGGGCTCCCATGTGCTGGAGGGAACCCCGGGAGAAGACGTGCAGCCTGTCGTCCTACGAGGGGGGCGGGAGGCACAATGCCGGTGCCTGACCCCTCGCGCTGGTCGCCTGCAGCCCCGGAGAAGGAGAGAAGGAGGAAGCAGCCGGCTGTGTCCTGCCGGGGCTCCCGAGTGAAGGGAGAGCCCCAGACTTCTGCCGGAGCCGCCACCGAGTGCAGCACCAGCGAGGTCCCGGTGAGTGTGGGGGCGTCTTTATCTCTGTTCTCGAGTCGGCCCTAGTTGGCAGAGGGCCGCTCCAACGATCACGGGGGCATTTGCAATTTAGAGCCCTGAGAGGCTCCGGGGGCATTGTTTGTTTTGAGCCCTACAAGGCTCCAACGACGGGGCAAGAGTTGTGTAGAGCCCTGAGGAGGCTCCAACGTGGGGGCATCATTGTTTAGAGAGCCTGTGTGGCTCAGAGGGGCCATATTTGTTTTAAAGAGCCTGAGTGGCTCAAGAGCATGTTCGCCCAAAGGAGCTAGATGGCTCCCTCGCCCCATGATGTCTTAAGAGCCTGTGTGGCTCCAGCAGTTTGGCACAGCTTTTGTTCTAAGGGTCAATGAGGACCCTGTCGCTGTTTGGACTCTCAGCTGCCCAGCAATTAGTGGGCAGCTGCACCAGTTAGGTTTTGTGATTGTCCTCAGGTGCCCAGCAAGTAGTGGGCACCTGCAACGTTTAGGTTTTGGACTGGCGCTGCTTGGCAGCGCGACCTGACATTTGGACACAGGGCGTCTTAGCCCCAACAAGGCCAGTTGTCCTAGGGACTGCCACAGGTGGTGGCTTGTGTAAGTTTTGCACAATTGTATGGTTATTGCACCTCTGAATGTGTTTTCTTGCATCATGTGTTATTCCTGCACCTCTGAATGTTTTTAGGCATCATGTGATTTTTGCGCTATTGTATTGTTCTGGCACCTCTGAATGTTTTTAGGCATCATGTGTCTACCTTTTCCATGCGCTGCACCACTGAATGTTTTAGGCATCATGTGTCTTCTTGCGCTGCACCTCTGATTGCATTTTATTGCAGTTATTGCTTTGTTCTGAACACCGCTGAATGTGTAGGTTTATGCATCATGTGTTTCCCTTATCCGTACACCTCTGAATGTTTTTAGGAATCATGTGTTTTTCCTTTATACCCCACTGAATGTGTTTCATGCATCATGGGTAAAGTGATTCAGAAAAGGGGGTGGTGATGAACAGAGTGTCTTAATTAAGCAGACCATTCTTACCCAGTCCAAAGATGAGGGCTTGATCCATCACCGTTATTTATCTCACTGCATCATCCCAGCTCAGAACCTGGCTATATGCAAATCAGTCTGTCCCTGGCCCAGTGCATCATGGGAACAGGGCAGACTAAACTACCAAGCCAATTCTTCACCAGAAAGGAGACAAGCTACCGGGGACCGGTTTCTGGCATTTCAGCCGTCTTCGGCCCGGCTTGCTTGAATCCTGATGATGCAGTGAGAAAGGGACTCATGTCTGAGTATACCCTGCCACACCTATAGTGGCCAAAAACGATTCAGAAAAGGGGGTGGTGATGAACAGAGTGTCTGAATTAAGCAGACCACTCTTACCCAGTCCAAAGATCAGGGCTTGATCCATCACCGTTATTTATCTCACTGCATCATCCCAGCTCAGAACCTGGCTATATGCAAATCAGTCTGTCCCTGGCCCAGTGCATCATGGGAACAGGGCAGACTAAACTACCAAGCTAATTCTTCACCAGAAAGGAGACAAGCTACCGGGGACCGGTTTCTGGCATTTCAGCCGTCTTCGGCCCGGCTTGCTTGAATCCTGATGATGCAGTGAGAAAGGGACTCATGTCTGAGTATACCCTGCCACACCTATAGTGGCCAAAAACGATTCAGAAAAGGGGGTGGTGATGAACAGAGTGTCTGAATTAAGCAGACCACTCTTACCCAGTCCAAAGCTCAGGGCTTGATCCATCACCGTTATTTATCTCACTGCATCATCCCAGCTCAGAACCTGGCTATATGCAAATCAGTCTGTCCCTGGCCCAGTGCATCATGGGAACAGGGCAGACTAAACTACCAAGCCAATTCTTCACCAGAAAGGAGACAAGCTACCGGGGACCGGTTTCTGGCATTTCAGCCGTCTTCGGCCCGGCTTGCTTGAATCCTAATGATGCAGTGAGAAAGGGACTCATGTCTGAGTATACCCTGCCACACCTATAGTGGCCAAAAACGATTCAGAAAAGGGGGTGGTGATGAACAGAGTGTCTGAATTAAGCAGACCACTCTTACCCAGTCCAAAGATCAGGGCTTGATCCATCACCGTTATTTATCTCACTGCATCATCCCAGCTCAGAACCTGGCTATATGCAAATCAGTCTGTCCCTGGCCCAGTGCATCATGGGAACAGGGCAGACTAAACTACCAAGCCAATTCTTCACCAGAAAGGAGACAAGCTACCGGGGACCGGTTTCTGGCATTTCAGCCGTCTTCGGCCCGGCTTGCTTGAATCCTAATGATGCAGTGAGAAAGGGACTCATGTCTGAGTATACCCTGCCACACCTATAGTGGCCAAAAACGATTCAGAAAAGGGGGTGGTGATGAACAGAGTGTCTGAATTAAGCAGACCACTCTTACCCAGTCCAAAGATCAGGGCTTGATCCATCACCGTTATTTATCTCACTGCATCATCCCAGCTCAGAACCTGGCTATATGCAAATCAGTCTGTCCCTGGCCCAGTGCATCATGGGAACAGGGCAGACTAAACTACCAAGCCAATTCTTCACCAGAAAGGAGACAAGCTACCGGGGACCGGTTTCTGGCATTTCAGCCGTCTTCGGCCCGGCTTGCTTGAATCCTGATGATGCAGTGAGAAAGGGACTCATGTCTGAGTATACCCTGCCACACCTATAGTGGCCAAAAACGATTCAGAAGCTAAAAAACGGTGATGGATCAAGCCCTGATCTTTGGACCGGGTAAGAGTGGTCTGCTTAATTCAGACACTCTGTTCATCACCACCCCCTTTTCTGAATCATTTTTGTCCACCATAAGCGTGGAAGGGTATACTCAGATGTGAGTCCCTTGCTCATTGCACCATCAGGATTCAAGCAAGCCGGGCCGAAGACGGCTGAAATGCCAGAAACCGGTCCCCGGTAGCTTGTTTCCTTCCCAGTATAAGAATTGGCTTGGTAGTTTGGTCTGCCCTGTTCCCATGATGCACTTGGCCAGGGTCAGACTAATTTGCATATAGCCAAGTTCTGAGCTGGGATGGTGCAGTGAGCTAAAAAACGGTGATGGATCAAGCCCTGATCTTTGGACTGGGTAAGAGTGGTCTGCTTAATTCAGACACTCTGTTCATCACCACCCCCTTTTCTGAATCATGGGTAAAGTGTTCGTGTTTATACCCCTAAATGTATTTTATTCTTGGGTGGTTGTTTTTTTAGTACAGGTGGTTCTAGTGAGGTCCTGGTTCCTGTTACCAGTGGTTACTGGTTGTGTGCCATAGTTGCTAATTTATGCTACTATGATTTTTATTCTTTATTATTCTTTATTCTAGAAGTGCTAGCTCTGATTCCGACAGTGGCCCACGTGGCCCTGTCTCCTGTAAATAATCCCTTGTGAATCTTGCCCGTGCCAATTGGCACCATGTATTTTGTGTGATACTATCTGATGTGTTTTTACAATACAAAAGTTATTTTATAATAATCTTGTGTGGAGTTCCTTTTGTGGTGTGCCTAGGATGTAGTTGCTGTTGTGTGCTGGCGCAAATGCTTTACACATTGCCTCCGAGTTTAGCCTTACTGCTCGTGCCAAGCTACCAGGGGGTGAGCAGGGGTTATCTTGGCATGTGACTCCCTTGCCCTGACTAGAATGGTGGTTTCTGCCTGGCTTTAGCGTCAGCCTTAGCCTACCAGAAATAGCCAGTTCTAACAAGAGCACACGTTTGGGGTCACATAACATAAATGGGGACTGGGACATAAAAATAGGCTGTGGTAGCACTCAAACAAAGCAGCACATAACTTTAGGCCTCATAACATTGTTAGATGAATTTATTCAATTTTTTGATATTTTAATCTACCTTTAGCAATAAAATACTGGTCAATATTCAATGGGATAATCTACTTCCATTTAAACTATTAGTATATGTTAATATTGTCCAAGGCAGTTTCCTGAAATCATGCCATTTTCCTTACACTAAATCTCTTCAGAGGAATTTAACCTTATTTGGTAGAGTCACTTTGAATGTAGAAGTACAATTCAAATGGTAAGTGGGAGCCAGTTAGCTGTTCCACCTAGGACGCAGAACAAGGTACCTGCTCCATAGGCAGCAGCATTTCAGCACAGCCTACATGTCCCGGAGCCTGAAAGTTAAAAATAAAAAAATAAAACAAGTGCAGATTGTGATGGAACTCAAAGCAGGACTGAACTTTTAACATTTGTGTGATTTCATTAAGTCTGCCTTTGAGTCGTGCCACCAGGATCAGTGATCTGCCCCGATTTTAATGGCACAGTATTCATGTTCGCACCACCAACGAAAGTTACGTTTCATTGAAGAGCTTCAGTTGAATCGAAACGCCCTAAAGTAAGGCAAGTAAATTAGTGAAAATTAAACTGTACAAAATGCTTGAATTGACCTAAACTGAGCAGTGTTTTACTGTTAAGTGAAGATTGAAAACCAAAAGGAAAGTAGAAAAAAATTATATCTTCCACAATGCCACTCAGCCTTAGTGAAGGAAGCCTTACTAAGAGAACAGACCTTTGAAATGTTATGGGCTGCTTTGTTTGAACCCCACCACAATTACTTCTCAGTTTTTATAATAGCGATTAATATTCTAAAAGACAGAAAACCAGTTTATAGACCATGTACACATTATGCAGAAGGTGACAGCCAAAGAAAAGCAATAGGAAAATGCTGCTTTGCTTTGATACAGCAATACTCAAGCAGCATCACTGGCACAAAATCCATTCATAAAAATATTGGAAAATAAATATTGTTAACAAAAGTATAGCCTTCGTATGCTTAACTTATAAAAACACAAATGTCAATAACCAAAATATTGTGGTAAAAAATATCTATTTTAACTTAAATCGAGAACAAAAATATTGTAACATTTAGATACACATATAGTCAAAAATATTCCAACACACAAAATCAACTACATTAAAATCACCCAAAATAAATATTTCTAATAATAAAACATAAAAATTACAACATTTTACATTGAACAAAAATTGATAATAAACATTAAAAAATACATAAATATTCCAACATCATTATAACCATTTTCCATTACAATAATAAACGTAAAACAGCACCCCCAAAATGATACAGTACAATAAAATATTCATAAAAAATCGAGGGGATTATTAGCAAGAACCTCGTTAAAATTATCGCTGTGTTAGTGGCAGGAAACTGCAGCTAAAACAGCGATAATAGGCTTGCTAATATGCGTTATAGAATTCCAATAGAAGCCCAGGTTAGATGTCCTGCACATCTAACCTAGGCCAGCCATGGCCCGTGGAGGGAGCAACACTTAGTAGTCTGTGGTGTTGCGTTGTCTGATACCTAAGAAACTGGCTGCCAGCAGTGCAACAAGAATCTTACAAGATGCAACAATGAACTAACCTGTCACCTTCATTCCTGACGCAGTCCATGAGCTGAGCGTAGAGCAGGCGTTGGTGATTGTGATCATTAGACGCAGTAGTAAGAGGCTTGCAGTCACCTACAGCGCACACAAACTTGCAAGTTGTAAAGCAGTCACAGGACAACAGTTTGCATCAGTGGTGCTAAATGGCCTGTCAGTGTCCACAAGGAGTGAGGAAGCACACCAAGATGGACTAAACCCTCACCTGAAGGAGGACTGTGATAGACGGAGGTCCAAGAGGCAGGGCCCTCCACAGCAACCCTGTGCCTGTGATGAAAAGTGGCACTGACTGTGCAGGTGTGAAGGGCTCTGTGCGATGGGAATGTTTCCTGGTCGTGTTATATCTCTATAGGGGTGGGCGGAATTTGCGCAATCGCGTTACGCAAATCTCTGCAAAACGGTATAAAATCTCCGCGAACCCACAGAAATTTTGCGAACCCGCGGAATTGCGTGTTCGCGTTGCTTTTTTACTGTTCTCAATCAGTTTGCGTGCTCCGGGAGAAATATCTTGCAAGCACGCATTTGAGAACGCGAACAACCCAAAAATTTTGCAAAGTCGCAATACGCTGAATTTTGGGCAGTTTCGCGTTCTCCGCGGAATGCGAAATTACCCAAATTCCGCAAATTCCTTAAGCGGAAGGGAATATAGCGCCCAGGCCTTCATCTCTACTGTTCCAACCAATTCCAGGACAAGAAGAAGTCCATCCACCAATCAAGTAACTACGCTTTTCCTATTAAAAAAATATGTTTTCTCACACTGGATTGGCGCACCAACACCACCTCTCCCAATTATAATAGAAGGCGCCTGTTGAGGGAAGTAAATAACACCACTCTATCTCATCTACCATCTCACTCTGAAGTGAACTAATTCCAGGTGCTGTTGTCTTTTTTTAGCATAATTAATTTAGGTAACTATCAGCCTGATTCATCAAGGTGAGTATTTGCTATTCCTTAATAGCGATTATTAAGGAATCGCTATTAAGGAATAGCAAAATGCTATTCACCAAGAAATCGCTAAATAAATTGCGATTTCTAATTATTCCTTAATTGCGATTAGCAAATTGCTAATCGCAATTAAGGAATATCTTCCCATTCATTCCAATTCATTCATTCCAACATTTCAATGTGCGAATCGCAATTAGCGATTCGCATATTGAAATTGCGATTTCAAGGGTGCAGGGGTGTCCAAAGGACACCCTGTAGCACCCCTGAAATGTATGCTACATTGGTGTTGCGCACACACATGTCCCAAGGACATGTGTGTGTGTGTAACATGAAACTTAGAAAAATGCATTTAAATGCATTTTTCTAAGTTTCCGCTATTTACCACGAGGTTTGACCTCGCGGTAAGTAGCGGGAAATTTTTGAGAATTCGCAATTAAAAATGTTTCAAGAATAGCATTTAAGGAATCTCTAATAGAGATTCCTTAAATGCTATTCCTCGCAAATATGCGAATTCTTAAATAGCGATTTTTGCATTTGGGATGATGAATCCCAAATGCAAAAATACCGCTCGCAAAGGGCCAGATTCTCAGAATCTGGCCCTTTGCGACCGGATTTAACAATGATAAATCAGGCTGTAAGTGAACACCCTGATAGAAGTCTGGCCTCGATCTTTGCCGTCACACGTGACACTGGGAAATGCTGTTTGAAAAGGAAGGGATGGAGAGGACATCTCACTGAGAAAGTTCAAATGAGCACCAAAGGTCATCTTCGGCCCGTCTGTGAGGTCACACGCAGAATATATTGCTCCCTTTACTCCTCCCAAAGCAGATACGCTATCCGCGGTTTACAGAATTCCCATTTAACACATCTTGAGAACCTCCTAAAAAAGAATCATGACGTATCTCAGGTGATCCGACTAGCGACTACGCAGGCATTCCACTTTAAATGATCCCCAGTCTATAATTGATATGGTATGTCATGTGCTGCGGTCTGCTATCCATTATTCATGCACTGTTTTATGTATATTGAAATGTATGTTTGATTGTGTGAAGCACTTCGCGCACAGATCGCGCTATACAAAAACAAAATACATAAATCCAATCAGCGATGTCTTGGGCATTCGTGCAATGTTGTATACAACAAACAGCTGTGGCCAGCAGAAATGAAACCCCCTATCGCCGATAATTCCCGGCTGCTCAGAATATGTCCTCTGCTAGTCAGTAGGCAGTCTGCTGGGAATGGGATTAGTGGTCAACAATGTCCGTGAATAGTGATGCAGAGCGGCTGGTTCATGCCTTGCTGATCCTTGAAGATCTCAAGGGTCCTAATCTGCACACAAAGGCCAGGTAGCGTATGGCGCCCATACCTTCGCAAGCAGAATAGTACTGCGGTGCGTTCCTAAAGTGCATCCTCGCTTTTAGCAGCAAGGTCTCTTTTAATGATCTAATGCCTAGATGCATCAAACTGAATTGCATTCGCAAACAGTGCGAATCGCATTTTTTGGCCGTTTGCGAATGCAATTCACTAATTTGGAATGCATCATGCATTTCGCAATTTTAGGAATCGCAACCATGTTGCGATTTCGAAAATTGCGATTGCATTTAAGAAATCGCAATTTGAGATTTCCTAAATGCTATGCATGATTATTTTAAAATTGCGAATTCGCAATTTGGAATGGGTAAAATAGCATGAAGTTGAACTTCATGCTAAATTACTGAAAACTTTCAAATTTGCACAAATTGCATTTTTGAAAGTTTAAATTTACACACACACATGCCCCAAGGGCATGTGTGTGTGTAAATGGATCTTAAAGTTAAGTTTCAGGGGTGCAGGGAGGGGTTCTTTGGACCCCCCCTGCACCCTTGAAATTGCATTCACATTTTGCGATTCGCAAAATGGAATTCGCAAAATGTGATTGCCTTCCCATTCATTCCTATGGGCCTTTTGGCCCATAGGAATGAATGGGAAGGGTTTCCTTAATTGCGATTCGCAAATTGTGAATCGCAATTAAGGAAAAATACCGAATCGCAAAAAAAATTGCGAAATTTTCATGCATTGCCATTTGCGATTTCTAAATTGCGATTCCTTAATTTTCGCAATTTAGAAATCGCAAATGGAAACAATGATGCATCTACCCATAAGACTCATGTAAGTGCATTCAAATGTTAGCTTACTGCAGAGGTTTGCCCCTTCTGTTCATGTCATGCATACAGTCTAATGACATTGATGCTTGACTGTTCGAGGCTCCACCTCTGATTTACAATGAGAAATCTTCCTCATATTAGGCCTTCCTGTACCACCTCTAGGTCGTGCATGGGACAAACACATTCATTTTGAGGGTGCCATGGATTGTTCTTGAGGTCTAGCGCTACGCTGTTTCTAAAGGCAACTCGGTTACATGTACAAAAAGTAGGGGTGAGCACTGACCATAACAGTAAACTCTGCTCTGCTGGAGGTAGACAGAGGGTTTGCCGAGCCTGGTACTCCTAGCGGAGTATGGAGTAGGCAAAACTCTGAAAACTCTGCAGACAGAGCAAAGTTTATCACCCACTGCTAACTTTCACTGGACTGGCACTGCAATCGTACTATGATGACTACCTGTTTCTGGATCATTAGAATGTTGAAGAAAATCTTTCCTTTCATCCCTTTTCTGGCACAGAAACAATTAACCTTGACATTGGTCTCCTTAACCCCTTCCATGCTGATGACGGAATCGCTCCGTCATCAGCTACAGTTGAGCTGTGCTGATGACGGAGCGGTTCCGTCATGGCCCGGCCGCCGCGCCTGCGCGGCGCTGATTTCGCGCCTGCGCGGGCGTTCTAAAGAGCGGGCGGGTCATGACGGAACCGCTCCGTCACCAGCACAGCTCAACTGTAGCTGGTGACGGAGCGGTTCTGTCACCTGCATGCGGCGGCCGCGCGGCCGCCCCGCCCCTTTAGCGCTGCGGCGGAATAGCCGCCGCAGCGAAGGGGTTAAGGTTGATTATTGCAATGTGCTTTACCTTGAGACCAACAACAACACTGAAGTCAAACTGCAATTAGTGCAGAATGCACTGCCAAGGCTCACCCTGGATATTCCAAAATGGCAGTAGATATCCAAGGGACTACACAACCTGCACTGACTCCCAATAAAAAAGCACATAATGTTCAAGGCTCTTTGCATTGTACATAAGACCCTCTATCATGTTAGTCCAGAGGAAATCAAGACTATGTTTCATTGGTAAACCCCTGAGAGAAATCTCCACTCAACTCGCTATAAGTTGGTAACTCTGCGCAAAGTATGGAAGAAATGGTGGGGAGGCAGAGCTTCCTTGGTCATGGCTGCAGGGCTGTGGAACTTGCTCCCTCATCTTCTAATTTGTATTAAAATACACTCTCCCTTAAGGAGAGCCTTTAAGACCTGGCTCTTTATCCTGTAGGAAGAGTTAGTTTTTTCTCAATCTCTATCAAACCAGAAGCTTTGTTGAGTGGTCCTCTGAGAGTAAAGCACCTTGATGCCTAAGGGCATTTGCTGCGCTTTATAAATTCTGCTCATATTATATCCTGATATTCCAAAACAAACAAATGCTGCAAGAAGATGATAGTCTGCTGGATTTGTAAAACATAACCTGAAAACTACCCTCTAAAGTCAGTAACACCATTAGTTTACTTACTTGTAAATTGGTTAATTTATTAATTAATTTAAAATAGGTAAAATAACAAAAAACTAACAAATCTCTCTACTGCCTTTGTGTCTTTAACTTTGGATACCACAAATAATGTACTAAAGCATTGAGAAAGTACTAATTTACCAACAAAGGACATCAATTGCATACCTGGAAAAAGGCACACTATTACTAAACATCAACTCACGCTCAAACGGTAAAAAATCAAATGAAACTCCATCAGCCCCCACTATCTACCAACAAAAAATGTTTAAAATAAAACTAAAGCAATTATTCCCCCAACAAAAAAAAGCAGAAAAGAAGCCACCTAGCCCACATCACAATGCCTCCAATGGAACACCTGAAAATAGATACTGCAATTTCCAGCAAGAACACATATATAAGTATAAAATAGAAATCAATGCCATAACGTATGTTAATAATAAATGTATTATACATTTTTCTTAAATTAATTCTTTATATTATTATCTTTTTCAGACACAATGCCAGAAAGAGATAGGTACATCACCACAGAAAGGGAAACAATTTCTTTCTCACATTGGCTACACTAACAGCCAAGAAAGTACAAGTATGGAACCTATGAACTGGAAATGTACTAAATATTACTCTCAAGCTTGCTATGGGAGGGCCAAAACAAAAGATTATGTTATTACTAATATAATGGAATACAACCAACCCCAAATGCCACTGAAATTGATGTAAGGAATGTACTGCAAGATTTAAGAGATGCAAGAAATAGTTCTCAGGAGCCCACGACCAAAATACTAAAATATATACTCCCTAAAGTCCCTGAACTCATCACAGGACAGCTATCTCTAAATTCCCTGAGCACATCACAGGACAGCTACCACCTATTCCCTCCTTAGGATGCTCAATAGCATGAACTAAAAAAGTTATCAGTGATACCCTTCCAAACCAAAGAGAATACCAATATATCCAAATTTCTGAATACTTAACAACCACACTAAGGGGATCATTATGATGGCGGGCAGATCACCACCGCCCGGCGGGCAGTGGCGATCTGCCTGCCATCACAACACAATTTACCCCCTCCATATTACTATGGCTGGGGTACCGCAATGAACAGAGAGTCCATCTGACGCTTTTCCGCCGGTCGGCAATCGCCACGATTGCCGGCCGGGTGGAAAAAGCCCACAATATGTGGGTGGTGCCTTGCAGGCACCGCCATCCATATTATGATGGTTGCGGTGGGTATGCCTTTCCATGTGGAGACTCCGTCAAAGAAAGGCATGCCATAAATTACTTTGGGGGCCCGTTGCAGCCCACCGTGGGGGTAGGGTTGGGGGGCTGCACTTGGGGGTTCCTATGGTACCCCCTGACATTGCCATGCAGAAGGTGGCAGGCACCACGCAGTGCATGCCACGTTGTGCATTGCAATGCACAACTTGGGATTTTAACATTGCGTACGGTGCTGCACCAAGCAGCTGAAGTCCGCAATGTTAATGTACCAGGATGCGCCCGCCACTGTTGCGGGCGCATCCTAATAGGGTGAGCAGGACCGGTGCACCAATGGCGGACAGTCCCAGCTCTACAAGGATGGCGGGCAGACGAAAGTCTGCCCACCATCCTAATAGGCCCCTTAATGAGAAACCCTTCCTCTTACATGATAACCTTAACAATGAAAAACACATCTTAATAATTTCTACCGCAGATAACCTAATAAAACTAGACCAATGTCAAACATGGATGAAGGATGGGACATTCAAAATGTGTCCCAAACCATTCACTCCGAAATCTACCATACATGGTGAATATGAACACCCTAATATCCCATTTTTATACGCCCTACTATCCAATAAAAAAATTAGCACTTTCTACAAGACACTAAATCATAATAAAATTAAAATAAATACCTACTCCTCCACATAAAATAATAACAGATTTTGAACAAGCCATGATTCCAACTATCCTAAAACTTTACAAACGCACAGCCATGCATTTAAACCAAAGCATATGGAGACACCTCCAGTTAAAAAATGAAAGAACCACCAACCAGCTTAAAAAATACAAGTAAAATCAAATAGAAACAATTAATTACAACACACAAAATGTTATATAACAAGTGTTATTCAAATAAAAACATATAAAATACACTCATATAATAATATATAACATTTACCACCCAAAAAATTAACTTGCATATAACTTAATGTTCTGTAGCTGCAGGTCCCTAAATTATAAAATATAATCCAGCAAATAATTTTAAAAAATCCCCCAAAAATATAAAAATATAAAGGTTTTACAGAAATCCATCAAAACAATCCCAAGTCTTAATAAACCATGAAAAACTGAAATAGTGGTTAAAAAAAGAATTACTTCTTGGAACCCGAAAAACCAAAGTAAATCAACATTAAAAATACTGATTTACTAGAAATGCAAGTTGTTTTCTTGAAAAAAAAACCTCAAGATCTAATCATCCATACAATGCGTTCTGATCCAGAAACCTGTAAAATAAAACACTATATCCATCCTATAAAAATAGTATCCTCAAAGTGAATCTATTCAAAGGAAATAACATAACAAACTATTACATATAATAATGATACGTCACTACACTAACAAACTCTACTTAAGCATAACACAAAACGCTGGTAAACAAAATTATCAAAACCACAATACACCTTTTAGAAACCACAAGTCAACACTATAACTACTATTTACTAGTACCCCCTACATTCCACTACCCTTACAAATATATGAAAATCCTTAAAAATTCCAGGAATATGGATCAACAATATGACCAATAGATTAATAATAGTTAAGCAAGCCAAAAAAAGGCAAAATGGTAAATTAAACCAAAAAAGTATATCTCCCTATAGAAAACAATGGGAATTTAATTTTAAACTGTTCAAAAAGTGTTTAAAACATGCAGAAAGGTTAAATAATGTAGAACATGTCAAAAAAGTGATATGAAAATTTCAAACAATTATGTAAAGTACAAAATAAATAGTACAATATAAATATAGGGCCTGATTACGGTGGCGGCCGGATGAGTGTCTGACCTGCATGGTTTCGGGCAGGTCTCTGGCCGACCATATATTGGACCATTTATCGGATGTTCCACCTGCCTGATAACAATGCGACCCCCATGCAGGCGATCATAAAAATGCCTTTTACCATTGCGAGATTTGCTGCGGCCCAGAAAAGGGATTTTGTAAATATTCATGCACATTTTGCATGGATGTTTGCAGGGACACCACATGTGTCCCCCAGGACCCTTAGTGGAGGCACACAGGGGATGGGGGTTCTGCTACGGGCCCCCAAAGTCCCATTCAAGCTGCCTTTTCCTGGTGTTCAGTCCGCCATAAAGAGGCAGTTGGAAAAGGCCATCGTAATCCCTATGGCGGTGCCTCCGTGGCGCCGCCCCCATTACAAGGATTACGGTCGGACAACACTCCTATGGGCTTCTTGAGTCTAGCAGAGGCGTCGGTCTGTCCCTCAGCCCGCTATGATCCAACCAACTGCATTATAATGCAGCACTCAGACCACTTCGCTGGATGTCGATGGGACCGCCACTAATGGCCTCTCATGGGCGGTCCCACCAACATCATAATCGGCCCATAGTATTATTACAATTATACCTAAAAAGCATGTAAGTGTTGTTTAAAAAAATGTATGCGAAACAGCTGTATTAATGTACCAAAAAATGTGCACATTGTAAAAAACTTTGGAAAATATATAAACGTGTATAACACTGTTTAAAAATTATTTACATGCTTGATTTAATATTAAAACCGCAATAAATCTTGTTTAAATATATCAATTTTTTCTTATGTGTAAAAATATATAATTTAATATGAAACATATACATATATATCTAACAATTCTTTTTATAAATTACAAACTGTGCTATGTACATTCATTATTAGAAAAGAATATACAATTATTAGATATTGTGTGAAAATTGCAACGCCAACACCTATCTAAACTATTCTGGAGAAGACAAGTGAACACTAAAGGGAATACATTTACTATTCCCACTACAATCTAAAATATTTTGGGGAAGGTGTTGAACACCAGAGGTGATACATTTAAAATTCAAACTAAAATCTAAATAATATTGTGAAGTTGTTGGTCACTAAATGTGTTATATTTACTAGCCCCACTCCAATCCAAACCACTTTGCCTGGACGGTGTTGGACTCTAGCAGGATTACTTTGAATATTCCCACTTCCATCTAAACCATTGTGGCCAAAGTGTTGGACACTAAATGGCTGCATTTACAATTCCACTCCAATCTAAAATATTTTAGGGGAGGTGTTGGACACTCCAGAGGTTGCATGTAATAGTCCCACTCCAAACTAACCCATTTTGGGGAAGTGTTTGGACTCAAATGAGGTTACATTTGCTATTCAAAATCCAATTTAAAACCATTTGGAAGGTGTTGATCACTAAAGGGTTTACATGTATTATCCATATTGTATAAATTGTAAAAATGTTGTTTTCAAATAAATAAAAAACGATAATTGTAACACACTCTTACCTAAAATATCATATATAGTTAACGTTACAAATTAGCATATTAAATTGGTATTTATAATATACATTACATTTATTACAGATTATATTTAATACTATAACTAATTTAAAAAAGTGCTTAACATCAAAATGCAACTATAATTATTCTAAAATTTAAATCAATTATTTCATATTG
Organism: Lissotriton vulgaris; assembly: GCF_964263255.1. NCBI lineage: Eukaryota > Metazoa > Chordata > Amphibia > Caudata > Salamandridae > Lissotriton > Lissotriton vulgaris. The sequence goes on from NC_141691.1 coordinate 1,373,106,330, forward strand.
CATTTATAATGGCATGTATACATAATATATAATCATTTATAATTACACACATAAATATGTAAATTATATTCACAGTTAACTAGTTTATAACACTATCTAAGCAATAATGCAATACATCTATTAAAATATTTAATATAATACATTATAAAATGCAAAAATAATATACATTTTTAAAGATACACGTATCTTCGCTCGCAAATATGATGGTATAAGAGCCAAGGCCAGTGTTGCTAAACCAATAAACACCAGTGTTTTAAGCGATACCACCATTGCTTCCACATCGAGTTCTGACATCAGTACGACCACGGAAATTGAAACTGATGGAGAAGGGAGCCGGATGCAACTCGGGTCAAAGGCAGGGACTTTAAAATTATCCCTGGCACAGGAGGTGGACTGCCTGTGCCAGGACAGGAGAGACACTTTAAGATCCCGGAATCGCCAACCCTCCCAAAAAACAAGAGGGCAAATGCAAAACGCAGCGCCAGGAGAAGGTGCAGCAACAGGCGCAAGCGTGAACAAGCCTCCAAAAAAAGCAATGAGAGGGAGGTGGAATCGGAAATAGATCTCGACATGATGTCCAATACTGTAATTAACTTGTCTGACGTAATCCTCAACAAGGCAGAAATGCAAATCCTTGCACTTGGTCTATCATTTAGTCCTGAGAGCAGTTTCAATTAACCCGGATGGATGTCTACAGATTTATTCGCAAATTAAAACTGCAGAAGTTCCATAAACTTAAGGCGAAAAAGGTACCTACGAACACATCTAACATTGCATTAAGTCCTCCTTTACTGTCAGCTGGAGACGTTTATTTGTTTCAGGATTTGCAACATTTGCAAATTGAACAAAGTGCTATGACAAGTGATTTGGGACTGGAGGGTATGGCTTTAGGTGGAACTATCAAAACACCTTTTAAACCGAAATCTGTATACCTGCCTATTTTGCCTTATGATAATCTTGATCTTTTCCATGAGCAGGGGACCTCGGACTTGAAAGAGCTTTATAAATCTATACATCTTGAAAGTGTTGAACTGAATCGGAAACAACGTTGTTACATCGAGTTAATGAAAAAGTTACAGGACAATGAAAACCTCATTATATAACAATCTGACAAGGGGGGGAACATTGTCTTGTGGCCACGAACGTTGTATATGGAAGAGGCCTATTTACAATTGAATAACATCTCGTGTTATAAACAAAGTAACTTACAGATTGAAAAAGCCTCTTGGTTAAATTATTATGGCAGATTGGTGGCATGGAAAAGTGGTGGGTTACTAAGCAATGATGAATATCTTTTCTTAACACCTTGGCTACTGCCCAGATTTATCCCCGGTGCTGAGCCCCAATGTTAATGGGTGTGGTCATGACGGAACGGTTCCGTCATGAGCACAGCTCAACCGATGCTCATGACGGAACCGTTCCGTCATGAGCATCGAAGGGGCTAAGAAATGACCATCCGGTAATTCCATCCCTTTACCTCCTGCCAAAGGTCCATAAAAAAAATCCGAGGCCTCCAGGACGGCCAATTATTTCTGCAATAGGTAGTATCACAGAAAATACATCTAAATATGTGGATTACTTTTTGCAGGAATAGGTTACATCTTTACCGTCCTACATAAGGGATACCTCAGATTTTTTACGTAAAATTCAGGACATCTCTTGGGGGAGTGATTTGATCCTTATTACTTTTCTTTATACTTCCATTGGACGCATTGACGGTGTTAAAGCAGTTGAACACTATCTAAATCGCAGACCAGCATGCTTTTCTTTACATAGTAGGATGCTTGTTGATATGGTCAAAATGTGCTTAGAACATAACTATTTCTATTTCGATAACACTATTTACCAACAGATAAGGGGAGTTGCCGTGGGGGCCTGCTTTTCCCCCAGCTATACTTGTTTGCATATGGGGTTGTGGGAAGAGCAGGTCCTCAAAAGGCAACATGATGACATCTTGAACAATCATGTTCCCCTATGGCTAAGATATATAGACGACCTTTTCTTAATTTGGAGGGGGTCGGAGGAACAAGCCATACAGTTTATCGAAAAATTGAACATTAACCATCTAAACCTTGAATTTACTGCTCATATGAGCAAGGAATCAGTTGTATTTTTGGACACCGAGGTCTTTATATCCAATGGCGCCGTGTCCACTGGACTTTATCGTAAGCCCACTGCGGGAAATTCACTGTTGCATGCATCTAGTCACCATCCTCAGCACTTGTTCCACAGCATCCCCTTTGGGGAGATGCTGAGGATCAAGCGCATATGCAGCAGTGAGAATAATTGCAAATTAGCCCAGGAGGCTTTCAAAAAGAGATTCCTTTTGAGAGGTTACAATGCATCGATTATAGACAAGGCTATCTATAAAACCAGAGACCTTAGCAGAGAACAGGCATTAACCCCAAAGGAAGTAACCCCAATTAAGGTTGAACCACAGACATCCAAGGTTAGAGTCATTTTGACTTTTAATAAACAACATGGTGCTATTAGAAAAATCTTTAAGCCACATTGGGGTTTAATCCTAAGAGACCCAATAATTGTAACTGACTCAGTACAATCGGTTGCCACAATTGACCTTTAGAAAAGCAAGGTCCATGGGAAAAGGTCTTGTGAGAAGCAATCCTGAGATCAAATTACCTTCTAATTGGTTATCTAAACAAACAGGGTTTTTTAAATGCCTGATTTGCAAAGCATGTAAACATGCAAAAAATGTAAAAACATATAACACCCCGTTTTTAACTCGACCAGTTAAAATGAGAAAAAGAATTACCTGCAAAACAGAATATGTTGTATATGTTCTAGAATGTCCATGTGCACTACAATACGTGGGCAGTACAAAACTGCCCGTGCACAGAAGAGTTCTTCAGCATATAAGTGCAGTTGTCAATAAAGACAGCAACCCGACCCTTCTAAACTATTTTGCCATTGATTGTATACCATTGTCCCGTAGACCAAGTACATTCTAGAGCTAAATACCAAATCCCCTTTTGGACTGAATGCAACGGAGGATTTATATACATGTTTATCAATTGCTTGTAATTAAAATGTGATTGTTGATTTTAGCTCATATGAATCTGTTGACCGCTTAATACCTGTTCTCCATCTAGAAACTCTGATGAAACCGTGCACTTTAGAATTTTAACTTGATGATTTACTTTTGTTGATCACTTGGATGTCACTTTAAATTTGTTTAGTTCATATTTTTATTTATTTAGCTAATCTTCCCATTGCCTTTAGCTTAGGGGGCTCTTTGCTAATAGTTCGGCCATTTCCCTTTATTTTAAGCTATGCTTGGCCAGCTGTGCTTGCCCACTTGGGCACTATTAGGAAACTATGAAAGGGTGGACTGTACACAAAATTCGGGAATAGCAGCAACTATACCAATACACTTAATAACATTGTAATCATAGTATAAAGTGAGTAACTGGGGAAATGTTGAGAGATGCCCTTAATTATGGATACCTCAGACATTGAGACCTCTCTGATATGCATGTATATAGATCTGGGGTCTTATATGCTACACTTCGCCCAGTCCTACCACCCTTTTATTTCAATGGTGGAATCAGTGTTTATTTATTAATTTTATAAATATTTCCATTCGAATATTTATGCTTTTAAACACAGATATACATTTATGATTTTATATCCATTTACCGTGGTTATTTATTATAAATATTACATTATTAACAAATGTTTGTTTATGCTGCTATACCGTGTTGAACAGACAAAATCGAATGTAATTTCAATATGCATTTATGCCGAGATTTAATGTGTATAGTCTGTCTTCCATTACTATGTTTGGCACGACACAGCTGTTTGTAATTCAAGCAACATTGGCACTTTAAAAGGGCGTTTCATTGAACGTAATGCGTCATGTGATCAAGGTCCAGGTGGGACCGAAACGCGTCATGGCAGCTTTGATGCAGGGTGTTTGGAAATAAACTGGCACAAAGAACTTTTGGGTCCGCGTGTTCATGTACTTGCATGAAAAAGGTTTTTTGGTGAAGTACGGAAGTATTTTTAAACATATTAAAACATGTTAAATACATTTTGAACATAATATTTTAATATATAAAAACAATACATTTCTGAATACATTATAACTTTACATTTTTAAATATTATTCTTACATTGTTTAAAACAAAGGGGCTTATTACGATGTTGGGTCGACCGTTGAGTACAGTGGTCTGAAAGACCTCCAGCCAGCAGGCCTGACCACCTAATTATGATGCAATCACCTATGCTGTGGTCGCATACTCACATTTCCCTATGGGAGCATGTGCTATGGCCATAAACCGGCCATAGCACAAGCTCCCATAGGGAAATGGGAGGTTGTGTTTATCCCTTAACCGCGTGGCAGGCACCTCAAGGTGCTTGCCACACAGTTCAGCGAAAAACTCGGGGGTACCATCGGCCCCAACCAGAGGCAGCAAACAGAAGCGGGCCCTGCTAGGGACGGCAAACTCACTTTCTGACATTCCTTACATGTCAGAAAGCCCTACATGGAAAGCCTTCCGGAAACAAAGCATTGTAATACAGACGACGTAAACCGATTTCCATATGGATTATGGACCGGCCTCTGACTGCCCGACGGGTACCTTGAGCCCGCTGAATTCAGCCGGAATGACCGGCTGGTTTAAATTCTGAATTGTAATTAGGCGGTCGGAAGTGAAACCGACCATCTCAGTCGGAAAACCTAAGGTCGGCGGCTTTCCGACCTAGATCTCCTAATTGTCCCCAAAGTATTTTAAAAAAAATATGTTATTGATTTCTAAAGTGAAGCAAAATAAATATTGTGATTCATTCTCAATAAATAAATAATAGAAGTTAGAAATTTGAATGCAAACAAAAATAAATCTTCTCCAAGTAAAATAAATTTTTACGATAAAAATAAAAAGCATTATTATTTATATCTAAAATATATTTTTTAAGTTAAACAATATTACAAAATATCTTACAAATGTTCACATTTTATTAAATTACATGACAAATGTACATATTTTTTAATTTGCAATTAAAAAGTGCATTGAAATAAATTAATAAAAAACAATTTAGCATATTGTTTTAAAGTGACATTCAAGGAAATTAATATTCACTCATTTTAAAAATCTCTCCACCCTTTCCCCATAAAAATTAATATCCAGGTCCTATAACATAATTACATATACATTCATTATACAAATTAATAAAATGTATAATATAAAAATTGTACTTTTGTAGAAATGCCTAAGAATTTTACTGCAAATAGTAACTCAAGAATTACCATAAAAATGAAGTAAGCATTGTTTAAAAAAGGACTTATAAATTAACCATTAAAAGATATTATATAGAATAATATTTTATTTATATGTTTACTTACCTGTATACCTCTGTAATCCATAGTTTACTACCCCCCACCCTGCCCCTCCCTCTCCTCACATCGCCGCCTGGCAGGTACTCCCACTACCGACCGCGGCTGCTTTTAACCATGCCCTCATTAAGCCGTATGCTGAGACATGAGTCCCTTTCTCACTTTGCCACTGGATTCAAGCAAGCCGGGCTGAAGACGACTGGAATGCCAGAAACCGGTCCTCGGAAGCTTGTTTCCGGTCCAGGGAAGACATGACTTGGCAGTTCAGGCTGGACTGTTCCCATGAGGCACAGGGTCAGACTGATTTGCATATATCCATGTCTGAACTGGGGTGGCAGAGTGGGCTAAAGAAGGGTGATGGATTAAACCCAGATCTTTTGACTGGGTGTGAGTGTTTGATTGATTCAGATGCTCCGTCCATCACCACCCCCTTTTGTACCGCTCATTAAGCCTATTGTCATGTTGTAATAACCAAAATGGCATGGTGCTATTGGAACACATAGTTTCTGTCATTTGTAAGACCAAACATATAGTGGTCTTAATTATGTCAGTAAAATCTGGACAGAGTATCATAAGGTGGGACTTATGGCATCCTTACTGTCCATGTGACTGTCCTAAGGCTCCAACACCCTCTCATAATTAAGTACCTCAGTTCCCCAGGGGCACAAGAGACACTGCACGGGCACCCATAATGTGAGTATGTCAAGGGAAATCTGATATATTTCATACAACTCTTGGTCTCTGAATGGATCCACGGCATTTCATCAAGACCATAAACAAAGTACCTCATCGCACTCTCATCAAAGCACCCAGATCATGACGGGAACCAACACTGTTTGATTGGATTCCCATTGTTTCTTATGAGAGCCCTTGTTGCGCACTTAGACCCGGCCATAACACAGGCTCCTATGAGGAAATGTGTGTGTGTGTGTGTGGAAAACCCTGCACCAGGCTGTTAGAAACTGACATTGTAATCCTGATGATGTAAACAATGTATGGTGCGGTTCCAACCGACAGGAGTACTCTGCGAGTCGGTCGGAACGAGTCAGAATAATTGGCCAGAATTACGTTTCAACCGCAAATGGTTGGACTGTAAACTGACCAAGTCGGTCGGAAGTTAGGGCTCTGACGCCATCATGAAGATTCTGACTGTTGGGGAGAGGCTTTCCAAACGACATTGTAATGAGCCCCTATGTCTTCTTTAGTTTTCACTTTGTGTTTAGTCAAACCTGCCTCCCCTTAATCTGATTAAAAGTGTCCAGGGAGTTAGAGCCAGTTTTAATTTTTATCATTTTACCACACTCTACTCCCCATCATACACCACTATCTTGCCTTTCACTATAGGATTAGGCACACCTCAGCGGGCTCACAGAGGAAAAAGATCTCTGATAAAGAGCCCCATACTGGGTGCCTGTCGGGCATTGTAGTGCCCAACCGACAAGGAGCAGGCCCGATGATGAATCATGGCACTTCGGTTTGTGAGGGCTCCATAATCCTATGAAGGATGCCACCAGGGCCTGAGGTCTCCTTCCAATAATATCCTTCAACAGTGGACAAGAGTATGGAGAGGGCACATATTTTGGTTATTAGCATAATTTTGTCTTCTCACTGCTAAGGTAGACTTGAGGTGGAGATCTACCACCACTTGCTAATCTTTTGTTCTTGTGCTTGGCAACTCACTTAAGCATGTAGCATTTCAGGGGTTTGAACATGTTCTCAACATTATGTGGTCATCTTGATGTAGTATTGATTTTGTATGTTATCCTGCACTTTCCCTACTGTTGACTCACTGGAGTTGGAACAGTAATTTTTACCTCTCTGCTATCCAACACTTTCCCTACCTGGAGTGGGAATAGTAATTTACCCCTCCGCTATTCAACACTTTCCCTACTGTTCTACTCACTTGAGTGGTAATACATTTTTAAACACTCCGCTATCCAACACTTATCCTACTTTTGCATTCATTGGAGTGAGAATAGTAATTTTTACCCCTCTCCTAACCAACACTTTCCCTACTGTTGCACTCACTGGAGTAGAAGAGTAATTTTTACCTCTTAGCTATCCAACACTTTCCCTACTGTTGCACATATTGAAGTGGGAATATAATTTTTTTTCCGCTCTGCTATCCAACACTTTCCCTACCTTTGCACTCACTGGAGTGGGAATAGTAATTTCCATAGACTTTCTGGCATTTTTTCTGGGCTCCTGATTTCCCGTACCTGGTCGCAGTAAACGGACCTCCTGCACCCGCTCCTGTTTGTGTCACCGGACCCGCTGCCCCCGCCCCAGACTATAACTTCCAGCTCCCCCATGTGGCGCATGCTCACGCGTCATGGGGGCATAGCTAGGCGGCGCATTTAAGCGCATCGGGGCTCCCCCCGTGCTGGAAGACTTTCTGGCATTTTTGCTGGGCTCCTGATTTCCCGTACCTGGTTACAGTAAACGGACCTCCTGCACCCGCTCCTGTTTGTGTCACCGGACCCGCTGCCCCTGCCCCAGACTACAACTCCCAGCTCCCCCATGTGGCGCATGCTCACGTGTCACGGGGGCAGAGCTAGGCGGCGCATTTAAGCGCATCGGGGCTCCCGCAGCGCGGGAAGACTTTCTGGTACCTGGTCACAGTAAACTGACCTCCTAAACCCGCTCCTCTTTGTGTCACCGGACCCGCTGCTCCCACCCCAGGCTACAACTCCTAGCTTCCCCATGTGGTGCATGCTCACGCGTCACGGGGGCAGAGCTAGGAGGCGCAATTAAGCGCATCGGGGCTCCCACAGAGCGGGACGCGCGCTGGCGAAGCCCGGGCCAAGGGCTGGCCCGTCCTTGCCCGTCTGTGCCCAATTGAGGCCGGGCTGGGCCTACTCCCTTGGTCCAAAATTCCCAGCAAAGTCAAACAGCTAGTAAGACAAAAATTGCTCTTTGATCCCCACATGTATGTTAACATCAATACTGTTCATTTTTTTGTGAATCATATTTAACAGTTGTTTTACTTCGCAATCTAGGGGGCAGGTTGAAGGTCTGAGAACCTGTAGCAGCAAGAGATAGTAGTGTTTCGGGGCAATTATGGGGAAAAGGAAGCTTCCTAGTCCAAAACCCACTATAAAGCGGAAAACCAACATTGACTCCCAGCAAACTCTTATAAGTTATCTAGCAGGCGCGGTGGGGGTTCTAGATAAGCAGATAAGTTCAGTGGAGGAATCCCTTGAAGCTAGTAAATTAAGATCAATCCCGGAGACTACCCATTTAGAAGTTACAGAGCATTCAAGACAACTTCCACCCAAATAAATCACCTCTAATGGCTGTGTTCAGTACATTTCAGAAAAAGTCACTTTAAGCAACTCAGATTCCTTCTCACAACTGCCTCATAAACAACATAAAACCCTATCCCTGTCAAGATTATAGTTCCTGAAAATACCACAATTAAGACCGTAAATCACAGCCAATTACATTCCGAAGTAGACATGGCCAATTTACCATTGAAATGCATGCAACAAGGCACAAGGAAAGTTGGCCCACGAAAATCCTCCATGAAAGCTAAAACTGGGAATGGCAAAAATATGGATGCACCCAACAACGACATCAAGAACCTCACCGTATTGGTGGAAAGGTTAGACATGTATTTTCGAGTCAGAATGGATCAAATGGAATCCAGATAGACCCACATAGAACAAATTATATCCACCAACACGAGGCAATTAGGACAGGTGTCTCAGCCACTTGACAGCAAATATGAGGGGCAAATTGTAGGGAGGAAATTGAATAAAGGGCAGAATATAACACTATTAATAGCCATGTTGACGCCAAATACCCCAAATCTAAATCCCGTACCAATACGAACTCTGGGTAAGGCACGTGGGCTTAACAAGATGATCTCAGATAATTTGGGAGCTGAGCCTTCCTTGAAACGTCTACAGACCTACCCACATCCATCTCAAAATTCCGACAGTCATCTCTGGACAATTTTAGGACCCGCGCAACATCTCGACTTACCACCCGCTGCCACTCCTTACATCATAGTCCTGGCAAATGTTCCCAAAAACCCCCCATTAGAACTAGAGGGGTGGGAAACGTTGAGAAATAAGTCACTACATTGGCTAGGATAGAAAATTGGCCTAAGTGACCATCTTTATAGGGAGTTCAAGATGGCCAGAAGGGTTCAGTGGGTGGAAACCGCAAGAGAACTTTCCGGGGAGATTGCATTGTACTCACCTTTGGATCACCTGGTTTGGTTAAGAACATCTTGTGGGAAACAGGAAATAACTGTTTAGAAGTGGCAAAGATTAATATACTTCCATTAGGGTTCTTTTATCCACGTTCGTACCCTATGCAAAATGTCTCTAATTCCGGAAATACAATGAGCCAGGACACACACTACGAGATACAAACTTCAAATAGATATAATCAGTTGTCAGGCCTGGAAGATATGGATTGACTTCTTAAGCAGCCCCCGGACTGCCCGGAGGTACAGGAACTAGCTACTACATCTGAACACAAAGCTAATGAGGAATTAACAATTCGAATTCCCTCTGATCCAAATAGTGGGTCCACCTCCCAAGTTAGCCATAAAACAGTACATTTAGAAAAACCCGTTCTTAGTTTTCTCTTTTGGAACATCGCTGGTCTGCGATCTAAGCTCATAAATGAAATTTGAATAAACTTTATACACAAATGTAATATCCTCTGTCTACAGGAGACATGAGCTATATGCCCAATACATGTTGAGGGTTACAAAACCTATTTTTCCGGAGCTCTTCCTTCACCATCAGGGAGAGCTAGGGGAGGTTTATCGATTTTTATTTCTAATCTTACTAAATTCGAGAAAATCAAACAGCTAAAAACAGAGATAAACTATCAGATTGTAATGCTAAAGGTGGAAAAAAGTAATTCCTATGTGCTGGTGAATTTTTATAATAACTTAAAACAGGATGAAACTGTTAAAGTACTAATCTATCTTTGCCTCCAAGACCTAAGAAATAATGTAACTAAAGACTTGATATCATATGGGGGGGGGCGATTTTAACCAACCCCTATGTGGTTATAACTCCAATCGAATTTGTGGTCTTTGAGACGAACAAAATTCTCCACTGACCCATTTCCCACATAGTATTATGGGGAATTGTTTAAACAAGATATTATTTGGATTGGAATTAGGTTTGGCTAACGAAGTGATTAACCCTCCAATTCCCCTTACCAGTACTTTTAATGGTAGAGGCACATTCAGCACGATTGATTTTATTTTTATCTCTAGTGATTTTTCTTCCAAATCTGTAACTTTTCCATGCATGATATTGCAATAAGCGATCACTATCCTAACAGTGTTACCTTATTTCTACCACACAAGGTAGACAGAGGCGATTCCCTGAGGATTCTTGGGCAGGCAGCTTTGTCACTTGACAGACTAAACGGTTTCACCCTAAAGCGGGCCAAGGTAGATCCAGCAGAGAATACCAAAAAAGTGGTAATAAATTCGAAAGCATCAAATGCCTTGATCTCTCTAGTGGACACGTGGAGGTTCTATCCAAATTTATTGAAATAACGAAAACACTAAAAGAAGTCCTCCGTGTTACTGTAACAAATACGTTTTCTAAACCTAAAGGTTGGTTTGATAACACATGTACCAAAGCATACTCTAAATTGAAAAGAGCACTCCACGCAACTAACAGGGATAAAATAGAAATAGCTAATCTCAGAAGAGAGTACAAAAAGGCAATAGAATTTAGGAAAAAGGATCTTAAAAATGATCTATGCACTCAACTTCATAAAAGTTGTCTCACCAAAGACAATATCTCCTTTTGGGCAATAATTAAATCCCCCTTTTTAACGGATAACAATGATAAACCAAGAATAGATGTGGCCATCGATGAAAAACACATTGGTCGACCATTTTGCACTGATATTTGGCCTGTCTACTGAGGATGTCCAGGCAACAGAAGAGAAGGACAGAACAAATGAGATAATCAAGACAACCTCCTTCCCTATTGATCTTGACATAACATCTGCGGAAGTTGAGTTGGCACTCCTAGCCAGTAAGAGTAGAAAGGCACCAGGCCCGATGGGGTCCCAGTCAATTTTTATAAGTATAATCCCAAACTGTGGACCCCTATTTTCACCCGAGTTCTGGAAGCGTCATGTGCGGTAGGGTTGGTGGAATCTTGGTCCGAAAGTATCCTGGTCCCTATCTTAAAAAGGGGGGACAGCCAATTGCCCTCTTGTTACCGCCCTATATCGTTCCTGGATTCTTTGGGAAAGGTGGCAGGACGAATTATCCTTGAGTGCCTCCAGCTCTGGGCAGAAGACAATAAGATCCTATCGGACCTCCAATTTGGGTTCCGCGAGGGTCTCGGTACAACGGAGCAAGTCCTTAATCTGACTCTCCTGATAAGCAAATATGTACATGCGAAGTGTGGGGCCCTGTACATGGCATACGTCGACCTATCTTCAGCTTTTGACTGCGTTAACCACAGCAAATTATGGTCCATCTTACTGGACATGAGGGTAGAATTGCCTTTAGTAAAATTTCTACGCAAATTATATACTGACGCAAAGGCACGAGTGAGGTATGGTCTTGGGGGGCAACTAACGGCGCCATTCTGCGTGGAGCGGGGAGTAAGGCAGGGCTGTGTCAGGACCTACCATCAATAAAAAAGCGCCCTATACCCGCCCTGCTCTACGCCGATGACGCCGTGATTTTAGCTTGCACGCCCCTGGAATTGCAGCGTGCTCTCTTAAATTATCATACTTTTATGGCTAAACTAGATTTGAAAATCAATATAAAAAAACCTATGTCATGTCATCAGGCCCCAAATTCCAGAAACCAAAGGCTATTTTTATGGATAACACTAAGCTCGAAAATACACGGACATACCCATATTTAGGCATTGTAATAGACAATAAGATTACTTGGAAACAAGCAATTCAGACCAGAAAACTGCTGTTTACGAGGCCAACAGCAGCATTAGTCAGTTTTGCGCGCAGATTAGGGAAACAGCCCCCAACAGAACTCATTCACATTTATCAGTCTAAATGTATAAGCACAGTAATTTACGGGGCCAGGGTGTGGTGCTATGGCAAGGTGGACTCCATTCAATCTATGGAAAATTGATTTTTAAGGTACCTACTTGCTGTATCGCAGGGTACTGCAACGTACTCATGTCATAAAGAACTGGGTCTGCCATATTTAATAGACACAGTTAAAATTCAACATTTATTACTATGGCACCGCATATGGACATCCACAAAAACAACCTTGTGCCAAGATCTTATCCAGGATTGCCTCTTGCTAGAAAATGTCAATAAGATAAGATGGATTGCATACATCAAAAATGTCTTATCTGACTTGGGAATGGAAGAATACTTTCATAACCCTAGAGCAATCGCAGAATTATCTAGAAAAGATCTTAAATCAATCTGTATGACACACCTCGAACAGCTGCGGTTGAGCAAGGAGGCTTCCAAAGTAACTGTGCAACATATGCTAATGGTGCAAAGTACTTTGACCATCCAACCGTACCTAGTTTTTAACTTAACTAGCTATGATAGATTAGTATTAGCAAGGTTGAGGATGAACATTTTACACCATTTTGTCACCTTCCCACGAATCAACGATTGGACGCAGCATCTATCAGCGTGTCTCTGTGATGAACTTTCCGTCCAAACTACAATGCACACTGTGCTTTTTTGCAAATTTTATTCTGTGCCACGAAAGCACTGGTTAATTCCTATTTTAAAAATGATGGGTTTCCGAAGATGCCCTCCGGCATTCCTTCGCCTCCAATTTTTTGGAGGAAGAATATTTAGCGAGGGAAGTGGTCAGATTTCTGAAGTTTATAATGAGACACAGGCCAAATCTAGAGTAAATTATGAAATTCATATTCTGAGTATGTCTACCTCTCTGCTTACTTTTATCTCAGTTGTAGATTTTTAATTGCAATAATTTTTAACATGTATATAGAAATATTTTAAGTATTTATGGCACAATTAATTGTAGTGTAAATGTTCTTTTATGGTTTTCAAACATATGAATACCGACTAAAGGAACTTTTGATTTGATTTGATTTGAATAGGAATTTTTCCCCTCCGCTATCCAACACTTTCACTACTGTTTTACTCCGTTAAGTTAGAATAGTAAATTTACTTATTTTGCTATCCAACAATGTTCCAACAATGTTCTTACTGTTGCACTGATTGTATTGGGCAATTTAAGTTTAACTCTTTTTTCATCATTTAATGTTTTAATTTATTCAAGAATGTTTTTTTTTATATTTTAATTTATTTATATATATATATATATATATATATATATATATATATATATATATATATATATATATATATATATATATATATATATATATGTTATTTTTATATATTCCCTCCCAGGTGACCAGAAATAGTACATGTCCAGTCAGCCAGTTGCTTGGCCAGTCAAGTTCCTTGTTGGCCACTCTTCCACCAATAGACTTAGCTCCTTACCTTCTCCAATTTTGTAAATATACACTGATTGTTATTTAACATCTAGCAAACACCTTTTATCAAATCTTGTATGATATTTATTAGCACTTTTTTACACTGGGTGTTTTTAAGCTATAAGGAATTTTACATATTGTAGTTTTATGTTAGTATCAAATGTTTTTACAGTTTTTTAAGAGATATGTAGAAGGACAGTGTCCTATCTCTAACTGTTAAGATTGCATTCATGCATTGAATACACAGGGTACTTTGCAATATGTAGGTTTAGCACTTTATCCCCATTCCCCTCATTCCCTTATGCACTTTAATATACTCCACTTGACGCAGGCTTGGAACCAGTCAAATCTGTATATATTTGCACTTATGGATCAGCCTAGGATCTTCCAGTCACTCCAATTATATCATGTGTGAAATTTACGTTTTTTTTATTAATCGTTTTATCCCGGAATTGAGTATATGGAAAACTTACAAATAATATTTGTAGGTCTATATTGTACAATTATTGCATAGTGTTGTATTTAGCTGCATGTTGCCTTGAAGAATGATTTTTTGTTGATATACACACTATTTGTTAATTTAAAAATCCCGTATTTTGCCGATCTGACTCCTGTCTGACTCGGAAGTGGTGTTGTTTGGAGTTTTCGCATATATATATATATATATATATATGTATATATTATCATGTTTGGGTGTTTATTGTTATGTATATGTGTAATATTTAGTAAAAATGTATATTAAATGTAATTAATGTTTTTAAAATTATTAATAATGTTTAACATATAATATTTTATATATATATTTAAATCAATACTTTTTACATCTATATTTTTACATCTGTATTTTAGTACTTGCCTGTGTAGGTATGGGAATTGATATTTTTGTAGTCTATATATTCTTTCCGATATTATGAACATCGATATTTTGAACATCAACATTCTATCAGTGAAACGTTGTGCTTTGAGGGTGTACTCGGGCTCATGTGTGTGTTTACCACATGCAGTATATAGTACACATTCAGGGGCAGATTTATGTTAACTGGCGCATCCCGAGGGATGCGCCAGTTAACATGCGCCACAGTGCGCCACAGCTACGCCACCCATGGTGCGCCGCATTTATGATGCGGCGCACCATGGGGTAAAAACGGCACAGATGCGTGACGCATCTGTGCCGGAAATGTGGCGCATTGCTGGAGTTGCATCGCAAGCGCGACGCAGCTCCAGCAATGCTCTGGGGGGCCTATTCTTTCAATGCTGCCTCAAGCCTTTCGCCTGCTTCAAGCAGGCGCAGGGTTTTGACGCAGCATTGCCCTCAAAGTGACTGAGTGAAATCTCATAGATTTCACTCAGCCACTTTCAAGAGGCGTTCCTGCGCAGGAACGCCCCCCCCCTGCGCAGGAACGCCTCCTCATGGCGCAGTGCTGTACAACGTGACGCATCTCCTAGATGCGTCACGTTGTAAATAGGGCGCAGGGATGCGCCACGTTTCCGCGCCGTTGCGTCACGCAACGGCGGCGTAAACGTGGCGCAAGCCCTTCATAAATCTGCCCCTCAGTATTTAATGCATGACTTAAATACTGATTCGGTGGTCCACAGTAAAAACCCATCATCAGCTTTATGTAACTGATTCGGTGGTCCACAGTAAAAACCCATCATCTGCTTTATGTAACACATTCGTTATTTACCGAACCCCACTCAAATTGTATTTTACCATTGAAAGTTTGTCAGTTTTTACCACCAAACTCGTCATTGAGGTCATAACGTGTACATATGCTCTGCTATAGCACACAGCAAGAGTTACTACTAACCAATTGTATGGAACTCAGTGCAGCCACCCCAGAAGGATGAATGTCTGAGCGGCCCGCGCTGGGTCTCGAATCTGTAATGTCGAAATCAAAGCAGATGTCATCATCAACCGTCAGAAATCCTGAGTTGTCAACGACTTGCTGATAAAAACCTCTTCACAAATTCTTAATTTTAGTTTTTATTTTCAATTCACATGGTTTTTTGAGTAGCCTTGACATGAAACTGTGTGGCAGTTAAAACGAAAAAAACAAAAAACAACCGTCGTCTCCCTGGTGCTTTCACTGAAAACATGCCAGAAGACAGACTGTGGAGACCGAATCATCTCTTCTCAAAGGACAGAGTCTGGCTGTACGTTGTTCCATGAAAGGGCGCAGTGGATAGTTTCCCTTGGAGCGCGTGCTTTATCTAGAGAAAGCGACAAAGGGCTTGAAATATTTCTTTGTGTCCTATGGTGACGTGCTTGTGTGTTTCAACTCCCACTTCAGTAAGTCGCCTCGGGTGCAGTAAATCTAGTTGCCAGTCTGCATGGGTTTACAGAACTCCAGATGAAACAGGCAGAATACATGTTATATCTCCCAGATATACAGCAGTTGCTACACCGTTTATTTCAGGAAACCTGACTGCAATGTGCAAAGACTACTCATACGATTTATTTGTATACGTTTCTTGCTTGCTCGGGCATGTCTTCGTCTAGACACTATCGCAACAGTAGTACACCAATAACTCATTAGAAATAGTAAGTTTAGCGTAAGAAAAAGGCAGATATTAGTTTCTGGCATAAAGAGGTCTGAGTAAAGCAGTATTAATCTTCTCCATTAAACTACATTGTTGCCCCTACACCAAACATGTCTACCTTTAAATGTGTGTCCTCTATTGCATATATAATCATATACTGATCCAACATACTACCCTACAGACAGGACAGCGGCATCTTGTAGGTAATGGTGGCAGGGGGATGGGGGTTTAGAAGAAAAAATATTAGATGCTCCTCACTGGTCCCGCACAGCCTCTCCTTCCTCCTTGCTGTTCTGCCACCTCCTGGCAGTTCCCAGGCTTCCTTATGCCAATCACGACACTGCTGTCATCATGACAGCAGGCTTGTGTTTGGTCTGAATTCTGTGGTGCGGTGCTCAGATGGGGACTCACAGCCTGTGCAGGTTCTCCACTGGGCTGTCCATTCCAGCCTGGTGGAGAATAGGCAAAGTGCACATGACTGTTTGGCCGGCGAAGACAGTCATGCGCACTTAAGGTGCAGCACCCACTACTCCTCCCTCAACGTCATGGGAGCCAGGCCTAGCCCTGCACCAACCTAGCTAGAAAATGCGAAAAATAAAATGATAATAACTTCTTTTAATATCATTTTATTTTTCATTTTACACTGCTCCGAGAGTTGTGGGGCAGCGCACCTCCGCCTTAGCCGAAGGGCTGCCACTGCTTGCAGAGGCTGTTTCCTTGAAGCAGCAGTGACATTATTCATGCATTTATTGTATTAGCATTGTCTTTTTTGCACAGGCCTGCAATGTGGACTGCAGAGAGCTACGCAGTCAAAATTGCAAGGTATTCATAACCGGCTCTAGGGCGGTGCAATCGGTGCCACCGCACCGGGCACAGACTTGGGGTGGGGCATCAGTTTGAGAATATATTCTCCTTTTAAAAGCACCTGCTGCCGCGTTCCCGGCCTCCAACAATATCCAGGCAACAATAAAAATGTCAAGATAACTCCGGTGATTAAGCATCTTCCTGGAGAGAGACCAGAGTTTTCCACAAGTTTTCACTGCTTATAAGGTAGTACGGAGGGTTAAAATGCCTGCTGCTAAGAATGTTTACCATGCAGATCAATAAGTGCATATAATGTAAAGTAGGTCAATGTGGTACTGCTTCTGTCAGAGAGATCCTTTTGTTACGTGCAGTTTTTAAAATTAAATCCTAGTAAGAACACTGTGCTATTAAACTGTCAAAGAGCTGCATGAAAACTGCAAGTTATATATTAGAGCTATATGTTTTTTTTTGCCCTGTCTTTCATTATCCTAATCTTGCAAAAAGGGTTAATTCGGGTAGAAATCAATTCCTATTGGAGAGAATCCCTAATAATGGTGTTAATTTTTAAATTCTGAATTTGTGCTTTTCCAGACTTAGGACTCTTAACCTATACTGCCTATTATTATGGATGACATGTTACTCCTATACCTTGTAGTCCTGTCTGATGTAACATTCCCTATATACTGATTTACACATGTGTAATTGTCTCTGTGCAATGTGTGTATGATGTAACGTGCTCTGACACTTTATACTGGTATGAGTGATGCTATAAAAACTAAATGAATCTGAGAGACAATGATTATGGAGACTTGAAGGGCTCTGTTAAAGGGCGCTAGTGAGGGACTCCGTGGCATGAGTGGTCATTGGGGGGGCACCAATAGACTATGTCGCTCAGGGCGCCACCAATGTTAAAGCCGGCCCTGTTCATAACAGTAGGAATATTTTGAAAAAAACGTAGGTACGAGCGCGAGTAAGTTAAATGTTCTATATGTATTAAACTGTGGAATGTTAGGGCCTTTATGGACCGTAGTAGGTCCCAGTCAATGCACATCTTGTTAGATAAGTTATTTTAGGTGCGAGGAAATTAATTAATTACTCGCTGTAGGCAAATCTTTGCTCTTTGTATATAACCTTTTATCCTCCTTGGTAGTCTTGCCTAAAATATGCTGAGACAGGAGTCAGGCTGGCTTTGATAGCCGAAGTACAATCCAAGTCGTGAGAATACCTCTGACCTTGGTGGAGGAAACCCTTGCCAAAGGAGTGCCAGAAACACACCTCACCTCTTTGATAAGAGCCCACCACACAGCATCCTGCCTCATCCAAACTTCACAGCAGTTAATCAGGATCACATTTGCACTTCCTGCCTCCCCTCTGACAGCCTCCTTTGTATTTAAATTGTGTTGTGCCAACCTTACTTGCAGTGGTGGCTGGTATCTAAGGAGAGCGGTAGGCAGGTAAATGGATGGTGGGTAGTTGCATACGCTATCGCACTACGCGCCTCAGGTAAAATATAAAAAATCCACTTACCGTACACAATGGATACTTCTTCCTCTTCACTGCATGTCCACCTTCTCACTGCAGTCCAGTGTTCAGGGAGGGCCCCAGCCAAATCCCTTAATCAATCCTGGTACTGCTCTCATGCTGTTAAGAAGCATGAGATAGGCACCAGGACTAAAGGGAGCGGCCCACTCTTGGCCCTCAAAAGGGCGCTGGAGTGTGTGCCTGGTCTATCCCAGCTGTTTTAAGACAGTTCAAGACGTTTCAAAGTGCGCATGTCTAGCTGGCCGGCGCTAGATGGCCGGCCAAAGGGACAAGCGCACTTTGATCTGGAGTGCCCAGGCAGCCTAACCTCCTCCCTTCTGCTGTCACTCAGCACACCCCTCCCCATCCTGTCGGTTTGTGACAGGTGGATGAAAAATTAAATGGCAATCAATTTATTACCATTTAATTTTTCATCTCTTAGGCTTTTGGGGCATTTTAGTAGGCACAGTTATACTCCTCTTCTCTAACAGAGGAGCAGCCCCTGCTTACTTGGCCTCTAAGGAACGACTCTCCCACAGCAACCACAGCTTCCTGAGTAACAACACCCCAAAATTGGAAACCATGAGTAACATAAAGGAGAATACAGTCCCGTCCTCCTTTCTATACAAATGAGGGCACTTATCTTCGCACAGCAACTTGCAGACCACTAAACCAACCCTCTCCACTCCCAAATCGTCTAGGATATTTCTGCCGTATGCACTGGCTCTCTTGCCATAACTACCTATGTTGTAGCTCCACAACCTTTTTGTGCAGTCCTTAGTAATTTTTATTGCAAGACAACCATTCCATAAGTACAATAAAGGCATGGCAAAGTGTGTATAATACGAGAACAATATTTATAATTCATTTTAATTTCATTCTTTTTGCCATTCTTGGGGGCTTATTTATGAGAGGCTTGCGCGGCCAGTGAATCAATTTTTAACCCCTTCCATGCTCAATACGGAACGGTTCCATCATGAGCGTCGGTTGAGCTGTGCTCATGACGGAACCGTTCCGTCATGAGCCGATAGGCTCATTAGAACCTTCAGCACAGCGCAAAAATTCGTGCCGCGCTGAAGGGGTTACACACTCTAGCGGCGGCAGCATCTCATTTATATCTATGAGGCAAAGCAAAGTCACTCTGCATGGCTTTACATGGACTCATTGATATGGAGTAAGACAAAGCAGCACAGGTCGCTTCTGTGACTTACTCTGCATCAAGGAGGCCTTCCATGGGCAGTTTGCACACGCAACAGACATGGATTTTGACACTACCCCAGATTTACTTATGCACATAAATCTGGGGCAACACCTTACGCCTCCCCAGAAGAGGTATTAATGAGGAGAAATATTTGTATTTCTCTTCATTTTTCTCTCCATGTGTGCGGTATTCTGCAGCACACATAGAAAGAGGAAAATGCACCATGCCCCTTCCTGCACAAAAACAATCCTGCCTGCAACTGAGGCACCCTTGCACCATTGTGCAAGGGTGTCTATGTTGGCGCCAGGCAATAAGTTGTGCACCAGTTCCAAAGGACAGGAATGCATTTCATAAATATGGTGCATTCCTGCCCTTTCACATTACTGTAGGGTAGCACAGCAAGAAGACTTGCGGCACTGCTCTACGCCAATTCCTCATAAATTAGGCCCTAAAGGTTTCATTTACACGCCCTGCTCTCCATTACATTAAGTGACTTTTTCCACATCAATACTTACTGAAAATAACCTAGAATTTAAGAAACAATTCCCTGGTTACATTGCCAGGAGTAGCCCAAAAAACTGTTATATTTTTGGTGTACAACATAGAAATGACTAATGTTCATACTGTAAAAGGAGCAACATTAAATCCTATAAAACCACAAAAGGCATGCTTTCTACAGCACGTTTTTGCACCAAATGTCTTCTACATATTCCAACAATTTTCAGCTAATGAAAAATAGGCAATTAAGGGAAAACAATGTTGTCCTATTAAGTCACAATTAGGCCAAATGGGAAAGCTGGATGTTAAATATTTGTTTCCTAGTAACAACGTCTGTAATTCAGACACTGGTTCTTCCTTCATGGCTGTAGTTTCAGAGAAAGATAAATTAGCTTCTGCATATTAGTTTTTGAAAAGGTACACTGTTCAATGTGTTCAATAAAGCTGACTTGCAAAGTTTACATATCACTAAAAGAAACAATTTTATCTGCCTGTAAAGTGATCTAAAGCAACGTTTTCTAAAAGAACTTGGTTAATTTGTGCCAATCACTTGTCCGTGGTATCTCCGAGCCTTTATTGAAAAGATGTCATTATCTCCTTAAAGAACTTCAATCAAGTTTTATGACCTGTAGTTTAAATGTCCACTTCTGAACTACATCTTACTGGTTATCATTCTGCCACTGTGCACAATATCTTGATTAGTTACCTTCAGAACCAAGAATAGATGTAAATATAACCGCAAGGGGCTATGGAATGACAGTTCTCTGATGAAAACTTGACATTGATCTTAGCAAAGTGTTGTGTAGATGCCATCTTCCAGGAATGACCAGGACATGTTGAAGCAAGTTTTCTTCTTCCCTACTACACAGTCAAATACATGTGAGAACATGTAATACACAATACGGCCTGGTTTTGATGTACTATAAATTATCTCTTCTTAAATGTTGTCCTTTGCTAGGAATCTACCATGACCGCATCTTTAAAACTGTGGGTGCTCTGGCTAAATTGGTCAAGGGACGCTTTGAAGTCTAAAACACAGAATTTACTAGAAAGTGATGCATCTGTAGAAATGCGTCACTTTTCCCGGGCCACCCTGAAAAACGCTTGCGCCACCATGGATGCTCCTCCATCCTACCTCCCCTTCTTATGGCGCCCGCTGCGCGGTGAGGAGAGCGACCCTTGACCCTGCTCCAGGCAAGTCGCTCCTCACGCCGCAACAGCACCACCTGTTGTGCCTGTGTTTCCCTGCTCGCTGCGGCTGCCACTTCCGCGAGTTTGAGGCCCTCCTCCACCCGCAGGCTACCACCTGCGCCTCATCCCTGATGGCCAGTGGCTGGCCGTATGTCTGCTTTGTACTGTATTGCTTCCGTTTTTATTGGTAATTGTTTCGTTTTTCCTCCTTCTGTTTTTATTGTTCAAATTCTGTGCCCTGTGCTTCCTTTTGCCTTCAGTCCCCTTGCCGCTCCTGCCCCTGTCTTCCCGCCGCTGCGTCCCCTGCGGCCCGCCCCAACTACTTTGCACTGTATTGCTTCAGTTTTTAAAAAAAAATTGTTTCGTTTTTCCTCCTTTTGTTTTTATAGTTAAATTCTGTGCCCTGTGCCTCCCTTTGCCTTCTGTTCCCTTGCCGTTCTTGCCCCGTTTTTTCCGCTGCTGCGTCCCCTGCAACCTTGCCCCCCCGCTCGCCCATTCATCCACTCCCTCCTCCCAGCTGCTCCTCCCTCCCACATCCCCTTCTTATGGCGGCCACTGCGTAGTGAGGAGGGAGACCCTTGACCCTGCTCCAGGCAGGTCTCTCTCCAGACAGCAATAGCACCACCTGTCGTGCCTGTGTTTTCCTGCTCGCTGCTGCTGCCACTGCCCGAGTTTGAGGCCCTCCTTCACCCGCAGGCTACCACCTGTACCTCATCCCTGGTGGCCAGTGGCTGGCCGTAGGTCTGCTTTGTACTGTATTGCTTCTGTTTTTATTGTTAATTGTTTCATTTTTCCTCTTTCTGTTTTTATTGTTTAAATTCTGTGCCCTGTGCCTCCTTCTGCCTTCTGTCCCCTCTCTTTTCCAGCCCCCGTTTTCCCACCGCTGCATCCCCTGCGGGCCCACCCCCCCTGCTTGGCACTGTATTGCTTCCGTTTTTATTGTTGTTTCATTTTTCCTCCTTCTGTTTTTATAATTAAATACTATGCCCTGTGCCTTCCTTTGCCTTCTGTTCCCTCGCCGTTCCTGCCCCATTTTTCCTGCGGCTGCATCCCCTGTGGCCCCGCTCCCCCGCTCAGTCATTCGTTCACTCCCTCCTCACAGCGTCTCTTCCCTCCCACCTCCCCTTCTTATTGCGGCCGCTGCTTGGCTGTGCGCACCGGGCGCGCAGATGGCATGCTGAAGACGTGCTTAAGACAAGCCGTCTGCACCCATCCGCGCCTGGACCGCGCCCAGCGGCAGAACCCCTGGCCCCCGTGAACCCCACGATGCCCGTCTCCACTACGATGCCAGCACCCTTCACGCACTCAACACCGGACGATCACACACCTGCTTCCTGCCAACCCAAAGTGCACCCAAGGACCCTTCTCCTGCCAGAGCTGCAGCTTTGCCAGCATCCGATCCACCAAGCCACCCACTGTGAAGGAACGCAACCAACTCAGATGAATCCTTCTCACCACCCGCTCAACCTGCAAACACGCCGTTCAACTCTGGGACCTGCGAGAGGGAGTGAGAAGGCCGTCGAGGGGTGATTCTATGGGAGACTGAGAGGAGTCGGTTGGGAACTGGACTCTTTGGTCATGGTTCGCAAGGGGGCGAAGACACTGGATACCCGGGACGATCCGGCTGCGACACAACATGCTCCGACCGTGGAGGCCGGCGGAGCCCTATCCGGACTGTGTGGTTCGCACAATGCTGAGGGGCAACAATTGGACAAGTTGGATTTAATATTGCAGGAGATAAGAGACTCTAGGACGGCGATGGAGCGGCAATTAGGGTCCCTCACTACCAACCTATCACTGTTGAAGGCTGACCACAGCAAATTGGCTGATACGGTCAAAGATCATGGTCTTGCGATCACTGACCTCACCCCGACAGTGGCAGACCACACGACGTCTATCCAGCAGCTACAACAACAGGTAACATCGCTAATGGACCACGCAGAGGACGCGGAAGGGTGCAATCGGCGCAATAATATTTGCGTCATTGGTCTTCCGGAGCGCAGTGAGGGGACA
This sequence comes from Lissotriton vulgaris, assembly GCF_964263255.1. Classification (NCBI taxonomy): domain Eukaryota; kingdom Metazoa; phylum Chordata; class Amphibia; order Caudata; family Salamandridae; genus Lissotriton; species Lissotriton vulgaris. Next base: position 1,373,129,914 of record NC_141691.1, read on the forward strand.
CATGCCACGGACTTCATGGAGCAATGGTTCCGGGACCATGTAGCTGCGGAGGGTCTGTCCTCGCACTTTTGTGTGGAACGAGCACACCACATCCCCACGGGGAGGCCTAGACCTGGCCGTCCACCGAGCCCTCTGATTGTCCGGCTGTTAAACTATCGGACAGGGACACCCTTCTCCAGAGAGAAAGAGAGAAATCTCTAATACAATATGAGAATTGCCGCGTGTCTCTTTATCCAGATTACACTAACCTAGTACAGAACCAACGTTCCTCATACCAGGATGTGAAGAGAAGGCTTCAAAAGGCCAAGATGACTTGTGCGCTATTGTTCCCAGCCCGATTGAAGATTGTTCCCGAAAAAAAGACGCACTTCTTCGAGATCCCCGCAGATGCGGAGGAATGGCTGAACATGATGGGCGTTGCTGGTAGCCAGGAGTCTGGACCAGACTGGTAGGGGCACCCCTGCCAAGGGGAGGAGACCTGGGAACTGCGGCCCGTCAAGGGAGAAACAGCGGGAGGAACAGCTGGGCGTGGTGGAACTGGTGGGCAGCTTTCATGAGGACCAAGAAAAAATTAACACGGACACAGAAGACAGCACGATTCACTCTGACTCGGAGCACAGTATGGTCCTGTTTCCTACGGTCACACCCAAAGCAGTGGACGATATGTTGGACAACTAAGAGGATGCGGGGTCCGGCTCGGATCAGACGGACCACTTGATGACATTTGATATCCTTTTGGTGAAAATAAACTGTACCTGTAACCTTAATATGCAAGGGGATCCAGGGGGGATGGGGAATTGTATTTATCTGTTTCTGGAGGGTGGGACCACAGGGAGGGCTCCCCTCTTAGTGGTGTGGAGCTGGGTGTGGATGTGGGGCCTCCTAATTGGTTCCACCTGATTGGCTCATATGCCCCCCACCCCTATTTTTTCAGGACCTCCAGACGGTAAATGAAGAATGAACTCCTGGAATTACTGCCCCTGGGCAGGCTTACTGTAGAGCCTGCGGCAACCGACAGGATGGCTAAGATGTCTAAAACGGCACTAGGCCACCCTCCCATTAGCGAATGCAATTGTGTTTTGTTTATTATGTTTGTAATTATATTGTTCGGCTCAGCACTGTTACACAGCTGCGCCAAGTTAGTTAAGTTCAGGGGAGGGTATACAGCGGTCTCCAGATTGACACTCACAATATGGGCTGGGAAAGTCCTGCTAACACTCCGGGATCAGATAAAAGAAGAGAATGGCTGAAAAACAAGGTTCCTATAGATTTGCCACCTGGAATGTGCGTGGGCTAGGGGCCATTCAGAAAAGGCACTGAATCCATGTGTTTCTACTTAGGCAGCACGCACAGTTCACATTCATGCAGAAATCACAACTAACAATAGCGGAGGCGCAGACACTCAGGAAAAGATGGAGGGGTACTATATATTCCACAACCTATTCTGCTTTTCCAGGGGGGCGACCATCTGGGTCAGACATGGGACGCCATTTGTTGAGATAGAGAGGAGAGTGGATGATCAAGAGAGATACATTATGGTGAAAGGCATGCTAAATGGAACATTGCTGGTCAAAGGCAGTATATACTCCCCGAACTCCGACCAGGAGGTATACCTGGGGAAGGTGAGCAGAGCATTATCTGATTGGGCTGATATTCCTTGGGTACTGGGAGGTGATTGGAACATGATCTTAGATGTGGACCTAGACAGGTCACACACCCCCTACAATTGGCTGGGGTAACAAAATTGGCTGAGTTATTCACAACTTGGGCAGAGGGTTGGAGCCTAGTGGATGTATGGTGTGAACTACACCTGACCCATAAGGAGTACTCGTATTATTCCCCCGTACATAATTTGCACACAAGGATAGATAGATTGTTGTGCTCCAGCTCATTAATAACGAAGATTGGCGGTATGGAATATTTAGCCAAGACCTTCTCGGACCATAGACCACTGACACTTGACCTCCTATGGGGTAGGGTACCCTCCCCGGTGCCCACTTAGAGACTTAATCCGTTTCTCCTGGAGGATGGGACCTTCCGTACCTCACTTTCTGATGCTCTGACGAATTACTTTATAGAAAACAGGGACTCAGCAACGTCTAACTTAGTGGTGTGGGATGCCATGAAGGTGGTAATAAGGGGCGCATCCATTCGACAGCTAGTGGGAGCTAGACAAGAAACCCATAGGCGATTGTGCGATGTGGAAAACCGACTGAAAATACTGGAGAGGGAGGCAAGTGTAGACCCACAAAAACAGGACGCCTTACAGGCAGAGAATATTGCCTATGCAGAGGTACTGGAAAAGCTGAGAATCATTGATTATAGGGAATATTTACGTCGGAACCATGCAGAGGCTGATAGGTCAGGCGCATTATTGGCTCGCTTGGTACGCGACCATCCGGATTCCCCGGTGATTACCCTGGTTCGTGACGGAATGGGTGGGATAGTACACACACAGTCTGAGATTAACCAGGTGTTTTGTACCCATTTGCGTGCCCTGTATGCCCCTTTTCCCCTGGAGGACCCGAGTCGCATAGAGGACTTTCTCCATGACCTGCCGTTTCCAGTTATGTCTGCGGCGGCCCAGAAAGAGGTCGGAGGCCCCATGACTCAAGGGGAAATGCAAGCCGCCATTTGGTCACTCAACCGAAATAAGACGCCAGGGATGAATGGATTACCGGTGGAATTTTACCAGACCTACTCGGATGTATGTCGTTACAACGCATACTTTTACAACGCATACCTTTACAATGCATTTTTTATGCCGCAACATCCATTACAACGCATTCCATTACAACAAAATCTTTGAAACTACCTTTACTCCACTACAACGCATACTACATTTACAACGCATACCATTACAACGCATACCATTACATTGCATGTATGGTAAGTATTGGATAGTGTTTGGATAGTGTAGGGGTAAAAATTACTATTCTAACTCCAGGGGGTGCAACAGTAGGGTAAATGTTGGTTAGTGTAGGTATGCGTTGTAATGGTATGCGTTGTAATGACTGCGTCATAAAGGTATGCGTTGTAGTGGTATGCGTTGTAGTGACATGTGTTGTAATGGTTGCGTTGTAATGGCATGCGTTGTAATGGATGTTGCGGTGTAAAAGTTTCGTTGTAAAGGTAGTGCGTTGTAAGAGTTGCGTTGTAAGTGTTGTTTCCCGACCTACTCTGACACCCTAGTCCCCATTCTGGAGAGGTATGTAGGGAGGAATATGAGGGGGGCAGACTGCCTACCTCAACGATGCAAGCCCTGGTCATTTCCATACCCAAGCCAGGAAGAGATACCCTTGACTTGACCAACTACAGACCCCTCCCCATGCTCTCTACGGAGTACAAGATCTTGAGTAAGGCTATTGCCTTGCGGCCACAGCCCCATCTCTCTGCCTTCCTTGATCCACCCAGATCAGTGTGGTTTTCTCCCGGGAAGAAGTACATCCCAGAATATGCAGCAATTGCTTGCCCTTATGGCTTCCACCCCACAGGAACAAGAAAACAAACGTCCGGGTTCGTTGGACAGTCGGGATGTTGTCTTGTATTAGTATAGGACTATCGGGTATCACCTTTAACAACCTGGGGTAATTTATCAATGCTAGAGGGGCATATTTTCCATGGAGAAGGCAAAAATTACACACTTGTTATAAGACAAAGAACATACATTCATATATTTCCTTGTGATAGGAAAATTGCGTCTATGTTATATGGTAGAACAATCACAGGGAAGTGACAGGATCCAAAAAAGTTGATTCAGTTATCTGAAGCTAATCTTATGCATTTACTTGCAACAAAGTAGACAATTTATTAAACAAATTATTTAATTAAAAATGTTTTGATTAGAAACATATCACCACTTATGTTTGGTAACAAAATACAGGTTTTATTACACAATACAAAATATAAAAATACATTAAAACCATTAGACAATGAACATGATCATCACAATGTTATTAAATAAAAGGTCATAGAATCAAAAGGGTTGAGGCGGCGTTTTGGCTTTTTCTAGTACACCTTCATCAGGACTGATTCTTGTTGATCCAAATGAATTTATTATCCACCTGGATGGAACTTCTTGGTTCTATGAGAAGTCCTTTTTTGGGAAATTTTGATTTTTGGTGCTTTGCTTATTGAGTATTCGCAAAGTTGCTCTGTCAAAGTCATGGGTTAATTGAAATTCCACTACTTCCAGATCAGTTTATAAAGATATATATCGTAGGAGATTTAATACTCTCCTTTTATGCCTTAATAAGTCTCTATGTTTGCCATGTCTTTAGCTGCCAGGAGGAGCCACCGTTCTATGTAATAAACCTTCTGGCACTGTTCTCCCGTGGGAGTCGGAGTGTTGATTGCAAACCAAAGTCCTCTTTCAATTGGGTAAAGGTATGTATCACACACACGGCGTTTTTTGGAAATTCCAAAAAACGCCGTGAGGTGATCACTAGGCATGGGCGGAAAATCCGTTCCGCTCGCGGATTTTGCGGATTTTCGGGAAATTCGCAATCCGCGAGATTCGCGAATCTCCCGCAAAATCCGCAAATCCGCGAGCAGCGGATTTTGCTCGCACTGCTCGCACTGTTCGCGTGAGTTCGCGCCCCGCGAATAAGTGCAAAATTGCAGAAATACGATCTTAGCAAAACTGAAAGTAACTACTTACCAGGTTCAAAAGTTCAGGCTCATCATTAGTAGCCATTTCCTGTAGTGCTTCCTGAGGGGCCCCTCCAGAGTTAAGTTGCCAGTTGAAACTATTATGTGACCCTGCTCTGAACCTCAGAATAGTTACACATATGCCACAAAGGTCCTGAATTACAGCTAAGGGAGACAAGCAGGAGCCAGGCTGGAAGTTAAAATCCATTAATCAGCCCCTAATTCATTATTGTCAGTTGGGGCAGGGCAGGTGTTGTAACTAATTTTGCAACAATGAAAGCACTTAGCAAGTGCAAAAGATCACTAATCAGGGCGCACTAAGGAAGCAGGTGCCAGCTAAAAAAATATTCTGTGACACATTAATCAGCCCCAAATTAATTCAGGTCACTTGAGGCAGGGAAGGTGTGCTTTGCTTTGCCGAAAATAATGTACACTGGACAACCAGAGGGTGTGGTGATGAAACAGAGGGTGGCATGGGTGGGCCAGAGGGTGGCATGAGTAGTCAGAGAGTGGCAGTGGTGACAGAGAGTGGCAGTGATGAAGAAGAGTGTCCCAAACAGGCTGGACACGTAGAAACAACAAGTTCGCAAAACTTGCGACCCGACAGGTAAGTTCGCAAATTGCGAAATTGTAAAAACTCTCGCGAACTGGCAGAAACACGGGCGAACACAAAAAAAAAAAAATCCGCAAATTTGCGGGAATTCGCGGATTTTGCGGATTGCGAATCCGCAAATCCGCAAAATTCGCGAACGCGAGATCCGCAGAATTCGCTCATGCTTAGTGATCACAAGGACGGGCTGCCAGGAAGGAAGGAGCAGGGAGGCCGACTGCAATCATATCGATATCAGCCAAACAGAAGAAGATAATCACGCAACATTTATCGTGTGTGATACATACCTTTACCCAATTGAAAGAGGGCTTTGGTTTGCAATCAACACTCCGACTCCCACGGGAGAACAGTGCCAGAAGGTTTATTACATAGAACGGTGGCTCCTCCTGGCAGCTAAAGACACGGCAAACATAGAGACTTATTAAGGCATAAAAGGAGAGTATTAAATCTCCTACGATATATATCTTTATAAACTGATCTGGAAGTAGTGGAAATTTAATTAACCCATGACTTTGACAGAGCAACTTTGCGAATACTCAATAAGCAAAGCACCAAAAATCAAAATTTCCCAAAAAGGACTTCTCATAGAACCAAGAAGTTCCATCCAGGTGGATAATAAATTCATTTGGATCAACAAGAATCAGTCCTGATGAAGGTGTACTAGAAAAAGCCGAAACGCCGCGTCAACCCTTTTGATTCTGTGACCTTTTATTTAATAACATTGTGATGATCATGTTCATTGTCTAATGGTTTTAATGTATTTTTATATTTTGTATTGTGTAATAAAACATGTATTTTGTTGCCAAACATAAGTGGTGATATGTTTTTAATCAAAACACTTTTAATTAAATAATTTGTTTAATAAATTGTCTACTTTGTTGCAAGTAAATGCATAAGATTAGCTTCAGATAACTGAATCAACTTTTTTGGATCCTGTCACTTCCCTGTGATTGTTCTACCATACAACATAGACGCAATTTTCCTATCACAAGGAAATATATGAATGTATGTTCTTTGTCTTATAACAAGTGTGTAATTTTTGCCTTCTCCATGGAAAATATGCCCCTCTAGTATTGATAAATTACCCCAGGTTGTTAAAGGTGATACCCGATAGTCCTATACTAAAACAAGACAACATCCCGACTGTCCAACGAACCCGGACGTTTGTTTTCTTGTTGCAATTACTTTCCCCACCGTCCTCTACAAGTTAGAGTGGGGTCCTCCTACTTGTTTATACATTTCCACCCCACAGGACAACCCCCGAGCAGGTTGTGTCGCTTTGGATATGAAACAGGCGTTCGACTCCCTGTCCTGGACATACATGTTTGAGACCTTGAGATGCTTTGGATTTCCGGAATCCCTACTGAAATAGGTGAGATTACTATACACGGATCCATCGGCCCGGGCACGCACTGGTCGATACATCTCAGATAGCTACTCAATCTACAGAGGCACCCGGCAGGGTTGTCCTCTGTCTCCGCTCCTGTTTGTGATGGCTCTGGAGCCTCTGGCCCTCATCCTTCGGTCTCGGGAAGACCGGATGGGTATCTCGATAGGGGGAACACATCACCTAATTTCTATATACGCAGACGACATCCTATTAAACTTTCAAGACCTAGAGGCTGACCTTTCGAACATAGATAGACTTTTTAACCTCTTTGAGAAGGTGTCTGGTCTAGCGGGTAACCAGGAAAAGTCCACCGGATTCTATTTTGGTGATCTACCACACGCTCCCTTTCTCCGATTCGGGAGGTACCGGATTCCGGTGACCCAAACAACGTTCCGATACCTGGGCATTCAAGTGTATAGACGATCAGAAGACCAGATAGAAGGTAATGTCAAGAGAGCAATTACAAGTCTACGAAGTAGTGTAGGGTTATCAGTCAAGGGCAGAATCGCCATTTCCAAAATGGTCCTGCTTCCCCGCATGCTATATTATTTTCTCAACCTGCCGATTATCCTCCCACAGTCAATATTCAATACACTGAATACGATTCTGATAACTCTGATTAGGGGTCCTGGCCGCAGATGTATCAGCCTCCGAAAGCTCCAATTAGGGACTAAACTGGGTGGATTGGGAGTGCCCGATCTTAGGGGGTATTACTACGCCAGCCAGCTTCAGTGGTTGGCAAGATGGGTAGCGGGTAGGGACTTGCATGAAATTGACTTCACAGCTGACCAAGTAGCACGGGGTGAATTGCACTCACTGTTTTTACCTGGGAGCAAGATCCCCCAGGGTTGCCATCCTCTCTTGAGCATGGCCCTGGTATGTTGGAGGAAGGCTTTAGTGTATACGTCTACCATGAGACCCTTTGCGGAAAATATCCCCCTGTTAGGTATCCCAACGCCCCAGGGTAGGCTCACACAGTGCAAATTGCGATCCTGGGCAGAGGCGGGAGTAGAAGAAGTGGGCGCCTTCTTTGGGGATGATACCCTACTGGATCTTGACATTTTCCTGCAGATCACTGGAGCCCCCCAGAGGCTGTATCTACTACACGCTGTGGTGTCTCACTACATTAAAAACAAGTGTGCCCCACAGGGAATTAAACCTAAGAACCATGAATTGGTCCACACGCTTTATTATATGGGAACAGGGGGTCACTTAGTAAGGTGGTTATACTCAGGGATTAGGGAACATGCAGTGATACCTCTCAATACACTCAGAGATACATGGATATAGGACACAGGAGGGGTACTGTCGGACAGGGAGTGGCAGAGGGTAATTGAACACCCATGGAGAGTGTCCAGAAATGCTAAATTTAAATTCATTCAGGTCATGGAGCTTCATAGGGCGTATCTCGCCCCACAGAGATTGCATAGAATGTTTCAAGATTCCCCGCACTGTTGTCCACGCTGCAAAGCGGATGAAGCTGGTTTCCTTCATATGGTGTGGGCATGCCCGCGGCTCCGTGGGTACTGGGAAGGGGTCTGTCAGGTGCTGCGTACAGTGACATCACTATCGGTACCAGTAGATGCCCTATATCGTCTGGTAAAACAACACCACTGGGTGTGGGCTCCCAACAGTAAGGCCAAGCCACTGACCTATTAATAAACAAAACAACTGCCAATACAGTCCGGCGTTCATAAATGCGACGAGGAAGCAACTGACGAAAACACGTCAGTTGCTTTCGCATCGCATTCATGAACGCCGGACAGCCCGTGAACAGGAGAAAATACAAACGTGATTTATTCAAACCCCACTGGTGACACGATGCGTGGCATATATTAAAAAGACTGCAATTTAGGATCCCTGCTCCTTTACTATTGCCATCAAAGAACCGCTTTTGTTCCACCAGACCAGGGGCTATTTGTCCCTCGTCGGATTAAGTTTTGAGACTCCTCTTCAGGAAGGAGTCATGAGGTCCTGATGAGAACTCCTAACCCATTTGGAGTTCGAAACGCGTAGAACGCTAGTTTACACACCATATGATCTCAAATATTGGCAATTTTTTGTTTAAAAATTACAAACACAAAAAACTATTGTTTATGGTGCAATGATTGTTTCATGTAAATGGTTAATAATTTTTTTATATGAGAATTGTTCTATGAGTATGAAAGTGACTGGGTGAATGTTGAATGCTTGGATTGGTTGAGAATTAATTTATGCTCTGTATTGTACTTGAATTGTTCTTTTAATTATTGATTGTATTTAATGTTTTTGATTGCAGGGATTTAAAGATTTGTAAAAAGTGTATAAAATAATTGACATATGCATTTAAAGTGAATAAAACTATAGAATGATTCAATCAGATTGAACAATTAGTCTTAGAACCCACTCTGGTTTGATTCCATTGTGCTGCGAAAAATAATAGTACATAAGGAGAAACAGTATTGGCAGTTGTTTTGTCGATATTGTCTGGTGGGATCCCGTACACGACCCAAAAATCAGAAAGCTAAACTGAAGTTTTTGGACCCGGAACTGCTACTGGCTATTAGAGCTATAACGATGCGATGGAAGTCACCTGGGACGCCCAGGATATCAATGTGGCAGGCTGAGCTGGCGAAGTGGGGCAGAACGGAGGGCATAGTGCTGAGACGGGAAGAGGAAAAGGGACCAAGGAAATATCCCATAGCGCAAGACTGGGAAGTAATGCTGCTAGAATTGGAGGGGATAGAGATAAAAGCGACGTAGGCAGATGGGCTGGGAAGAGACAAAGGAAACATAGCATGTAGGGATGTGTGACGTTAAAGCATTTATCCTGCACTAATGTAAGCTGATAATGATGATACAGAGTATCTTGTACAGGACTTATTGTGAGCAGGAGACGCAAGGGGTTAGGGTGGGAGGGGAGGGTGGAGGGAGGATCGGGAGTTATAATCCTATATGTGGTTGATTGCCGGACCTGATAATATTATGATGTATAACATACTAATGCATAGGACAGTGCCCCTAAAAGAATGGCATGTTGGGAAAAGAAGGATTGTATGTACTTATGCTTTATTAATAGATGTTATATGTAATAGGATGTAACGGCAACGGCAACGGAACGACAAGTTAGGGTGGGGCGAAAATGAGAAAAGAACTGTACGATACAGTAAGAATTCATGATGTAAAGTCATTTAAATGGTACAGTTGCGAATAAAGTTGTAAATAAAAAAAAAACCTCTGGGACCTACTCAAATCAACCTCCCCAGACGTCGTCTTCCTGACGGAGACCTGGCTGAACCCTTCCTCGGCACCCGACATCGCCATAGCCATTCCGGATGGATACAAGATCACCCGCAGGAACCGCCTCAACGAAGTAGGAGGAGGAATCACCATCGTCCACAGGAACACCCTCGAAGTCTCAACCAACACCAACGACACCCTCAGCACCCCCAAACACCTGCACTTCCAGATCCACACCGATTTCAACACCACCCTCAGAGGAACTCTTGTCTACAGACCCCCTGGACCCCGACCACAGTTCAGTGACTCCATCGCCGACTTCATCAGTACACATGCCCTCGCCTCTACAGACTACATCCTACTTGTGGACCTGAACTTCAACCTCGAGAACAACAACGACCGCAACTCCACCACCCTGATCGACAACCTCACCAACCTTGGACTCAGACAACTCGTCACAACACCCACCCATTTAACCGACCACACGCTTGACCCCATCTTCTCCGCAAGCTCCCATGTCTCATTCAACCACACCACCGAACTCCACTGGACCGACCATCGCTGCATCCACTTCACCTTCTGGAAATCCACTGCGCAACACCGCACCCAAGAGATCCCCTGCTGCTGTTAGAGAAAAGTCACTGAAGACTACTTAACCACCACCATTGCCCAGAGCCCACCCTCCGACCCCACCGACTCCGACACCGCCACCCACAACCTCAGACAATGGATAGACGACTGCGCCAACACGTTTGCCCGGATCAAGAAACCCTCCAACACACCAGGAAGAAAGCCAGCTGGTTCACAGACGACCTCCAGGCCTCCAAGCAAACCTGCGGAAAGCTATAGAAGAAATGGCACCGTGAACAGACACCAGACAGCTACGCAGCCCACAAGAACTCCACCCGCAGACATCATCACCTAATCAGATCCGCCAAAAGGGCCTCCTTCAAAGACTGCCTGGACAACAACGCACACAACAACAAAGAGCTCTTCAACATCTTGAAGGAACTCCCCACCCCCAGTTCCAACACCAACGACATACCACCTTGACAAGACCTGCTCGACTCCCTTGACACCTTCTTCCATTGCAAGATCCCAGACATCCACGACAGCTTCAATGTCACGACCACCACGACAACCATTGAGACCTCTGTCCCCACGGCCACCATCCACACCAACCCCCTGCTCTCCTGGACCAACTTAAACGACAACTACACCATCAAAATCATGAACACCATCCACTCCGGATCTTCGTCAGACCCATGCCCACACCACATCTTCAACAAAGCCAGCACCACCATCGCATCCCATCTCCGGAAAGCCATCAACATCTCCTTTGAGACAGCAACCTTCCTGGAGAGCTCGAAGCACGCAGAGATCAACGCCTTAGTAAAAAAAAAACAAGGCTGACCCCAAGGACCTCAAGAACTTCCGGCCCATCTGCCTACTCACGTTCCTGGCGAAGGTCACTGAGAAGACTGTCAACAGACAACGGACCCGCTGCATTGAGGAGAACAGCATCCTAGACCTGTCCCAGTCTGGGTTCCGCAGCAACCACAGCAGCGAAATGGCCCTCATCGCCGCCACCGATGAAATCAGGCCCTGCTGGACAACGGAGAAACCGCGCCCCTCATTCTCCTGGACCTGTCAGCCGCCTTCGACACTGTCTGCCACCACACCCCACGCACATGCCTCCACAATGCGGTGGAGAAGTGTGGCTCACTGGTTAGAGGAGGCAGACCTGGAAGCAGAGGTCAGCCCGGGACCAGGGTTCAATTCCCGGCTCTGCGGGGTCTTGAGTCCTAAAATGTCCATGGACTCGACAATTCTCGCTCCGGTGCCTACTCGATTCACGGGTTCACACTCTGTGACTCTGGGCTATAGCTTGCTTAATCTCCACAACGGCCCCTAGCGGCGGGATGCCTGGCTTTCACCTTGCGGATACCCTGCCGGGGTTATCTCACAGGGGAATACCAGGACGGGTTCCCTAAGCAAGCGCTTATAAACCGCTCGGTGATTTGCGCTATATAAATTCCTGTACATTTACATTTACAATCCTGAGATCCAAAACAGGCTCTGGACTGGACCATGTCCTTCCTCTCCAGCGGAAGCCAAAGCATCTGCCTCCCCCTTTCCGCTTCAAAGCCACCGAGATCATCTGCGGTGTACCCCAGGGCTCATCCCTCACCCAAACAAGGTTCAACATCTACATGGCACCGCCAGCCCACGTCGCCCGACTGCATGACCTCAACATCATCTCCTACGCTGACGACACCCAGCTGATCCTCTCCCTTCACGAAGTACCCCCTCACTGCCAAAACCAACCTCCATAAAGGAATGAAAGCCGTTGGTGAATGGATGAAGAAAAGGTGACTGAAGCTAAACTCTGAGAAGACAGAAGTCCTCATCCCCTGTTCCACCCCCACGGCCTTGGACGACTCCTGGTGACCACACTGGGAATAGCCCCAACACCCACCGACCAAGCACACAACCTTATGTTCATCCTCGACTCTACTCTCTCCATGACAAAGCAGGTCAACGCCGTCTCATGCCCCTGCATTAACACCCTCTGCATGCTCCGCAAGATCTACAGGTGGATCCCCACCAAGACAAGAAGAATGGTCACCCAGGCCCTCGTCAGCAGCAGGTTGGACTACGTAAACGCCCTCTACGCAGGAGCCTAGGCCAAACTCCTGGAACAACTTCAACGCATTCAAAACGCCTCTGCACGCTTTATCCTCAAAATCCCTTGTCGAAGCCACATCACCCCCCACCTGAGAGACCTGCAATGGCTCCCTGTCAACAAAAGGATCACCTTTAAGCTCCTCACCCACACACACAAGGCACTCCACAACACCGGACTAGCATACCTCAACAGACGACAGAGCTTCTACACCCCCAACCGCCAGCTCCGCTCCACCGACCTCGCCCTCGCCACAGTCCCCCGCATTCGCAAAGCCACCTCGGGTGGCAGATCGTTCTCCCATCTCACAGACAAGACCTGGAACACCCTCCCCATCACCTACTGCAGACCCAGGACCAGTTAACCTTCAGAAGACTCCTCACGACTTGGCTATTCCAACAATAGCAGCACCCCCTGCGCCTTGAGACCCTCACGGGTAAGTAGTGCACTTTACAAATGTTCTGATTGATTGATTGATGCACCGTATCTACAATACGGCGCACCATGGCGCAAGGATTGACAGATGTGTCCGAAATTTTGACTCATCTGTTGAGGCAAAAGTCACGCATTGATGGAGTTGTGTTGCATGAACAATGCTACTCCAGCAATGCATTTTGAGGCCTTTTCCCACTACACTGCCTCACTCCTTATGCCTGCTTCAAGCAGGCGTAAGGTTTTGATGCAGTGGCATCCTAGAAGTGTAGATTTCACTGCATCACTTTTACAAGGCTTTCCTGCATGGAAAGGCCCACCCTGCATACATTATACCTGACGTAGGCATAACGTAATGCAGGGCTTTACAATGTGACGCATCTCCCTAGATGCCTTGTATATTGCCACATTTTTTACTTTACAAAAGTGACGCAACAGTGGCGCAAAAGTGTTGCAAGGGGCTTGTAAATCTGCCCCTGAGATTTTAGGGATGAGGTAGGTGGAATTCCATGAACAGGCCTGGAATTGATGGTGTCTAACCCTTTGAGTTTTAGTGCAATGTTAACATTGTTAACCATATGATTTTTGAGGACTTGTATGTCAGAATTTCAAAAGCAAGAATATTGCCTTAATATCATCCTACTGGGTGTACATCATTGACTTAATTTGAGTGATATTTTCGTAAACAATATTTCTGGGACAATAAATGAATTATATGTAAGCGCAGTGTGGTGGACACTAAATTCAGTTAAGCACTCGGTTTTAATCACTACTCCTTGCATTTTTTGTTACTAAGCAAAACATGTTGCAAAATGCATTTTCTTGTGGATGATCTTTTTAGGTCTGATTTAGTGGTTGGTCTATTCTTCCAAAACCTAACCTATACTTCAAGAGGGCTTTGGGTTAGCCCCTTGGTAATGAATGAATGCCCTTTTTGTCTCTGTAAGGTGTTTGATCTTGATTCAATGGCTTTCCTCCCTGTTCTTGATTGCTCTGCCCCGTATCACTGTAGCCTCAGAGTAGAGGTTGAATGAGTTGTGTCTTTCAACTGCAGACTTGATGGAACTCAATTTTTACTTTTTATTCAGCACTCCGTTTATTTACGGTTTTCTATAGCGCCGCTGACAGACCTATAATTTTTGGCATGGTTTGCTCCCCTAACTTTTTGCCTTCAACCCTCCTGTTTGCTGACTTTGTTTTTGCTGGCTTTGGGCTCTGATAATCAGTGCTTGGGTGCTTGTGCTCTCACCTTAAAACATGGCAGAATTTGTTTTCACCAAATTGGCATATTTCATTTACTTGTAATTCCCTAGTAAGGTGGCACTACCCGTGCCCCCGGCCTCTAAATTAAATGCTACTAGCAGGCCTGCAGCACTGATTGTGCTATCCAATTAAGTACCCCATTTATCATGTCTCAGGTCTGTCGTTGCACTATGTGTATGCAATTTTAAAACTGCCATATTGACCTGGCAAAATTAAGCTTTTGCCAGGCCCAAGCCTTCATCTTTAATACATATAAGTCAACCCTAGGATAGGCCGTGAACAGCCCAGAGGGCAGGGTGCATTGCATTTCAATGGTTTGAGATGTACCTTTTAGTTTTACATGTTCTGTAGGTGAAAACATTTACATTCATTTTGTTTGTTTGCTACTGCCAGGCCTACCTCTCCCATAAGATAGCATTGAAGTTACCTTATTACATTTGATGAGATGTAACTTCCAAATGGGAACAGGTAACCTATTCATGTTTTGGTGTATTTGTCTTTGTGTTGGTGTCCTCTTCTTTTTTGATGTGCTCTCTTATGGTGACATTTCTGTGCCATAGCCATGTTGTGCCTGCAGCCTGTCTCTGGGTCACATAAATGGGTGTAACTGAACGGCTGGTTTTGTGTATTCCTCCTAGACAGTCACACACAATAGAGATCTTAGGTGTGCCTGGATGGGCCACCACTTGCAGGATGGGAGGGCGGGCCTGGGTACAGCCCTACTTACACTTGAGTAGGGTGCTTCCTGCCCCCACACAAAGGACTGCATACTCTCTGTAGTTATTCAAAACAAAAACATGGTATCCTTCGGGCGATCAATCACAGTTTTCACTTTTGACACAGTGAAATAATTAAATTTGGCACAAGAACCTTTGAATCAATCAGATCAAACAGTGTATTTGATTATTTTTACTGTCCACATAGTGTTTGCACTTAACAAACAAGTCCCTGGAGCAAAATCAAAAACAAATACATATACATTCTCAAGCCCATTACCATTAAGTATATATATCACAATACTAAATCAAATCTTTAATTCTTTTCAAGATGTCTCCTAGGATGTATACAATGTTAATAAGTATACATAAACGCGCAGGAGCAGAACACAGACTTAGGCAACAACATCAATTTTAACTCAAATAAACACAGGAGTAGTGTTCCTTCGTTTCGATTCTTTTTATTCCAAAAATGTGATAGACAAAGGTTGAACAACCTTTGTCTATCACGTTTTTGGAACAAATTGATCTTGTTGCCTAAGTCTGTGTTGTGCACCTGCACGTTTATGTATGCTGTTAAAGTTCTTTTGTGAACTAGCATTGTGATGGTGGGTGCCATTCAGTGTGTACACAAATCCCTCTACCAATAATAAAGGGAATATTACAATGAGGAGTAATTGAGGTTAGGTGCTGTGATTAGTAAGGCTCCACTATCTTTCTTGTTTAAAAATGTTAATAAGTACTAATCATCCCATCACTGACAGTAATCAGAAGATAGAGCTCTCTCCCGCCACAGTGGTAAAGGCTGGTAACCTCTGCAGCTCAAAATGTCATCATCTCTTGGGGTCTCTCCATCCTATACTCATGGGGATCTCTCCTCGTAAGAGACACAAGGTTTTTCAGTGACCATGTCCATCATGTCCACTAGCAGACCTCTTTCATCCCCAGGTTCTCTACAACCGGGCTTTTGCCTATCTTAGATTAGTCTGGGAAATCCCTAGATTGCCCTCAGCTTTGTGTAAGTGGGTTCTTAATTTGCCAGGCAAGGATCAGTTATCCACAGGAGGGTCCAGCTGTGGAGCCTCATAGTGTCCCAGTTACGTCCTGTCAGCCGCCCACTGGCAAGCACATCTGATGAGTCCAAAATAGGTCTTGGAACTATGAAGCCCTCTGAGCTTGGCATGGAAGAGTAGCATGTATTGCTGGTTCATTGCACAAAGCTGCCATTTCACCACCTCAAATGATTTCCGTTGTTCTGAACCGGTCTAGTGTACTCCAGGTAAGTCATGATGTGGGACTAATAATAGAGCGATTCCCCTTTGTTGCGTGTTTTGCTTAGGATTGCATCTCTGTAATGAAAATTAAATATTTAAGCAATCATAGGGTGCCCCAGGAGGGGGGCTTCTAAATAAACACCCTATGCTGTCTTTTGATTCCATCCCAGAGTGACAACACTCAGCGGGATAGCCTTGCCAGTCTTCCAGGAACTTTTCTGGAGAAGTGGACCCCTCAGCTTGTGGAAATGAAAGTAACCAGAGGTAATTACATCTGGATTTATTTTTTGCATCTTCCTCCCTCACCTTGAAGGTCTTGGTGGTAGCATGCAGCCTCAACACATTGGTTCAGAGGCTAACCACTTCATATACAAGTGCTGACACCGAGCATTCACTCTATGAAACTGTCTACTACAATGCATACATCTTGATAGAGAAGCTAAACATCAGCACCCAAGTCACGGATTTTAGCTTCCACAGCAACTCAGGAAGCCCAGATTTTTTGCAGGATCATGACATTTTTGCTGACTTCCAACATTTGCTGGGTGGTTATGTAGTTGAGACACGCCGAGTAGTGAACCTTCCCATCTTTGTCTGTGTCCATGAGCTGTGGGCTTTGTTTTTCTCCATTTAATAACATGACTGTCTCTTATGAGAATTCCCCCTGTGATGGCAAGGAGACACAGAAGCAGCCCAATCACTGGTCCTCACTCTTCGTAAGCTTGGGGAAAAAGGGGCTATCTGGTGTGCACATTCAAGGCTCCAAATTCAGAGCCTGTCCCTCTTGTGCCCCTCCATATCGTCTAGAACGGGTAGGACAAGCAACCAGAAGCAGCAGGCAATATTTCTCCCAGACAGTGTCCTCCCAGACCAGGCAAATGTGCCACCACTCTTTCCTCATCAGCATCTTAGGATTCCCAGAACACTTCCCACCTAGTGGACATGATGGCCTGGGCAAACTTTTTCAATATTAGGAGACAGGGTGTGTGTTTGATTAGGTGGACTTAGAGCTTTCCCGGGGGCAGGGCCAAGCCACGACACCCCTCCTGTCTCCAGGCCATCTGTGGTTTACAGTCTAGGAAGTCACATCGGCCCAAATGTGCAAACTAACATCTCCTGGCACCCAATCAACCGGGTGGTGTAATGCCTGCAGTCCATCACAGGGCCCAGGTGACTGGCCTCTCACCTGGCCAGTCCAGCTACCCAGCAGAGCCATGTAAGCCTCAGTGGCTCTCTGGGATGGCAGTTCCCAGACCTGGGATGGGGAGACAATCAACGTTCCCACACCTGCTAAGCTGCTCGTCTGTACCATGGCCTCCCCCACAGGGCTGCATGCTCCTCATCCTCTGCCGCCACCAATGTTCAGTCTCTGGAAGACTCCTTGGTGCCCTGGGGGGTTTCCACACACTGGTGTTCTTAGCCCACGGCAGTCAGGCCAGCAGAGCAGATTGCCATGCTGAGCACCAATCTCTTCACTCTGGCGAGGTCCAGGTCCCACAGGTGGCCTCCCGCCTGAGGCAGCCTCCCTTGTCCAGGGTCCAGTTAGGCCAAAGAGATCCTCTCCGCACTTGGCCGTCAGCCCCCAAGCCACGCCACCCTCCACTGGACCGCAAGCAGGATACAATGTAACACCCCCCCCCCCTCCCTCGCCCCCCCAGCAAAAGTATAATGCAGGATTTGTGAAAGTGCGCCCAGCATCTTGGCCAGCCTGACTACACCCCCCAGTTCATTTTTTTAATATTTTTATATGCATTTATATTTTTTTTACAAGGGCCCATCAGTTTCAAAGTGCATTTTGACCACTTGCTTATTTTCTTGCACTTTGCGGGTCTTTGTTTTTCACTTTGTAAAATTTTAAAGTCCTGTTTTACCCTGGCTATCTGTCATAGTAGAACAGTAAATTAAAAATGGTCACCATAGGTTAAAGCGCATGTGCATGCACACACTACAATGCAGGCATCATGAAACATACATGAGTGTGAGCACCATTTTGGGATTGGTTTTCTTTCATAAAAACTCAATTTGCAAGATTGTCCACCAAACCGCGCACATGTGTCTTGACACATTAGTTTGGAAAAAAGCATTGACGAAGCCAATAGGTCAGCCTTTTAGAGCTAAGACCTTTGGGCTTTGCAAAACTAGCTATTTGGATTATGATAAATAACTACACCCACCAGATATTTGGTCAGTATTTGCATTCGTACATTTTTGAAGTCAATATGAAATAAACAGTGACCCATAAAAATCTTTGATTTAATCTCAACTGTTAGCTAACGCTCTAAGTGCATTCCGTTCCATTCCATCACATTTTGGCTCACTGTGTACATGCAGTCAGTCGAATAGTATGGAAACGAATCTTCAATATCCCCTAAGGTACAGTAACATCTGAATTGACAGGCCCGCCCCTCTTTGAACAGGAACGAGTCCTTTTTCAACCTTATTGGATCTCATCAGCAATGGGATGCTTTTGTCCTTGTTGCACACAAATGAACATATCCATGCCAATTATGGAAAATCATCCAGAAAGACAAAAAAGTGACCAGTGGTGCTGTTTGAATGAATCCAAACCTCCAACACAAGGCATGATGACTATGATTGCTTGTGCTCCAGTTCATAAAGCATATGCCAATCACTTCCGGCTGAATTGTCCGAGTCTGCTGGGGCAAGACCGATTTGAATGAGGCTGTCTCTTTTCTGCAAATACACATTCAAGATGTCAGCCAAAGGAACGAACCTCAAGTTATAACCAATGGTTTAAATGAATTCAAATATTTCCTTACATGACTTTTCTGCTGGCCATGTGAGTCCTTTCAAGCAGATTGACAGACGTGGTCAAGGGCATAGCTTGGTCAGTAAGGGGGGGTGCGCTTCAGATTTCCCAACAATCACTCTGGCACATAATGTTAAATTACATTATACGACAAGCAGGGTGCACACAAGGGGCTTAAGGGGACCACGGAAAGGCAGAGGAATACGGATTGGTATGTGTGCTAAATGAGAGAAAGCACATTATCTTGTGACATAAGCAACATTTTGGAAGTCTTTCTAAATAGAGAGGAAGAGAGTGTGTGTGTGTGTGTTTTTGTCTCAGTGTAAAAGTTCCTTGTGAAATCCGACAGACACCACACCATACCCGACTGAAAGCACCTGTAACCAACTATCTATCACAAAATACATTTATTAGGGGGGTGTAACACCCCAAACGCCCACCCCTGAAGCTACACCCCTGGGCATGGTTGACAAGGCCGCTGCATTTATAGGACTCACGAGCAGCTTATTGATGAGGCCCTTCAAAGCTGAAACATGTCTGGGTTTCTTTTGTTCCTAATCAGAAAGATATGCCCACTCAGTGTAGGCAGGCTGTTCCTACAGGGCACAGGTCAAGAATGATACTGACAGCATTGGTTTCTATCGTAACAGCACAGGTGAGATAAAAAACGATAGAATGGAATGTGCTCAGAGTAATATTAATGTAGGTGTCTCTGCCCATCACGTGTGTGAGATTGAAATTGCTTTGAATAGCATGTTTGAAAACTGTTCAATCCTATGTATGCTGATGTTGCCAGGCCACACTTGCCCGTTATTGCACCTTTTCTCCAGTACATCCAACATAAAGTACCAACATTTCATTTCTGTTTTTTCCCCCAGTGTCATAAAACAAAATGAACTCCGATATCTTAAGCCACAGCGTTTTTACCAATGAAAACGGTGTCATTTTTGGACAAGCTACAAGTATACGCTCTACTTTCTCAGAAAAGTGTGAAATGTCACTGCTCGTGAAGTTCAGCCAGAGTTATGTGTCACGAAAAAATATCGGGGTTAGAAATGCTAGAAGGGCTATAAATAGGCTTTAACAATCCCCGCGTATGAGATTGGCAGGACTGCGGCTGCACGCGCAGGATCTGAAAGCACTGCCAGTCTGCGGGTGGAGTGGGAACCTCAGCTGTAACAAGCAGCTCTGCACAATGTACTCATTGCCGAACACAGGTTCTCATGCTCGCACGAACAAAGGCCATATGGACTTTTTGTAGTGACTCAGACATTGTCACTCTGCTGCCCAGCACTGAGTTTTGGCTCTGTCTGATTTAAAGTGCCAAAAATAGAGCTGAACACAGGAGACTGCAACAATATTGCTGTAAAATAATAAACGACATTCAGCGATGGGATACTATTACACCACGAAATGCCAGCAGAGACTTAGGTGAAGTATTCAACACGCTTCACCTCATGTTGAGTGAAAGTGTCATAGGGGTTAGAAATGTTTCTCTCAACCCTTAAGGCCTGATTCACAGAGGTTTTCTCCAAATGTCAGTTTCACTTACATCTAGAGAAAGTCAAAACTTCCGGTCATGTACTTTATTTATACAGTCCTTGTGCGTGTGTTAGCCATTGTTTAGTATGAAGATGGCGTTTGGGATTAAACCTTGTGCGTAGATTCGCAATGCGTTAAACAAGCGTAAATGCATGGGGCATATGCCTCCATTGGGAATTTCCCGAATTGGTATCACATTCAAGCTATAGATGAACAATCCAGGAGCAAGTGCTTCAGTAAGTATGAGAGGTGCACCAGTTTATTTTTCACAAGAGAGGAGCCAAATTCATGGAAACATGTAAATCTAGTACTGTACTTGTGCAACTATGGTCGGAGTAGAACTACATCTTTTTTATATTCTCACAGAAGAAGATGCAACTCTTAAACCTTGATAGGAGTAGTCACATGAATTGTAATTGTATGTATATGTATATATATATATATATATATATATATATATATATATATATATATATATATATATATATATATATATATATTTATATATATATATATTTATATATATATATCGAATTCAATTAACTCAGCAGCTGCCGAGCTCCGCTCTGCTTATACCTCTAGGCAAGGCGGTTCGCGTGTAGGTTGCGAGCCTATATCTCAATTCAAACCTTGACGTTTCGTTCCAAGTCCAGAAACACACAAACACTTCTTGCTGAAAAATAGCCTTTAATGCAGTATAAAGGCAACCAAAAACTCTACGCGTTTCAGGAGCACACCTCCCTTGCTCACGAGTGAAAGTATTTCATTCAAGTTGGGCTTTTAAATTAACATGTGACATTTAGTGCATAACCATAGAAAGCAGACTAGCACTGCCAAATCATAATGTGAATAGATGCAACTGAAAACATAAACATATTCTCGTTCGAGTTCATGCACAGCCTTTCAACATGCATTAGGCTTCAGAGTTTCTCATATGCTTTCAAATAAACATATATTCATTATTGGGCATTTTACGTCAAAATCCTTTTTGAAGAACTTTAAACAAAAAATTAAATTTCAGCTTCTTGCTGGTGAGCCTCTCAAAGGTTTAGGAATTGAGGCAACTGTCAGACCATACAAAATACTGTAGAAGCAATCGCATGGAATATGAGGCATCACTAAAGATGTTCCACACATTACTTCAAGAGTGGAAGGGGAAGGGGCTCATAGAAACTGAAGAGTTCAAATTTCTAGAGTGTAAGTCCCCAAGAATTCCGGCGTTGTATCTTCTGCCGAAGATCCATAAGGACCGGAACAACCCACCAGGGAGACCAATTGTCTCGTCTATAGGTAGTAACCTTGAAAATGTCTCACGGTATGTAGATTTTTTTTCTGCAGAGTTGGGTGCAGAACCTGCCGTCATACATAAAAGATTCAGGAGCCTTTCTAAGATTCCTGACAACATTGAAATGGGAAGAAAACTACACTCTACTATCCTTAGATGTGATTACGTTATACACCTGTATCCCACACACACTCGGACTAGCAGCCTGTAAGCATTTTCTATGTAGGAGATCAATCTCATACCTCCATCACACACAAATGCTACTGAAAATGATGGAAATTTGCTTGACCCAAAACTACTTCCTCTTCGATTGCAAAATCTATCGACAAGTCCTCGGTACTTCCATGGGGACCTGTTTTGTGCCAAGCTTTGAGGGTCTTTTCATGGGGTACTGGGAGGAGGAGGTGGTATACAGATCATCAATGTACAAAGAAAAAGTGATAAAATGGGTCAGGTACATTGATGGTATTTTTGTAGTTTGGTCAGGCACAGAAACGGAAGCAAACAGTTTTGTGGAAGAACTGAACACCAATGAGTTTAACCTGAAGTTCACCAGTCAATGGGCAGAAAACATTCTTGACTTCCTTGACCTGAGGGTCAAAGTAGAAAACAACCGATTGGAGAGTATTCTCTTCAGAAAAACCACAGCAGACAACAGTCTGCTACACGCACGCAGTTGCCACCAGAGTTCACTGATACAGAGCATACCAGTAGGGGAACTACTCAGAGCAAAAAGAAATTGTAGTACAGTCTCAAGCTTCTATGAAGAAGAAAAAAACATGACAGAGAGGTTTTTAGCTAGAGGCTACACACAAAAAACTATAGAGAGAGCAATAAAGATAGTCTCAGAAAGAAGCAGAGACTCACTACTAGAAGAAAAAGCTAAAAGAGAGGATGACATAGAAAGTATGAAGACACGCTTCATTACCACCTACAGCAGTCAGGCCTTTCTGGTAAAACGTAGCCTGAAAAAATTCTGGCCGGTTCTTTAGACAGACCCGGAAATTGCAGAATATGTGGAAACATATCCCCAAATAACTTTCAAAAAATCCAAATCATTGAAAGACGAGCTGTGTAGTGCAATGGTACTAGGGAAAGAAAAGCTGACAGGGATACAAGAATTTTTTTCCCTGTAGAAGCTGCAAGGCGTGCAAACACAGTAAAAATTGCAAGGAAGTCAGACTTTCACCAATGACTGAACCCTTCAAAATACAGGAACATACATCGTGTAACACCGAGTAGGCGGTGTATGCTCTCTCCTGCCCCTGTGAGAAGGCATACATAGGCAGTACGATACATAAGGCCAAAATCAACATTTTGGAACATTTAAGGGCCATAAAAAATTGTGACAAGGCATACCCCATTGCAAGACATTTTAAGGCAGAACATAATCAGAATACAAATCTTTTGAGGTTCTGTGTGCTGGACATGGTAAAACACGATGAGGGAGGGGGAAATAAAATACAAAAACTTCGAAGGTTAGAATCCAGGTTCATCATTAGATATCAAACAGTAGCCCCTATAGGACATAACTGCGACGAAGAACTGGAAACACATCTAGGGTAGGGGGATAAAAGACCTGAACCTATCCTATAATATGCAAGTAAACTGGGATTGTGTAGTACAAGAGTCTGAGGAGGATAACACAATACAGAGGTAATGAGAGATAAATATTTTGAATGAAGAAATGGTAGACCTTTATGAAACTGCAAATTATAAAATGGTACTTCGAAATATAATTGCAAAAGATAGAATGGGAATATGGAGCTATGTTCTGTTGTCCGATAAGTCACCATAGTTATATAACCGTACTGATCTTTAGGACTTATGAAGTATGAAATGAGGAAGCAGCAATTGTCGCAAAATACAGAAAGTATGATTTTAAATATCACATAGGGTATGGTGTAATATATGAGGTAAATGTTTTATTGTTTATGTATTTCCATAGATGCGAATGAAGAACGAAAGAGGAAGAGATTATGAAATTGTGACAGCCGGCATTAGGGATGAACAATGAAGAGAGTAGCAGTTTGTAAATAAACCACGAAAATGAAACTTATTGTGGATTGTCAAGCCCACATGGGAAAGATAACTCATTGGAGAAGGCGTTGATAAAATAAGCCCACTGGGGCAAGACACCTACAAATGCTCTATCAGATAAGATAGAGAAGAAACCTAAACCTTTGAGAGGCTCACCAGCAAGAAGCTGAAATTTAATTTTTTGTTTAAAGTTCTTTAAACAGGATTTTGACGTAAAATGCCCAATAATGAATATATGTTTATTTGAAAGCATATGAGAAACTCTGAAGCCTAATGCATGTTGAAAGGCTGTGCATGAACTCGAACAAGAATATGTTTATGTTTTCAGTTGCATCTATTCACATTATGATTTGGCAGCGCTAGTCTGCTTTCTATGGTTATGCACTAAATGTCACATGTTAATTTAAAAGCCCAACTTGAATGAAACACTTTCACTTGTGAGCAAGGGAGGTGAGCTCCTGAAACGTGTAGAGTTTTTGGTTGCCTTTATACTGCATTAAAGGCTATTTTTCAGCAAGGAGTGTTCGTGTGTTTCTTGACTTTGAACGAAAAGTCAAGGTTTGAATTGATATATATATATATATATATATATATATATATATATATATATATATATATATATATATATATATATATATATATATATATATATATATATATATATATGAGCACACAAATTGTCCTGTCGCAGCGGGAGCACGGACCAGTTGGTGCCAGCGATGGGACCAGGGCAGTGTCCCAATTCATTCAATACCAAAGAAGAAATCGCTGCACACTCCTTGATGCTTCAGCAGTTACTTTATTTTTCACGTTTGAAAAATAAAGTAACTGCTGAAGCATCAAGGAGTGTGCAGCGATTTCTTCTTTGGTATTGAATATATATATATATATTCACTGAAAAAACCATAGGTTTCACACCAGTTATAGTTAGCTGGAAATTTTACTGATATAAAACCATTGAAATTCCCACGTTATAGTTAGTCGGACTCACTATAACTTGCGCGTACAATGCACTGCTGATGACATCACTCATGACATCACTGATGAGACCATCCAGTGAATGTGTGTCTTTCTGAAAAATAAATTTGTTTTATATATGTATTTGTAAAGGTCGATGGAAGAATAAATGTTTAAATAAGTGTGTAAATGGATGTTTTTTTAAAAAAAATTGGTTGGGTAACTGGCATATTATGTGTTGTGTTTTGAAGACAGCATATGTGCAGGACTGTATGGGTGGATGAGTGTATATATGTGTGTGTTAGTGAGTGAATGACTGTCTCACTAGTGTCTTCATTAGTAACGACATATGTTTTAATCTAGTATATGTGAGTATTGATGTATATAAGTGAGTATAGTATATATAGTGAGAGATTGTAGGAGTTCCTGTGTAAATAAGTATGTGTTTCTATAAGTGATTGTTTAAGAGAGTAAGTATGGGTAAGTTTCCTTAGAAGTAAGGTGGCAGTGTGTGTATAAATGTATATGCAAAGAAATGGATGTTTAATAGTTTATTTGCATGTGTGAGTATGTGTGTGAGTAACTTTTGGATGATTGCTGATGTGTAACAGGATGTGTAGGTGTATCACTACATATGATGAGTGAGTATATGTATGTGTGACTATATAGAACTGTTGGTGAATGAGTGGATGTGTATATAGATGGTGGAATTACTGAATTGGTTGTTGTTACTGGTTTGGGTATCTCCATTTTTTAGAAAATGTTTGTTTCTATTTTTGAATATGTGTTTCAAGCGTTACATTACACTGAAATTAGGTCTGTCACTCTGTCACAAGGATGGTGTCATCAGTGATGTCATGAGTGATGTCATCAGCAGTGCATTGTACGCGCAAGTTATAGTGAGTCCGACTAACTATAACGTGGGAATTTCAATGGTTTTATATCAGTAAAATTTCCAGCTAACTATAACTGGTGTGAAACCTATGGTTTTTTCAGTGAATTTCATAGGTTTTTTAAATGCTAATTCCTAACTATAACTGGTGTGAAACCTATGGTTTTTTCAGTGAATTTCATAGGTTTTTTTAATGCTAATTCCTTTGTATATCGAGTTTCTAACCTTTTTTTTTTTACAATTTGCTGTTTTTTTTAAATATTCATTTTTTTTATAATTTTTTTCTTTTGCGCTCTGGGTGCGCGCTCCTGGAAGCTTTCAGCTAAGCTCTCCTGTAAGCTTCTCCGAGAGCTCATCTGAAAGCGCACCCAGAGCGCAACTGTCGTTTGTGAAAAAAAAATATGAATGAAAAGTTAATAATAATGCAAAACATTTCGTACCATACAAATAAAATTTGTTTTTTTTAATATTGAAAATGATTATGCATTTCTATTAAAGATTGATGACGTCACTTCAGCGCACAACGTACGTGCCCTCGGAAGCGCCTACGTGCGCGGCTCCTAAACGCACGCAAAAGCGCCTACGATCGCGCCACGTGTGCGCCCCGGAAGCGCCTACGATCGCGCCACGTGTGCGCCCCGGAAGCGCCTACGATCGCGCAGCGTAAACGCACCCGGAAGTGCACCCGAGCGCGCAGCGTAAGCGCGTCGGGTCATGTGACCCTAAAATAACACTTTTCATTGGTTGCTAACAGTTTTTTTTTACAATGAATGAAATCCCCACCCATTTCCTTCACTTCTTCTTTCACTTTTGTGACTGAAAGACCTGCTTTTTTGCTGCTCCTTTTTTCTTGGTTCATCATGGCTGCCAGATCATCCAGCAGTGAAGATGACTTCATTGATGAAGAGCCACCTACCCCAAAGGTGAAGGGACATTTCATTTGGAAATTTTTTAAGTTTCCAGAAGGCCAGAAGAAGGTGAATGCACCAAAAGTGGAGTGCAGGATCTGCAAAAAGGTCCTGTCACGGGGTAACCCCCTAAAGAAATACTCTTTTGGCAACTTCACGATGATTCGCCATGTGGAGACCAGGCACCCCCAGAATTTTGCCCGAGAAAGTGTCAGGGCTCTGGCACAGGAGGTTCCCTCTACATCAACAGGAGGAGCAACTTCTTCTGGAAGAGACCAATCTCAGGGGCAGGTAGCCAACATCCAACCTGCATTCAACCATGGGCTCGTCAGATGCAGATACTGCAATCAACTCCTCACCTATGGGGAGCAAAGTGTCCAGCTCATGGTTCGGGCATTAGAGAACCATCACTGCCCTTCCCACCCCTAATTTTTTTCTTTTCTTTTTGCTCCTGTTGAGCAGTTTCTATTCCCTGTTTTTGTTCCTCTTCAGTTAAAAGAAGAAAACCAAAAGTTCTTTTCAGAACTACCTCCAATTCTCATCAAAGAGCTATAATCTTAAAAAATGAAGAGTAAGTGAAATATAGTGCATTGATAATTGAAAGGAGAATGAGTAAGAAAGAACAGAAAGGTATGAGAGGTGAAAGGAAGTGAAGTAGGAGGACTGAAAGAAGGTGAGTGTTAGAAAAGAAATTTATGACACAGTGAATAAACTGGAGGCCTCATTTCTGAAAAGTGACGCATCGCTACGTGAAAATAGCGATGCGTCACTTATCTGGACGCACTCCTTATGACATTCCACATATGTCATATTTAATATATGACTAATCAATTCGCAAGGAGTTACAGATATGTCAGTATTTCTGACATATCTCTAAACACAAAAGTAACGCATTGCAGGAGTGCGTCACAAAAGTGACGCAACTCCAGTAATGTGTCCTTTCACATGGAAAAAGCACCATGTGAAAGGTTTGCTGAGAAGCAGGCGCAAGATTTTGGCGCAACTGCATCCTAAAAGTGACGCACTGCGTCATTATTAGCAAGCTTTTTGCAAGGAACACCCCCTCTGCATGCATTATACCTGACACTATTTTTTAAAAAGTGACGCATCTAGGTACATGGGTCACTTTTTAAAACTCTGCGCCATATTGTATCTGCATCAGGTATAATGTATGCAGAGGGGGCAATCCCTCGCAAAAAGCTTGGTAATAACAACGTACTGAAATCTATGAGATTTCCCTGCGTCATTTTTTGGATGCTATTGCGTCAAAATTTTGCGCCGGCCTCGCATCACTTTTATGTTTACACATATGTCAGAAATACTGACGTATCTGTAACTCCTTGCAACATGATTCGTCATACATTAAATATGACACATCTGGAATGTCATAAGGACTGTGTACAGAAAAGTGACGCATCACACCAACAGTGTAATAAAATGTGCCTCGTTGCACTATATTTAAAGGATGCAACAGCATCCTAAAAGTGACGCAGTGAAATCTCAAACATTTCACTGCGTCGCTATTACAAAGCTTTTTGTGGGGGAACACCCCCTCTGCATACATTATACCTGACGCTATTTTAAAAAGTGACGCATCTAGGTACATGGGTCACTTTTTAAAACTCTGCGCCATATTGTATCTGCAACATGATTCGTCATACATTAAATATGACACATCTGGAACGTCATAAGGAGTGCGCACAGAAAAGTGACGCATAACACCAGCAGTGTAATAAAATGTACCTCGTTGCACTATATTTAAAAAGTGACGCATCTAGATAGATGCGTCACTTTTTGAATATTGCATAACAATGCGCATTTTTTTACACCGCTGGTGCGTCACAAAAATTGACGCACAGGAAGCGCAAAACTAACAGCGCAAGGCCTTCATAAATATAGTCCTGGATTTAGGGGGTCAGAGGGGGTCTACTCTTCCCCCTTATGATCCAATCAGCTTCCTGCGCGCAAGTCGCTCGTCGCGCCTGGAGCGCTCTCCCGTGCGCGCACGGGAGAGCGCATATTCCCGCGCAAAACGAAAAAAAAATTTTAATGCCCTGCAGGACCCTATTTTAGTCCCTACATCAAACCTAGGGGGTCAGAGGGGGTCTACTCTTCCCCCTTATGGTCATTTGCCCCTTTTTTTTTCAAACCCCTTCTGTCTCGATTTTACCGAGACACAAGATGGCGGCCGCTCCGCACTGTTTAGAATGTTTACAGACAACTGAGATCCAATCAGCTTCCTGCGCGCAAGTCGCGTGTCGCGCCTGGAGCGCACTCCCGTGCGCGCACGGGAGCGCGGCTATAGATATATATATTTTTTTGAACCTTAATTACTTAAAATCCACTGGAGCACATATCTTGAGACATAGCAAAGGCACATCGGGCTACCAGTCCCTACAATTTTGCCAAGTTTGGTGGAAATCCATTCAGCCGTTCGGGCTAAAAGTGAAATCGACCGCCCTATGGAAATTAACATGGGGAAAACGCGTTTTGGGACCCCCCTTTTATCTCGGCCCCCGCTTGACGAATCCCCCCCAAACTTTCAGGGAAGGACCGGACCGCCATGAGACCATTTTCCTGAAAATTTCAGGCAGATTCGTCAACCGGCGCCAAAGTTATTCAAAATAGAATGTTGAGATTTAACATTGAAAATTATCCTAACTATAACTACCTACTGGCGACCGCCAGTAGGTAATATATATATATATATATATATATATATATATATATATATATATATATATATATATATATATATATATATATATATATATATATATATATATATATATTTTACCTACTGGCGGTCGCCAGTAGGTAGTTATAGTTAGGATTTTTTTCAATGTTAAATTTCAAAATTCTATTTGGAATAACTTTGGCGCCGGTTGACGAATCTGCCTGAAAATTCCTCAAAATGGCCTCGCGGCGCCCCGGTCCTTCCCTGAAAGTTTGGGGGGGATTTGTCAAGCGGGGGCTGAGATAAAAGGGGGGTCCCAAAACGTGTTTTCCCCATATTAATTTCCTTAGGGCGGTCGACCTCACTTTTAGCCCGAACGGCTGAATGGATTTCCACCAAACTTGGCAAAATTGTAGGGACTGGTAGCCCGATGTGTCTTTGCTATGTTTCAAGATATGTGCTTCAGTGGATTTTGAGTAATTTAGGTTAAAAAAATATATATATCTATGGCAGCGCCCCGGAACGCGCACCGGGGAGCATACCGGGCGCGCTCTGCGAAGTTTGCACGGAAAGCTGATTGGCTCTCGGGTGTCTGTAAACATTCGAAACAGTCCGGAGCGGCCGCCATCTTGTGTCTCGGTAGGATCGAGACACAAGAGGTGGCCAAAACAAAGGGGGAAATGACCATAAGGGGGCAGCGTATACCCCCCCTGACCCCCTAGGTTTTATGTGGGGGCTATAAAAGGGTCCCGCTGGGCAAAAAAATAATAATTATTTTTTGATTTTTGCGGGGGCGCGCCCAGTACGCGCACCGGGGAGCACACCGAAGAGAAAAGAGAACGGCAGAGTTTAAAAATTTAAGTCATTTTATATAAATGGGAGGTAGTTCTGAAAATAACTTTTTTTTAAATTGTTTTTGTTGTTTTATATATTTTTTTTTTAACATTTTTTACTTTTTTTGGTTTTTCAAAACAATTTTATATATTTCTTTATTTTTTTAGTACTTCGAAAAAAACAGAAGGATTTGAAAATGGCTCAACAGGAGCAAAAAAAAAACAATAAAGAATCATTGCTTTCGTTTGTGAGAGCACTTGTGGTTTTCTTCTGCTCTGTTAATTAAGGTGATACTTTTTTCACCATAAGCAATAGTAGCCCCACAATAAATACAAACTATTTTGAAGTGTGAGAATTTGCTTTGGATGTTGGGCACAATTTGACGCCCTTCAGGTGCTGCAAAAGATGATTCCGCACTTGAGGTGCTAGGCTGAGGGGTCTGTGGGTTTTCAGCCATAGCTCTCACCTGTGCTTGGGCCAAATTATTTGGGTGCCACCTCTCCATGTGGCGAATCATGGTGTGGTTGCCAAAACTATATTTTTTAGCAGGATTGCCACGTGAAAGGATGTTGCTGCAAATTAGACATGTTACTTTAGGGGCATTAACTTTCTTCAGTCCTGCAGGAAACTTAAAGAATTGCCAAATGTAGTGCTCCTTTACACGAGATGGGTGGGGTTCCTCTGGTAGGAACTGTCTCTCCTGCTCCTCCTGCTCCTCTTCCTCCTCTTCGTCCTGCTCACCACCAAAAAGCAGAGGTGGTGGTGGTCCTTTTGGTGGTGGTGGTGGTGGTGGTGTTGGAGCACCAGCAGCAGCAAGTAGAGTAGCCATTATTGGTCTCTCACAAAGAAATAGCTCTTGCTCTCTCAAAGAAGAAAGTAAGAATGAGGAAAAAAGGTGGGGGCTTTCCTCATTTGGAAAAAAAAATATTAGGAACCAATGAAAAGTGTTATTTTCAGGTCACATGATCCGACGCGCTTACGCTACGAGCCTGGGGCGCGTCCCGGGGCGTCGCATCGCGTAAGCGCGTCGGAAGTTTATGTTGCGCAATCGTATTCGCTCGAGTGCTTCCGGGTGCGCTTACGCCGTGCGTATCACGCGGACGCGGCTACGCGATACGTCACAATCATGTTTTCGTTCGCAACATTGTCGCTAACGGGACGCTTCCCGGTTCGTGCACCGGGGCGCTTAATAATAGTACGCTTTCCGGGGCGCTCACCGGGGCGCGCATCCGGAGCGCTCCGAGGCAAAACAAAAAAAAAATTTGCAAAATTGAAGGGACTGGTAGCCCGATGTGCCTTTGCTATGTCTCAAGATATATGCTCAAGTGGTTTTTAAGAAAATTAACTTTGAAAAAATATATATTGGGCTACATTGGGCTATATATATGTTAGAGCCCAAATGTAGCCCAAATGTAGCCCAATGTAGCCCAATGTAGCCCAATGTATTTAGAAAGTGAGACTTATAGTTAGGAATTAGCATTAAAAAACCTTTGAAATTCCCTGAAAAAACCAAAGGTTTCACACCAGTTATAGTTAGGAATTAGCATTTAAAAAACCTATTACATTCACTGAAAAAATCATAGGTTTCACACCAGTTATAGTTATCTGGAAATTTTACTCGCATAAAACCATTGAAATTCCCATGTTATAGTTAGTTGGAATCACTATAGCTTGCACGTGCAATGCACTGCGGATGACGTCACATATTACATTACTCATGACATCACTGATGACACCATCCTTGTGACAGAGTGACAGACCAACAACCAATTCAGTAATTCCACCATCTATATACACATCCACTCATTCACCAACAGTTCTACATAATCACTCATACGTATACTCACTCATCATATGTAGTGATACACCTATACATCCTGTTACACACCGACAGTCATCCATAAGTTACTCACACACATACTCACACATGCAACTAAACTATTGAACATCCATTTATTTATTTATTTATTTGCATATACAACTATACATACACTACCACCTTACTTCTAAGGAAACTTACACATACTTACTCTCTTAAACAATCACTTATAGAAACATATACTTATTTAAACAGAAACTCTTACAATCTCTTACTCTCACATATACTCACTTATATGCATCAATATTCACATATTCTAGATTAAAACATATGTAGTTACTGATAAAGACACTAGTGAGATAGTCATTTACTCACTAACATACACATATACACACTATTCAACCATACAGTCCAGCACATATGCAGTCTTCAAAATACATACAAAAAGAGAGTCAGTCACTCATGCATCAATGTTGTAAGTAATACCCACACTAAACAATACAGACACTCATACTGATACTAAAAAAACATCTAATAACTCATATACATACACATATAGTTACTCACCAACCCATGCAGCCACTTATACACAAAGTTAAACACTAATACATATATTTAAATATTTAAACATTACTCACTAATATTTATTTTTCAGAAAGACACACATTCACTGGATGGTGTCATCAGTGATTTCATGAGTGATGTCACTGACCATGTCATGATTGATGTAATATGTGACGTCATCTGCAGTGCATTGCACGTGCAAGTTATAGTGAGTCCAACTAACTATAACGTGGGAATTTCAATGGTTTTATGCGAGTAAAATTTCCAGATAACTATAACTGGTGTGAAACCTATGGTTTTTTCAGTGAATATATATATATATATATATATATATATATATATATGTATATATATATATATTTCTCTCACTCCAAGGTATTGGATAGGCTCCTACCCACCGCATCCAGTCTCAGTAAAGTGCCGCTGCACTTTTGGCAGTTCGTGACTTCACGGAAGAATTGGGATCACTGTATCATCTCTCTCAGGCCAACATTGAGTTTGGACTAAATGCGGGTGAAGCGTTGGGGACCCAGGAGGACAATTTAACTCACCAGCTTCTGCCTACTAAGATCCGCAACCCACGCTTTTACTTCGCTCAGGGCCCACTACAGGACACAGGATTTGGGAGTAAGGAACTTACCTGCATGCCGCGAGCGGTGCATGCTGGTACTTGCAGTCTGCCCACGCAACTGCAGTACTGTTCGTGACTTTACTCCGCCCACCTGAGCATCCACCAACGGAAGAACGATTGGGACTACTTTGCGGGTGCCTGTCGGGATTTGCTGTGATGGAGCAGGCATCTGATGAAGGCACAGACCGAAACGCGTCATGCCACGGCTTCCGTGATATTACATTTTCCTCTGGTATTCCCCGCTGTGTATCTCCGATTCTTTCAAGCAAGGAATCTTTCATGACATAAATATATATATATATATATATATATATATATATATATATATATATATATATATATATATATATATATATATATATATATATATATATATATATATATATATATATATATATATATATATATATATATATGTATATATTCAAGTCCAGGACCTACATAGAAAAAGATCCAAGCACAAACAGGGTAGTGGAAATAGCAGCATGACTGCTTTTATCAAGTGCTTCAAACAACAAGTGTTGCAGGTGTTCACTGTTTAAAACGGCACTAGCCTCACTCTGATAGGCGGAGACCCACAGGTGGGCGTGGAGGAATCCCTGATCTCAACACTCTGGGTTCATAGGTGCAGGCGCTACAGGTAAGTACCTCCTCCCCAGTGGATGACGCCAGCTTATCCCTCTCACATACACCAATGGCCCACGTACCATTTTGCCAGGCTCACACAGCCCTCAACCTGCCACTTTCACCCCATTCAATTTCAGACTGGATTCAGTCCCAACAAGGGTCTTCAAGCTTTCACCATGGGCTGCAATTGTTCGTCAGTTTCCAAGACGTTAAAATCTCCATCATGTGCCACTGAATCTGCTGAACTACTTTTAGGATGGCGCTCAAGGTGCTCGTGGCCGCACCGAATATCCATGTCCAGGTCCTCCATAGAAAAAGATCCGAGCACACATGGGTTAGTGGAACCAGCAGCTTTAATGAACCAGCATGACACTTTTCAGCATGACTGCCTTTAGCAAATGCTTCAAACAGCATATATATATGTTCTGCAAAGTGTGTCCTTTAGTGAGCTCGCTTTCCTATAGGTTATCTGAGGAAATGGTTCAATCTCTGATGCTAAATCTTTATCATTTGAAAGGACCTGCCAGAACTTACCCAAACCCTTTCTTACTTGTTTAGCTTGCTGGCAATAGGTAGTTATGAACCTGATTTTCTGACTGTTTTGGTCAGGCATTGTTGTGTCAGTGGTGCTCAGGAGGTCTGATCTATCTCTCTTCTCTGCCTCACTACTGGCTTTCTTGATGGCTTTTTTAGTGTAACCTCTTTCAAGGAATCTTTTCGTCAATGTGGCTCGTTCTCTTATGTAACTTTCTACAGTGCTACAGTTATGTTTAGCACGAAGGAACTCCCCTAGGGGGATACTATAGGTGAGGCTCCTGGAGTGACAGCTATGTGAGTGTAACAGTGAGTTACCTGCTGTTTCCTTACGAAATAAAGAACTCTCTGATTTGTTGTTTCTTATGGTGAGTTTGAGATCAAGGAATTAAATCTCTTCCCTTGAAAAATGGCTTGTGAATTTCAAATTAAAGTAATTTCTATTGAGGTTGTTCACAAAACAAATGACCTCTTCTTCACTGCCATTCCAGACAATAAAGATGTTGTCAATGTACCGCGCCCATCTGACCACATGTTTTTTATATAACTCCATCTTAGTCACAATGGTTTCCTCCCAAAATCCTAGATAGATACCTTCAAAGCAAGGAGCAAAGCAGGTCCCCATCGAGGTTCCAAGGGTTTGTTTGTAAATCTTACCATCAAACGTAAAGAAATTTTGTGTGAGGCAACTCAGCATCATGGAGGTCAGCATGTCTATAAGTGATGTGTATGAGACTGATCTCTCTTTAAGGAAGTGTTTGCATGCCGTCAATCCTAACTCGTGGGGAATGCAAGTGTACAGACATGTGACATCCAAACTAAGTAAGTTGAAGTTGGTATTCCAGTCGATTTTGTCAAGTAATCTGAGAAAATGACTTGTGTCCTCAATATATGATGGCAATTTCTGGACAAAAGGCTGTAGAAAAAAAATCTACATACTTGGACGAGTTCTGCAAAAAACTGCCCCTTGACGACACGATGGGTCTGCCTGGGGGTTTGTCTTTGTCCTTGTGGACTTTAGGTAGTAAGTAAAGAGCAGGGAGTTTGGGATATTTACAAGCTAGGAACTCATGTTCTTCCTTTTCTAGAATACCCTCATCTTTCCATCCTACTAGCTGTCTTTGGTAGTTCTCAATGGATTTATCGTATTCTAGCTTGCTACTGATCTCATATTTGCTTGGGTCAGAGAGCTGGTCTAGACCTGCTTTGATATACATGTCAGGTGACAATACAACCACATTCCCCCCTTATCCGCTTTCTTAATTGCAATTGTTCGATATATATATATATATATATATATATATATATATATATATATATATATATATATGTATATACATGTAGCGCTTATTACCCCTGATGAGGCATGAGGCATCATAGACCTTTTCGGCAAGTAGCATGCTACTCCGGAACCCCAAAAGGATAATTGGTGGATTAATATAGGAAAATATGAGTTAATTTGAGCAGCTGACATGATTCTGTAAGTTAGATTGAATAGGATAATGGAGGGATAGAAGGGGGAAGAGTATAAAAAGTGCTTTTTGAGAGATCATGGTAGTAAAATGATATTTTGGATGAGTAAAAGAAGAGATGGAGGAGGGAAGAGTCTCTAGAAAGGGATTAGGGACATCACAGAAGTAAAATGAGGTTTGGAGGTGAGCTAATGAGGGATAGAGGAGGGAAGAGTCTATAAAGGGTTACTTTGGAGATCATAGTAGTAGAATGAGGTTTGGGATGAGTCAGAGAGGGGAGGTAGAGGATATATTGAGAAAGGTACCGGGGCGAGACAAAATAGTGGATTGGAGAGAGTCAAAGGTAATTGTTTTCTACAGTAGGATTAAAATAATAAAAATATAAATAAATATAGATACATGCCTACATAGAAAGGGTATACATGTGTAAGGAAGAAAATACATTGAGATTTAAAGTTGCGTTGTATAAACTCAGTGTTACCGACCATGAAGCTAATTTATTTGTGTATCTTTATAACTCAACTCTTATTTTCTTATTTGATCTTTTCCTCAATATTTCAATAGTGAGGCACTTGTAAATAGTTTTAACAATATTTACATATTGTGATAGATAAATAAACAGAAACCCAGAAGTTTCTTATTAAATAACTTATATAAAAACTATGCAGTTACCTACAAATATGCTAAGAATGGAATAATATGTATATATACATATACATTATACATATGTGTGTGTGTGTATGTATATACATATATATATATATATATATAGATTGTATGCTTGGAAGGGCATGGGATTACTGAGTGGGGATGAACAGAAATTCCTCAAATCCAATTATCCAGTGATCCCAGTGTTCTATATGATTCCCAAAGTCCACAAAAGTTTGACCAAGCCACCAGGGAGGCCCATCATCTCCGCCAAACAGGGTCCTTTTGAGAATGCCTCCAAATACATCGATCACTTCCTGCAGGAACATGTGAGGGCGCTTCCCTCGTACATCAGGGATACTGGTGATTTCTTAGATAAAATCAGACCCATTAAGTGGCAGGAAGATTACTTACTGTTAACGCTAGACGTAACTTCCTTATACACCAGTATAAATCACGATGATGGCTTGAGGGCGGTGAAACATTATTTGAATTGTAGACCTGCCTGCATGCTACAGCATAACAACATGATCAGTGAGATGACAGAGATCTGCCTCAAAAGCAACTTCTTCTTGTTTCAAAAACAGGTCTTCCAGCAATTGAGGGGAGTTGCGATGGGGGCCTGCTTCTCCCCAAGCTATGCCTGCCTGCACATGGGGCGTTGGGAGGAGCAGGTCCTGGCAAGAACATATGAGGGTACCATGGCTAATATTATCATAGCCTGGTACAGATTCATTGATGACCTCTTCATTATTTGGAGGGGGTCAGAGGAGGAGGCAACTAGGTTCATAACTGATATCAATGTGAACGATTTGAACCTACATTTCACTGGTCAGATTAGCAGCACGAAGGTTACCTTTTTAGATGTGGAGGTGAGCATTGCCAGTGGCAGGTTGGTGACTGATCTACATCGCAAGTTAACGGCAGGTAACACGGTGTTGCACGCCACCAGCCACCATCCAGCGCACCTAATTCGAAGCATCCCCTACGGGGAGATGCTGAGGATCAGAAGGATTTGCAGCACAGATGACAGCTGTGAGAGAGCACAGAATGCCAGCAGGAAAAGATTTATTGAAAGA
This sequence comes from Lissotriton vulgaris, assembly GCF_964263255.1. Taxonomy (NCBI): domain Eukaryota; kingdom Metazoa; phylum Chordata; class Amphibia; order Caudata; family Salamandridae; genus Lissotriton; species Lissotriton vulgaris. The sequence continues at coordinate 1,373,167,433 of NC_141691.1, forward strand.
GGCTACTCACGAATGATGGTGGAGGGTGCCATGAGACGTGCCAATTTAACTTCAGGGCACAGCCTGACAACAGATACTGGTCCTACACTGACCTTAGAGAAGGAGTCTGGTCAACCCAGATTGATAATGGCATACAGTAGACAGCACAAGGAAATACTCAATATCATTCGCAAAAACTGGCAGGTGGTTAAGGAAGATTCGGTTATTGTTGGGAGCCTTGCCAACAGACCAGCCATAACTTACAGCAGAGCCAGATCTATGAGCGATATGATAGTAAATAGTAGCCCGGAGGTAGCCAATGACAACTGGCTAGGGAAGAGCAAGGGCTTTCTCAAATGTGCAGTCTGTAAAGCTTGTAAAATAGGTAAGAACAGGACTACCTACATGACGGGTTTCAACAGTGAGGTGAAAATGATCAAAAAGAAAATCACCTGTAAATCAGACTTCGTTATTTATGTGTTGGAATGTGCTTGTGGCCTGCGCTACGTGGGCAGCACGAAGTCACAGGTTCATAAGCGCATTCTTCAACACCTCAGGGCAGTGAACAATAAGGATGAAGCATATCCTGTCGCCAGACATGTGAATACTTGCCATGGGGGTGAGACAGGATGTCTGCAGTACTATGCCATTGATATGGTTCCGCCACTTCGGAGAGGTGGCGATAGAGAGGCCCAGTTGCGAGTTTTGGAAACTTGTTATATTTTGGAGCTTAATTCTAAAGCCCCCAACGGTTTGAATCAAACAGAAGACTTACATTCTTGTCTTTATTAGGGATTAAACTAATTGAATCGTTTGGGCCTCTATACTGTTAGTAACTGCGGAATTCAGAGGGAGCAATGATGTAATCAAGTCGAACATATAAATAGCCTTCCTCCTGTTTTTAATGATAAAATTATGGTGAAGGTAATAAGCATATGTTTTTAATCACTAGGTTATAGGGTTTTGTTTATCACAATTACAAGTGTGAGAAAATCTCTTTAGGTGTACCAGCTTTTGAACCCATGGTATAGCAGTGTGGTTTTATGCACGAAGGATGGAATAAATTATAAACTTTTGCAAATTATCCGTTTGGGTCCGGTTTCGTTATTTTCCTGTAGTTTTTCTTTGGGACTTGGCGGAGTTCGTGGCATATATATATATATATATATATATATATATATATATATATATATATATATATATATATATATATATATATATATATATATATATATATATATATATATATATATATATATATATATATATATATATATATATATATATATATATATATATATATATATATATATATATATATATAAATGTATATAACATAACAGTCCACTTTTGCCTTGCTACCTCTTGAAGGTGTTTCATGGTGCCGGGCGTGGTGCCCGGTATATTTCAATGAGAATATTCAAAACCAACGAGTCACGTGCACTCAGGAGGGAATGAATAGAAGGATCTAATCACGGTGCTCTAGCCCCTGCAAAGCATTTCGGCCTGTGGCCTTGATCCAGCCACTCTCAGCATCAATCAGTACCTAGGAAAAAAAAGAAAAAAGATAAAAAGTGACTAAATTAGCTCAACATACAACAACACTCAATTCAATTCAATTCAAAAAAGTCTTTATTACGACTATTCATCTTAAAAGACAGAAAATATGATAAAATACACAGTTCATCTGTTTACACCATAAAAACTAACAGTATAAATTTGCCTTTTCATGATAAAAATATAAATACCTATATTTACATTTTAAAGCAATTCTTTAAGACAGGATTAAATATAACACATGCACAAGACTTTTTCGTACAATCAACATAAATTAAAACCAATAACTTTCAAATTCATACCATGTCGTACTCAGGAATAACTATAGCAGCTATAAAGACCCCCTGTTTTTCTCCCGGATGGCCCAAGACCAACTCAGGAACTTAGCAACCCCTATGACTGCAATGTCATTGCAACCAGTTTTCAGTAGCCTTTTGGCGACCAATGCAAAACTTTTTCCCAAGGATCTACATAGGGGTTTGAGCCACATACTTTGGTGTTGCTGATAGGCAGGACAGACATAAAGGAGATGGCCAATATCTGCGATGTGCTCAGGACAAAACGGACATTTATCTCCTGTACCTATTGTCCATTTACATGTAAACTTCCTAAGTGGGAGTGTCTTGACTCGGAACTAGTGGTAAAGCTTGCGATCTATAGGCTTCGTTATTAGATCCCAATAGCTTTCCATACAGGATTCTTCTTTAAGCTCACAAAAATCTCCAGTCAGGGATGAGCTAGTCAAAGTGGAAAACCTCCTGATTTTAATGAGGTTCCAGTATGCTGCTCTGTTCGCTACCTTAGATGGAAATTCAGCAGACTCTGAACTACCCCACAAATCCCTCATCCCCATATCAATGAGCAAAGATTTAATGCTAGTTAACCATGTCATTTTGTTGGAACAGTCCAGTCACCTAACTTCTGTCAGGCCCCTAGCAAATAAGTATAATTCTGGGGTAATCCAGAGCCTTCACCAGAAGGCCTACATCCTATACCGTGCAATATCCTCTATTGCATGGCAACCAAGGTCTAACCGGAGGGGGATACACGGAGTGGATTTGGGGAGGCCCACAATTGATCTTAGAAATTTGTTCTGGGCTAATGCTAGATGGTACAGATTACATGCTCCCCATATCTCTCCCCCATATAGGATTGCGGGGATAATTTTTGTGCAGTACATTTTGACAACAGGAAGTATGGGCTTAGTATGTGACTGCTTATGTTCCCATATCAGTGCTCCTGCTAGCTGCAAGTGTTTCAACACCAATAACTTCACTTGTGGCGACCAACTCAATTTATCGCAAAAGGTGACCCCCTGGTAGGTGAAGACATTAGTCTGCTTCAAGAGCTTTCCGCTCATGAAAACTCTTGATGTTACGGGCCTAGCCCCATGGAGAACCATGAACTTAGTCTTCTCTACATTGACCACCAGTTCATGATCGCAGCAGAACTCCTCAAAACGAGACAGAGCCAACTGTAGCCCCTGTCTCATCTTGGATAAAATCAGGGTGTCATCTGCGAACATGAGCAAGGGGACCCTTTGGCCAGCTAGCGTAGGCGCGTCCGTAGGGTAGTTGTCAAGGTACCGCACTACCCTGTTTATAAATAGTGAAAATAAGGTAGGGGCTACCGCGCACCCTTGGCAGACTCCCTTCCCCACTGCAAATTTCTATGTGACCTCCCCTGGTTTCCCCCAGCGGACCTGAGCATAATTGGAGCTATGAAACCTTGCCACTAGGGAAACCAATTCACAGGTACTTGACTCCTTCTCCAAGTACTGTGCATTCATTTACCATCTCTTGACCCCACCACCCCTCGACATGAGGCACGTTAAACTTCTCCCTTAGCACTGATGAAGCTCGGGTCCGGGACTGGGAGAATTGCAGCGTTTTGCTTTCTTTGTGCCCCTTTTACAAAGCTTTGCTCTACCGATGTGGGCTCGTCCCTCTTGCAACTGGCCCTTGTGGTTTTTTTTCTGTCAATCAGTGGCTACTCTACTATGGTTTGGTGGTGTGGTGTCTCGCACTTTATGGAACCTGATGTCAAGCTGGATGTTGAACTTTAGTCGCTTTCATTTCTTCACGACCATTTGGCTCCAAAGACGATTAGTTTCCATTTGCCGTCTTCTATGTTTGGGCTCAGCCGAGGAATTCATTTTTGGGGTGTTGACTTTCGAAAGTACCCTCAACTGACTCTTACCTGCCTCGTTTGCTTCTTGTGACATAATTGTGTCCTCTCGAGCCCTCCTCTGCCATTATCCACGGAGCTCACGAACCCAAGCATGTCACTCTTATGGATCCTTTGTGTGCGCTCCAACTTCCAACTACTGCGTCAGCCCTTTAACCTGCAGCACCATGCAGCGTGCCCCCATCTTTGTTTTGCATCTAAAGCTGCTCTCCTTACCGGGCATGTCATCACTGTGACACACACACTTTCTTCTGCTTCTGACTGCAATTATTTGTGTTGTGTGACGTTTCACAGTATCAGTGGCACATAAACTCCCAAGACGATTACTTGCTTCCTGCATGGCCCTTCTGTAAAACGCACACAATTAGTGCTCATTTTATTGGTGTGTTTTGCCTCCTCACTGTTACTATGTGCACACTATCTGTGACACGCACACATGTGCCCTATTTCTATTAGTTGCGTATCACTTCTGTGAAACGCACACATTTGCTGATGATAGTATTCTACCCGTGTATTACTTCCATATACACACACTTTTGCTGAACACAAGAGTCTAATACAGTCTACTACTACAGTCTGCTACAGTGGCAAAATAAATCTCAATTACATTTCTTCATTTGATCTTCAGTCTGCATGCAAATTGTATGGCTTTACTCATTGTAATATGGTTCTTAAACTGACTTACTATTCTCACATTTACCTTGCTTCTCCATTCTCCTTTCCTTTCTGCCCTTTTATTCTATTGTACTATCAGCCATGCAGAATGTCACTGCACCCCCTTTCTTTCTTATGTCTCCTGGCGAACCACCCATTAAGTGGCAGAAATGGAAAAGAGTATTCAAGCGCTATGCTAGTGTTGGTGGAGTGAGTCTCAGCGCGGAGCGCAGGTCCTTGTTCCTTCTCCTTTGCTTGGGGTCAGAAGGGCAAGACGTTTTTGATCATCTTCCTGATCTCAGTGATACTGAAGGGAGAGATTTAAATGAATTTGAGATTTGCATGAGGAAACTTGATAAACATTACTTGCCCATAGTTAGCACCATATTGGAGAGGTATTAATTTGGTAAAACACTGCAGAATGATGGCGAAACTGTTGAAGGATACATTATCCAACTTAGGAAGCTGGGCTCATCCAGAAAATTTGCAGAGTTAGTAGACGAGAGGATCAGGGAACAATTACATTTTGGGTTGCAACATTGAAAAAATCAGCGAAGAGCTCTGGTTGAGGGATGAACCCTCGTTAGATGAGGTGATTCAAGTAGCAAAACGGGTGGAGCACTCCTAAAGTGTGTTGACATTATGAAAAAGGATAAGCAGTCATCTGTTCAAGTCATCAAGGAAGAAAGCAAAAACATTCACAAACCTGACAATATCTCTAAAACAAAAAGTAAGCTTTTTGTGGGGAAGTGTTACAGATGTGATAAAGCAGGTCACTTAGCCAATGACAAAAAGTGTCCTGCATTAAATGTAATTTGCTCAAAATGTAAGAAGAAGGGCCATCTCTGAATTGTCTGCAAATCAAAGAAGCCTTCTTCTAATGTCAAAATTGTGGAAGCTGAAATTCTTGAAGAAGACTTTGTCTGTGGACAAAATACTGTCCAAGTGGACTCTGGTAAAGAACGTAAGTCTTGCCCCGTGGATGATGTTCTACTTGAAGGAGAAACCACCACCGTTCTGTTTGACTCTGGTGCCAAAATCACTATAGTTTAAAGGGTGTTTTATCTGAGCAAGTTAGCGCATAAGACTCTGCTTCTGAGACCGGATGTACGCCCCTTGGCCTATGGTGGTGACCCCATTCCACTGTGTGGTTACTTCGTGGGTCTCATTGAATACAAGAAGCATTACACTTCTTGGAAAATGTATGTCTCAGAAAGAGGGGACAGTATAGTCATCTGGTTCCATCAAGGGGAATTGGGAGTCATGCTTGACCCGGGTAGCGACGTCCCCATTAAAGTGAAGAACGAGGTTAATGCAGTTCTTGGAAAGTCTGACCTTTATATAATGAAACTAAATTTGCCAAACGTGTTCAGGGATTAACTTAGTTGCCTCAAGGGCTTCAAGCTTGACATACGTCTTCGCCAAGACTCTCATCCCTCCAGCTGCAAAGTTAGGAGTGTCCCCTTGGCAGTAAGGGATGAGACGAGTAAAGAGCTGGACAAGCTCAATAGAGTAGGTATCATTGAGGAAGTCCAGGGTACTGATTGATTGGCCCCCGTGGTGGCAGCTCGAAGGCCAATGGGTCTCTCAGCCTGTGTGTTGATTTGAGACAGCTAAACAAGAGTGTTGTGGTTGATCTTTATCCTCTCCCAAACATCTCAGAACTGTTGGTATTGTTGGGTGATGCCAAGGTGTTCAGCACCATCAATCTAGCTTCTGCCTACCACCAGATTGAACTTGCTGAAACTTCCAAGGATTACACAGCTTTCATTACTCCCTTCAGAACATTTAGGTTTGTCTGGATGCTGTTCAGACTTGTGTCTGTGGCGTCCGCTTTTCAACGTGTTATCGAAAGGGGACGTAAGGGCTGCAAAGGGGTGTGTGTCTACCAGGATGGCATTGGAAAGGATCAAGAGGAGCACGATGAACGGTTATACGCTGTCTTAGGGAGAATGAGTTAAGCAAACCTTTCTATTAAGTCTGAAAACTTTTATTTTAGTACCTCCTCCATCCATTATTTAGGACATACTATCTCAGGTGAGGGTATTGTACCCAAGTCTGACTTAGTCGACACCATTTCCCACATGTCTGGCCCTTCCTGTAGAGAGGAACTCCTCAAATTTCTGAGAATGATTGAGTATTACAATAAGTTCATTGGAAATTTTGCTGAGGCTAGTTGTAGGGGTGGAATTCAGATGGAGTAAAGAATGTGAGCGCAAGTTCATTTTCCTTAAGGAAAAACTCAAAGACGCTCCCAAGCTTAATAGTTTCGATCCCTCCGAAATCACTATAGTTACGACGGACACCAGTCCTAAAGGTTTAGGAGTCGTTCTCCAACAGGAAGTAGAAGGGGGGTGAAAACCATTATGTTTCTGTCTAGCGGGCTCAATGACCCTGAGTCTCGCTACTCCATCATCGAACGGGAGGCTCTGGCGGTGTATTGGCCTATTAAGAAGCTCAAAAAGTTTTTGGGGGGGACTAAGTTCCTGGCCAAGACAGATCATAAACCCCTCTGTAAAACTTTCACAAAAAAGGGATAGATCTGGTTTCTAGACAAATAACAAAATGGGTTATAGCTCTCCAAGAGTATGATTTCGAGATCAGTACAATCCAGGGGTAGAGAATGGCATAGCTGACACCCTGTCAAGGTTGGTGGGAGAGTTTGAAGATGATGTCCTTGATGGAGAGTATAATGCTAATGATTTTCATGTTTGTCTGGTTGGTGAAGGGATCATTGATGAGCACCAATGGCGACTTGAACTCTCTTCTGATCCTGTTCTCTCAGAACTCTTGTCCCTCATTCATAAAGGGTGGCAATCAAAGAAACAGGATTCGTAAGAGACTGCCAAGTATAGGGGTCTTAGAGATGAGTTAGCTGTGTGTGATGGGGTGCTTTTACGTGGTACAAGGCTCATTCCACCGAATAAACTTCCCCAATCTTTAATTGATTTAACTCACACGTCACATTCTGGCATGTCAAAAACAAAGTAGAGACTACTTTCCTCCTATTGCTGGCCGGGTATAGATCTTCATGTTGAAAGAGTTGTGAGGGATTGCATTGTGTGTGCCACTAGTGAAAAATCTACCTTCACCAGGGTTCAACCTTTGGTGATCAGGGATCTTCCATGTGGTCCATGGAAGGAGGTGGCTCTGGATATATTAAGGCCAGTTCACTCTAATGGCCAACAGGTGTTTGTCTTATTTGCTTTTGTATCTATTTTCTAGGTGGCCAGAGAATCGTTTTACCACCAGCATAGACACTGGGTCAGTTATTAAGTTTTTAGAATCTCTTATTGCCAAGGAGGGGTAACGTGAAACCATCCTCATTGATAGCGGGGTGCAGTTAGTCTCACGAGAAATGGAGACATTCCTTAACGACCTTGACATCAAGCACAAGAGATGTTCCCTTTATCAACCAGAAACCAACGGAATGGTGGAAAGGTTCAATAGGGTGATAAAGGAAACCATCTTGTGGGCCAAAAGGTCTGGTCTAAACTGGAAAGATGAGGTGCTTAAAAAGGTGGAAAATTATAGGTTAACAGCACACAGCATTACTGGAAAGTCTCCTTTTGTCCTCTTTAGGGGTAGGTCTCCCTGTATCTTGGTTGAACCCTTTTGGGTTAGGTATCTTGAGGAATCTGTTTTGTCTTCTTCTCCTGAGAAAGTCTCTTCTGATTGGCTGAAGAGAGAAGAAGCCAAATGCCTTTCCAGGAAGTTATACTTTGATTCCAGAAAGTCTACCAAAGAAACCGTAGTCAGTGTAGGAGATCTAGTTGTCATCAGACAACTGGGTCACAAAGTTACATTTTCCAAACCCATACGTGTCATAAAGATTTTTTTAAATGCTGTCAAAACTCAAGACCATAGGATTTGGAATCTGGGCAAGGTCTCAGTGTGCGAAGATGCTGACGGTCGTGGAAGTTCTTTGATTGGTTAAAATGCCAATCCCATGTTGCATGCTTCTTCAGGTGCTGAGGCTTGTGGAAGTTCTGTGATTGATAAAAATGCCAATCCCATGTTGCCTTCACGTTTGTCCTCTAGAGTTGTTAAGAGGCCAAGCTATTTAAAGGACTTTGTGCTTTGAGGGGTAACTCTGCTCCTCAATGTTTATTTTTTGTTTTCCTTCTCACTTCTCCCTTCTCCCTTCTCCTCTTTCTCTCTCTGTTAACGGGGGAAGGTGTTTGGCATCTGTAGGTGTTTATGTTTATGATGTCACGCTGCCTAGGTAACCAGAGGTTCCTGGCTGAAAGCTGGTATCCTAGTTAATGGAATTGTGATGTTTTGAAGTGTAACTGGAGCTGTTGCTGCAACTGGATGGGTTTCTTCTTACTCCAGAATAAACCTGAAGTTTTGGAACTTTTCCTGCATCCTGCATGATCCTTTCAGCTGATCTGCGGATCTTACACATATGCTGTGGTACTCCTAGGGGCACACAATTATTGTTTTGCTTTGGGGATTCAAGCGGGGGTATTGGCAAGCGCCTGATGTTGATCCACACATCAGATCTCATTACGCACATTTATAATATTGTCTATGCAGATAAGGGCTCAATACGGCACTACCTGCATTATATTTGCAAAATCCAGCACAATGTGGGGCATCATAAATCATGTGAGAAAGCTGACTTTCCATTCCTGCAAGTGCTACTCAGCGTCATAGGCATAGAAGTAAAGGCATCCATTGGCATTCATACAGGTGATGAACGTTGTATTGACTTGTTAATGCATACAGGGATGCACCTTGTACTTTTGCATTTAGCAATGGGATCATGTGTAATGCATTTGCATAGTTATCATCATGTTCATGATAGTGGTTAATGCAAAATTTCCTAGCTAACGTGCAGGAAAGTTTCAATTCTATTAAGGAGGCGGAGGCGAGGATTAGGCTTTATCTTTCATCACTTTAATTCTCCAGCAGCCTTTCAAAGGTATCAACACATTACAAAAAATTTCATTTCCCATGAACACAGAGAAAAATGAACATGAAAAGTGTCCAAAAATCATCAGCCAATTAAATGACAGGACGCCTCATATCCTCTTCTGCCGGCGCTCTAGCTTCCTCTGTCTTCCTGCGACCCTCATGGCAGTCTTCTAAACTATTCTTGCTTGCCCATATCCGATCCTATGATAAAGGAACAGCAGTCAGATCGGGAGCACCAACTCCATGAACAAAAAAACTCACAATGCCATTGGTCATCTAGTAATAATAAAACTACAACAAACACAGTACCAGCAACTCCAGATATATCATAAAAGAGTTACTCACCATACCAACGAAGATTTCTGGGAGGGTACGAATGAAAAGCGGGTGGTCTAACCCTCGCCTCCGCCTCCTTAATAGAATTGAAACTTTCCTGCACGTTAGCTAGGAAATTTTGCATTCTATGACAGGGGCGGAGGCTTCTGATTAGGCTAGTTCAAAGCTTGTCCACCACCAAGGAGCCTAGAGAGACCACCGGCTTAAAGTAAAACCTCTTGAAGGTTGAATCTGAAGACAAGTCCGCAGCATTCAGGATGTCCTCCAGCCGTGCTCCCAGGCTAAATGCCTTGAATGCCATTGCACCCCTCACCGAGTGAGCCCCAAAATGGGAAACATCTATACCAGCTTCCTGCATAACCCAACGGATCCATCTGGCAATAGTAGGGGATGAAACCGCCCCATGTTGTTTCGTGAGAGCAATAAATAATTGCTTGACACCCTGTGGGCGTACATCTATTGTCGCAACTTCATAGGCTTTAAGCGCTCGTACCACACACAACTTTGGGACATCAGGAAAAGCCGGATATGAGACCAAACGTGAATTGCACTTAGTACCTCGAGAAATAAGGAGGGTCACTTCCTCTGGGGTGAAAATCCGGCCTGTGAGATCCAGAGCCCTCACATCCAAAACCTGTCTGCAAGAAATTAAACATAACAACATCGCGAGTTTCGCTGAGATTTGTTTCCTGAACAAGTACTTGTTGGAAGGCTATGACTTAAACAGGTTCAGGGCCTTGTTCACATCCCATAAAACCAAGTAACGCGGCAGCCTGATGCCCCTTAATAGTTTCCAGACCAAAGGGTGTACACCAATCGGGTGATTGTCTACTGGCAAGTGGCCCTCCGAAATGGCGGAGCGAAAGGTATTGATCGAACAATAAGCCAAGCCTTCCTTTGCCAACGGGGCTTAGAAATTAGGGACATGGCCAACATCCACCCCTACCGGATCCACCTGTCGTCGCAGACACCAACCACCCCAGCGGGACCAGGCTGATCTATATCTCTTGTTGGTGCTGTCATTCAGGATTTCTCAAGTAACGTGGCAGCATCCTACGAAAGGCCTGGGACTTGCCAGCGCCGCCTGTAACCCGCCAGGCCATCAGGCGCAGGCTTCCCATGGACAAAAGATGGTGGGGATTCCCCTGTGGATCTTTGAGGAGATCGGGACTCAGGGGTAGAGGGATTGGAAAATCCCAGGAAAGTTCCATCAGAACTGGAAACCCATATTGGGGTAATTACCTCTAGGTTCACCCGCTGTCTCCTCACTTGGGTTGACAACCTCATGATCATTGCAAAGGGGAGAAATGCGTACCCCTGCTCCTTGCTCCTGTCCTGTAAGAACGCATCCACTGCCAGTGCCCCCGGATCCGGACGCCAACGGTAATAACGTCTCAATTGGGCGTCCATCCGGGAGGCAAAGAGATCCACTGAGAACGGACCCCACCGGTCCTGAATCCCCTTGAAGACCTGGGGATGAAGTTGCCATAAACTGGTATCCTTCCAGTGGCGAGAGCACCAATCCGCCACCTGATTGGACATCCCCGGCAGATGTTCAGCGGACAGGGATATCTGATTGGACAGACAATATTCCCAAAGGTCTCGCTAGAGATTGGACAGCGCTTTGTAGCGAGTCCCTCCGAGATGGTTGATGTAATGTACCGCCGCCACATTGTCCATCTTGTGAAGGACACAACTCGGGATCTTGTCCTTCGTCCAGCACTTCACCGCTAATGAGCCCGCAATCAGGTACAGACAATTGATATGAAATGCCTGCTCTGAAGATGACCATCTTCTGCCTGTAGACACATCGCCGCAGCGAGCGCCCCAACCTGATCCGCTTGCATCGGATTCTATGATCAGGTCTGGCTTGGAGCCGAATATGGCTCGGCCGCTCCAAGCCTCCATGTGGTCGACCCACCGTTGTAACTCCGTTTGGGCCTCGTCCGTAAGGGGAACGACCTGCGAGTAGGTGAGACCCTTCCGCAAGAGGAAGGCTTTGAGGCGTTGCAGGGATCTGTAGTGCAGAGGCCCTGGGAAAATAGCTTGGATCAAGGACGACAGAAGGCCCACCACCCTGGCCAGATGGCGTAACTGAATCGTGGGCCTTGGGAGAGTGCGCCGCAGCTCGTATCTGATCTTCAACAACTTCTGTGAGGGCAAGGATAAGTTGGCCTCCACAGAGTCGATCATAAACCCCAGTAACTGCATTCTCTGAGCCGGACGGAGGTCGGACTTGTCGTCGTTGAGAACAAACCCCAACGATTCCAGAAGGGTCACCGCCGTCCTCAACTGGGTCACCAACTTGTGCTGACACTGGTACATTAAAAGTATGTTGTCCAGGTAGATTATTAACCGAAGGCCCTCTGAGCTGAGGCGCTCCACCACTGGCTTCATCACCTTGGTGAAGTACGACGGGGCGGACGACAGTCCGAAAGGAACAGAGGTGAATTCGAAAGTTTGGGAGCCCCACTTAAACTGAAGAAAACATGAGTGTGGGGCGAAGATTGGGATCGTCAGGTAGGTATCCTTCAAGTCCAGGCGGACCATCCAGACCCCTTCCTGAAGCAGATCCCGCAGGAGGGGGATCCCCTCCATTTTGAAGTGGCGATAGATGAGCCACCCATTGAATTCTTTGAGGTTAATCACCAGCCGATATCCCCCGTCCTGCTTCACCACCAGGAAGAGGTTGCTGAGGAATCCCCGTGGGTGTAGGGTAGAATGAGTAATCGCTCCTTTCCTCAGTAGTTCCGCAATTTCCTTGTCTATTAGAGCCCGCTGTTCTCGGGTAAAGGCTATGGGGCTGGGCTGACGGGGTTGCTCGGGCTGGCCTAAGAACTCTGGGCCCGATTCACAGAATGAACTTACTACTTTTAGCATTCACAGAATGCACTTACTACTTTTGGTATTCACAGAATGAACTTACTCATTTCGGTATTCACAGAAGTTAGGACTACTAACTTTAGGACTCCTAAATGCCTTCTGTGAATACCGAAAGTCTTAAAATTAGGATTTTTCTCAATTTAGTAGTAGTAAAGTTAGGATTCCTAACTTTAGGGCTCCTAAATGCCTTCTGTGAATACCGAAAGTCCTAAAATTACGATTTTTCTCAATTTAGTAGTAGTAAAGTTAGGACTACTAACTTTAGGACGCTTAAATGCCTTCTGTGAATACCGAAAGTCTTAAAATTACGATTTTTCTCAATTTAGTAGTAGTAAAGTTAGTAGTCCTAACTTTACTACTACTAAATTGATAAAAATCCTAATTTTAAGACTTTCGGTATTCACAGAAGGCATTTAGGAGTCCTAAAGTTAGTAGTCCTAACTTCTGTGAATACCGAAATGAGTAAGTTCATTCTATGAATACCAAAAGTAGTAAGTGCATTCTGTGAATGCCAAAAGTAGTAAGTTCATTCTGTGAATCGGGCCCTCTATGTGGAACCAACAGACGGTTTGTAAAACCCAAGGGTCTGAGGTAAGCAAAGACCAATTGTGAAGAAAACATTGGAGTCTGCCCCCCAACCGCACACCGCGCACCCCTTGTATTCTCACCTCCTTGATTGTTGCATCCGCCGTCTCCTCTACCTCTGCCACCACGGCGATGGGGGAAACCTCTGGTCTGGTAAAAGTTCCCGCATTTGTCAGGATCTTGATATTGCCCTCTCTGGGACTCGCCTTGCTTGAAGAAGGCTCTATTAAGAGGTCAGCTAGCCGAGCGCCCCCTGCCACGGCTGGCTGCTCCAAAAACACGCGGGTAAATTTCCGCTTGATTGAAGTCTGGGCTTTGTTTAGGGAATTGAAAGTATTCACAAATTTATCAAGTTCCTTAACGAAGGGGTCTCCGAAAAGATTCTCTTCCGCAATCGGTCCCGCTTGCGAAGTGGCCAGTTCTCCTAATTTGGGGTCTATTTTAATAAGAATGGACCGACGCCTCTCAGTAGAGATCGCCACTTTAGCATTGCCTAGGAAAATAATCGCTCTCTGTGCCCAACCTGAAAGCATCTCCGGAGAGATCAGGGCCCCCGAGGCCTTGGCATCCTCTGCCATATCTAATATTTTCACCAAAGGCCCCGCAGTATCCAACAATTTGTCTTGCATGCTCGCCATGAGCAATCAATGACTTTTTGTCGGGTCTTTGACAAACTTAGTCAAAAAGGTAGTCATCTTGGCGTCAATCTCTGGTGTGACCGCAACCTTACCCTCCAAGGTGGGACGCAGGCACTCCGTCCGAAGGCAACTATGAACCTCCTGATCTAGGGACTTGCGTGATCTAGACGCCATATAGGCTGCCACCTTAGGGGCCGGAACCCATTGAGAGGAACGAGGGTTCAACAGGTCATCTGGGTTGAGCATATCCCCGCTCGGTTCCTCAGGAGTAGGTTGGCTGGGGTGGGAGGGACGCCATGAGCGTTCTGGTTCCCCATCACCATCCCCATCTGACGTCTGGGGTGACTCATCTGGGTCAATGGTAGGGACTTCGTCGGGAACCCCAGATGGACCAGCCTGACTCTCCTCCGGTTTACTAGGCAGTTCTGCATTTTTGGCGTCCAGGAATGCTCTCTTGAGTCTCGCAAAAGCGTCAAAGTCTACCCCAGCATCCTCAGAACGTTTCTGTTTGGGTTCTACTGTAGCAGCAGTGGGTTGGCCTGGAGGTAGGGGAGTGCTCGGCCCCGGAAGATCCTCCCCATAAGTGAGGGGTTTACATTGCGCTTGGAGTAAGTCTATTTTCTTCTCCAAAGGCTCAACCACCCTAGTCACTGCCTTTAGGATAGAGGAGTCCATTACCTGACAGAAGTGATCATCGACCGGTAGGTACATGATCTCTTCTGCCTCCTCATAGTAAGCCTCGTATTCCATCCTGGGATCAAAGATCAACCTCTCTGCGCAATAAAGGGGATTCAGGAAAGGGTAGAACCCTTGAATTGTAAGCCCCCAAGTATGAAGGCACAGTAAGGACCCTTGGGAACTTGCACCCTCTCAATTCCGAGGGAAAAATCACAATCCTGCCTGGGCCGGTCCCTGACAATGCTGTGGAATGGTCTTACCCGCAATGCGAGTGTTCAGGCTCCAGGCAGGGCTCCGATCACTAGAAAACCCAGCGCGTCAATATCGCGTACTAATTACTCCGTCTTCCCCCGCAGCGCATGTTCGTCTGAACTGCTTCGTGTGTACAAGAACGGCGGAATCAGATGACGCGCCGCTGCCTGGGGGGGTAGAGCTCTCCCCAGAGCTGCGACGTGAGGGCGCGCGGTCCCCTAGCGGCGGGAGGCCGCACCACGCTCGGAGCTTCAAATGACAATAAAGACCGCTAAAGGAGCGAAAGCCGCCCCCGCGGTGAAAACAACACTGAAATGCTGCAGGCAAGCGCGCAGCCCTTCCACCGGTGTCCGCAAGTGCACAAAACACAAATTAAGTAGCCAAACACAGCAAATCGTCAGCACAACAGAAGGAAAGAAAAACCACTCATCTGCATTCTGCTGGAGCAGCGAAGAAAGAGGAAGATAGAGCGCCGGCAGAAGAGGATATGAGGCGTCATGTCATATAATTGGCTGATGATGTTTAGACACTTTTCATGTTCATTTTTCCCTGTGTTCATGGGAAAGGAAGTTTTTTGTAATGTGTTGATACCTTAGAAAGGTTGCTGGAGAATTAAAGTGATGAAAGATAAAGCCTAATCAGAAGTCTCCGCCCCTGACATAGAACCTGTAATATATTCCTCTGTATCCTTGTTCACTTACCACATTAGTTTCAATTATTTCATTAATTAACACTGGGATGTACCCTACATTTTTGCATTTAACTAGGCCATATTGTTCACTTTTATTTTACTTTACTGTTTTTTTCATGTTTAAAGATGACATCTGATCTCAGTGCACCCCAGGCCACTTAATATTCAAATGCGGGGGTCTGTAGCTGACCCCGAGGACCACCAGATCCCCGGGGCTTTGAAAATACTCGGCGGGGGGCCATGCAGCCCCCCTCTTGGAGCCCTTTATGGCCCTTGGGACCCCCACCCCCCCAGGGCCGGCTCCTGCAATGTCCCGGGTTGCTCATCCCCGGGACATTGCTGTTTGCTATGGCAGGGTGGGAGCATAGCTCCCGCCCTGCCATAGCAAACTCTCTTTTGCTTCATTGAAGCCAAAGCAGGAAACATGCTCTCGCTTCAATCAAGCAAAGCAGGATTCCTTTTCCACAAGGGGAGCTGCATGTCTGCAGCTCCCTTTTTGGAAAAGCAAGGCTGGCTCCCGCAGGTGCGGGGAGCCAGCGGGACTGTGGGGGCATTGGGGCTCCCCCCACGGTCCCCAACAGAGAGGGCTAGCCCCGGGAGATGGGGTACCCAAAGCCAGAAGTGTCCTGGGAGGGGGGGGGGCAAGCGGTCCCTCTCCCCTTTCAGTATTATTAATATTTTTTTTAAACAGAGAGGCCAGGCCCCGGGGTTGGGGTCCCCGGGCCAGAAGTGGCCCGGGAGGGGGGCCACGTGGCCACCCTACCCAAAAAAATAAAAAAATAAAAAGGGTGGCCAGGCACTGGGGAATGGTGGGGAATGGTGTCCCCGGGGCCATATTGGCCTCTCGAAGGGGGCCACACAGCCCCCCTTCTGTTAAAAGAAGGATTAGGCCCTGGGGGATGGGGTCCCCAGGACCCCCCAAAAAGAAAATTAAGGGGGGCCACACAACTCCTTCTAAGAACGTTTTTTTTAAAAGCTGGCATTGTGCCGAGGCCCTGCACACGCCCAGCAACACTCTGCAAACGCGCCCCAGGGTGCAGTTTAAGTTGGGGAATTAATTCCTCTTTAATCCCGAGGGTCCCTGGGGGCCAACTAGCCCACCAGGTACCTCCAGTATGCCCCACAGAGCTGCATTGTAGAGAGGTGGTCCAAGGCCATGCCCCTTTGAACAACTCTCTGCAACACAGCTAAGTGGCGCTTACTGGAGGTACCGGTGGGCTAGTTGGACCCCAGGGACCCTCAGGATTCAAGGGGACTTAATCCCCCAACTTGCACTTACCCTCCCCTTACTCACATGTAAAATGTAAAAGTGTCAATAAAAATTACCACAATGTGTAATGTTCCTAACAATGTTAAATGTTAGTGAGTGTCGTTGCGCCCAATTGGAGCCGCGTTGAGGGAAGGCAGGCGATTAGCTGTTGCAGTAACCGTTTTCTGATTAGAAAGGAAGGATTCCCCAATATACGCTAAGGCTCATGAAGTCCTGTATTTGGGAACTTTAAGTTCTTACGCCAATTGGGCGCAACGACACTCACTAACATTTAACATTGTTAGGAACATTACACATTGTGGTAATTTTTATTGACACTTTTACATTTTACATGTGAGTAAGGGGAGGGTAAGTGCATCAACCCTTGTCCTGAAGAAGGGGGCTTTGACCTCCGAAACATGTTGACCTTTTGATATAGTGGTCTGGATACCCTAATACGTATCTATAAAAACCACGCCCTGCACTTTCATTTTAATAATACCAGCCGGGGATTTAATAAAGTATTTTTTTCCCACGTGCCAGGTATTTTTTAACCACTCACTTTTTTCACCTCACCTCACTCACACCTTTGTAATAAAACACACACCCCCACACATAGTTCACTTCAAGTGCTCCTGCGTATTCGCGAGTCGTAGCACGCCGCATCCCGTAGAGGGGTGCGAAGGCCCCGATGATGAAGCATGACACCAAGGGGCCTGTTGGTGTGTGAGGGGCATTTAAACAACACTGTGTGTTCCCCATCACTCTAGGGATCACTATCACTTTGAGTGGATTCCACTTTGTTTATTCGTATGACTAGGGAGACTGAATCCACTGACTCTCTCTCTCCCCCCTCCTGTTAACATTTGGGAGCGGAGAGATAAGCACCGCGCATCCCCGGCGGGACGAGCCGGGCCGGGCAGTGATGGAGACCGTCCATGCAAACGGAATTAGAAAAGGGCCGCGAGAAATGTCTAGAGAAGGGATAAGAAGTTTACTAACTCCGAGAGTCTGAAGCAGACAGGTGCTCAGAGATGGAAATCTTCAGGAGAGGTTAGAGCAGCAGAAAAGGAACTGCCATCGCTGGATAACAGATGCGCCAGGCGCTTAGCTGCAGCGCCGGCAGGGAATGCTTATATCAGACCCCCCAGGATATAGCGGCTTTTGTGGAGAAGTGGAGAAGTGTGGCTCACTGGTTAGAAGGGGCAGACCCTGAAGCAGAAGTCGGCCCGGGACAAAGGTTCAATTCCCGGCGCGGCAGGGTCTTGGGTCAATGTCCGTGGACTCGATAATTCTCGCCTAGGTGCCTACGCTAACCATGGGTCCCACTCTGCAACTCTGGGCAATAGCTTGCTTAATCTCCACAACGGCCCCAGCAGCGCCGGGGATGCCTGCCTTCACCTTGGGGGTGCCCTCTCACAGGGAAAGCCAGGACGGGTTCCCCAGCGGTATACAGCGCCAGGACACCACGTAACGAGGTAACAGTACGCTTTACAAGTATACATACATTACATTTTGTAAAAATGCCGCTCGATTTCTACAAAAGTGGCCGATTTTGTGGGCACTTTTGTAAAAATTGCGGCATTTTTACAAAAGTGCCGATTTCGCGGCAAACCGCGAAATCGCGATATCCTGGAGGGTCTTATATATATATATATATATATTCAATGAAAAAACCATTGGTTTTAGGCCATATATAGTTAGGAATTAGCATTTACAAAACCTTATTTTACTCGCATAAAACCATTGAAATTCCATATATAGTTAGAAGCGCTAACTATATATCGCGCACCCGCAATCCACTGCTGATGATGTCACATATTACATCATTCATGACATGGTCAGTGACATCACTGATGACATCACTGATGACATCTCAAATGACATCACTGATGACATCACTGATCACAACATCCAGTGATTGTATGTGTCTGTAAAGTTTAAATATGTTTCACATATTGAAGAATGAGTGGATGTATAAGTGTCTGGATGAAGAATTTAGTAGGTGCATGACTGACTGTATGAGTGAGTGATTAAATGTGTCTCACTGAGTGCATGGGTTAGTGACTAAACTGTCTTAATTTGTGCATCAGTATGTTTGTTGTTGTGTAAGCTGCTGCATGTGTTGATCAGTAGCTATAAGAGTGGCCATATGGGTTATTGATTGGTTGCCCAAGTATTTGAATGGGAGGCTGAGTGTGTGTGTGGGTGGCTGGGAGGTGCGTGACTCTGTGCATAGATGTGTAAGAAGTTGATTCACTAGGAGTATGAGTTCAAGAGTGCATGTGGAAACAGCTATATGGGCGGTTGACTATGCATGGGTGTGTTGGTGAGTGAATGGATTTCTCATTGCTACATGTGCAAGTAAGTACGTATGTAAAACACAATACATGTGAGAGTTGAGATATATAAATAACTGAACATAAGAGCCAGTGAATGTGTGAGTGGCTGTATCGATCACTGTGAGCTTGTATCAGGGATTATATAAGAGAATAAATATGTGTTATTATATGTTTGAATAAGTAAGATGTGTATAACTTTATAGTTGAGGAAATGGAGGTGTGATTGATTCTTTGCATGACTGACTAGGTGTGTGAGTAACTCCATGGATGAGTGACAGTCTGTGAGTGTCTGTTTATACTGAGTGTATGTAAGGTTATATTAGAGTCTGAAGAGGTTCATTGTATTATCACATGAGTGATGTGATCAGTGATGACAAATGAGATGTCATCAGTGATGTCATTTGAGTTGTCATCAGTGATGTCATCAGTGATGTCATTTGAGATGTCATCAGTGATGTCATTTGAGTTGTCATCAGTGATGTCATTTGAGATGTCATCAGTGATGTCATCAGTGATGTCACTGACCATGTCATGAATGATGTAATATGTGACATCATCAGCAGTGGATTGCGGGTGCGCGATATATAGTTAGCGCTTCTAACTATATATGGAATTTCAATGGTTTTATGCGAGTAAAATAAGGTTTTGTAAATGCTAATTCCTAACTATATATGGCCTAAAACCAATGGTTTTTTCATTGAATTTTCAAGGTTTTGTAAATGCAAATTCCTAACTATATATCCACTATAACCTATGGTTTTTTCTGTGAATTTCATTGGTTTTTTAATAGCAAATATGAAAAGCTTTAAAATGTCAAGTACGTGATAGATAAAAACATTTTCGTATTTATGCACGCTGATGTGCTTTGAACGCTGCACCCCCCCCTCCCCTCTTTTGTCTTAGTAGTACTCTCTCTTTGCAGATACTGAAGGGTAGTTAACGCAGGCCTTTACCCCTGTTGTAATCCGTCGTGCCTCCTTGTCTCTCCATTTGATTGATTGTTGTCCAAGCATTTACTGTTTTAGAATTGGTTCTCTTTGGATCATTCTCTATTTACAAACAAGCACAAAGTCGCAATACTCTGTTTAGTCTTTGCAGATAGTGAAAAATCGTGTAAAAAAATAAAAGTAATCGAGCAAAATCAGTAGGCCACTAATTGGATCTCTTTTTGACCTCGCTAAAATAGAAATATTAGGAACAACCCTTCATGAGAAATACGAAAATAGTGAGATGAACTGAGCTCCACACCATGAGGGCTGCAAGACAGCTCGGCTCCATCACCCATCCCGCACAAAATAACGACAAACCCTATGCAAATATTAAAAATATAGACAACACACCAGCAAAGAAACAGGGTAAAACATTTTATTAAAAAACTATTTACATAACGTTGGTTTATAAGATGATGTCAGTAGTGGACCGATGTGTGAATAGATCGAAAACAGCACAAGGCTCCAAGATCCGGATGGCAAGCTCCTGGATGTTGGGTGCCATAGTTTAGAGTTCTGAATTTCAGCCTTTTTCAATGCCTGTGCTTTGTTGAATCAAAATGGCGGCTTGACACAAAGCTGACTCAAGCGTTGCTACTGATGCTATGCAGACCAAAACTGGTTTTCAGTTTGTACATTTTTCTAGATTTTTCAATCCAAGTTTGGTTGACTTTGTAGAACGATGGCTTCAGATTTTCAACATACGGTGTGGTGGCGCTGACTGGGAGGGGGCGCTTCGCTCCTGCCCCCTCCCCAAGTAAGATTTTCATACGTGAAAGTACGTTAATGGTTTTGGTCCCTGAGATGCTTCGATGTCACTACCATTCTCAAATAGCATAAGTTCTGGATGTTGGGTGCCATAGTTAAGAGTTCTGAGCAGTGCTTGTAACACTGTCTGAAGCTTAGTTCCACCTACTGCAGCTTCACTATTCTCAAAGTAAGTGAGTGTCGTTTGTGGACCTGACTGCATTAGAAAACAATGTGATATGTTACCTTCCTAAACAGCTTGACGGAGGCCCCTGAGGGGCGGTGTGATGGCCATGGACTCGGAGAAGACGCTTGGCTCCGACACCCTCCCCAAGTCTTATAGCACTGGTGTAGCCTGAGATCGCCCCCGACATAGGCGGCCGGCTCCCGGGGTCCGGCGGAACTTTTTGCCTTTTGATGACTCTTCAATTCTGGACCTTGTCCCACAATCCGTTTGACCTGAAGACAAGCTGTAGTGGGGCGCCCCTTTATCGTTTTAGTTGCCATTCCGCCCGCTTTTGCTACACTGTGCCTCTTCCGCCATTCAGCTGTTTACCGCCCGCTCTTGCGACTACAGCGTCTCGCTCACCATGTAGTTGAGATGCGTCCGCTCTTGCGGTGCAGCGATAGGCGGCTGCCACAGGACTCTCAAAATGGCGGCCGGCTCTTCGGTTTTGGGCCTGGTCCACTAAAATGGCCCTGGGACACCTTGGAACTCGGACGCTTGTCTGCTAGGGCTTGGGTCCCATTCTCGAAAAGCGTCCCCTCAGCCGTGAAGATTCTACAAAAGTCTTGGGGGCCTCCGACTCCCGCAGGCTTCTGGTGGGGAGCGGCTGCCATGATTGCTCGTGGAATGGCCACGACGGAGCTATGAGATGGTAGTGGTCTCATGCTGACGCCAGCTTTAGTCTGAAACATCCAGAAACACTATAGACTACCAATTCGATCAGTTCCGGTAGCGCCCCAACATGACCCGGAAGAGAAGAACTTGCCCTCCCCTCTTTGACTGATGGTTCTTGTTGCCTGTCCCCTCTGTTGTCATTTAACAGAACTTTTTGGACTGCTGAAAGGGGTTGTGTTCTGAACGCTGGTTGGTGGAGACATTTAGACTATATTCTTGACCTACGTTGTCGCGTAATGCGTTTTATGACACGCCGCGTTAGCGCACCCGGAAGTGATCCGAGGCGCGGCGCGCAGCGCGTAACGTAAGCATAACAGGTCATGTGACTTGTTAATAAAACTTTTCATTGGTTCATTTTACTTTTGTTAATTTAATGATGAAAAGCTTGGTCATATGACCTAAAAATTACGCTTTTTATTATTTTCGAACAATATTTTTTTTCAAACATATGTTATAATATTCCAGGCTAATGTACTTTCCCGGAAAATTTACAACTGTCTTGCAAGTAAAATATATTCCTTTTTCGAGAAAAAGGGCGTTTCTTCCTTCCATGACGGAGCCGTTGAGTAAAAGAGATTCGGCCTGCTGTCTTAGTCGCCGATACGCCTGATTATCAGATTCTTATCGATCACTTTATGTTGCAGACATGAAAAACACAACTGCCCTTGACCATTTATCTTTACTGCGTTCCTACATATTATACCTTTTATCCGTCATGTAATTGGACTGCTTTATTTCACTTGCCTTTTACTGATTCGAAAACAGTCACTAAAAGTAAAAACTTTACAAATGTAAATACTACTACCGTGTTTTGTTTTAAAAACCTTTATTGTGAAAATGTCAGTATACAAATACGGGCCTATAACCACGTGGGCCGGCCACGGAGCAAACTGAAATCGTATATGATGAGGAGACATTTACACTGTAGAAGAACGTAACGAGCGGGCCATTAGGTGACAAGAACAAAGGTGTCTAACAGTTGCGGAATCGGTGGACGTACATTTTGTAATTAAAATACGACAGGGCCACTTACAATAACATTTTCTAGATATACATTTGCGGGCAAGGAGTTACGAGTCCCATTTATACCGGCGCCATTTTGGGCGAGGCCGGGCAGGTCCAAGATATAGTCAAAATGTCTCCACCAACCATCGGCCAGACCAGAACCCCTTTCGGCCCTTTATGCTACAAGATGGTGTCTTCCATTCAGAAAATATTGGTGGCAGCATTTTGAAAGGAAACAGAAACAGCCGTTCTCCTAGTGAGTTTCACATTGTTACATTTAGGAAGAATGTTGAAGAGTAGTATGTGGAAAATCTGAAGCCATTTTTCTACAAACTCTCAATCAGACTTGGATGGAAAAAAAAAACCTGAAGAATGTACAAACTGAAAACCAATTTTTGTCTGTATAGCACCAACAGTAACGCTTGAGTCAGCTTTGTGTCAAGCCGCCATTTTCATTCAATCAATAGCGTCCCCCTGCACACATTCAGGGACCTGGTCGTGTCTTCAGATGAAACGCATTGTAGGAAAAGAAGCAGAAAGGAAAAGGAAAAAAGTTCCGCCGGACCTAGTGAAGCTGCAGCAGGTGCAAATAAGCTTCAGACAGTCTTACAAGCACTGCTCAGAACTCTCAACTGAGGCACTCAACATCCAGGACTTGCCATTCGGATCTTGGTGCCTTGTGCTGGTTCCGACCTATTCACACATCGGTCCACTACTGACATCACCTCATAAGCCAACGGGGCACCCCACGCCGACTTTCGGCGCAGCATTGTAGGATGGCCACACCAGTGCGGCAACTTGCTGGACACAACATCGGGGCCATCCAGATCTCGGCGCGTTCGACTCACTGTACCGCAACAGTGACCGCAACTCAGCTGGACACGCCGTCTTTCGGCGCAGCATTGTAGGATGGCCACACCAGTGCGGCAATTTGCTGGACACCACCTCGGTGCCATCCGGATCTCGGCGCGTTCGAGTCACTGTACCGCAACAGTGACCGCAATTCAGCTGGACACGCCGTCTTTCGGCGCAGCATTGTAGGATGGCCACACCAGTGCGGCAATTTGCTGGACACCACCTCGGTGCCATCCGGATCTCGGCGCGTTCGAGTCACTGTACCGCAACAGTGACCGCAATTCAGCTGGACACGCCGTCTTTCGGCGCAGCATTGTAGGATGGCCACACCAGTGCGGCAATTTGCTGGACACCACCTCGGAGCCATCCGGATCTCGGCGCGTTCGAGTCACTGTACCGCAACAGTGACCGCAACTCAGCTGGACACGCCGTCTTTCGGCGCAGCATTGTAGGATGGCCACACCAGTGCGGCAATTTGCTGGACACCACCTCGGTACCATCCGGATCTCGGCCCGTTGTGCTGCCTTCGGCCTATTCGCACATCGGTCCGCTACTGACGCCGCCTCACGTGCCAACGGATTTTCTACGCTTTTTGTAGCCCTATGCCGCATAACAGGTCATGTGACTTGTTTATAAAACTTTTCATTGGTTCATTTTACTTTTGGTTTCCTAAAGATGGAAGGCTTGGTCATATGACCTAAAAATAACACTTTTCATTGGTTTAGAACATTTTTTTTTCCCAAACGATGAAAGCCCCACCTTGTTTCTGGATCATTCAGACTGAAGCTGGCGTCAGCATGAGAGCACCACCATCTCGTGGCTCCGTCGTGGTCATTCCGCGAGCAATCATGGCAGCCGCTCCCCACCGGAAGCCTGCGGGAGTCGGGGGCCCCCAAGACTTTTATACAATCTTCACGGCTGAGGGGACGCTTTTCGAGAATGGAGCCCAAGCCCTAGCAGGCAAGCGTCCGAGTTCCAAAGTGTCCCAGGGCCATTTCAGTGGACCAGGCCTAAAACCGAGGAGCTGTCCGCCATTTTAAGAGCCATGTGGCAGCCGCCTATCGCTGCACTGCAAGAGTGGGAGCAACTCAACAACATGGTGAGCGAGACGCTGTGGCCGCAAGAGCGAGCGCAACTCAGCTAGATGGCCGCCACCTGGGGAGGCCCGTTCACGCCGGCTCCCCCACGCCCCCCCCCCGGGCCGCCGCACGCCAATTTTCGGAGCAGCATTGTAGGATACCAAAACCAGTGCGGCAGTTTACTGGACATCACCTGGGTGCCTGTCGTACATGTTGTGTCAGCCATGTGACACTGGACACAGACCGCTACTGACGAGGCCTCCCCCCGCACCACCCGGGACGCCCCACGCTGTTTTTCTGTGCTGCATTGTAGGATCCCTAAACCAGTGCGGCACCCAGGCGACATCACCTGGGTGCCGTCCAGAACTCTGCACGTTGTGCTGCCTTGGGACTATTCGCACAACAGACCGCTACTGACGAGGCCTCCCCCCGCCCCACCCGGGACGCCCCACGCCAATTTTCGGAGCAGCATTGTAGGATCCCTAAACCAGTGCGGCACCCAGGCGACATCACCTGGGTGCCGTCCAGAACTCTGCACGTTGTGCTGCCTTGGGACTATTCGCACAAAAGACAGCTTCTAACCATTGTTGCTTTTTGTGTTGAGAAATGTTTAAATGTTTTTAGTTTTTGTTCCGTTCGTTAAAGTTAGTAGTTAATAAAGTTTTATAACCTTACTTTGTTGGAGTGTTATCTATTTTTTTTAAAACGGGTGAATGGGGCCTTGAATCGGGTTATTGTCATGTGTGGGCTTTGGAAGTGTGCTGCTGCAGGATCGGACATTTCAAACTCAAATGCACGTTCTTTTTCTTACCTTTCCGAAGCATGGAGCGCAATAGCAGGCAGAGAAAGGGTGATGCACGTGTTGAACACTACCTGACCTGGCAAGTTGCTGGCAGTGCCCCCCCGCCCGCTCCTGAAAGAGGGCACACACACACCGCCGCCCCGAGTACTTCACAAATCTTTAAAAGACCATGCGCTTGTTCATGAGGCTTAAATGGTTTATCACCTCTTCTAGAACCCCTGCATCGACCCTCTGACGTTTCATGGAAAAATTACCATGTAACACAATACCAAGCCCTGTCAGCTGAAACCCCCAAGGAATCGTGGGGCATATTATCAAGGGGGTTTATCTCCGCTTTTTTGGCTTTAAAAGCCATGAAAGCGGAGATAAAATTATTTCCCTATTACCAAGCTGTCGCTAACACCAGTTAGTGACAGCTAAAAGGAGATAGCGACCATCTTGGGCCCCGCTTTGCATGTCAGTGATACTTATCACTAATGACATGCAAAGTGGCGTGCCAAGATGTTAGCGACTGGAAACAGTCCCTAACATCGCTACCTTCTATTACCAACTTTTGGAGATATTTGCGCTAAGCGCGAATATCTCCAAAATCTAACACCTGCCCTGAGCAGTTCTTAGCCATGTTATCCAATGGGAGGTGGATAACATGGCTAAGAGCATTAGGTCGATAATACATGAATATCGCTGACTTTTCTGCGATAATAGCAAGGTTTATCTGCGATAAAAATCGCCGATGTGCGGCGATAATTTTTGTCTCTAAACAAGTTAGAGACAAAAATTATCGCTAGTTGTTCGTAATATGCCCCCGGGTTTTTGCTTGCAGAAATCGGGAGGCGGGAGACTAGCACTGAAATCAGTAGTCACACGCCTGAATCAGGAGGATTGGCATGTCTGAATTCTCTACATCTGGGGCCATAAACTACATCCGCAGGGGTAGGTGATAGCCTGGGACCAGCCTGGCATCTAAAATGGCTGCCGTGCACGACAAAATTGTGGCATTCGAAAAAAGGCAAGATGGCGCAGCCGCTGGAAGAGATGTATCAACATATATCAGCCTCCTCAGCCACCCTCAGGAAACATAGGGGATTAGGATACGTCTCCCGCACCCCCTTATACCTAGTACTTTAATTAACGAAGCACAAAATGGCGAATTCCCGTTTCGCTACCAGTTTGCGGCCCAGTTCGCGGCCCGTGAAGCGCTTCTACCGTGAAAAATCATTTTTTTTTTATTTTCCCCACGGGACCCTTTAATAACCCCAACAACATTCCTAGGGGGTCAAGAGGGGGATACCTTGCCCCCTTTCATTAAATTCCCCCTTAGTTTTTCACCTTTTCTTCTCTCTCGATCCTACCGAGAGACAAGATGGCGGCCGCTCCGGACTGTCACGCAGCAAAAAAAAAAAAAAGCTCACGCACAGCCACTGGAAGAGATGTATCAACATATATCAGCCTCCTCAGCCACCCTCAGGAAACATAGGGGATTAGGATACATCTCCCGCACCCACTTATAACTAGTAATTTAATTAACGAAGCACAAAATGGCGAATTCCCGTTTCGCTACCAGTTCGCGGCCGCGCTTCTACCGTGAAAAATCATTTTTTTTTTATTTTCCCCACGGGACCCTTTAATAACCCCAACAACATTCCTAGGGGGTCAAGAGGGGGATACCTTGCCCCCTTTCATTAAATTCCCCTTTCGTTTTTCACCTCTTCTTCTCTCTCGATCCTACCGAGAGACAAGATGGCGTCCGCTCCGGACTGTTTAGAATGTTGACAGACACCGGAGAGCCAATCAGCTTTCTGCGCGCAAAGTTCCGATAAGCGAAAAGTAAGCGGACCGGATCGCTGCCCGGAGCGCTGTTACAGATATATATCTTGATTTAAACGTTAATTTCTCAAAATCCACTGAAGCACATATATTGAGACCTAGCAAAGGCACATCGGGCTAACAGTCCCTACAATTTTGCCAAGTTTCGTGCAAATCCATTCAGCCGTTCGAGCTAAAAGTGAGTCCAACCGCCCTATGGAAAAATGAATGGGAAAAACGCGTTTTGGGACCCCCCTTTTTTCTCAGGCCCCCCTTGACGAAACCCCCCCAAATTTTTAGGGGCTGCTCAGAAACAAAATGTGCCATTTTCCTGAAAATTTCAGCCGATTCCGTCCACAAACGCCAAAGTTATTAGGCATAGAATTTTCAGAAATCCCATAGGGAAAAAATCCTAACTATATATACCTACTGGCTATTGCCAGTAGGTAATATATATATATATATATATATATATATATATATATATATATATATATATATATATATATATATATATATATATATATATATATATATATATATATATATATATATATATATATACATATATATATCCAACACACACACACTAGTATCTATCTACATGCATACATATAATCACATTTTAATTGTTTACATACACAGGCATATGTGGACATTAGTGTTTGAATATGTTGATTATGTAGGAAAAAGCCAACTCTTGAGTAGTCTCTGAAGATAAGATAGTTATCCTTGGATCAAATGCTTGGCGGTATGAATTCCATAGTTTGGCTGCTTAAACAGAGAAAAATTAACTACCTACAGTCTTTTTCTTGTGTGGTGGGATTTTGTGACGAGTTGCCAATCTTGAGTGGAGGTACCTTTGTTGATCGTATTTGGGTGATTTTATTCCTGACAAAAAGCAGTCCTGATGCATGTATTGCTTTAGGGATGATACAAAGTAGATTGAAGGTGGATCTTCTGGCAACCAGTAACCAATGTGGGGCCCTCAAGGCAGGGGAGTTGTGGGTTTGTGGCATTACATGTAGGAGTACTCTGGTAGCAGAGTTCTGAATCTGTTGTAGTCTTTTCAGAGTTGATAATGATGATTCCTGGTAGAGGCCATTGCATTGACGCAATCACATTTAGACAGTAGAAAAGAGACAGTAGCCTGGACTATGTGTGGAAATCCCAGATGGGGGGAAATGTTTTGCAGAGTTTTCATAGTAATGAAGCTTGCTCTTGGTAATTAGTCCATTTGGGCATTCATTGATTACTTGGAGTCCATGGTAATTCCAAGGTTTCTTTCATCCTTAGATACTTTAGGAGGTGGTCCCAGATCGTCAGACCAGGCACAGAATGAGTCGTAATTTTTCAAGTTGCCACATGTGAGTATTTCAGATTTGGAACCATTCAATTTGAAATGGCTCAATTTTATCCACTGATAATCAGCTCTGAGGTAACTGAACATTTTTGAGTTTCCAATGTATTTTGGGCTTTCCAGTTTAAGGCGCATGTGTGTGCCATCTGCATAGTTATAGCATGTGAGCTGAAATTCATTGATCAATGCTAGCAATTAATTTATTTAGATGTTGAAGAGCATGGGTAAGATGATAGAGCCTTGAGGCCCCCCTGCTTTTGTGGAGTAGGGTTTGGATGAGAAATCGGGAGTACAGATGACATTTGTTCTGTTTTGAAGGTAGGATGTGAAACAGTCAAGAGCAGACCTTTCCATGCCAGCTTCGTAGAGTCTTTATATTAGGGTGTCATGGCCAACTGTGTCGAGGGCAGCTGAGAGGTCCAAGAGAAATAGTGCAGCAACCCTGTTACGGTCTTCTGTTTTTAAGATCAGCAAAGATGACAATGAGGGTAAATTCTGTGCCTCACCTTCAGCAGAATCCCTTTTGGTAGTCTGTAAGTATTGAGTTATTGTGACTGAATTGTGATAACTGGGTGAATGCAAATTTTTCTTTCAGTTTGTCCAGGAAAGGTCCATTTGTAATTGGTCTGTAGTTGTTGGGATCATGCGGATCTTGGTTTATTTTCTTTAATAATGGGTATATGTAAGCCTTTTTTAAAGACTTCTGGAAAGATTCCTGTGGTTAAAGAATTATCGATGATTCTGCTTACTGGTGTAGCAGCAGAGGTAGATAAAAAAAAAATCTGAAAATTTGCGTTGGGCAATGTTCAGAAGACCAGCAAGAAGACCTGCTTGCTGTGACCAGATCCATAAAGTCACTTTGTGATATTTGTTTGAAGGAATGCAGAGGCTGGGTTAGACTATTCTTGGGGGGGGTTGGGAATGGATTGGTGCTAGTGGTTTTCCTTTGTTTTAAATGAGCCTAAGGTGTCTGCTGTGGCTGTGTTATAATTTAACAGTTTTTCAGTGAAAACATGAGTAATCCGATGAGTTCTTTCTTTGAATTTAGGTTTATGAATTTCGGTGCAAATTTGATAAAATTCTCTATGTGTACATTTGGCATTTTAAATTTAGTCTGACATTATCTCTTTTTAGATTTTTTGATTGTTGATTTGTATATTCTGTTAATTTTGTGTAGGTGAAATTTGACTTGATTGCTGTTTGTTTTGAGCCATGTGCATTGTGGCTTTCTAGTTTGTTGTTTTATATTTTTTAGTTTTCTATTACCCTAAGGTGCTTGCTTTCTTTTCGTTTGTTCGGTTTTGTTGTTCTCAGTGGTAGGATATCTAAAACTTCCTGTGGCCACTCACAAAGTTTTTTAACTGAATTTATTGCATCTAGATCTGTGTCTGATGTTAGTTGCGTTCCTAAGTATTCAAAATTTAGGGCCATATTATCAAGAAAGGGCGATACATTATCACCGCTTTTATTGGCAGGAAACTGCCGCTAAACCGGTGATAATGGGCTTGATAATATGCTCTTGTGAATTCCCATAGAAGCCCAGGTTCTGGTGTTAACCTGGGCTTTTAAGGGAATTCACAAGGGTATATTATCAAGCCCATTATCGCCGCTTTAGCGGCAGTTTCCTGCTGATAAAAGCAGCGATAATATATCGCCCTTTCTTGATAATATGGCCCTTAGTTTGTACCACTGTCAGTAAATGCATATAAAGTGGTCGTAAATGTGTTGATTTGTGCCTTTTTATTTTGCCAAGCTACCAAATGGTGGTCTGGCCATGGACTGAAGTAATCTATAGAAAGTTACCTAGTTCTGGATTTGCACAAATGACATTGAGGATATGTCCAGCCACGTGTGTGGGTTTGTGTACGATCATATGTAGGTTCAGTGTGACTAGGCCAATGATGGTAGTTTTTGGATAGGGCATATTTGGTTTGTCAAACCAAATGTTCAGGTCACCAAGAATGAATAGGTTGAAGTGTAGTTCTAAAAGGTTTGAAACTGTGCCTAGAAATGTGTCTGAGAATGTTGCATTGATAGGTGGTGATCTGTAAAGGAGAAAGAAGTTACAGGAGAAAGTTGGCTTAGGGTAGCATCCGGTTATGAGGGCCACATAACCTTGGTGAGATTGTTTGCTTGAATACAACAGCTAGTCCACCTTTCCTTTTGCCTATACAATGTTGTGGAACTATTTGACTGGAGGAATGGCTTTCATCTCCCAACAGTGATTCAGTTATGAAGAGTAAGTCAGGTTGTGTGTCAGTAAATAGGTCGTAGATGTGGTGATTGTTTCCAGAGAGTTATCAAACATTTATTAGTAGGCAGTTTAGAGAATTATTTTTTCGTGGTGGTGTGACTTTGTTTTCTGGAAGAGTGAGAGTATTTTTGGAACTTGTAGCAGGTGTGTCATTAGTGCTTTTTTTAACTGTATGAGGATAGCAATAGTCTTGATTTTTATATCACATTCCTCCTCCAGCAGGCTTAGAAGGCATTTGTTGGGTCTGCGTGTGTAAGTGGTGAAGATGGTAGTTGAGAGTGAGTTGATAAGCTGTCTTTGTTTTGCAGGGCAGCCTGGCTGTGTAATAGACAGGGAGATGTGAAGTTGCGAAGAGTGGCATGTTTATTTTGTGTGCATCTGTTTAGGGTGTAAGATGTATGGAATAAGGGTGGTGGTGGAGAACATGGTTCATGTTTTAAGGTTCTAAATTGTGTAATGTTTGGAGGAAGGTGGATGAGAGTTGTATCAGCATATTAGTGGTAGGTGTTAGTAGCGATAGAAAATTTGTAAGTAAAGATGGTTTAGGATTTCTAATTTTTTTATAGTCATGAGGTTTGGAGTGGGTGTTTGTTTCTAATTTGTGACTGAATGTATTACGGAATATTGTATGTGTGTGAGATTTTAATCTGCTGATGTGTGCTATGTTTTGTTTTGGTGGAGTAGTGAGAGGAGATATTCCTGTAGTGCTTTTCTGGTAGGGATTTGTATGTAAAGTACTGTTGGTGAGTTGAAGTTGAATGGTAAAGGGGGAGGTGATGTATTTTGGAAAAGACTGTATGTGGTGTGGGAGAGGGGATGGACTAGACTTATGAGTGTTTGTGTTCCATTTGATAGCAGGAATAGGTAATAAGTGTGGTGGAGTGAAGTGTAAGGAATGTTTGCTTGTGTGTTTGTGGTAAAACGAATAGAAGGGTGTTGGTGTATGATATATTGGGAGACTGAGTATAGGTTAGGTGGTGACAGAAAGGGAGCATGTGTCTGGATGTGTGTGTCTGGATGGATTTAAGTTATGTATAATGTAACTTTGTGTTGTGTTGGTGATGTGTTGATATGTTAGTGGTATAGGACAGAGTGGTGTTTTGTGTGAGAGTGTACTTGGCATTGTGTGGTAGTTTGGATACAAGGGTGTATAGGTGTGGTTTATGGGGTTTTGTAGTGGTTGTTGTTACACTGAAGTATGGGTAGGGTTTGTTTCTGGTAAGTGAGTAGTTTGCATTTACCATGGGAATGTAAATATGTTTGGGGATGTGAATGGCTTAGGGTGTTTGCTTGTGAATGATAAAAAAGGGCTGCATTTATGGTGCTAGGCTTGACTTGTCTTGTATAGGCCCAAACAGGCAACTGCCCTTGTCCTCTCTGCCCCTAGCTTCGACGTCCAGGCTGAGAAGCTCTGAGTCCTATGGTTAAATTGCACTAGGTCAGGTGACCTTTGTTTGGCCAAGGGGAACCCTATCCCTAAACCTGACCTAGCCCTAAGCCTCAGTATAAATGGTGAGACCTATCCCTTTCAACCAATCAAGAGCTAAACCCTAGGCACTAAGTCAAATAGAAAGCATAGCCCTAGGAATCAATCAGAACCCCCGACCTATCAGCCAATCAGAACTCTAACCCTAAGCACTAAGTCTAATAGAAACCTTAGACCTAGGAACCAATCGGAGCATAGCTGCACCAATCAGTACGAAACCTATATAAGGGGCACATTAACACAAACTGGGGGGCAGGGAACTGGCCCTGAAGTCAGGATCTCCTTGGATACAGACAGG
The DNA here is from genome assembly GCF_964263255.1 of Lissotriton vulgaris. Taxonomy (NCBI): domain Eukaryota; kingdom Metazoa; phylum Chordata; class Amphibia; order Caudata; family Salamandridae; genus Lissotriton; species Lissotriton vulgaris. Next base: position 1,373,199,966 of record NC_141691.1, read on the forward strand.
CTGTAATGACCAAATCTTAAGCCGCTAAAATGCTGCTTTTTGCGCACTTTAACAAATCACTTTTCTAGCCAAAAACAAGTGCTTCATACACTTTCCAAGCACAGTTTAAACCAGGAAGCAGATTAAGCAGTCTCTTAAATTCAATCTGGTTAACCTCTGAGATGTATTTTTTCTTTTTTTACCTTTGCTTAGGCAAAGTACTCCTAGTTACTTATATTTGGAATGGAATAGGCTCTTGTACAAATCAGTAAATCCCCAAAGGCATCCTGAGCCGAAAGGGGCGTTGAAATTCTTAACCTCACAAGTGGCAAATATTTAGGTAGTCACCAACTTTACGCAGCATTCCTGCCCTGGAACACCCACTCCCTGTCCTAGAGAGCAGGCTAACTCCCACATTATATTACACTATGGAGGAATATTATTGTGTATATGTTATGGATTTATGAGTGCAAATTCACGTTTCGTGAATATAAAGAGTCTATTCCCAATAATAATTCATATCATGTTCACATTAAGTTGAACTTAGATGCGCAAATGACATTGCAAATAAAGCCAGTGTTGCATAGAAAAGCAAGACATGAGGGAAAACATTGCTAAATCGAAAGAAAAAATAAATTCATACAAAGTACAGTAAATAGTTTTTAGCGTTCTGAATTCCAGACATTATTCTACACCACAGGTAAATACTCACCCAACGGGTTAGGGAAACAAGTGAATGCGCACTTCCCATGTTTCTGTTTCTTCAGACATTGAAAATGTATGTAAGCGTATACTGTACACTTTAAAAAAATATATTAACCTCAGGGTATGTAAATAAATAACGGCATTCCTTCAAGCCTGGCGATAAATTATATATTTGATTTTCCAAACCTAAATAACAATTTGCAATGAAATATATTCTGTGACTACAAGGATTGGAGCAGCAAGTCATTGAAATACCGAGTTGCTTAGGGAGAAACAAATGCTTCTAAAATCCAGCATTGGTTCCCAGCGGTCACTCTTTAGATTTATTTCATGTTTTCTAAGAAAAAAAGGCAATAAAAAACAATACTTCTTCTGTGAACACATAGAATGGCTCTCCTGGAAGTGAGCTCTATTATAATGAATGACGAGGTTCTTCCAACGACATTAATTTAAAAGTGTGGTATTTACACTAATCAAGCAGTGACACTATACCTGGCCGTTGATTAAGCCTCTAAAAAGCTTGGCCTACGGTTGCCTGATAACCTATGCACCAAGAAAGTCATCCTTTTTTGTCATATAATTTCATATAAAAACTGCCGCTTTACAGACCACCAAGTTGCTGTCTACTTCGTTATAGGTTGATGTCGGTGACAGGAAATTTGTCTGAAAGGCAGATGGCACCTTCCCGCCATCTGTGGAGGAGCAACTGGCAGCAGCATCGCCAGATCCAGAGAAAGTCACATGACTGCCCAGCAGGTGCATCTAAGACTCGACACCAGGTGCTGGTTAACGAGGTCTCCAAGGGCCTGGTTGGAAAAAAATAAGGGGCATATTATCAAGCCTGTGCGCTAAAATTATCGCCGCTTTATCGGCCGAAAACTGCCGATAAAGCGGCGATAATGGGCTTGATAATATGCTCTGTGGAATTCCAATCGAAGCCCATGTTAGATATCTTCACATCTAACATGTGCTTCGATTGGAATTCCATAGAGCATATTATCAAGCCCATTATCGCCGCTTTATCGGCCGTTTTCGGCCGATAAAGCGGCGATAATTTCAGCGCACAGGCTTGATAATATGCCCCTAACTTTTTCTGAAAACAAGTCGGACAAATTGAGACTACTCTTCTGGCTAAGAGCCAACATCAATCTCTTCCCATATGAACTACTCAGGTTCTTTTCCTCATCATGCAGCATCTGCCATTAGCAAACAGGACAGGTTAGGCTTTTACATAGTTCATGCACACCTGCACATTGGGACACTACACCCACCCACTCATTGATGTAGATCACATTTGCTCGCACTTATGTGACATAGTAATATATACACCTGGAGACATGTATTATAACTGAGCAAGCATGCCCTCACATACCGATACTAAATGTGCTCATGCTCAGACTCACAGACACAGGTCGATGTTCAACACAGTGGGACCCTCACCCTCTGCAACCTCCACAAATATAGAGAGCATCTGATCCGACACAGACAGTAAATCATAATTGCTTCTCTGTCAGGCTTCGCAAGGTGTGGTTGGGGAGTACTTGAAGGGAGAGACTCAGCCCGGGGCTTGGGTAAACTGCTGCCCTCCCTAATAAAGGTCCAACCCCAGTGAGATAGGGTGGTGAAGCACGAGACGAAGGAGCAGAGGCGAGAACAAGGAGCTGGCTCCCAACTTGGCAATATCATAAAACCTAAATCTACAGCTGAAGTGGTGTGTGGTAGAATGTTTGTATGATACAAAAAACAATGGTCCTAGACCTTATTTTTACAAGACACAAATCAGTTCACCTATTTGGTATGTTCAGTAAATTATTTCATGAGCTAGCTTAAAAAACAGTGTAACACCTCATAGTACTCAATACTTTATTCAAAATTAAACAGAGAAGTGCAACAACCCTTAGTTCAATTCACCATGCATTTTATTCTCATGTCAATTGGTGAAACAGTCTTGACTGTACGTTTATCATTTCATAGGGGAGGTTGCTCCAGAGGGAACGTGTGTAAAAGAAAGGTGCTCAGATGTAAGGTAGTGAAGGAGAGTAGTGAAGGTGGTGACATAAGGAAAACAAAAAAATTCATACATTAAAGCAGTTGCACTGGTTGTAATTCACCGTCCTATTGGGCCTGGCCACAATTTAATAAACTTCAATTTTGTTACAGTTTGCATAGAAATATATACTTGTATGGCACGTTGGGGGTAGACTCGGGGTCCAGGCCAATTAGAGAGGGGTCAACGCTTCGACTCATCTTGTGGCCGTAAGGGGGATGTATGACGTTAAAACGCATACTTTTACCATGAATACCATTACAACGCAATTTTTACAACGCAAGATCCTTTACAACGAATGCCTTTACAACGCATGACATTACATCGCAGATATTATTACAACGCATACCATTACACGTTAGTATAGGTAAGTATATTATTTTTTAAATGTCATTAATAAATATTTAATTAATTTTATTTATTAAATACATTTTTAATTAATGTAATTGTAATTTTAAAATTATATATATATATACGTTTTATAATAAATATTAAAATTACTGAAATAAATTTATTTAATTTAATTAAAGTATTTTTTTAAAACTGAACCCTAAAAATTCCCCTGTACCCCATTACCAAAACCTAGCCCTGAACCCTAAAAATATCCCTGTACCCCAAAACACAAATCTAGCCCTGAACCCTAAAAATACCCCTGTACCCCATTACCCAAACCTAGCCCTGAACCCTAAAAATACCCCTGTACTCCATAACCAAACCTAGCCCTGAACCCTAAAAAATACCCCTGTACCCCATAACCCAAACCTAGCCCTGAACCCTAAAAATACCCCTGTACCCCAAAACCCAAACCTAGCCCTGAACCCTACAAATACCCCTGTACCCCAAAACCCAAACCTAGCCCTGAACCCTAAAAATACCCCTGTACCCCAAAACCCAAACCTAGCCCTGAACCCTAAAAATACCCATGTACCCCAAAACCCAAACCTAGCCCTGAACCCTAAAAATACCCCTGTACCCCAAAATCCAAACCTAGCCCTGAACCCTAAAATCACTAAAATTAATATATTTCATTTATTTTATAAAAATACATAAATTATTATATTTATTTATTTTTAAAATTAATTAAATTAATGAAATAATGTTAAATAAAATATAAAATAAAATTATATACTTACCTATACTTACGTTGTAATGGTATGCGTTGTAATAGCATCTGCTATGTAATGTCATGCGTTGTAAAGGCATGCGTTGTAAAGGATCCTGCGTTGTAAAAGTAGCGTTGTAATGGTAATGCATTGTAAAAGTTGCGTTGTAACGGGTGTTTACCCTGTAAGGGTGATTTGAACCTTGGCCTTGTGGGTCTTCTTCAGGACAGGGTGGGGGAACCTGGATAGGTATTGGGCTTTGTCACATACCCACCACAACTCGGTGGATGTGGGTTCTTAGTGAAAGTAATGGGGTGGCGGTCCACATAAAACTATTGCTGTGTGGGAATCCCACTGATGTTCGCGCTTGCAATGAGTGGCTGGAAACTTCAATCAGCCAAGCCAGTCAAAATCCAATCATGGAGGTTGGTCCATGTAGTTAGATAATTTAATTCCATAGTCATTGACAACTGTCAATGAGTACGGAATTAAATTCCAAAACTTGAACCGCTGTAAGTCCGCATCCAAGTTCCGCCTGGAATGGCTGGATACAGGCCATTTCAGGAGGAACTGCCAGCCAGTCAGCGGGTAGAAAATGCACGTTAATCAGCGTAACAGCACTTTTTTCACGCTTCGCAGGAAAAATATTCTACATAAAACCAGCGAAGCACAAAATAATTACTATGCGAGAAGCAACATGGAGCAACCTGAAACCAGTGCTGCAGAAGACAACAACCCCCCTAGCCCCTCTAACAGCCAGGAGGACTAGCCAGAGACTGAGGGCAAGAGGAAAAACAGGTTCAGCCAGCTGGAAAATGAGATCCTGATTGCGGAGGTGACAGACAAACAATACCAGCCCTTTGTCAGCTCCACTGTGTCATTGGGTGACCAAAAATGCAATATGGCAGTGTAGCCAAGGTGAATAAAGTAGTAGAGGTCAAGATGACAGTAACTGACTGCAAGAAGCGCTGGCATGATGCTAAGTACAAGACAAAGCAGAAACTGTCTAACAATTGGCAGGCAGCACATCAGACCGGAGGAGGAAGTCCAGCACCACAGGAGGAGCTGGATGCCTTGGAGGAACAAGTGTCCACAGTCATCTGCGAGGAGTCAGTGTTTGGAGTCCAGGGACAGGATAGTGTTGACATGACCAGCTACATCATCAACAGGGTAAGTAACAACCAGGGACTGGGGAAGTGAGGGGTGGTGGCCAATGTTGCTCATGTCCAACTAAATATTCCTCAGTGCACACCCACACTACGTGCAGCTCTATTTCCAGATACATAGGTACCTGGGGATATATACACATGTCACTTTAGATATTGAATACATATAAAGACACATAATGGTGGTGTCACTGACTTGTGATTCTGCACATCAAATTTTTCTAATATACAGAAAATGTGCCATTCATGAGTCTGCAAACTATGGGCTACATGACCAAGCAAAGTGGCATATTGACTAGAGAGGTGGCAGAGTGTTGCATTAGCCTCCTTGGCTCAATATCACACTCAGCCAAATTGGGAAGACAGGGCTGCATCACATTGACAACAATATGATGCAGGCTAGTGAACCACCCTGCTCTGGTGCAAAACTTAACAGGCCACCCCCAATGCAGCCACACTGGCACCATTGTGCAGAGGTGTCTTTGTTGTGGGGAAGATAGTGCATGTACAGTAAGGTGCCCCTTCCTGCACATGTACAATCTTCAACTCAACTGAGACACCCTTGCACAATGGTGTGGGATGTCTAAGACACATTGACATGCATTGAAACCATTCCTTAAGTGAAGCCAACAGTGGCAGTGAACAAATGCATAGGAAGTCATGTCTGTAAACATCCTTATACAAGCCAAGGCATCTAATTATCCTGAGCAAAATAGCATGTATCATCCATGTGTCCATCTGAGGGGCATATCTACAAGCCCCCATCACCATGCCAATGTCACTTGCTGTGAAGTTGAGGGTGGTGACAGGGACTTCACCCCACTTACAAACCAGTGCAAAGTTCTGCCATGTAATCAAGGGCTACTTACACACTTACTTGGCGTAAGAGGAGATGGTAATGGGTGTTGTGTTGGGTGTTCCCCCGCAATACCCATTGAAAAACACGCTGTCCTATACTCACAAGTGTGAGGTCAATATGCTAATAAAAAATTAAGTCCAGAAAAAACATGCTCTCAAACATGCAAACAAATAAATCACTAATTTCGCAATGTTTTAGCTGTTTCATTTTGCACTGCATTGTGCAGCACACATCATTGTTAATGTGCATGAAGGGGATCTCTCCCTGACATAAACATTCTTCCCCTGAACCCAGACACACTTGCACTATCTAACAAAGGTGCCTGTTTTTTGTGCCATGTTGAGAAGCTAAGCGCCAGTGCAGGCTGAAACACAGGGCTGCACCATAAACTTGTAACTATGGTGCAGGTCTGTGTTACTGAAGTGGAGGAGTGCTGTGTTAATCCCGTAAGGAGAAGGCCTCACTCTGTCACTTTATTGTAACTATGCCCCCGTGAGGCAAGAAAAACGTCTGCTGTGCAATAAGCCTGACTAAAAGTCACATGTCCTCCGGCTTGCAACATTTTGCTTCTTTCAAATAGATAGACACTTGTCGTAGCATGGCACATCAAGCACATCAACTTGTCATATCATGGAGTACATCACAGCAACCTTGATCTCAAACGCATTATTGCCCTCCTCATGCCGCAATAATAATCATGTGGCATTGGCAACATCAACCTGGGGTGCTATCCAATCTACACCTTTAAAACTAGCTAATAACAACTACATGTAAACCCGAATGAATAGGGGTGACTCAACCACAATGCGTGTGTACATACTCATGAATCTGATCAAATCAGCATTGTCAAGGTTGTATCACCTGCACCACTGTCATACTGAACAGAGGATAAAACAGGTGCATCATGTGTGTAGGAACAGGCCCCTCACAGTTGACCTACAGGGACACTGTCAAAAACCATGTTCAACCCAAATGTCACATCAGTGATGTTGTACGATGATTTACAAACGTGTGTAATAGATGTAGCTTTCTAAAATAGTGAATGGACTTTGTCATGCAGTCTGCCTGTAAACTGCGTAAATGCCTGACCAGAGTTGAGATACACATTCAACAGCATCTCCCCTTTACATTGCAGAGGGAGAAACATCACCTCCTGATCAGCAGCCTCTCACTCTCTTCAATGATGAAGAGGAAGAAAACATCTCAACCATCGACCAGGACACCGTCCGAAAACTGTTCAACTCCATTTGCAGCCCATCTCCAGAAGCAGGGACATCCAGCAGCATCATGGGTGTCCCACCAGCTGCACAAAACACCCAGCATCAAGCAGCTACCACCACAGCTGTCTCCCAGGACTTTAAGGACCCACTGTTAACATTTCAACGTAGTCCAGCGAGAGATAGCTGGTCAGGTGCGGGAGGGGTTAGACAGCCTTGTGGACAAAAGGAATGGGATCTGTGGGTGTCTCAGTCCCATTAGGGACCATCTAGAGTCCATTAGAGGCACCCACAGTCCGCACCATGCTCTCAACCCTTCCATGGCTGACATCGCTGGAGAACAACTGTCCAGTCAAAGTGGCTCCAGCAATGTCACCAAGGAGTTGCGTGAAATGTGAAAGATCATGGAGAGGATGCAGGCATTACTCTTGGCTGCCATGACTGCCTACCACAGAGATGTTGCTTGAGTCTTGCAAGCTCTGCAATTTACTATCACTGCAGTGATGCCTCATTATTTGGCAAATATGAAGGCTGCTGCACCTTCAATATCCACCTCTTCCCCCTGATATTTCACAGCCTCACAGTGCTCCGCACAATCCACCATCAGGGACATGAGAGGCACATGACACATCAGAGGGGGAAGATGTGGATGAAGTAAGAGTCTGGTGAAAACATCAGTGGTAGCATTCATCTGTGTCAAATGGACAGTTTGTGCTTGGACCTGTGCTTACCATCATGCCTCTGGAACATCATCTTCAACTGTCCTCTGAATGACTCTGCTACACTCATCCTGGACTTTAATATGGACTGCCAATTTTGCCATTATTCAAAATAACACTGCAATTAACCTGCTGACTGAACTCTGCCTCTTCCTCAACATGTCACTGGAAATGTTCCCGCCCAAGTACTCTGTCTGGCCCTCCACTGGGCATTTATACAATGGGGTGTTGTTGTACAAAGAAGTGGGCCATGTCTACCTCAGTTAATGCACATGTAAATAAAATAACTTATGCCACTAAGATGTGTGTTGACTGTGACCATATAAATTTAAATGTGCCAACAATGCATAGTCAGTTTAGCCACCACTACAAATCAAGGGACAATTGGAAAAGGGACACTCTTGACTCTGTGTCCCTGATAGGCATTGAGAAGCCTGGACAGGTGTGAGTTTACCAATGCTTAGAACTCTAAGCAGGCCTAGCTTTGCTACGTGGAATTCGGCAAAGTTACAAAAAAACTGCCTGGAGTTCCACAAGTGTCAGTGTGCAGTGCGAGTGTCGTTCGCACTGGTCTTCCTGCCGCTCGGGTAGAAATTCTACCCGAGCGGCAGCTCGCGGTCGCGATCTTACCGTTCGCTATTGCGGGCAGGGAATAAACTCTGCTGCACAACGTGAAACAGAGTTTTCAGCACTCCGTGAGCTCCGCTTAGCACGGAGTGCAGAAAACTCCGCAAACTTTTCGAATGGAGCCGAGTTCACAGCTCTGGCCTATCTCTAAGACAACACTGTTTCAAAATACTCTATGTTCAGGGTGTAGATTTTGACTTGGAACAATAATCTAGTCAGTGTCAAGCCACATGAAGTGGCTAAAACTTTCTGTACAAACAAGAAATATTTAGAAAATGTACTCATTGTCAATGTAGTGGACAACGGTTGAATAGATGGGTGTCATGCCATCACACATGTAAAGTCAGTTCCCTCAACATGTCACATATCACAATAAATCTTTCTAGCTGTAAGAAGATGAATGGTGTATGATAGCATATGTCAAAGTGTGTTTCTGGATCAAATCATATCACTGTTGTGCTCCAAGCTAACACACATCACAACACCCCTTGCCCTACACTTGTATGTAATATATTTCCCAGTGTTGTCCACAATGTACAAGGCTGTGTTGAAACACGAACAGTGGCATTAGGATGACTTGTAAATAATAGAAAGCACACATCCCCTTGTCTTGACAGGCTTTTTGGCTCTATTTTGGAGTGATAAAGACTTTAAGCTTGCTCACATCTAGGATATGTATTCTTAGATGTGTTGGACCTTTTAAGCCCTTTCTTCCAGACCTAGAAGGGGATAGCTGCTTTATATGATGATAGATCCCTTACTCTAATCCATCTATTGCCTATTGGCTTTGCCTTTCATTATTTTGCCTATAGTAGAGGTTGGATCCTGTGGTCCTGACTTTATATTACACATTGGTATGGTTTATGTAGGTATTCTGACAGAGCTAAGGGTTATTTCATCCTTCTCAGGCCTACAAGGCCCAGAACTAGAGAGACTCCATTTTGATAGAGCTGAGATGTTTCAAGGGGAAAGGTAATGTTTATAGTTAAGGCTGTTGTGTGCTAGGGGAAAATCGGCCAGGACTGGTTCTTATCGGAAGAATGTGTTTGTCTCTTGGGCCCAGACGTAACAAGCAGATGGCCACTGCGGTTGCGCAGAGAGCTCTGGAGCTAGCACAGGAATTCGGTGGGAGGCAGCCCTCTGTTGGAAATTTCCATGAGGGGAGAGGAATCCATATCAGCGAAGTGCAGAAGAGGAGGAGTGGTCAGTTTGGTTCTTGAAGAGTGGAGAGTAGGATGTCTGCTGGAGCTGCAGAGTACAGTGCAGTTCTATTGGTTTTCTGGAATGGAGAAAGAAGGCAGATGATTGCTGAAGCTGGAGAGAGACTATCAGAATGCATTAAAGCAGATGGAGGAGTTGAGGCTGTCAGCTGAAGTAATTGGACCAGAGGCGTGGAGCTGTGGTGACGGAGGGAGAGACAGAGAGTGCCCTGATCCCACCAGAGACAGAGAGAAATCTTCCTTCTAATAGGTGAGGTAGTCTAAACTAGTCCACTTTACACTTACACCTTAATCTTGTCCTTATTCCCTACGCTATTGTATGTCTAATCCTTTTCTTTCAGCGGTTTGTTAAAGTTTCTGTTAGTCATAGAGACCCCGCAGATCTGTATATGAATCCTTTTCTATTGTTATTGTAATAAAGATACCCCAGTTCTTAGTGAACCAGTGTGCATGTGTTGTTCTTAAGATAGAGCTAACCTTTCTTCTAACCAGATGCTGTGTAGCAACTGATGGATCAAAAGGGAGTAGGAGCGCTTAAATCAGGGAATAACTCTTGCACACAGTGTGTATATCTTTTGTCCCCACACAGTGGAGGTAACCATGTCTCCTAGTCAGGTATTACTGTTTGAACAGATGCTACCCCTGATCAGGTAAGTGATAACTGAATAATTAGGGAGAGAGAGGAGCCCTGGAACTGAGGGATAAAGTATATACTAAGTAATTCGGCCATCCCATAATATTATTGTAGTAGCAAACCTTTAGTGGATAGTGAGAGAGACTTCCCAACATAGAGAGAGCTAAAGGTATTCATAGGAAAGTGGTCGTCGTTGGTAAGCGGCGTTAATGAGAACACCAGGTGGGAGACTGGTGCCTAGGTCCGCCGGATTGTGGACCGGAAAGTAAGTAAGCGAGCACTGGGGGGGAGACCAGTGTATAGTTCCGCCGGATTGTGGACACAATAGAAAGAGAGTGAGCACTGAGGCTGCAGCTCAGTGTGTAAGGCACGCCGGATTGTGTGTCGAGTGAGCACTGATGGTGATCAGTGTGTAATGGTAGATAATCAGAACTGCCCCAGGGTAGATTAGTCTGGACCCATGTGGTCGCGAGACTATGAGGTATGAGTGTGGTGTAGGGCATGGACGTCCTTAGTAATCAGTGAGTATTCCTAGTAATCCCTATAGATTTAGTGGTGTTTCTAATGATATGAGCTTGTATATTGCGAGTTCCCCATCCTCAGGTAGGTACCCAGGTGCCTGGATAGATGGTCCTGAGGAGGGAGGTGGTTACGTTCCGGCTGGGTTGGAGGGGCTCTCAGGAGCTGATCCCATCTAGTCTGAGAACCCGGTCGTTACATCTGGCGTAGTCGGCTGCTTACAAAGCCTGTGTGCCCTGGCCATGTGTTTGGATAGTTTCCCATAAGTTGTGGGGGAGTGCCCTAATCGCCAGTTACATCTGGCGTAGTCTTGCAGTTTACGAAGCCTGTGTGACATATGGGCTTGGACAGTTGAGTTTCCCATAAGTTGTGGGGGAGTGCCCTAATCGCCAGTTACATCTGGCGTAGTCTTGCAGTTTACGAAGCCTGTGTGACCTATTGGCTTGAACAGTTGAGTTTCCCATAAGTTATGGGGGAGTGCCCTAATCGCCAGTTACGGTGTGCGCTGTATTGGTTTTTATCTTGATGGTTTGCACTTGGCACGAAAATTGGCCTATGGGCTTGAACAGTTGCAGTGTAAGGAGATTGCAGTACATCATGGCATTTGACTTATGCAGGGTGGAAGAAATGCTTTTCATCTTGGTGTTTGAACTGTCAGGCTTGAAGGGTGACATTACACGAGGGAGCCAATTACATCTTTGTGATGGTCCAATTGTACAAATGTGTGTGAAAAATGCTTTTAAATTGCCCATTAAATTGCTTGCTGCATCTGCTTATGCTGTGCAATGTGAAATGTGTTCAATGTAATATGACTTGTGGAGTTCCTTGTAAATAGCTCCTTGTAAATATGCCTTGTGAATAGCGCCATGTAAATGTGGCTTGTGAGGAGCATGTTCTCATTTTGACTTGCTGTGTTCCTTGTGAATTGCGTCTTGAATATATTCCTTGTGAAGAGCGTGTCATTTTTTGAACTTGTTGACTTTCTTGTAAATATGGCTTGTGAATAGCGCCATGTGGATATGGCTTGTACAGTGCATGTTATTGTTGCATTAGGCAGGAGAGAGCTGGATCTCTTTCAAATGCTTGGGGAAAATGTTTTGAAGATGTGCGCGTGTGTTATTTGAAAACGTGGAGTGATAAGTTCTTGAATTTCCCATGTACTGCAGACATTGGGGAATGATTGTGTTTGAGCTGCCAAAGGGTTAATATCTTGAATTGTGACGGCAGTATTTATTTTAACATGCTGTTTAACATGCATGGTTATGTGAGCTGACACTAAAAGTCAGTGAGTGTTTAGATGAACGATGGTTTGATTTGACTTTCATTGGTTGCTGGGTTCTGCCTATGTGCTTTGTCAGCTTGCTGACAGAATGGTAACATCTTGCACAGAGAGAAAAGCTGTGTTCATTTAACATTCTTTTTGAAATGCGTCCACGAATTTGTGTGGGTTTGCCTTGGAACATATGATTTAATGTGTCTGTCTCGCAGGTCAGAACATTATAAATCAACCAGTCGGATTGAGATAAGGGTTTTCAGCTGTGGATGGCACATGAACCAGTGTTTTAGAATTAGTGCGTTAGCGAAGAACGAAAATATAAAAACAGACCCATCATAGAATGTGCTTTTAATTAGTGAAATGCAACCATGTGCTTTTAAAAATAAAATGTGTGTTCTAGAAATTATACATGATTATTATTTTTTCCAATGCAAGCTGCCCCTTAGAATAGCGTGTGAAAGTTAACCCACTCAGTTTGAAAAAATGGCTATTTGAAAAATAAATGATGTTGAATCTGGCCCTTTTTGATAGGTTGAATAGAATAGCTTGCACACTAAATTATGCTGCAATGCAAAATTGCATGTTACCCCTTGTTTTACTTCTCATGTTGTTTTCAAAATGAAAAATGAAATGTGTTTGCATCTAATTATTTTTCCCTTTCAGCAAATAGCTGTTTTTATATTAGATGTATTTCAAAATGCTAGTCTGTGACTTAGGTGCAAAAAATATGTCCTTATTAATTACTGGTTTTAGGATGCTTTTCATCACGTTTTAATTTTGCTTCGGTTAGTTAGAGAATAATGGTTGGCTCTCTGGCCTGGGAACAGATGTGTTTTGAGTTACAAAGAATTTGAAATGACCTTGGCTGATATGAGCCAGGCCCCAGTTCTCAGCTCGGAGCTTTGTAAGGGGGGAGGCCCAGTGTGTAACTTCTGAGAGCAGCGAGAGCAAGCTTGCTATTCTTGGCTATATTCCAATTTCTTTCCGCTGAGAAATGTTTATGTAAAGGGGGGTCAAGTCACTCTTCCTTGCTGTCAGCGCAGACAGCTTCATTGCCTTCAGATAAGGGATCCTTGCACATGCAGAATAATTGGCAGACGCTTGGCCCTGGGAGTTAGATAAATACAGTAGGCCTAAGTGAGCTTCCCTGACTAGAGATTAGAGATGCTTGGACAGAATGGTTGGCAGTAGCCTTGCTCCTGCCATGAGATCAGCACTTGGCAGTGATTCAAAATTACATCGCACTGTAGCTCGGCTCCTGCTTATTTTTTGGGAGCGGATTCAAAACTCTGAGCGCGAACATCTTTCTGAAGGGAGGGGCTGTCTCTCAGAGGATTCGGGAGTTGCTAGGCCCCAGCCCTTCTGGCTGTGTATGACAAAATTAGATTTTGCCCAAACGAATTTAAAAGAATATGATTTAAATCATTCCTTGAATTCAGAATAATGTTTTTTATTAATTAGGAGGTTTCTTTCAACAATAAAAAGCACTTGGGGTGTTTTTTAAATGGAAAATTTATTTTTGCTAGATTAATGATACTTGTTTTTCGTTTCAGGTTGTTGGGTTGGGGTGTTTGGTGTGTGCGTCGGCCCACCCCCCTCCCACTCCCTTTGTTATTTTACTTTTTTGTTTTCATTTTTTTATGATAGTTTGTTATTTTTGGAAGATGGAACCAGACCAGACCGGATTGGTGGCGGATGAACGACGGAAGCTGGTGACTGATGACCGGATCGGAGGAAGTGCTTCCTTGGCACCGAATACAGATGAAGATGAAGGGTGGTGACCTACACTGATGAATCCACAATTGACTGCCTTGAACCCCAAAATTATGCTAAAAGAACTCATTTTTATTTGGTTATCATTATGTTTCCAACAGAAGAAGTCATTTTTTCCCCACATTTTTTATTTCAGATGGACATTATGCCACTTTTGCATTTTTCACAAACAGGCCCCTATTGAAAATTTCCCATGGTTTTGATGTTTATGCAGTGCTATATTTTGCCTTTAGTATGCTATGCTATTACAGACTGACTTTACACTTGTTTATCTTTCATCTATTTCATAGTTTTCCTGTTTTCTGCAAAACAGTCTTGACAATGAAAGAAATGTAATCTTTTAAATGGTGGTGCACACATGTGTTCCACAGATCGATACAGAAGGTAGATACAAACTGTTTCCTGAGTTAGATGACTTATGTCCTTTACATATTGCCTTTGGCATGGTTCAAATTTATCTTTTATATATGCACCACATTTAGATAATTTTCTGATTTCATGCTTGATATGCATAGTGCTACACTAGCTATTTTGTAGGAATGGGGTTATCCTTATTTTCCTGTTATTCCACTTTCACTTTGATTCATCAACTCTTCATTAGAACAGTGGGATTAGTTCCAAGGATGGTTACCCTAGACTTTAAGTTGTCCTGGGAGGTGTGTCTTTTAGTAAAGTTATGTCCTACATCTATTAGTAATGTTTGCCCAGACCTTGAGAACCGTTTGTCATGTTTATTTCTCAGATTTCACCAATTTTTTTCTTAAGTTGACCAAAGTAGGTGGGCCTAATTTAGGCCCATTGTTTTTTTTTATTCCACACACATGGCCCTACACCAATGGATTTCATGAGTTACCATTAGAAGTTGAAGCACATTTAGTTCTTAAGTTGACCAAAGTAGATAGGCCTCATTTAGGCCCTTTGTTGTTTTATCATTAGAAGTTGAGGTACATTTAGTTCTTAAGTTGTCCGAAGTAGGTAGGCCCCATTTAGGCCCCTTGCTGTTTTCATTCTACAAACATGTCCCTACATCAATATATTTTATCAGTTATCACTAGAAGTTGAGGCACATTTAGTTTGAGAGTGCTTTGGTTGGTTTCTGTTGTTATCAGATCAATCTTAGATATGTTTCAGCATTCAGGTCAAGGGTGCTTTGATTTGTTTTCAGTTAGTTGTTAGATTTGTATTCCCTACATCAAGTTCAGGTGGAATTTCCTTAAGTTGTCATTTATTTTAGAGAGCCTTTTGGTTTTTGGTTTTCTTGATAGATTATGTTGATGTTTGTTTACTTGGATGTTGTTGTTTATAGATGTTCGCAAGATAAAGTCTTAGGGTGGAATGTCTTGACAGGCTTTTTGGTTCTATTTTGGAGTGATAAAGACTTTAAGCTTGCTCACATCTAGGATATGTATTCTTAGATGTGTTGGCCCTTTTAAGCCCTTTCTTCCAGACCTAGAAGGGGATAGCTGCTTTATATGATGATAGATCCCTTACTCTAATCCATCTATTGCCTATTGGCTTTGCCTTTCATTATTTTGCCTATAGTAGAGGTTGGATCCTGTGGTCCTGACTTTATATTACACATTGGTATGGTTTATGTAGGTATTCTGACAGAGCTAAGGGTTATTTCATCCTTCTCAGGCCTACAAGGCCCAGAACTAGAGAGACTCCATTTTGATAGAGCTGAGATGCTTCAAGGGGAAAGGTAATGTTTATAGTTAAGGCTGTTGTGTGCTAGGGGAAAACCGGCCAGGACTGGTTCTTATCGGAAGAATGTGTTTGTCTCTTGGGCCCAGACGTAACAAGCAGATGGCCACTGCGGTTGCGCAGAGAGCTCTGGAGCTAGCACAGGAATTCAGTGGGAGGCAGCCCTCTGTTGGAAATTTCCATGAGGGGAGAGGAATCCTTATCAGCGAAGTGCAGAAGAGGAGGAGTGGTCAGTTTGGTTCTTGAAGAGTGGAGAGTAGGATGTCTGCTGTAGCTGCAGAGTACAGTGCAGTTCTATTGGTTTTCTGGAATGGAAAAAGAAGGCAGATGATTGCTGAAGCTGGAGAGAGACTATCAGAATGCATTAAAGCAGATGGAGGAGTTGAGGCTGTCAGCTGAAGTAATTGAGCCAGAGGCGTGGAGCTGTGGTGACGGAGGGAGAGACAGAGAGAGCCCTGATCCCACCAGAGACAGAGAGAAATCTTCATTCTAATAGGTGAGGTAGTCTAAACTAGTCCACTTTACACTTACACTTTAATCTTGTCCTTATTCCCTAGGCTATTGTATGTCTAATCCTTTTCTTTCAGCGGTGTGTTAAAGTTTCTGTTAGTCATAGAGACCCCGCAGATCTGTGTATGAATCCTTTTATATTGTTATTGTAATAAAGATACCCCAGTTCCTAGTGAACCAGTGTGCATGTGTTGTTCTTAAGATAGAGCTAACCTTTCTTCTAACCAGATGCTGTGTAGCAACTGATGGATCAAAAGGGAGTAGGAGCGCTTAAATCAGGGAATAACTCTTGCACACAGTGTGTATATCTTTTGTCCCCACACAGTGGAGGTAACCTTGTCTCCTAGTCAGGTATTACTGTTTGAACAGATGCTACCCCTGATCAGGTAAGTGATAACTGAATAATTAGGGAGAGAGAGGAGCCCTGGAACTGAGGGATAAAGTATATACTAAGTAATTCGGCCATCCCATAATATTATTGTAGTAGCAAACCTTTAGTGGATAGTGAGGGAGACTTCCCAACATAGAGAGAGCTGAAGGTATTCATAGGAAAGTGGTCGTCGTTGGTAAGCGGCGTTAATGAGAACACCAGGTGGGAGACTGGTGCCTAGGTCCGCCGGATTGTGGACCGGAAAGTAAGTAAGCGAGCACTGGGGGGGAGACCAGTGTATAGTTCCGCCGGATTGTGGACACAATAGAAAGAGAGTGAGCACTGAGGCTGCAGCTCAGTGTGTAAGGCACGCCGGATTGTGTGTCGAGTGAGCACTGATGGTGATCAGTGTGTAATGGTAGATAATCAGAACTGCCCCAGGGTAGATTAGTCTGGACCCATGTGGTCACGAGACTATGAGGTATGAGTGTGGTGTAGGGCATGGACGTCCTTAGTAATCAGTGAGTATTCCTAGTAATCCCTATAGATTTAGTGGTGTTTCTAATGATATGAGCTTGTATATTGCGAGTTCCCCATCCTCAGGTAGGTACCCAGGTGCCTGGATAGATGGTCCTGAGGAGGGAGGTGGTTACGTTCCGGCTGGGTTGGAGGGGCTCTCAGGAGCTGATCCCATCTAGTCTGAGAACCCGGTCGTTACACCCCTGCACTCCCAAATAGAAAGTGAAGTGGTTGTGGTGACCGGTGTCATCAAAGATTCCCCAAAATATCCTAACAACATACCTAAATTATGTAACCAATGCTGTGTGAGCAAAATGCCCACAGTGCATCTGTAGTATATCGGTACTTGCAAAATAGTATCCTATTTATACAAATTTTTCAGACCACTCCATAAACATTCTTGAAACTGAACTTTGCTACCATAAACATTAATCAGTTTGGTTCACTCACATTCATAATGAAGTTTGACAGTAGACTGTCTCTTGAAGATGGCATAGATACATTTGTAGACATTCAAATTGATTGTGCAGGTGATACATCTGTTCTAATCAACTACAAATTCTACATTAGGTGTCAACATATCAACAATAATTGGCAGCACAAATCAGGAATTTATTTTTACAAAATACAATCTTAACAAACTAAACTGATAATACTGACTTTAAATTGTACTAATGTTAAACTGTACTAAACTAAATAGCTTACTCAAAACTATACACATAACAACAAATATTATACATCAACCCACCTCACCACTTACGGCACATCCAGGGATGGGACAAAGACAGCCTAACCTATACATGAACAAACTAAACTTACATACTAAACAAATATATATTTTTTACATTTTATTTTATTAAAACAAGTCCAAAACCACATCAGCCCCCCACCCTAAGGAAAAGGAAACGTAATCAAAAAGACAAATTAGAGATTCAGAATACACTAAAAACTAACCACACCTAACACTATACTAGCCCTACACTAAAACTACACTTATCACTAAATAACAAATTATTGTACAAAATGGATGGTAATTGGGTGAAGGGAATTGGGGGAATGTACAGGGGGGACAGAAAACTTCTTTTGGGCATCAATAGGGGAGCCCCAAGACCCCCTTAATGTCCATGATGTATCTCTTGAACTCGTAATTGTCGCGTTCCAGATGGGCCACTCGAATGTTCAAATTGTAAAGTAGCTTCCACTCCCTCTTTGTCACAACTGATTTCTGTTGTTGTCCTGCAGGTCTTGATGATGTGCCTGGTTGAGCACTCTGTGATGAGGCTACAAATGTTTGACTAGAGGTGGGTGCAGCACGTTGAGCAGGTGTTTATGGACCGGGAACGGCAGAGGTTTATTGATGTGTGCCACAATGTAGTACACCTGAAGGGCCAGGGTTTGCCTGTCTGGCTCTGGTGTGTTGAGGAGGCAGACAGGGTAGTATGTCTTTTGCCACCTTTCTTGGTGCTATCTGATATTGGCTTCCATTTGCCAGAAGCCCTCTCCACACGGTACCTCTATGCCAGGTCATTAAAGACCTTTGCCACACGCCTAATGTGTTGGTATCGTTCCTTACACTGTAGGAACTGCCTCTGTACCTCCGGTGACATGTTATCTGAAAACAAAGTAAACATGTCATGTTTGCTGAATCCAAAAAATGATGGCCTTCTACATAATTGGCATAAACAAAATTCTCAAAATATGTTCTCTTGACATCATCATAAATCACACATGATCTGACAACTCCTAAGTAAATAATACCAGAAATCCAAATAAGGTGTTGATGACAAAATTTTGAGTCCTGGGATGGGACAAAATGAGTATAGAGTGCACTGACAACAGCTGTAGTATAGCTGTTTGCAATTAGGCTGTGGCCACAAACAATGATTGAGTCCAACAGGGGGAGTTCCATAAGTATGAAGTTTAACAGCCTTTAAGCAAACCTTGAGCATTCCAACTACACAAAGACAGTAGGTTGCACAGTCTGCAATCGTGTCAGACAGCTAATCACAACAATGGTAGTCATGTAGTACATTGGAAGAAATGGAAATTCATTGTATTAGGGACACCTTGGAGATGTCAACACAACTACACATCCATAATAGATGATGTACACATTTACTTGCAAATCTGGGGAACCCTGCAGATACTTTTACTTGAATGAGAGTAAAGAGGGCATATGTTGCATGAATCCTTGTGTAGCGGTATTAGCCTGCTCTGTACATTTCTGTGCCTATGACCCAATGGAACAGCAAAGCTGCTGCATTTCCGCATCAATTTGGGATGCACTGCTTTTCAACTAGTGGCAGTGTGAACCTATCATCATTTGCAACAGTCTACACTTGCAATGGCCAGCACCACATCTGGCCCCCTTTCACACTCATGTCAGGGTGCATAGATGTTTGGGATGCTGCATTATTACTTTTACATTGCAATAAACTCATCAAAGCCATAGACTATTTGCTTGTACGTGGCTGGGATGTTGTGAATCATATGAGGAGTTACAATATCAAGTAAGGAAGGGCAATGCTGTCCTCCAACAGCACATGATGCAGATGTTCATAACTCTTGGGTTAATGCTGCATCATCACACTAGAGGTGAGGTCCATGTGATGCACATCCAGACTGTGTACAACAACATACAGGGCCTGCGGCATGACATGCATATGTCAACACATACTATCAAAATGTAGGGATCAACTCACTCACCAGTGACGTGTGGGTCCATGAAGGCATCCACATCTCCGTGTGGGATCAAGGGTCTTTCAGCTGTGAAAAATGTATGGATTCATTTCAACATTGCGGCCTAATGGACATCCCTGCCACAATCAGTGGAATGAAACGGACTACAACTTGTTCCACAGGTTCATGATTATAATTTTTCATTACCATCAATAGACGTAATTTTGTAAGGTCAAATGGGTTCATTTTACTCCCCTCAGGTGTATCACGACCCTTGACATGTTGATGACCTAGATTGTGCATCTCAAAGAGATTGACAGCCAGTTGATCATGTGAAGTGCACCAATATCAAAGCACGTAGGGGTGGACTGTACATCATGACAGGCTTTTAGTTTATGAATCAAAAATAGAATGGACACTAGTTTCTACAAAACCATTGGTTTGTATTCGAAAACCCTCATAGACATCCTGGTATTGTCATTTGCGGTGTATCTTTTTTCCGCCCCATCTGGAGTCATGGCGTATTCATCGGGTGATCGATTGACGTGCTGGGTGCCTGCCTCACCTGAGGCTACCTCTGGTGATAGTAGAATTGTCCAGAGATCAAAATTATGTACGTGAAGGAATAGACTAAAAATAGTGTCTAATCAAAAAAAGGGTTGTTTATTCTGGATAGTTTATGCACTATGGTTAAAAAGGAGTTGCGATACAAGGTGGTCGGGTTACTGGATCACCATATCTTTTTAGGTACGTGTCGACATGTTTCAGCTCGCTCGGCCCGGTCGGGTCTATGGAGCTTTCGTCAGGACAAAAAAACGTATATACAGACAAACAAAAATTATGACATGAGCTTCACACAACTTGTGTGGGATTCAATATTTAGAAGAATGGGAATTTCCCATGCTGTTTTGCGCAAGGTGAGTACTTCAACAGGGGAACCAGAGTCGCATGTGGTCATTTACCATGAGGTACAGCTAGGTGTCCCTTGTGCTGACTCTTCCCCTGGCTATTTAGTTTAGCCAGGTAGTACATTCCATGAGGGGTGCATAGATGTTGTCCATAACCTAATTGGTGTTCAGTGGATTAATCCTCTGATCTAAAACAAATGTGGTCATGTACTTACCACCTTGCCTGCTGACGATGAGTCCCGGGTGATCCATGAGGTCTCCCTCATGCCCCACACCATCCTGACAATGGTGCTTCCACTGCTGGACAGTCCTGACCACACCAAACATTTTCAACATTTTCTCATGGATGTGCTCCCACCTCAACTTCCCTATTTTAACATTATATCTCCGGGGGATACGTGCCCCAACTTCAACCATCTATGGCAAATAAAACTTTACGAGCCATAGGAAGCCTCTCAAGGCCCCCTCATACATCCTGCTCTCCCTACCCTGTCCCAACATCTCCAAAAACACAGGTGACACCAGGAAAACAAAGAAAATACCCTCAAATTACCCTTAGAACTGTGAAAATGACATAGAGACGCATAAGATATACATCCAACAAAGCAATCGGATAATCGCAAAAACACTTATGGACAGAGACACAAGACTCAACAAGGACAGTATGGACAGTACACTATATACAGAAACTCTCTTGAAAACACCAACACCAGCAGACATCTTCCAACACCTCCACAACTCTCAAAAGACAGTAACAGTGTAACAGTGTGGTTGCAAGAGAAAGTGTACAGTACTGCGCCTTGAAACAGGATGCAGACTGACATCACTTCCTGGACGTTTGCAGCCCGTTTTCGACAAATGTTTACCCGCTAATGGGTAAGAGGGAATATTTAATGTGTATGCATAAATGTTATGAGTATTATCCATGGGGGATATGAAAAATACTAACGCTAATATGGATTTGCATTAAAAATGTATACTCATATTGCTACTTGATCAGTATATGTACCATTTTATCAGATTTGGTAGGCCAAGCAACACAATGTGGATTTGTGATCTCTGTAGTGTACTGGAGTGTAGTCTATCTGAACTGTCCTGATATGATTTATCCTGAGTTGTCAGGAGGCACTAATTACTCACATTGATGTCTGTCTATGACTGGTCATGTGTGTAAGAAAAACTATGCCTCAGTGTCACTCCCTAGGGTTAGCATTGGTGGTATGTGTCACTACATGTGAGACTCTTACATCACATATTGCTGTGGTGTCTGTGCCAGTTAGATGGGCTTGCTACACACAGGTACTTGACCAACAGGCAGTCACTATGTATATGAAATTTGTGATGCAGCATACAATGTGCAACTATGACTGCACAGTCACATTTGAGTATTTGATTATCTGGAGGCTCAGAGGGACACATTGATGACAGTTTATGTTAAGGCACTCATGGCTTGAATTTAAAAAGATAGGTTGCTGCATTTCATGCTGTGCTATGCATGACATTATCTATGACAGTTGTCTAATGACCAGATCCTTTGTCACCATTACAAAATATGCTAAACCAGGCATTACATGGTGTAAGTATCTTCTTGTGCAGTCATTATCTCAAGTTCAGTCTAGCATGACAGCAATGCGCAGATAGTAGCTGGTATAGACAATTATGTTACGGCTGGACAGATACCAATACAATTTATTGGTGTTAATGTGCAATCCCATATTTTCTATCCCCTAAGGTCTACAAGTGCTTACAGAGACACCTCAGATAATTCATAGTTAAATGTTTGTGACAGATAGCAGAATGGAGCAGCCAAATATAAATTATGCATAGGTCAACATGCCCCACTGTGCCATGTTCAAATATGTTGTAGAACCAGATTCATAGCTGAACTTTACATTATTACTTTGGAACAGCAAAGCAGCACTTTCCATGTCACAGGCCTTGCAACAGCAAAATTACAGATGCCTATAAGCGCAAGCAGTCTGCATGGCCTGGAGACCATGGTATGCTTTTGTATGAGACCCAGGTGGCTAGACACAGATACTGCTGAGTTACAGCAGTCTGACCTGGATGTCAATGCCTGTGTTGTGCATGAGAGGGTGGCACCAGTCTTTTGCCATTGGTGCATCAGCAATGAACATTACCTGATGACCAGGATTGGCATGTTATAGGTCTAAACATGCTGACATGAGAATAATGCATGGTGTAACTTGTTGTGTTGATCATTCAGGGTGCTACTGATCATGTACAAAGGGTGGTGTGCATCGCATGACACACACTAAGTGGACACTGGTCTGACAGGGGAGACATCCTATATCTTTGAAGTGCCTCTCAACATCATTATACCCGAGTAGGTTGTGCTGTCCATCGATGTTGAGGGTAGGCATGGGCGGAAAATCCGTTCCGCTCGCGGATTTTGCGGATTTTCGGGAAATCCGCAATCCGCGAGATTTGCGAATTTCCTGCAAAATCCGCAAATCCGCGAGCAGCGGATTTTGCTCGCACTGCTCGCACTGTTCGCGTGAGTTCGCGCCCCGCGAATAAGTGCGAAATTGCAGAAATACGATCTAAGCAAAACTGAAAGTAACTACTTACCAGGTTCAAAAGTTCAGGCACATCATTAGTAGCCATTTCCTGTAGTGCTTCCTGAGGGGCCCCTCCAGAGTTCAGTTGCCAGTTGAAACTATTATGTGACCCTGCTCTGAACCTCAGAATAGTTACACATATGCCACAAAGGTCATGAATTACAGCTAAGGGAGACAAGCAGGAGCCAGGCTGGAAGTTAAAATCCATTAATCAGCCCCTAATTCATTATTGTCAGTTGGGGCAGGGCAGGTGTTGTAACTAATTTTGCAACAATGAAAGCACTTAGCAAGTGCAAAAGATCACTAATCAGGGCGCACTAAGGAAGCAGGTGCCAGCTAAAAAAATATTCTGTGACACATTAATCAGCCCCAAATTAATTCAGGTCACTTGAGGCAGGGAAGGTGTGCTTTGCTTTGCCGAAAATAATGTACACTGGACAACCAGAGGGTGTGGTGATGAAACAGAGGGTGGCATGGGTGGGCCAGAGGGTGGCATGAGTAGTCAGAGAGTGGCAGTGGTGACAGAGAGTGGCAGTGATGAAGAAGAGTGTCCCAAACAGGTTGGACACGTAGAAACAACAAGTTCGCAAAACTTGCGACCCGACAGGTAAGTTCGCAAATTGCGAAATTGTAAAAACCCTCGCGAACTGGCAGAAACACGGGCGAACACAAAAAAAAAAAAAAATCCGCAAATTCGCGGGAATTCGCGGATTTTGCGGATTGCGAGTTCGCAAATCCGCAAATTCGCGGATTGCCAATCCGCAAAATCCGCTCATGCCTAGTTGAGGGTGATGCCCATCTACTCTACAAGACTTGTGCTGCAGGGAACCTGTGAGTAGGCAACACAGAGGGTCCACTTGCATCTCCTGTATCTGTAGTTTCAAATGCATACTTAGAGTACCATGCTGTACCCAGGCTTGTGTGATCTGGACTGACCAAGGATTATGCTGATGAGTCAGTGAATCAGAGAGGATATTGTGATTTGAGGCATGGTGTAGTCTTAAAGTTTGGGAGATGGTTGGCTGTGAAGCAGAGGAGGCCCAGGTGTTGTATCTGCACATTAGCCATAAACAGACTGCTTGTACAAAACAGTTTTCCATGGACAATATGGAACATGTGATCTGCTTGCTAATGTTGCCATTCATGAGGCAAACATGTGGTGCAGCCTCTCATCCCCACATGTTATGGAGCACTTGTGTGTATGTTGGCTTCCCATGGATGCTATTGGGCCAGATATTTCTGTCAGGCATACTCCTGACTGGAGTGGAGTGTTTTGTTGTCCACACTGTACTGGTACATGAACCATACATGATGGCTGTCCAGCTGCACAACACTGTTTCATGATGAGTATTTGTACATTGCTGTGTTGATACACCAGTTATTGTATCTGTACTATCCTCTATATATTCATCCTCCACAACCACAAGTGGATGCAGTGCAAATTAGCAATGTATATTTGATACTGTTGTCAGTTACCTTTATTCCTGTGCCATGGAATACACAGATGTGTTGGATTATACTGATTATGATGGTTTTAAGCTATGTGGCCACAGTAAGATGATGCATCAGACCTACAGTGTCTGTTGTACGACGCTCTTGTGTGTTAACAGACATGTAGGTGCTTGTGTGATGACACAACACACAGTTATAGATTCTCACTGAGGGACCATATACATTAATTGGCTCAGATGCCCAATACGTTGTCACATTCACACACTTCATTTAATTGGTGTCATGTCTCCTGCTAGGTGTGAGAGCTGTGTAGCACGGTTTTTTGTTAACTTTAAATTAACAGATAGATCAATTTCAGTCAGAAACCAAGCATACACAACTTTTGTGTAGTGATATTTTATCTTTCAAAGTAACAACATGTGGATTTCTTTTTAAAGAAATGCATGTGATGGGACATTTGTGTATTGTGATTAGGTAAACAAATTGCGGATGATGGCATTCCTCCTGGCTGTTCCAGCAGCAGAAGCTGTGGTTTGTCTAGCATCAGCCTCTGGATTGTCCTGCTCCTCCTGGTCTTCAGCCAATGGTGCGTTTGTCTGTACACAAATATTGTGCAAAATACAACTTGCCATTACAATTTTGCATACTAGTTCAGGACTGCACAGGAGTCTTCCCCTAAAATATCCAGGCACCGGCACCTTGATTTAGGGACTCCAAAGGTCCATTATACAATGGCCCTTGTGCATCCCAGTGCAATGTTGTAGTCTCTTTGGGCCTGTGTGTGGGTCACTGTGGTGGGGCTCATCAGCCATGGTGAGACTGCATATCCAAGTTCACCTGAAATATATTATTGAGAGATGTGTCCATTAGTATTTGTGCCTGCTGTGTTTGCTGAGTGGCTTTTTTTGTTTGTGTACATTGTGCAACTTTGTATTTTCTGATTTGTTATGTGGTGGTTTGGACAATTAACCCGCATCACTGAAATGGACTTGCCTAATCTTGACACCATGATGTAATTGGCCAGGTCCTGTGTATTACCTCCATGTTGTAACTGTCAGGATATCTGGGTCCCTCAAAAATATTTGGGGTTATTTACAGGCCTTATTTACAGGCCCGTTGCACCAACAGTACTTCGCTTAGGCACAGATGTTATAGGGTGCACCGTTGGCACATTGGCCTGGTGAAGCATCCACCTTGACATTTGGAAGATTACTATGTTTGAACATCCTCAAGATGCCTCATTGGGAGTGATTGTGCTGAAGATAGCTAAGAGCGAAAATCCTTGGCTGCTAAACATTGTACTCATTTTGGGTTCTTTACATCCAGCTTGCCCCCAAGGTGGGTCAGTGTTTGAGTGACAGTGGCACTGATACC
This sequence comes from Lissotriton vulgaris, assembly GCF_964263255.1. Taxonomy (NCBI): domain Eukaryota; kingdom Metazoa; phylum Chordata; class Amphibia; order Caudata; family Salamandridae; genus Lissotriton; species Lissotriton vulgaris. The sequence goes on from NC_141691.1 coordinate 1,373,225,908, forward strand.
TGGTGCACTTGACCTACTGGGACATGTGAAGACAACAGACATGCGTCTTGTTGTCCTTGTGCATCAGTTAACTTTGACTCTTCTTGTGTGCATGTTAGGGTAATACCCATCAATATTTCAGTGTGTGTCTGTTCCCAATCGACATACATTTATTAGGCTAAGTTTGTGCATCAGATTGCTACACCTCACCAGGGGAGTCATAGGGATGCCCAACATGTAGTGAGATTGAAATTTCTATTGTTTGTATGCTCTTTCTATGCATGCTCCTTTCTGCAACAACCCAGACTGATGTTTAATCAACTTAGGTGATTGTGTGGAGTTAGTGCTCCCCTCATGCAGCAATACTTGCAACCCCATGAAACAGGCCCCCCCTCGGTATGTTGCATGGATGACTGTCTTTTTGCATGTCAGCTAATTGTGCACAATCACAAGGGAGAGCAGGGTGATCTGTCATCTTGTTGTTCATATGGCACATGTGTTATTTTCAGGATGGATATGGTCCAGCAGAAGCTTATATGTTGTGTCATGTGCTGCACTGATTAGTTTCAATTTTTTTCTTAGGAGTTCTGCCAGATCTATATTCCGAAACTGCCATAGTGGTTTGTGAGAGATTTTCTGGACTACTCCCTTGTTGGGCCGACTTAAATATGTCTTGATTATTTGGCATTAGGTGCTTGTGTATAGTAGATGGACCTGTTACAAGGTATATTGTATTACATTTGCTACATATGCATTCTCACATATTTGAGCTACATGATTGGGGACTTGAGGTGTGTGATGTGTTCAGTTTGTACTTACCAACAAGCAGTCCATTTCCATATGTGCCATTTTCAAACCGCTGGTTGATGATCAATTGGCGTAAGATTTAGGAGCCATGCACGCTCCTTGAAAACTTTACAAGATTGATGAACAAGCCCAGGTGGTCCATGATTGCTGGCATGTTCCTTGAGTGTGTGTTCTTGCTGTTCCTGTATATATTGCAGTGTCTGGAGGAGACACAATTTGAACATGGATGCAGTCAGATGCGGAAACCAAGCAATGTCGTAGAAGACTTACTTGTCAAGTTGTTCCTGCGCAGTGTTGGGGAAACGTAGGTGCTGCGATGTCAGGCTGATGATGGCATCCAAGACAGTTGGGAGGAACCAGGAAAATGATGACTGTGAGACTCCACCCACTCTGACACTGGTCGGTTTGAAGGTAGCAGAGGCCAACATGTGCAACACTGCAAGTAGCTTTGTCTGCAGACAGATGTTCGTGCAGCACTGTGATGGTGCCTGCAACCTTGGTGCTATCTGGGTGAGTATGTATAGGATGGATGTCTTTTTAAGCCTGTAGTGGGCTATCACATCCTCTGGCCGGAGATCTATCAGGGTGATGCATTGGCAGTAGACCCACTCTCTTCTCTGGCACTGCCTTTGTGGTGGTGCTGGTAGTGGTGGGTGTTGTGGTCTTCTTGGAGATCCAAGCTGCAAGAGTAATACGTCAATGGCATCAGTGAGAATGCCAATAAGGGTCTGGGTTAGTCTCCCTTATATATAGATGTATTTGCACCATTTTTAGACCAGCTTTTTTCTGGTCTTAAAAACCTGGTGCTAACTGGACTTAGTGGCAGTTTTGGGGGAGTATCGCCGGACCGAATATTCATTGTGAATATTGCAAAGTGGAGTTAGCGGTCGTTTTTTCATCAGAACGCCCACCTTGCTAACAGAAGTGACGATCCTAAAAATTCACGTTTACGGAGGAAAAGTGCCTCTAACTGTAGTATGCAGCAACTTGTAAATATGGAGATAAAGAAAAAGCTGTTGTAACATCAGAAAATTGATGCTACAGCAGTGTTAAGTTCTTGTACATATGCCCCACAGTGTAGGGGACACCAGACCAAAAGGCATCACCAATGGATGTTAAGATGCTCACAGGTTCATCACAGTAAACATTTTGACTTCACCCACCATCACCAAGATTTCCAAAATATTGGGAGAAAGCTGTCTGTTGATCAAATATTTCTATTGGGGTCTCACATTATCGACATGCAAATCTTGTCCCTATGGTTGCATACCAGGACTACAGACTAATGACGACTACAAAACCTAAAATACCCTTGATTATTCCACTGTCCACCAACCTGTCCAACACTTCCATGAGTGGTGCCATCATTTATTTGGGAACCCCTCTCACCTTGTGGACCACCGGTTTGGCATTCTTTTTGATGACAATTTTAGGCTCATAGTGTTCGAAAAACAAGTCTACAATAAAATTCTCTAGGACTGTCTGGAATGCATATTTATCTTTATCTAGTCTAGCCACTAACATGACTTGTTCTTCCACATTTGGGTTTAAAGTGATGACCATATTGTGCTAATTAATTCTTCCCGAAAGTTATCACTTCATTTAGTGACAGACACTTTACCTGAGGCTTCTCTGTCCTTAAACTGAATCATCATAAATGTATATTCCATTAAATCAATTCTCGAACAACCATAAAACTCAAAATTGATATGAGGAGGCAACAACTGTGTGTTCTCATTCTCAAACCTCATCTCCCTATTCTTGTTCCTAATAGGTTGGTGAAGCAAACCAGTCTCCCACCAATTCCTACTTCAAATTTGGGCAAGATCACCTTGTAACCAACTACTTCTCTATCTGTTCAGTTCACTTAAAGGATAACAGTTTTCAAACCTTCTTTTGCTTCTGCCACATTGTCCTTTTCCTAACTCCTTCTCATCCTTTCATGGTGTTCATGTTATCTCACTTTCTACTAGCTGAATTCCTGGCAAAGACTTGTTGCTATTTGACATGGGACCAGGGTTGCTTCACCTGGTACACTTCTTCTTAGTTTTTTTTACCTTCCTCATCTTTTATCCATGAAGATGTCAAGTTATTCACTGGCTCATCATACTGCAAGCCTTCTCTTCTCCTTTGATTGCAATTTTACTGGGCACACTTTATTCACAACTACACCTTCAATCAACCAGTGGTCTTTTCCATTCCTTTCACTACTGAAATGGCTTCTTTCAAGTCAGGGTTTTTCGCCAGCGACTTCTACACCTTTGGGTTATTGGTGAATCTTGCTAGCTGGTCCCCAAAACTCACAAGTACGAGCCATGTTGTTTAAGAACACAATAACATTTTCCAATTACACAGTGTTGCTCTGACACATTGCAAAAAATCCCGATTCACAGAACTAATCCTAAACTTACTACCATTTACTCATTTTGGTATTCACAGAAGGCACTTACTCATTTTGGTATTCACAGAAGGCACTTACTCATTGATGAGTAAGTGCCTTTTGTGAATACCAAAATGAGTAAGTGCACTTACTCATTTTGGTATTCACAGAAGGCACTTATCAATGAGTGAGTGGCTTCTGTGAATACCAAAATTAGTAGGTGCCTTCTGTGAATACCAAAATGAGTAAGTGGGCATACACCGCACACTCAGTGAGGTACTCACAATAGATTTGCATCCAGAGGCACGCAGGTGCCTCCTGAATATTTGGGAGCCCACGGACCTCACCTCTTACACTAAGCAAAGGGCAACACTAGCAGTAATGATCGCAAAGAGGAACATTGCACAGCACTGGGGAGCCCTCCAACCACCCAAAATAGAAATATGGAAGAGATATCTAGACTGGTGCATGTTCAAGGAGAAGTCAGACTATATAGCCAGGGGGTGTCCCAAGAAATGGATTAGGGTCTGGGGGCCTTGGAACTCATACAGGGGAGATATCTGCACCCCACCGGCACTCTGAATGAAGACAGTAATTAATTTTACACCCCCCAAATTGTTACATATTGTGCACTGTGACTTGAATCTCTGTAACCCAGTACAAAATACTTAAAATGCACACTGTCTCCTAAGCATGTTTGAACATGTATGTCATGTCGATATTATTCAATAAAAAGAAATATAAAAATAAAAAAATGAGTAATTGCCTTCTGTGAATACTAAAATGGTAGTAGGTTTAGGATTTTGTCTTAAGTTAGTTCTGTGAATCGGGCCCTATGTTTTTACAACATAACATTCATTTTTGGTGCAAAATGATCCTCCAACATCTTAACTAATATCTAAAAAAAATAGCCTCTGAGTTCTGCTTTACCATTGCCAGTTACAAATTCTTCCAAACTATCAAATATAGATTTCCCTTCAGCTCCCAGATGAAGTATTAGCACTCCTTGTTTCCTAACAAGAGAGAATGTCTCTCCTTGAATTGCTTTTAAATAGGAGTGTAATTGTTTTTTCCAGATTTTCCATGATAGGAGAGGTTGTTTTGCTTCAGGAAGAAAAAGGAGTAGTAAGGACAAGCTGGGCCATGCCACGACAAGTTGTTATAATTACTTAGTAAGACTGTTGATGAAGATCCAAAAGAGTGATTTAAATAATCTCTCTAAAGGAACCATTTAATCATGTTCTCTAGGATAATTAGTTAGAATTCTCATTTTAAAGAAAGTTAATTAATTTTGTGAATTACACTCCTTCTTTCCAATACCTGGTGAGTTAATCATTCAATATGTAATTCCTCTGCTGTGGGTTCTTAATTGAATCTGGCAGTCAGTGAAGTGCCAACATTGCTTGTTTCCATTTACATCTCACTTGCTCGCAACCTTATTTGTTTGATAAATAGCAGGTACAGTTCCTTCATGATGGCCTCTAAATGGTGACATCACTAAACTAAGGTGAAAGCTTTTACAAGACGCCTGCACCAGAGTGTCGCAGGAATCAACATCAATTAATGGAACACCTGAGCTGCTTGTGCTGAAGACCCGAGAAGGCCTTGCGTTCAGCCACTTCATGCAGAAAGCTCACGAAAGACTCATGTGGCTAGATTCATCAATGATGCCAGTGCTACAGAATCATGCTTTTAAATTGAGTTAAGTAGTTATGACTTTTAGCAGCTTCCTTGAAGTGAATTGAAAATGTCCTGGTCTGATAAATTTGTGAATATTTACACCAACAGGGCTACACTGTGGTACTTCAGGCAGAGTGAATGTATTCCTTGGCTTAGAGTAAGTATTTGCGTATCCCTATTACAATGAGAAATAGGGATAATGTGTTACCATTAAACACAGAAAACCACTACTTTTACTACATCTAAGGAGTTACTTTTGTCACATTAAGAAAAAATACATCAAAATTAGCATAAGTGAAATGACAGAACCTCTCACAATGGTGACAGCGAGTTCCAAGTTTGTAACTGAAAAGTGCATATTAAAGAAGCTTATTTTTTAACCAGAGTACTAATTGAAAGGACATTTTGATACTTATGTAGGTGAGTATCATTTACCTCCTGAGGACACAGTATATCGTGTAAACCTCCCTCTGGTAAGGCTATAAAGGAAAGTACGTGAGTAACTTCAACATGATTAGAAGCAGCAAAATGAGTCTTCAGAACTAGTGATCGCTTTCCTGAGCTCGGAATATGAGTGACAAAAACCTCACCAAGAGCTATCCTTCTGCTTTACTCTTAAATGCGTTACCCTTAAAACTAAAACAAGCCCCTATCTATAACACCTGAGGGAGTTATAGCCAATCATTGCTAAATAATACTAGTAGTCTGAAAGAGGGCACAGATTAGTGTGATGCACGATTGTCCTTAATTAGTGATTCTGGCAAGAGGTAACTTTGTATTTTTCTTTATGTTGGTCACTCAGACTAGTCATGGGTTGCACCATATTTCGCAAAAGGGATTAAATCAAGACTCTGCACATAACTTATTAAATTATATTATGTTTGATGGCCTTACCATATGAATTATGGATAATTGTACCCTGATAGTCTGCCCATGAAAAATGATGGGACGCCACAATTTCTAGTAAAATGAATTTGTGTATAGTTTCACTAGGAGCTTGATATCCCCTACGAAAGTTGAATACTACATTTAGTGGTTAACCTGTCTTTTTATAGCATTCAAAGACTATTTTATGCCAATTTTAGTATTCAATAGTGTTCTTTTTGAAAAGGTAGTGCATGAAGACTACTGATATGTGAGTGGTACTTCTTTAATACTAACAGAATACTAAGCACATACTTATTTGTAATCGCATAGTCTTCATTTGCAATGCAGAACATTTAGTGAATACAAACAATTTGAATACTACTGGACTTTACCCAGACTACTATTAACATTCCATTCAAGCTGCATGCTGAATGGTAGATCGGTGCCTTATTTATTATACAATGTCTATGGCTTACTTATTATACTCTTGTGGTGTTTGTGTGTTTTAGGGTTTAGGGTAGTGCAAAGGCAAAGGCATGCCTATCCTGACACCTATGTGACCTTTCATGTTCTTTCCCCTTTCAGGACTAGAGGATTTAGATGCCTGACCCAACATTCTCTTTTTTGTGGCCAGCCAATCAAGGTCCACCCTTCCACTTTGAAAGTTCCAATCGCAGATTATTTGGCACCAATGGTTCAGTTATTTTTCAGTTTTAACTGGTGTTTACCCAACATGTACAGGGAAAAGGTACATTGTTTCTCATTAATAGATGTTTGTTGTTAGCCAACTCAATGGTACTCATTTTATCAACCTCAGGATAAAAGGCTGAGTGGATTGGGATTTGAACTTGTTGCAGTGAGGTCATATATGGACTCCTACAGTGGATGCATTAGTTCACGAAGACGAGAGACCAGTTCATCATGAACTCCAATTTGATGCTAATTTTCAAAAATGGCTGAACAGATTTACACCAAATAACCAAAAAGCTGGTTTTCTCTATACAGTTATAACATTTTGCTGATCAATTTTGGTATAATTTCTGCATAACTTTCCATGATGAAGCCAAAGTGATTGTTTAAAAAAAATGTTTTTAAGAAAACAATACCAAGGCTATAAAAGAAAGGAAAAAAATGCCTTTCCTATGGGAACTCTGGCCAAACTAGAACTAAGCTGTGGTGACTGTAATACATTTTTAATATTCACCACTCAATATGCCACAATATGGTGTATGGGTGTTGAAACTCTACCACACATTCTGTCTCAGTTTATGCTTAGGAAGTTGAATCCACAATGTTATGTGCCTATTTACAAAATACTTTTTTACATTAGTAAATCACTTATATTTCCTTGTCAATTATTACAGCTATTCGTCAGATTGCCCTGCTACTGGTTGGAAAAATAAGAACATTTCAAGGTAAGAATGGTTGCTAAAAAGGTAAGTGAAACTCATATTTTAAAACCAAGTGAGTAGCAGCAACTTTGACCTCATAACCCAAACACCTAATTCTTTGGCACTTTCCCTGTGTACTTCTCACCTGCATAGCTCGGAAATAAGTTTCTGCTTACCAAATGCAGACCCTTAAAAAAAAAGAAGAAACACCTACTGCATTTTAGGCCAGTTGAAGTACTAATCTTCAGTCATTAACAAAACCACGTAATTTCCCTCTCAGTTTTGCCAGACCCTACTCAAAGCCACTGTGCTTCTTGCTCACTATACCATCACCCACTCACAACACATCTTAGTAGCACTTCTTACCACTAAACATTTTTTTTCTTCTTATTCGCTGCTGCTGGTAAATATTTGAGAATCAACATGCAACTGTTTTTCCATTATCTCAAGAAATTGTCAATTTATGTAGGGGCCCCTGGAATTATGCAGCTGAAGAGGACCAAATCATGGGGCATAGTTGACGAAATTATGTGGTAAGAAAAGGCACATTTTGTAGACGAATGCCGCTCATTTTGTGACATATTTTTGCATTTATTATTTTGGCGTTTTTATTGTTGTTGACACTGGCTTAGCAAAGGTTTTACTCCATTAGTACTACTTTAAAACTCAAATACAGCAATAGGCTACAGAAAGGTGACCCATCAACCTTCACAAAAGGACTTCCACTATGCTGCAACAGATTAGTAACTCTGCTCTTTGCCACTCCACTGTACGCCACTCTACACGACTCCACTCTGTCACTCCAATACATGACACTATCTGTCACTCCATTCTACAACACTCTATTCCACTCTTCGCAATTCCACACTGCAACACTTCACACCACTGGCTAGTGCACAACACGGCTAAAACACATTGACAAAGCCAATAGCTCTTCCAGAGGAAAATATCATTGAAAGGTTATATCACACACTTGTGCCCAACTGCATTTCCTTTATAAAAAATGTGCAAGTCAATGCCATAAATGCCTTGTACGAAGGTGTTTAGTGAATTGTTTTTATAAGTTAATGGATTCTGGTGGACAATCAACACAGGAGGAATTAGAACAATTACTTTTTTATCTGACAACTGATTGAATTTGGCACAATTGCTCATTTTGGGTAACCTGAAAACAAACTGTGGTGATCCTGTCTTGTCATGGACCAAGTGGGAATTCAGTCAGGTTCTGGACAATTCAACCTGCTCTCTACTTGCAGGAGGAGGGGTCTCCTGGTACAATCCTGTGAATGTTCGGGTTGGCTACTTTGCACGTCTCCTACGATCTCTTGCTCCGGTCTTCTCACATACCACAATTATAAAATGTTTACTAAATGCATCACTAATGATTTTGTAACGGGCGAATTGGAATCATTGACTCCCAAGATATGTAACACATAAAATTTAGTCCAAAAGCCATCATTAAAAGAAGCCTTGTGCAAGCAACCAAATGAATAAAATTGCTATAAATTAATCAGAATTAATGCGACTTGTGTTCAGTTAACATTCAATTTGAATTATGCTATAGTCTTACTTAACTCTTGACAGTCATTGCCATTAGTCTTCAGATTTTGCTCACAAAGATACCACTAATCTTCAATTAGTTGTCACAATAAATGAGACTAGCCTTAATTTTGCTCTTGAAATAGCACAGTAGTGTTCAATTAAAATTGACTTTAAATTCTGCTAGTCTTACTTGAGTCTTCACAATCATTGCCGTTAGTATTCAGATATTGCTCACAAAAAATACCACTAGTCTTCAATTAGTGGTCAGTTAGTATTCAGATATTGCTCACAAAGAATACCACAAGTCTTCAAATAGTGGTCACAATCAATAAGACTAGCCTTCATTTTTCTCTTGAAATAGCACAAGAACTGCAAATAAACACTAACAGAATACTACTAAGCTTCAAATACTATTCTTATAGATTACTACTAGTCTTCTTTTAGCAATCAATTGAAGTGTTCATCATGTATTTGAAGGGTAGTTGAGTAGAACTAGTATTCCCTCATTTGCATATTTCAGCTTGTGGGCATACTACTTAGTCTTCATGCATACTAAATGAATACTACGTTTTAATGGTAAATGAATACCACTGTAAACACTGAATTCGCACAAAATGAAGAGCTTCCATTTTGGTGAGGGATGGACTTTCAGCTATACCCTATTGCCTGGTGTCAGAGAATTTCTCATCCTAGCTGCAAAGCTAGGGGAAAGGAGTTGAGCTCGTGGGGGGGGGGGGTGTAGAGGGAGAGGGTTTGTTACTTTTGGATGCCTTCAATTTAAATAGTTTTCTTGTGAAGTAGATGTGGGGTCATCCCAATTGCTGCTGGCCATCCTGTTTGAATGCTTATTTCAGATGAATGGTTAAGCCTTTTGGGATAGTTATATGTTAGGCAATATATGTGTCTTTCCTTCTATAAATGTTAACTGAGTACTGTCAATCAGCTACTTGGAATTACTGACAGGATAAAAAGTGAATATAATTATGCTAGTGTCCTCTTAACAGGTGAATTTAGCATACATGTGTTCTGGAGAGATACGTTTGAAGGACTTTTCAATCCCAAAGTCTTCAGTGCTCCTGCTGTCAGGCCTTTATAAAAGAAAGACAAACTGGGTACCCAATTTATGGAAAACTACAAAGCTAGAGGTTGTGTACACTAGTCATTTCCCCCTCAAAGTCCTGATTCAGTTCTCACCTGTACATTGATTTCAAATATTTCACAGAGAAGCCATTGCAACTATAGGGTGTTAAGCCACCGAGAGAGTGTTCACCTTCCACAATTTATTAAATTAAATTGTGATATACAAAGACGTTATCCTCACTTAACAGTGGAGTTGTGCTAGTGTGGAAAATGAATAAGAATTTAATGGTCTGAGGGCACAGGAATTTGGTGAATTAAGAAGCAATTGGCAATTGAAGCGAATTCTGAAATCTACTGTAGAGGCACAGTGTTTGGGTGAAATAATTTAGGATCTGACCTTCCAAATTAAATAGAGAAAGCCATCTCTATTACTTCTCAATTATTTTCTTTAGGCCTTAATTTTTTAGCATTGACACTCAAAAAGGAGAAAAACACGAAGCTTCAACTTAAATTTAAGAAGCATGGGCCACGGATGTTTGCCAAAAAACTGATGAAGACACGCCTGTATGCCGTTTTAAATACTGCTTAGAATCCAGGATGTTAATCTTCGCGTGAAATTTGGCAAACATCCGTGGCCCATGCTTCTTAAATTTAAGTTGAAGCTTCGTGTTTGACTTTTTTGCCACATGCCATTGCTGTTTCCGTGCTTATAAGATATCCATTGAAAATTCAAGGGAGTTTTTCCTGCATAGAAAAACACCGTCCTGATGATGGTCTATCCGACGACTGCTACTTAGACCGAAACGTCGACATTCCATCATCTCCTGTTACGTTGCTTAGTCACCAATTCACAACCATTTTTTATTAATTAATTTAGGTTGTGTCTTTGAATATCTGGAGTTGATGTTCCTAGTTATGAACTGTAGTGAAAATTTGATTGACCTCTGTTCTTTTGCTTTACTTCATTTGTATTTGTCTCCCTACTTTTGTTGCAGTAAAACATTTTTTGAACACTGAATACGATTCTTGCTCTATGTGTTCCTTCTTCCTTCCACTAATATATTTGATTCAGTTGATATAAGACGGTTATCCTGTGGATACACTAGAGTGTGTTACATTTGTACAACTCATGATTTAATTTAAATCTTTTCCAAATAAGTCCCTTGTAGCACCCCTTGACTGAAACTACTTTGTGCCCAAGCCTACAAGGGTTTATTGGGTTTCCCCTGCCTTGAACAGAACAAAGCAGCTTAGGGCAGCAATAGCCGGGCCAATATTACCCTCATGTAACAAGTCTGAAGAGTGATAAATGGCGACCCTAATAGTGAATGGTGACAGGTTTCCTCCACAAGGTCTGGATGATCGAAAGGGGTCTAGGCCCTTCCTGGTGAGATAGTAGGGAGTATATACAGGACTTCAGATTGAGATTCAGAAAATCTTTATTTGGATGCAACGAACATCCATAAAAGAAACATAGCAATCCATAGACCAAATAAAATTATATGATATAAAAACGATGAAAGAAATAAAAGTCATATATAGCAGCAATTGGATAACATACATACAATATACCAGTGCAAGCAGCATTATTATAAGAGCATAGTACTGCAAGCCCTCACAGAAGATCTAAAAAAGAGCCAACTTGCAGAGTAGTTTCATCATCTGGTAGTCTTCTTTTAGCAATCAATTGAAGTGTTCATCATGTATTTGAAGGGTAGTTGAGTAGAACTAGTATTCCCTCATTTGCATATTTCAGCTTGTGGGCATACTACTTAGTCTTCATGCATACTAAATGAATACTACGTTTTAATGGTAAATGAATACCACTGTAAACACTGAATTCGCACAAAATGAAGAGCTTCCATTTTGGTGAGGGATGGACTTTCAGCTATACCCTATTGCCTGGTGTCAGAGAATTTCTCATCCTAGCTGCAAAGCTAGGGGAAAGGAGTTGAGCTCGTGGGGGGGGGGTGTAGAGGGAGAGGGTTTGTTACTTTTGGATGCCTTCAATTTAAATAGTTTTCTTGTGAAGTAGATGTGGGGTCATCCCAATTGCTGCTGGCCATCCTGTTTGAATGCTTATTTCAGATGAATGGTTAAGCCTTTTGGGATAGTTATATGTTAGGCAATATATGTGTCTTTCCTTCTATAAATGTTAACTGAGTACTGTCAATCAGCTACTTGGAATTACTGACAGGATAAAAAGTGAATATAATTATGCTAGTGTCCTCTTAACAGGTGAATTTAGCATACATGTGTTCTGGAGAGATACGTTTGAAGGACTTTTCAATCCCAAAGTCTTCAGTGCTCCTGCTGTCAGGCCTTTATAAAAGAAAGACAAACTGGGTACCCAATTTATGGAAAACTACAAAGCTAGAGGTTGTGTACACTAGTCATTTCCCCCTCAAAGTCCTGATTCAGTTCTCACCTGTACATTGATTTCAAATATTTCACAGAGAAGCCATTGCAACTATAGGGTGTTAAGCCACCGAGAGAGTGTTCACCTTCCACAATTTATTAAATTAAATTGTGATATACAAAGACGTTATCCTCACTTAACAGTGGAGTTGTGCTAGTGTGGAAAATGAATAAGAATTTAATGGTCTGAGGGCACAGGAATTTGGTGAATTAAGAAGCAATTGGCAATTGAAGCGAATTCTGAAATCTACTGTAGAGGCACAGTGTTTGGGTGAAATAATTTAGGATCTGACCTTCCAAATTAAATAGAGAAAGCCATCTCTATTACTTCTCAATTATTTTCTTTAGGCCTTAATTTTTTAGCATTGACACTCAAAAAGGAGAAAAACACGAAGCTTCAACTTAAATTTAAGAAGCATGGGCCACGGATGTTTGCCAAAAAACTGATGAAGACACGCCCGTATGCCGTTTTAAATACTGCTTAGAATCCAGGATGTTAATCTTCGCGTGAAATTTGGCAAACATCCGTGGCCCATGCTTCTTAAATTTAAGTTGAAGCTTCGTGTTTGACTTTTTTGCCACATGCCATTGCTGTTTCCGTGCTTATAAGATATCCATTGAAAATTCAAGGGAGTTTTTCCTGCATAGAAAAACACCGTCCTGATGATGGTCTATCCGACGACTGCTACTTAGACCGAAACGTCGACATTCCATCATCTCCTGTTACGTTGCTTAGTCACCAATTCACAACCATTTTTTATTAATTAATTTAGGTTGTGTCTTTGAATATCTGGAGTTGATGTTCCTAGTTATGAACTGTAGTGAAAATTTGATTGACCTCTGTTCTTTTGCTTTACTTCATTTGTATTTGTCTCCCTACTTTTGTTGCAGTAAAACATTTTTTGAACACTGAATACGATTCTTGCTCTATGTGTTCCTTCTTCCTTCCACTAATATATTTGATTCAGTTGATATAAGACGGTTATCCTGTGGATACACTAGAGTGTGTTACATTTGTACAACTCATGATTTAATTTAAATCTTTTCCAAATAAGTCCCTTGTAGCACCCCTTGACTGAAACTACTTTGTGCCCAAGCCTACAAGGGTTTATTGGGTTTCCCCTGCCTTGAACAGAACAAAGCAGCTTAGGGCAGCAATAGCCGGGCCAATATTACCCTCATGTAACAAGTCTGAAGAGTGATAAATGGCGACCCTAATAGTGAATGGTGACAGGTTTCCTCCACAAGGTCTGGATGATCGAAAGGGGTCTAGGCCCTTCCTGGTGAGATAGTAGGGAGTATATACAGGACTTCAGATTGAGATTCAGAAAATCTTTATTTGGATGCAACGAACATCCATAAAAGAAACATAGCAATCCATAGACCAAATAAAATTATATGATATAAAAACGATGAAAGAAATAAAAGTCATATATAGCAGCAATTGGATAACATACATACAATATACCAGTGCAAGCAGCATTATTATAAGAGCATAGTACTGCAAGCCCTCACAGAAGATCTAAAAAAGAGCCAACTTGCAGAGTAGTTTCATCATCTGGTAGTTGTAATAAAAAGATAAAAGCTGGCCTAAAGAGCCTGATGTTATAGCATTTCTTTTTCAAAAGAAGGATTAAAAAATATCTTGTATACCTTCCATAAAATGTACATAAAAATGCAAAGCGCAACACAGATTGCCCGGACTTGCCATCACAGGGACATAGGGTGTTATCTAAATTCTTCAGAAAGCCCAGCGGGAAGCACAACAAGTATTTTACTATATCTGTTCTAAAGCAAAGTTGTAGGTAGGGATCATTCCCTGCCCCCCATCCACACCATAGATAGTTACGGGACAATTTGATAAAGTCAAGCTCAGGTAAGCTGTAATATTGGGCTTCCCTTCTTCCTTGCTTACTCTTAGGGAGGAATCACAGTTGTGTAGTGCTTGTTGGACTTGCTTTTTAAATAGATCATTACCAGTTCTGGCTCCCTAAAAGCACACTGTGAACTAATTTTAGAATTTTCTGATTTAATTTGTGCTAGCCAGGGAATTTTAGGAACTCTGTCATATGAAAGGCAGACCAGTATACTATCCCTTGACAGGCCAGTCTCCTTGTTTTTCAAAATTACCAGCCCAAATAATGCCAGCCGGGCTCTGATACAACCTTCTAAATAAGACAGGCCCAGCTTTTCATGGCAAATTAAGTGGGAAGATGATATGGGGGCTGGGAGGAGTTTCCTACAGAAATTATTTTTTTCAGGCTGGATGACCTCACATTTCAAAATGCTGCACACCTCAGCCCACTACATTGTAATAGAGATACATTGGGACTTACATCTCTGCAGTAAAGGGATGAGCAAATCTCTCCCTATTGGCTGCGGGATACTATATAAGGAGTCAATTTCCAGTGACAGATTTATTCTGCGCTGCGCAATGTCTGGTGTCCAAGACCCTGTAGCAGAGAAGGCAACCCTCAAGTAATAAAAGGTGGGTGTGCTAATCAGGCAGTCAGTACCAACAAAAAAGGTCAACACTTCAGACCACACACCATAATGTGTGATTTTGTGAAATTTGTAAAATTATAAATCCAAAGCAGTCATAAAATCCACGAGACACAGTGTCTTTGGTGTGTGTGCCATAAGCACTGCGTCAGCCGAATATAAAAGTGTGGGTAGCAACATGCGTTTGATTTTGGGTACACTGGGGGTAATAGTAGGTAAAAAGGGTGAAGCTAAGGGTGAAGCTCATTAATATATAAAACAAATAAGAGCGGGCCAGCACACATCCCTGTCTCATGCCACAGCAAATATCTATGTCACCAAATAACTCTCCTTGAGTGCTTATTCTGATCCTGGCTTTCATGTCTTTGCGCAAATATGCCAAAATGTGCACACGTGCTTCATCCATCCCTCGAGAAATTAGTGTTTGCCATATCTTAGAGAGACTGACACAATCAAATTCTGATGTCAGGTCCATGAATGCCAAATAGAAGGGGAGGGTTAATTGGCAATGGTGTACCAAGAACCTGATTCCGATTTAGTCACTGGTCAATTGTCCATACTTTACATCTAAACCCATACTGACATGGATATAAGACTGACTCAGCTTTATTCCACTCATTGATTCTATCATATATTTCCCTTTCTAGGATGTGGACCATGGTATTGATCAATGAGAAGGGATAGTAGCATCTAGGTTGGGACCGGTACCCTTTTTTAAATATAGGTCCTACCATAGATGTTGTCCAGGAAGCAGGCTTTGGGGAGTGGGCAAGATTATTAAAAACATTGGCCAGTAATGGAGATAAGAAATCTGTATTATATTTTATCAAATCAATTGGAACACCATCAAGGCCCAGGGCCTTTTCGCTAACACTCTGATTCATGGCATCCCCTACTGCACATTGGGGTTGTCTGAAAACTTGTCCGGTTGTTAATGTCTATTAAAAAAACAACATATATCCAGGACTTATTCCAGTTGACCTTTAGGCCAGATAAATGCCCAAAATCTGTCAAAGCTGCTACCGCCCCCTCCAGATCAGTGTTATCGCCCATCATATATAGTAGCATATTTTTCTGCATACAGGGAGAGAGATACAGACAATCTCTTGAGATCTATAAACATCGGTAAAGACAACCTTGTCAGATCATCCATGCAAATGGCTCCAAGGCTAAAGCGAATAATAGTGGGGGCAAGGGGCTTAGTGCCCGGTTCTATCAAACACTTTTTGGAGATCACCGATCCAGTTCAGAGCCAGGCCATCAATTTAGTATACAACTTGACAAAGGTCAACTCAAATCCCATGCTAAGCAAGGTGACATACAAAAACTCCAATTGGAGTGAATTAAACTCATTCTAAATACCCACAGATATGACAAAGGAGTCCAAAGGCAGTCACATATGATCAATGATATGAAGCATTTGACAAATATTGGGTAAGTGCTACTGGTAAGTATAAAGCCTGTTTGGCCGGGATGCATCACAGCACAAATATGTTGCAAAATCTAGTTCACCTGCACTATACCAGCACCATACTCAAGATTTTAAAATCCATGTTTAGCATTGATAAGGGGCAGTAAGAATCAAGGAAAACCAGATCTTTATTCTTCTTGGGCAATGACACAATTGTAGCCTTGCATAGCCACAGCAGGAGAACTCCCCATCTCTGGGAGTTGTTAAACATGTCAACCACACTTAGGTATGAGATCTGTGGCATATAATGCATATAATTCAGTGGGTAGCACATCCAACCCTGGGACCTTCCCGCTAGCCATTCTTTTAAACACAACCCACACCACTTTCACATTAATATCTGCAACAGTTTATCTGACATGGTGGTTTCCAATACCAACGGGGAGGAGTCTGTGATGTAATTCAAAACATCCTCCTCACAGACCCCAACCAATGCAACCCACATCTCTTTCACAGTAATATCTGCACCAGTTAATCTGACAGGTCTTGGTAATAATGGAGGAACATAGTCTTGATTTCCTCCTGAGTGAATACATCTCGTCCAATCACATTACGGACCTGGAGAATAGTATGTCCCCTCATCTCCATCTGTAGAAACCAAGCCAACATACTCCCGGATGTATCTTTCTCCGCATGGGCTTTAGTAATATACGCTCTATAATCGTACTGCCAAAGATGCTCCACCATGGTAAGTATTGTCTTCTGTTCACCAAGAGTCCGGTCTCTGCCCTCGGGCATCATCTCCAGGTCACATGGAATTTCAACCAGAACTGGCTCCTGACATCTGATGTTAGAGTGTAACTGTGTGTGCACCCTATCTTGTTAGAAATGCAGGATCCCGGCACCACTACCTTCATGGCCTCCCACTCAGTCCCTACCAAGGAGACTGATATCACATTGTCAATCCAAACACAAGCAATTTTCTCACTCACAGTGGCCCGAAAAAAAGTGTTGAACAAGCAGAGCTGGGTCCAAATGCCAGGTGGGGAATGCCAGATCTATGTAGGAAAGAGCACAGCAGGAGGGAATGACCAGAATAAGATTTCACAAAATGGTCTGCACCCAGCATCCTTATACACATTTCCTTGCAGCAAATTATCCCATCTAGTCACACCTCCAAGTCCGTCACACCTCCAAGTCATGTATGCTAAACCGAAAGGAGTACACCCGGGCCTCAGGGTTTTCATATCCTCCAGCAGTCATAAGGACCTCACTGCAAAGCCCAAGTGTGACAGGCCTCTGAGTTGTGGGGGATCCAACATGTCCAAGAAGAGGTCTGCCGAGCAGTTGAATCCCCCTACCCACGATCCTCTAGTAAAGGCAGCATCATTAGGAGGATGGGTGCCAGATTGGACAATACATTTTGTTCTATACTTGTGATGTATACATTAAGCAAAGCAACATCTTTACCATCCAGCTGGCCCAACACATAGCAGGCTTCAGGGTCAATAATTGCCCAGTGCAGCTGAAAATGCACCCCGGGTATAATCCAGACACAAGCCCCCTTTGTAAGTGGTGTTATACAGGTGCCCCCTCTAATGCTTATGGAGGGCCTGAGCCTTGGGTTCAGTTAGGTGGATCTCCAGTAAAAACGCAACCTGCACCCATCCATGTTTGAAATGAGCCATGAAATATAATGCTTGGAGGGAGTGGACAGACCCGCATGTTCCAAGTGATCAGCTTAATGTGGTCTGCCATCTTGCCAATTCTATTCACAAATTCCCAGGCCTCCACATTCTATGCATACCAGAACATTTGAGCCACGCTTGCCAGTCATACCGCGAAGACATAGTTGTCAAACTCACCCTACCAAAGGGACAGAAAACATAGAAGACAACAACCAAACTCAGGTAGTAACCTCCCAACTTCCCCCACAGACTGTAATATACATACATCCTGTTCAAACAGTAGCCAGTAGGCAGCCTACTAACAAACTAACAATAGGACCACCTGAGGGGCCATCACAGTCCATAATGAAAATAGTCAAAGGGAAAAGAAACCAGCAAGCTCAACAAAAAAAGGGAGCAAAAAGACATTGTAGGACACTTATCACAAGCCCCTCCTACACCTAACTCCCATCAATCAATACAGGTAAAAAAATCAAGATGAATTAGCATATTAATAGATGTAGCCACCGCACCAAAATAGTACAGTTGAGGTATTCGTCTCACATCTGTATGTTATCAGATATTCAGGAGTCATATTAGACTGTCATCCGTGCCTGGGATAACCCCCAAATTGTGTCCACTAGGTCTGGCACTGTTGAGGTCCCTGCTCTAGTAGTAGAACTCCAACAGGTAGGGGACACATGCTGTAGTAAACTCTTGCCATCTCCCATTAAAGCTGCTCTCTCAACTGCCCTTATCTGCTTCAAGGCCGCCTGTGACTTAGTAGGATGGTGTGTCACTCTGTGGTGAAATCTCTGTCATCTAGGGCATGGTGGTCAATCTTTCTCTGCCTGTTCCGGCCTCACCATCTCCTTATCATGCAGTTCTAACCAGTCCCATGCTGCAGCTGGGCCCATACCGAAAAAATAACTTAATCTTCTGCCTGGATCCTCAGTTTGGCTGTTAATAACAAAGAATACATAAGCCCTAGCTCACAACACCTCTCCTTATTCGCAATAAACAAAACCCTTTAGGTCTCCACCTGGAGGGTGAAGTCAGGATTGAGGGAAACCTTTGCATTCTCCACCTCAAACGGGCAGTGATTGTGGGCCTGTGGCAGCAGGTAATCCCTGTTGCGGAAATGTAGGAGGTCAGCCACTACCCAGTGAGGTTGGGCACCTGGGGGGCTCTGGCAGAGACAGGTATGGAGGCATTCTGCAAGCCCGCATCAGGGTGTAGAACTTGGACAGTCCCTTCAGGGCCACCACTACCTCCTGAAACCATTCTCCAGAAAGCCTAGCATAGAGTCACCCTCAGTCCTCTCCGGTAGCCCCACAACTTTGATTTTCTTATGGTGGGACCTCCCATGAACTGGCTGCAAGCCACTGCGTATAAGACTCCAGCTCCATGAGGTGGGGTTTGTTTTCCGGCCCTCAGGAGTCAGCATTTGCACTGACAGCTCCAAGGTGGTGACCCTCTCCAACAACTTTCTATAGTCCTCAGGGATCAGGCTCAGGTCCACTACAATAGAATCAACCTTACCCTCCAGGTGCTCCCCACAGCCATCAATCAGGGGCAAGAGCTTATCAAACTTACTATCAATGTGGGAGGTATCCCACCACCCATGCCCTGCTTGATCTCCTCTGGGTTGAATCCACTGGGTATCCACCATGGTCGGATGCGTGCAACCCACAGTAGAATCATAAATGCAGGGATATATTCATGAGAAAACCAATGGCCAAAACCAACAGAATGTGGGCCCAAAATCGTTGGTCAGCCACTCACAAACACCATGTAAAAGCCATGTAAAAGAACCAGATAACCACTGACATCAATGTTGCACCCTCTGTGGTAGTGGAAGACTTCGGGCACCCGGTCCTTGAACTCCATCCATGGATTAATTAACACACCGAGGCGCAACAGAAAAGTGGGCCATACCAGTCCGATACCCAACGACTCAGAAGTTAAGTGCGGAGTATAAGCTGTAAATTCCGTGTTAACCAGGCTGCAGAATTTCCTCCAGTATCCAGATCCAACCCCACATCAAATGTCATTATTGGGGGGTCCCCCACACAATCAAAACTGGGCCCCCACTCCCCTCAACACTATCAGGGCACCCTCAGGGTCTCAAGTGCAGTCTATCCAGTCCAGAAGAAAGGGGGGGAAGCACACAGCGACTCTCCTGTCCCAATACTGAACCTGTTGTGGGCTGTGCCTGTTTCCCTCATCTGGTGCCCCATTGGGTGTCCCAAAAGGGCTGACCGATGATGCGGGGTCCCCAACTCATCATCACCAGCCACTCGAGTCACCTGCAGTCTATAGAGAGGAGGTGGCCCCACCTGTCTGGTAGAGGCCGGGAACATTCACTGTGGGTCTGGGTGTCTTCCAAATGCTTGTCATCAAGGAAAGAGAAACCCCAAGCAGGGGGCACTCCAGATTGCACTGATCTCATCTCTGGGGCATATTCATGGCCAGGCACAGCTCTTACAATCTTCGTGGCCTCCCCTCCCAATGGCAGACTTCCATCTTGCCTGCCTCGGGGACTCACCGATGCAGGTTCCGTGGTCCTCAGCGGGCTCTCAGTAGTCCAGAGGTATGCTGAGGGGTCCGAGAGTTCGAGTCTGAGGGCTACAGGAGGCTGGGGGTTAACGGCTAGAAAGGAGATTGTGCTATCCCTGACCTCACAGTATGGCATCTAAATCAGTTCTCCCATTCTAATCAAACCATGGTTTGGGAAGTGAGAACAAACACTGGTTAGCAGTGGTAAAGTGCACAAAGTTCTAAAGATTACAAATACAAATTCCAGCAAAAACTGGAGGTTAGTTGGCAAAAGTTTGGAGGAAGACCACCGTAAGTCTGAAAGGTCTAATATTTCTCTTGATTCCTGACAATCTGGTCATATTTGATTCAGATTGATCTTTAGATTCCCTTACAGTCTCACTAATGTAACATTTCTCATTTCTGTAAAAGTTAGCTAAATGAAAATGTCCTGAAACGATATGCATTAAATTACCTGAAACTGCACACTTTCTATATATTCAGGTCAGAAATATTGTAGTTCATTGGTAGATAATATGAAGTTCCTACTGCAAACAATGCTCGGATCTCTTCAGAAAGGCAGAGAGTAAAACACATTTTTGAGGTACTGTTGACTTGTTTATAGAACTAATAATTTTGTGAAAATATTTCCCCCCACATGAAAGGGATAGCTTTGTCCGTGTTGTGATCACATTTCTGAACAAGTAAAGGAAAAATATGTGCTCCTTTGAGTAACTCTTTAAAGAAAATAGATGAATTGAGTTGATTTTAACCTCATAACGGCTATGGAATGTCCAGCTCCAGTGCTGGACGTTCCATTGCAGCTATGAGGTGCGAACGTTCAATGGCCGACGGCAGCACTCCTGAGGTTGTGGTGCCGTCGGCCGCCGAACGTTCGAAGCACTTAAGAGGTTAGACACTTGTAATACACAACTAGTGCTACGTTTTGAGGGTGATATTTCTAGAGCATAGCATCCCAGTTTGCTGACCAGAGATGCTGGATCTGTCTGAGATACTTCATGCCAGGGAAATTCACAGAAAATTTTGCTTTGTTGGTTTCTTGATACATAAATATCTTGCTTAACACAATGTCAGTTCAGAGCTTAAAAAATGAGGTATATAACCATAAAAGCAGACTATTTGGTTAAATAGAGGAAGTTGTCTCAGTTCAACAAATGTTCAGATTCATAGAGATATAGACAAACATAAAGGTGAAACATATATGGTATTTATTAATAATTAAGACCAGTACATAATATACGGATATGGAACTTCATTTATTCATACATTCAGTACATGTAGGGTAAATAGGAATCACAAGGCAAATGCCAAGTTGATAATGCATTTTATAGATTTACCTTTTGACTACAATCCTTCCTGCTCCCATAGGACAGCATTGATGTGACCTGATTACATTTAATAATTAAAGCCCTCTTTAATGATGAAGTCAATGTTTTAATCAAAACTCTGAACATGCCACTTCTGGAAAGTTTACAAAAACTTTTCCTATTGGAGCAGGAAAAGATCTGACTCAAAATGAACAATAACATTTGTCTTCAAGACACTGGAGGGGTGTGTAACGCCTTTTCAACAACTCCCTCCCTGGCACGACTTCCTGCCACTAATCCACATGTCTATATGTTCAATTTGTTACCTGATGCAGCTATACCACAAAAAAAGAAACTCCCAAAGGAGTGCAGGAAGAAAAAAGGTGAGAAAGCACAAGGGGGGCTTGCTGGTTGGCACTCTCTAGCACACTCACTTGTCATCATCGGTTGCTTTCTCTTCATGAAGAAAAAGTGTGTATGTGTTTGTGAAATTGTCAAAAGTGAAGGAAAGGAAAAAGGACAGTGAAAGATCAACTATAAATGCACTGTACGTGCTAGTGTCACTCAAGTGCCCACTGCTCCCTGTGAGAAAAGAAATACAATTCTCAGCAATTAAAATGAGGTATTACTCACTAGCTAGACATCACTTTATTCAATGCTGTGAGTGTCCTCAATTAAAAGTTGGTTCTAATCAGAAAAGCCATCATGTTTCGTTGCCACCAATTTGCGCAGCTTCATCAGGGCTACAGGGATAACCAGTCTTTGTTTCACTTGAAATTAACGCCAGATCGAGAGGTTGCGAGTGTCCCTCGTACCTGCAACCAACTCTTCATGGACCCCGTGCCAACCAGTCACGTGTCCAGATGGTAAACAAACAAGTTTACAATACTAGTATCGAGTCCCACCGGCGTGTGAAAGCTCCGTCCTAAAGGATGAAGTTGTCCAAATCGGTGGATTAGCGGCAGGGAGTCGTGCCGGGGAGGGAGTTGTTGAAAAGTTGTTACACACCCCTCCACTGTTTTCAAGACAAATGTTGTTGTTCATTTTGAGTCAGGTCTTTTTCTGGTAAATAATTGTAGAGTGCGGGGTGGCCTGACTTTCTCTGTCCTCCTTGTGCTCCTTTTGTGTTGATGACCTGTGGAGCAGGGTTAAGACTGGTTTGCATGAGGCGGGGTCCAAACTGAGGAAAGACGGTGTAAAAATAAAGATGAATTGGGATGCTGCCCAAATTACTTACCAGTGGCTGAGACTAGTTCAAGCATTCCAACCCTCAATTCTTTGTATATATCTTAGTATGTTGCCCTAAGTTGAATCGGTAGGCCCAGAGGTGTCTCCTGACCCAGTGTGGAACAATACCTAATCAGGGATCAATACTCGATAACTTCACAATACAATGGCCCATACACATTTACCCAAATCCCCGATGCGCTGGGGGTCAAGTTTTAAAGACTTTCAATTATTTTCCTTCAAAAATCCATGTGTGACATCACAAAATACATATCTAACTTATACATCAACTTTCTTTCCACTTGGTGATGAACCGATTAGTTAAATAGTTGATGGTAATGATAATATCACTGCTAATCCGTCAGGGACTGCCTGCTTCTCTGGTTACGAAGGGTAATGATAATACTATCTAACTAACCATCCAGTCAGCCATAATAATACAGACTCTTTAAGGTTAATAAAGCTTTATCTCAAATTAACAAATTAAAGGCTCAATGCATATGGTCACCAATGCAAACAATGAAATTCACAAAAGGGAGAGAAAACATCAGCAATTTCAAAACCGTGTCAAACTCAATCTCAATTTACGTAATAAAATGAAGGAGTGGATAGATTAGGAGATATCAGTTTCAGCTAAATTAATGCGAAACAAATATGTATATATGAAGGAGTGGATAGATGAAGAGATGAAAGTTTAATCTAGAAAATACGCAATAAAATACCTAAGACGGAGTGAATAGGTGAAGAGACATACGTTTCAGAGACAAAATACACTTGCAAGTAATTTTGCAAGAACAAGTCAGAATAATACAAACCCAGAGGATCTGTGGAAAACCACCCCTCTGGCCAAGGTGATGGTGAGCATCCCCTGAAATAGAATTAGCGAACAAAGATTTCAGGACCCAGGAGCAGGACAGAGACAGGAACACCTAGTCCCATGGGGAACCATTCCAATTTTCAAATGCATTACCACCAATTTCGAGTTGTTGGTAAAGTGTGAATGTTTTGCGGTTGAATTTCTGTCACAAAACAATTGTATATAGCAATGTGATTCAGTATTTGGAAGGGAAACCCTAAACACACCCCCTACAAATACCGAATCTCAAACTTCAAATTGTGATACAGTAACAAATTACTGAATAACAATTTGGGTTTTGTACATTCCAAAAAGCCTTTTTCCAGTCACAACCGGGCCAATTCTGTGACTTTCATGTCCTGAAAAATGCTTTGCACATTTGGTCCAAGGTGTAAAAAAATAAGGATTGATTGGGATGAGGCTTAAGTAAGTCAAAGGTGCCTGAGATTAATTCAAGCATCCCATCAATCACTTTTTGTATACTTTTAAAAGTTGGGATTTTCTTGTCCTAACCATTTGGAATCTGCTGCTGGTATCATGGGTCACATGACTTGGTGTAGTTGAAAGTTGGTCTTTCTGTATTGCTCCCAGACAGTGAGACAAAGGGAGACTAGGTGATGGCAGGATGGCTACTCTGACTTACGAAGGGGAAGAAGCTTTCACCTACCACACTTGCACATCACACAGGCCCTGCCTGAGTACTCTCACACAGTGGTTTGAAGCTAGTCTATGGTGACCCCAGACAATCTGTGGCCAGGAGAAGGAGACAGGAAATTCACTACCAGGACATGTAAAACTTTAACACACATGTCCTACTTTTTAGATACACTTCACCCTTCTGTCTGGGCTGTTCAGGACCTACCCGAGTGGTGAAATATGTAGTAACGAAGAAGGTTTGGGGTCTGGTAAAAGTTCTAGTTTGCTAGGTCGGAATGACAGATTAAACTGCAAACACAAGCTGCAATGGCAGGCCGGTGACATGTTTAAAGGGCCCCTTAAGTGGGCGGACCAATCGGTGCTGCAGGCTTACTAGTAGCATTTAATTTACAGGCCTGGGGTAAATGTAGCATCACTTCCCTGGGAACTTACACGTAAAATAAATGTGGCAATTGTGTATAAGCTAATTTTACCATGTTTAGAGGAGAAAGCACAAGCACTTTGGCATTAATTAGCAGGGAGTGGTAAAGTGTACAGAGACCTAAAAGCCTACAAAAATGGGTTAAAAAAACAGGAGGATTAAGCCAAAACGTTTGGGGATGACCCTGCAAAAAGGACAAAGTCCCACATATACTGTACTAAAAAGCAGTTTTCAACGTTGTTTCAGTGGGTATAGTGTCTACTTGTTTGTCCCTAAATCTGTTTGCATTTTCAAAATATTCTTTCTTTCGGAACAGTTCCTCTTAATTCAGTCACAATGCCCAATGGGAAGATTCTCTGTTACAGTGCATGGGTGAAAGCCATCAATGTAAAACAAAGGTTACGTTCTGCTGGCTTAGTGTAAGGATGAGTTATGATCTTATTGTTCTCTACTCATGCCCATAAAACTAGGAAGTTAATTTGTTGATTATCCCAAGACAGGGTGAATTTTAAATCAGGGTATCTGCTGTTTAACCATATTTTAAAGTTGTTACCTTCATATTCCTTTCTGTTGCAAATTAAGAATAAATTGTCTATCTACAGGAAGGGTAAGGGGAGCTCCATAAAGGAACTTGTCCTCAAAATATGCCATGAAGGGGGGTGGTTGCTTGGACAGCCATCATGGCGGTTGCAGCCCAACAAAGCTCCGGGTGCCCAAGCCGCTAATCTGCACTAATCCGCAATATATCCTGCCCAAGCGAAGCATTCAGATTGCATTGGTGGCCTGGGATAAGTGGGTGCCCGCGGTGAGGTGAAACGGTGTCCCCCTGGCTGGGATCAGCCGTGATGACCAAATAGGTGGCGTGGGTCGGGGCCTGCAATGGTGTCTCCCTTATTGTGCCTTGCGCTCGGGGTGGGACGCAACCCAGGGGGAAGCGAAAGCTGTGCTCGGCCCCGGTAGATGAGGTCGCACTGAGATGCGTTGCCGCTGGGGCGGCAGCGGCTTTAATCTTGGCTGGATCGGCCCGGGGGTACCTGCAGGCCGTCGGCCCGAGATGTTTGCCTGCTGCTGGTGTGTGGCCCCCGAGCTCCTGGTTCCCTGTGGTGACCACCTGCGGACCTTCCCTGCTGGCTAGCTTCCAGTGGCAGGACCTGCAGCGGGGCTAAGGCCTGGATTGTTAACGGAGAAGTGTTGCAGCACGTCAGGCCCGTTCTGCCTGGACAACAAGACGATGGGCCTGTTGGCATATGGGAGCTAGCTTACCTGAGGCCGGAGTCGCCAGGACGGGTGAGTAGGGCTATCCCGGCCCTCCCTACATTCATAAACATTGTTTGCGGGACGATTTGAACACAGGGGGAGGCGCTCAAAATTACATCAAGGAGCCTACTACTTCGGTGGGACAGGGAAGAGACTAGGCCCCCCCGGAGAGGGTGAGAAGGCTGGGCTCCACTCAAAATACAGCATAAATTGTCTGTACCTAACAGGTCCACAGCGGGACTCTCTTGGGCTCTCCAAGGTGACCCTCCTTGTTAGTTGGTACTGCACGCTCCAACAAACTGGGCCATTGATTCCTGCCCGCTGAAGCCCAGGAAGCAGAGACAGCAAGCACTGGTGCAAGGTGGTTGGTGGGACAGCTGTGGGGTATCTACCTGTGGCGACAACTATATTTTGAGCACGCGGCCCCTGGTGAGGCACACCACTGGTCGGGGGTCTTGCGAGTCTGATCCCTTTAGGGTGGTCTGATTGGCTGGCAGCCTGGGACAATGGAAGCGGGTGGGCTAAGCCTGGTGCAGCTTGTGGTCCACTGTGGCTGGACTCTGTGAGACGCTGCCCATGGGGCTGTTTCTCGCCACGCTTCAAGGGGCACCCAACTACGTGATCCTTGGACGGCTTTCAGGATATCACCCTGTCTTGATGCTGTGGGGATGGTGAGTCAACGCAACTACTGGAGCGAGCTCCTTTCTCTTCCTCCTGCTAACGTGGACAAGGATAGGACCAGAGGCTCAGGCCCCAAAGTACCCTAGACCAATTTACTACTACTCCTGCCAGTGTTGCTGGAGGACAGGCAAGTGGCCTAATTTGCAGACAATGCGGTGCTCTTGGCAGCAATTACCCAATCCCAGGATGCCTTCGAGGCATGGATTGGCGCCGTGGGGACCGAGGTATCGTTTCTACGCCAGGACCTCCGTAAGGCCATGGATCACATCACGGAGGTGGAGATATGCGTCTCAACGGTCGAAGACACAGTAATGGCCCTGCAAAAGAAGGTGAATAAACTCACCGTTGTTGCATAGGAACTAGCGTCCCACATGGAAGACCCCGAGTGCCAATCTAGATGAAATAATCTGCATTTTATTGGTTTTCCTGAGGGATGTGGCCCTCCATGGACCGCTTCCTCACTCAATGGCTAAAGGCCCTCCTGCCGGAGGCCTCGCTCTCTACCTGCTTTGTCATTGAGAGGGTGCATCTGGCACTGACTAAGAAACCACACCCAGGAGAGAGGCCTAGACCAGTGATTGCCAAATTGTTGAACTTTGCAGACTGGGAAGCAATCCACCAATATGCCAGGAACCACAAGGATCAACTACTCCTCAAATTGCGCTATATAATTGTCTTCCCAGATGACATTAGGCTGATCCAACAACAACGCCAGTCCTTCACCGCAGCCAAACATAGACTCCGGTACATCAACATACAATATATGTTACTACACCCAGCCCGAATGAGAGTCACATTCAACTCAAAGTCCTGCTTTTTTGACACACCAGAAGCGGTCTTCACCTGGGCGGACAAAGCAACACATCTTAAACTTAATACACTGTCACCGCTGGAATCAGATTTCTCTCATGGCTCGCAGCAAAATCAACAAAAGAGAAACACTTCCAAAAGATGACACAGATCCTGATGGAACTGGCACTCGCAAGCCTCGGATGAAGAAGCATAAGTAAGACCAATTGCCTCCATTTACTTGGTACCCGGCCACAATCGGATAGACTCTATCTTGGTTCACTCTAACCATTTGGAGCACCACGTAGGTTTGGACATCACTTTCAGGAACTTAAACGCCTCTAGACAATCCTGTTCATGTTTAATGGGAAGTTGGGATATGATTGGACAAGGTTTTCTTGGACCCCCTGTTGGGGCCCAGCCTTTCCTCACCGTCAACAGACGCGCCTTGTTGGTGGCAATATTGGGCACGGTGGGGGGAATTGCAAGATCTCTTTCAGTTGTTATAATTATAGTTCTCAGATGCACACAGAGGCTACACTACGACTACATGCACATGGCTGAAGATGGCCTTCCCACGCATGATAGATGACAGCAGGCACAGGTACCCCCCAGCCTGGGGAATTGACTGTAGTATCGTGGAATGTTAGAGATCTACTTAATAAAATTAAAAGGGGTGTGGTACTCCAACAGGCCAAGCGCTGTGAGGTAGACAGCATCCTCCTGCAAGAGACTCATCTCCTGGGGTAACAAGACTCCATGCCTCACCAGATTTGGGTATCATACAGTTTATCATTCTGGGTTCACCAGGGGATCCAGGGGCACAGCCATCCTTAAACACTGTCGGGTCCCATTCACCTTTTCCAAACACTGGCTGGACCCTGGGGGTCGCTACACCATCATGTCTGGGACGCTACGTGGGTAACACATAACTATCGGTGTGTATATGTCCCCCCTGGAAATACCTTTATAGACAGAATCCCTTGGCTTTGCGGGAACTCTCGTAGGGACTGACACTACTGGGAGGAGATTGGAACGATGTCATGTCACCCCTTGATCGCCTCCAAGAGCCAAGATGCAAACCCGGACAAGTAGATCCAAATTACATATCATATCTACTACATTGGGATGGTCCGATGTCTGGTGAGTGTATCATCCTGCTGAAGCGGAGTTCACCTTCTTATATGCCGTTCATGGCACACTCTGATGCTTTGACTATGTCTTCTTTCCATATAGCTACATACAGAGGATATTGCCATCCTGCCCAGGGGACTGTCTGATCACTCCCCTGTCCGCTTCAAACTCTGCACGGGACCTCAAAGGCCCCCCTTCTGGTGGCGGCTGTCGCCCTGGTGTCTCCAAGATCCAGTTTACCAGGAGACCCTATGACAGGTCATCTCTGATTATTTCACATCCAACACCACCTCAGCCCCGTCCAAAATTATCCTATGTGAAGCCCTTAAGCCTACGATCCATGGGGGGGACATTAGCTTCCATGGTGGGCGAAAAACACAGACACATTGCAAAACTTGTTGAGCTGGAGAATCGTCAGTGAGTCCTCAAGCTTAACTTGTCACAGACCCCAGCCGGACCGCCCATCGCAATCTACGCCTGACGTGAGTCCCGAGCTCTCCAGGCCACTGGAATCAATCTATCCTGGCTGATGACGGCTGATAGCCCGAAACCGGTCCTAGGATGCTTGATTCCGGTCCAGGAAAGACATGGCTTGGCAGTTCAGGCTGGACTGTTCCCATGAGGCACAGGGTCAAGACTGATTTGCATAATGCCATGTCTGAACTGGGGTGGTCTGGTGAGCAAAATAACAATGGATTAAACCCAGATCTGTGACTGGGGGTGAATGTTCTGCCATTGTGCAACATTCCATCAATCAATTGTTGGTTTTGCATTTGTCATCCCGAGTGGGACGGGTATGCTCAGATGTGAGTCCCGTGCTCTCCAGGCCACTGGAATCAAGCTATCCTGGCTGATGATGGCTGATTCCCAGAAACTGGTCCTAGGATGCTTGATTCCGGTCCAGGAAAGACATGGCTTGGCAGTTCGGGCTGGACTGTTCCCATGAGGCACAGGGTCAAGACTGATTTGCTTATGGCCATGTCTGAACTGGGGTGGTCTGGTGAGCAAAATAACGATGGATTAAACCCATATCTGTGACTGGGGGTGAATGCTCTGCCATTGTGCAACATTCCATCCATCAATCTACGCCTAGCGCAACTGCACATACATCAACACATTACCAGTGAAGTGCAAGAGATATGGTTGACGTCACAACACAGTATCTACCAATGGGGCGATTAGTCCAGCAAAATGCTCCATCAGCTGTGCCAAGCTGTTAAGTCTTCTGCTGCGGTCCCAACACTTTGAGACCAGGACGGTGTTCTGTGCTCCTCTCTAACGGCGGTGGCCCAAGTGTTCGCGGTGTACTTTGCTTTACTCTACGCACGGCTGGACCGCATTTCAAGCACTTCATTAGGGGAATTTCTAACAGACATACCCCCAAAAAACTTTGATACCATGCATGTGACCAGCTGGATGCTCCCATAACGATGGAAGAACTCAGCGCCGCACTGGCTAACATACACCCGGGCCAAGATCCCAGCCCTAATGACTTCCTGAGTGAATTTCGTATGTCACATATGACCAAGCGGGGTCCTTACTTTGTGGAAGCAGTCAACAGCGCTCTCAAGCAATGAATACTGCCTCCTAATTGGAGCCATGCCGAAATCATCCTGTTTCTGAAACCTGGCCACCCTACGGAAGACCCTTCCTCATACCAACAGGTTTCTCTTATAAATTTTGAGCCAAAACTCCTAGGTAAAGTCCTCGCAGACCACATAGATACATCATGCACTCAAGAACTAGTCCCACCTGATCAGTCCGACTTCATGCCACATCTGTCCTACCTATTTCAACTTCTTAGATCCATTAGTCTCAGTCCATGATTCCTGGCATATGTTTAATTACTTTATACCAACCTTTCAGCCTCAGTCTGTATTTGGGACACCGGTCAGCTTCCTTCCCTATAGGCAGCAGCACACTACAGGGTTGCCCCCTGTCTTCATTATTGTTCGCCCTGGTGATGGGAAGCCTCTGGCATCCTGGGTACAATGGGATCCCCTGATCCGGGGGTTTTAGTGATTGCAGACACAATCGGACAGAATGTCGTTATATGTGGATGATGTGCAGTTTTTCATGACAGACCAATAGTTTTCGGGTCCTCGAATCCTTCAGGTCCTTCAGATCCTTTAGGTCTTTGGAGAGCCTTCAGGACTCTGTACGAATCCTTCTCAGTCGGTACTCTTCCCAATATGTGGCGACCAGGGACACGAAACATGGTCCACGCAGTTATCTCACGAAACTTTGCTCTACAACTTCAAGGGCACATAACATCAATTCACTCCTTCCTAGCCTACGTGAGGAGACCGCAACCTAATCCCATCTACCATCATCATTATATGGACGATCACGATTTTTAAAATGGTCTCCTTACCTCTAATTCTTTATCAGTTACCAAACTTCTCGTATGGTATTCCCCGTGCATGGTTCGCCAAAGTTAACGCTGTCCTAAATCAGTTCATGTCGAATGGAGATGCCATTCGTGTGGCGCTGCGGACATGCACACAATCAACGTATTGCCGGGGCATTGCCACGGCCGATGTCTATGCCTATTATATGGCATCTCACCTCTTGACTATAAATGAATGGTGGTACAATTCACCTTGAACGCATAGCAATGGAGGGTATCCCCCTTCAAAGAATATTCAATAGTCACGTAAAGTGAACCTAGACTTTCTACCTCCTGCTAGTAGAATAGCAATTCAACTCTGGCGATAACCAGGCAGAAATAATGGCTGTCAGGGCTGTTTGACGCATGCGACTCTACTATGGCATAGCACATACTAGCGCCTAGTAGCGGCACTGTCCAGGTTTCACTAATGTGATTTACTGGATATATCCACCTTGGGAGATGTTATGCAGGGCCCCACTTTCAAAACATTCCAGCAATTACAAACAGACTTTCAATTGCATCAGACGCAGTTTTACAAGTACCTCCAGTTGAGGCACGCCTTGATGTCCCTGATCCACCCAATCGACACCCTGCCAGAATTTCATCCTCTAGAGGGTAGACTATTGATGGGGGACTTAGGAGCACACAAGATTTGTCAGATTTAACAGGCATTAACCACCCACAACTGCACTACACTACATAACACCAGGGAGGCATGGGAAGAAGACTTGCCTGACCTGACGGACGATGACTGGTCGGTGGCCCTCTCTAGCCCTCGCGGCGCGGCGGCCTCCACACATTACCAAATCATTCAATTCAAATACCTTCATCAAGTGTATTTCACACATTCCTGCCTATGGCAGAGAGGGGTCATTCAGTCCCCCACATGCCTCAGATGAGGGGAGGCAGAGGACACTTCCTTCCACAAAGTCTGGGGATGTAGCGCGTTACAGCCTTTCTTGCATAAAGCTGCATCCTGCCTGGGATATATCTTTTCACGGTATCTACCTTTTGACCCTAGGTTTTTCCTGCTCCATAGCATGTAAGGGATTGGCGGAAACCATTATAAACAGCATTTTCATTTCCTGGGCATCACCTTCGCAAAATGCGACATTGCCCAGACCTGCAAAGGGACTTCTCCCCCAGCAATAGGTGGGTGGAATAAGGCAATGATTAGATGTATGGGTGCAGAAATTGTGGTTTTCCAGGCCTGAGGGTTTCCTGGAAACAGAGAAAAACATGGTGAGCTAAATACCCCAGCATTGAGTTACCCCTGCTATCACAAACAGACCCTCTATAGAATTTACATTAACCGAGTATCTAATTATAACATTGCTCAAGTCATATAACACGATTGTCCGTGTATGCACATATCTAGACATCTTGCATTTAGTGAGTTCTGTGGTAGCCTGTGCCATGTTTCAGTTGTTCAGCCTGCAGGTTCCACAGGTTATATGGCTGTATGTAACTATTGACTTATTGATTTGATGGGTTTGTATAATATATGCAACGGGCTTCGGCCGTTCTGTGCCATGAAAATCCAATGCAATTTGTTATTATAAAATATGCCATGAAGAATTAGCTACTTCTGGGGCAAAAGCATACCCATGGCTACACCCTTGATGCGTACGCAGAACACATGGTCAAACGCAATTAATCTTTTCACCACCTTGGCAAATTCTTCTCTGAAGTATGTTGGTATGTTCAGTTGTCTCTCTCATTTGTTCAGTGTATTCCTAATCACTTCTGAAGTCTACCCCTGAGGAATGTTGGTACATAAGGATTATACATCAAAACAAACTAGTCAGTTAGTTCGAGGATTGACATCCATGCATTCCACTATGTTAATAAAGGACATGGAATATTTTCCAAGTTATTTCATCTTTTGTGCAAAGGGTTTCAGAAATAGTTTATCAATTGTGACAAGGGCTCTAATAGGGAGTCATCTCCTGAAAAAATAGGATGGCAATCTGTATTTTTCATGAAGTTATGTATCTTTTGCAAGACAAACAAAACTGCTATTCTGGCATGTGGTTTGTGGAGATAATCAAACTCCTTTCACGGAGATCCAACTTCTTTCAAGAGTTGTGATATATAAAAATGTTCTCTAATATCTACCAACCCTTACCGAAGTGGAATACTACATTTAGTGGTTAACCTGTGGTTTTATAGCATTCGAAGACTATTTTATGCCAATTTTAGTATTCTGTAGTATTCTTTTTGTGAAGGCTAGTGCATGAAGACTACTGATATGTGAGTGATTATTCTTGAACACTAACTGAATACTAAGCAAATACTTCTTTGCTAACCGTTTAGTCTTCATTTACAATGCAGAACTTTTACTGAATACATACAATTTGAATACTACTGCACTTTACCCAGACTACTATTCAAGCTGCTGCTGAATACTAAGCAAATACTTCTATGCTAACCATATAGTCTTCATTTACAATGCAGAACTTTTACTGAATACATACAATTTGAATACCACTGCACTTACCCATAGCTGCAGATTCTATAAAAAGTTATGTCCAAAGCATTTTGGGTCAATTGCTAAACCGAAAAGGTATGGCTAGGCTAATAATCACAATATTAACAAATAAACAGGTACACTAGTAGATATTTCCCAATTACACATGCATAGGTGGGAGGATCTTACATTCCTCAATAATATATTTGTTTGAATTAATGGTCAAAGTATTCCAAAACTCGGTCGACTTTTTGGTTTATTTTCAACAGTCCAAAGATAACAAGTAAAAGTATAAGGGGTATCGGTAAGACAATGAACAATATCCACAATCAATGACAAAAGCCCAATCATTTATCATTGAAAACTCTTGGAAAACTATATGGTTGAATTTAATTTAATTTTCTTAAGTACATTTGATAATAGCACACAACAGTGTGAATTCCAATGGTGTTAAAACCTAGCTTTTACACAACATTTAAAATGTACTTAAAATGTACTTCTAAAAACATTTGGTAAAAGTAAACACATAAAAAGTAAACACATAAAAGTAAACATATCCTTACGGGTGCCCTGGCATTTACCCGTTTACAGTGGGGGAGAGGGTTGCAGTTTAAAGTGATGTGTATCATTTCCAATCACAGAGGATTGTATCATTTCCTAGTAATTCCAGGGTGAAGTTTGCTAACCCCCATATCAGTTTTTCAAATCCGCTGAAATGTATGGTACCTTTTAAAAATCTGGGCATGTAGATTTTGGCTAATACAACAGCATCCACTAATCTCTCTCATAGTGATTTGGGAATTCGCATACAAATGACAATTTTGTGGTACAAACAAAGCAGCAACTTCCTACTATTTCCGAAATATATACTGCTATTATCTTGTTCCAACTTGGGTTAACTTGATGGACATTGCAGTCACTGGAATATGTGTTTACACAAGGCATTGGATTTAATAGTGCCAAGTGGTGAGGTTTTCTATTTATGTCTGTGACCTGGATAAATTTCAACACTTTTCCAAACTGTATTTCTGAATTATCTAAATATTTTATTGTACTTTGGTCCCGTCTGACTAGTTTGTTGTAGTTTGCTGCATACACATAGCAATAACCCTTCCTTAAACTAATTTTATCATATGATGCTACTTTCCTTTCAAAGTATACAGATACTCTTTTTTGAGCTGCTAGGAACTCATCATTTGTTAAATCTTTTATAGTCATTTTCCCCATTTGAAAACACCCATCTACTATCTCCATTCTCTCCACACGTATCGATGGATCCATAAGTCTATTGATTGCATTTTGTATATCGCCATCAATATTGCAGGTTGCTTTAAGTAATGGTATCATCTGAATTAATGTCACAGTATTCAAAATTTGCATTTCTACATTTTGTGTTCCAGAGATGTGAGACACTATGTAGCCATTTAGGTCTTCAAAATGAAAACAGTTATTTGAAAAGAGTGGCCCATTGTGGCGTACACAGTCTGAAATATGCACTAACTGGTGAATATTCATAGTCATGAACCTCTGATCATACAGGTCTTCAAAAATTTTGACAAAAGTGAGCAAGCAAGTCTCTGCTCGGTTGATTTCTGAAAATGTTAGACTTTCTTTATCTAGTAAATATATTCCTTTTGAGAAGAGACAAAAATGTACAAATAGCTGATTGGGTAATACATCAGCTAGTACTGGTATTCCCCAGAAGAGCAAGAAGTTTCTGTATTCAGAGGATTTCCATAAATGTACATCTTCAAGGCTACGAGGAGGTCTTGATATGTTAAGTGGAGGCTTGATAGCCTGTAATCTTTTGCTAACAAGGTCTCTGTAAGAGTGTGCTGAAAAGCATGATTTCTCATATTGCTTTCCGAACCATAATGTGAGCATCAGTTTCATTACACCTGCGCAGACCCCATGCATATAATCTAAACGAAATCCATTAATACATGGGAAAAGGGAAAGGAATAGAAACCGGAAAGGGCCTTTCACACCATGAACTGAATATTCATGTTCACCCTGTTGTATTTTAGCTAATGTTTCATTTATATCAGTCTTCAGATTTTCAGTTGTTCTCGGTGGTCCTTTAGGATCATCGTCATTGTAAGGAAAAACATGGCAATGCCCCATTCCCGATCTTGAAGTCATACCTGGCTGTAAACACGACCAACAGCTAAATTTCCCATTGAACTGCTTACTGTTGGTAACCAAACAACGAGCCGGTAGATCACAAGTGCATGAAAGTAGTGCAACACGACATACAAAAACAGAGCCTGTATGATCTGTAAACATAACTCCCTTTTCCAAACGACTTAATTCCTCAGTTAAAGGATGTAGGTATGTCCACATATATGGCTTTCTTTGCCCAATCCAAATTCCATAGACAAGCATGTTTTCTTTTGCTTTGCGTTTTGTTACGGAGAGCTCATTAATCATCAAATACACAGGCCACATGCTTAGTTTACTACTTTTAAAAATGTTGACTCCATCTGTGTTCATAACAAAAGAGATATTGTTTTTCATACTTAATATCCCCTTATCAAACAGGTTTTTGTATCCAATTCCATCATAAACATCACCTATTACAGAGTTTCCATTCTGTTTGTAGTGCTCATATCTGTGTGTTCTCACTTCCTCCGTAAAATCTCTCCTCTTAAACATAGTATTTAGCTGTTCAATTATGGAGTGTTGGACAAAAAAAGCAACAGCACCAGGCTCTGTAAGATCCTTCAGACAATGGGTGTTTGTGCATATCTTTGCAGTATCGCTGAA
This sequence comes from Lissotriton vulgaris, assembly GCF_964263255.1. Classification (NCBI taxonomy): domain Eukaryota; kingdom Metazoa; phylum Chordata; class Amphibia; order Caudata; family Salamandridae; genus Lissotriton; species Lissotriton vulgaris. Next base: position 1,373,262,148 of record NC_141691.1, read on the forward strand.
GCTTTCATAGCACGAGGAACAGTAGTTTCTTATCTTAGGAATAGTGATGTATTTTTTCATAAACATCTTAAGTTTGAATAACGAGTTAATCATTTTATTAGGCACTGGTAAAATGCAGCAGATTAAGTCCAGTAGTGCCCCTAATGCCTCATCAGAAATTCTAAATCTAACGGCAAAGCAAATGATAAGCAGTAGGACAGCTTGCGCAGTGTGTTGTGAACCTTCAAATAAGAAATTGTCTTCTGGGATTTCATGCTTTTCAGAAATATTATTTTCGCTCTCATTTACAATAGTTATATTGTTTACAACATTCTCTGTAAAGTCTTGTGCTTCAAAACTGATTTCATTGTCTTCTGGATCAAAACTATTTTCTCTTTCATCTGCATATTCATTCTGATGCTCAGATGTGTGTAATTCCTCATAAGCCTCTTCATCAAAGTCATATGTCGGAGTACCTAAATTATATTCCATAATAAAGAATGAGACTACTTCAGTTTCTAACTCTTTAGGATCTGTGCATAAACAAAACAAAACATGCATTGAAGCCTATTAGAAATTAGATTATTAAGCTGCCCTAAATGAAGTATTGTGCAGTACAGAAAATCCATTCACTTATTAACTCACACACCATCCATGGGAATGTCAGTAAACACAGAATAAAGTCGTCTGATGAGGTAACAGGGTGGGATGTGATAATATAGTTCTACCTTGATCTTTCCTTTAGATTTGTAATCATTTAACCCCTCACACTTGAAGGGAAATGTATGTTTGGTGAAAAAGGATTGCAAAGAGGGCGCTGTTAAATGGTGCAAATCCTTTGTCATAGGCCCTTATCCTGAGGAAAAAGGTTTTTGTAGATGCCTATGTGTACAAGCTTTCTGTAGTTGCATAATTTATAAAAGAGCATAGAGATAGCATGGCAGCTCAATGTATTCTCTATGAGAGTGTACACTAGAACATGCACAATTAACAGTTAAATAAACTGTTTTGGCTGTGATATGACAATCTTATTTAAAAAGTTTTTACCTGTTTCTTTTGATTGACTACATTCATCCTGTACACCTGGTTTATCACCATTTGCGTTGGAAAGTATGATATTTTTATCTAGAATACTTAAAATTGGTGTTAAAATTTTTGTTGTTTCCATTGATTCCTATAAAATAAAGAAACATGTTTATAAAACTATATCTTCCAAACTGTGATGGCGATCAAAATACATACGTCTAACAACAGGTGAGTTCAACGTTTGTATCCCATTAAGCTCTATTTATGCCATTTTTTAAAATGTTTACTCTTTTAACCCACCTGATTCGCTCACAGTCTGAAAGGTCAATGGAGTGTTGATATTCCGGACCTACAAGAGGAAGACTGGCCCAAGGTCCTAGCCTCTCCAAGAGAGGTAGCAATCAGGGCCCGGTCCCGTCTAGTCCAAATCAAAGTACTGCATAGTGCATACATTGCATGTACTGCACTCGTGAAAATGGGACGTAGGGCGGAATAAGCCACCTGTAACAGAGGATATGGGGAGATGGGATCATTCTACCATGTTATATGCACGGCATTGAATGATTAGAGCTCCTATCCAGGTAGGGTGAAGCAACTGGAGTTCCTGAGTGCCCCCATCTGTAGGGGATGTTAACTGCTGCAGCCAAGTCTATGTGAGTCGGGCGCACAAAGCCCAATCAGCCACATGCTGCAGGCTCTGAGGCTCTCACAGGCCAAAGGGAGTGACTAGCATTCTTAACTGAGTGTCAGGCACTATGATATGTGCTTTAAAATGTTTGGCTAGTGAGCCCTGTTCTTTAAAGATTCTCATTTCAGTCTCATCTACTTCCTAAGATGTGGCCAGGTCCCTTTATGGTGACCTGTCACTAAATGAAAGAGAACCCTTGGAAGTGTACAGGTGAAGTCCAACTCTTCCCTCTCCAGTTTGTGGCTCACCCAGCTTCCAGGAATGCAACAATACACAAATCGGTCTGTGGGATTACTCTATGTCCTCTACATGTTTCACCAATGCTGGACTGAGTTTTACCATTCAAAGGCACACATACCCATTCAAACATCCTAAATCACTTACCAATATTAAATGTTTGTGGTATGGCCCTCGCTTTTTAGAAATTCTTTTTTTTTCCTCCTGCTTCTGCCATTACTCCTACGATGTAAAAAAAATCTTAAGCCTTGAACAATTGCCACGCCTCTCCATTTTATGTATGTCACACGCTGTATGTATGTGTACCTATGTACATACTTATATTTAATAATATAATTATTTAAATACATTTTTTTCTAATTATAAAGATTTATTACAATAAGTTGTCTACCTATAGGGAATTGTGAAAGGGCATATAGCTCAGTAAGTAATATGCAACATATAAGTGTAATACAGTGCTATAATAATCCACCCTTAAGTGTTATAATATTTAATCTGCTTGACCATTTTAACCAGCTTGTTCCTTCTAAACATGCACATGCGCAGGTAAAATATTTCAAAAATTTGCTAAAAATGGGCACGTACCCCTACGATATTTAATTTGCTCTTAACTTGCATCAGACCCATACGCACAAAGCAGGTTCATTTATAGCTACATTTAAGGTACATTTTTCTTCAAATATCCATAAATCACAGCAGATCTAGTGCTTCAAAACATCAATGCATTATTAAAAACATTGTCACATAAATATGTGTTAGGAATACTTTAATTTTCTATCTGGCTACTATGGGAAAATATGCAGGTAAACATTGTACACAGCATTCCCCATTATAGCCTATGGGCAAGATAGCCTTTCAATAGTGATAAACAAAATTGGCAGTATTTCACTATCAGAGCATGTGACCCACACTACTACATGCTCTACCTTTCACATACACTGCACCCTGCCCAGGGGGTTACCTTGGGCCTTCCATAGGGGTGTCCAATGTGTACAGAAAGGGAAGGGTTAGGCCTGGTCAGTGGGGACACTGGCCAGGAGGACATGGCACTTCAGTGAAGTAGTGTGGCTCACTGGTTAGAGGCGGCAGACCCGAGAGCAGAGGACGGCCCGGGACCAGGGTTCGATTCCTGGCGCGGCAGGTTTCTGGACCAGGGTCATCGGACTCGATAATTCTCTCGCCTCGGTGCCCACTCTGATCAGCGATCACACTCGGCAACTCTGGGCATTAGCTTGCCTCATCTTCACTAACGGCCCCACCAGACCGCCGGGGATGCCTGGTCTCACCCTGGAGATACCCATTAAGGGACCATCTCTCAGGGAAGCCAGGAAGGGTTTCGCAGCGGTCGAAGCGCCTTGGGACCCTACGGGTAAGTAGTGCGCTATATAAATGCCAATACATTTACATTTACATTTACATTTACACCGACTGGTGGTGTTCCCGAGTGATGTGGTGGTGTCCCTGAGTGATGTGGTGGTGTCCCTGACTGATGTGGTGGTGTCCCTGAGTGATGTGGTGGTGCCCCTGAGTGATGTGGTGGTGTTCCTGAGTGATGTGGTGGTCTCGTATGGAACCCCCAATGATAAAGCTTGAAACCAACCAGGTGGTAGGGGGTGGCGTCGTAAAAAAAATAAAAAATAAATGTCTTTTTCCACACTCTGTGTGAGGGACGTCTTTAAGGTTGTCTTTAAGGAACAGGTAGCTTGCTCACTCCTCTTTAATTAGCAGTCCAGAACTAGCCACTTTTTACCCACTCATAGCTGGTCTTATTAATACTACTGGTAAAAGCAATGGACCAAACACCCCCAGCAACACCCATGGAACACCCCTTGGGGCACATATTTATAAGGCCATGTAAATCCATGTAACATTGCTTTACGTGGCCTTATAAATATGCCAGTGGCACATTCCGGCACCGGCTCATAAAAAAGTGACCTTCCGGCGACCTAATAGTGCTGGTAGGGCCTCATAAATGAGACCCTATATTATTAAATCTTACAAACCTAATATCTCCACAATTTCTGACTTAAGTAGTCAACATTACAACAAATGTCCTTGAAATACGCATCCCTATATTGAGAGGGGCCACTACAGAAAAAGCATTTTGCACGTTAGGTCACTATCCTGCTGTCCATGGTACAAGCTATGAAACCTGGCCTGCCTGTCTTAAACTAATGTAAAATCTATGTTTTTAGTGTGGTCAGGAGTCAAAGAATAGTTGCCAAGTTGACACAATGTTATGTTTGGTAAATGCTGGTTCTGACATGTCTTGCCAAAAACATTTTTGAGTCCTATGCTAAGCCTTTAAAAAACAGAAAACGTTCCTATAGGTTTATCACAAAAGAAGTAAAGTCAATTGTGCACATTTCGCAATGAATACAGCCCATTTGACAGTTCTAGAGTCTGCACATGGTACACATCACTACTTTAACAGAAATTGAACATGTAAACAACAACAATGAGATATTTAATTTTGCTGACAATCTTATGTTAGCACTGACTTGCCTAACATACAATATGTACAATCAAGCATTATATTTTTTACAGGCTTCACATATACAAACCATCTATTTTTCCAAAATACTTCGTACAAAAACTTTTTAAACTCTCTGCATATAAATCTTATTTTATCTTTTTACATATTTTTCATATTCAGCATATTGAATTCTTTGACTGACTGACAACTTATCTTTCTGAACGCCCATAATGCAGTAATTTGTGTAAAATAACGTGCAGAACTCGGGACTTTGCTTGCTGCACCATGGCGTGCCCTACTGCTTTTGAAGCCAACGCTACCAAAGCTCCGGCGCTTGCCGTGAAATGTTGTGGTTAATGGTTCTAAATATACAAGGGCCTCCTGTCTTCAAATTCTAGCCTGGGAACTGGATTTTTCCCTTTGGTTGTTTTTGGGTTTCCTACTGATGACTCGTAGATTAATGCAGCACAGCAGGAGCTTGTTTACATGTCTTAATAAGTTAGAATGATGATGGACCTACTCAGCCTCTCATCTTCTGGGGACGATACAATTTCATAGTTGAGTTGGGGAACAAAAAAACCTGATCAGCTCTAAGCCACTGTTAAGCAGTGAACCTGTGCTTATGAAGGAGTGGCTATATATGTCGTGGGAAAAGGACTTGTGTCTGTGGCCTCTCTTGCACTGGGGCAGGCAGGGGATATTAGGGTCTGTGTTTCAGACGTGAAGCTCTTAGTCTCTCCCCTTACCCCACCAATAGGCGAGTGTCTCTCTGTCAGGTGCTGTCATTGAGGGCTCTGTTGCCCTTGGAAAGGGGGGAGACCGCCTTCGCCGTTTGACAGGAGGTGGCCCGTAATTTTTACCTCCATAGAGGTGACCTGTGCATTGAGGTGAGCGATATTTGACCTCGGTACCCCTGCTTAATTACTATTGATTTTAGTCACTTTTCTTTGGATTACTCACACGTGCCCATTGTCGTAACTGTTGCAAGGTATCGCAGCAATAGACCGGATGCTATAATTAATGTTATAATGATTTAAACATATCCTCTCCTACCATAAACAAGTAAATATTTTATAGGTGTCTGGAAAGGCATGAACCTGCTTGTAGGAAATAAAAAACATAACTCTCCGACCCAAATATCCTTAATTGAAATCTGCAAAATGCATATCAAATTTCAGCTTTCGGTGCTTGGGTAAACGTAATTGTAACGGCAATGAACAGGGTGTGCTGAGAAGCAAGGTGCTTACATGTTAATATCAAAGCACCCTCTGGTACCATTGACGTTTTGGCGCTGTTCAATTGTTTGTATGTGAAGTACAGTAGCTTGCAGCATTAATAAGCACAGATGTTATTTTGTGCGCCAAACATACAGGCTAGCCCCCCTGGGCTCCAGGGTGCCCCCTCCTGAACTGTGCACAGGCGGTGAGGTCGCTGTTCTTAAAGCTCCTGACTGGGTCCGGGGCATGGGGGGGCCCCTCTGTGAAATTTGCAAGGGGGCCCCCTCAGGTTTCGTTACGCCACTGGTTGATATCAGGACCCCCGAGTCCATGAAGCAGGCAGGGGGATTTTGTCCGATCCCTACGACAAGTGGGCAGAAGCCGAATCAGCAGTCACCCAGGACGCAACCATTCCCAGAGCATGAATAATAGGAGTGCTCCTTAACCCATCATAATTGTTTTATTAATATTAATACTAACATTCCAGAATAATGTTTACCTTACCGTAGATGTGTGAGGCACTCGTGGGCTTCAATTTACAGTGTTATCTGTTCCCTGATGACGGTGGTGTGGATCATTGCTGTACCTCCAATCCTGTTGAGCGCGCGCAGAATGGCTGTTCCTGATTGGGCAATGGACTTGCAGCAAAGTATACGTGCACTGCAAGCACACCTGCTGTCTACGAAGCTGCAGTGTATAGGTCGCCGGGCTGTCAATCGAGTAGCGCGCGAAAGTGCTACCAATGACGGCCCAGCCAATTACATTGGCCAGCCCCTGCGGCGCTATCCTCAAAACCTGCCATGACGCAGGCTGCATTCGCTTTGAAGAGGCCTAGGAGTGACGTCGAAAGTAAGTTTGCATGCTACTGCTTTCCGTAAGATGCTGGCGCAACATTTGAATTGGCGCAGCTATGTACAAAATTGATTCTTTTCAACGCTTTACAACATTTGCTTTGAATTACTTTTGACTGTCAATGAGCGTTTCTCGTTTCAGCGCTGAAATGTCCGATTGAGTTTTGGTTTCGGGCTTCTGTCCCTCCCCTGCCACGTGTACTAAAGTAACATGCAATGCCAGCTCTCATTTACGTGAGTTCAAGCTACAGGCTTGTAAATGTAAGTGCTTGCCATAACACGCGCTGTTGGCCAATCACGAAGGCGGAAAGGCCTGCTTTACTGAAATTCGTGACGGCATCAAGATACTACCAGTCTAGTCATGTGCGCGCCTATAAATGCTGTATAAAGTGCAAGCCGCTGTGCCCTATATATAAGCCAAAGGACTGGACTCATGTTTCAAAAGTATACTTTCCTTTTTGGCTCGTTTGAGTTGGAAATATCTCATCGTTGCGTGGGCTAATTTGGCTAAGAAGGGTGTCCGTACAAATCGCACCTCTTGTATTAAGGAAAATGGGAAAAAAAATAGGTTGATTAGTGTTCGGCGTGTCACACAGAAGTAAATCATTTGTAGCATTTACACACCAGCTTTAAAACCAGGGCACTTTCTAAACCTGAAGGAAACGTTTCATGTTAATTTCTGCATTTGTATTTTTTCTTCGTGATTGCGCTTATAATAAATAGTTACTCTAAATGTGCCCAAGTGTATCCTGCTTCGTGGCACATGGTTACTGACCTACATTTAAGTGTTAAAGCGTCACTTGCAATCTGCTGAAAATGTGGTGAAATGTGGTGAAGCAAGGTATTTATTTCGTAAAAGAATGAGAAGCACACAGCATGCTGGAACCATTCTGTGGTGCACCTGGCAAGTCCCAGCATTTTTTTTAGTAGATTAATATTGAAAAGCACTTTCTAAACCAGAAGGAAACGTTTCATGTCTCTGCATTTGTATTGTTTCTTCGTTATTGCGCTTATAATAAATAGTTAGTCTAAATATGCCCAAGTGTTTGATCCTGCTTCGTGGCACATACTGACATACATTTAACTGTAAAAGCACGTCACTTCCAATCTGCTGAAATGTGGTAAAGCTAGGTATTTATTTTATTTCGTAAAAGACTAAGAATTAACACACAGCATGCTGGAATAACCTATTGAAAGGGAGTATGTGGTTTTTAGCTTAGATAGGACTGGAAAACGTGCTTCAGTATCACTGTGTAGTTAAGTCCTCCACCATGCTTCCTAAGCTATGCACGGCGATGCTTCTCTTATAACCTTTCTTCCCAGCTGGGGAAGCCCATCTTGTACCATTTTTTAGCCATCTTTGACGCTTATAACTAGCATGGATTTGTATGGCATGTAAGCATCAAAATTACTGTACAGAAGCTCAGACAAAAGCACCTGAAAAACAGGAAACGAGGTTTGCTTTATTTTCTGTAGTGTCCATTGCTTTTGTTAGCCTTCATTCCTCCGTATTGACAGGCCACTTGGCAATTAAGTATAAATCATGTTTGGTTTCGAATGCTGTAATAGAGAAGTAGCATGCCATTCTAAGGTGGCTGCCATATCTATAAGTAGTTATCAAATGGTGCAGTACCAATGAGGAGTGAGTACTGACAAAATCATCTGAAAAATGAATGCTACAGAATGTAAACAAATTTATTTTCAGGTCGAGTCTGGGCAGCGTGTGCGTTGCTCTGCGAGACATATTTTTTAATTGGGTTGTGTAATTGTCCACTGTAAACTGTAGCTGTTCATTAGCTAATAGGCTTAGTAGTCCTACCTTGTCTCATTTTGGAACTATGGCGATATCCCCTGTTATGTGTGATGTTACTCAGTGTGCTGTAATTGCAGCCTTCGAACACTATTTACTCAAATACTTGTGTCCCGCCTGCTGTTGCAGGTGGGATACGTTCTCTCCTAACGCTGGAATTGCAATGCAATAAGTCTTCCATTTGCAAGAGTTTAAGCTATTGGCATTGTAAATGACAATGGCTTTTATTTATCTGTTTTTAAAACAACACATAAATAAAAGTAATTGTCATTTACAATGCCAATAGCACAAACTCTTACAAATGCGAGACCTATTGCATTGCAAATGCTTATTTTATTCCTCAAGTTGCAGCCCACTAATGCTTGTATGTCCGTGGAGGAGTAGGAAATGAGTAGTGTTCAAACCAGAGTATCAGGTACTGTCTCAAATCTGAAATGTAATAGCGCTTCCTACGGTACGTCTCCATTTGTAAGCACTGTAAATAGTAAGTGGCGCAAGGACTCAAATTGATTCCACAGTATGACTTGCCGATCACTGCTTGTTTCAAAGGCATGTATTTAACCTATTGATTTTATTTTAATTATGTCCTATTGATCTTATTTTAATTATGTTTTTTATTATTAGTGACCAAGTCTTTCACTCAATTTATTAGGGGCATGGAGAGTAGCACATTGACACCCTGGGTGTGTCACTTTGGAGTTCACATGCCTAGCAAAAGTTAGTGCACCTAATCTCATGAGCAAACAGGTACTCTATTCCTTAAAATACCTAATTGGTAAATTACCGAATTTGCAATGTAGGGAGCACTCAAATGAGTGCTTTTCTCATTTTAGGATTCGTTATTTACCACAGACTATACGTTGGTGGTAAATAAGGAATACCTTTTAAAATGCAAATCTGTGCATTTTCAGATGTGCCATGTGGCTGACATACATGCCCTTAGGGCATGTATGTCTGCCACATCTGCACAAAAGCACGATTCAGGGGTACAACAGGGTGTCAAAGTGACACCCTGGCACCCTTGAATGTGTCCCCCATTTTACCGAATAATTATTTACCGATTTGGTAATTGCCATTCATTCCTATGGGCCTCCAGGTAAATACCGATTTGGTAAATTCCGTATTTTACAGATTCGGTAAAATGTTCAGAAAAATTACATACATAACTATTTATCTATTCTTAAATACGAAATAGGTAAAAATTTGGTATTAAAGAATAGGTAAATAGTATTTTCCTACATCTGGCTCAAAGTGTTTGCTAGATAAATTGCAAGCAGAATGCAGTAACTCTAGGCATGAACAAGCATGCCTCTCCTCGGTAATTAGTTTAGCTGCAGAGGAGGAACATGCTCCTTGAATGGCCTTCACAGTCCTTCTGCAAAACTGAATCAGTGTAGCTAAGATGGCTGACAATAAGCGGCTCTGTAACAGAACCTCTGTATGCCAATTCAGACTGCCCTACAGTTAAATATTTACTCTTTAATTTGCAGGCCAACCATGGTGCACATGACGAGGAAATCGAGTAAGGACTGCTATTGCTGTGTATTTTACTATGTAGACCGATCAGTTGTGCTGCAAAGTCATGAGGAAGTCACTTTTAATGCAACGGAGAAGACGTCACAATATTTATTTGGACCCCGCTGTCACAGTTCCTTTGAAACATTTGACCTAGACGATGAAGGAAAACCTATCAAGAAGAAAATGATTTATAAAGGGATCCTAGTCTTCTCAAGTGAATGTAAGTGTGCTTTTGAATGTAAGTTGCTTTTGAATATGCATATCGATACTAATAGCTAGGCTCAGTTATCGCCATGGAACACTATTTTGTTCAGCCTTTACAAAATCTGTACATGGAAACACCAGTCTGCTCCTGATATCCAGTACCTTTCTTTTCGGTGTAAAGTTAGAATGAATTTCACAAATGCAATGCTCCCTTTTGCACTTTGGCTTGACGTTGTTTTCAAAAAATCATCTTACGGTAAATCACCTTTTCCTTTGCTTCAAAGTTCTGCTACTTAAGGTACATTAAAAAAAGTCTTTTCCCCTCATGTCCCATCAAGCAGGCCTTCATACTGCACTTTCCAATCCCTATATTTGGATTCCCTTGCCTTATTCCACTGACTCTTAAAAAATTAGTGGCAGATATTTTACTCTGATTACAATCTCTCGTTAGACCATTGACGTCTACAGTTCTGATAACCCTACACCTATGTACAAAAACCTGTTTCAGAGGTGTTGCATGTTAGCAAATAGGAACATTTAAAACATAAAATGTTTGTGTTTTTTTTAATTACAGCCAAGAAACAATGTGCAGCTGTGAAAAAGACTATGGATGTGTTTATCAAAAACAGCAGTATGACTGTAGTACAGGAATTGGGCAAGGAATTGGTAAATATGGGTAACATTGAGACAAAAAAACTCTCTTCATTGAAAAAGGATATAGCTGCCAGTCGATTAAAAGAGGTTAGGCAAAATAAGCAAGTTGTAGGAAGTCAGAAAGACAAAAAATATTTCAATGATTTAGAAATGAAGAAATCAAAGAGGGATGAATGCGAAAAGGAAAATTCGAAACCTGCAACCAAAAGGAAAAAGAAGCAATTAGCCAGAAGCATTCAGCAGCAACCGAAAGATGTCATTAAAAAGACAAAAGTTGTTGAGACAAAGGGAAATACTACCAAAAAAAGTAATACAAAAATTTTAGATCCAACAATGCAAAGAATGTGTGAGGAATATTCTGGATATAACTTTCAATTGCAAGATGGTGATATTTTACATACTTCTGTGACAACAAACTACCATGATCCACCGACAAAAAATCCAAACCAGACTGGAAATTCGATCTCAGAAAGCCTCAACACTGAACAAACTATTGCCCCATCAACCAGCACTGCACCTTCAGGAACACTACGTTGTAGCCCAGTAACAACAAATCTGAATCACAGGCAACTAGCAGAATGCAATAGCATAACTTTGGTTCCAACAGCAGACCAAACGCCTTCATTCAACCATTTGACTGCTAATACAAAACACAAACAACACCATGTTTTGAGCTACCCAGGCATGCAAAAGTCAACTTTTGAAAGAACGGATTACAGTACACAGCGAGTTGGGAAAGATACAACTTCTTCTGCTCTAGCGTCTAATAGTCTTTCTTTCACTCAAGAAACCGTCCATCAGTCAGGAAGTATTCATGGTTCTGCAAGGGACTTACTCAATATTGATAATCAATGTGCAGAATTAAATCAGACAGATCTACATTGCACCATGTCGTCACCTACAATATCGTCAAACAATTATTTAATGAATGACTCAGCTGCTATGACATCTGTCTCATCTTCAAGATATGGGCCTGGAGTCAATGGTGGAATAACACAATATAATGGATCAGAAGCCACATATAGCCAAAAAGATTGGCCCCTCGTTAATTCACAACCATTCAAACCATCACAAAGTAATTCATCCTATCGATCATTTGTGCATCCAGAAAACCAACTTCAATCCTCTGTACAGGAACAACAAAGTAATTCTGAATACGGGCCACATCAAATGCAAGAATCGCTAATTGCAACCATCAATAAATCTATTAACATAGGCAATGGTGAAGATCAGATTTGGGAAAATGACGGCAATTTTCAATCTAATGAAGATGATTTAAACAACCATTATGAACAGTCTGACCACAGTGCGGCAAGACCTAATGTGTACAATATAGATCACCGAGAAACCAATATAACAAATGTGCAAACAAATATAAATCGAGCTGAATTAATGGCTGGTAAGTTTAAAGTCTTCTTTTGTATATGTAAACTTAAACTATCAAGTGCTTGATGAAATAAAATAAATATACATTTAAATGTGCATATATTTGGTTTTTTGCAGCACTTGGGATTGACCTAAAAGATCTCCCAGTGGTGACAAAGGCTATTAGAGGTCTCCTGAATATCCTTTCTGAAACGAATGTAAGTTTGCTCTTTGATGATTGATCAGTTATTTGTACTGTATGTTTCCAGTTGCGGTTTAGAATTTAAAAATTATATGCTCCAAATTTTCACATAATCAAATGCATGGATATTTTACGTTGTATTCCCTGCGCGCTTATAGCATTTTATCCCCATTTTCATATGGCTGAGATACCCGCCACCCCCTCTCAACACAATCCCCAAAGGAGGAAAACCGGAAACAGTTCTTGAAGTTTTTGGAAGAGGGAGGGAGTGACCCTCCCGGCCGTATTTATTAAAACAAAATTAAAACGTTAAACATTTTCATATTAATGTACAATTTCATTACCACATTGCGATGTTTGGCTAATCTTAACAGATTCTCTAATACAGAGGTTCTCCTAGCCGAACTAACATCCTACAAAACATTTTCTTGAAATATTGAAATTGTACATCCTAACGTTTAAGGGCCAACGGCAAGGTCGTAACCGGTGTCAAGATCCCTAACCAGAAATACCCCCCCACACTTGGGAGGGGCGACAGCACTGAGGCGTACCTCAAGTGCAAACTACCAATTTCCCTTGACTTGACGGGGGCACCAATAAACTCGACGCCAGTTAAAGGTCGTTCGAGGACTCGTGTGAGGTTATCTAGAAGGTATCGTAGACCTCCCCCCAAACCCCGCACAACTTACCACATCTGCCGTCGCAGACGTCACTGGCCCCGGGAAATTCCCCAGAAGGGGGCTGTAACCCCTCCTACACAGGAAGGGGCCTTGACCGCCTTTCCTTTTCTTTCGGCGACCCATCCTTAGAAGGGACCGCCTCCCCGTTGAGGGGCCAAAGGCCACCTCTCCCGAGCGCTCCCATCCGTGTTGGGTGACGCCCACTCATAGGGATCTTCCAATTAGTGCTCACCGATCATGACCTTACCGCCCGACCAAGATAAATACGACAATTCTAACTAAATTACTAAATGACTAAATTACTTGAAGGACAGTAACAACAACAACTGTATTAAAACATGCTTACTAATGAACACTAAAGCAGGATTACTTTATTTGCAAAACACACCACAAATTGACCATTCTTTATTGCATATTCAAAGTTATCACGATACTAATCCCACCTGTAAACAAAGAATTAGAGTTACCACATCAACTTTATTCAAAACAACTTGCTGTCCTCAGGGGCTGGTGGGTGGGTCAAAATTGGCTCTTCGTTCCGTCTCGAGCTCACGTGCAGCGAGGAGGTGCAGCTTCAGAGCACAGGAACAAGAGGATGCCTTCAGGTCTTGCGTCCCTTTTTATCCGTCTTCTGGGCGGGCGTAAACCCGCCCCTGCCTGCCCCGAGGGCGTGGCCAGCCGCGTCAGTGTCTAGGCCAGCCCACTCTAGGGCGGGAAAAAGCGCGCCCCGGCTACGCCACTTCGGGCATACCAGCCGAGACGCGCCTTCCGCCCAAAATGGCTTCCCGGGGGGATCGAGGTACTCTGCCATACGTTCGGGGGGACCGAGTGGTCGCCCCTTTCCATATGGCTGAGATACCCGCCACCCCCTCTCAACACAATCCCCAAAGGAGGAAAACCGGAAACAGTTCTTGAAGTTTTTGGAAGAGGGAGGGAGTGACCCTCCCGGCCGTATTTATTAAAACAAAATTAAAACGTTAAACATTTTCATATTAATGTACAATTTCATTACCACATTGCGATGTTTGGCTAACCTTAACAGATTCTCTAATACAGAGGTTCTCCTAGCCGAACTAACATCCTACAAAACATTTTCTTGAAATATTGAAATTGTACATCCTAACGTTTAAGGGCCAACGGCAAGGTCGTAACCGGTGTCAAGATCCCTAACCAGAAATACCCCCCCACACTTGGGAGGGGCGACAGCACTGAGGCGTACCTCAAGTGCAAACTACCAATTTCCCTTGACTTGACGGGGGCACCAATAAACTCGACGCCAGTTAAAGGTCGTTCGAGGACTCGTGTGAGGTTATCTAGAAGGTATCGTAGACCTCCCCCCAAACCCCGCACAACTTACCACATCTGCCGTCGCAGACGTCACTGGCCCCGGGAAATTCCCCAGGAGGGGGCTGTAATTCCTCCTACACAGGAAGGGGCCTTGACCGCCTTTCCTTTTCTTTCGGCGACCCATCCTTAGAAGGGACCGCCTCCCCGTTGAGGGGCCAAAGGCCACCTCTCCCGAGCGCTCCCATCCGTGTTGGGTGACGCCCACTCATAGGGATCTTCCAATTAGTGCTCACCGATCATGACCTTACCGCCACAGGCCGGATAGTTGACCGGCTATCCGGACCCCCCACAAAGCTCCTACCTAAAGGTCATGTTGTAACGTTTTTAACCATGCTAAGAAGTCTCCTATGAGTAACTCATTCCCCACCCGGGACAAATGCACACCATCCCCCAAATACATACTGTCATCATTAATACAGCCATGCGAAATAGAATGCAATGTCCTGGAACGGAACAACCTACTCACTTTGTTATTAAGTTTTCTAACAGAATGATTCAAAGCAGGAATAGAAATAGCCCCCCGCCACACCTTTCGTGGGATCATATGGGACCACGCGATTTTGCACCCCGGAACTCTCCTCGCCAACCAACTTACAGTGGAAAGCATTGCCTCCAGGAGAAGTCGTCTACCGGTGGTGACCAAATCATTGCCCCCCAAATGCACTATGACTATAGACGGCGGTGACCTCGTCCGCCCTAACAGACCCTCGAAAAATGACTGAAACTGGTCAATACAGAGACCGCCTCTTCCGTGGAAGGACACCCTGTACCCGTATTCCCCAGCTACGTGAATCATATCACCTGCTTTGAATACGTCCGCGGCACGCCTCACGTATGAGTGGCCCACGACCCACACCTCCTTTTTCACAGCCGGTGATGTCTGACCGCTGGCCCGGTGTTGGGTCGACTGCATAGTCCGCCCCGCCTCGTAGGCTTGCGTAACTGAAAACCAAACAAAAACAAGAAGCGTGAGTACATTATTACAGCTTCACAACATGTGCAACCGCACATATCTCTTATAACAATTGGAGGACCAACGCCCCACTCGTTTCACTTGTTCAACATTAAGACCCCTGGCTGTAGCTTCCGTAGCAGCCCCTATCCGAAAGGAATGGGTCCCAAATTCGCCCGGGTTCAAGCCCGCAGCGGCAATTGACATCGCAAGCACCCGCTGAAACTGAAATTTCGTCAGTGGGGTGGCGTCTGCGTGTCTTAACAAAGTCCCCCCCCATGATGCCACCCTTCGTGCTAGGTAATCTTCTAAACACTTTACCGGACACATGGAGGACCCGGGAATCCTGCGTATGATTATGCAGTCACCCATCCCATCTTGATCAGTCTTGGACCTTACAAAGGAGACAGTCATTGTCTCCCCCCTGATCTGAACGTGTTCCTGGCACAAACCCCCTGCCACATCCAGTTTGTTCCTTGCAACCAGTTCGCTTACCCGCATCGCCCCGTGAAATGCTAGCGTAAAAGCGGCTCGGAACAGTACCGCCTCAAACTGAGATGAACATGTGGCCGGGAGTGTGGCCAACAACTGGGACAACCTATCCAAACCTATCGGGCGCCTTTCATCTACTCTGCGACCCTCAAGGCGTTGCCACCCAAGCAGCGCTTTCTGTACAACGAAAGACGCTGTCGGGTCCTGGATACCATGCGCTCTGGCAACAAAGGAAATGGCAGCACGATGCCTCTGGGCCGTAGCCACCGATTTCCCAGCCCTACGTAAGGACATCAGAAAATTCACTACCCATTCCTCGTGACCCCAAAGCCTCTCTCTATCAGTCCCCAAAAAGGCTAAATAGGACCGAAACGCCCCTTCGTATGCCTTCCTCGTCCTTGGTGCTAGACTCTCTCCCACGAGGTGACGAAGTTCGGGGCACCGAGAGACCAGAGAGCTTCGGGAAAGGGTGCCGGCTCTGGGTCCGCTGAGGGAAGGAAACCCGAGAAAGCCTGTATTTGAAAACGAGACAGTGCATCAGCCGCCTGATTCATTACCCCTGGGACATGTTTTGCTCTGAATAGCACATTCAGTTGCATACACAGTAATACAATTTCTTTGAGCAGTCTTAAAATCAGTTTACAACGTGCTGCCTGACTATTGATGCACTCAACGACGGTCATATTGTCAGACCAGAATACGACAGAGTGATCTTTGAACCCTTCGGGCCAGGTTCTCAGGGCCACCAAAATGGGAAAAAGTTCCAGGAAAGCAATATTAGTTGTCAGACCACTGTCATGCCACCATGTCGGCCACCTCTGTGCCGACCATTTTGTGCCAAAGATGGCACCAAAGCCTATGCTTCCTGCTGAATCTGTCCATAGCCCCAGCTCGTCAGAGGACACGGCTGGTTTGTTCCAGACCACTCGACCATTGAAATCCGCCAGAAATGCTAACCAAATACGCATGTCCTGGCGGACCTCCGCCGATAGTCTCGTGCGATGATGGCCCTCCTTTAGGCCGACCATAGCTTGGGAAATTGAACGGGAAAAGGGGCGGGCCATTGGTATCACCCTCAGGGCAAAATTCAACTGTCCCACCAACCGCTGTAATTGATGCAGCGTAACTTTAGATGCATTTATACATACTTGCAGGGCTGCCCTGAACTTCCCCACTTTGTCAGCTGGTAGACGAAAACAACCCTCACTGGAATCTAACTCGATCCCCAGAAACTCAAGGCGAGTCGCAGGACCCACCGTCTTACCTGGTGCCAATGGCACACCAAACTGTTTCATTAACACACAAAATTCGGCCAAGGCCTGGCCACATTCGAGATCCCCGGCTGCCCCAAGGAACAAAAAATCATCAAGGTAATGCATTACATGTTGGAAACCCGTCTTCTTTGTGAAGACCCATTGTAGAAAACTACTGAATTTCTCGAAATAGGCACAAGATATAGAGCACCCCATCGGCATACACCTGTCCATGTAATAACAACCCTGAAACATGAATCCCAGGAGACGCTGGTCGTCTGGGTGTACCGGGAGCAATCAGAACGCTGACTCGATATCTGATTTCGCCATCAGCGCCCCGGGCCCCAGGCGATTCAAAATGGCTACGGCCTCATCGAAGGATGCGTACCGCACCGAACACACTTCTGGATCTATTGCATCGTTTACAGAAAGACCACGTGGAGCTGATAGATTATGAATCAGTCGGAACTCGCCTGGGTCCTTCTTGGGGACCACCCCTAAAGGGGAACAAACAAAATTCTGCACCGGGGGTACACTAAACGGGCCGGCGACCCGACCTCGAGTCACCTCTTTCCGGATCTTATCCTGTACTACGGTCGTATGCCGCAGGACGGAAAGTTGATTTTTACACTGTCCCACACCCTGAAAGTCCCCTACCGGGATGCGGAAACCATACGAAAATCCGTTCCGCAGCACCCCAGCAGAAGTACGATCCGGGTATTCACTGAGCCAGGGAATCATCGCCAAGGTATCAATCGGGGTAGGTAAAGGCGCCCCTCGGACTATATTAGACCTGTTTGGCGCCTCCTCTCCCCCCATTATCACCCGTTTTGGCTCTGCACGTGGACTCAGGATGGGACGACCCGCATCCACTACATTCATGTTTAAATTTACACGATCCCTGTGGCCTAGTACATTTACCTCTGTTGAAATTAAAGCAGAACCCCCTTTTTCCTGTATTGCCGGCAGGTCTCGAGTAATCTTCGGTACTCGTACCTGAACGAAAGGGCGTCCCCCCATAATGGCGGGAGGATTCGCCAACGTTACTTCCAACCAATGGCATTTTCAACATACCCGTCTCTTTCATTTTATCCCATGTCAAAGAATCGTAACAATCCCAGGTTAAGCTTTTGTTATGCTCCTTCGCCTTTCTAAACAGATTATCGTAGCAGAACCAATGGTTACCCTGGTGTGATGTCGAGTACCCCATGATTCGCGACTGATAGGTTGGCAACTCGGAAAGCAACTCAGGCCTACGTTCCCCTAAGATCGACGTAAAAATCCCCCATGCTTTGCCCCAATTGCCAATACTCTCATTCACTTTAAAGGCGGCCATTTTTGCGCGCCAAACACTCGGATGCATGAGGTCTTTCTGGCCCTTAACATGCTCCACTTCATAATGATCAACAAGCAACGAGAAGATGTTTACATATTCCCCCGCCCAAATCTTCTCCTTAATCGCCAAAGGCACATGTTGACCCAACTGTTCTCTACGAGAGGGTGCTGACTCATCCCTCGCAATCGGCAATGGCCGCTTACCTGCACCGGACGCTGCCTCTGAGGTCGCACTCGTCCCTTGTGTCTTGTCAACTACTGCAGCCGGCGCGGACACCTTGGCTGCCTCTCGTTTCTCGCGCAGTTGTTTCATCAGCGCCTGTGCGTCGACAGCCGTGGCGCCCTCGTTACCTTTACCCAACCACGCTGCCAATTGTGCTGCCAGCTCGGGCGGCATATCTTCTTCGGACACGGGGGTGACCACAACGGGAATCGGATTCCCTTCCTTCGGCACGGGAGTTGGTGCCTCGAGTGGGGCACTGGGACCCGGGATGTCTTCTCCCGCTGCTCCCCTCCTGGGCCTCTTGTTTTTCCCTCCCGGGGCTGCTCCCGCCAAAGGACGTTTTGGTCCCCCTTCCTCGTTCTTATCCACTCGCTTCTTTAGTTCGGTCATCTCCTTCATGAGAATACGCAGCATCTGTTCGGTAGTCATGCGCTTTCCCGCTTTCTTCGACATTCTCCAACAGATTATCTGCAAAACAAACAAGAACGATTACAACGCTCAAAATTGGCTCTTCGTTCCGTCTCGAGCTCACGTGCAGCGAGGAGGTGCAGCTTCAGAGCACAGGAACAAGAGGATGCCTTCAGGTCTTGCGTCCCTTTTTATCCATCTTCTGGGCGGGCGTAAACCCGCCCCTGCCTGCCCCGAGGGCGTGGCCAGCCGCGTCAGTGTCTAGGCCAGCCCACTCTAGGGCGGGAAAAAGCGCGCCCCGGCTACGCCACTTCGGGCATACCAGCCGAGACGCGCCTTCCGCCCAAAATGGCTTCCCGGGGGGATCGAGGTACTCTGCCATACGTTCGGGGGGACCGAGTGGTCGCCCCTTTCCATTCCACCACCCATTTGTCAACCACATTTTATATCCTCTAGATAGCTTCTTTTCAATAAAGCGTTTTTTTAGTTTTTTCTTAATGCAGCCTGTTTTCCTGAAAGGAAAATGGGCTGCATTAAAAAAAATACAAAAAACGCTTTAGTTTCAAGTTTTTGGAGGGAAGGTTGTGTAGAGATTCCTATGGGTGTGGGCCCAGTGCTCAGGTGATGCTCAAACTGTTATCAAGGTATATTGCGGTTGCAAAAACATTCTTACATAAGCCTCCAAGTCGCTATTAGTTATGGACGCCCTTGGAACACCCCTTCCTAATAGCAACTCTCAATTGCTACTTAGCGAGAAGCAAAAAAATGCAAGTCACTAAATACGGATTGGTATACTGCCCTATTAGATTTTGCATGCGCAAACAGGTCAGAAACCAGTTTGCACATGCAAAATAGGGTATATCAGGCCCTCAATGTCGATCCCTCTATATCTCTCTCTCGCTAACTCTCAAACTAAATTTCTAAGTCATTCTTTCTCTCTCTCCCTGTTTATCTCATGATACCTTTTTGGAAATGTTACTTGGGGCATAAACAAGAGTTGTTGCACCTTACTGTGAAGACTCATGTTATTAGTGTTAATTTCATATCAAGGGCAATTTCATGTATTTGTATCTCTAATATCCATCTCCATTCTTTCAATGCAGGAAGAAACAACCTCCGCTGAAGAGATGGGCAGTGCATTTTTAGAATCCAGGCAAGGGCGACTTATACAACTCATTAAGGACCCAAAAAATCCTCTACGATACAACAATATCTTGGTAGATGCTGGCCAACTTTATAGTTTAATTGCAAGAGCACCAACTTCAAGTGATCCAGGAGCATTTGTACTAAATAGAGTCATATCTATGGTATTTAACGATCAGGAATTGGCAAACAGCAAAGGAACTGGTCAAAGAAAAAATTCAAAAGAAAGAGGCTTGAATGAAGAGAAAGTTTCGGCTTGCAGAGGTAGGTTTGGATGTATTTTATATATTGAACTAGTTAACCTTGATGTATTTATTCTTCTTTATCCATTGAAATTGATAAAAGGATACTTTCCAGTATAGCAACGTCCCGTATGTACTCCAGAGTAACCAACCACAGGGAAGGGGGCTTGAGGGGAAATCTAAGGTGTTGCTGTAGTATTTTTAGTCAGTGGGGTGCAGGTGGTAAATGGAACTGTGAGGACACTGACTGAAGTTGCTCATGACAGAAATCAATTGACCTGATCGACTGTTCCCAACTGTTAATATATCTTTAATATACCCACTTTTATATTTATTCTACAGAATTTGTTTGGGCTGTTTGCAAGGAACACCAGTGGAAAGTCCCAAATAGTGACCAACGGATCTTCAACAACAAGTGCACTAATGCAAGATGGAATTTTTCACCACTTCACAATGTATAAGATATATTTATTTAGATAGCAATTACAGGTTCAGATGCTTGAGATGCACTGGTAACATTTGTCACATTTTTCGAAATTGATTCTGACAATTACTCCATTCAAATGTGTGATGCAGACACTGTTACTACAGGCAAACTATTTGTAAACTAACTGTGTATGTGAGCGATACAACCACAAAATCCACTGAGTATGTCGTGGTGGAATAATTGTTCCCATCGGATTACCAACCTGTACCGCCCTACATCATTTGGGATCCTTCACCCTGAAGGAGAGTGGTTTTACCCACAGCAGATTAGACCGATGCAGCCTAATCTAGTGAAACTATCTCAAATGTGAGTATGGTGTACTATAGCATCAGGGGGTAAACTGACTAGCAGTGCCTAATGTGAATAAATAATATGTGCTAGGTGCAGAAAATTGTTAAAATTGGGTGTTGGAAATGGAAAAAACTATTTTAATAGGGTCCTAGCCACTCCCAATGGTTAAAAGACAGTGCATAGTAGTGTAAACAAATAACTACTAGGGTTGAAATTCGGTCGACATGTTTCTGCAGTTGGTATGGAGCCTGAAGGTCTCCTACTGCTTCCTCAGGACCTTAGTTAATGCTACTGCGTGATGTGAATAAAGGTGAAAAGAAATATACAATATCACCTGGGATTCGCCTGTTAGAATGGTCCACAAGTCACCCAGTGTCAGCAGACAAGTATGTGAAAAAAAATACACAAAATATACACAGTGAGTTAAAAATAGTGACAATACATTCAAAGTATATGCATTATGTACATATTGCCAACTCATTTTGCTGGTCAGTGATTCTGTTCAAGTAATCTAGTCGCTGCCATCGTGCTATTTAGGCAAGGAGATCAGCATAATTTTCACTCACCTATATTTTAGGGAATACACTCTCCACCCCACCTGGCTACAGCTCAGGTAAAACGGAGAACCGCTCTATAGAAGGGAAGGGAAGGAAAGTCAGGGAGGGACTTTCAAAGCTGCACAGTTCGAAAAAAAATATTGATCTGATATAACTTTGTTATAGCCAATTTGGCATATTATCTCTGTCTTCAATTTAAAAGCGCCCTGCATGGTTTGCGGCGCTGTCTCTTGTTGTTCGTTTGAATGCTACGAGTTCAGATATCAAGGGGCCAGACAAGCAAACCACGGACAGATTAAATGTGCAGAAAGCGCCATAAGATGTTAGTGGCGCCGTCTCGTGTTAGTCGCTCAGAGTGCTATGGGCTCGAATCATAAAGAGCACTAGTTACCGCTTTGCAATTTGCATAACGTAATGACAGTGCGCTAGAGCTGCAAGACAAAAAAGTACATGATATTAAGTACTCGTGTCATGCCTCCAATGCAGAGGTGCAAGATCGGCACTTTCAGAGTACTATGGGCTCGAATTTTAAAGAGAACTGGTTTCCGCATTGCAATTTGCATAACTGACTGACAACGCGCTAGAGCCGTAAGACGAAAACGTACATGAAATGAAGTACTCGTGTCACGCCTCAAATATAAAGATGCAGGATCGGCGCTTACCTGTCCATCGGTACCCCGGACATCCGTCTAGGCTGTCTGGAGGGAGGTACCTGACTGGACAGGAAGCCGCCATTCTTATCCGTCTGGGCGTGAATCCCGCACCACATGATCTTACGTGTTAACGTGAGAAGTGTCTGGGAGTTGTAGTTCATAGTCACCTTGCTTGCTGGACCAACCCGCTAGTAATGTTAGTATGCCGGTCGGCAATTTTGGACTATCACTGCCCTGGACACTCAGTTTGTATCTCCGTTTTAACTTTTTGGGAAATATCAACAGGTTATTCCAGAAATATAAATTGTGAAAAACCGGAGTTATTGTTTACGGACTCTCACTGCCCTGGAAACTCAGGTTGTATCTCTGTTTCAATTAATTACAAAATTACAAGACGGATGTCCGGGGTACCGACGGACAGGTAAGCGCCGATCCTGCATCTTTATATTTGAGGCGTGACACGAGTACTTCATTTCAAGTACGTTTTCGTCTTACGGCTCTAGCGCGTTGTCAGTCCGTTATGCAAATTGCAATGCGGAAACCAGTTCTCTTTAAAATTCGAGCCCATAGTACTCTGAAAGTGCCGATCTTGCACCTCTGCATTGGAGGCATGACACGAGTACTTAATATCATGTACTTTTTCGTCTTGCAGCTCTAGCGCACTGTCATTACGTTATGCAAATTGCATAGCGGTAACTAGTGCTCTTTAAGATTCGAGCCCATAGCACTCTGAGCGACTAACACGAGACGGCGCCACTAACATCTTATGGCGCTTTCTGCACATTTAATCTGTCCGTGGTTTGCTTGTCTGGCCCCTTGATATCTGAACTCGTAGCATTCAAACAAACAACAAGAGACAGCACCGCAAACCATGCAGGGCGCTTTTAAATTGAAGACAGAAATAATATGCCAAATTGGCTATAACCAAGTTATATCAGATCAATATTTTTTCGTCTTATACGAACTGTGCAGCTTTGAAAGTCCCTCCCTGACTTTCCTTCCCTTCCCTTCTATAGAGCGGTTCTCCGTTTTACCTGAGCTGTAGCCAGGTGGGGTGGAGAGTGCATTCCCTAAAATATAGGTGAGTGAAAATTATACTGATCTCCTTGCCTAAATAGCATAATGGCAGCGACTAGATTACTTGAATAGAATCACTGACCAGCAAAATGAGTTGGCAATATGTACATAATGCATATACTTTGAATGTATTGTCACTATTTTTAACTCACTGTGTATATTTTGTGTATTTTTTTTTCACATACTTGTCTGCTGACACTGGGTGACTTGTGGACCATTCTAACAGGCGAATCCCAGGTGATATTGTATATTTCTTTTCACCTTTATTCACATCACGCAGTAGCATTAACTAAGGTCCTGAGGAAGCAGTAGGAGACCTTCAGGCTCCATACCAACTGCAGAAACATGTCGACCGAATTTCAACCCTAGTAGTTATTTGTTTACACTACTATGCACTGTCTTTTAACCATTGAGAGTGGATAGGACCCTATTAAAATAGTTTTTTCCATTTTCACCACCCAATTTTAACAATTTTCTGCACCTAGCACATTATTTATTCACATTAGGCACTGCTAGTCAGTTTACCCCCTGATGCTATAGTACACCATACTCACATTTGAGATAGTTTCACTAGATTAGGCTGCATCGGTCTAATCTGCTGTGGGTAAAACCACTCTCCTTCAGGGTGAAGGATCCCAAATGATGTAGGGCGGTACAGGTTGGTAATCTGATGGGAACAATCATTCCACCATGACATACTCTCAGTGGATTTTGCGGTTGTATCCCTCACATACACAGTTAGTTTACAAATAGTTTGCCTTTTGACCCATTGTTATCCTAGTTGTTGGTATTTATAGTTGTTAGGGATGATAACAATGCTGGGTCGGTTAATATTCCCTTGGACCCTCCTTTGTCTTCTTTATTTTGACACCATTACTACAGATGTGCTTCTACACTTGGATTTATATTGCAATATATCTATAAGTGCAGATGCCAAGAGATAGACTGTTTATATGTGTCAATTACAGGTTCAGATGCGTGACATGCACAGGTAACATTTGTCAAGTTTTTCTAAAATGATTCTGATAATTTGATAGACAATTACTCCATTCAAATGTGTGATGCAGACACTTTTACTACTGATGTGCTTCTACACTTGGGTTTATATTGCAATATATCTATAAGTGCAGATGCCAAGAGATGGACTGTTTATATGTGTCAATTACAGGCAGATGCATGACATGCACTGGTAACATTTGTCAAGTTTTTAAAAAAGTATTCTGATAATTTGATAGACAATTACTCCATTCAAATGTGTGATGCAGACACTTTTACTACTGATGTGCTTCTACACTTGGATCTATATTGCAATATATCTATAGGTGCAGATGCCAAGAGATGGACTGTTTATATGTGTCAATTACAGGCAGATGCATGACATGTACTGGTAACATTTGTCATTTTTTTTTTAAACTATTCAGATAATTTGATAGACAATTACTGGATTTAAATGTGTGATGCAGATACTTTTACTACTGATGTGCTTCTACACTTGGATTTATATTACAATATATCTATAAGTGCAGATGCCAAGAGATGGACTGTTTATATTTGTGTCAATTATAGGTTCAGATGCATGACATGCACTGGTAACATTTGTCAAGTTTTTCTAAAGCTGTTCTGATACTTTGATAGACATTTAATCCATTCAAATGTGTGATGCAGACAATTTTACTACTGATGTGCTTCTAAACTTTGGTCAATCTGCAAGCTTCTTCTATCAATAAAATGTCATCTCACAGTCCACCTGCATCTCGTCGTTATTAACTTTTTACAAGTTAATTCCATAAAAGCCTTGTACAATTTGTTTAGCAAATTGTTTGTCTAAATTATAAAATTAATATAGACTGGTGCAAAAACAACACAGGAGAATTAGAACAGTTAAGCTTTTATCTAGTGACTAATTCAGTTTTGCACAATTGTTCCCTCTGGGTAGTCTGAAAACAAACACATGTTCCAGGTACACATCATCAAATGTTTGCTGAATGTATGACTAATGTGTTTGCAACAGGCAGATTATAATCATTCACTCCGAAAACAAAGACATTTTAGTCTGAAAGGCCCATATGGCATCATTATGAGAAGCCCTGTGCAAGCAATCCGATCCTATAAAGTAATCGTTAATATTCAGATATTGCTCACAAACAATACCACTAGTCTTCAAAAGTGGTCCGTTAGTATTCAGATAATGCTCAGAAAGAATACCACTAGTCTTCAAAAAGTGGTCCGTTAGTATTCATGTATTGCTCGCAAAGAATACCACTAGTCTTCAAATAGTGGTCTGTTAGTATTCAGATATTGCTCACAAAGAATACCACTAGTCTTCAAATAGTGGTCACAATCCATGAGATTAGCCTTCATTTTGCTCTTGAAATATCACAAGAGCTGCAAATGAACACTAACAGAATACTACTAATCTTCAAATACTATTCTTCTTTAATACTACTAGTCTTCTTTTAGCAATCAATTGAAGTGTTCATCATGTATTTGAAGGGTAGTTGAGTAGAACTAGTATTCCCTCATTAGCATATTTCGGCTCGTGGGCATACTACTTAGTCTTCATGCATACTAAATGAATACTACGTTTTAATGGTACATGAATACCACTGTAAACACTGAAATCACACTAAATGAAGAGCTTCCATTTTGGTGAGGGAAAGGATCACCTTAAAGATTTCTGTAATGCCCTAGGGCTGTAAATTACCCCATAATATCCGTGTGGTACTTTTGTATATATTGCCATTGCACTCCAATTTTTGTCTTCTGGTTTTATAGTTATTGATTGTTTTTTATCTAAGGAATCCATTGCTGTGAACTCTTCATTGGTTCAATTCGATCCTATTTGTGTTTCTATTAACAATCTTACCAAGGTTTTTTAGGATGAGATTCTCCAGGGGTATGATTTCAGATGGCATGGCTTTTATTGGTAGCAAAATGTGGAATGATTACCTGTAACATCTGAGGTACGATTTTCCTCAATGTTAGAAGAAAGGCCTTTAATCTCACCTGTGTGAGAAATTGTAGCATTTTAATCTTAGTTTTGAAATTCTCCCTAGTTTGTGTGGGAACAAATTCTAACCCCCTGCTTAAAACTTTGTTCAGGGTCTGTTGGTACTTGTGTGGAAATAGCGTAAATTGGAATTTCATGTTGTGCCACCTGAAATATGTTTGTCAGTGTGTTATTTTTCCATGTCTTTTTTAGGGGTTATCTCTTTGTTTTCCTGACTTAGCCATCTCTTTTTAAAAAAGGAAGTTAGTGTTAAAAAAACATGTCCGTGATTTTAGAGACAATTGTTCTGCTTTTGATTCTGGTGAGATTTCAGAGAAAGTCATAGATCTACCTTGATACTCGCTATATTGGCCTGTCATATTGGCTGTGGTATTTAACTTTTCTTTGAGATATCAATAAGTATTCTTGCAATATGCCTCCTTTTCATGCATGCTTTCACTCCGCATGCCATTACAGCGCGGTTGTCACAACAACCATGTTGTAACAACGCATACCATTGTCCCGCAAGTTGGAACAACGACTTGTGGAGGGGGGCACTGGATGTTGGAAAAGTATAATTTACTATTCCAACTCCAGTCTGTGTGGACAGTAGGGAAGGTGTTGGATTTCAAATTCAGCACATTCTCCCCACTCCGCAAGTCGTTTTTACGACTAGCGGGGTAATGGTATACGTTGTTACAACATGCTCATTGTAACGACTGCGTTGTAATTGCATGCAGGGTGATGGCTTTGTTGTGAGGGCTGTTTACCGTATTCTTGCTGTTGTAATGTTTAACGTCCTTCACAAGATTTAAGATGTGTTTGCTGGTTGTTAAGGGCTCTGAACTCCTATGTCTATTTGTTAGCTTCCTCTGTCAATGTTCTTGGTTTGATGGGTGCGTTCACTAAAATCTCTTTTCCTATATTTCTTTTAATTCTTTTTTCTTCTACACACTGATGTCTCAATTGATATTTAAATCCAATCTTTCGAGAATATTGTACCAAACTGTCCTTGAATTTCACTGGAATATATTTAACCTCTTAACACAACAGTATTTTATTATTATTTAAATGATCTAATAATACCACCTTTTTAGTTTACTTGAGACCACATTTCAAGTCCTTTGTTATTTTGTACAACATGTAACCTCGGTTTGGACCCAGTCATATGCAAATCAATCTTGACCCTGCCCCCATTGGGAACAGTTCAGCCCAAACTACTAGGCCAGGGCCTCCCTGAACCCCAATACAAGCAATCCAAGTTCTGGTTTACCCTAGTTAGGGCTCATCAGACAGGTATAGCTTGATTCCAATGACAAAGTGTGCACGGGACCCACGTCTTGGCCACGCCTGCACATTTACTAAATACTTATGGTTTCCTGGAACCTAACTCAAGCTTAAACCTCACATTTTGGACTCTTTTCAGATTGAAGGTGTTGTAAACTCTGCAATTGTTCATCTAAGTAATCTGATCAATGGCATGTTGATTGTCTTTTTCATGTTTCCCTTCTCCAATCATTTCCCTCTTTACCTTCATGTTCTTTACCTACTCCTCTCCGAATAGTTTTAATGGAAACCTAGACTATGAGGTTAAGTGGATATTGGATTTACATTTTTCCACAAAGCCGCTACAAGTCCCCATAGATTGGATGGCTGAGCTAAAGAGTTACTGATTTAAACCAGACTTTTGCCCAAGCAAAGATGGCATTTTAGGTCATTCCAAACAGAGACACTTCAGAAGGCAGCAAAATGTAATCACTCATCACGTGTGAAACATGTGTCTTGTTGGGTTTCTGACTCTTGTATTAATTTGTACCTGGCCTTCTTGCTTCCTGCCCTTTCGCTGTTTTATTAGGTCCCCTGTTTGTTCCTCTATTTTGTATTTGTGCTGTACTGGATCTGTTGAAATAAGTCCCCTTTTGGACACTCTCACTGAACCAGTCTCAATGTCTCCAGGATGACGAGCAACCCTTAGTTCTGGTGGGGCTATATTTGCTATCATTTATTTTGGATGCTTTATACTATTGTGTGCACAAAGATTATAATAAATTCACCCTTTCTGAAATTGGTGTGTTCAATGATGGAAGGCTCCAATGTTTCCTACTTATCCCTGTTTTGCTCCTCCATGGCCACAGATAAAGACATAAACATATTCTCACTGGTGCTCTTGAGATTCAAAATTCAAGGAAGCAAGCTGTGAGAAGTGGGCCTGGTATATGATGTCCACTAATGTAATGGGGCAACTTGCACCAGTCCAGACAACTCTTAAGGTGATTTAAGAGGTCTCAGACAACCTTGGAAAGCTATCCAAGTGGTAACTGTGGAGAGAAGCCTTCAGGCTTTGTTTTGAAGGTGTGTAAAGCAGCTTGTTTTACCAGAATGCAATCTTATAGTATATATTAAATGAAAGAGAACCACACAAGGTATTTATAAAAATATGTATTTATTATAAAATACTCTAGAGTATGTTCCAGTATCTCCCACATGGAGATATACACAACACACACAGTACTATAGCAAATAAATCACAGTAAATAGCACTAATGCACAGCGGGCCTGGGGGGACCAAACCACATACTAACAAATGGTTGAAGAACCACGACTCGAGTCAGGACAATGTGTAGAGAACATAGAATTGCTGGGACTCCAAGGAACCACCCAAGGTGAGCAGATAGGGACCCCACAGAGAGCGTGTGCAGTGTTAGTATACAACAGCGTGCTCCGTACAAGTCTATGTGCAAGTTGTGAGTTGATTTTTAAAGATTAAGGACACTTCTCAGTGGACCCAGAAGAAACCCGGTGGAAGACAGTAAGTTGGAGAGCCAATCCACCCGTGGATACCGTGGTACGCAAGTTACCTATCCCAGGAAAGCCAGGTGCATAGGTGTGAAGTGGCGTCGAAAACCACTGTCGAACTCAATGGAGGACTTCAGGAAAGTGCTGCTGTTGGAAGAGGAGAAAGTTTCTGTGGGAATACAAATGTGGATTAATGATGAAGAGTACCTGAAAGCAGAGGGAACAGAGTCTGGATCACTTGAGAGTGACCAGGGGCTCGGTAAACAAATGCCCACCAATGTTGGGTGCTTTAGGATAGATGTAAATGACCATAACTCTGCAGCTGTGGGGAGTAGGCAATTCTGAGGATGACCAGGAGCTGGGTACGAGCTGTCACACGAAGGATGTAGAGTGCTGAGGGGTCGGTGTCCGGCGGAAGCACCAACAAACCTTGGCAAAAACAGCTCACGCAGGAAGTCAAGAAGTTGCAGGAAGAGGACAAGCAAGATCCAGGAGACTTACCACAAGCAGGGGAGTCAGGGCAAGCCCAGAGCAATCAGGTGAGCCCAAAGAAGAAATAGTTGATCCTCCAACAGGACCTACAGATCAAAGACACTGGAGTCGCAGGAGGACCCCGGGCAGCTATATAGAACAAAAGGCCACGAAGCACATGGTGCGATGTGGTTGAAGATCTTTCCAGGAGAAGTTGCCAGCATTTGGGGCTACTTGGGGACCAATACACTTGCTGTAGAATTGCTAAAAAGCATTTGCACTTGCAAAAGTATGCGGAGCACAGGGGTTCAGGTATTGCAACCCTCACCAGATATTCTGACCTCAAACTGGGTGATAGGTCAGCTCAGGCCTCAAGTGATGTAGAAACCCATGATCTGTGTTGTTGAACCCTTCGGAGTCCATAGGAGTTTGGAATCAGCAGACCGGTCAGCAGTGTTGCGGTGCCTGCGATTGTAGGGTAGTGACTCCTTCACTACAAGGGAGATTATCTTCAGGTGTCATGGATGCTCCACAGGCCCTACATAGATTGTGTATGGTGCAAAAGCACAGAGAAGGCAGTAGACTGAGAGGAAGATGAAGTCAGGCCCAAATAAAATCCAGTGAAGTCCAGAGTACCCAGACAGTTGAAGTGCAGTGGATTCAGTTCTGAATCTTGTCCACAATGAATCTAGGGACTTACACCCAGGTAAGCCCTTTAAGTACACAAGGAAAGGGTTGGGAAGAATCAGGGGGCCGTTACTCCCATGTCCTTTGTCCTTTTTGCACCAGAGCCGGAGCCAATGGCTCTCATGACTAGTTTGAACTGGACTGAGCACAGGGACACTAAATGTGCCCCTCATGCAGACTTTCAGGTGATGGCCAGTGCACCTACCCATCCCTAATATACCAAATCCTTTCGGGGAGGTGGTCACACCCTCCTATGACAGGATGCCTATTGTCCTGCCTTCCCCAGCTCAAGCTTGGCTCAGCAGCTGGAAGGCAGAAATGTGGTTCTGGTTGGCAGCAACCATTTTTTGCTGTCCGGGACCAGAAGGCTGGTACAAGCAACACTGAGATCCTAATGTAGGGCTCTCACTGTGGGTGTAATCCTACCTCCCACACCAGTAACGGTGTGGGGGTATGATTCCAACTTCTTTGACACCAAACATGATAGGGTTTGTTACAGCCGTTTTTGAGATGGTGATCGCACGGACACGTAATACCCCTCTATACTAGTATTTGGCTGTTTCACTGACATCCTGGGAGAATGGACTCTGTAGGCATTAGGGGTTTACTGTTCATGCAGGGGCACCCTCTCACTTAGAACCAAGCACCCTGCCCTCAGAATTGTAAAGGTCTGCTATAGGGGTGACAACGTTTTTAAGTGCAGTGACCCTTAGATATAGTAAACCTATATCTTTTGTAAGTGGTACATGCACCAACTTACACAGGCTGCAATGGCAGGCCTGTAGAACCTTTTTGAATGGGCGGTCATGGGTGGCTTATTACATACTGCACCCCATGTGATACCTCTGGGGTACCTAGGCCCTGGGAACATGGGTACCATATACTAGGGACTGACAAGGGTACCCCAGTATCCATCTGGGGTGTACCTAAGTACATACAGTTTTAGGAGAAAGCCAATAGACGGGGTACTGATCAGCAGGATCCCAGTCAGACTAGTCAAAAAAAGCATCACATCAAGCAAAAAGCGGGCATAACCATAAGAAGCAGTTCTTACTTTCCTACACTGAGCTCTATTTGGTGGGCTGTTGTTACTCAAGATGATGATCTGATGTGTAACCCTTTCGCACCATATGTGCTCAATATAAAGGCACTCAAATAAAACTGAGTGGATTAGTTCAGCTGTCATCATTAGTCCAAGCCCCATGGTACACAGTCTCTACGGATTTTGCTATTGAATCATTGCCTTCTAAATAATTAAGTATCATCATAATCATTTTTTATGCCTTTTCTATTATAGCTCTTTTCCTCTGCATTCAGGAAATCACCATCAGCCACAGAAATGGTCCAATGCTTCATCAATTAAATTTTTCTTCTTCAAACTTTACCCCCTATTATAATCTCTGATAGAGGTCCCCCTTATGTATCTGATTTTTGGAGAGCTATGTTGACAATCCATTAGATTTCCAGTGTTTTGTCTTCTTTATGTCATCCAAAATAATTGCACTAAAAGACTGTACCAATTAAACATAGGAATAATTGTTAGTGTTTTTACTGTGCAACTTGTGATAGTTGGGAGCCACTATTGTCCTGTGTGAGGCATGCATATTATGATATTACACTTAGTGCCACCAAGACGATCTCTTGCTTTTGCTTACAAAAGTGTTTCACCCTAGAATGGCTTAAGAATTTCTATAGCACTAGATAAGATCAAAATAAAGGCAAGAAAAGCTTACAGCAGCTCACGATCAAATAAAGATGCAGGCATATTGTCATAGTAGACTCGAGCCTAGTCATTTAGTTAGGGGGTAGAAACTGGCTGTCCTCCTATTCTCGTTCCTTGCAAGTACACCTAAGCTTGGCCCTGACCTTTTTTAGCCATTTCAGATGAGTAAAATCATGTATTACTGCACCTTGGCGTGTTCAACCCATTTTCTTTATTTCCCAGTTTAATCCATTTATTTCGAATCCTTTTTTCCTGGTAGGGCCACTTTCTATTCCTATGGAAGTATGATGACATTTGGCGTTTTAAAAGGTTCTTCCTGATAGTATTTTTTTCCATGCAAAACTCAAATTTTTGGTCAAATTGAACGATTATCCAATCTGTGATCACTCTTGGGAGCTTGTCTCTGCAGTCTATGGGCCAGATGTAATGTCCAAATACCGGTCGGAAACGGCCGAAAATACCGATTTTCGGCCGTTTCCGACCGGTATTTGGACATTGGTATGTAGGGGCCTTAAAAACATACCGATTTGGTAATTTTACCGATTCGGTAATTACCAAATCAGTAATTTTACCAATTTGGTAAATTTACCGAATCGGAAAAATTACCAAACGGTAAAATGACCGAATCGGTATTTTCTTATGTAGGTAGCACTGTTTACAGTGCTACAGGCCTTCAGAATTTGGTATTTTACCACCCAATACAATTGCGTGGTAAAATACCGAATTCAGGTGTACATGCACATCTGTGCATGTACACCTGTGCCATGTGACACACAGACATGCCCTTAGGGCATGTATGTGTGCCGCATGTCACACAAGCCCGTACTTGGGGTGCTAGAGGGTGTCAAAGGGAAACCCCCTGCACCCTTGCAGGATTCGGTATTTACCGATTCGGTAAATACTGAATCCGTATTTCCCATTGATTCCTATGGGCTTCAAGGCCCATAGGAATCAATGGGCAATACCGATTCGGTATTTACCGAATCTGTAAATACCGAATCATTCCGATTCGGTAAAAATTACCGAATAATTACCTACATCTTATTTACCGACTCTAAAATACTGAATCGGTAAAATTCGGTATTTTAGAGTTGGTAAATAAGATTTACCTACATCTGGCCCCATATCCCTTTCATTATTTGCAGGCTTTTTATTCCCATACCCATATGCCTGGAACTCTGGAGGAAATATATAACTTAAAGTGCATCTTGGTCACATTCAGGATATGCCTTAGCTTCTGTTTGGGACCACCGCAAGGATCACGGAGACTTGAGTGGGACTAATGGAGGAACCGACAATGTTGGTTTGATTACTGCTGTTATTACAAGGAATATGTCACATCTTGTGGGTGGATAGCAGCTGGGATCAATATGCCACCACATCTAGAGTTTTGTTTGCAGCAGGAGGATGCGAGCTGGGGGCAGGGCTTCTGTTCCTTCTTTAACAATTCTTCATGGCTATCTCCTGATACTTTGATGGAGGATTTTTCAATCTATTTTGGATCATTTTCTCTTCCAGTTAATCCTATCCATTTAGAATATAAAGCACTGTGACCTCCATTATGATACATTACTATGCTTTTGGTTAGATTTTGTCCAGCATAATTTTTCCCTCCCTACTTTTTTCATTCAAGCTTATTTTCCCCCCTTTTTATTTCTTCATGTTCCAGGTTGTTTCTGTGCATTTTTATTTATCTTCCTTAGTTACCTAGAATTTATCGTGGATATTGCTTTTAAGCCCGTAGGTAGAATGGTTTTATCTACTGTGCTGCTGCCACCTGCAACTCCTGCCGCGAGTTTTTTGTTTCATTGACTTTTTCATACAAATTGGCAAAATCATTAATGGGAACATTTTCATATTCATTTATAACTATTAGAGAGCAAAGTGGTTACAAGATGTACAGCTAAGTATTTCAAGTCTAAGGAACGGCTGCATTCGAGATGACGCAAAGGGAGACATCCATATGATGTTGCATTTTTAATAATATCTTGTAGTTAATATTGACAATCAAGCTTAGGCTCCCAAAGGAAAACACTGAATCTTTTTCAAATGAAACAACGATTTTGCAAATATGATACATGATTCACACTTTGTAAGTCAAATTTGAAAGCTGGTCCTTGGGGAGACTCCAGAAAAGAATTAAAAAACCAATAATTTATAAAATAAGGAGTCGCTTATTCACTCCGCCATTTTACATCTTCTGTGTAACAAGCCACGAACGTTTCAATGAAGAAAAGTCAACAAAAAATATCCTTTTACAATTTCTGTGATAGCAAAAAGAAACAGTTGTTGAATTGATTTTAACGTGAAGCTCACTTCACTTTTCCCTATCAGTTTTACATTAGAAATGTGCAATACATTACTTAAGACATGCTAAGGAGCAAATTGCATTTCATGACATAAAACCGCTGTTTGCCTTGTTTTATCTTCTTCAGTGTTTTCATATTTTGAAAATTGGATATGAGTTTTATTATTTTCAACTTCTCTTTATTTGTGCGGGATGTGTAGGTGTTGTGCTTCCCACATTGATCAGATTACCTATTCCTTGAAGAGCTGTTTTTCATTGTGTCTTGGAGACAGATTGGAATATAATGACATGAAATTGTCTATCATGAACAGAAATGTTTTCAGGTGACAGATGATTGCATATTTCGTCCTAGTATTTAGAGAGTAGAATATGAGAAATCCATCTGTCAGGAAACAATAGATTCATCTTGTTGCTTTTCATGAAAAAATATTAGGCCTGCCTCACTAAAATATTTCATGTGATTTTTCAAAAGTAAAACAATTCGGTCTTCTTTAGAGGCTCGGTGACTGAGAATTTTAGGTCAGTGTAATATAGAAGACTTTTTCACATTGTACTGAGCCTCCAGAGAATGGACGGGAGGCACCAAATACAGACTGACTATCAATATTGTTGACACTGCAGTGGACATGACTCACAGATCATTGCTGGGGGGGGGGGGACACAAGAGCTTTCTTAAACTCTCACATCGTGGATTTAGCAGATGTCTAGTGAGACAGAAGCAAGACAGGTGGAAGAAAGACAGATGGAAGGAAGACACAAATGACTTCCATTGCACATTCAATGTTTCTGTGTATACATTTCAACATGAATTTTGTAGGTCAATGAGGCATATTTTTAGATAAATATTACAAGGATTATTTTTGAAATAAAATATGCTTCCTCTTCTCTATTGCCTTCTCATACCTTTACCTCACTTCCTTTAGCTTGTCAAGTTTGATATACCTCGTCAGTCCTTACATTCTTAAGCATTGCATTTCCAATCTAAGGTCAAATTTAAGGTCCTAATGTGAAGTTTGGTAGATGCAGAACGTCTGCCAAAAAATGGCGGGTGTCTAGAGTGCATATTTACAGTGTGTAGTGCCTCCGTGCATAGCACACCCCCTGCTTTATATTAGATATCAAATATCCCTGAAACCCAAACTAATGCCCAAAGTGTAAAGGTATTGGTAATGTTAAGCAGGAGTGTAGGAGTAAGGGTAGCATTGAGGTTTGGATACGTTAATGCTAAAATAGGAGTAGAGATAAGGGCTGGGGATGCCTGGGGAAGGCATTGGGGCAAGGGGAAGGCTTAAGGATAGGGTTAATGTAAATGTAATGGTACGATGAAAAGTAAGGTTATAAGTCATAGTAATGATTAGAGATATCTAACTAGAACCTACCCTTGAATGAGATTGTAATACATTATTTGTTATTAGTGGCTGCATGAGACCTCAAAGTATGTGGGTACCAAATAACGAGTAGGGAGTATTGTTATACCCTAATGTCATAGCCAAAACATCAATGACAAAAATAGATTTTTGGGGCCTATGGGTATCTTGACAATATAGATATCTTCAAAGGTATGTAGATGTGGGATTGAAAATAGTAAATCCAAGCTTCGCTGTATGCATAGATCTTTCGATATTTTTCACCTTCATATTATGGTATGATATTTCCTATCATTGACCCATCATTTAAAAAATGTTACTGACAAAAATGCTATTTTAGCCTAGCTACGACAGTCAGTGTACAACATATGTTATGTTAGGCGCACTTTGAAGAGTGCCTCTGTTAACAACCAGCTGGTTTGAAAAGTCACAAATTATATAAGAGATAAAGTACTTCCAACCATACATTATATTGCACGTCACCGAGGAGTTCTATATATAGAGGACCTAGGCCAATGGGCGAGTTCCTTTATAATTCCTTTATATGGTACTCTGATGTGACTTGCAATTCTTTATCATGTATGGCAGAATACTAGTTAACCCCTATAATAAATAGTCACACCATCACATTTCCTAAAAACCACTTAAAACTTTGGTGCGTAGCTCTTTCATATAAAAAAGAGAGTATGTTTGCATACAGAAAGATTAAAAATAGGGCCACTAGTGAAAAGTCCAAAAAGCGATTAGATATTTGTTTCAAAAAGATATTAGGAACAGTTCAAAAGAAGTCAGAAATTAAAAAGAAAAGCTGCAGCAGTTCAAAATGTGCCGAAACATTCAGAAATATTCTAACTTTCCTATCATAATCTAAGGAATGGACAAATAATCATGGTCTTCTACGCACTTTAGCTAGATATATAGAGCAGAAGAAAGTAAAACAATATTTAATTGTCGTTGCTTTAAACAGCTGCTCCATGATCTGATCTACCTTTCACCTTGGCTGCTGGCTCTGGCAGCAGGCATTGGGACTTCAGAACTCAACTGCAATAACGTGTTACAGTTTAGTTCTGACATCTTTTTTTTACATTCATCGACTGGGTGTGTCATAAGTCAGCAATTTATAAAGGAATTAGATACAGGTGTTTATACAGGGATTGCAGAATCCCATTGATTATAACACTAAATGTCACATCATGAACAGCTTCACTAGCCAAGGAAGAGCTCAGGTTCCATCAGACCTTTTATTCTACAGGGCATTTCTTTAAAGGACTAGAGTCTTCTTGTACCTCTGTCACATTCCATAGCACCCTGTTGTTAACAGCAGCAAGCACAAAGAGTTTCAAAGTAAAAACGATCAGAGGGAGAGAATAGTGAGAGGAGATAAGGGGAGAGATAGAATGGATGGATGGAAAGAGGAAGATCACAAGGAGATGAAGGGAGGCTGGTTTGAACATTTTTGCCAGCACTGCTTTTAGTTCCCCAGTCCAGCTGTGGGATAGCTGAAAGCAGTTTTTTCCATTTACACTGAGGTGTTTATACATAGAACTCGGAATTTCTCAGAGTTAATGTATGACATGCAGACAGTAAAAGTGAGAAGCAGTAAGAAAATGCTTGTCTCTCTGTTTCTGAGGGGCATTGACAGCAGATCAAGCAATAAAACAGAGAAATTCTCAGTTGTACGTGTGAGATTTCGTGAGTACAAACGCAAAGAAACAACTCTGTGCTAGTGCATCTGTTTATGAGAGGTCATGATTCCAGATGAACGGGGGCATGCAAAGATCTCCATTTAAGCTGCACAATAAATGATTAGAGAAGTGTGTTTGGAGCTCTGTTTTTTAAATATTCCTGGGTAGATCTCAAATGCCATTTCTAAAACAGATATCTGACAGTCCCAAAATGGTAGATCCATCAGGCACTGTAAAACATATAGAATTTGGAATCAGACATTTTGGAATAATGTGCTAGTGGTGACAGTGCAGAAATAAAGATGGTGTTCTTGAATTTGGTAGATGGGTCCACCAAAAATATTGAAAAAACTGCACTGAATGCCCCTGGGGAGATATGACAGATTATATATGTTTCCTCTAGACTCTAATGGTCCTATGTGCCATTCGCAAAACAGGCTGTGCAATTGCACAACATAATATTTGTGAATCGATGTGCAATTTGCAAAGCGATCTATGTACATATAGGTCACATGACAAATTGTGCATCATTTTCCACCCCCTCTGAGGTATTGGCAACTTTTCAATGATTTGTGAGCATATACCATTACCATATACCATTGTTAATTGTAATTAGGAGGAACGCCTCTTTCAAGCCCCCTCTTCCTGGAACGGCTTTTTTGACTCACAAAGCAGGACTTATACATGACTTAACACCGCTCAAATTAATTTGATATTTTCCTACACTAATTCACCACAAATCTTTTTTGTGTTCCGGAGTAAAGTGCTACTTGCCGGCAAAGCGCTTTGACACCTCGTCAGGGATGGCAAGCGCTTTCTAAATGCAATTTCAGTTACAATTACTATTTTGTGATCAGAAGCTCTGTTATTCTGTAAATAGCAGTGTCTGTAACTGCAAAATGGTTTGATTTGCTGAACCCAAAATCTCAGGTTCCTCACTTGAAAGATGTGTTAACAATCTTATGAGAATTAAAAAGAATTGGAAATTCCACCATGCTCATTATACATTGAAGATATGATTTCCCTAATCTGAAAAATCCTTTAGGGTGGGTGTATGAAGCAGAAGGTCATAGGGGCACATGCATCAACCTTTTAGGAAGTGCAAACGGTGCGAATCGGTAAATTCGGCCGTTTGCTCTTCCTAAATACGTTTTTAGGATGCATGAAACATTTTTTCAAAATTCGTTTTTTTTTGCATTTCCTAAAAATGCGAATGCATTTAAGGAATCACATTTGTGCGATTCCTTAAATGCAATGCATCATTTTTTTAAAAAATGCGAATTTCGAAATAGGAAGTGCAAATTATTATTATTATTATTGCATTTATTGAGCGCACAGCTACCCGGAGGTTTCCCGGCGCTTGCCTTGGGAACCCGTCCTGGCTTTTCCCTGTGAGATAGCCCCTACAGGGCATCCCCAAGGTGAAAGCCAGGCATCCCCCCGCAGGGGGGCCGTTGTGGAGATTAAGCAAGCTTAATGCCCAGAGTTGCAGAGTGAGAACCCATGATTAGAGCAGGCACCGAAGCGAGAATTATCGAGTCCGTGGACATTTGAGCTCAAGACCCTGCCGCGTCGGGAATTGAACCCTGGTCCCAGGTCTGACCTCAGCTTTCGGGTCTGCCTGCTCTACACCGTGAGCCACACTTCTCCACATACCGTGAGCCACACTTCTCCATTAACACGAGGTTGACCCTCGTGTTAAAAGCACAAAAATGCATTTTGAAAAGTGTCATGTTACAGACACACATGTCCTTAGGACATGTGTGTGTGAAACATGCACTTTAAAATACATTTCAGGGCTGCAGGGGGGGTCCTTTGGACCCCCCCTCTGCACCCTTGCAATGCATCAACAAATTGCGATTTCCAAAACAAAGAAATGCAAAACTGCATTGATTCCTATGGGCCTCTAGGCCCATAGGAATCAATGTAATGCCATTTCTTAATTGCGATTCGCAATTAAGGAATCGCAAATTCGGAAATTTAAGAAATCCTAAAAATATTTAGGATATCTTGATGCATAGGATTTTGCAATTCCTAAATAGCGATTCCTTAATTTTCGCTATTTAGGAAATGCAAAATCCTAGATTGATGCATGTGCCCCTAGTGTATACATTTAGGCATTGTGTATGCACACTACATGAACACTGACATTTCCTTAATTTCCTTTTGGATGTTATAAAGTGTAAGACCCAAGAAAATTATGATTCGGCCTGTGTAAATATATGCCCCAATTGTGTAAAATGAAGCATATAAGATTGCTCCTGCGAGTAAAAGCAGCGTTTTGCCATAATTGCGAGTTCATAACAGACAGTGTTACAAGATGGGTCTAGAAAGTGAGGAAACCTATATGTTAAAAAAATACTTGCTTGGAGGAGAAAAGGTAGTGACCTTATAAGTCCTGTGAAGCATTACTGCAAGAACATCATGTAGTGTAAAACATTCAAATCATGTTGCAAGCATCAAATATGCGTCATAATGCTTACATGAAGCTAAACTTCTAGGAAGAAACATCTAAGCACAGAACCGGACATTCAAATAGACTGGAGAAGTAGTAGCCAACACCAACAAAAACACCATCACCACATTTTCCATATTTCTTAAGATTTGGGCCTGATTACAAGCCAATCGATGTGTTCTGATATGTGCGTAAAGCCCTGTTTACCCCCAGGTCGGAATTATGAGTTGGAAGGTAATTATTGGATCTGATAATTATCAGATGCTTTAAATACCTCAACCTTCATTACATTTCAGCAGGTCAAACCTGCCAAAAAATAAAGGGGGAAAATCATATAATATTTAACTTATAATGTTTTTTTTGTTTGTTAGACAACAAAATCCGCATGTTATTCCAATAAAAAATGCTATTTATTGCACCCATAAGCAACATAGAAAGTAGTATTGCATATTAACCCGTGCGATGAATAGCACCTATACTTGTAAAAGATTCTTTATTTGTCAGATGTACAGTATCACCCAATGTAGTATATAGACTTTCATGCAGATGTTGCAGTTGCCATCTTCCAGGCCAGCTTTCTCGTGAGCATTCTAGATTAGTAATACATAGGATTCTGCAATCCCTGTACAAAAGCCTATTTCTAATTTCTGTATAATCGCCGACTTGTGATGCACCCTGTCGCCCGATTATTAAGAAAAGGCATTAGAACTCAGCTGTTAAAGGTTATTGCAGTCGAGATGTGACATCACAGTGTCTGCTGCCTGGTCCAGTAGCCAAAGTGAAAGGCAGGTCAGGACATGAAGCAACTGTTTAAAGCAACAATGCTGCTTTACCTTCTTCTGCTCTATTTTTGTGGCTTACAGTGACTAGCAGAAAGAGCATGACTATTTTTTAGATTCCTTAGATAATTATAGAAAAGTTACAATTGGTTTGCAAGTTTTTACACATTTTGAGCTCTTGCAACTTTTTTCTTCTAATGACTTGCGTTGCACAGTTTCTAATATCCTTCTGCAACAAGTATCTAAAGGGTTTCTAGTAAGTTTTGCACTAGAGGTTCTATTTATATTCTTCACGTTTGCAAATATGTTCTCTTTTTCATATGAAACAGCTATGCACCAAGGCTTTAAGTGGTTTGTGGGAAAGGTGATGGTGTGACCATATATTATTTTTATTTGATTTAATGCGATTTTATATAGCGCGAACATTACTCGAAGGCTTCAGAGCGCTTTACAAAAGAACCAGTTACGCTACATAAGGACTTTGGATTACAAGAGTTACATAAGAGATATAAACAGAAAAAAATTGCAAATGTACAAGTTATAAAGTCACTCAAGGAAGAGATACAAACAGATAAACTCTAAAATTACATAGGAGTGGTAGTAAGTCCAATGGTCTACTACATATATTAATAGTTAGAGCTATATATATACAAATTACAAATTCACTCAGGATTACATTTTAACAGCGATTATGCTTGTACAATTATATAATACATATTTACAGAGCAAGAAATGCTTGCCATCATTCAGCCCATTATTGAGGTGGTGTTGGAAGGAAGGCGCTGACCAACAGCGAGGATCAGTCCTAGAGTCAGTTGCAGCCGCAAGATGGAGGGTCCAGGTCGATGAGGTAAATACCTCACAACAAAATGGCGGGCAATGCATGCAAAACCGAACCGGCTAAACAGTCAGAGAGAACCCCTGAGTGGGAAGGCAAAGTCACCAAAATTTAAAAGAGGAATAGCAGGGTGTCATCGATCCCTCTCCGGGCATCGAAAGTAAAGGGAGAATTCAGCACATCCACTGCCTGGAAGGGGGAGGCGATCTGAGGGGGTGACTGAGGGGGAGACAGTCGCTTTGGCTCCAAGCGGTCGCCAGTAATGAATTAATTGAAGTATGAATTAGTGCGCCTGGGGAGCTCTCTACATGCTCCGAGAACTGAAACAGACCTAGGGTAACAAGGCTGCCGCCTCTTAGCAGTGGGTAGAGAGGCAGGCCAGCTGCCAATTTGCGGCTCCGTCCCAAGGCGCCGCTATCTTGAGGTCAGCCAACCTAGCTCACCCGTTTCTCCACTTTGCCTGCTTTCGTGATTGTCATCCCGATGACCTGGTGAGTAGCCTCTACTTTCCACCTTGGGGGCACTCCCCAGTGTAGTGTTCAGGTCCTCAGGACTCGTCTGCTCACATCCCGCTGCCTTGTTGATCTGCATCTTTATGAGATAAAGTACCCTATGCGTACATGAAAAAGATATTGCAAGTCACCTTGGACTTCCATAATCTTATAAATTAACTCATCCATCGGCTTCACTCATCTATATGGTTCTGGAACTACTCAGTTACCTGCAATATCCCTATAATGTGCTGCAGGGGGTACTTTATCCTGTATATTACTGGGTATTGCTGTAATACGCCAAAACCTCTGCATCTTTGGAAGCTTCAATGCTCTTCTGATTCTTGGTCTAGGCGCACTCTCTAATCTGTCCGATCTTCTGCCTTTTAATAATACACTTTTCTGTTAGCGTTTGGATTAAAGTAGGCCCTTACCTTCCTTTTTTGAGCTGATACATGTTGGTGGCTTAGCTGTGAGGCTGCTGCTTTATAGTATCCTGTAACTATGAGTGATTTGTAGAGGGAGCACAGAGTTCTGTACTAGCTGCAATTAGGCCTTTTGTTTTTACTGCCACCTTGCATGAGATTCCCATTTTCTGGAGTCACTTGAAGCAGCAATCTTTGCATTTGTGATGCTTTAATTTTGGTTCTCAGGACAGGCAAGTGCAGACTGGCTGTCACTTATTTATGAATAAGCAATATGTAACCTCTCATACATCTCATTTGCTGCAATTTTCAAAGAGGCGAGAGCATTTAATTCTGCTTTTGGTGAGAAGTAGCTGGGGTTTTTTTGGCCCCATTTTGGGTGTTTCTAATTTCCTAGATCCATTGGAAGTGGCTACGTTGGTTTTAATGGTTCTCTGCTCCTACCAGTTGTGAATCAAATGCATGCAGAAGGTGTGGTTGATACAACATTTCAGCTAGCTCCCATACATCAGGAAGGAGTTCCTACAGTTATTTAACAGGGACGAAAACATAGCACCCAGGGGACACTGGAGGCCTATAATTTATGCGGGGGTATAGGCGTGCCACACACATACTCACACTCACCTATCTACATGCACACTCAGTCAGTCGGAAAAATGTTTATTTTGACCCTTAGAGGCATATGTATCAAGCCCTTTTCCCGTTCGCAGATGGGTCGATTCTCAGAATCGGCCCGTTTGCAAACGGGAAAAGGCCTTTTGGGATGTATCATCCCAAAAGTGTATCTCAATTTAGCGAATCGCAAAAATTGTGATTCTCTACTTTGCGATTGCATTTAATGAATCGCAAAATGCGATTCCTTAAATGAAATGTATGAAGCACCTAAGTTGTGTGATTTCTCCTTAAGAAATCGCAAATTACCACCAACTTCAAGTTGGTGGTAATTTGCGATTTCTTTGAAAAATGCACTTTTTGGCATTTTTCAAAGTGCCATTTGGCGCACATACATGCCCAAACGGTATGTATGTGCGCCACATGTGCACAAATGCTCATTTCAGGGGTGCATCAGGGTGTCCTTTGGACACCCTGGCACCCTTAAAATTGCATTCTCAATTTGCGATTCTCAAATTGCGAATCGCAAATTGACAATGTCTTCCCATTCATTCCTTTGGGCCTCTTGGCCCATAGGAATGAATGGGGAGGTAGTCCTTAATTGTGATTCGCAATTTGCTAATGCAAATTAAGGAATGCCAAGAAATCGCTAACTATTTGCAAATTTTTAAATACATCTCGAATCGCAAATAGAGTATTTGATACATATTCCCCTAAGTC
The DNA here is from genome assembly GCF_964263255.1 of Lissotriton vulgaris. Lineage (NCBI taxonomy): Eukaryota > Metazoa > Chordata > Amphibia > Caudata > Salamandridae > Lissotriton > Lissotriton vulgaris. The sequence continues at coordinate 1,373,305,861 of NC_141691.1, forward strand.
TTTAAACAACATAAAACACACATGCATTAATCATCTAAAATAAATACATGCAGATACATTTCATAAAAACACTTATAACAATGAATACCAATTACAAGATTCATAACAAGTTGTTCTCATAAAATACAAAGAGAATGAGAACATTTTATATGGTTGTGGAGCAAACACTGGCATCACCCATTAGATTCTTAAAAAAACTTTAAAAATAGCAAACATTGTCTAAATCCAACTAAAGGTTTTTTACGGCCATCTCAACTCTCCCAGCAGCACAGGGCACATCCAAATAGGTCATTATACATTAATAGTGCCACTGCTTGCATACAGTTACTAGTGTTATATTTTAGAAAAAGAAGTCCTAAAATGGTCTTTCGAAGGGGCCGGGGTCTTAGCCAATCTATAAAAATGTGCAAATTGTCGGGTTTTATATCCAAGCCACATTTACATTTGCCTGCTGCATCTATCAATGCCATTTTTGTCTTATAACTTTTATAACATGGGTTTATAGCCATTCTCAACCTTAACAGTTCATACCGAAGCTGAAATAAAATCCATGTTTTGGAACCACGTTTCATTACTCTAAGAGTTAAGCATAAATTTGACTGAAGACTGTAAATACTGCCTGTGGTCTTCTCTGAAAATTTCTCTTGTTAAGGTTCGAAGTTCACACTTCATGGTTTTTGGCCCTGGTCTCAATTTCCCATAATGCTAAGAGATTAACTGTTTTGGGAGGTGAAGCAGTGGGCTCAAGGGCCAGACTGGCTACCGGGCAGTTTGGAATGCTGCTGAGCTGGGGGCTTATTTAGTTGATGGGGACCTGTGTGTACTAAACAAAATTAGTTTTGCTTTCATTATTTTGAAGCTCACGCAGGTCTCCATGAACGAAATCAGCCCCCACTGCAATTAAATCAGCCCCCAGCTCAGCAGCATTCCAAACTACCCAGTAGTCAGTCCCCTTCTGTTTGAGGGCTCCCTTGAGACATTGAGCTGACGAGCTTTTGGAGATGCACCAGATTCACAACACTAATGTGCACCAACTTTGGCATACAGGTGCATCTCCAAAAGCTTGTTAGCTCAATGGTGTAGAGGCAAGTGGTGCAGAGTTGAGTTTTCTGTGGTGTAGTTGAGTCTAGTTTTAAGAAACATACCTTGAAAGTGACTCAATGGAGCGTTAAGTTTATAACCAGAACAGCGGCCGAATTGACCTGCTAGTATCTTTATTGCTGAGAATGACTTTGCCACATCGCTGGTTAACACAATAATATCGTCGGCGTAAGCCAACGCTTTGAACTCAGAAGTATTAACCCTCACTGGAGGTAAATTCTAAGATGTCTCAATTTTGCTTAGAAATGGATCGATGTACAACACAAATAGCAGGGGCGAACAGGAACAGCCCTGTCTAGTGCCCCTGCTAATGCGGAAGGAGCTTGAGACCTTACCTGAGATGGATATGATTGCAAGCATGGCATGTTATAAAGTGTCTGCACGGCTTGAATGAAACCCGGGCAGAACCCCTTCTCTCCACAGGAACCCCCACACGACCCTGTCAAACGCCTTTTTGGCGTCTAACAAGATTGCGCCCAGGGGGGAACCTGTAGCTTGAACCCAATCTATGAATGCGATGACTCGGCGGACATTGTCCGATGTATCTCTACCAGGGATGAATCCGTGCTGGCGGATAGAAACCAATGGGGAAATAACTGAGGCTAATCTGGTGGCCAAGATCTTTGCAAAAATCTTATTATCCGTATTAATCAGTGAGATCGGGCGGAATGAGGCTGGGTCAAGCTTGTGCTTATTTTTTTTTTTAAAGAGAATAATATTTGTATGACGCCAAGAATATGGAATATGGCCAAGCTGAGCGTCTCTAAGTACTGTTAAAAAAAACTTCCCTAATGTCCAAACGAAATGCACTGTAGAACTCCAAAGGAATTGCGTCCGGGTCAGCCGCCTTACCCTTAGCCAAGATGTCAAGCGCCTGTTCAACTTCCTCCCATTCTATAGGTGTAGCCAAGACTAGGTTTTGATTGTTTGATACTTTTCTGGTGTTAAGCCCATGAACAAAAGCTGCAAACTCTGCATCTATATTATCATCACTGGCTGTCTATGTGTATAATGATGAATACAACTCAGAAAAGACGGTCAAAACTCCCTCAGGGGTGTCTTGGATACAACCCTGCGCATCCTGAATTGAACCAATACTATTAGCCGTAGCTCGCTGTTGAAGACGCTTGGCGGGACCCTTCCTGATTTCTCACCAAATTCGAACATAGTCGAGCGAAACTCTAAATATTTAGCTGCTAAATCCTTGCCAAAAAATTTGAGAAGGGAAACTTTAATAAGTGCCACCTGAATTTGATTGCGGGCGGTATCCTGACCTTCCTTGATAGAATTTGTAAGCGCCACCTCTGCATGACGCAATTCATCAGTCCGCACCTTGATTTGCTCACGTATTAGCTTCTGACCTGACAGTGAGACGGTCTTAGTTTCACCTCGAACAGCTGCCTTAAATGTGTCCAGACTATAATATTGGAAGCAGACCCTCTATTGATATCCAAAAATTCACAAACCCAAGGTCGCATATGGGCTAAAACAGATTCTTCTAATAATAACTTCCTCTCAAAAGTCCAGAAACTAGGAGCCTTTATAGGAGACTTTAAAGCACAATTAATAATCAGTGGATTATGGTCGGATATAATGCGGGGTGCAACGGAAATCGATGTTGTATCCGCCAACTGGTCAGACAAGAAAAAGTAGTCCAACCGTACCATTTTGTTATGAGGAGCTGAGAAATAGGTACATCCATCTAGCTCCTTATGGTGATGATACCAGAGATCTATCATTGCATGCTCCTGGACCAAAGCTTGTAGGGCCCTAAACACCTTAGGTTTCTTGCCTGAATATTTTTGTGCACCTGTTAAATTAAAGTCGGCTGACAGATTGATATTAAAATCCCCACAGAGAAAGACGGGGTGAGGCCACAGGGCCAATTCTACATTCAAATAATGTAGTACTGCGGGGTCATCCAAATTGGAACTGTAGACAGTACATATGGTCAAAGGCGCACCATTAATCAAAAGTTCAACAATAGCCCAGCGACCACCATTGTCTTGAGCTGTTCTCACACATGACCCCAACCCCCGCCTAACCAATATTGCAACCCCTCTTATCATTGAAGTCTGTCGAGAGCAACCTATTAAATCAAAGCCAGGAATTTTTAAACATTCTCGATTATGCCATGGTAAATGCGTCTCTTGCAGACAAAGTACCTCTAAATTTTAGGCCTGGATAACCCTTGCAAACAGAGCCCTCTTCTTACCGGTATTAAGGCCACACACATTTAATGAGGCTATACGTAATCTACCCAATGCCATTAGCATTTTTAACAGTACAAGCAGAATAACCAAAAAATTGAACATGATATCATGATACATATAGCATTTTTCAAGCTGTTGTATATGAATGAATGAATGAATGAATGAATGAATGAATAAGATATTTAATAAAGCGCACGATGGCCGAGCGGCTTCCTGGCGCTGGGGACCTGATCAGAACTCAACAGAGGGGACCCAAGGAGACTTAAGAGGGGAATGCCTGAGAGAATAGAAAGGTTTTAAGAGCTTTGCGGAAGTGAGTGTAGATGGAAATGGAGCGGATGGAAAGGGGAAGGCTGTTCCAGAACTGGGGGGCCAGGACAGAGAATCGAGTGCCCCCTGTTCTGGATTTACGGAAGCGAGGGATATGAAGAAGAGAAAGAGAAGAGGAGCGAAGAGTGCGGGCCGGGACATGAGAAGAAACAAGACAGGTGATGAACAGGGGCGCAGAGCGGGAATGAGCCCGAAAAGCTAGACAAGCCAGTTTGAAAAAGGATCTAAAGCGAACAGGGAGCCAGTGAAGTGATTTGAGAACCGGGGTGATGTGCGAAGATTTAGGGAAGGAAAGGATGAGACGAGCAGCTTGATTTTGGATGGCCTGTAGACGGCCGGATTCGTAAGCAGGGATGCCCACATACAGGCTGTTCCCATAGTCAAGGCGGGAGATGACAAGGGCCATGACTATGGATTTAAGTGCATCGGTAGAAAAAAAGCGTGAAATTTTCCGAATTAAACGGAGAGAAAAGAAACAAGAGGACACCACGGAGCTGATCTGACTGTGCATTGATAGGTCATGACTGACCTTAATCCCAAGAGTGCGGACAGAAGAAGCAGGCACCGGGGGGGGACCAAAAGAAAGGGGCCAGTGTGCCGGGGACCAAGGATTGGAAGGACCACCAGTGAGAACAAGTTCCGTCTTATCTGGATTGAGCTTCAGATGGTTGGCGCTCATCCAGTCAGAAATGAAAATTAAAGTAGAACAGAACTTGGAAAGGGAATCAGGAGTAGAAGAAAGATCAAAGACGAGCTGGAGGTCATCTGCGTAATTGTACACAGAGACCCCCAGCTCAAGAAGAGAGGTGATGAGAGGATGAATATAGAGATTGAAAAGAAGAGGGGAAAGAGAAGAGCCTTGGGGAACGCCACAAGTGACTGAGCGGGGTGGAGCAGAAAAGCCGGGGAGATGAACTGCCTGGGACCTGTCCCGAAGGAAGGACGCCAGCCAGGAAAAGGCCGCACCCCGAATGCCCGCTGCGCTGACACGGTCGAGAAGGATGGAATGATCGACCGTGTCAAACGCAGCGGACAGATCGAGGAGGACCAAAGCTTGGGGGAGATTATAGTCGGCTTTCCTCTTGAGCTCGTCCAAGACTGCGAGGACCACCATCTCCGTGGAGTGGCCCGGGCGGAATCCTGCTTGATGGGATGCAAGAAGGCCATTCTCCTCTATATAAGTGGAGAGGCAGGAAGTGACATGGGCTTCAAGGATCTTGCCGAGGTAGGGAAGAAGAGAAATGGGTCGGAAATTAGAAGGAAGAGAAGGGTCTAGACCGGTTTTTTTTAGAATAGGGAGGACTACTGCGGATTTGAAGGAAGAAGGAACTGAACCAAGGGCCAAAGAGGAGTTGAGGAGAGCAAGAGGGGGGGCAGGACAGTTGGTGAAAAGAGTTTTGAGAATGCGTGCTGGCGCGCAATCCACGGGAGAACCAGACTTGATTTTGACCAGAAGTTTTAAAAATGAATCGGTAGAAATAGGAGGGAAAAGAGCGAAGGAGAAAGAGGGACAGGTGGAGGGACAAGTAGGACGAGGTTGAGGTACTGTGGGAATGTTGGCTTTGATCTTCACGATCTTGTCGATAAAAAAGTCATTAAGAGAAGAGCAGAGGGATTGTGAGGGAACCCAAAACCCCACCCATCACCCCCCTACCCACCCCTGAACCTTACCGACCCACCGACCCAACCCCCCCACCCCCCAAAAGTAGGCAATAGGACCGAGGTCCGAGTGATGTGGAAACTGGTGAGAGCTGTGGCCCCGCCCCCCATGGAATTGAAGCCGATCAGTTTACACAGGGGCATACCCGGGGAAGTACTAGAGAAAAACAATCATCAGAAAAGTATCCAATAAACATAGACCCCCTCACATGGGTGTGCCCCGGCTAATATCTATTCCCTAATCAAGGCCAAACAGAAAAACAAAAGTTAATATGTAATCATTAAGACTTTTCTAAATTGAATCTAAGAACGCCTTGTCCTGGATTTCAGACTCAAAAAATGTTGTCTGGCCTTGATGAATAACTTTAAGTTTAGAGGGAAAGAGCAAAAACACCTGGGCCCCCTTAGGTTGAATTGGGGCAATCAGCTGGCAGAGCTGCCACCTCCGTTCAACTGTATCAGGGCAAAAATCTAGCCTAACAAAAAATTGGCACCCCTTCCTGGTTCCCTGTCTGTCGGGTCTAGCTAAATCATACAGCTTTTCTCTGGCCAAAAAATTATGCAAGCATATTAAAATAGCACAGGGTCTATTAGGTGTTTGGACAGAGTGTTGTTTAAGCTTAAAAGGAACGTGGTGGGCGCGTCGAATTTGAAGTTGCCAGTCCCTTTCCTTCACTTCAGGGAACACTTCCGCGAATAGCTCCGCCACGAACCGATGAGTGACCGACCCTTCGATACCTTCCGGAACCCCCAGAATCCGCAGGTGGTTTGGCCGGGCTCTATTTTCCATGTCCACAAACTTCCATTGAATATCAGACCTCTGGGATTGGTTTGACTCAATAGAAGATATCTGAGTAGCTATATTGTCCTCAAGGGTCGAAATCCAGGTTTCTGCCTTGGCTACCTTAGATGCCATGTCTGAGCAAGTTTTAATAACCCTTTGAAGAGAATTTTGAGCCCTAGGACAATCTCCTTGCGCACAGGCACTTTCCTGACGGGTCTCTTCTAGACGAGCCATTATTGTCTGATAGATTATTGCCAGCGTCATTTCACCCCGAGGTGGTTCCAGGCTAGGATCAGAGACGTTGGTAGATGAATCTTGAGAGTTAGGTTGCGCTCCCGGTTGTGCTGTATATGAGTAGGCCCAATCCAAAGAGCCGGTATCTACACCATGATCCTGCGGAATTTTCCGAACTGTGGACAACACTTTTGATATGGCTGCGGAGTTCAGAACATCATTGGTGCGCCAGTCCCCCGTATCACTATCTTCGTCATCCGTCCAATTCCTATCCAAACCGTTGTCATCCACCGAAGAGCCAGTATGTTCAGATAAGGAAATAAAATGATCGCAGTCCATATCGCCATCAGTGTTTATTGAGGCTGGTGATATGGGAGCTTGCGTGGCCTTTGCATGTGGATGGACGTTTGGCGGCGATTGTGAGGCTACTGAGAGAGGAGCTGAGGCTGTATGATTTTTAAAGGTCTGACCTGAAGGGACTACATCTCCCAGCATGCCATTGGGTTGTGCAGTAAAGCCTGTTGAATCTTCCGTGCTGGTCAGAGTCCCTGAATTATTAACATGAAGCTCCACCACCGCTGGTGACCCATTTACATTGCCTGCAGAAACCCCATTACTAATATTGGGCAAAACTGTTGGGGGTGATAATTTAGAAGCGCTATCTATCTTACCCCTTGTAACAGTAGAAGCTTTGGAGGAGGCAGTAGTTGTACGGTGACAGGATTTCACAGCCCCGGGCTGTGAGGAGTCGGAAGAGGTTTAGTAGTGCTGACAGCCCGGGGCTAAAACATTGCGGGCACTGGAGCGGTCTTGGTGGGTTTAGGAGTCTTGCTGGAAAGGTTCTCTGACTGACCTTTCTTTCCGCTATCTGCTGATGATGAAATCGCCACCTGTGCCACCTGTACTGATGGAAGCTGCGGCACCAGGGGACCAGATTTGGGGGGAATCCGGGACGAACTTAATGCTCAAAAAACACAGGTGGTGCAATCTTCTACAATGGGGCCCTCCGATGCGCCAGTGGTTGCAAGTGCAATGTATCTAGGCATATGAATTACAGCAGCAGTGGATAAACTACCAGAAATCAACATCCTACCTATCATAGACGCAGTTAGCATCACCTTACGTAGATTAGATAATTTGCACCTATCATTGTTTGTCAGAAGGAACGTTATTAAGATGTTGATTTTACCAACATTTTTGTATATTTTTAGGACTATTCCACTAGAATTTGCCCAGACTAGCATGGCTAGGGTGGAGAGATGTTGTAGTAGGTTCTTATGGAGTTACCGCCAACCACAAAGGGCTTCGAAATGGATGCACTTCCCGTTAGATAGGGGTGGATGGTCAGTCCCGAATTTATGGCTTTACAACTGGGCAGCCCTGCTCCAACATTTCGCAAACCCAGTTTTTGGGGACAGAGCCGTACTTCCACAATGTTGTAGTCCCTCGATTTTTTCTACTGGTTTAGGAGACGATGTTAAGAGAACGCTACTATCCGTTCTCGAATCTAGCTATTATAAAAAAACTAAATTTAAGGTCATCCTGGCTATGTATACGGTGTGGTACGGCGGAAATGGTCAATAGCCAATATTAACTATCACATGCCATTGGCAGCAGCTAGACTGTTACCTTATGTTTTTCAAGATCATATTACAATTAGGTGGAGGATGCATGGTATTTCTGTTTTGGTAGACTTAGCTCAACAGGGGAGTTTGGCTCCCTTTCTTTTCTGAAAGAGAAGTTTGCTCTAGACCCGCACACATTTTTTAAATACCTTCAGATTCGTAGCTATCTAGAGAGACTCCTCCCTAGAAATCCAACTTTGTTTGTTAAAAATACACTTATGGACTTGATCATGAAAAAATCAAAAATAGAGCTGATCTATCAAAATCTTATTCTTGGCCTTCCTGACGATGTACCCCTCCAAAATGCTAAATGGGACAACAAACTGGGCTCGTCAGGTATGGATATTATGCAAGCACTGGAATTATCCAGCACAGTATTAACATCAGGGAGCTTACACTCACAATCTTACATGGCTACATTTGACTTATACTGCACCCCGGTCGAAATTTCCATATGGGAGGGAGAGGGGGCCATAGCTGTCCCAGGTGTGGCATAGTGGCCGCCAATGATATACATGTGTTTTTTACCTGTCCCAAACTTGATTCATTTATGCAAGAAGTCCAAACATTTATTAATCTCAGCCTTAAAATTCCCATGGTTTTATCTCCAGAATTAGTAATATTGGGTTGTGAACCAAACTCCATAGAACTCAGGGCTAGTAACTCCTCAGCCCTAATATTCATTGCGATGTCGGTAATACCCTTATGTATTACGTCTGAATGGATCAGCCCAGATGCCTCCACATTTGTGAACTGAAGAGCTAGGATTATGGCTCTGCATAATTTAGAATCAGCTGTGTTTATGTGGAGGGATAAGAGGAGGCGGGACAGGGGGCTACGAATTTGGGCTCCATTTGTTTATTGGTTGAATAATTGAATTGTTAGACCAGTGTTATCGGTCTGTTTTTTTTTTCTCTGCTTTATTCTACCCCTGTTGGGCCCGGCGTATTTGTTTTTCTTTCTTCTTTATATATAAAATGTGTTATAAGGTTGCCATGATAAATTAAAATGCATTGATGTCTGATGTTTTTGTTGGTAAAGCTGATTAATAAAAAATGTTTTTAAAAAAAGAAAGTGATCAAATGGATGTAGATGAAATGTGGCAGGAATATAGATTATGGGTGAAAAGTGTAATTTTAGGTATTAGCTCTAAATTGTTGAATTCGTTTTAAGGTTATATGTGACAAAATGGATAGTTATGTTGGGTTGCTGTGTAATGCTGCAACTTTGCCATACACCACGTTACATGCACATCACAAAGCAGTATATCATTGGCTAATGGCTACCTTTACAAGAGTAAAAGGAAGCCAAGTAGTTTTCACCATACTTTGGATGTTCTCTGGTTCAGGACCTTAGATATAGGTAAGTAGTAGGTTTTATTTTTGTACCCTACTGATTTCCAGTTCTTTAAAACGTTTTACAGAGCACCACACTAGTACCTGCAAAGTACAACTGTTCACATATTTTCCCATGATGATGGCATCAGGGCAGTGAAACATTTTGCCACTATGATGCAAGGCAGATGGTGGAGGGTCATGGTAACCTCAGATACATCAAATCTGGAGGACATGGTGTCTGTTTCGAGGGGCCTGGTGATCTTCAAGTGGGTGCAAAGGACAAAACCTTCTGATCCAGAGAGATAATGAGTCACATAAACATGAGATTGAATTTACTAATGATGATTGCTGAAATGTGATTATCAACTGCTTGCTATATTTTAATTTGGTGATTTTTGCTTTAATTAAATAACCTGGTTATATTATATGTGTAGATTATAAATTGGATAAACTGATTTGTGTAAACTATAACATTACTGTATTGTATTGAATATGTAGGGACATAGATTACATAGATACATAGGTAGTTTTTACACATGAGGGGTCTCTCTGGGTTTGGAAATATTAAGTGCCTTTCATACAATGATGTGATGTGGTGTTGTAAACATTGTAATTTCAGGTAATGAGAGTTGCTTAAATGTCAGCACTGCTTGAGACTCACTCATAAAGGGGTCTTACCAAGAACTAGACTTTCTTTTTGCAGTGAGGCAAGAATCTTTGCACCTCTTTAAAGGTTAAGTGTCTCTAGATAAATTGTTAAAAGTCACCTCCCTTTAGAGAAGAATTTACAATTGCTTCTTTCCACAGGTTTACACCCACAGATTGCATGCACAAAATCTCCACCTGCTATATTCCTTATAATCCTTCATGAAAGACTGACCTTATTTGAAACTTTTACTACTTACGTTTTTCCTCCCTTATTTAGTCTGCTAACTCCTGCATGCATTTTCTATGTGCAAACTACATTAAATATCATGCCTGTCTGTTTGAAGGTCCTTTTAATGCTCCTTTTTTTAACCAATAACAATATCTATTCGAACAAGCATTTTCTTCTCACATAGCCCCATTCAATGATTACACCTAAGGCATTTACACAAAGAAATTGAAGTAAATGCATGGAATGATTTCTTAAAGTATGCAAGACTAACACCGATAACCAATGAACTGACCACTAACTTCGGGAGCTGGGTAGCATGCTACTTGGCTTAAGCACTTGAACGCCTCGTCAGGGTTAATAATCACTATACAAATGCACTTTCAATTAACTTTCATTATCTCGGAACAAGACCATTGAGGTGTCACAGACACAATGAAATTGTCCTTAAAATGATACATCTATGTCTGATACAAAATATTTTTCTGTTTAATGACCAAATGTATAGGCAGCTCCAAGGCATGGCTATGGGCGCCTGCTTTGTCCCCAGCTATGGAAGCTTGCATATGGGCCGCTGGTAGGAACAGGTAGTCCATAAAAAATGTTTAGACACCATGAACATTTGAGTTATAGTTAAGATTTATAGACAATCTATTCCTTAACTGGAATAAATATAAGAATGAGGCTGAATCCTCTATTGTTTTTATTTACATTAATACTCTGAACTTGAAATTTACTGACACCATTAGCAATTTTTAGTATTAAATCTCTTTATTTGCAAAACATTAAAAAGAAGGAAACTAAAAATTAGCAATTTTTAGGTGGAGTTTCTTGATGTAAGGGGGAAAATTGTAAATAGGAGCATTTGTATGTCTGTCATTAGAAAACATACACCTTGAAACAGCAAATGACATGCTTTAAGCTTTCATCTTGATCCCCTGAAGCAAAATATTTCTTATTGTGGATTACCAAGGGCCTCATTATAAGCAACAACAAAAACTATCGAGAAATGAAATTAACCCTCATTATACACAGATTAATGAACAGAGGGTACAAACAAACTGTGGTTAAAAAGAAAGAAAAAAAATTGGGCAGGTGATTAAAGAAAATATGCTTTTCAGTTCTAACAAAGAATCAGGGGAGATGTAGATTAATGACAACATTCAATATGCAACTAAACACAACACATTAAGCAAAATAATGACGAAAAGGTTGCATTTAATATTGAATGATCCTATCATAAGCGACCAATTGCCTAGAAGTCCCATGAAAACCTATAGAAAGAGAAGGAATAATTCCCATGAGAACAAAAATACGAAGGTGTTTTCTACAAATGGTTACAAAGCATGCAGTACATTCTTGGCTTGTAATTACAGTGAAACAGGTACATCTATCAAGATTCCAGGGCAAAATATAGAATTGCCTGGAACCTAATATGTAAAATAGAATATGAAGTTTACAGATTATTTTGCGAATGCAAAAAGTTTGTATTGAGAGTATGAAACTCAAAGGTTCATAGCTGTACACTCTAACACACAGGTGCAATTTAAAATAATGAAAGGAATTAGCCTGTAGCTTATCATTTCCAAACAATAATAGAGGAGAGGTCAAACTCATTGAACTTTTCTGTAATTGTCTCGTCCTAAAATCAGTCTGGAATTGATATATATGCCTCCACTTGACAACAAAGAACCAAATGGTCTGAATATAAGAGATTAAATGTATGCATCTGTCTTCAACGAATTGAAAGAAGCATGATTTTATGGGATTTTTTTATTTCTTGCATTTTCTCATTTATATGTGTTTGACAAAAATATTTTACTTAGGTTGGAAAGGCACTATTGGAATGTATAATGATTTATTGGACTAAAACATGGATGATACATACAAGTCACAGGATGGGAACGTGCTAAGGCAGGATTGTCAAATGTGTTTGCCATTATTCATTCATCAGTCATTTGATATATCAGCAAGCCTAAACAGCAATATTTCATTGCGTTGCACTGTGCACTTGGGTGAATTAGTTTCTAAATATATTTTTTGAATTAGGAAATGACAGTGCTGTTCACATTAAGGAAGAATTTGATGTGTTAAAAAGCAGATTGTGATACTGTTGTGAATTTCTTCTAACTTTGTGAATTCTTTCTATTTCAATTAATTGTTAAATGTTGAGCAAGATTTCAGAAACATTTGTCAATATGGGGTGCTCTTTGCTGGGGTAGTGAATGATAAATGAGTGCTCACCGCTCCTTTATTATTCTTTTCTACATTTTTTAAAAATTATTTTCGGGTGTCCCAGTCTGACCCCAGACAGCCACTATAATGTTTCACATTTGGGAACTGTGTAGAGATCCCCAAGGCCCTCTTTGTGGATGCCGTAAGGACGCAACATTGAAGTTTAACAGTGGGTGCCCCGGTACCCACTTGGGCACCCACATTTGTATTTAATTTTTTTTTAAGATAGTGGCCAAGGGGTGAGCCCTGCACCCCCTGCAGACCATGAAGGTTCCCCAGCCATTGCTCTTAATGGTTGCCAGTGGGAGTCCGCTATTTTCTTTCAGTGGGTACCCTGTGCTCACCTGTGGCACCCACAATGCCTTCATTGTTTGGTCCTGGATGGAGTCCCAAGGACCGTGGACCATGCCCGTTCCCTAGCTGGCAACTTTTACTCACTTTATTTACACAGAGAATTACCCACTTCATCTCAATATATAAACTATGTACACTAATGTGCAATTCACAGTGGAAGTCAGTTTATTTCTATGCTCCCCCCGGTTGGGAGCAAAATTGTGTTTCTTGCAAGGGAGTGTGAAAGCAGGGAACGCCGGCACTCTCCCAGGCTGGAAACAGCGGTGCCTCAGGGGATGGGTTCCTGGGCAGACTGCTTGATCAGGCCCCAGTGCATAGGGCCCTCTGGGCCAATGTACAGCTGTGACCTCCTTACTCTAAACTTGAAAACAGCACTCGGGATGAAGTCCCCAGGGCCACATAGAGACTGAGCGAGCGAGCCACCAATCCCCTCCCCTCATTATAAAAATGGTCTCAGGGTGTTAGAAATGGGGGTCTCTAGTTGGAAACGGTTTGCACCATTGTCCAAGTAGGAACCCTTCTTCCTGGTCAGGGTGAGAGGTATACACTTCTAAAATAACCCATGCTCACCCCATGGTAGTTTGGCATGAGCAGACAGGCATATCTCCGAGGCAGTGTGTAAATCATTTGCGCACACATACAGTAATACCGTGAAAACACTGCAAATCAACATCACACCAGTTTAGAATAATAAGTAATCCTGATCTAAACCAAACAAGACCAAAATGACAAAAATCCACAAACCTGTAATGAAAATATGACTTTCAAAAGTCAGAAACAGTTCTGTTCAAAGAAAATTGCAGATGCAACACTTTTCACACAAAGTACCTTGGATGCGTCATGTGCACAAACAAAAACTGTCTCAGGGAAGGCGATGTGTCGGTTGCTTATGCCCAGGGAAGGGGATGCATTGGTTCCTTACTTCAGGGGAGGTCATGCATCGATGCCTTACTGCCACGCAGGTAAAGTGATGCATTGGTTCCTTACTGAAGGGGAGGTGATGCGTCAGTTTCTTACTGTGTGGGGAGGTGATGCATTGGTTTCTTACTGATGCCTTGGCATTCTTGCAGGCGTGGTCCCAGATGCAAATCGTGAGGATCTAGGTGGGTGGGTTTCTCCATCCGCGGTTCCACAATGCATTGGTTCTTGCAGTCGCACAGCCAGGCCTGTGTTGGAATCGGAGCGGTATTCTCGTACTTCGTTGATTGTGCACTTGATGCAGCATGCAGCTAGTTCTCAAGCTGCGGGCAGGCACTGCGTTGGTTTACTCGGTGCTGCATCAGAAACAGGTGCGAATGCATTGACCTTCTCTTAGTTGCATTTCCAGCTATCAACAGCGGAACACGGGCAGGAACAGCAGCAGGCACCTTCTGGCAGGTCAGAAGTCCTAGCAAGGAAGTTCAGGGGAGTTGGTGGTGAAGTCGTTGTAGCCCTGAGACTTCAAAAACAGAAAGCAAGCTCTACTTCAAGCCCTAGGAGATCTTCCTCAAGCAGGGGATACAGCACAAAGCAAAGGCCTTGTTCTTTCCTTAGCAGAAATAGCCACTGCGGGCCAACCTCAGACAGCACACAGCAAAGGGGCAGTCGTTCTCAGTTTCTCCACCTCTTCTCTTTGGCAAAGGTTCCTCTTGAATTCCACAAATTTCACAGAAGATGTATCTATCCCTCAGACTTCCAACAAGAGGCAAGCTCTACTTCAAGCCCTTGGAGAAACCTCTGACTACAGAATGATGAAAGTCCTGTCCAGTCCTTTCCCTGCCCAAGACAGAAGCAACCACTGCAGGTCAGCCCCAACAGCACACAGCACAAGGGTAGCACTTCTCCTTCAGTTTTCCTTCTTGGCAGGTTCCTTAGTTCAGCAGTAATCTAAAGTTTAGGGGTCTGGGCCCAACTTTTTATAGCACAAATTAATTTGTTCTCTGGTGGCAGAGAAGCTCTTTTTCCAGCCAAAACAAGTTCTGTCCTCTCTGGTGCAGCTGCCTGTCAGGAGTTGGAGGCAGCATTGTCCAAGGCAGATTAGGCCCATTCAGGTGTGATAGAAATCTAATTTCCCTACTGTGACGGCAGCCCAGGTCTATCCAGCACAGCCCTGACTCATTCAGGAAAGACAGGACACACATCACCCCCCCCCAGTGGCTGTCTGAGAGAATGCACATCCCCAGTCCCTATCACTCCAAAGCCAGACAGTCAATCCACAAACCAGCAGAGACACAGAGGATGGCTAAGCAAGAAAATACCTACTTTCTACAATTGGAATTTTCAAACACACAATATAAAACACATCTTTACTAAAAGATTAATTTTTATATTCTGAGTTCAGGCATTCTGAACTCCAGCTTTCCATCTTGTCCCAATAGGAAGTTATGTTTGTAAAATGTATAAATGAACTCCCATTCTATCCCATGGAAAAGATAGCCTTTCAATAGTGGAAAATGAAATTGGCAGTATTTCACTATCAGGACATTCCACACACATTGGGGGATGTCCTACCTTTCACATACACTGCACCCGACCCACAGGGGTAGCTTGGGCCTACCCTTAGAAAGTAACTCACATGTGAGAAAAGGGAAGGTTAGGGTCTAGCAAGTGGGTGCACTTGGAAGGAGGTCGACATGGCAGTACTAGACCACACACAGACACTGCAGTGGCAGGCCTGAGTTACATTTACACGTTGCTAATGTGGGAGGCACAATAAGTGCTGCAGGCCCACTATCAGCATTTGATTTAAAGGCCCTGGGCATAACCAGTGCACTATACTAGGGATTTTCCAGTAAATCAAATATGCTAATTATGGAATCACCAATCCATAAACAGTGGTAAAGTGCCCAGAGTCATGAAACAGGAAGCCAAAAAGCAAAAAGTCTGGCTATAGACCGGCTGGAAAAGCTAGGTTGAACAGAGGGATGGGCCTCATAGAGGCTTTGGGATTTGGGCTACATTGTTATTGTTCATTGAGATTTCTAGAGCGCGTAATCACCTACTGGTCTCTAAGCGCTATGAGAGAGAGCCCAACCTCGGCCCATCTGCATGAGTCTGCGTCCAACTTGGTCTAATATGTGCCCCAAGCTTCAGTAAAAAGGAGTGTTTTTACACTCCATGTCCCTTCCCCAAATTAATGAAGTGCACTGCACTCTTGGGCCCTGGTCCAGCCAGGTGGGCTAAATTTAGACAGTAGCCCACCATTCATTTTGCTTAGGTCCGATTAAAAAAAGTTTTGTTTTTGGACCCTGGGGGATTTCTCCTTCTTGGCCTAGGGGAGCAGAGTCCCCGAGCCCTAAAATGGTCTCTTCTTGGGGCACCACCAACAAGAAAATATGTATTTAAAAAAAAGTCCTAGGGCAATATGGTGCACTCTTTGCTGGACCAGTGATGAATAAAATGAGCATTTATGCCTGCCCTTGCATTATTCAGTTGTTTTTTTTTTTACGGTAGTTTTTGCTGGTTTCCTGTGCCTACCAGGGAGACTCACAGCTTTAATTTTGATTGGGGGATAGGAAGGGAGCCCATAGGACCCCATAGGCCCTGCTTGCTTCCCAGTCAGTACCCATCATAGAATCCAGCCAGTGTTCTTTTTTTTAAGTGGGTGGTATACTCAAAATATACAAATCTTTTGAGCCTTAATATCGAATAAAAACTACAGAACAGATTTACATCAAACTACAGAAGCACTCTTTCTGGACCAAGTTCTAGCTTTCTCCCAAATTTGGTGTAATTCTGTTGTGCACTTTTTGTAGAATCACTGTTTGATTTTTCTGTGGAAAAACGAATGTGGAAAACACGTCTTGAGACCCACCTGTTTTTCTCTGCTCCTACACTGAAATTCCCTGCCCTGAGTAAGACCTTCTTTGAATCCTCATGGTCCCCACACAAAGGTCGAAACGCGTCGGCACACCCACCAGACCCCCCCCATATTGCCTTAATTAGGCTCAACTTATTCAAGCGTTCTCTGTTCACAACATTTTTGGACCGTCTGATATAAAAGTACCGAGGATAAATAGGTCACAATATCCTTTTACATGTTATTGAAGAAGTAGAAATGTTTAGACTCATAATAAGGTGTTTATGTAATGCCTGCACAAATAGTTTTTGCACTTTCCTAATTATGCCCTGTATGTAGAGTTTTTAATGTATTAGAATTAGGTACCAATCTGAAAAAAACAGTACCATTGTATAATGATGTTTGTGTGAACAAAAAAGAATATGAAATACAAAAAAAACCGTAAAAGTATGAAGTTAATAAGTATCAGTTAAATACAAAATATTTTGTTCAAATTATTTTTGAACAGAGTGAAAAATGTTTTGCATATTGACTCATTGTTCAAAATAGAATTGAAGTAGTCACAGTTCATTGGTTGAACAGTACGGAGGTAAAAAGTTTAGACCTACATATTGAATAAGACAATTCAATTCATGGTCCAAGAGACATCTTCTTAGTGCAACGTTTAACTGATTCCAGCATCTCTGGTCCAAAACAGAATCACTCCCCTCCATGTTGGAACACTTTATTCATCTTATTAGCATTATGGTAGAAATGTATCTACTTTTTACAATATTGGTACTAGCGATTACATTTGTCTGCTCCTGTCTTTTGATTGTCACAGCTAATATGTTTCATACTAGACTGCCGCTTGATCAATAAATGATTATTGAAAAGTTCCAATTGTCATCCTATGTGTATTCTGAGAAAAGTAAGGATGAGTGACTGAGCAAAAGATACTGTATTGTTTCCATGATACATTAAGAATCAGGGTTGTCGTGCTCAGTGGTTGCCAGAAACTACCTACACTGCTCTAGAATACAGGGGTGGGGGGGGGTGATAGTGGCACTATAGAGCTAGCTGGTCTAACAGATGACTCATTAAAGGGCCAGGCTGATGAGAATTAAAGGGGCTTTACTAAATAATGTGTGAAACCGCCTAGGAGGGCGTCACTAAATGCAACTAAATAAAAACATGATGTGAGGGTACCCATAACTAATATCTAATTATCATGAACATTGCTAACATATATGCAATATCGGTATTATGCACAGCACAAAACATGGATTGATACTTTATAAATGAATAGTTCATAAGTAGCAACTAAATTCTGTCCGTTCATTAATCCCATGGGGGCTTAAAGTCTGTAAGTGGTATATCCAGTAGTTTTTGCGTTTTAACAGGGCTTTTCTGTTGTCAGTTTCTTAATTTTTTTCCACAACTTCCAATATGCAAGCTTTGATTTGATTAATTTGATGATTATGCTCAACAAAGTGGGTAGCTACTGCTGATTTTAACACTTTAGTTCTTATGTTGCTTTTATGTTCGGTTAGCCTTATTTTGAATTTGCGTTCCGTCTGTCCAACATAGGCTTTTCCGCACGGGCGCTTCATCATGTAAATAATGTTTTTGGTATCACAAGTACCATTAACTTTTAACTTGATTTTATTCCCTCTCATAGGGTGGGAAATGGTATTACCTTCCATGATATTGTTGCAATTACTGCAGTTTTTGCATGGGATTGTGCCTCTGAATTTCATGTTGGGTTTGGTTACTGTAGCTTTCTTGATGATTTCTCCCACATTTTTTGCTCTAGAGAACGCAAATAATGGTTCATCAGCGAAAGTGTTGTTAAAATCTGGTTCAGCCTGTAGTATTCGCCAATGTTTCTTAATGATTTTTTTGAACTGCGGACTCGCTGTGGAAAATTTGCTTACGCATGGTATTTTGGTTTCCTTTTTGGTTTTTGGCGTCGAAAGTAGTGTTTTTCTGTCTTTTAATTGAGCTCTTTCTAGAGCTGAGTTTAACACCTCATTTGGATATCCTCTTTTTTTGAATTTGTTTAACATGATTCAAGATTGCGTCATTGATTCTTCAGGGTCTGAGACAATTCTTTTCACACAGAGGAGTTGTGAATATGGTAAATGTTGTTTGAGAGGAGTGGGGTGGAAGCTCTGATAAGTTAGTAGGTTATTGCGATCTGTTGTTTTGGTGTAAAGTGTGGTTTCAATTTTGTCACCTGTTTTTTTGATTGTTACATCTAGGTAGTTGATTTGACTGTCATGGATTTCATAGGTGAACTGTATCCGTTGGTCTATGAGGTTTAGTTGCTGAATGTTGGAGATCAAGCTTTCTCTCGTGTCTTTCCACAATATGAAAATATCGTCGATATATCTAAGATATAGACGTAACCCTTGTTGCCATTGTTCTTTTTGTAGGATGTGGGTGTACTCATATTCATGCATAAAAATGTTAGCGTACGAAGGGGCTGCCGGATTTCCCATAGCAGTACCTGATTTTTGTAAGTACCATTTATCTTCCCATCTGAAATAACTGTGCATCAGGGTGAAGTTGAGTAATTCTAACAAGAATACTTTCATATTTTCTTCATATTCCATGTGAAGCAATGCTTCTTCTACTGCTTCTAACCCCATCATGTGGGGTATAGAGGTGTATAGAGCTTGGACGTCAATAGTACACATGATTATCTCTTCGTCAGGTTCAAGATTTAAGTTGTCTAGTTTGATCAAAAAGTCAGTGGTGTCTTTGATGTAGGAGTTCATAGTGATGACGTAGGGTTGAAGGTACTTATCAATCAGTTTGCCCACTGGTTCCTGCATGCTCCCACAAGTCGAAACTATGGGACGACTGGGGGGTTTGATGGGATCTTCATGGATTTTTGGTGTCAAGTAGAATTTTGGTGTTTTGGGATGATCAGTAGTAAGGTATTTCTTCATTTTGTCATCTACACATCCTTTTGTTTTGCCCTCTGTGATGATAGTCTGGAGTACTGCTTGTATTTCTTTCGTGGGGTTAGAGTTGAGTTCCATATACGTGTTCTCATCCTGTAGATGTAATGAAGCTTGTGAATTGTAATAGTCCTTGTTCATAATGACAAGAGCACCACCCTTGTCCGCTCTTTGGCAAATAATCATTGGGTTGTTTGCTATGGTTTTAAGGATGGCATATTCTTATTGAGTGAGATTCTTGGTCTTAGTTTGTTTTCGGTAGTTGATTTCATTTAGATCCTGTTTGACTAATTGTTCAAACAAATCCAGTGTCTTATGGCTGATAGGGGCCATATATGTACTTGCGGTGGTGAGGCCTTTGAGGGAGTCTTCCTTAGTGTCTTGGTGTTCTCCTATAATGTTAGTGAAAAAGTGTCAAAGTCTTAACTTTCTCATAAGTTTGAACAGGCTGATGTTGACTTCTAGATGGTTTGTGTGTGCAGTGGGCACAAACGATGTCCCTTTTTGAAGAGTTTTAATTTGCAGTTTAGTTAGGTTAACATCTGAAATGTTGATTACCAAGTTGTCTATCGGTTCTTTTTCTTGTCTTTCTTGGTCGTTACATTCCGAGTTTGTGGAGGATCTTTCTCCTTCTCTTGTTCTGAGTTTATCTTCTTGAGCTCCTGGGTCGTCTCCTGCGTTGGGGCCTACTCCTAAAAAAGGCTGAACAACTGTGCTTGTACTAGCAGTGGGTGTAGGTACTGTAGGTCTTTTTCTGGATGTTTCTGAAGAAACGTCAGTATCTGAAGAGGATGTATCCGTCTGTTGTGTATATGGGCGGCTTTGTCTTTTTCTCGCATATACTTCAGCCCAAATATAAACTTCGCCCAGTTTATAGTCGATGGTGTCTCAACGGTATTTACGCAGTTTTTTTTCATTCACTTCTTCAGAATGTTTTGCTAGTTGAGTCTTGATGTCGTCTAATATTTTGTTCAGTTCTTCGGGGGTCATCGTTTTTCCTAGTTCTTCTTTAACAGTGACGATATCTTTCTCTAATTCTTTCAACAATACACCACGGTGTTTTTTTAAACAAACGCGGCAAATGTTAACACCGTAAAAATGCCGATTCCGGTAAGCACGTAGCC
Source organism: Lissotriton vulgaris (assembly GCF_964263255.1). NCBI lineage: Eukaryota > Metazoa > Chordata > Amphibia > Caudata > Salamandridae > Lissotriton > Lissotriton vulgaris. Next base: position 1,373,326,457 of record NC_141691.1, read on the forward strand.
GTAAATATGAAGTAATTTAAACAACGTATTAGAATGCCATGAGTATGCCGATTAGGGTGGGCAACCCACAGGGATAGTCACATTTAAGATCCTAGCGCGTAATGCGTATTAGCTCCGGGCCACATTTCCAAGTAGATTGCACTTTATAACAATGCGCCACGATAGGAGATTGAGGGGAAGTCATCTAACTTAGTTAATGCAACAGTGATTGTCCTGCTTAATTCTTGTTTATGTTTAATGTAGACATATGGATACAATTTTTCAACCAACATTGAAACCCGGTTGTACGTTGCTACAACACACTGTTTATTGATAAATATTTTGAATATGCAAGAAAGTGATAGATACAACCTTTGTTTCACAGATTTCCCCGATGAAGGCCTCATGGCCGAAATGCATTGGAATGTATTTGAAAAATAAGTCGGATGAAAAGAATGTTTGTTGAAAACCAAGTCGGATATACATGATTTATGGTTGAACAAATCTCATGCATTTACACAGAATAATCTCTACGAGTATGAATAAAATACTTATGAAAAGTTAAAAAGAAAAACTTTGTTGAAAACTTTATTGACTATAGTTTTGCTGGTCATTCCAGCACCTAACCGTCGGTGCCCTATATGTCATCAATGATGTCATCAGTGATATCACTAACCATGTCACAAGTGATGTAATATGTGAGGTCATAAACAGTGCATTGCGAGGCGTAAGTTATAGTTAGTGCAGGCATCTATAAGTGCTGAATTTCTAGGGTTTCATGTGAGAGACATCTGAGCCTAATCCTCATGTAAATTTTCCAAACAATGCAACACCCACTGCAGCTTGGGTCTCAAACGTCTTGGGGTGGCCAGTGAAGTAGGGGCTGAGGAAATAGGGGAGTCCCAAAACACGTTTTACAAATGTTAATTCCCAGATGACATTTGAATTGCTGAGCAGAATTACAAAAATGTTTGCAGAAAGGTAGATTTCATTTTAGATCACGTTTTTTGTGATTTGGTGTAAATCCACTCAGTTGTTTTAGAGATATGAACCAGAAAATATATTTGTATATATAGGGACGCGGATCCTCCATGGATCCACCAGTGAGGTATTCACATGCCAAAGCAATGCCTTGATTGGCTGGCAGCAGAAAAGTTGTAGCTACCATTTTGTTTGTTGGGAAATGATACAGAGGCTGAATTCTTCTGTGCAAAGTGAATACAGGGGTTAGGGTAAGGGTACCCTGACAACATTGGTGTTAGATGCCAATAAATTGCCTAATAAAAACTTTTTTCGATGTGCGGGAATCCACAGAACCCTGTGGTGCTCAGCATGGCCTCCGTTCTCTGTGGAACCATGAATCTGGATGCAGTTCATCAGAGGCACAGCACCTTTCTCCACCACTCTGCAAATGCGCGTCCTGGTGCACTATTCAGGGAATAAAATCCACTAGGATGCTGAGGGTCCTAGGGGTCCAGGAAGCCCTCTTGCTACCTCTAGTAAATCCAACTCAGCAGGATTTCTGAGAGGTCTTCACAGCCCTGCCCCCTTTCTCCGCCACTCTGCAAATGTGCCCCCTGGTGTACAACTAGTTGGGGGACAAAGTCCCTTTGTATGCTGAGGGTCAGAAACCTCTCCTGTTACCTCCAGTAAGTCCCACATAATAGGTCATCAGAGGCCCTGCCCCCTTTCTCCAGCACTCTGCAATCATGCCTCTTGGTGCACTACTGGTTGAAAGATGAAGTCCCCTTGGATGCTGAGGGTCTGTGGTGGGCCAAGAACCCCTCCTGTTACCTCCCATAAGTCCCACACAGTGGGATTGCTGAGAGTTCATAGGAGACACTGCCCCCTTTTTCCACTAATTAGGAAGTAGAATTTTTATAACCATAGAAATTCGCTGAAATACATCAAAGGTTAGAGGAAGTTACAGTTAGGAATTAACATTAAAAACCTTTAGAAATTCACTGAAAACACAAAGGTTACAGACATGTTATATTTAGGCTCTGATTTGACTTGTACACAATAAACAAGAAAAGAGTGTCCAATGGTAGTATTAGACCACCGTCAGGAGCAAGTAAACGGCTTCACTTAAGGCTTTAACGCCTTAAGTGAAGCCGTTTACTTGCTCCTGACGGTGGTCTAATACTACCATTGGACACTCTTTTCTTGTTTATTGACTATTGCCGTGGAATAAGAGTGTCACACTACTCTCCCTGCCTCTCTTTTTGTTTTGACCGACTTGACTTGTACACAACCATAGAAATTCAGGAGTTATTGTTACTTGACTAACTATAACTTATGCCCTGCAATGTACTGCTTATGACCTCACATATTACATCACTCATGATATGGTCAGTGACATCACTGATGAAATCACTGATGACATCTCATATGACATCACTGATGACATCATCCACAGATCACTAACACACCCACTCATATCCCCTTAGAACCTCTAATATACCCACTTCCACTCAAACAATTACATGCCCATTCACAGACCCATACCAGTACTCACACAACGAATCACTCACCCATAGAGCCACTCACATATCCATTCACTTATACTGCTACCCACACACCAACTCTCTCACCCATCACGGTACTCAGACACCCACGCATCCATCCATACAACCACTGACATGGCCACTCACTCACCAATACTGTTAGTCACACACCAACTCACTTACCCATACAGCCACTGACACAGTCTCACACTCAGCTATACAACCATTCACACATCCAAAGAAACAGCTACATAACCAATCACACATCCATAAAGCCAACCCCACACCTGTACAATTCAGTCTCCTATACAACCACTCACACAGGCACACTTAAAATACACATACTAAAACAGCTACTCATTCACCCAACCACTTACACACTCATTCCCTCACCCATACATCCACTTGCACACCTATGCAGCCACTCACTCACCCATTCAGATACTCACATAACCAATGACACATCCTTACATCAACTGAGACACCCACTCATACACCCATAGAGCTACTCAGTCATCCTCTAACACACTGATATAGTCACACAGTCACCAAGATTAGATATGTTAGAAATAGTATGACTAATTACTAGTACAGAGATAATAGTAATTTAACTCATGCTGTAGCTTAGTATATATCTTTAAGTCTCTGTAACATTTATGAAACACTTAATTCATGGGATGATGACTTTAGTGATGTCATTTGAGTTGTCATCAGTGATGCCATCAGTGATGACACTGACCATGTCATGGGTGATATAATGTGTGGTCATAAACAGTGCATTGTGGGGGTGTAAGTTATAGTTAGCCCAGGTAGCTACAACTGCTGAATTTCACAGGTTTTGTTTGAGTGAAATCGGAGCCTAACTATAATGTCTCTGTAACCTTGTTTTTTTCAGTGAAAGTATATACTGTGTGTCTGTGAGTGGGTACATGAGTAAATGGGTCTATGAGTGGTGGTGGAGTGTCTGAGTTGTACTGTGAGTCAGTGCATGAGTGCCTGGGTGGGTTTTGCTAATGTTCTGCTCATTTTCTGTATGCCTGGACAGAGCTTGTGAAGTTTCACTCTGTGGAATTCAATAGAGTTACTGAAATACTCACCAATATTTTTAGGAGTGCTGTGAGTGGGTGGAGTACTGCTTGGCCACCCCTAATGAAGTCCCCTTGGGTCGTTGGGGGCTAAAAAACCCTATTGTTGCCACTAGTAAGTCCTCCACTGCAAGATTGCTGAGACCTTCTCGTAGTACCGCCCCCTTTCTCGACCAAACCTCAAAATATACATTCTGGTGCACTACTTGTTGGGAATGAAGCCCCTTGGCTGCTTAGGGTCACTGGGGGCCAAGAACCCTTATTGCTGCCCCAAATAAGTCCCCCACAGCGGGTTTGCTGAGACCTCATCGAAGGCCCAACCCCCTTTCTCAATCACTCTGCAAACGCACATCCTGTCATACTACTGGTTGGGAGATGAACTCCCCTTGGCTGCAGATGGTCATTGGGGGCCAAAAACCCCTATTGCTTCCACAAGTAAGTCCTCGCCAGTGGAACAGCAGAGACCTTGTTGGAGGCCATGCCCCTTTTCTCAACAACTCTGCAAATGCACCTTCTGGCACACCCTTACATATTGTGCAGTAATCAGTGTTCGCAGTTGTGCTGTTTAGGACTTTTTTTAACAGGGCCAGAAAAGGGAGCAGTCCATCTATGTTTAAAAAGCAATGCAGATTAAAGTTTAATTTGCCTTGTTTTTTAACATAGAGGAACTGCTCCCTCATCACACTCTGTTTAAAAAAAACCTGCAGTTCACACCCCTCGTTTCCCTTACATGCTCTGCAGCAATTACTGCAGAGTATGTAAGGGTGCCATGTTGTATGCACTGCAGTGCATACCCTTCTGTGCCCTTACACTATAGTATTTATTCCAAAGTATGTAAGGCGCCAAGATGTATGCACTGCAGTTGTTTCTAAGGAGAGCCATCACAAGAGAGAGCAGTCCCTCTATTTTTAAAAACCACTGCAGATTGCATTTTAATCTACAGTAATTTTTAAACGTAGGACTGCTCGCTCTTCCAGCCCTCTTTTAAAACATTAATTTACTGCAGAATATTTCCGCTTCCGGAGCAGCAGGATTTGTAAGTAATTTCTCATTATAAGACTTTCGCGGAATTACCAATTTCCTCCAATTCTACCGGCGGAATTAATATTTCCACCCAGGCTTACCTAATATCTCAAATAGCTGAGCCCCCAGAACATCATTAATCACTTAAAAAAACTTCTGGGAAGCCTTCCTTAGTTTGTTGCATTCCCAAAGGATAGGTGTTAATGTCCAACTAACTGTATAACCTCCACAAATTTCCTCAGGTCATGAGACATTAAGGGGGTCCACGACCCCTAAGTAGGAGGGAACGTCCGCATGGGCTGCGGCGTTCCCTCTGTGCAGATTAGGATGTGACCGCCAGGGTGGCGGTCACATCCTCTATTTTTAACATTGCGGCGGGTGGAGCTTCAAGCTCCACCCGCCTCAATGTTAAAATCTTAAAGTTAAAAATGCACGCATTGCATTTGTATGAAGAAAGAGGCAGGCACCGCGCGGTGCCTGCCGCTTCCTGCATGCGAATGCAGGGGGGTACCATAGGTACCCCCCATGTGCACCCCCCCACCCCACCCCCCTTCACCTAGGGGGCCCGCAACCGGCACCCGCAGTGACGTTATGCTTGTTTCCAAGCACATCCTAATCTGGCTGACGGTGTCTGAGAGACACCGTCACCATATTAGTGCTTTTCCACCGCGGTTGTAAGCCAACCGCGGAGGAAAAGCTGCGGACGGAAATCAGGACCCACCAGCAATCCTAATGTGGCGGTGGGTCTTGGTGGGTCCGCAGAGGATTTTCCGCATCGTCCAGGCCGGCGGTGGCTTCCGCGGGCCCGGAGGATGCGGAAAATCCTCCATCCTAATCAGCCCCTAAGTGTGTGAGGGCAGTCTAGGGCAAGACTTCATCTACATTAAATGTTCTTATCTTGTTCTACCCACTGTGCATGTGAGATTCCTTTCCCATAATTTCCTCTCATTACTCTCATTATGGTATAGGTTTAGTTTTGCTTTCTATTTGTTTTGAAATCAATGCATCTCGTGGAAGGATGGCTAAAACAAACTTTGGCAATGGGCATTGCTACAGCCATCCCCACAGGTTACAAAATCATTTGGCAAGACCATCAGTACAAACCAGAGGTGGATCTGACATCATATTAAAAAATACTATCAGCTACACCACCAAAATGGACACAGACGCCACCAACATTGAACACCTACCGGTAAAGGCATTTAATCACAGCCAACATCAGCTGTATGGAACCCGCATGTACCGACCACCAGGAACCCACTCCAATTTCACTAGTGATATCATGGGCTTCTTAGCACCCCTCATCATCAAAGCCAGCACCTTCATTCTCATCGGAGACCACAACTTTCACCTACAAGACCAAACTGACAGAAACTCTACGGCCCTTCTAGAAACCTCAGAAACCTTTGCCTCACCCTTCATGTACCTAACTCATCCACAACACTGGACATCTGTTAGACCCAATTTTTCCTCAGTCAGCTACATCACATTTGACAACCCAGCAACTATGACTTCAACATACCACACCCTTGTCAGTTTCAGCATACAAATCCTACACCACCACCAGAAAAGCGTCTCAGAAGAGAATTAGGTTTCCACCTTCTGCAAGCACTGCCCTGAGCACACAAGTGACTTGCTGAAAGACATAACAAAATTTAACATCTGGATCGCTGCATGCACCTACACCATGGCTCCCCTAAAGTGCAACCCAATGGAAAGAATCCAATCTCATGCCAGCTGGTGCACAGAGAAACTCAGGTCCACTAAACACCACTGCAAGGAACTGGATTGCAAATGAAGAACAACTCAAGGCACCCCAAAGAAATACATCTTCAAGTCAGACCAAAGATTCTACCACCAGCAGATACGGAACACCAACCACACAACTCTTGCAGATCGCATAGGCGCCAGCACTAATAGCAGCAAGGAAATGATCGCTCTCATCAAAGATTTCACTGCATCTCTCTCCTACCTCCTCCAACAACATCACACCCTCACAAGACCCTTGCAACAAACTCTCAGAATTCCTATGTAACAAAACCGTCTCCATATGCAGCAACTTTGGCCCTCAGTGGAACCCATTACTATTGCAGCTCAAGTTCCCACCACGGACAATTAATGAACCTTTACCTCGTGGTTTGCTGTCATAAAAATTGAAATAGCTGCTACCATGAAAATAATACCCTTGGATGTCACATCTGACTGTTGCCCCACCCCACTTTCACCATAGGACTCCATCCTCAATGCTCCATTAACTCAGCAACATCCTTGACACCTGGAAACATGCACTGTCATGTCCCTGCTCATGAAACCATCTGCTGACCCTGCCTATCTTTCCAGCTACAGACAAGGCAGACATAGTTGTCTTCAACAATAACACCACACCCTTATATGAACTAAGACCCATACCCAAAATGCACTTTGAAATAAACATCATTAGAAAACTGTCTAGATATGACGAAAGACTAAATGCCATCACTTCATCCTGCTTCAAACCATGCAGATGCTTAGGAAAATCTTCAAATGGCTTCCAGACAACCCTAAAACAAAACTGTCACACACACCCTAGTTACCAACAAGTTGCATTATGGGAACACCCTGGATACTGGGATCACAACACAACTCACCATAAAACTTTAAACCATGTAGAACTAGGCAGCCAGACTCATCATCAACCTCCCACACAGAACTCACAACACACCACACCTCAGGGAACTACACTGGCTACCGATACACTAACACCCTCAATTCAAACTCTTCACCCACATTCAAGGCACTGCACAACTCAGTCCTTACATACCTGAACAGTTGCATCTCCTTCCAACAATCACTCACCTTTAATCCATGTGACTCGTACTTGCACACACTCGATGCATACACAGAACCAGTTCAGGAGGACTTGCAGGTGATAGTACGCTTCACAAATAGACATAATTTAGCATTTTATATTTCTGCTTTCTGGAGTAAGCTAAATGTCCTCGAATTCCCTTTTTTGTCATCTGAGAATTTCTATAGCAGCTTTCAGAAATGGATTAAAGATCATGTTGCTTCTTTCATCATATCTTTGCTGAGGACCCAGTGGTGCATTTGTAAACATTAAAAGTGTTTTGTCTTTAGGAATCTTTCTTGGCTGTTTGTTTCTTCAAATGATTTAATCAACCCATCCTCAAACATGTCTCCTACGTTTGTGCTGAAGGCTTTTTGCCACACATTATCTACTTCTCTCATTAGTCTAAGGATACAGATGGATTGCCTATTATGGATGAAAATGGGTTGACAATGTCATGAGACATGCTATAGTATCTATTAAATTCCTTATATAATACTGGCTTTTGTTATTGATGATGGCATCATATTAACCTATTATGGATGAAAATGGGTTGACAATCTTCTGAGCTTAGCAATAGTACTTCCAATGGGGGTTTCTCTGCTAAAGGTGATCAATGAAACACCAATGTATCCCTGTATCTGCATCAAACAATTCTAATAGATACCTAATATGTGCAGCTTGATATTTCTAAAGTATACTTGGGTCCCTAAATCACCCCTGAGCAATAAATAAAAGGTTTGTGTCCTGAGGATCCTTGCTTTATTGCCTCCTTAAATAAATGTGGATCAGATCTGGTGCAATTGTATAAAGGCTAGAGTGGTGGACCTTGAAGCTGGAGAATCGGTTCCAGTCTCTGCATGTACGCTCAACATCATTTGATTCTGTGCCAATCACTGAATCTCCCCATGCCTAACAAAAAAGAATGTGTTTGTCTGTAATGCAAATGGAGTCTTGTAAAGCACTCTGACACCTTTGGGTTGAGTTTGCGCTATACAAAATAAAATAATGCTAAAGTCTGTAAGCAAAACAGGTGTGGATAGGAGAGTCATCTTTACATTGGTTATCCTGCAGAGCCAAGTTAATGGGGGATGCTAGCATTGAAATTTCCTGCTATTATGGTGGACAGTATAGTACCTGGAAATCTAATTGTGCTTCACCTAATTTTAAACAGACAATGTGTGCTTATCCATTTTGCTGTGTTTACTGATACATTAATGCTCAAAGTCAAAGATTTTTTAAGTTTGATGTTAAGGTCAATTCTTTGCCAAATGCAAGTCTTCAACAAGGCTGGGTGGGATATTTGTGTTAGTCAGCGAGATCAGGATGTCGTCAGCAGATACTGTAGATCCAAATCCATCAGTTCTAACTTTTAATCCCACTAATACCATACTACAGGTCATGAATTATGTCAAGGGAACGCATCATCATGCCATAGATGTACACAATATGCCATAAGTTGCCACAACTATGCCAATGGCAACATTATACCAAATGTGCGTGTGCCATTGTACCATGGATGCCAAAACATTTTACCATTATGCCAGAACCAGCATTGTAACTTTGTTGCACCAACACACCAAGAATACCCCCAGTATGCAAAAAATGGGCATCATTATGCCAGTGTCAACGTTTTACCATTTGTGAGCATCATTATGGGGCATGGCCTGACAGCATCGCCGGCTAGTCGTATTGTTGCAGAGCTCCTGCCCCTTATATTGAAATAATTCGGAAATTCTGGCAGAACCGATTTAGTACCCGAACAGACTGATGTCGGAATTTATCCTGGCCCGAATAAGTAAGAAACTGGGTGCCACACCAGCATGAAAGAAGAGGAAACGCAGTTAGTGACATCTCCTGCGATGTGGGGGCCTGCCTGACAAGAAAATGGCAGCGCCTGACCTTCACCGGGAGAAGTACGACGCCAAAGAGAGGTGCGCCCGGGAGGGTGTCTAGTGGTCGGGTCTTGATTGTGAGCCCCACTAGTGACCTCACCCCCGCTGATATCTGTGTCAGCCCGGAGAAGTACTGGAAGAATGCGCGATGAAGCCCGAGGCCACAGGGTCGGAGGGCAACATGTTGCGGAAGCACGTTCCAGGAAAGCAGCCTGGAGGTAAAAGAAGGATATGATTTTTTCAATCCCACCAGCCCCAGACACATACAAACTAACCAGTGCCCCACAGGAGCGGACTACTGAGCGACTCCACAGGGCCTACGAGGAAGGAGCCAAAGAGAGGGGCCAGTATGCTCCTGACTGACAAAGGATCATCTGGGGCCTCTCTACAGTATCCCAATTGTGCACACATCGCCCGGGACATTGGTAGACTACAGCTAACCCAGGGTGAAGGTACTTGGGTGCATTTGATGAGGATTCCCCAGCATAGAGGGTGAGACTGGTCTGACCCTGATGCAAGAGCGGAGGTAACGACGGCATGGAAGCCCTGGTCTTCTGTAAAAGACTGTAGACAGAGGGAATATCAAAGAGGACCCTAGCTGTATCTGGATCCTCCAGAAATCTGCAAGACAAGCAGAAAGGTTCAGCGGGAAAAGGCGGCCCGTGCTTGGATGTGCCAGCTTGCAGCTGGACCCCAATGAGAACAACAATCTGCGGACTGGAAGGAATAAATATGAATAACTAAAAAGAGAGGTGACTAGAGATCTGCTTCTTCTGAGGCCTTGTCTGTGCCTGGATCGGGATCAGAGACAGGGGTAGAGAGAAATAGGACACAGACGTGGCTGCCACTGCCCTGTCAAATCATGGGTAAGGACAAACCGACAAGGAGAGCACCGGCCAACAAAATAATGCAATATACAGTGCCGGGCCCAATAACAGCTGAACATAGCAGATCAGAACATCTGTCCCACCAAGGTACTATGGTGCAAGATAAAGTTTGAGGCCATTGGAGATTCCCGAGCGGTGCTGGGATAAAAGATGGACACTATGCAAATGGATATCAACCATTTGCATCTGGAACTTCGAACAGTGATGGATCGAGTGACGAGTACAGAGGGAGAACTGGGTACATTAAAGGAGGAAGTACATAGACTCCGCACAACAGTAACAACTCTTCAAGAACAGTCCACCCATCTGGAAGACAGAGCAGAAGATGCAGTAGGGAGATAGCGAAGGAATAACCTGCGGTTTCTGGAATTTCCGGAGAAGGCTGACGGCTCAGCAGCAAACCTCTTCCTGGAACAGTGGATAGGTGCAGCGTTTCCAAATATTGGCCTGTCCAAATTGTTTGCTATAGAAAGGGCCCATTCTTCCCTTTGTCCCCTGCCGAAGCCGGGATCACCACCTAGAGCAATGACAGCCCAGCTGTTCAATTTTAGAGACAGAGATATAATTTTGCAATATGTCCGTGCACATGGCTCGCCTAAGTTTTAAGACCGAGACATGCATATTTACCCTGACTATACCAGGAAAGTGCAAGATCTATAAAATGATTTCTTTGGAGTCAAGAGGCATCTTAGAGAACTCAATATTAAATATATCTTAATGTTTCCGACTCGGCTCTGAATACAGTATGGAGACAGGGTGCATTTATTCAGTTCTCCTACGAGAGAAGTGGGTGGCTACCTACACAAAACCAGTTTTCTCCACTCTGCCTAGCCCAAGATACTCAATCGCAACTGGTAGATAACCCTAACCAAATCAATGAAGGCTCTTAAGGTATATTGATAACGTTGTCGGGGATGAACTGATTGTCACACTGGACACTGAAACTGGAAGTATAGAAACTGGAAGTAAGGAGGAAAGAACGGGATGCAAATTAATTGGGGTATGTCCCCTAAAAGATTGTGAAATAAATATGGCCAAATTTGTTGGGACACTGTTCCGCCACTTAGGAAACTGTAGGTTTAGCGAGGCTGGACTGTGCCTGACAGTTTGGCCGTATATCAGAGACTGGACTTTTGGATTTATATTTTATATTTGTTGAAATTTAAGCAGAGAGGGGGAATCTAGTGGGGGGATGTGCGTTATGGGGCGGAGGCCCAAGTCCTTGGGAAACGTTTGTGCTAGGGGAATGAGACACTACTGCCTGGGGGAGGGGGGAGGTGGTTGTTGGAGATTACACAGTTATGTTAAAAAGTTCATTACTGGGATACACAGAGACAATATGTCAGTCAACATATAGCTACAAAGGGTGGCCCACTCTATGGCACATCAAGGGGTCCCCAGCTAGACACAGAGGTCCTACACCATGACACATTGGAGTAATGACAGGCAACAGATAGAACTACAAGTTTATAACCTGGAATGTTTTGGGGCTAAATAATGTGGTAAAATGGATTTGGTGGCAATGTATCTTAAACGATATGGAGTGAGTATAGCCTTCCTTCAAGAAACCAACTTGTGGGGCGACTGCCGTAAATACGTCCAACGAAGATGGAGGGATACTTTTTTTGTGACATCTTATTTGTGGTATGCCAGGGGCATAGGTCTGAGTGGCAACGGAAATCCCATTTAGGGCGGTTAACTCCAGGTTAGATCCATCGGTGAGATATGTGGTAGTGGACATAATGCTAGACGGGCGTAATGTCTGCCTGATTAATATATATGCCCCGAATAATGATGATGGAGTTTTTCTGGGGTCAGTCTTGGACAGTTGGACTGTGCTCCGGATGCAGAACTGATTGTTGCAAGGGACTATGGGCCAGATGCATCAAGAGAAATGCGCTCGCAAAAGGGCCAGATTCTCAGAATCTGGCCCTTTGCGAGTGCAATTTTTGCATTTGGGATGCATCATCCCAAATGCAAAAATCGCAAATAGAGAATTCGCTAAAATGCGATTGTTTGTATTTAAGGAATCTCTAATTGAGATTCCTTAAATGCAATGCATGAAATTATCAAAAATAGCGAATTCGCTAATAGGGCACGCAAATTACCATGAAGTACAACTTCATGGTAATTTGCAAAAACTTTGAAAAATGCCCTTTTGTGCTTTTTTCAAAGTTTCATGTTGCGCACACACATGCCCTAAGGGCATGTGTGTGCGCAACATATGTGCACAGATCACATTCAGGGGTGTAACAGGGTGTCCTTTGGACACCCCTGCACCCTTCAACTCGCAATCTCAATTTGCGAATCGCTAATTGCGATTCGCAAATTGAGATTGTCTTCCCATTCATTCCTATGGGCCTCTAGGCCCATAGGAATGAATGGGGAGGTATTCATTAATTGCGACTCGCAATTTGTGACTCGCAATTAAGGAATCGCTATTTTATTTGTGATTGCTTGATGCATTCCATTTTGCGATTCCTTATTAGCGATTCCTAAATTTTCGCTAATAAGGAATCGCAAAATGGATGCTTGATGCATCTGGCCCCTATAATTGTGAGTTAGATGGCACACTGGATAGGCACCCACTGAGTCCAGTGGCTAAACCTAAAACCAGAGAGGCCATGCTTCAGATGTTAACAATTTACAACCCCATTGATATCTGGTGGCATCGTAACCCCCATCAAAGGGAATACTCGTGTCATACACCTGCGACAAATACACATAGCAGGTTAGATTCATTTTTCATATAGAAGGGGGCAGCTAATCGAATAGAAGGGGCACAATACCTGGCTCATTATAGGTCAGAACACTCCCCATTGTTTATAGTATACACACTGGGTCGGCCAAGATCTAAGGTACCACGTTGGAGAATAAGCATGAGGGGCACTAACTGATCCGGTATATAAGACTACAATAGGAAAGGAAATCCAGCCATATTTTGACACAAATAGAAACACCACCATTATAAAAGCACCTGAACGGGATGCCTCGAAAGTAGTAATGAGGGGGGTATGTATGTCAATGGAGGCAGGTGTCAAGAAAAAGCTAGAACAGGATTTGAAACGCCAATAGCAACATTAGGCTGACTTAGAAAAGGCACACCCTTCAGACATAGAGGGTCCGGCTAATTGGAAAGCACAACGACAAAAGATAGGGGACAAATAAGAAGCACTAAGCAAATATAATAGGAATAAGAATAGAAGACTGTGGTATTCGGAGGGAGACAAGGCCGGTCGCCTACTGGCATGACTAATCACTATGGAGACACTTCCTCAGCCAATCCTGGCAATTAGAGACGACCTGTGACAAATGGTGTACCCACAACATGAGATCATAAGGTATTCGCTACCCACCTAACCCAGGCATTCTTGGAGCCTCAAGACTCCACACATACCCAGTCTGTAGAAATATACCTGTCAGGGGTGGATTTACCCTGCCTGGACCATGATACTCAGGAAACCCTATGAATCATCTAAAAACTGCTGAATCGCCTGGTATGGATGGCCTTGCGGCTCAATTTTAAAAGGAGTACGCCAGGGTGGTGGTTTCAAGATTATTGGCGGTTATTACGAAAGCAAAAGAGATGAGGGCAGTTTCGGTTCTGTGGTTGCTGCGGAACCCGGACAGGGACGGGTCCAGGATGCTGGTTTCCTCGAGGAAGCTGTTCAGTTGTTTTTTGACGGCTTTCTCGATGACCTTCGCTGGGAAGGGAAGTAGGGAGATGGGTCAGAAGTTCTTGAGGTCCTTGGAGTCCGCCTTGGGTTTCTTGAGTAAGGCATTGATCTCTACGTGTTTTCAGCTCTCCTGGAAGTTCGCTGTCTCAAAGGAGATGTTGATGGTTTCTGGAGATGGGTGCGATGGTGCTGCTGGCATTGTTGAAGATGTGGTGTGGGTAGGGGTCTTCCGGGTATCCGGAGTGTACAGTGTTCATGATCTTGATGGTGTCGTCGTCATTGATGTTGGTCCAGGAGAGCAGGCAGTTGGTGTGGGTGGTGGTCCTGGGAGCGGGGGTCTAAGTGTTTGCCATGGTGGTCAGTGCATTGAAGCTGTCGTGGATGGCAGCGATTTTGCGATGGAAGAAGGTGGCCAGCGAGTCGCACAGGTCTTGTCAAAGTGGGATGTTGTTGGTGTTGGAGCGGGGGTTGGAGAGTTCCTTCATGATGTTGAAGAGCTCTTTGCTTTTGTATGCGGTTAAGTCTAGGTGGTCTTTGAAGTAGGGCCTTTTGGCTGATCGGATGAGGTGGTGGTGTCTACGGGTGGCTTTTTGTGGGCTGCGTAGCTTTCCGGTGTTCGTTCATGGATCCAGGTTTTTTTTAGTTACCAGCAGGTTCGCTTGGAGGTCTGGAGGTCTTCAGTGAACCAGCTGGCTTTCTTGCTGGTGTGAGTGTTGGATAGCTTCTTGAGCAGGGCGAGGGTGTTGGCGCAGTTGTTGATCCACTGTCTGAGGTTGTGAGCAGTGGTGTTGGGGTCAGTCGGGTCTGTGGGTGGGCTCCGGACGAGGGTGGTGGAAAGCTGGTCTTCGGTGACTTTGCTCCAGCAGCTGCGCAGCATCTGTTGGGTGCGGTGGTCCGTGGTGGGTTTCCAGAAGGTGAAGTGGGTGCAACGGTGATCGGTCCAGTGGAGCTCGGTGGTGTGGTCGAAGGAGATGTGGGAGATTGCTTAGAAGATGGGGTGAGCGTGTGGCCAACTGAGTGGGTGGGTGTAGTGACCAGTTGTCTGAGTCCGAGGTTGGTGAGGTTGGCGATCAGGGTGCTGTAGTTGGTGTTGTTGTTGTTGTCGAGGTGGAAGTTCAGGTCCCCGAGGAGGATGTAGTCCATGGATGTGAGGGCGTGTGTGCTGACGAGGTCAGTGATGGAGTCGGTGAACTGTGCTTGAAGTCCGGGGTGTCTGTAGATGAGGGTTCCTCTGAGGGTGGTATTGGGATCGGTGTGAATCTAGAAGTGTAGTGTTCGGCGATGCTGAGGGTGTCGTCGGTGTTGGTTGAGACTTTGAGATCATTCCTATGGACGATGCTGATTCCTTCTTCTACTCCATTTGTGCGGTCCTTGCGGGTGATCTTGTAGCCTTCGGGGATGGCTATGGCGATGTTGGGTGCCAAGGAGGGTTTCAGCCAGGTCTTCGTCAGGAAGGCGATGTCTTGGGTGTTGGAGTCCAGTAGGTATCAGAGTTCCATGACGTGTTTGCGTGCAGAGCGGGTTTTGAGGAGGATGCATCTGAGATAGTTGGGTTCTTTGGTAGGTGGTTTGGCGGGCCGGATGCTGGTGAAGCGGCAGTCCTGGCAGGAGAAGGATCCATGGGTGCGTTTCAGGGTGGCTAAGCAGCATGTGCGTGATCATCCGGTGTTGAGTGTATGGAGGGTGCTGGAGTCGTAGCAGTTGTGGGTGTCGTGGTGCTTGCAGGGGCCAGGGGTCCTGGTGCTGGATGCGGTCCAGGCATGGATGGGCGCAGACGGGCTTGCCTTAGGTGCGCCTTCAGCGCGCCAGCGGCGCACCCGCAGGGCGCGTGCACAAGCAGCCTCCATATGTTCGGATGTGGGAGGGAGGAGCAGCTGGGAGGCAGGAGCAGGCGGCGAATGGTATTGCGGGGGGCGGAGCCGCAGGGGGCACAGTGGCGGGAAGAGCGGGCGCGGTTTACAGAAGGCAAAAGTGGGTGCCGGGGAGAAATAAGGCGAGACAACAGTACAAACTGTGGAATAAAGAAAAGGGCAGGACAACAGTGCAGGATGCGGCAATACAAACAGTATAAATCACAATAACAATCACAATAACACAGCGGAAATGAGCGGGACATGAACCAGTATGAAATGGCAGCAGCAGGCTCAGGGCACACGGGTGGCAGCGAGGGGAATGACCTGCCTTGTGACAGGGTCATTAGTGGCTCAGGGTTTGTAGAGTGAGTTAAACTGCTTTGTACTAAGCCTATGGCGAGGGTCCACACAGGACGATATGTGTCACATGTTATGATGCTACAAGGAGGAAAGAGGCAGGGATGTCTGCTTTCCCCTCTGTTATTCGCCCTCACAATGGAACCATTGGCGGGTCACCTCCGGGTAGTGCTGCAGGGACATGCTATTACAGTGGGTCGCACGGAATATTTTGTGTCACTGTATGCGGACGATGCGTTGATGTACCTGGGTCACCCAACGCAATCTGTCTCAATATTGCTCAATGCTCTGGGGCCGTTTGCTATGGCCACTGGCTTGCATATTAATAACCTAGAATCGTAATTGTATGCAACAGGGACGATGGAGAGGGGAGTAGAGTCCCAGCCCCGAGCTAGGGTTATCCTTGGAACCAGAAACTGTGCGTTATCTGGTGATACGGCTAGCCAGAGGAAAAGGTACTTTTTACAAACACAATATGGGTAGGATATTCAAGGGCCGACAAGGGAGTATACAGTTTTGGAATACACTAAAATTGTGCTTGATGGGGAAAATTGCCTTAATAAAAATGGTGGTACTACCCAGTTGCCTTTCTACCATGCAAGGATCCTTCTATGAACTGCCGCATAGAGTATTCATGCAGCTCCTGTGGAATGGAAGTGCTGCAGGGTAAGTTTTGAGGTGATGAAAAGACAATGGTGTAAAGGGGTTCTGGAAATTCCAGATTTAGAGTTATGCTATCTAGCGTCGCAAAAACAGCATGCTATAGTTTGGCTGACTACGGATCCCTCTTGGGAGCGGAATTTGTTTGATGGCTTCTATGGTGGGAAACAGTTCGGAGCACTTCTGTGGCTAACCCAGAAGCAACAGAAGAACTACCCCCCAACAATTGGGCTATTGACTAGAATATGGAACAGGATGACTAAACGACTCATTAAGGGGAAATCCTATGCTCCAGAGGCAGATATTAGGAACATGCCACAGTTTGCTCAAATAGAACGAGTTATGTCGACTGAAAAATGGAAGGAGGGGTTGTTTGATGTTGTCGGTTCTATACCCTTAAAAAAGGTTTATTACTTATCAAGATGTGGTAGACACTTTTCAATTTGAGGCAGGGTAATTCTTGCAATACGCCAAGATAGCAGCTACGGCCCAACAGCTTTGGACGACATTTACAGAAGCCCTGGAATATACACAGTCAAGTCAAGTCAAGTCATTAAATTTATATAGCGCACTACATACCCAGAGGGTTTCAAGGCGCTTAGGGAGGGGAGGAGGATTATTTGTCAAATATCCACGTTTTAAGTTGCTTTCTGAACGCTAGGTGATTCTGGGTGAGGCGAAGGTAAGCGGGAAGTGAGTTCCATGTTTTGGCAGCCAGGTATGAGAAGGATCTGCCTCCCATGGAGGTTTTGTTGATGCGAGGGACAGTGGCGAGGGCTTGGCTGGAAGAGCGAAGATGGCGGGAGGGGGTGTAGAAGGACAATCGAGAGTTGAGGCAATCTGGTCCGATGTCGTAGAGTGATTTGTGTGCGTGGGTAAGCAGTCGGAAAGTAATCCTCTTATTGACGGGTAGCCAGTGGAGGTTTTTAAGGTGACCAGAGATGTGTTTGTTGCGTGGGATGTCTAATATGAGCCTGGCTGAGGCGTTTTGGATTCGTTGTAGTTTCTTCTGGAGTTTGGCGGTGGTACCTGCGTAGAGGGTGTTTCCGTAGTCCAGTCTGCTCGTGACTAGAGCGTGGGTGACTGTTTTCCTTGTTTCGGAGGGGATCCAGCGAAATGTTTTTCTGAGCATGCGAAGGATGTTAAAGCAGGAAGAGGATACGGCGCTGACTTGTCTGTTCATTGAGAGTGAAGAATCCAGGATGATGCCAAGGTTCCGTGCGTGGTCTGTCGGTATGGGTGCATTTCCGAGGGCATCCGGCCACCAGGAGTCGTCCCATGCAGAGGGGGATTTACCTAAGATGAGGACTTCTGTTTTGTCTGAGTTCAGTTTCAGGCGGCTTTGTTTCATCCATTCGGCGACTTCTTTCATTCCTTCGTGTAGGTTAGTTTTGGCGGTGCTGGGGTCCTTGGTGAGAGATAGGATCAGTTGAGTGTCATCCGCGTAAGAGATGATGTTCAGGTTGTGTTGGCGGGCGATGGCCGCGAGGGGGCTCATGTATACGTTGAAGAGGGTGGGGCTGAGTGAGGATCCTTGTGGTACGCCGCAGATGATTTCAGAGGCCTCGGACTTGAATGGTGGGAGGCGGACTCTCTGGGTTCTTCCGGTGAGGAACGAGGTGATCCATTCCAGTGCCTTTCCTTGGATTCCGATGTTTCTGAGGCGTTGTAAAAGGGTGCTGTGGCATACTGTGTCGAAGGCTGCAGAGAGGTCGAGGAGGATGAGGGCGACTGTGTCTCCAATGTCCAGTAGAGTTCGAATGTCGTCTGTTGCTGCGATGAGGGCGGTCTCAGTGCTGTGTTTGGCTCGGAAGCCAGATTGTGAGGGGTCGAGTGATTTGTTGGCTTCGAGGAAGGCGGCGAGCTGGTTGTTGACAGCTTTCTCGATGACTTTGGCCGGGAATGGAAGAAGCGAGATGGGGCGGTAGTTTTTGAGTTCGGTGGGGTCTGCTGTTGGTTTTTTCAGAAGGGCGGTGAGTTCAGCGTGTTTCCAGTCTTCTGGGAAGGTAGCGGAGTTGAAGGAGCAGTTGATGACGTCTCGGAGGTGCGGAGCTATGACGGAGTCTGCTTTGTTGAAGATGTGGTGAGGGCATGGGTCTGTGGGGGATCCAGAGTGGATGGAATTCATCAGGCGGATGGTGTCCTCAGTGGAGATTGGGTTCCAGGCGTTAAGGGTGTTAACGGGGGGAAGATAGTCAGCTGATGGTAGGGTGGGTTGGCTTCCGGGTTGGTTGTCAAAGCTGTTGTGGATGTCAGCAATCTTGTTGTGGAAAAAAGAGGCTAGGGAGTCGCAGAGGTTTTGAGAGGGGGTGATGTCGTTGGAGTTGGCCGAGGGGTTGGAAAATTCCTTGACGATGTTGAAAAGTTCCTTGCTGTTGTGGGCGTTGTTGTCGAGTCGATCCTTAAATGCTGTTTTCTTGGCTTTTCGGATCAGTTGGTGGTGAGTACGGATGGCGCTTTTGAAGGCGTCCTTGTTGCTGGTGGATGGGTCTTTTTTCCAGGCCTTTTCAAGGGAGCGACATAGTTTCTTGGATTTCTTGAGGTCCTCGTTGAACCATGAGGCCTTCTTGATGCCAAGTTTGTGTTGGCGTTTTTTCAGTGGTGCTAAGGTGTCGGCGGTGTTGGATAACCAAAGGGTGAGGTTGGAGGCGGCTTCGTTGGCGTTAGAAGAGAGGGCTGGGGAGGTTTGAAGGAGCGATGTGGAGATCTGCTCCGTGGTGATTTTGTTCCAGTTTCTTTGTAGAGTTGGTTGGAGGTGGATGATTGGTTTCGGCTTGTTGTAGGTGAAGTGAACGCAGCTGTGGTCAGTCCAGAGGAGATCCGTAGTGTGGCTGAAAGAGACATGGTTGCTGGAGGTGAAGATGGGGTCGAGTGTGTGACCTGCGATGTGGGTGGGGGAAGTGACTAGTTGTTTAAGTCCGAGGTTGGCGAGGTTGTCCGAGAGGGTGGCGGTGTTGCGGTCGTTGATCTTCTCAAGGTGGAAGTTGAGGTCTCCCAGAAGGTACAAGACCATATGGTTCACATGACCTACCTTTCACCCAGGTGATTACAAACCATAAATGTATCTCAGACCCAATATGCCCCAGATGCCAGCATGCACAGGCAGACTATGTGTATATAGTATGGTACTGCCAACGAATTCAAGTGGATTGGGCCGTCGCCCTAGAACAACTAAATAGAATAACAGGGTGGATGATAGCTTTAGAGATGAAAACCTGTCTCCTTGGTCTGATCCCCAAGTATTCCAAGCGTAAAACGAGTAGACGATGTTTAATTCTGGGGCTCACGATAACAAAGAGGAGAATTGCAATACATTGGCTGGCCCCGCAGGGGCCACAGGTGGATACATGGAGGGAAGATTTAAAAGAATGGGAGTTGGCTGAGGAGGAACATGTGAGGAAAACTAGGGCAGATGACAAACTCCTGGAGGTATTATTGGCATGGGGGATAATGGTGCAAGAAATAGAGGAGCCTGCCCCAAATGCTGTAGGTGTATTACAGGATGGGAACATCGTATTAGAACTAACAATCTAAGTCAGACATCAGGAAGGGGAGACAACTAAATTAATGCCCTGACAGACATGTAATATTGTTCCAGTAGGAACCGGTAAGGGGCAGGGGGGAATTAGTTGGGGTGTTAAAAAGGTAGTCAATATATTTAAGCTATAAACTGAAAATTCATGAGGAAACTATGTAACACAAATACCCGGTCTTTGGAATGAATAATTGAATCTACAGTATACATGGGTGGTACAAATCAGCATTTAGAGTATTGACAATGTTTCTTTTCCTTTTGAAAATAATAAAGAAACGTTGAAAAAAAGAATTCTATCACTCAGCAGAAATTACAAGCATCATACCAGCATTATATCAAGGATTGACACAATCATGCCATGGGTTGCCACACTATGTTAAGAAATACCACCATTATGCCAGTGCCAGCATTACACAAGGTCCGACAAACCCACACAAAAAGTTTCATAATGCATCTTAAATGACCATCATTATACTATGACCAGCATTATATGAGAAGAGGACATCACCATATAATGGATGCAGATAAGAGGACAATAATTGACACCTTTGTGCCAGAGCCAACATTTCACCTACAGTTGGTACCATCCTTTTATAAATGTCCAAAATACACCAATAACTGCAATTTTTTTGCTAGTACGTGCATTATATGTTGTTATCATATTCATCAGCAGTTTGGGCTTGATAGTGTCAGGTTGCAGACGCAATGCACACAAATCCAAATTCTTCCAAATTAAAAATGTTGAAGTGTTGAGGAATTTTGGGGTTATTAGTAGACTTTTGAGCACCTCATACATAAGGTAAGGTCGGTAGAAATCAAAGCAGTGGTCATAGCATAGCATATCTGTGAATCTACAAGACATAAGGTTTTACGTTACTAATACCAGACACAGTCTCTGCATAGTATTACTACAATTAAATCATACGGATTGCGCAATAACTGTGCAGAACCAGGTTTTGCACACAGCATTTCTTGCGAAATTCCTGATACCCCGGGGGTTAACTAGGGCATTCACACGAGCTTTGGGCTATTTAATGCAGTTTCATTCTAATTAGATTTTCCAATCCGGAATATCATGCAGGTAAAATAGGGTCCGCGGCTCCCACCACTTGAAAATTGAGCTGGGGACACTGCTCAACATCTAATTTAACAGAAGACAATCCCACACCTGAATTCTGCTCAGGCCAACATGTAATCGTTGACCCCACTGCACCCCAATTATTGGTCTCTTACTACCCACACCTGGAGAGCTGGGGCCCATTTTTCTTGCTTGACTTAAGGGCACCAGGACTCTTTCTGTGTCACTTAGAAGGACAACGGAGAGCAAGAAACATAAAGGCGTCACCATGCCAAATAGTAGTTGTATTACTGTGTTATATGCCACAACGTGCGAACACTGTACATGCAGGTAATTGAATTCAATTTGTCTGAATGTATCAGGCACACCCCTCTACAATGAGCCTCTTCGTCGGTTTTCTTTATTTATAATTCAGTGTTTTTATTACCCTTTGACTACAACGCGACCAGAGTAAGTCATTGCTCGGATGCCTAATCAATTACTTAGGTGAATAATAACAGGGTCCGTTCCTCAGACAGTTATAACTGATAGACGTCAGGCCAACAATAATGAATCTGTTAGCTCGCAAAGTGTAGGTTATCTGTTTCTCTCTGTCGCTCCTCGTTATCTCCGTCACCCTATTTGTTATGATCAATTTTACCCATTGATCTGTGTCGGAAAGGCTATAAAACTTGCCACGGTTGTCAAGAAGCAGCCGGCCTCGTGCATGACAAGTGGGCTCGCGGCCAGCCGGATAGAGGCGCAGTCTGCGCGAGCCCGCGGACGCTGCCATCTTCTGATTATACGCTGAAGAAGGAAATAATACTTCAATCTACCAGGCAGCCTTGTTAGAGATGCTACAAAGCGGCAAAACATTAGCCCGGCTGCTCTCCAAACTATCTGTAATTGTACGTTTTGGTCCATTAATTCAAAATAACAGACACTTAACCCAAATCACTGTTGTGAGAACCAGAAGATTGCAAATGCTTTTATTGCCTTTTAAAGAGAACAAACAATACCAGAGCACTGCTAATTTGTATTTGCATAATTCTCCAGCCTTGCAGCGATAGTAAATTTGGGATATTTACCCGAAGGTTCCACATTTCATGACTCATTACACCTTACAAGCTGCCAAATTAGGAAAAGTGTTTCCTGTTCAGCAGCATCACTTCCGCTGTCTAGCTGCTGGAAAGATATTACTATAAAGCATTCATTACAGGAAAAAATGAGCAGTCTCCTTATTTCTGAGAACTAAGCAAGTCTTGTATTTAGTCTGATACACATTTTTGTTGACATATTTTCCAAATAATGCTTTCTTATGAATATCCAAATGTTCTCAAAAATGCTTTCATACTCTTATCAGAGATTACAACGCCCTCCTATTTGTAGGAGAAAGCTTAATGTAGTGGTATTAAAGGAACCACGCCTAGTTTCTAATATTCTGATGCATTGCCTATCTTTCCAATTGACCCTGCTATCTATCCTGTAACTTTAGGCACCTCTCAATCTCAATTCAATTTTTTCAATTTGATTCTTTTATTCGCTCCAGTAAAAACGATAAAAAAGCACAAATAAATACATGATAAAACAGTAAATGATTCGAAATTCATCTTAGATAAAAAAAAAGCATTCATCTTAGATAAAAAAAAAGCAACAAATTCTTTCACACATATGCAAAATTCTTTTTCAGAAGCAGTCCCATAATGTGTTGTGCAAAATTACCGAATAGCAAGCCCAATACTATTTGCAGCCCCCCTTCCTCTTTCTCATGCAAGCCTACAGGAACCCGGCTACTGAGAAGCAGACAAGGGGGGCATATAGAGATTTTAAAAAAATTAATGCAGCCCGGCATTGTTTAAAATTTCGTTGCTTTAAAATTGGTGTGAGGTAGTCGTTCCTTTCTTTCTCGTAGAGCCTACAAAACAAACTAGGTGCAAATTCAATTTGTGTTGAGAGGTTATCACAAGGGCACACACTTAAATCTGAGTGGTTATACGTTTTTTCTGGATAGCCTAACATCAAAGGTATCATATTCATACAAAATCTCAGTAATATGAATTTATGTTGCGGACTAGGGGGGCCTAGGGGGAGCTGAACGCGAGCCTGTCTCCCCCTGGGTTGGTTTGCACAGTTCAAACGGCCACCAGGTGCTTTAGGTTAATTAGAAAGATAGTTGCGCGCGGGGAAGCCTACTTAGACAGGCCCGGAGGGGGCGGGAATTTCATTGTGCCTGAGGGTGGCGGGAGGAAAGGGCATTTCTTTTTGTCAGAGGATTTATTTCAGCCTGGGGTCCCGGGTGAGGCCTGGGTGGGTCTCTCACGTAGGAAGAGGAAGGCGGCGCAGGATATTTTAATGCAGTGGCTGCCTGCATTTCACTGAGTATTACCTTCCACTCCCTTCAACTTAAGGCCTCTCCTATCAGCTCCTTCCACACCTTTGAATGCCTTTCTTTGGAGCTACAAGTGCACCACTGTTCACCCCTTAGATTCCATGTCATTTACCGCCCGCCTCTTCCTTTTGGAGGAACTCACTGAGTTCACCAGTGACCAATACTCGCAAAGTGACAATCAGACCTTCGTGGGTGACTTTAATCTCCACTGGGGCTCACCGCAAGACTCCTCCGCAAACTCTCTGGCCACCTTCCTCTCTGTCAACGATCTCATCCAACACTGCACAGAATCAACACACTCTAAGGGCTCAATCCTGGATCTTGTTATTTCTAAAGCAGGCATGCTTTTCATCACTACCCCATTTCACGTAGACTGGTTTGACCACCTCCTCATCCCATTCTCTATTCAACTATCACACGCTATAACACTTGGCCAACCCAAGAGGGCTATCTCCTGGTTCCTTGATGTTAAAAATATTGATGTCGGTCCCCTCTGTGAATCAGCTTTGTTATCACTTCCAAGGCTCGACCCGAACCTAGATGTTGACGATCTCACCTCCCAATGCCTCACAGTTCTTGCAGATGAAATCAACAACGTCGCTCCACTCAAAAGCAAAAGGTTAAGGCCCACCCCCTCAGCACCTTGGTTCAACAAATCCCTCTATGAAGAAAGGAAGCAGCTAAGATTCCTGGAGAAACAATGGAGGCAAGTGCCCTCCACTGATAACCTGTCCACGCTTCGCTCCGCAAGATCCAAGTACCACAAACATATCTTCCTTGGGAAAGCGGCGCACTTCAAAACCCTCCTTGACTCAGCCAAAAATAGACCCAAAAAACTTTTTGATCTCATCAAGAGTCCTGACTGCTCTCCCCCTGCCCCCAAGCTGGAGGATTCTGCAAAGAGAGCAGCAGATTTCGCTATATTCTTCGACAAACAAGTGAAATCACTTGTGGATCAAGTCGCTCATCCTACCCCTCCAGAGGAGTGCAAATCCTTAGCCATTTGGCAAAACTTTGACCCCATTTCTGAGGATGCCCTCCTCAAGTGCATCCGCGTAACAAAGCCCTCCAACCATCATCTGGACCCCATCCCCAGTGCCAATGCCATTGACTTTTATACCCTTTCCCTCTCCTACTGGACCACTCTGGTCAACTTCTCCCTCTTTCAAGGCTCCCTTCCTGTCTCCTTCATTACTGGGCAGGTCACCTCGCTTCTTAAAAAACCAACTGCTGATGCGTCTGACCTCAACAACTTCTGCCCCAAAACTAACTTACCCTTTCCTGCGAAGATTACAGAAAGAGCTGTAGCGAAACAACTCTCTCGTCATATCAAGGACAATGATCTTCTTGACAACTTCCAGTCTGGCTTCATTCAAAACTGCAGCACTGAAACAGCCCTACTGCAAGTGGTTGATGACGCGCTGAGGATCCTCGCCTCGGGGGGGGTCCTGTCTTCTAATTATCCCTGACCTTTCTGCAGCCTTTGACACTGTCAATCACAACACCCTCCTCAACATTCTCAAACAGAGAATGGGCATGGAGGGCACTGCGCTTAAATGGTTTGCCTCCTTCCTCTCTGATAGATCTCAAAGGATCAAAATAGGGAACAGTCTCTCATCTCCTGTGGCGGTAGGTCAAGGTGTCCCTCAAGGCTCTATACTTGCACCCACATTGTTCAACCTCTATTTAGAACCACTAGGAAATCTCCTAAGTAAATCCGGGATCCACTATCATCTCTACGCCGACGACACTCAAATCTACCTCAAGGTTGCCTCCACTCACGATCTCTCTATCCTAAGCTCCACTCTCGACTCCATTCATAACTGGATGTTTACTCATCAACTGATTCTGAATCCCTCTAAAACCGAATTCTTCCTCTTCTCTTCTTCAATCTCTCCACCCCCGGTGCAATCATGGATGGATCAGTTGAATCTACTGAACACTAAACCCACCATTGCCGACAGCGCAAAATCCCTGGGTGTCACTCTCGACAAAAAATTCAATCTCACCCCCCACATCAATTCCATTGCAAAGTCTGCTCGATACCGTCTGCGCCTTCTTTGGGCAATCCGTCGCTTCTTCCCGGAGCAGGACCTTATAACCCTGGCACAATCGCTGGTCCTCTCCAGACTTGACTACTGCAATTATCTTCTTACTGGCCTCCCCAAATCCCACCTGTCCCCCCTTAAATCTGTTTTACATTCAGCAGCTCGTTTACTTTATGGGGCCAAAAGAAGTGACCACATCACACCGATGTTATCCACCCTCCGCTGGCTTCCAATCGAGGCTAGAGCTATCTACAAGACTGCTTCTATCACCCACAAAGCCTTGCACTCCTCCTCTCCTCGCTACCTGGCGAATAAACTGAAACTCTCTGGAGGCTCTAGACCTTCACGTAATGCGGAAAATCTTCTGCTTGAACCTCCCACTTTCAAGAAGGAAAGAACGATTGCACAATCCTTTTCAGGCAACGCAGGGAGAATCTGGAACTCCCTTCCGCCGCAGCTCCGGACCACCACCTCCTCCCAGGCCTTCAAAACTAACCTCAAAGTTCTCCTCTTCCAAAGACACTTCCAAATGTAATCCATGCCCTCTCTATTAGCTGAAGGAAGCCCTTCCATTATAGAAAAACCTACTGTACATGACTATGGAAATGTCCTCCCAGTGTGTTCTTGCGGTTTGAGAGTCAGCCATTTATTGCAGTATTATCTTTCTACCTGTGTTTGGTACTCTTATGTAACATGCACCCGTCACTTTCTCTTGTAACACACTGTTTTCTACCTCTTACATTTGTTTATTTTTGATACCTGCACAAGTGCCACCATGGCCTACGTAACGTTTGTTCTTGTGCTCGAGGGCCCTCCATATATTGCAGGATTATTCCTCTATGTTTACTTTGTACGCTCTTGTAACCTGCACACGTCACTCTTTCCTCCTGTAATGCACCGTTTGCTACCTCTTGTATTTTGTTGGTTCACAATTGTCACTTTTGTAATGCACCGTTTGCTACCTCTTGTATTTTGTTGGTTCACGATTGTCACTTTTGTAATGCACCGTTTGCTACCTCTTGTATTTTGTTGGCTCACGATTATCACTTTTGTAATGCACCGTTTGCTACCTCTTGTATTTTGTTGGTTCACCATTGTCACTTTTGTAATGCACCGTTTGCTACCTCTTGTATTTTGTTGGTTCACGATTGTCACTTTTGTAATGCACCGTTTGCTACCTCTTGTATTTTGTTGGCTCACGATTGTCATTATTGCCTCATTTAATGTATCGTTGGCTTTTGTTTTTTGCTCACTTGTAATGTTCTCATGTATCAGTTCTGTTTTCTTTTGTGAAGCGCTTTGACACCTTCGGGTAAAGTCTGCGCTATATAAAAACGCACAAATAAATAAATAAATAAATAGTTAGGCCCTGGTGCACGCACGCCACGGGCCACAGACAGCGAGCAGGAGGAGCCCCTCGACCCCCCCCACCCTCCCAGCTGTTAGAGAGACCGAGCAACTATGTGTCAACGCTTGTGTCTCAGCTGACGTGCGGCGGCTGTGGTGGGAGGGAGGAGGGGGGTTTGGGACGGGCTGGGAGGCTGCGGGGAGGTGCCTCGGGCCGGCTTACTGCAATTGGCAACCAGAGTTTTGGGGGCAGGAGGGCCAAGGGAGCTGGTGTGGAGCATGTGAAACACTGACAGTTTATTTATTTTGCGATTTTTATATAGCACGAACATGACCCGAAGGTGTCAGAGCACTTTCCATAAGAACCAGTTGCCTCTTCTGTACAAATGCACCCTGGTATGCTATTTCCTGGGGGTGATCACTTAGTTAGTGTGCACGGACAGACCTATGTATTGAGCCCGACCCCTGCAATATCATATGTCTACCCCCCAGCTTTGCCTCAACAGGTATTTAATAAAAGAACAACAGGGGGTTTGCTGCAGGGTGGGGGTTGTCTGGCTCCAGGGGGTTTGTTGTCAGGTCAGACTTCTAGTGGTGGTGTTTTCTTGCAGCAGCTTGGTTTCAGTTGGTGCAGCGGCAGTGCAGACGGCTATTTGGTCTCAGCGTGGAGCGGGGGCAGGGCCCTGGTTTCCTCAGGGGGTTACCACATGTCAGGAGTTTGGGCAGCTGCATGGCTCCGCAAGTGTGGGGGGCAACAAGGTTTTTACATAGAAGGGTCAAACCCCAAGGTTTCCTGGGATTTAGGGGGTGGTCAGTGGGTGTGGGTGAGGAGTGGCAGCAATGCCAGGGAGGAGCGGTGTACCAAATCTATGGGTATGGAGTGTCCCCCTGGCACAAAGGAACAGTCAGGTCGGTGCGGCTTGAGAGGTAAG
This sequence comes from Lissotriton vulgaris, assembly GCF_964263255.1. Taxonomy (NCBI): domain Eukaryota; kingdom Metazoa; phylum Chordata; class Amphibia; order Caudata; family Salamandridae; genus Lissotriton; species Lissotriton vulgaris. Next base: position 1,373,354,515 of record NC_141691.1, read on the forward strand.
GTGCCAGTTTCCTCCAAGGGTAAAACATCTGGCAAGCGTTTTCCTGCAGACTGAGCACGCTGCGGCTCCACCAGGTAGAATTTTGGATGAGGGGAGATCTGGAGCAGATTTTCCTTCCCAGGCTAACAAAACAACGGCTACGGAAAAGATTCATTGGAAATTTTATGATTATGGGGTTGGTGATGGGGAACTTCCGGGGGGAAGCAGGCATTTGTTGGGGGATGTGACAACCCATTGGTCTTTGATGGAGACAGTGATGACCTCGAGGAAGGTGAACTGAGAGAAGGGGACTGTGGGGACAGTGGGGTGAAATGTTTGACTTCCATGGGGGAAAAGAGGGGTGTCTCGGGGTAAACCAGTGTTTTAGTCTTTTGCAGAAGTCAAGTGCGGACCGAGCAATTGTACACGAATCGTCACATTTCCATCATCATCAGGACGACCATCCAGATTTTATTAAGCGCGCATCTCAGTTGCCAACAGGTAAAGGGGACTGGTGGTTGGTCTGGCAGCAAGGGGGACAACCACGAAAATCAGCCAGATCCATTGGAGTGGGGGGATGGTTTTGGGCAAGACTCTTCCTGGGGCTGGGCAGCAGGGTCCTTTGCAAGAGGTGGTGGTGGTACTAACAAAGGTGGGCAAGATGCTAAGGGGGAAAGGATGGTAAAGATACAGTAGAAGAAGATAAAAACATTCACAAAAAACTTCCTTACATGGGGATTAGTATGCCCTTAGGTTCCAATTTATCTGATACGACCGAAGTTGAATTCAGAGGCATGAATTGGTAGATTTTTTTTTAGCTCTTGCATCGCGATATTCAGGCCGAAGAAGGCTCTGAGGAAGAGGAGTGGGAGTTGGCCAGGAGTAAGTATGGGCAAATTTTGCGAATTTGCGGTACGCAAATTCATGCGAAAGCGTACTCACGGTCCGCAAAATCCACGAACTTTCGCGAGATTGCAGATGTTTTTATTTTTGCGTGTTCACAGGATTTGTTTCACTCTAGCTTTCGCGAACTTACCCATGCAGTGGTATATGGGCGCGGCCATCTTGTTTTCACTGTTCGCGTTGCGTATTTCCATTTCCGGTCACTAGTTGCATGCTCGCGTTGCGCTTTTCCTGTTCGGGGCCGCAGTTGCGTGTTCGCGTCTGTATTTGTGTGCTTGCGAGGAAAATATCGCGCAAACTTACCCACGTGGGTGCAATGGGCGCGGCTGTCTTGTTTTTCATTCATTGCTATTGTTCTAGGCATGCCTTTTCTATCCAGCTTCAATCTTTGTAATCCTTTGTTTTTTGAACTTTAAAAAAATCTTTATTTACTCATTATCTATTTCTTTATTTTTGTACATCTATATTTTGTGTTTTTTCTACTTTTTGTTACTTTAAAAACGACTTTTTCTTTTAACTCTCTTTTCTTTTATTTACTTTTTTCCCTCTTCTTTCCTCTTTTTCCTTTCTTTAACCCAGGACCATGGCAAAAGGAGCCGGCAAGTCCAAGGGGAAGAGTCCCGCTCCCGGACCCCGCAGCCGGCTCCCTTGCGGGCACTTACCAGGGGAGTCTGCAATTCCCAGGGAGATCTTCAGCATGGTGGAGGTGGCCGCACTGGTCTTCTTTGTTCAGCGCCACCTCCTGAAGACCGTCGCAGCAGGCGGCAGGCCCGGTACCGGGTACGGCCTCCGGGAGCGTCACCAGCTATGGGGTTAGGTGTGCTGGGCCATGTATCGGGAGTAAGGGGTCCGGCGCACCTACAACCAGGTGACGCACCGGTGGTCCAACATACTGGACCGGGAACAAGACCTGCTCGACCTGCTTGGCGTTGAGATCCCTGGGTTCTGTGAGTACTAGTAGCTATTTAATAACTACTTTGTTTTCTTCTGCTCTGTGTTATATTGCAAATAAATGTTTTTTCCAAAGAGCAAGAATGCTGCAGATTACATTGCAGGTAAATTATGTTTCAAAAGCTTCTGTGATTGCAGGTGCTCACCTGCTGAGTAGCGGTGCTACTATGCTTATTTGTTTTCAATTTTGTTCTCATTTGGCCTGAGTGATTATGAGTGTACTTTACAGAACTGCATAATGCTAGAGACTCAAGTCCAGTCCTTCCTTTGTACTCCTGCCACTAAGAAAAGAATGTGGTGGTGGATTGATAGGTTGAGTATATTATGACTTGTCATTTAGTAGGACATTTTTTAGTGGTCTGCAATCGTGCTGCTGAGTGCTGCCAGTCCTAGTAGAACCTTTTTGCAGTTGGTTTAGTGAGTTACATAACTTTCCAAGTAGATGGTCCGTGAATCCGGCAATACTAATATCCTAGTAGACTACATCAGATAGGTCAATAAATTTAGTGCAATTGTTGTTAATTTCCCCGAAATAATTTGTTATTGTTTTTTTGAAATGTTTGATTTCGTTGACAACAATCATCCATGTTTGTGTCTTTCTTTCATGTACATCAGCACCTCCCAGGGGCAAGAGGACAGAGGTGGCGGCGCCGGCGGAGTAGGAAGGCCAGGATCGGTCCGCCGAGGGCTCTTCTGCTGGCTCCAGTAAGTTTTTCTGATAATATTAATAATTATACTTCCCTACCTTTTACAGCACCTATTTATTACAAATGTTCATCATAATTAAATTTTTTCCTAAATCATATTTGATCTTCTTGTATACTGTTTCTAAATTCTTATCCTGCCTCTACTATTATTTATTTATTTATTTTGATGCTTATAAAGCGCACGGCTACACTCAGCAGGGGTGTCCCGGCGCTGCGGACGTCAAGCAACAGAGAAGTCAGACACAGCTAAAGATTGGAGAACAGACAGGTTTTCAGTTTGGTTCAAAACAGCGGTTCTGATGTAATGAGCCGAAGGCCCAGTGGGAGGCTGTTCCAGAGTTTTGCGGTTACCACAGCAAAGGCTCTACCCCCCGTTCTAGAACGGCGAAAGCGAGGGGTACAGAGAAGGTGAAGATGATTGGATCTGAGAGCTCTGGTGGAGTGGACAGGTTTAAGCCAATTTCTCAGATAGACTGGGCCACGGTCATTAAGGGCCCTGAAGGCAAAAACTAAGGCTTTGAATTGAATGCAAAAGGTAACTGGCAGCCAGTGTAGCTTCACCAGCTATGGGGTAATAGAATGGCAATAAGGGATGGTACAAATCAGCCTGGCTGCCTCGTTCTGCACAATCTGCACTGCAGCCGCTTGATCAGGTAAGCTGGAGCTTCTACGTACAAGCTGTCATAATAATCAAGGTGAGAAGTGATTAAGGCATGTATGACGATCCTACGAAAATCAAGGGGAAGAAAAGAAAACCTTTTCCTGATCATGCAGAGTTTACCAAAGCAAGCTGCGGTGACTTTGTTGATTTGGGTTTTGCAAGACAGATCGTTGTCGAATTGGAAACCCAAATTACGAGCTGGTTGAACTGGAACCGGTTGGGGGTTTAACTCGGATGGCCACCAACATATAGTGGGAATTGGAGAGCTTTGATTGAAGAATAAGACCTCTGTCTTATCCGTGTTAAGTTTGAGATTGTGAGTAGTCATCCAAGATGAGATGTTAATAAGGCAACGTCGAAAGTTGGTCAGGCTGCCGTCAGAGTGATCTCTAAAGGAAAACACAAGCTGAGTGTCATCAGCATAAGAGATCACTCTGACCCCCCAGGATTCAACCACTTCCACCAGAGGAGTAAGGTAGATATTAAAAAAAAAGAGGACAAAGTGCAGAGCCCTGTGGGACACAGCAAAGCAGCGGTTTCTCTTCGGAAACCAAAGGCCGGAGAAGGACCTTCTGAGATCTACCCATCAAGAAAGATCTAAACCAGGCCAGAGGAGTACCCCAACACCAATCTTGCACAATCAATCTAATAGGATGTCATGGGAGACAGTATCAAAAGCCGCTGACCGGTCGAGGAGGAGCAACATGGCCTCCTCGCCGGCGTCCACGCACTCCAGAATAGACTCAGACACCTCAAGCAGTGCAAACTCTGTACTAAAGCCAGGTCTAAAACCGGGCTGGGAATCATGAAGGATTTGTTTGCATTCGAGATAATCAGCTAATTGCTCCTGCACCACTTACTCAAGGATTTTTGCTGATTTAAGGAGGAGCAATATAGGCCTATAGTTGCTGAACAGTGATGGGTCAGCGTCTGCCTTCTTCAGAATTGGAATCAGCATAGCCTGCTTCCATGCGGTGGGGAACTGATCTAGGAGTAGAGAGGTATTCCAAATAGAAAGAAGCGGGCTAATCACCAGGGGGCAAGGCTGCCTAACACCTTTGCTGGAGCCGGGTCAAGAGGGGACCCAGATTTGCACCGGCGTAACAAAGTCAGAGCAGACTCCATGGTTAGACTTTTAAATGAGACAAACGTCACCTCTTGAGCTGCTTTAGGGTCAGGCGAAGGAGAAGCACAATCCCGATTGAATGTGGACACGATATTAATGATTTAATCATGAAAAAAAGTCAGAGAGACCATCACAAAGAGTTTGACTAGGGGCAATTGGGCAGGCCAAGGCTGGGGTTTAGAAAATTCCTTAATGATTTTAAATAGGGTCTTTGATGAGTTTTCAGCAGCCTTGATTTTCTCGACAAAATATTCCCTCATGGTGGCGCGCTTAAGTTTGTGAAAGTTTTTCAGAGCGGTTCTATGGGTAGTTTTAGTGGCAGAATCATACGTCAGTCACCATTTACGTTCGAATTTTTTACATCTGCTCTTTTCCTCACACAATGCCATAGAGAACCAAGGCGCAGACAGCTTTGTTCTTAAAGAAGCTAGCGGTAGCATTGGAGCAATAAGGTCAATAGAGGAGGAAAGACAGGTGTTGAACTTGGATACGTCTGAGTTCAGATCGTTGGAGGGCTGCCCTAACAATTTCGTAAAGGTGGGTTCCAGGGCATTGCAAGTAATCTTGTGCCATTTTATACCATGGTCCCTGACTTTTGATAGAGAGCCAGATGGCTGTAGCACAGTCAGCTCAAATGGGATCAGATAGTGATCGTACCAGGTGAGAGGTAAGGAAGGGAGAGTAGTTAGGCCAGCGTGATTAGAGAATAGGAGATCAAGAGTGTGGCCTGCTAAATGTGTAGGACCCTGTTGTGGTGTCTGTCATGTAAATTAAACAGACTAAAAGATAGATGATTTGAGAGCCAGCCTTTATTAATTCCCCAGCCACAGGTAAAGCTCTCGACTGACCACTCACAGTCTCTGTGTATTCCAGAATCTCGCAAGAGATTGGAATCACAGAACCAAGTATTCTACAAGTTAAAGAAACAGTAAGCAAAATACATGAACACCATTACACATCTCCCCACTAAACAAAAGCATGTAATGACAAGTTTTACATAAAGAAGAAAAACAGGAGAAAGAATCACAATAAACAATCTCTTAAATAAACAGGAGGTCTACGTACTCTTTGGCTCCTAAAGGAAGAAGAGGAAAAGTTAGCATCATTAACAAAATGAGAAGTAGATGGATAATGCAACTCTTGGGAAGGAATTTTTGATCTAACTACAACTACTCTACTTCTATTCCATATCCTCCCATCTTCTGTTTTAATTGCATTTTTGAACACTTTTATAACAGACCTCACATCAGTGTATTTCGACCATGGTCTACAACCAACCGGAGCTTTTATTCTCACAAGATCTCCCACTAATATTTTTTGCACATTCACACAATTTCTTTTATCAAAGTACTGCTTCCTCTCATCCAACTTTCTTTCTTCTTTGTAACGCCAATCACCAATCCTATTATCTATTAAACCCTTCTCAATTTTCATCCACCCAGGACATAAGCAAGTGTTGGGAGCTCTTCCTTTAAATAACTCAAAAGGAGTTCTTCCAGTTGTGGAATGTGGTGCGAAGCGATAAGCATTAATTCTCTCTTTAAGAACAGACTTCCAGTTTAAACCTAATGATCTAGCTAACTGTATGGACTCCTTCAGGGTTTTATTTACCCTCTCAACTGCCCCATTCGATTCGGGATGGTACAGTGAGCAACGCTTATGTAATACACCACACTTACTCAAAAATTCCTCAAAAACTCTCGAACAAAATTGAGGCCCATTGTCGGAAAGAAGACTGTTAGGAAAGCTCTCTTTGCTAAAAAGAGTATCTAGAAACTTAATCACCTCTTCCGAGGTAATCTCTCTAACAGCAGAGACCTCTATCCACCTTGAATATAAGTCAATTAACACCAAAAGATAAGGAGTATCAGACACACCAGATAGCGGACCAACAATATCAATAGCTACCTCATCCCAAGGATGTTTTGGTAATGATCTTTTCACCATAGGCATCTGTTTTGTTTTTAAAATCTTATCACTTGCACAGCACTCAGGACAATCTCTCACCAATCTCTCAATTTCTAGGTCCATTCCAGGCCACCAAAATCGCATACGTAAAATCTCTTTAGTCTTTACAATACCAAGATGTCCTGAGTGTGCATGACTCAACAATTTCTTCCTAATACCTAAAGGGGGAACCATTTTTGTTCCACGAGTCAAAAATCCAGAGTTCATTGAAAGCTCATTAGAAACTAATGACCAAGGTTTTTCCAAGCGAGATCTATTACTCAGAGACAACATGCCTTTTTTAATTTCTTGATCCTTCTCCAACTCATCTCTCCAATCTTTCTCTTCAATTGCTCCCTCTGTAATCTCACACACACTTATACTCTCTTCACATTCATCTAAATCATCTTCATCATCAAAATTCTCCTTAGCTACCATTCTTGACAAACAATCTGCTGATTTGTTTGAGATACCAGAGATGTAATCAACCACAAAGTCAAACTCTTGTAGAGAAACTATCCATCTTCTAATTCTTGACGAGATTGCATCTAAACCCTTTTTATCAAAAATCTCTTTTAATGGCTTATGATCAGAAAATATGAACACCTTCGTGCCCCAAATTAAATTCTTTAATTTTCTCAAAGCCCAGTAGATAGCCAGAGATTCCTTTTCTATAACAGAATAATTCAATTCCGATCCTCTTAAGCATCTTGATGAACAACATATTAGATGCTCTTTCCCTTGTCTCTTTTGTATCAGGACAGCTCCAAGGCCTTTCTCACTTGCATCTGTAAAAAAAATTGTAGGTAAACCTGGAACAAATGCCTGAAGAGAGGGCGCCCTATTTAATTCAGATTTGATGCATTCAAATTCTTTTTTACATTCAACAGCCCATTCAAACGGAACATTCCTAGAAGTTAATCTCCTCATACACTGAGTTTTATCAGCAAAGCTGCAAATAAATTTTCCATAAAACTCTACCATTCCAAGGAAGGATACCAATTCCTCTTTGTTCTCAGGTTCTTTCACTTTGTTAATGGTGTCTACTAGTTCCTTTTTTGGATAAATCCCATTCCCAGTTATTCTGTGTCCCAAGTAATTTACTTCCTGTACACCAAATTTACATTTGTTTCTCTTAAGTGTCATTCCTGCATCTTCTATGCACTTCAAAACCGCACATACTCTGCTGTAGTGTTCATCAAAACTATTTCCATAAATTAGTAAGTCATCTTGATAACATCTCACACCAGTCATACCCCTCAAAACCCTTGCCATTATCCTCTGAAATACAGAGGCCGCGGACACAAGACCAAAAGGCATTCTTTTATATTTATATGTGCCCATGGGGGTGATAAATGCTGTAAGATCTTGGGAAGACTCATCCAACTCCACCTGATGATAAGCGGAAGCTAGGTCAAGAGTGGTGAAAAACTTAGCACCCTCTAATGTGCTTACCATCTCATCAATATTTGGTAGTGGAAATCTATCCACCACTACTTCTTTATTTAATGATCTTAGATCAACACAAAGTCTAATCTCACCAGTAGGTTTTTTAACAACAACTACTGGAGCTAACCATTCAGTAGCTTCCACCTGCTCAATCACACCGTTTTTTAACAACTTATCAATCTCTTCCTTTACCTTCTCTTGTTCCATCAGAGGTATCCTCCTTACTTTCGCTATTACCGGAACAGCATTTTCTCTTAATCTGATAAGATGTTTATAACCCTTTAAACATCCCAAACCTTCCTTGAATACTTTTGGAAATCTTCTTGCTAATTCTTCTCCTAGTTCAGCTTTGACTACTACCTTTTCACTTATGCCTACTTGATGAATTTGTACTTGAGGATTAGCATTTGGATTTAAACTCACTCCGAGTTGACCTTGATGTACCCAACCCAATAATACATCACCTTTCTTCGCAACACTAATTTTACCAACAATAATCTTATTTCCAAGTTCTATTTCCGCCATAAAACAACCAACCATTTTAATTGGTTTATCTGAATATCCCAGAGGTCTTAAATCTGATCTCATCAGTTTCACTTTACCCTCAAAATGTTTTTTATACAGACTTTCATCAATCAAAGTTATTCGTGAACAAGAATCAAATTTAAAGTTAATCATTTCATTTTCCACCTTTACCAGATGTGATGGATGATCAGGCACTTCACATTTTATTTGAAAGGTTACTGTTCTTACTTGAGGTTGATTCCATCTTCTCCTTGTTACTTCAGGCCTAACTATTCTAGTTCTACGAAATTTTGCGTAATGACCTTTCTTTCCACATGAATTACATATAACTTTCAGAGCAGGACATATCAATGAATTGGCCAAGTGACCTATTTGACCACACCTAAAACAAGAAAATTTGTTATTTTGACCAGCAAATGAATTCTGACTTGTGGGAATTGAACCAGAATTTTCTTTCTCATTTGGAGACTCATTTTTCTTTACTAGACAAACCACTTCTTCTACTTTTGTTTCCTCTTTCTTTTCATTTAACACTCCTTTTTCTTTCTCTTTCTTTAATTCTCCAACACATTTAGTCATATGTTCTACCTGTTTTGCTATCACTAATACTTCTTCAAGAGCTGGTTCATCTTTTAACCAGAGTTCTTTTCTGATATCATCATATGCACACCTCAATACAAATTTATCTCTGATTCGTTCATCTAAAGCCTGACCAAAGTTGCAGGAGGAGGCCAACTTCCTTAATGAGGACACATAATCTTCAACAGTCTCCTTCTTTTTTTGTTCTCTCAATCCAAAATGGTAACGTTCCATAATAGTGCTGACTCTTGGCAAATAATGTTTATCAAGTTGAGCAATAGCAATCTCATATTCATTTAAGTTTCGTTGCTCTGCAGCTGATAAGTCAGATAGATGTTCCAATACATCTTGTCCTTCTCCCCCAAGACAATGAAGAAGAAGAGCTAATTTCCTCTCCGCACTAAAATTAGTTCCGCAGACTCTTGCATAGTTTGCAAATTTTTTTTCTCCATTTTTTCCATTTTCCATTTGGTTCTCCAGGACTTGTCAGAAAGAAGGCTGGCTGAGTTACATTCTGCATATTTTAAATATATATATTAGTCTTTTTCCTTTATATATATATTTCAAATGAAAAATGTTGTCTCTTATTTACTTTTGTTCAATGAATAAACTGATCACTTTCTATAGCTGTGTTCTTCAATTCTTTCTTTTTTTTTATTGTCCACTGAAAGAATTTTTATTGAAACACAGATCCTTATGACTTAATAATTTGTGTTCTGTTCCTTCATACACATTTTCCTTTTTCCAGCTTTATGATGTAATAATGCTTCTTTGCTTTTCAAGAGCGCGTTCTGAGTCTATCTTTGACTATATCAATAGAACACAAGACTTCAGGTTTCCTTTCTTATACACGTTCTAATTCAGTCTTTGTTCATAGAGTGTTCATGGAATGTGAACGCGTCAGAGCGTTAGTTGCTCATGAAACGCATGCGTCATGTTCTTGGAACGCAAATAAACACGTCTGAAACGCGCTGACGTGAAACTTTGTACTGGACGCGAGTTCCGAGTTCATAAGAGCCCGCGTGTGAAACCAACGTTTCACAATATCTTTTCCTTATATTTGTTCTTTTCTTCCCTTTTAATTAAATTAAACCGCCTTCCCACCAAACTCCTCACCGTACAATTTTCTGTCTTTGAAGGATAACAGCCGCAGGGAAGACTTCGCTTCCTTTTAATTTTTTTCCGCCGCTGGAGGAGCAGGTGATTTTCTTTTCAAGCCTGTGTTCGGGTAGAGGGTTCACCCGATCGTCACCAATAAATGTGGTGTCTGTCATGTAAATTAAACAGACTAAAAGATAGATGATTTGAGAGCCAGCTTTTATTAATTCCCCAGCCACAGGTAAAGCTCTCAACTGACCACTCACAGTCTCTGTGTATTCCAGAATCTCGCAAGTGATTGGAATCACAGAACCAAGTATTCTACAAGTTAAAGAAACAGTAAGCAAAATACATGAACACCATTACACCTGTACCAGCTGAGTCTGGTTCAGGCCGATCATAGAATCCAAAAAATGACTAGCCCGTGTGCATGTAGCCACATCTACGTAGAGATTAAAGTCTCCTAACACAGTGAAGTGGGGATGGTTTAGTGAAAGGTCCTCAATCGTGGCAAGGAGATCATAAACCTGGGGGTTATATACCAGTACACCTGCTAAAATGGAGGAGGAGGCATCCAAGATGGTAAAGTACATCGCTTCAATAGGGCCCTAGTTAGCAATTTTCCTGGTAGTAATTTTCAAATGGGATTGTAGAATAACAATGATCCCTCCACCCGCCTTTGTACCCTTGTGATTAATTCCCACAAAACTATAGCCTGGAGGAGTAGCTAGATTGATGTCAGGATTGGAAGAATCTTTAATCCACGTCTCTGTTAGAAACAGGAGATCCCAAGAGTGGGTAGAGAGCAATAGGCAGATATCACTGGCTGGCGGGGAAGAGAATGACAGTTAAGTAGACCAGCCTTGAAGGTCACAGGGTGACTAGGCGGCTTGGGATTCTTTGACTGCATGATGGAACATTTTCTAGAGGGTTTCAAGGCAAAAGAACAATGCGTGAAACTAAAATGCTGCATATCAAGTCCAGAAAGGCTGCACATACTGCAGGGGTGAAGGCACCGTTTCTCAGCATCAAGAGCTGAGACCTGGACCAGCCGAGCTGGGTAGTCAGGGGGCAACCACCAGCATGGCTGGCGCTGGTCACGGGCCAGGTGTGGACGGGCGCAGACGGACTTGCCTTTGGCTTGCCCGCTGCGCGTCGTGTGATACATGGCACTAAATAGCCTAGACCGCTGACCCCTGACTCCACCCTCCCGACCGGAAGTGATGCAGAAACGCCGTCGCTACCCTCCACAACAATTGGGCCAAGCCCGTGGTGGACCAGGGTAGGGGGAGAGGAGTGAAGATACGAGGTAAAGAAGCACGGAATAAGAAAAATGAAAACAACTATGACTCTCTGTGCTACTACTATTTATTATTAATAGTCTGTCTGTGTAGCTAGCTCAGCTTGCACAGTTGGCAAAAGGTCTTAAACAAAACTCCTATTCAGCAATAGCTCTAGGCACTGAGTGCAGTCCTCTGTGTTGTCCATAATGTCTATTGAAGCCTCCTTAATGTTTATGCTTTGACAATTCCCAACAATAAAATGTCAATGGCCACCAAGAATAAGATACTAGTTTACTTTTTGATTGGATAGGAGGACATACTACTATTGTTGCAGGGACTATTCTGCACATACAGAACTATGGACAAGAAATAGGGCATTGGTGATAATAGGTGCAGTTAGACTTTCCACAAACCTCAGTCATAACAGAAGTTGAACCCCCAATCTCCTTAATGACTACCTAGTGTGTCAGAGTCATTCTTTAGCTCCTGAATGTAGAGATGATCCCCAATGATTATACAACCCAGAACATAAGACTACGGAGTCAGAGTCCCGACCTCTCAGAGTCACGGAATCATGCTTGCAAATTGCAAACCCTTTTGCTCACTCACTCATGACCAAAAAAAACACAGAGTCTATGTAAGTTTTAAAACTTTATTAGAAGTAAAACAACTAGCTCGGTGTGTACTCTATATATTAATTTTCAATTGTGCATTATATAAAAACATTTATGAAAATTAAATAAACTTCATTGAAGAGAAAAGGTGAACTCTTGAAAACTGAACAGTGGATGATTTTACACAATAATTGTGGGAGACCCCTTACCTAGTTGGAACTTAAAGTACTGGTGGTGATGATGATGAGTAACATATTGCTCTTGTTCATAGAAGGGAAGCTTCTGTCTGTTATGGGAAAAATGGTGCATGTTAAAAAAAGCATTCATCAGTTGTGCCAAAAAGTATAGCATGTTATGGCTAAGCATAAATAAAAACACCCTCCCGTTCCGAAAGGGGAATTTTTAGTTTAGGCTAGAGAGTCACAAATAATTAAATTTGTTTATGTAGTAAAAATTTTTTCATTCCTAGACAAAATAGGGAGTGGTGTATATGGCATCTAAAAATATGAAATTTATTTTCTAGGCGGAACACCATCGCCACAGCCCACCACCATTGCCGGGGCCAGAGCGAAGGTGGTCACTCCAGGGGCGGATGCGGTGCCAGCAGGAACTGCTGTGGGGAAGCCTCTGTAGTGGCGGGCAGTGGTAAGTAACCAATGGCCTCCTCTAAATTTGACTTCAACTCAGCTGTGAAGGACGAGCAAGTTAAATTAGTGACTGGCAACGAATGATACGTGTTTTGAATGCAGGCACAGGTGGCTGGGAATCTGATGCATGGCCGGTTGAAGGCTGAAGCAAGGATGGGTGGATGGAGAAAGAAAAGAGGACTGCCTGGGTGGGTGAAACAGAAACTGTATGTGTGCGCAATATATCCTTAGGGTCAAGTTCAACAGCAAGTCAAGCACAGATGCATGGGTGGCGGTTTACTAAATAAAATAAAAAAGGGTGTTTTTCGGTGAGAAAATGAAAGGTTAGTCCAGTTGAGACATTAAGAAGAATGATTGACATTTACTTTGAATGGATAGGTGCCTGGATGGCATCTTCCTCATAGATAGAATAGGTGTATGTAGAGTAGACAGAGTAGACGGTCACTGGATGAAGAGTGTTACTTTGAAGAGAATGTAACACAGCACATCCATGTCAGAGTAGCAAAGCCGAGGAAAGTAGAAGTTGTAATTTTTCAGAATACTCCCTTGACTAACAGTAGTTTGAAAGCACAGCATATATTGTGTTTCTATATTGTATAGTTCACATTATCAAGTCAAGTCCAAGTGCCTTCCTCCGGCGATTACGGGGACCACTCACTGCCTATGTTAATAATTTTTTTTCACCTGTGTCATTCGTGTGTGGCCTATTGGTGTTCACTCAATCAATAAAAACAAGGCACCTAAAGTCATCCCCTATATAGGCAAATATCATGTGAAGGGATAGATGCTCATATTATCTTGTTAATTTTCCTTTTGTAGTAGTCAGGGGCAGGGCAGGGTGAAAGTTAAATGGATTGAGCAGTAGGCCTTGTAACAGAGTATGGCCAGTGCCACCCGAAATAGAAAAGTAAGACCTTCCCCACCTGCATGTACTGGACTAGTAACAGTAACTCGAGTCTGCGTCATCATGGTTTGCGTCTGTTTTTCTTGGGTGCAAGCTGACTGCGCTGGCATTATGCCTGCTTCCACAAGTTTACGTACTAATTTAGCTAAACAAGAGAGAAGAAGAAGACTGGTGTACTGTCTGAGTCTAATGTAGTGAGTCCATTTAGTGCTAGTAGAATTCCTGAAACTCCCACTAATGTTAGAGCAGAGGCCGACGAAGTGGGAGGTTAGATAGATACATGCCACAAAGTTGCTAGTGCTACTGTGACACAACTTTCTGATGAATTATTTTGTGTTAATCTTAAAGAGTATTGGTTACAGTATTTTTTTTTCTTCATATAGATACTCCTTCTAAACTATCAAGGAAGGAGTTGGCTATCCGGTCCAGGCAACGGAAGCTGGAGACAATTGTCGCCGAATATTGGCAGCTGGTGGCTCAGGAGGAGGAGAATGACTCTCAGTCAACATCAACAACAACAGCTGCATCCTCCTCCGCTGCCACTGGGTCATATAGCCAGCGCAATCCTCCAGCGGTACGGCGCCGTGGTCTGGCAGCCACCCGCCGCAGTCGAGCAGAGAAACCAACAGCTGCCACCCACAGTACCGGCAAGGCTCGTGTGCACCGACCAACCCTGCGAGTGGCCTAACTAGAGCAGGAGGTAGAGAGGCAGAAAGCTCTGCTGAAGGCCCTCCGGAGAGAGCTGCGTGACCACCTGGCCACACGACACCGCCGGCCAAAGTAGAGAGAGACTGTTCTTGCCCCTTTTTTAAAGACTTTTGGTGGGTGAAATATGGCGTTGGGGTTTTGGAACTTTTGGGGACATTTCATGGGCATTGGTTGGGGTTAGGGAGGGGGGTGGGTCGGGTCTTGTGGGATAGTTTATTTTTGTTAGAGTCGAAATAATTATTTATTTTCCTCTTAAACATACAATACGCTCTAGGATACTGACACTCCTGAGGTGGAAGCCGGGAGAGACGCTCGTGTTTTTAAAAATTGTATGTTTTTCACATATTGCTCGTACCTGACTGCCTATTCTTTGCTTTGCACTCCTCCCCTAAAGTCCTCTTGGATATTCCAGCGCAGCGGATGTAAGCGCTGCCGCAGGTTGGGAAATTCATCGGCGCCTTCACTCCACAAGCCCACACGCCACACCCACTGACGTGAGGCCACGCCCCTCCTCTCACCCTATAACAATGTGCATTTCTCGGACGCGCAAGCCAGGAGACAGCACTATGCCCATTTTGTTTCTTATCCCCCTGAAACACTGTGCGCACACCAAGGCCCTTGGGACTTGAATCAAGCAGCGTTGGGTCATATCATAGAGGCCAGGATTTTAAGTGCCCATCCCCTACCTTCTCTACCACCCAATCTGCCTTCATCAGTTCGACCTTCCACCTGCACCAGCTTTTTCACTTCTCAAGTAAGTGACACATCGACCATCTCTGCCTTCCTTTTAAACACTCGGTCGGCAGTAAAACACCATCTTGACCTGTTCATTTTCTTGGACACTCAGAAACCTAACCTACTGTTCCTCACGGAAACCTCGTTTTGCCAGGACTCCCTGCCCAACTTGCTTGTGGCTCTGCCCTCTTCTTACTATGCTCTTCGGACAGATCGACTTCCCGGCAAAGCAGGGGGGGGGGGAGTTGCTCTGATTATCCTCTCTGATTTACATTTTCAATTATTACCCTACCCTCCAATCCCAGAAGTGGACTACTTAGTTGTACATTTTAACTCCTTTCACATGTGTTTTGATGTATCGCCCTCCCAAAAATATGCCGCACTTTCTTCCAGCCCTCCAGGACTTGCTAGCTACATTAGCTGTGAACAACTCGGCGGTCCTGGTACTTGGAGACTTCAACTTTTGGCCATCTGATCCGGCTGAAGATGCCCCTTCCAGAGACTTCACGGAATCACTTCACAGTCTGAACTTTATATCTCACATCCATACCCCAACCCACATTCAGGGTCATATTTTGGACCAAGTTTGGTCCCTCAATATCTCTATCCAGGCTTCTACTGTTACCCCCTGTCTGTGGTCCGACAATCACTTGATTTCCTTCTCCTTGGATTTAAGTCTGACCACAAAATTCCCCCTGCCCAAGAACACCTGGGCTCGCAACTGGGGCAAAGTTGACATTCCATCGCTTTGTTCCTCTTTATTAGCCTCTTGTCCAGCCACAGAGGAACAGGCCACACCGCTTCAGGCAGAAACTCTAAATAAATGGCTGTCCAACGCCTGTGATCAGGTGGCCCCCCCTAAGACGCATTAAGGTAAGACGTGCCCACAACATCAACAAATGGTTCAGTCCAGAACTTAAGGAGAAAAAATTGACTGTCCGCCGTGCAGAACGTGCTTGGAGACGCACTTACTGCACCGCCACCAAATTATTGTACTCCTCCATCCAGGCTGAGTACAAGAAAGCGATCCTAGATGCTAAAACTTGCTATTTCTCGAATAAGATCCTCCGAGCAGAGAACCAACCCAGAGAAAGTTTCGCCACAGTCTCCGAATTGGCCTCTTCAGACAGGACCACATCCAAGCCGGTACCTTCCCAGCCACTGTGCGACTTGCTGAATAACTTTTTTAATAACAAAATTGCAGACATTAAGGCGAACATTCCTCCTCCCTCCCCAGCTTTCCTAAACCCTGACCCACCACCCAACACCTATCACCTTGACCATATAGCTCCGCTGTCTAAAGAAATCTTCCTCTCCCTGCTCCCTTGCGTCAAGTCTGGATCCCCTTCCAACATCTGCCCGGCTCACATCTTGCGCGACATCTTCCTAACTTGCCCCCCCCCCCCACCTTTCTCAATGAGACCCTTAAGTCAGGAATTGTCCCTCCATGCCACAAATCAGCCACCATCATCCCAATCTTAAAAAAACCAGGCGCACATCCAACAGCGCTAGTAAATTATCGGCCCATTTCCCTTCTCCCTTACCTGGCCAAAGTCCTCGAACACCACGCCACTAAAGTCCTCAGTTCTTTCATTGAGGACAGCGGCTATCTCGCACTGTGCCAAGCAGGGTTCCGCCCTCTCTATTCCACCGAAAAAGTGGTGGTCTCTGTTATAGACACACTCAGAGAGGGGCAAGATACTAATCTTCCACAGGCACTGGTTCTTCTTGACTTGTCGTCCGCCTTCGACACGGTGGACCACACCATCCTTCTTTCCCGTGTCGAGGCGGCAGGCATTGGAGGTTCTGCCCTGGCCTGGCTCAGCTCATTTTTGAGCGATCGTTCACAGGCAGTCCATCTGGCAAATTTTTTCTCCGAGGCCCGCAAAGTGCAATGTGGCTTCCTTCAGGGATCTTCTCTCTTCCACCTTCTTTTTAATTTGTATCTCCTTCCGCTTATTTTTGCCTTGCAGAGGATGGAGTTCACAGTGTTTAATTACGCCGATGACCTCCAGCTCATTTTTAACCTCTCTGATTCTCCTGATTCTATTTATAATTTCCAGTTGGTGATGGTCTTTATCAGGGATTGGATGAGCTTTAACCATCTCAAGCTCAACCCTGATAAGACCGAGCTTCTTCTCACTGGCGGTAAACTCAACCCTTGGTCTCCTATTTTTTGCCCCCCTCTTTTGGTCCCTCCCCTTCTCCTTCTCCCTCTGTTAAGACATTGGGGATTACCCTCAACCAACAACTCACCTTACACTCTCAGATCAGCACGGTGGTTTCCTCTTGTTTTTTTACTTTGCGCACTATCCGAAAGATCCCACGTTTTTTTTTCCTTTTCAGCCCTTAAATTGATCCTGATGGCTATGGTCCTCTCCCGTTTAGATTACGGGAACGTCCTGTACAATGGCGCCCCCGCGTACGCCATCCACTGGCTCCAACTGGTGCAGAACCAAGCTGCCCGCCTGGTCTATGGCTTACCCAAATCACACCACACTACTCCCCTCCTAAGATCCCTCCATTGGCTCCCTATTAGAGAAAGGGCCCTTTTTAAGATGGAATGCATTACGTTACAGGCCCTTGCGGGAACAGCTCCGTCTTTTATCAAGTATAAAATCGTTTCCTATATCCCCAGCAGACAACTGCTTTCTTCCTCTCTCTCCCTCTTGGTGGTGCCCAGGTTCAAGAAGAGCAGAATGGGTGGCTCTAAGTACTCCGTCCTTGCCCCGCAATTTTGGAATTCTCTACCTCTCCAAATGAGATCAACACCATCCTACCTGGAGTTCCGCAGCACCCTGAAAACTAATCTGTTTTCACAGGTTTTTTAAAATCTAAACCGCTCTACCCTCTAACTCAGGAATCAATCATTCTCCTCAACACCGCCATGAAACCGCCTGGTGTACGAGCGCTCAATAAATACTTCTAAATTCAAATTCAAATTCATACATGTTTTTACTGTTTTGTGGGGAAGCAGGGGGGTTAACTGTACGTTTGTTTTCCTGAAACTTAACTGGCTGGTTGATTCAAATTGTCTAAGTAATCGCCCAAATTTGTACAAAAGTGCCACTGACAGAGTTAGAGAATTCAACTGTCCTACTACTTTACCAGTACTACCGTCAGTCTCTCCTCTCCTCCTTCTCCATTATTCTTCCTCCCCCAAAATGCTTATCTTACCTGTGATTCGTGTTTGAGAATAGGGCTAGGCACAGGGCTGGCTGCATGGCAAATGGCGATTAAGGTTGGCTATGTAGTCCGGTACGGATGAAATGGCATCGTTGTGGTGGTAGTAGTAGTGGTACACACTGGCAGTAGCAGCATATGAAAAAAAGGAAATGAGACATTGAGTAGCCTGAGGAGTATTAGAACAGTACGATATTACATAGTACAGTACACAAGAACAGTGCCATAAATTGTAGCCTAAGCTATGCTAAAGTATTCAATCAAAAGTTAACTACTAGTTGCTTGGATTATGGCTACTACAAGAACTAGTATTGAAAAACACAGCAGCGTAAGCAATCGTCACATGTAGGAGGATGTTGTTGTTGATGAGTCCACTCAATGGCGGACATGAAATTCTGAATTGATTTGCAAATACTCATGGGTGTGTGTCAAGCAGAATAGGAATATATCCTCGGATTCCTTAGCCTGCCTTGAAATTGATTTTCTGTTACTTTTGATCTTATGCTTCCCAGCAAGCGTGTAGAATTATTGGTGTCATTTAGTCACACCTGAATGAAAACCACACAGCCCGGGGGAAGAGGGTTAGGGTTTGAAAAATGGATGGTTAATGATGGTTTTTGGGAAAGTTTCTTGGAGAGAGAAAAAAAACACAGCATGGACAAACAACAAATGAAGAAAAACAAATCGTTGTATACAAACATATCCATAAATCTTTTAAGAGACATAAAGGAAGTGCATGCATGAAGTTGTTTGCTAAATGGATGGTTAGGTTACTGAAAAGTAGTACTTATACTACAACTTACTAACTAGTACTAAAAAATTACGCAATTTCACTTGCCTATCTGCCCTCAGAGAGAATAAACACTGAGTAGTACATTAAATTAGTTTTAAAAATAGCAAATAAACTAATCAAATAGCTGTAGGGATGAATTTGAAGCAGAAAGCAAACTCACTGAGTCACACTCATAGAAATTCACAACAATAACATTATTTAAAAGATAAGGTCAAGTGAAGTGGATACTGTAACTGTATGTTGTAGTTGTCCTGGTCAAATTGGGAAGTTGCATGCATCCAGCCATTCCTCTTATTCGCAGTACTCCTCCATTCCCTCGGGCGCTTCATCGATCAATCTTTGTGACCACACTGTCCACTGCCTGCCTAGCGGATGCGGAATTGCGGATTGCTATGGTAAGCCTGAGTTAATGGTTTTCCCATCACACAGGGTAAGTGACGGCCTGTAATTGTCGATGGAAAAACAGAAAGGGATATTAAAACACCCAGGATGGGGCCCCTGGTCCCAACGGTATCCCATTTGCGTTATACAAGAAAGCACCAGAATTTTGGTCTAATTACTTGACCGATGTCTTTCGTGAGGTGGTTCGGAGTGGATCAATTCCAAAATCATGGAAAGGTCGTTAATAACACCAATCTATAAGAAAGGAAATTAGCAAAAGCCGGGGAACTACCGGCTAATTACCTTGCAAGACACAGAAGCAAAATTGTTTGCCGGGATTTCATTGGTGCTTTTAACAGATTGGGTAAAGGAGAATCAGGCATTGCACCCAAATCAAACAGGCTTTATTAAAGGCCTTGGAACATCGACAAATATACTAACATTATCAGTATTAATTGAAAAGGCAATATTTGGAAAGCAACCTTTATATCTTTGTTTTGTAGATTTCAAATCTGCTTTTGATTGTGTTGACAGAGTTCTTTTGTGGGATAAATTAAAAAATCAAGGAATTCCGGATAGTTTGCTGAAAATGATCAGGCTTTTACACTCTGAAACCTGGGTTAGGGTTAGGATAGGTGATGGAAGCATACTAACTAATGAAATTCCTACAACAAGCAGTCTCAAACAAGGGTGTGTTTTGGCCCTCTTACTTTTTAACTTATTTTCAGCTGATCTTTCTATTACGTTGAACGAAATCAATGCACACCCTCCAAGGTTAGCATACAAACAGATATCCAACTTGTTGTATGCTGACGACGTCATACTCTTAAGTCATACCAAAATTGGAATGCAACGATTAATTAATGGTATTTTTAAGTATTCAAAAGCAAACGGGTTGGTATTGAATGAAGCCAAAACCAAGGTAATGGTCATTACAAAAAATGTGCAACTTAAATTTAAACACAGATGGGTTTTGGAAGACAATGAATTGGAGCAAGTTGCTGTTTACAAATACCTTGGTGTTATTTTCAATGATAACGGAAACTTCCTGCCACAAAAACAGGACATTACAAGGAAAGCAAATACCCTTGTTGCAGCATTTAAAACCATTCAGAAATCCATAGGCGACCTGACTTATCATCCTCTCCTAAAAATAATTGCTGCAAAACTTCTCCCTACCTTAACATACGGTAGTGACGTAATGAATGGAAAAGATGCTGAGATCATTAACATTGCTGTCGCTAAAGTATACAGAACTTTATTTTCTCTGCCAAAGAATGCCTCACAAGCCTAGATCCGGCTGGAATTTGGGCTAAATAATAAACTATAAGCAAGGAAATGTCATCTACTGAAAACTTGGAACAGAATAAAAAATGATCAGGATAATCAAATGTCTCGCTTACTGTGGCAAGAAGTAAAAAACAACAGAAATGTATATGTTTGCCTCTATTTAAATAATGTGATAGACGAATTTGGTATAACCACAATTTGGAATACCATTATTACACAAGAAAGCTTTAAAAAAACGATAAACAAGCTTACAAACCACCTTTCCTTGATAAAGGATAAAGATATATTAGTCAAAAGAAATCATGCATGGCCAATTGTAAACGGATTCAAGAAAAAAAAGGTACAAAAATATTTAGAAACATCTTGGATTAAGAAAAACAAACACATTTTTATCAAAGCTAGATTCGGTTGTCTGCCAGGCCTATGTCACTTATTACCATGGAAGAGATTAGAAGTAGAAAACTTATGCTGGCTCTGTAAATTAGGGCAAAAAAATATTATCCATTTACTGTGCATCTGCCCGAATCTGGACAATGAAAGAACAACTACTCTTAAGAGACTGTTTAACACACGTGGTGTAAGGACATGCAGGCAAGCACTGATTGCATGTTTAAATCCTGAAGACTTACCGATGAACACGGCGATTGTGAATTTTTTACGATCTGTGGTAATTAAATTGCAGGCTTTTATCTGAGTGATTTATGGATTGAGCCATTATGTGTAAGACATAAGAGAAAAATGCTATATGATCAATTGTTTTATAATTTAGCATGTATTATATATAATCAAGGCTTTGGGTACAAATTGGAATGATGAATTGTTTTATAATTGTAATACTTTTGCTTGACATTTTAGCTATTTTTGTGAAATTTTATTTAATCAAACAAAATAAATATTAAACTATAAACTATTAAAACACCCTGGAGGAAAAATATACGGTACGGTGTGTTGTGCAAAAATAACACTTTCTCTTTCAGAGGCGACAGTTTTACATACATGCATCATTTCTAAAGTGCCTACTATGAGTCTCTGTTTCCAGGATAATAATTAGCACACAGCAGGCCAGGGCCATGCAGACGGTCAAGGCAGGCACCACTGAGTGAACCAACCTCCATGTAGCATAACATACCTCTTTGACACAGACAGACAAAGCAGATCTAATTATATACAGCAAGCCACATAGCCGCAATTTTACATGAACCTCTGTCTGGACTCTGGCATAACACTACACTGGATCGACCACTCCATACCACGACCAGACAGACATGTAGTTCTGCTGTGGTTGTTGTTGACTTGTTTACCTGTTTGCCAGTCATGAAATGGCCATAGTTCCTCCGTAAATCGACGATGATGATCCATCCATCCCAGTGAGTGACTGTGAGGATATTATGTAACTTTGGTCATCATGACTCATCATCATCATGGTGTTGGTAAACTCAATGTTGCTCATGCAGTCACAGCCTAAACACAGTGAGTCCAAGGACATTTTCCATATTAAAAAATGCAACGTAGTGGCCCCGGCAGTAGAAGTACAATTTGCATTAAACAAGGTAAATGGAGTAGACTTGAGTTACAATTAGTGTGTAAAAGATTAAATAATAACAGAACACATAGTTTTCATTTCATGCACAACAAACAGAAATTGCTTTCATCAGAGCCAGACAGCCAGTGTTGTCCACTGCATGCCATCTCATCATTCATTAACTGTTCCACTTTTTGTCAGCATCTTATTCTTAAGTGAAGGGCCATAGGGCAGCCTCTCGTGTCAATTTCAGAAGTAACAGTCAGCATAGTCAGTCATTCCAGTCCCACTTCCTTTGAGGGGACTCGTCTACAAAGCGACAGTTTCTTGATTCTGAGTAATCCGGCCATCTGCCTTGAGGGAAATGGATAGTGGGAGTCTGGAGGAGGAGGATAAAGGAGCATGACTAAGTTGTGAACTTGTGAACTTCAGGAATGCAGACAGCGGCACCTTCAATATGGAAATAAGACGAAGACAGTGCTGCTGATGGATTTGTTGTGATTAGAGTTTTGTTGTGCTAAAAGTTGCAAAACAAAGGAAGACACACAGAAATAAAAGTGAATAAGGACGAAAAAAAAAAGAAAGTATTTCAAGCCTAGGTGTCAGGGAAGTAGAGCTCGTCCTCAAACTCTGTGAATTGAACCGGGAGTAGGTAAGCTAACAGAGAAGAACTTCCGTCACCTAAGTCGGTGTCCTCTTCTTCCTGCGTGGATTCACGTATTTTGTAATCTGGTGGTATGAAGTGCTGATTCACCTTGATCATTGTTAACCTCTCCACATTATTGGGCGAGAGGCGTGTCCTTTTTGAAGTTACAATGGCACCAGCAGCACTGAAAACACATTCAGAAGACATTATTGCAAGTGGGCAAGACAAATAATTTATAGCCAGCCTGGTGATCAGTGGTCACTGAGGCCTTTTCCCATACCAATAGACCAGTGGTTCCCAAACTGTGCGCCGCGGCACCCCGGTGCGCTGTAATGAGGAGCCAGGGGCGCTGCGACCACAGTGGGGAAAAGTGAAGCAGCCTCCACCAAAATACGTCCCACCTGCAAAAACCGAGGACATGGTTTGTCCCAAGGACACACTGCCGCCATTGCCGCCAGAGGCGCAACTAGAGCCAAATTTCGGGGGGGGGGGGGGGGGGGGCTAAGAAAAAATTGGGGGGGGGGGGCTGAACCTTTGATCAGTAGGCAGAGTGAAGCTGCAGGGCCTCCAACAAGGGGTGAAACAACAGCAAGGCCTAATTAACATTCAAAGGGTCTTTTAAAGACCTGTTAAATGTTCGGGTGTGGCTCTGTGTGTGCCCGGGATCTGTCTCATCCCGGGCTGCCACACACGACGGGGGTGGGGGGGCTGAAGCCCGGTGAGTTCAATGGGTGTTGCGCGCCTGATTGCCGCCATAGGTGCGTACATATCGTACGTGTGTTTTACAGGCTTCGGAGGTAGTGTCTATTACTGGCATACGATTGCCATACACAGCTCTGGCCGTTGGAGGGGAAGTTACTTGTGCCGTCTTCTGTGCCCGCTGTCCTCTGCAGCTTGCAGCCTAGAAAAATGGCTCTTTAATATGGCATAGGAAGACAGCAGTTCCGTCAGTCAGACGGCCTTCTTTTAACTTGCCTCCGTGCTCCATGCTGGCTTCAATGTTTTAATCCAGTCATGCTTGGTACAGTCGCTACAAAACGTTTGGTCGGAACAGGTTGTTGAAAAATCTTTAAGACGTTGCTCACAACAGCGCACAGTGAAGTAATCTAAATGACCGTAACCTAATGCCAGTCCACTTTCCTCACTGTCAGTTTACTTATACGGCTAATCGGTCATAATGTCTGTTTTTACTTAAGTCTAATGATACGTTTTTCTGTCGAGGTTTAACACAATGAATTGGTTTTGACTGCATGGAAATGTTTATGGTTTTAGTTAACTGAAATACATTTTACTTACTTACAGACAAACTCAGGCTTATAAACAACGGAGACCTCCCTCTGCTGTCTAAATTGATTTAGTTGTCAAATTGTTTTGCACGTTATGAAATATTTTTCCTTTTGATCTCAGATATAAAATAGAGGAGTCTGCACTGTGCTTTCTACATCTGGCTTTCTTACCATTTTAAAAATTAATTTTCTTTAGCATTGTTTTCTAGTTTTAGGGTGGCTTCTCCTTAGTCTCGTTGACGTATAGGTAGGCAGGTAAACACAAAGCTACCAGACTAAAGTAATGAAACAATGTCCTTTCTCATGTAAAGCGCTCTGATACCTCTGGGCCTAGTCACAGCTATATAAAACGTATGTATTTTGTTACAATATGATTATTATACCTTCATTGCATCCCAATTAATTTGAGGAAGAAAACAGGAAGCACTCCTGAGGTTGAGCTTACATCCCCCTCCCACCCGCCCACCGGTAAACAAAATGGTGGGGAGCCACGGCCAACTGCCAATTAGGTCAAGGGAGCCACGGGTCAAAAACGTTTGGGAACCACTGCAATACACCAATGGGTTTTGATCCTGGCTGAAGACGGTTGATAGCCAGAAACTGGTCCTAGGATGCTTGATTCCGGTCCAGGAAAGACATGGCTTGGCAGTTCGGGCTGGACTGTTCCCATGAGGCACAGGGCCAAGACTGATTTGCATATGGCCATGTCTGAACTGGGGTGGCTTGGTGAGCAAATAATGATGAATTAAACCCAGATCATTGACAGGGGGTGAATGTTTTGCCATTGTGCAACATTCCGTCCAGCAACGTGTGTGTTTTGCTGTTCACCCTATGTGGGAAGGGTATGCCCAGACGTGGGTCCCTTGCTCACTAAGCCACTGGAGTCAAGCTATCCTGGCTGAAGATGGCTGATAGCCAGAAACTGGTCCTAGGATGCTTGATTCCGGCCCAGGAAAGACATGGCTTGGCAGTTTGGGCTGTACTGTTCCCATGAGGCACAGGGCCAAGACTGATTTGCATAAGGCCATGTCTGAACTGGGCTGGCTTGGTGAGCAAAATAACGATGGATTAAACCCAGATCTGTGACGGGGGTGAATGTTTTGCCATTGTGCAACATTCCGTCCATCAACTTGTGTGTTTTACTCTGAAATAGCCACCATCAGCCATGGCCTTAACTATATTACTGCCATTATCTATTGAAACATAACCAATTATGTACTTTCTTGGACGCAGCCATTCAAAGACCTTACTGTTAAACTCCTCCAAAATGTTTACTGCAGTATGAAATTTCTCCATGGCAAATATGGCTACTGTTGCATGTTTCCAAGTAGCTTGAAAAATTGTGACACTGTCAACGCCTGTAGTTATCTTCTCTCTAACCCCCGCAAAAGAGACTCAGTGTGCAGTGATGCACATATAATCAACGGCTTGTCAACTGGTCCACATGTCTTTCAGCCAGGTGGATAGTGTGAACAGCACTCTTCAGCAAAGCTGCCCCAATCACGTCCAGCACATCTTGATGTAGTGCTGGAACCGCAACTCTGGCAAAATAGGACTGAATAGGAACCTTCCATTTAGGGCAGACTGTTGCCACAAATTCTAGAAAACCCACCCCTTCCACGAAAGAAAAAGGGAGAAGGTCCAGCGCTAACATTTTACCCAGCATTTCATTATACAGATGTGCCATTGGGTGCTTGTGTTCAAATGGCGCCTCCGACCAAAACATGCTTGTAATGGTGGTCTGGACCATTTTCATATGTGATGATGATCCAGACTTCTTCAACCCAGTTAGGCTCATTGATGTACTTTTTCCCATCGGTGTCTCTACCAGACTCCTAGTGTGCCTCCTAAATGTGGCTGGGGTAGAGGGTGTGGGCACTACCACTGCAGTGCTGCTGCCAGGGGTACTGTGTGTACCAGAAAACATGTCTCTTGCTTCTTCACCTCCCCCCTGAACGATTAGCTCCTCATCATCAGATGCAATATCAATGGCTACATTTGGATTTGTACTTTTGGCTTTCCGGGTGTTACTTAGGTGCGCCTCCCACTGGATGCTGTGGTGATTTTGGAGATGACCTCTCTGGCCTCCGGTACCATAGTTGGTACCAAGCTTACCCTGACTAACTACTTGTATACCAATCGAACAAATAACGTGGGTTTTCGAGTCACGTGACGTTGTGCACACACCGCAGCAGGACTTCTTCCTGGCACTACAACAAGTGATGATGATGAGGATGATTCCTGGTTCTCAGTCTTTGTGCACCTAAAAGCATAGTAACCAGAGACACATCAGTTAAATAAATGTTGCATATGTCATGCTTCAATTAATACTATTGCAACAAGGCATTTATTATTATTAACACAACACACCCAAAAAATAGACAGATTGCAATTCTAATCAAAAAAGGATGTTTAAATTAATAGAAGAGAGACTACACAGAGAGAGTTGTTTCATGTACCCATTCATCATATAACCCTAGGCCTACTGGCCCGCAACCGCAAGCTTGCCGGCCAATGGCAAAAACTGCCTCGCCTCAATATGCCCCCCCACCCACATGGCCAGGCCCTGGACCAGGCCCCAACAACACCCAAAAAATCAAAATACACACAAAAATCACCCCAATCCAATGCCATCCATGCCCTAAATGATGTTTAAATTCAAGAGACCCAACAGAAAGACTTTGTCCATGCACCACTGAGTAACCCTGGGCATAATGGATGAAAGCAAGGCAGACTGGGTGCAGGGCTATGGCACAAAGCAAACTGCCTGGCTTCAAAATGGCCCCTAGAACCCCACCCACATGGCCAGGCCCTGGACCAGGCCTCAAAAAGGCCCCCACCCACACGGTCAGGCCCTGGACCAGGCCCCAAAAACTCCCCCAAAAATCTAAATACATACAAAAATCACCCCAATTCAATGCCATCCATACCCTAAATGATGTTTAAATTCAAGAGACCCCACAGAAAGACTTTGTCCATGCACCACTGAGTACCCCTGTGAAAAATGGATGAAAGCAAGGCAGACTGGGTGCAGGCCTATGGCACAAAGCACACTGCCTGGCTTCAAAATGGCCCCTAGACCCCCACCCACATGGCCAGGCCGTGGACCAGGCCTGATAATGGTCCCCACCCACATGGCCAGGACCTGGACCAGGCCACAACAACACCCAAAAAATTGAAATACACACAAAAATCACCCCAATCCAATGCCATCTATGCCCTAAATTATGTTTAAATTCAAGAGACCCCACAGAAAGACTTGGTCCATGCACCACTGAGTACCCCTGGGCATAATGGATGAAAGCAAGGCAGACTGGGTGCAGGCCTATGGCACAAAGCATACTGCCTGGCTTCAACATGGCCCCTAGACCCACACCCACATGGCCAGGCCCTGGACCAGGCATCAAAATGGCCCCGCCCACATGACCAGGCCCTGGACCGAGCCTCAAAATGCCCCCCACCCACATGGCCAGGCCCTGGACCAGGCCCCAACAACACCCAACAGAACACAGGACAATGCCAAAAGACGTTGCACACTTTCCAGATTATGTCACAGGAGCTTTGTGTGCCGTTTGCTTCTGACAAAACTGAGGGACCTAGTACATACTTGAAGTTTTTGGGAATTGAAATAGGCACTATTGCCATGGTATCAATGTTGCCAGGGAAGAAAGTGCGGGAGATCTCCCCCTTTTTTGTTATCTGTGATTGAGGAGCATAAACTGGAGCTCAGGAAGGTGCAGAAATTGTTAGGCTATCTGAACTTTGCATTTAGGGTGGTCAGGGCTGGGAGAACCTTTTGTAGGAGGCTGGGAATGTCCATGTCAGGGGCTTATCTCTTCACCACAGAATGCGTATTTCGGCCGACACTAGAGCATATCTGTACATCTGGTTCACTTTTCTTGCAGACTTTAATGGCGTGTCTTTGTTTTTTGCGGATGAAGATATGATTTGTCAGGTTCAGATTTATTCAGATGCGTCTGGGGCAAAAGACTTTGGCATATTCTGGTAGGGGTGGTAGTGTGCGAGAGTTGGCCAGTGCATTGGTGGCAACAGGGTCGCAGTATTGCCTTTTTATAGGTATTTTCTCTACTGGTGGCATTACATGTATGGGGTGAAGAATTCCAGACCAGACCAGTCCTTTTCAACATTGACAATTTAGCTGTGGTAGCATTGATCACTAAGCAAAAGGCCAAATATTTGAGAGTTTTGAAGTTATGTGCCTTTATGCTTAAATGTCTGCAGCTCAATATTGTTTTTAAAGCACAGCGATTCCAGGAGTCAATAATTGTATAGCGGGTGCTTTGTCTTTTTTTCAGTGGACAACATTTTGCAGTTTGGTGCCTGGGGCAGGGCTCGGCAAGACTCAGATCCCACAGTGTGTCTGGGCATGGGGGGGATGAGAATTGTCGAGCTAGTTGAGAAATCAGTGGTAGCCTCTACAAGACAAAGTTACCAACAAGCATGGCACAAGTTCTTAAGTTATGGTAACCCGTTGGATTCCCATGGGAGGATGGTCAGTGAAGAACAATTTTATTACGTTTTATGCTCCACTTGATAGAGGTTTTTCTCCCACTACTATGCTGGCAAATTGGCTTAGTGGTTTAAGTACGGAACAAGCTGGTAACACGCCATTGCGTCAGCCAGTGACATATTTGAGTGTTGCAAATTTAGGTTTTTGTGGTTGTTCTTTGGGGCCTTTTTAGAACATCTGAGGTCTTGGGCTACATAACAGGGAAGGCATACATAATGGTGTAGTGGTTTTTGAACAACTTAGGTTGAAAATTTGGTTACAGGCTTCCAAGACGGATCAATTGGGCAGGGTAAAATGTTTTTTTCTTGAACAGGAGTGGGGTGGGGGGTTTTAGTCCTGTAGGGGAATGGGAGGTTTTCCTTCTAGTTTTTTCGCTTCAGGACCTATTTTTTGGTCACACACAGGGACGCCCGATTACTATTGCCAAGCTGTTAGCAATAATGAGGAAGGTGTTCTCTGTTTTAGGTGAAAATCCTTTGCGTTTTGGTACACATTCCTCCGTATTGGGGCAGCAACTGAGGCTGGGAGGTTGGGATTGGTCCTGGTCAGACACACAGAGGATTGGGAGATGGAAGTCCAAATGTTGTGAAAAGTATGTTAGGAAGTAATTTTCAGTGCACCATTAGTTCTCTTGATAATGTTTGTTTCTCCATCTAGGTCATATTCAGGGGCTTGTAAGTTTGAAAAAAAAACCTGGATAGTATGACACTCCTTTGTAAAATGGGCTGCTGTGTACTCTGAGTAACAGATTTGCGTGACATCGCTTGGACTGACAAGTGTTAGTCATGAGGTGGTATGGAAAGGAAAAAGGGGAATGCGTTGGGGGGTTTGTTTCACACGTTGTCCCTGATTTGTTCTAGGATGGGCCCTCCTGATTTAGTTGTCCTTCACCTAGGGGAAAATACCCTGGTGGACATATCTGGATTGACTGGATCTGGAGTTATGAAAAGGAACTGGGAGGGCACCACAGTGATTTGGACAGAATTCATAACATGACTGCATTGGAGGGGAGCAAGATGCCACGTATCACTGGAAAGGGCACGACGCAAACTTAATAGAGCCATGAGAGTATTTTGTGGGGACATGGGATTAACGGTTATATCTCACAGTAGCATTAAGTACTGAGGGGTATCTTTTTCATGGGGATGGGGTACATTTGTCTCAGATGGGCCAAGCATTTTACTTACTGGAGTTCTGGGATTTACTTGCAAAAATATGGAAGGAATATATATGGTGCTCCAGCAGAAAGGGGTGGGGCAGGAAAACTCTTTGGTTTTCCTGGATGGCGGAATCTTTTCTGGAGGGGGTGGGCAGTCTGGAGCGGGATTGTCCATCCTCCAAGGGGGGTATTCAGTTTACGGGGAAAGGAAAAGGAAATGAGGGGGATCTCTCAACAGGAGTCAGTTCTTCTGGGTTTGCTTGGGTCAACACATTTTTGGGGGTTATGTTTTGAAGATATGTCAAGATGAGTTTGGGGATGGATTTATTATTTATCTGTAAAATGTTTTGAGAAATATATTACGCACCTGTCTTAATAAAGTGGCCTTTTTTGCTAATAAAGAAGTTGTGGATAGTGAATTATTGTGCGAGGGAGGACCCAGGAGGAGCTGAGTGCCAGCCGGTCTACCCCTGGGTTGGTTTGCACAGTTCAACGGCCACCAGTGCTTTAGGTTAATTAGAAAGACAGTGGCGCGTGGGGAAGTCTACTTAGAGAGGCCTGGAGGGGCGGGAATTTTATTGTGTCTAAGGTAAGCATGGGCGAATTTTGCGAATCTCGCGTTCGCGAATTTTGCGGATTTGCGAATTCGCAATCCGCAAAATCCGCGAATTCCCGCGAATTTGCGGATTTTTTTTTTTGTGTTCGCCCGTGTTTCTGCCAGTTCGCGAGGGTTTTTACAATTTCGCAATTTGCGAACTTACCTGTCGGGTCGCAAGTTTTGCGAACTTGTTGTTTCTACGTGTCCAGCCTGTTTGGGACACTCTTCTTCATCACTGCCACTCTCTGTCACCACTGCCACTCTCTGACTACTCATGCCACCCTCTGGCCCACCCATGCCACCCTCTGTTTCATCACCACACCCTCTGGTTGTCCAGTGTACATTATTTTCGGCAAAGCAAAGCACACCTTCCCTGCCTCAAGTGACCTGAATTAATTTGGGGCTGATTAATGTGTTACAGAATATTTTTTTAGCTGGCACCTGCTTCCTTAGTGCGCCCTGATTAGTGATCTTTTGCACTTGCTAAGTGCTTTCATTGTTGCAAAATTAGTTACAACACCTGCCCTGCCCCAACTGACAATAATGAATTAGGGGCTGATTAATGGATTTTAACTTCCAGCCTGGCTCCTGCTTGTCTCCCTTAGCTGTAATTCAGGACCTTTGTGGCATATGTGTAACTATTCTGAGGTTCAGAGCAGGGTCACATAATAGTTGCAACTGGCAACTGTACTCTGGAGGGGCCCCTCAGGAAGCACTACAGGAAATGGCTACTAATGATGAGCCTGAACTTTTGAACCTGGTAAGTAGTTTCAGTTTTGCTAAGATCGTATTTCTGCAATTTAGCACTTATTCGCGGGGCGCGAAGTTGTACTGGGAAGCCGCGAACTCACGCGAACAGTGCGAGCAAAATCCGCTGCTCGCGGATTTGCGGATTTTGCGGGAGATTCGCGAATCTCGCGGATTGCGAATTTCCCGAAAATCCGCAAAATCCGCGAGCGAAACGGATTTTCCGCCCATGCTTAGTCTAAGGATGACGGGAGGGAAGGGCATTTCTTTTTGTCCCAACCACCCTTCCCCTTTACTATTTGCTGTTTTTCAGGTTCTTTCCTTTAGCAGTCCTCAGTTAACAGCGTAGTCCAAAATGTTTCTGCCACGATAAGGCAGGTTATGTTATTTCGGTAGAATTGGTAGGAGGAATTTTGTCTGGAGGGGTGGGCAGTCTTGAGCGGGATTGTCCATCCTCCAAGGGGGGAGGGGTGTATACAATTCATGGGTAGAGGAGAAGGAAATTAGGGGGATCTCTCAACAGGAGTCAAATCTTCTGGGTTTGCTTGGGTCAACATATTTTTGGAGGTTATGTTTTGAAGATATGTCAAGATGAGTTTGGTGATGGATTTAATATTTATCTGTAAGATGTTTTTAGAAATATATCATGCACCTGTCTTAATAAAGTGGCCTTTGTTGCTAATAAAGAAGCTGTGGATAGTGAATTATTGTGTGAGGGGGGACCCAGGAGGAGCTGAGCGCGAGCAGGTCTACCCTTGTGTTGGTTTGCAGAGTTCAAACGGCCACCAGGTGCTTTAGGTTAATTAGAAAGACAGTGGCGCGCGGGGAAGTCTACTTAGAGAGACCTGGAGAGGCGGGAATTTTATTGTGCCTAAGGGTGACGGGAGGAAAGGGCATTTCTTTTTGTCCCACCCACCCTCCCCCTTTACCATTTGCTGTTTTTCAGGTTTTTTCCTTCAGCAGTCTTCAGTTAACAGCGTAGTCCAAAATGTTTCTGCCACGATAAGACAGGTTATGTTATTTCGGTAGAATTGGTATGCAGAATTTTCTCGGGGGGGGGGGGGTAGTCTTGAGTGGGATTGTCCATCCTCCAAGGGGGAAGGGGGTATACATTTCACGGGGAAAGGGAAAGGAAATGAGAGGGATCTCTCAACAGGAGTCAGTTCTTCTGGGTTTGCTTGGGTAAACACATTTTTAGGGGTTATGTTTTGAAGATATGTTAAGATGAGTTTGGGGATGGATTTATTATTTATCTGTAAGACGTTTTGAAAAATATATTGCGCACCTGTCTTAATAAAGTGGCCTTTTTTGCTAATAAAGAAGTTGTGGATTGTGAAATATTTTGCGAGACACACCTGCTAGATAATAGTACCCTCCCTCTATCAGTGGTGGGCTCTGACGATAGGTAGAGACAGCCTGTTTCTCTCGGTTATTTTCCTTCTGCTTATATTCTGCCCTCAATAAAAACATGTGGATGGCCTTTTGCTTAGAGACCTTTCTGCATGCCAATTGGTCCTTAAATAAGTCAGGAAGGGCAATATCCGTCATCAATGATTCTAAATAGCCCAGTCACTTGGTGAACACCCTAAATATCGATTCCAAAATATAGACTGCCCAAAATATCAAATCAAAAATATAGACAGCCCAAAATATTGAATTACTAAAATATAGACAGCCCAGAATATCATATTTAGGGTATGAAATATCGAATTCCATAATATATCATTTAAAATATCGATTTCCATAATATCACACTTTTTTTAGTGTTATGTATGGTAGTATATGTATTAAAATTATGCATTAATTTTGTAATGTATGTTTAATTTTTTTAAAGTAATGAATGTTATGTAATTTAATGTTTGCGTAGTTTAATTCCGTAGCGGGTTGTGGGTTTATAGGGGAATAGGGTGGGAAGTAATTTAATTATAGTAAATTAAATATACATTTTATTTGCATATATTGATAAATAATTGATTGATGATTAATTTTTAATTGGTAATTAATTTGTATTAATTGGTAAGCAATTTTTATTAATTGGTAAATAATTTTTATTAATTGAATAATTGATAATTATGTTAATTATATTTATTACGAGCAGATTGTGGGTTTATAGGGGAATAGGGTGGGAAGTGATTTAATTGTAATAAAGTTAAAAAATATTTTTAATTATATGTATTGATAATTAATTGATAATTATTAATTGGTAATTATTTTTTATTAATTAGTAATGCTTTTTTATTAATTACCAATTTGTTTTTATAATTGGTAGTTAATGTTTTTAATTGGTAATTAATTTTTATATATTGGTAATTATTTTTAATTAATTTTTTATTGGTATTGATAATTAATGTAATTTTATTTTATTATTAAATCCTTACTTACCCTACTGTTGCACTCTTCGGAGTGGGAATAGTAATTTCTACCCTACGCTATCCAATGCTTTCCCTACTGTTGCGCTCACTGGAGTGGGAATAGTAATTTTTACCCCTCGGCTATCCCACGCTTTCTCTACTGTTGCACTCACTGGAGTGGGAATAGTCATTTTTACCTCTACGCTATCCAACACTTTTACTACTGTTGCACTCATTGGAGTGGGAATAGTAATTTTGACCCTCCCGCTATCCAACGCTTTCCCTACTGTTGCACTCTCTGGAGTGGGAATAGTATTTTTTGCCACCCCCGCTATACTACGCTTTCCCTACTGTTGCACACTTTGGAGTGGGAATAGTAATTTTTACCCCCACACTATCCAACGTTTTCCCTACTGTTGCACTCACTAGAGTGGGAATAGTAATTTTTACCCTCCCGCTATCCAACGCTTTCCCTACTGTTGCACTCTCTGGAGTGGGAATAGTAATGTTTACCCCCTCGCTATCCAACGCTTTCCCTACTGTTGCAGTCTTTGGAGTGGGAATAGTAGTTTTTACCCCTCCCCTATCCAACGTTTTCCCTACTGTTGCACTCACTGGAGTGGGCATAGTCATTTTTACGCCTACGCTATCCAATGCTTTCCCTACTGTTGCACTCTCTGGAGTGGGAATAGTAATTTTTACCCCTCCGCTATCCAACGCTTTCCCTACTGTTGCACTCTTTGGAGTGGGAATCGTAATTTTTACCCCTACGCTTTCCAAAGCTTTCCCTACTATTGTACTCACCGGAGTGGGAATAGTAATTTGTACCCTCTCGCTATCCAACAAATTCTCTATTTTTTTTTACATTACATTTATTATTTTTATATTTTAAGATTTTTTACATTATTTTAAGTATGTTTTATTTAATTGTTTTGAATATTTAATTAATGTCATATTATTTTTAATATATTTAAAAAAATGTATATTTTAGTTAATTATGGGCCAGATATAGGAAGCCTATTACAGGTTGGTATCGGCCGAAATTACCGAATTTCGGCAGTTACCGACCGGTATTAGGCATTTGAGATGTAGGGGCCTAATTTAAGGATTCGGTAATTTACCGAATCGGTAATTTAAGGAATCGGTAAATTAGCGAATTCTTAAATACCGATTTGGTAAATTACTGAATCCTTAATGTAGGAAGCACTCAAGTGAGTGCTTTTCACTTGTAAGGATTCGTTATTTACCACCAACTACAAGTTGGTGGTAAATAACGAAAACCGTTAAAAAAAGCAATTTTGTGCTTTTTTAACAGTGCCATGTGGCAGACATACATGCCCTTAGAGCATGTATGTGTGCCACATGTGCACCCATTCACTATTCAGGGGTGCAACAATTTTTTTTTATTTATTTTATTTTACTGTGGTAAATAATCTGAATTTTATGTTTAAAATATTTGTAGTCCTCAGTTGAGTACCAAAGCAAATAAAAATAAAATAAAAATAAAATAAACTTGAAAAGAAACTTGAACAGGGGTGCAACAGGGTGTCAATGTGACACCCTGCCACCCTTGTAGGTCTTCCCCCTCGTACCGATTTGGTATTTACCAATTTGGTAATTCCAATTCATTCCTATGGGCCTCCAGGCCCATAGGAATGAATGGGGAATACTAAATTGGTAAATACCGAATCGGTATTTACCGAATTTTACCGATTCGGTAAAAATTACCGAATGAATACCTACATACCATTTACCCATTCTAAAATACCGAATAGGTAAAATTCGGTATTTTAGAATCAGTAAATGGTATTTACCCACATATGGCCCTATATTTTGGATTCAATATTTTAGTACTTACCTGTTTGTAGATTGGGATTCTATATTTTGTACTTCGATATTTTGGAGTCGATATTTTGGGCATTCTATATTATGTCCTCGATATTAAGTCACTGAACCCAGTCACTTCTGTGGTTGTCCATACTTAAGCAATTCCTTATTATAGTTTGGGTCAGGGTCACTGTGTCCCTCTGCCAGATTGAGTGCCATAGAAGGATTGGGGCTAGCTGGATTGAATCTGCAACGTAGAACAAACCCAGTTCCAAATGTAAGGTGTAATTAGAGTAAGAGAGATGGAGTCCCACTATGGACTTAATAAAGTTATTTTCAATAGTTTGAAGTGAGTCTGTCGCTACCATACCCCAGACACCAGCCCCATCCGTTACTGCTGCCTTTGCTTTGGCCTGACAGATGTTCTCTATCGGAATTAATGGTCTTGCAACCAGTTTTTTGGTAAAAGATTTTATGGCCGAAAGGCTTCTCTCCATTACCAGCTTCCTTCTTTCCACCAGCTTAGACCATGATAGATTTTTAAAGAGGACCCCCAAATAGGGAAAAGTATCAAGCACCTCTATTCTTCCAGAGTCTGCATGTAAGTACGGGATTTTGTCTCGTTTTCTTACCCCGACTATAACTACAAAGGACTTAGTTTGATTTACCTTGAGATCTATTGAATCCATAAAGGATACATATGCGGTTATCAAACATTGTAGAGCTATTCCCGTTCTAGCGATCAATACTGCATCATCCGCGTAAGCCAATATAGGTAAAAATTGGGAGTCAAACGCGGGGACATCCCCTGTAGCCACCGTGAGTGCATCCTCAGTATCCGTTTGTATAAATGGAGAAGAGGAATGGGGCAAAGACGCAGCCCTGCCTTACCCCGCTGGCGATTTTAAATGGGCTGGTACAGTCCCCATTTTTGGCATAACAGACTAATGCCATGGCATTTGAATACAGCTGTCTGATGAAATTAATTATAGCTGGTTAAATTCCCATCTCCTCCATTATATTCCAAAACTTGGCATGGGCCACACAGTCAAACTCTGCCCACAGGTCCATGAAAGTCATGGAAGATCTTTTCTTCCTTCACTCTGGTATATTTTTCTATTATCAGTGCTAAATTTATATCACTGATCCACAGTACCCCTTCCCTGCTGGAACCAATACTGGTCCTAGATTAAGATGTTGTTCTCCTTGGCCCACCCCTCTAGCCTGGCAAGGAGGAGCCGGCTTTGATGTGATATCCAGCAGGGAATTTGGTTTGTAGTTCTTTGGGTTTGCCCTATCCCTTTTTTGCGGATAGAAACGATAACACCAGCTGACCAAAAGGGTGGAGGACTTGCCAGAGCTATACTGTTGAGGACGATTGTTAATAGGGGCACCCATAGGTCCGGTGTTACCTGAAAAAGTCAGTTGGAACACCGTCCAGTCCTGGGGCCCTTCCAGTGCTACATGACATCAAACCTTTTCTCACTTCAGTGAGTGAGAAGAAGAGAGGGGCCTGTGGGTTTGACTCTGTGGTTAGAGATACTGTCAGAGGGTGAGTGCTTGGGGCAAAGATATTTTCAAAGTGATCCACCCATGCATCGTCATCTACATTGGTGTCTATTGTGGGATCTCTGGGATTTTTTAAATGTGGTGCATTAACTATTTTCCAGAAATCTCGCTGTTACCCGTACTAGCTGCCTCTTCAAGATCCGCCCATGCTTCCTCCTTAATGTCTCTTTCTCTGCTTTTACATGCTAGCTTATAAGCAGCTTGCAATGCTTTCATTTGGTCTGGAATTCTTGGTCTAATTTTCAAATCGGACATTAGGGCCTTCCTTGCTTTTGTACAAGGAGAGTCAAACCAGCCTCTACCACTCCCAGTGGTTGAGACTTTCTTATTGTGTATGGGCCAGTTTTACCTTCTCTAAGAGGTCACAAAATACAGACACCACTGCCCCAGGGTCAGCGTTTGGTTCTAGGCATGTTGATATGTTACCATGTAAGTTTGATACAATTTTTAAGATCATCTTTATTTTATCAACATGGGCCCACTTTAGTTGGAGACTGTTTCACCCTGCCACAATTGGTGCTTCAACTTTATGATGGCAGGTAGAGTCCCTTGTGAGTACCTTTAACTGTAGGGATAGAATAGCGTGATCACTAAAAATCATAAATTGATTTTTTAACTTAGTAGCCCTTATACTAAGGGGGTTAGTAACTAACATGTAGTCAATCGCCGACTCAGGCCCATTTCTCTAGTTGCCTACCAATGGGTCTGGATCATTGATTACCACCATATTTAAGGTAAGCATGGGCTGAAAATTTGTTCCGTTCGCGGAATTTACGGATTTTCCGCAATTTCGCGATCCGCGAATCTCGCAAAATCGCGGTAAAATCCGCGAATCAGCGGGGACGAATTTTCAGCAAAGCACTTACAGGGTTACAGCAGCAGGTGCAAAAGTTGAAGCTAATTTTTTGTAACCTTTTACAAAAGGGTTACAAAGAAATTAACTTCAACTTGGGCACCTGCTGCTGTAAGCCTGTAAGTGCTTCCTGGCGCCTCGTTGCCTACTTGCAACTATTCTCTGACCCTGCTCTGACCCTTGAAGCAGGGTCAGAGAATAGTTACAAGTAGGCAATGAGGCACCTGTCACGAAAATTAAACCTCAACAGGAAGCACTGACAGATATAAAAACAAGCATTTGCAATGCAATAGGTCTCGCATTAGGAAAGTTTGAGCTATTGGTCTTGTAAATGACAATTTATTTTATTTATGTGTTGGTTTTGAAAATAGCTAAATTAATAGCTTTGTCATTTACAATGCCAATAGTTATAACTTTCGCAAATGTGACACCAATAGCATTTGTAATGCAACATGTTTTGTATTTACTTGACTTAGCTGTATTGATATTACAAATTACAATGGCTTTTAATTTTTTAAAATAATTAATAGATAAATAAAAGTGATTTTAATTTATAATGGCAATAGCTTAAACTTTTGTAAATAACTTTTGTGAAGATTATGTTCAGTGTATTTTATTGTGACGAAAATCCTAGAACAGAAGTGAAATATTAACATCTTTTTGTGACATTTGTAATAAAGTTTGAAACATTGAGAGAACATATTTGAACCAGTTGTTGTTGAATGGTTGCACAGATTGATGCTGGGGTGGCGCTGAGTGGTGCTGTGGTGATGCTGAGTGGTGCTGTGGTGATGCTGAGTGGTGCTGTGGTGGTGCTGAGTGATACTGGGATGGTGCTGAGTGATGCTGGGGTGGTGCTGAGTGGTGCTGTGGTTGTGCTGAGTGATGCTGTAGTAGTGCTGAGTGATGCTGTGGTGGTGCTGAGTGGTGCTGGGGTGGTGCTGAGTGATAATGTGGTGGTGCTGAGTGATGCTGTGGTGGTGCTGAGTGATGCTGTGGTGGCGCTGAGTGGTGCTGATTGGTGCTGAGTGATGCTGTGGTGGCGTTGAGTGATGCTGTGGTGGTGCTGAGTGGTGCTGTGGTGGTGCTGAGTGATAATGTGGTGGTGCTGAGTGATGCTGGGGTAGCGCTGAGTGATGATGTGGTGATGCAGAGGGCAGAAAGGCACAAAAAGCAGTCCAATAAAGGGCAGAAGGGCAGAAAAACAAGGGAAAAACGAGTCTAACAGAGTGCAGATGGGCACAAAAAAACAGTCTTACAGAGGACAGAAGGGCAGAAAAACAAGGAAAAACGAGTCTAACAGAGGGCAGAAGGGCACAAACAACGAGTCTAACAGCGGGCAGAAGGGCAGAAAAACAAGGGAAAATTAGTCTAACAGCGGGCAGAAGGGCAGAAAAACAAGGGAAAATGAGTCTAACAGAGGCAGAAGGGCACAAAAAACAAGTCTAACCGGGGGCAGAGGGCAGAAAAACAAGGGAAAAACGGGTCTAACAGAGGGCAGAAGGGCAGAAAAACAAGGGAAAAACTAGTCTAACAGAGGGCAGAAGGTCACAAAAAACGAGTCTAACAGGGGGCAGAATGAATCCCTCCCTGCGTGTTTGTCCACGAAGATGCCACCTTTTTGTGCAATACCTCTACTTAACTGGAGTACTTTCTACTTTCTAATCAGTAAGTGCTCCCTCGTTGGCTAAAGGTATAGGGGCAGATTTACAATAATAGGCGCATCCCCAGGGATGCGCCAGTTATTGTGCGCCGCAGCTCCGCCACCTATGGTGCGCCGCATTTACAATGCTATATGAATAAAACATAAAGGTCCGTTTCTTTCTAACGTCATTAGTTTGTTTATTTATTTACTTTACTAGTTACTTTAACTTTTTGTTTCTGAAAAAGAACTTTTTTGTTTTTAAAGGTGCATATACAAAAATATACAATAAGAAAAAAATTACAATAAAATACAATCACTGTACATATTTACAACACATCCAACAACCATTGTTGACAAGTCCATTCATCACTCATTCACACACACATATATATAACAAAACACATATAATGTGGCCCTTTGCCAAAACAAATTATATCAACATACAGTATTATGAATCCTATTACCTATCCTAATGTGACGATGTTACATGAAAATCTACAGTAAGAAATCAATTTCTTATTATCTTAACACAGTCCTTCTAGCCTTATTATTGGCTCAGGGCCAATTAAGGTCGACGCGTTTCGAACCCCCCAATTATGGGGTTCTCCTCAGGACCAGAAAGTTCTGCAAAAAAAACAAACAACAAAAATGCAACATTAAGTCACCTGTTGGATAGCACTATCTCGTTACATAACAATAGATAGCCACCAACCGGCTCAAGACCGCCTACCTGTTGCCTAAGGAAATGAATTCCCTTTGGAGGTTGTAAGATGTGGTCACAATGTACTAGACAGAAAAAACAATCACATGAAGACATTAGCTATACATGAAAAAGGAGCCTATGAATACTCATCATTACTAATAGGGAGGCGGTTTAATGGGACTCACCTAAATAAACTGGTGATGGAACGCTAAATAGAAAGGAAACTGGTGGTTAAAATTGGGGCTCAGACTGCCATTAACATACGAAGTGCAGAAACTACGGTAAAAACTAACCTTATTCATGCGATGGCAGGGCTCATAGTGCCTAGAAAGAAGAAAGCATGTGTAAAAAATGAACACAGCCCTTCACTAATGATTAACTGTTTGCCGGTAATAAGGAGTCTGAAAACAAACAGACTTACCCGGTCTAAAGGGAAATGCACCTACGCCGGGTTAATAAATCACTGGCGGTGCTCGGGCCGCTTGGCGATTCTAAAACGAGAATGATAAGCGAGCTTAATACACGCATTCTTAAATGCCAACAAAAGCAAAAAGCTGCTGGAATAACCTAGTTTAAACTTACTTTTACTGCTCGATGCTTCTCTCGGAAAACAATCCGAAGGTTTACTGGTGAACGCCGGGCCGTGCAAATGTAACGCCCTAGTTCAAACCGCGTGATCGGGTTTGTTCTTAAAGGTACATATTCTATTGTACCGAGTAAAACTTTATTGCAAATCGCAAAGTGGGACAGAAAGTGTAATTTGTTAAAAGATGACCTTCACTCAAAGTCAGCATGTTGTTGGAAAGGAGTACACAATAAAAGTGAAAATCTCGGCGGTTTGGGCCTGGGTCTTTAATCTAAAATATCACTTTTGCTTGAGCGTTCCATGGAATGCAAACATAGGAAAATTACGCTGGTCGGAAATTCATTATGTATGTTTTGAATGGTGATTTTCAGTGCATTAGCCTTAAATCAAGTTCTGAACCATACGCTATAACTCAGGTTGCAGCCAAGCTTGGATATAGCGTGCATCCCCTCTTTATGCAGGTTACTTTTAAGTATCACAGATGAGGTGTCTTAAGGAGTACATCTAAAGATTTCAGAAATCTCATTCAGCCCAGTGAGGGCTGTATTGTACTTCATTATTAACAGTGCCTCCCGCTGTCCCAGCTTCAAATCCATATCACTGCCTCAAGGGTCTTGATCAATTTTTTAAATGATAGTCCAGCGTAGGTCCTCCTCCTTATGTTTTTCCGATAGCCAATGCTGCACCAATGGTGCATTGGGGACTTCTCTTCTTATACGTGATTTGTGCTGCGTGATCCGCTGGTGTGCCTCCTGCGTGTTTTTCCCGATGTACAATTTTGGGCACGGGCACCAGATACCATACACCACATTTCTTGTCTGGCAGTTAGTAAATTTATCATGTTTCCAATGGATTCCCTCAAAGCTGAACACTTCGCCCTCCTCCGTTTGTGCACAACATGTACAATTTCCACACTTATGATGGCCTTAAATCGGGGGTAGCCCCGGCATTCCTCTTTGTGTGGGTTTAGTATCACGAGGTAAGGCAGCCCGTACCACGTGGTTAGCCAAACTTTTGTCCTTTTGAAAAGCAAAAAGCGGTGGTTCCTGAAAGTCAGAATGTTGATTTTTCACCAAGTGCCAGTTTTGCATAACCATTTTGCGCAGCTGGTGTGAGCTAGGGCCAAATGTGGTCACACAGACCAACCTTTTCATCTCGGGTCGTTCCTTCTTTTGTAAAAACGATTCACGAGGGACCCACCAAGCTCTCTTCAATAAATGTTTTAAAAGCTTTTTTGGATATCCTCTTTCCCGCAGCCTCTCCATCAATCCGTTGGCATGCTTGAAATATTCATCTTTATTGGAGCAATTGCGCCGAATTCGTAAAAATTGACCGAATGGCAAATTTTGCTTAAGGCTTCTAGGGTGCTGACTTGTATAATGGAGGGCTTTGTTTCTATCGGTTGGTTTCCGAAACAATGTTGTTCCCAGTGTGCCTTCAGTTGCGTATACTTCCACATCAAGAAAAGTGATACTATTGTTAGAAGCGGTGTAACTAAATTTAATATCCTCAGTTCTTTGATTAAGCCATGTCACAAAATCATTTAATGTCTCTTGAGTTCCCGACCAAATGAAGAATACATCATCGATGTATCTGATGTACTTAGTGATGGATTCAATGAACAGATTGTTGTTATAGACAAATTTGGTTTCATAAAGCCCCATGAACAAAACTGCTAATTCTGGTGCAAAGGGGCAGCCTATGGCCACCCCCTTCGTTTGGAAAAAGAATTCAGTATCAAACTGAAAATAGTTTTTTTGCAAAGCAAACTTGGCCAATTTAACCAAAAAGCTTGTGGGTACTCTAGTCGGTTGTTCTCTTTGCTCGAGGTAAAACGTTAAGGTCTCGAGTGCTTGGTCCTGCGGAATCTGAGTATACAATGAAACAACGTCCATTGTGACCATTAGCTGGCTGGTTTCGTCAAATTGTATTGATGTTATTTCATTGAGGAAAGCTGTTGTGTCCTTCAAATGAGCCTAAACATTTTCAATCAAAGGTTTCAAGAAGAAGTCTATATATTTATCCACTGGTTCTGTCAATGAATCGCACCCCGATATTATTGGGCGACCTGGTGGGTCATTCTCGTTCTTATGCATCTTTGGAAGAACGTAAAACACCAGTATCCTAGGGTTATGATTTTGAAGAAAGGCCATTTCCTTTGGTCCTAGGATCCCTGTATCATAGCCCTCCTGAAGAATAGAAAACAGTTCATTTTGTAGTTCTTTTGTGGGGTTGTTATTGATCTTTATGTAACATGTGGGGTCTTCAAGTTAACGTCTTACTTCTTTTTTGTACTTATTGATGTCCCAGAGAACCACAGCTCCCCCTTTATCTGCTTGTTTAATTACAAGTGATGTATCATTTTTGAGTGTGGTAATAGCATCCTTCTCATTTCTTGATAAGTTGTAATTTATGTACTGTTTCTTTTTCTCAAGTGCTGTGATACCTGACAGTATAGTCCTCTCAAAAGTTATCACCTCTTTTGGTGTTTTACAAATCTGTGGACAGAATGATGATTTGTTCTGAAGGCCTGTGACTTCATTTCCTTGTGCTTGTGGTGTATCATGGAAAAATGTTTTAAGTCTTATTTTGCGACAGAACTCCGTAGCTTCTAATTTCATTTTCACGAAGTCAGTTGGTCGTACAGGTACGAAAGAAAGTCCCTTTTCAAGGATGGCTATTTCCGAGGTGGTGAGGACCCGGTCAGACAAGTTGAAAACTGGTGATGTATTTAGCTCCTGTAATATTGGCGTCTGGTTCTCATCTCCCATGGCTGGTAATTGGGGTGTGATCGACCTCTCCCTCGCTGTCGGCCTCTGTCTAAAAAAGGCTGCGGGTTCTGTTGTTGGTTATTCTGATTGCCCCTATAATTAGTATTGCTCCTTGTATCTCTTGTATCTATTTCTCCACCTGAAGATGAAGAGGTGTCCGAAAAAGTTAGAAATGTATTTTTTGAACGGCTTTGATTATCCCTAAAGAACTGTCTCTGGTTTTGCCGTGTATAACAATCTTGTTGTAAGTATGGATAAGCTGATTCTAATGAGAAGTTCTTTTTGTCTAGCTCAAATTTATTCTCCTTTTGGGTTCTGAGTAATCCTTAAACTCCAAAATTTCTTTTTCTATTTTTTCAAGGAGTCCTTTTGCATCCGTAATCTGTTGATTATTTTGAATTTGTGTTTCCAAAACTGATATTTCTTGCAATTGTTTAAGGAAAATCCTATGCGCTGTTTGTACAGTAAGGACCATAAGGTCCCTACTGCATTTGGTCTCTATCCCACTAAAGCTTTTCTTATATTCTGGGTCGTCCACAAACACCATGGGAGTATTTCTAATCTGCAAGCCGGAAGGGATTGTACCTGCTCGCAAATGTTGGAGCAGAAAATGACCATGTAGGTCTGTTCTGATCTGCTTTTTACGTAACCTAATCAATCTGTCGGATTCATTTAGAGTCTTTGCTGTTAGACTTAAGGTAGCAGAAGCGAAAACCGGTGGCGTGCTAATTAGTTTCTGAATGTGTTCTTCGCTATAGGCAAATGTGTCTCTCTCTGACATATTCCAAAATTAAAAATGGAAACCAAACAATGACAACACTTAAACAATATACACGTCAACACAAGACAACATTTAGTGTGAATCTAACCCCAAATGTGGGAGGTATAGTTCTGCCCTCTTCTAGACCTCACGAGCCAGCGCCCGCACTATAATCCTATGAACAAAAAAACCAAACAACAAAAATGCCAGATTAAGTCACCTGTTGTTTTTCATGTATAGCTAATGTCTTCATGTGATTGTTTTTTCTGTCTAGTACATTGTGA
Organism: Lissotriton vulgaris; assembly: GCF_964263255.1. Taxonomy (NCBI): domain Eukaryota; kingdom Metazoa; phylum Chordata; class Amphibia; order Caudata; family Salamandridae; genus Lissotriton; species Lissotriton vulgaris. The sequence continues at coordinate 1,373,398,816 of NC_141691.1, forward strand.
CCACATCTTACAACCTCCAAAGGGAATTCATTTCCTTAGGCAACAGGTAGGCGGTCTTGAGTCGGTTGGTGGCTATCTATTGTTATGTAAAGAGGTAGTGCTATCCAACAGGTGACTTAATCTGGCATTTTTGTTGTTTGTTTTTTTGCAGAACTTTCTGGTCCTGAGGAGAACCCCATAATTGGGGGGTTTGAAACGTGTCAACCTTAATTGGCCCTGAGTCAATAATAAGGCTAGAAGGACTGTGTTAAGATAATAAGAAATTGATTTCTTACTGTAGATTTTCATGTAACATAGTCACATTAGGATAGGTAATAGGATTCATAATACTGTACGTTGATATAATTTGTTTTGGCAAAGGGCCACATTATATGTGTTTTGTTATATATATATGTGTGTGTGAATGTGTGATGAATGGACTAGTCAACAATGGTTGTTGGATGTGTTGTAAATATGTACAGTGATTGTATTTTATTGTAATTTTTTTCTTATTATATATTTTTGTATATGCACCTTTAAAAACAAAAAAGTTCTTTTTCAGAAACAAAAAGTTAAAGTAACTAGTAAAATAAATAAATAAACAAACTAATGACGTTAGAAAGAAACGGACCTTTATGTTTTATTCATATAGGGGTGACTAAGAAAATGGTAAGTCAATTCCAGTACTGGCATTTGTGTTGTTGATTCCTTATATTTGACTTAGCCTTGCTGGGTGAAGAGTCAAGACCCTGTGTTGTTCATAGCATTTACAATGCGGCGCACCATGTGGCAAAAACGGCACAGATGCGTCACGCATCTGTGCCGTAAAAGCAGCACATTGCTGGAGCTGCGTCAACCTTGCGACGCAGCTCCAGCAATGGTCTGGGGGGCCCTATCTCCCCAATGCTGCCTCAAGCCTTGCGCCTGCTTCAAGCAGGCGCAGGGTTTTGACGCAGCATTGGCCTAAAAGTGACTGAGTAAATTCTTGTAGATTTCACTCAGCCACTTTTAGGAGGCGTTTCTGCACAGGAACGCCCTCCCCTGCGCCGGAACGCCTCCTGATGGCGCAGGGCTTTACAACGTGACGCATCTCTCAGATGCATCACGTTGTTAATACCCAGCAACATGGCGCATCTTTTGTGCTGCCGCTGCGTCACAAAAGGTCTCCATAGAGGGTGGGAGTGGTGAACCAGAGGGTGGCAGTGATGAACCAGAGGGTGACAGTGATGAACCAGCGGGTGGCAGGGGTGAACCAGAGGGTTACAGTGGTGAACCAGAGGGTGACAGTGCTGTACCAGATGGTGGCAGGGGTGAACCAGAGGTGCTGTGATGAACCAGAGGGTGACAGTTGTGAACCAGAGGGTGGCAGTAGTGAACCAGAGGGTGACAGTGCTGTACCAGAGGGTGGCAGGGGTGAACCAGAGGGTGGCAGGGGTGAACCAGAGGGTGGCAGTGGTGAACCAGAGGGTGGCAGTGCTGAAGCAGAGGGTGACAGTGGTTAACTAGAGGGTGGCAGTGGTGAACTAGAGGTGCTGTGATGAACCAGAGGGGGGCAGTGGTGAACCAGAGGGTGGCAGTGGTGAACCAGAGGGTGACAGTGCTGAGCCAGAAGGTGGCAGGGGTGAAACAGAGAGTGGCAGTGCTGAACCAGAGGGTGGTAGTGGGGAACCAGAGGGTGGCAGGGGTGAACCAGAGGGTGGCAGGGGTGAACCCGAGGGTGGCAGTGGTGAACCAGAGGCTGGCAGTGATGAGCCAGAGGATGGCAGTGGTGAACCAGAGGGTGCTGTGCCCATACACGACCACATGGGTAACTTCGCCATGCAAGCGGTCCGCCAACACGCAAAAAGCCCCGCAAACACGCAAAAAAGCCGTGAACACGCAAAAAAGCCTGCAAACACACAAAAAACCAAACATCCGCAAATTCACACGAATCTGCATATATTGCAGATTATGAATTCGATTTCGTACGAATTCATGGAACGCAAATTAGCATATTTCGCCCATACTTAATTTAAGGAAGATAAAATCCTATTTAAACAGTTACCATATTCATTGTGTGTAAAAAAATATTTGGTATTTCCCCCCATGTCCTCTAAAATGCATAGCAGGACTGCGTTGTATCTACAGGGATGTATATTAAAATCACCCAACCAAATGATATTGACTGCCTCTTCTTGATATCACTTAAGAGGTTATCTATCGCCCTATCAACTCCTACCATAGAGTGCATATTTGGGCCAAACTCATTGTTATAAAAATTAATTAGAAGCAACATGCCTTCCTTTTGTACCTCAAGTATCAGCAAATGAAAGTTGGAGGATTCAAACTTTTTTACTTTTACTGGTAAATTATTTGGGATTAAGGTCAAGATACTCCCCTTATCCCTCCCCGAGACAGAGGGTTTTGCCAGAGTTTATGAAAATTTTCTCCGTAGACCATGTCTCCTAGAAACATGCAATATTGTGATCTTGCCAAAATTCTGGCAAATTATCATCACTCAGTTTTGGGGCGATTTCTGCCACATTCAATGAGGCTATGTTAAACATAGTTTTATCCCCCCCTTATAGATTAGGTGCCACTAGGTTCCCTGTGGTGACAGGGACCGAAATAACCTGGCTCTTACGCCCCTCTCAAGATTTTAACTCAGATGGGCGTAGTCAGTCGCATGATTCTAGATCGGACAGAGGAGTGTATCTATTCTCCAGCCTAAGTCCCAATTCATCGAGAACCTCACGGGTGAGCAGCGCGCTTCACAAAATCCTGATTGATTGATTGATTGATTGATCTGTGCCTGGACCTCCCTCTGCTGTGGTCTCCCTCCTAGGGAGCCAGCGGAAAAAGAGGTCTGTCAAAATATTCCAGTGGTAGCACAGTAATGTGGGATCTCTTAAAGGAAACTCTGGATAAATACTCTAGCAGGGTTCTAACAACAACGTCATTATTACAATTTAAAACCACACAATCTCCCAACATTTCTTTCCTTGCTTTGCCCACCCAGGCTATCCTTCTAGCTATAATCATTTGATTTAGGAGACAGCTGGCTCTGCCCCCCACTACGTTCAGTGCCGCATCAGCCAATGGAGGACATCAGTCATTAGTTGGTCTGCAGATTCTATTGGACCCTCCCACAAAGGTGGTACATTCCCCAGCACCAGCACTAATGGGGATGCTGCCGGGGGGAGGTGTAGAATCTGAGTTCCAGTGGCCATAGCTCCTATATTGAGTCTTTCATCCCTCCGGTAGTCAACTCTTCCTCCTCGCTCTGGCGGGGTTATGCCCTGGCATGTTGTGGCTGTATTAGGGTGGCACCTTTGGCAGTTTGATGTAGCCGCCCTTGCTAGGTTCACGGAGTTAGCATTAGGGTTTTGTTGGAATACCTGCATGTGGGGGGGGGTTATATCAGTATGGATATCATGGTTGATTAGGTACTGTCACTGTATTTAGACAGTCCATGGTCAAATCTACTCTACCAGATGCTGTTTGCCTATGGGTCTCTGGGCTAGTGCTGGGACCATTCCTAGCATACAGTGTATCTAGTGTGCAAAAGTTGTGTGGGGCCTGGGACTCTAAGCCAGCTAACATCTTTACAATTTGACTTAGCTTTAGTGAAATGGGATTCAACATAGCAGAACCAAATTTTCTAGTCTCTAGCACATATCCTCATTTAATATGGGGCATACAGTTGGGGTTACCGGAAGACTTGCCTCACCTTGTACAGGTTCCACTTTGTCTCCCCCAGTGTTTTGGGTGATCTGGAGACCTTCACTGGTTTCTGTCTCGGTGGGCCACCACCTCTTTTTCTCTTTACTGGGGGTTCAGGTTTGACTCCGAGTGGATGCTCTTGTCGGTGCTGGGTGTTGGGGTATCAGTCCTGTAAACGTTTTAGTTTCATCTTCCTGATCTGGAGGAGGAGGTTGTATAAGAACATTACATGCTGTCTCACCTCCCAAAGAAGATCTTTTATGGAGAATAATTGCCAAGTATAGATGTTGTTCAGTCAGTTCTATTTTATGTGCTAAAACAGACGTAGCCCTTGCTAAAAATGAATTGAGTGTTCCTGCAATGCCTCCACCTGGATGATCACACTGGCCCGTGCACTTACTCATCCTGAAGGGGACTCTAGAGTGGGATATATTAGTAAAAGATAACTGCGTACAATACCTTAGTGAAATCGATGTTGTTAGAGGGATGGTCCAGCCTCCTCCGGGCTCCTCTGTGCACACACCTGCGTGCTTCCCACGCTGCAGGCTGGCTGTGAAGTTATATCATGGCCACGTGCAGGGAGCGCTCGGAACTGTAATGCCTTCTAGGGGGTGCTCCAGTAGTTCTGCCCGTGTCCAAATGCCCAAACGAAGCAGCATCTACACCCTGCCGGAGGCAGGCAGTGGAGGTATAGGCACTGCTACGCACAGGGAGAGCTGGGAACTGTAGTGCCTTCTCGGGGTGCTCCAGTAGTTCTGCCCATGTCCAAATGCCCAAACGAAGCTGCGGCTACACCCGGCTGTGGGCAGGCAGTGGAATTATATGCGCGGCCATGCGCAGAGAGAGCTGGAACTGTAGTGCCTATCTCGAAATGCTACAGCTGCCTTGGGGTTTTCTCAGTGGAATCTAGTGTGCTTTGCTTGTCACCAAGTTTTTAATCAATTGCCAGAAAGCCTCCTATTCACCGTCATTTAGTTCCATCAGGTTAATTTGAAATTGAATGTAGATGGTGTGTTTTGATGTCTCTTTACCTAAGATTCCCCTTTTTTTGCCTATTGACATTTTGGGTTATTCCAGAAGATGATTTAGGAAGGTTCTTGTGGTTGTTTCTTGCGACTCTGGGTGGTCGTGTGCGGGAAGGTGTTTATTCCGGGGATAGTTGTTCAGCAGGTGACTGTCAACAGATTTGTAGGTGGGTGAAATGAGAGACCTTCTGGTCTAATGAAATGTCCTGTCACTATTGTGTTCTTCAGATGGCTTGCTGATTAGAAGCTGGCATGTTGCACACCTTTGTGCAAGCAAATATAAATATAGATGTTAATTGCAAGATTAAACTGGTCAGCGACCACTGAGTTATAATGCCTTTATTACTGTGAATGAGGCAGATGTTGTGTATGAAATGTACAATTCACCATGGTCATAGGCCAAGTAACGTCTGAAGCATCTCTAGTATCCTCTTGCATATCCTCATTCTCTTGCATCTTCTCAGCATCAGTGTCTTCCAATATTCTCCCATGTTATCACTCTCAGTGTCATTACTGCTGTGTGTTATCACAGTGTTTCTTTGACTACCACAGCAGTATCAAAAATCCCCAAAGTCTTCCTGTATCTTTCTGATATCCCATAAAAACGGATATCTCCAGTTCCTCTTAACCAACTTTAATGACCTCTTGAATCTGTTTGTTCATTATAGTTTTCTCTATTTTTAAATTGGCTTGGGAATTGAGTGAAGTTCTTTACTTCTAAGTTGTTGGTACTGTTCGAACCTAACACACACTTTCCTGGGGATTCATTGCGGCCATCAAGGCATGAGCATTGTTTCTCACAGAACTGTGTTTAGACCTAACCACACTGGATTTATTTCGTTGGTAGGGGCACCTCTTCCCAAATTCATATCCTATACCAGACATATGTCTTCAGGATCTTTCCATCTTTTTTTTTTGTCCTCATTTGCCAGACCCTCGTTCCAAGAAAACGCCAACCACCTTACGTGTCCTTAAGAAAAAAAAACAGAACATGGTCTTACTCCAGTCCCGGACAAAGATACCAGACTGGCGGGAGATGTTTTCGAGAAGTTATTACTCCGTCAAGGCATATTCCAGCCTGTTAGACCAAGTTCACTATCGTTGTCGGGCGAGACACCAAACCGGACCCTGGAGTGTATAGGCATAATCATTGGACCCGGGGGAAAAAAAAAAGCAGGTTTAAGGATCAGAACAATGGTTGCCTCGCTCCACGACTTAGGTGGTACTGCGCCATTTAAAAAGATATTGTTAAACAGGGCAATCAAAGCAGGAATAATGGCGGGACCCAATACGCGGTACAACTCCCCAGGTAGGCCGTCCGGCCCGGGTGCTTTCCCCCGCTTCAGTTGTCTGATAGCGTTACTAACTTCTATCTCTGACATTTCTTTGTCCAGACGGTCACTCTGCTCTAAAGAAAGGGTGGGCAGTCCGACCTTCTCTAACCACACGTCCCTAGCCATTGTGTCTTCAATAATCTCCTCTTTATATATATGCTGGAAGAACTCCTGAAAGGCACTTCCAATTTCTAAGTTTGAAGTCCTAGCTGTGGCTTCCCCCTCCACTCTCACTTCCCTGATGTATTTTTTGGCCTGATCTGATTTTATTTTCCAGGCCAAAACCTTGCCTGAGGCCTCTCCATACTCGGAGTGTGAGAGCTTACTGGCCGCCCACCTCTTTGCCACCCTTTCTTGAAGTATGTTTTCCAAATTTTTCTTTAACTCCGACTGCCTCTCTTGATCTGCTAAAGGTCCGATGTCGGAGCCAAGCTTCTGTTCCAAGAGAAACAATTCCGGCTCGATGTTTAGAATTGCTTCTCTGTATACCTTCCCTCTATATGAGGCTCGGTTGGTGATACACCCTCTTAAGAAGGCTTTGAATGCCTCCCACGCAGTCACTATTATGGCTGAATTTAAATAAATTTCCAGGAATGAGGTAGACTCCGCTATAAGGAAGCCCATCTCTTCTTCCCTAAGCAGAATCGTCCGATCAAAAGACCAGGAGGTGTGTCTGATCTGCTGACAGAGAGTTAAAGTGAAAAGGATAGCCGAGTGGTCGGACAGGTGGGAGAGGAGGTAAACCAGCTCCTTCAGAACGTCTTCAAGAATGTAGCTGAATAGAGCGTAATCGATTCTCAATTTATGTTTATATTTGAGATTCTGAAAAGACACTCCCAGGGTGTTGCCCGCTCTCTCCCTCCATAGGTCCGCTAAACCCAGAGTTGTCATAATTGATATGAGGGTTTGTCTAGATTTGGCGTGCGTCAGTGCTCTGGAGTTGGGCTAATTTGGGATTTAGGACAAGGTTAAGGTCTCCAACCCATATCACAGGGTGCCGGGAAATTATCAAATAGCTCTGAATTTTGTTCAAATAGGTTGGGTCGTCGTGGTTTGGGCCGTAGTAGTCCACCAAAGTGTATGGCCTCCCATCTAGTAATACTTTAGCAAAGAGCCATCTTCCACTGAGGTCCTCCTTATAATCCATAATCTGAGCCTTGGCCTGCTTTTTTAAGATAATGAGGATCCCACATATGTTTGCATTGTGGTCCGTGCAGAGAAATGTATCCACCCACTTCAGCATTTTCAACATTTCGTTGACCTCCTGTTTATGTAGGTGCGTCTCCTGGATTACAATGACCTGCGTCGGGGAGTCTCTCAGATATTGTAATATTCTATGTCTCCTACCCCTCACACGCAGGCCATTGACATTCCAGGATAGAAACTGCAACCCAATCATTTTCCTTTACTACCCCCATCCCCCCACCCGCCTTTAGGACCTATCGAACCACCCCCTCTTATATACATAAATTGGCCTCTTTTGACCTGGCCAATACTGCTCATGGAAGGTATAGAAAACTTACGGATTTAAACAAATAGGATGAGAACCGGCTTACGAGGACTTTTTAATTCTTTACCCCCCCCCCCTGGAAAACCCACCCTTACTTATACTGGCCAGATGAATAGCCAGGTTTGCGTCTCTAAAACAGACCCTCTCTTGTTGCCCTGCTTACCCTGGATACAATTAAGAACTGGCTGAACAGAAGCATTCGGGACTGAATAGCATCACTATAAAGGTGTAGGTTGTAACCGGACGGGAAGTCCCACCACCCCCCTGGTTGTGACAAAGTAAGTTCGATCGTGAAAATGTTATATGTTATTTTTATTTGAATTTCTAAGCATGCTTATTTTCTAGTGTTTCTAGTTTTCCCCTTTTCCATATCTCAGTATTTATTTTTTTGGGATTATTTTTTGTTTTTTTGTATTTATCAGGGTATACTACATGCTAGTAACAGCTAGTTACAGCTGCTGGAAGGTTGTCCTTTCCCTCTCCTGTAGCCTCATCGTTTCTGGTTTTTTTTTTCACTTTAATACATTTCTGGAAGCAAAAATAAAGTCTATAATACTGCCAGCTCCCATGCCATTAAACGTAGCAGTAAGTGAAATGGGGGGTCACTAAATCATTTGCAAGACCTAACTCTAGGACAAATAAAATTTCATTTAAGCATTCCCCTACAGAAGTATGGGGGAAATGAGTTAGGGTGTTCATACTTTCGTCCTCAAGGCCACAATTTAAGTTGTTATTATATTTACAGAGGGTGAGGTTAAAATCGCCTCCCCATATTATTAGGACATTTTTTGTATAGTTATTTTTTATTTTCTGTAGTGAGCTTGAAATGTCATTTAGAATTGATAATAATTCAGGCTGTCGAAGGTTATTATAGAAATTCACTAATACATAGCTATCATGTTTATTTTGATCCAGCATTACTATTTGATAGTTTGGTTCCAGCTTAAATGAAGTAATTTTCTTAAATTCCAGGAGGTTTGAAATGTATATTGCCAAGCCCCCCCTAGCTCTCCCAAACTTAGATGGGAGTGCTTGGGAAAAATATGTTTTAAAGCCCTCAATATGAATTGCCAATTTCGCCCATGTCTCCTGAAAACAAAGTACATTAAAATTCCCAATAAAACTGAGCCAGATCTCATTGACCATTTTTGAGTGCAAACCCGCAATGTTCCAAGACACAATTTTAAGTGTAGGTTGCCCAATAGATTTTAAGCTCTGAGTGTTCCGATTGACGGGCCCTTCCCTTACAGGAGTATTATTAATCTCTTGTCCATTTGAGGAGTCGACCCCCTGTGACAATAAACCTATATTCATTTGTGTAGGCTGATGGATTGGACTGTGAGAGTGAGGTTTAGTGATAAAGTTCTCTACATATATGGGGTGACTAATGATAGGAAAATGATCATTTTTATATCTAGGTAGTCGGGATAGAACTGAGCATGTCTCCAAAAAGCTAAGGTGTGAATTAACCAGTTTGTCTATACCTTCTAAACCCATAAGCGGGTTAAATCTGTTCAAAATTGGAAATTCACAAGTTGGTGTTTGGTTTAAGAAGGCACTTATATGTGATTGTCTACTAGTTGGGTGATTGAAAAAACCCAGCGGGAGAATGTTGATCCCCCCCACAAACAGACAATTGCTTCCACTCCCCCCAAGTATCTTTCTGACCAACATTGGAGATCTGAATGTAAGGACTATACAGTCTCCTGGCAGTGATTTCTTTAAGTTTCCTACCCATTGCACCCTTCGCGCCATCTTAAACTCTTGAAATAGGTGGTCAAGTAAACCAGTCCTCTGGCCAAGCCAGTGGAGTGATTTATTCCTAAGCGATTCCCACGGTTCGATTTCTGAAAGATCCTTTTTTGGAGCATTAGCCAAAACAATTACGTACGGTGTTGCATCTGGTGGGAGATGTAAAAGCGGATCTGTTGAGGGGTTATCCCAGTGTTGTACAATAGAAGAAGATGTTAGTTGATTGGGATTCTGTGGAAGTAATGGGCGAGAGAAAAGACCTATCTCCCTATCTCTAACTACATTCTTACCATCAGAGATACAGTTATCAGGTAAATTATGTGTCTTTATATGGGAAGAAGCGGCCCTTACTGAATAATTTGAGGTAGCTTTTATAGATGACACAGGCAAGCCAAAGTGCTCCTTGTCTTGAATATGGCATCCTCCCCCTTCAACGCTGGTTGATGGTCTAAATTGAGTAGTGTTACCCTTGTTATTACCCCCATTAGCATTTAGAGCGGATATAGTATCAGGACCCTGGGTATTGTTACTTAATATAGAATCTTCAATGAGAGTCAGTCTATTCTTTATTTGGTCTAAGCTGACTCTCAAATAAAGATCTAACCTTTCCACTAGGGTAGTTAAATTCTTAATATTGCCACTAGATGGATCGACTTTACTGCGGGTCTCAGTTATCATCTGACCAGAAGCCCTCCGCGACCCGATCTTTTTCTTTGGTTGGTTGCGCTGCATCGGAATTATTTGAGCAGTGGCTTCTACTGTATTTTTCCCCCTCCTAGAAATGCCTTTATTTGCCTCTACACTCTCTAGTGGTGCGGGATTCCTTTTTTTTTTGTCTGAGGAGGTTTCATGAGTGAATCAGAGTCACTTATCAAAATCTCCTCTAGGCTAGGTTGGATGCAACCATCGGTAACTTTTTTTGAAACTATAGGTGATTTCAAGGGAGCCTCATTATCTACTTGGTCTAATTCAGTGGACGTCTTTGAGGATCCTGCCTCTAGGGATTCTTCCACTGTTAAGATCTGTTTATTTAGGGCCCCCATAGCGCCAGTAAGGAAACTCAGTAAGGATTGTTGGGAATCCGATTGACCTTTTCTCCCAACTCCTCGGTCTTGGCTAGTCATTTTTTTTTTCCCATTTCCAGGAAACTGGCTGTTTCAATTTAAGATGGTTTAAATAGGCCGCCCACTCTTTTCACTGGAAGCAGAATCCAACAGGCAGTTTGTTGTTCTAAATATATACAGTTATTACTCGCTCAGTCCCGGAGGAGGATTCAGTCTTAAAATTGTGTAAACGTATAGGTCTTGGAATAGCTGGGGAGGTAACTCAAACGATGGTTAAGTCTTACTTGGCTATGTTGCAGATGTTCTCCAAGCGGGATCAAGAAGGTTGGCCCAGCCCAGCCTCTTCTGGCTTCTGACAGGCGCAGGACGTGCCCGCCCATGGTCCGTGCGCTTTACGTGCCTCGGGGTCTCCCCAGCAGATTTAAGTGGTGAGGCGAGTCCTCTTGCGCCTCTTCCCGCGAGACCGCACTGCCCTCTGCGGGATGTAGTGCCCCTGTGGTCTGCAAGGAAAGCGCGTGAGTGGCTGTGGTGCAGGGATTTAGCCCGCAGGTCTCTGGGCAGCAGCAAAAATGGACAGAGAAAAGCGGCAGTTAACCAGGTAATCGGAAAAAGGGTCCCACGCCGGAGGGTCTCCCAAGCAGATTTAAGTGGTGAGGAGAGTCCTCTCACGCCTCTTTCCACAAGACCGCACTGCCCTCTGGGGGATGTAGTGCCCCGGCTGTCCGTGAGGAAAGACCATGAGTGGCTGTGGTGTAGGGATTCAGCCCGCAGGTCTCTGACAGCAGCAACAATGGGCAGAGAAAAGCGGCAGTAGACCAGGTAATCGGAAAAAGCGGTGGACTGTTAAAATTGGCTGAAGCTAAGCAAAATGTGGCCATAAGAGGCTGTGCGAAGAAGATCTTAGGTATTGTGGAGGCTCACTGAGGCCACACAGAGAATTGAAGGGCATGGTAACAAATATGAATGCAGCTGATAAATGGAAAAAAAAGTGAGTATCTGCAGAATGTGTTTGAGTGTCTGCAGCATGTGTTTGAGTGTCTGCATCATGTGTTTGAGAATTATAGAGGGTGAGTGTGAGCACGAAGGGTTTCCACACATTTTGGAGAACACAACTGTGCGTGTTCTAGAATGACAGAAGATGTGCTTGCTGTATATTACACTGTTCAAGAGTGTTGTAGATGAAGTGTAGATTGTAGATGAGGCACTGCAAACTGAATTTTAGGGCAGTTGCAATGTGCAGAATTTAGCTGAGATCATGGATGAGATATCTTTGGAACACAAAGTGTGGATGAACAAATGCTGAATGTTACACACAGTGAGCAGTGAATAGCTGAGTGTCTAAAGTTTAGCTCGGGGTTTGCTGATGGTGTGAAAAGCACAGTTGACATTGAGCAGAGAAGGATTGAGGGGGTCAATGGAATGTACCTTTTATTTGTGGAGCACAGCACACATGAACGTTTCTTGGCACTAAGAGAAACATAACAATGTTAAGAACTATAGGCAGTGTCAAGGTTTTTAGCAAAAGACTAAAATAGAAAAAATGTGTTTCTGCACAAAGGGATGGCATAGAATTCCTGAGTCCAGCAACAAAGACTCAGAATGCCCAATGCAAAAATGTGACGATATACATTTGAGGGATTTCGAGGAGCCAACAGATGCCTAACCTGAGCCCGAAAGAGGGTGAAGGTAAAACATCAAGGCCTAGAAAGTGCAAGAATTAGTGTGGATAGCTTTGTGTATGATCATGGAGTTAAATATAACTCTTGAATGAATTGGTAGCCAGGGAGGATATCTGAGCTTAGGGGTAGTGTGTTCTCTTCTGTCAGTGTCCATATCTATGCATGCAGCCATGTTTGGAATGAGCTGTAAGTAGTCAAAACGCTTTTCAGGGGGGAGGCAAAGTACATGGAGTACATGGAGTTTGCATAATACAGCCTGGATTAAAATTCTGTGTCATAGTAATGTTCAACTTGGACTCAATTGACGGTAAAATGCTCTTTAGGATCCTGAGATGGGCAAAGTCTTTGCAGAGGACCTTGAAAGCTAGGCTTCTAGTGGCAATGTCATTCATTAAAACCCCAAGATTGCAAATTAATTGGCCAGGTGTGAGTCATGGGCCCATGAATTCTGTCCACTTATCTTTCCCCTGCGGCGGTGAGTAAAATCCAGAGTGGATGGATGAATCGCAAGAAGGTGATCAACATCCACCCTACAAAAATAGGAATACTTTAGCTTATGGGAACAAGGTAAGCAAGGTAGGGCAAAGTTATCACTTGCAATTAGTAACAATGTATCCCTTCTTGAGAAACCAAGGAGGACAAGAGTCATAAATATGAGTTGAAGAGAAAAAAAGATGAAATTGATCCTTGTGAGACACTACAGATAATATATTTTACCTCTAGTACAAATGATGGTGACAACATCACCTGAGATATTCTTGTAAAGGAGAATTTGATCCATTGGTGGATGGAACCCTGGAGGCCAATGTTCTCCAGAGTGGTGAACTGGACATTTGGTTGATAGCGTCAAAAGCTGCCAACAACTCTAAGAGGATCAGCATTCGAACCCCACACCAGTCTACAAGCCTCCGCAGGTCAACTAGTACTGATAGAACCAAAGTTCTGTACTGTGCTCTGGAAGAAACCCTGGTTGTTATCTATCAAACAGGCCATTTGCTTTCGCAAAAACAGTATTTGTGCTAATGTAAGGTTTCCAGCTATCAAAGTGTGACACTCATGTTTAGCACATGCAAAACATGACTGAAAGTGTGCTGAAATGTTTGTGGTTTGTGAAGAGCTGCACATTACTTCACAGTTAAGTCTGGTTTGAATCTGATCAAATTCAGGTCATAGCTTGATCCTGATATTCTTCACTTGCTTCCACCAAGCTGTAATGTAATAAAGGACCAGTCTCAATAGCTCTTTTTCAGGAGATTTCTGAAGTGTTGATAGTTTGATTCTGCCCTTAAGGTTGGATGATTGAAAGCATTTAGAAACTTTGAGCCTTGAACTCCTAGAGACCTACCTCTGTAGTTTTTTTTCTTTAGAAAGTTATTTAAGTTGAGTAATCTGATGCAATGCAACTGAATATATGACTCGGGATGGGATGCAAAAGCAGCATGATTTTGAATTTACCCGATGCCTTTCTTTTGGCAGATTTCCTTTACAGCACAGAAGAGTTCAAATGTAGTTTTCTGTTTCTCTGGCACCCAATGAAGTGTTTTCAGTTCTAGCCATAGTTCCAGAGTTTCAGGCAAAGTCTAGCGACCTGATTTTGCTATTGTTTTGGGATGGTCAGTAAATAACATATTACTATAGTCTAGTTGTGCCATTAAAGGTCTTGTCAAGTGGAACCAAAATGGTGGTTGCATAACTCTTAGTTCCTCCACATCAGCCCTAAAAATCCAAATATTATTATGACTCTTGTTTCATCAGGAGCTGTAACTCTTTTTGGTCATCCCGAGGGTGCAGTTGCACCTTTAGGTCTTGTGACAGCAGGGGACCCGCACTGCATCAGAGGCCGGAGAGGCGGCCTGTGCTGGCATTCACTATTCCCTTTCTATGACTTTGGAAGAGGCACGTGCCCAACAGGTCTGCCTACTAGCCCCATCGGCATGCCTGCCAGGTGAAGGCAGTCATGCACCCGCGGAGTCAGTCTCCTGAATCAAAGCAGGTCTGCCTGCCGCGAAGCAGTATAAGTGTATGAGATCTAACAGGTAAGTGTTATATCCTCATAAGACTAATGCGGGATGCATTTTTTGGGGACATCGCTGCTGGGTGAACGGCAAAGGACTGCTCGGGCCCACTTGGAAAAGTGCGGTGGGAACACCCCCCGCCCACCCGATCACTTAAAATTTAGGACCCTGGAGGGAAGACAGTACCGATGGACTCAATGAGGCATAAATATTTCAGCTCATTTGTGTAGGAAACTCCATCATCTCAATAGCCTTTGAACTCTGCTGGCTATTGCTTAAGTCTCTCATTTGTATCTAGGTGCCAAGAGGGACCTTGCGTAATTCTGCTCATAATTCACTGAGCCTACATCACAGAGCAGCTGCTGCCTCTCTTTTTCTCCCGAATTGCAGAGGGTTAAGTCAGGAGTCCCAGTCCTCATCAGATCATGAAATACTCTTGAAGGGATGGCCACACCCCAGACACTGGCAGACAACTAAGGCAAGTGCAGCTGAAACTATGCTGATTGGGGTCACCGTGGTGCTATTTCACAACCAGTTGAAACCCAACAAATCCACAACAGTATTTAAATCCACCTCTTCATCGTGCCAGCCCTCCACCCTACCACTGGCGGCCAAACCCGGGACCTCACCCATATCAACTCTGACAATGGCAAATGAATCCTTGCCGCTATCGACAATTCAAAGACCTTGTAAGAAAATAAAATAGATCCTGTGTCATTGAACTCAACCTGTTGTGCGATGATTACAGGAAATTGTCCAAGAGAGTATCTCATGAGGAGCGCACACTGAAAGAACCACAACCACATGCTAATGAGCTACAGAGACACCTCACGGGCCAAAACATAAAATATGTACTTAGAGTGACCAACCATCCGTAAATTTCATGGACCGCCCATAATTTGGGACCCTTGTCCGTTGTCCTTGAGACATTTTTTCACCCACGCCTTTTGTCCTTAATTTCAGACATAGGAGTGAGCTGCCCCTGCAGTGAGAGTTCTGTAACTTTCACTGCAGGGGCCAGCTCATGCTCCTGCTGGGAATTCAATGACTAGTAGAAGCCTCTCCCCAACCCAGCACAGACGGCTATCAGGCCCATTATCATTCTGTATATTGGCCTAATTATAACATACAGAATAATAATGGGCCTCTCTGTGCAGTCAACAAATAAGAAAGGGAGTTAGAGGAACTTTAGCTAGGCTCGCCCTCCAAAAATTAAGTCAAACAAAAAGGTCTCCGTTTCCAGATACCTAAGAGCCTTGCTAGATCGCAGTCAGCACACACTGGGGTTGACTGTGGAAATATGTTTTTGTGTATAAAAAAGGAGAATTGCTCCTTTTTTAGGTGTCCCCTCACTCACCGGGGTTGCCCCACGGTGACATGCTTCATCATTGGGGCCATCCCAGTCCTCTACGGGCTGGGGCGTGCTGCGACTTGCGAATATACGTAGGAGCACTTTTTAAGACTATGTGTGGTGCATGTGTAATTGTGGGGAGTGGACTATGTGATGTGTGTTAAAAATACCTGCCCAGTAGGTTTTCAATAAACTTTATTCTTGCCTCTAGGTGGTAACATTAAAAAACGGGGTGGAAAGATAGGCTGCCCTAAACTTAATGTGTCCAGATGTACCTATCAGCTCCTATAGTCGACATGTTTCGTGCATACCCCAAGCACTTCTTCGGGACTACACAGGGACCAGCCCTGTGTTCGCCACTCCTTAACTCTTCAATGAGATATTATAAAAAAAAATTATTAACTCTTAACTGCAGCAAACTCTATTAAGTGCATGCAATGATACCTACGTATTTTGTTCCAAAAAACACGTGGTTCATTTCAAGAGACCTAACTGGGCCCCATGGAGTCGGAGGGGTTCGATATCCTAGCAACTTTGTGCACCGGATACCTCCTACATTTAGGCACCTACTTGTGTCCCTCCGGTCCGGATGCAGTTACAGGATAAGCTCAAAGGGCATCAAGATAGCCAAAGCGTACATGAGCCCTCTCTCCTCATACTCCCCCACCAGTGTCAGACTCTCAAGAGTACAATATGCTCCACAACACCAGCAACAACTGTGGTAATACCTGGAAGAGACAGAAATACAAGGGATGCGCAAAATCAGAAGCTTAGTTGCTGTTTTCCAATTACACTCTGACGACACAACAGCAGCACAAATGAGCACTAACAAGATGTCTGCAGTAGCCTCCCTAATGGTGCAAATTGGGCATCTCTCAAGGGCACCATGGAATTTGATAACATCAGCAGTGCCAAAAATCACCACCCAGCAGCATATACTAAAGCAAGTGCAAAGTTACACTGTAAAATGCTACAGTGCAAAGGTGAATTTTAGCAACATCAATGCAATGACATAGAAATTGCAGCAGTGCCCTAAAATAAAAGAACAGTGACTACAAACACTGCATCTTTGTAACATCCCATCCAATAAGTGATTTAATTGGAGGTTACCTGTCATGTATAAGCTTACAAATGCTTATCTGCTTATAAAACAGGTCCAACTAAGCGTATTGTAGAGGGCACCACTAATGTATGTGAATTCCTTCTTGATGTGCCTGAAGCATCAATCACATTTGTGAACCATAAAACACCCCCTTCCACCTCCCACACTCTCCTGCCAACATGTGTTTGTATCTCGGTCAGTGGAGTTAGCACAAAGGAGAGGGTAAGGTGGGACTCACACTGCTTCCATCAGTCATAAACCAGGTCAGTGACTAACCAGGCATAACAGATATCAGCGAAACTTGACAAATCACAGAAGTTTAAGCACTGGACAGCAAGAAATCTATCAGGTTACTCAGATCTTATTTCTGGTGCAAGGTTCACAGAGGGAGTCCATCCTTCTGGGTGCACATTTAACAGGCTCCGAGAGTACCCACTCAGGTTGGGAAGGTCTTTTCGGTTTTGGCTTCAGAGCTGTTCATCTCGTTACCAGTCCTGTCAGAAGGTCTGGCGATACTTGTATTACAAACACCATGCTGAGTCCCATTTTGATTTGAATACAAAATATTTGCTGTAAAATGAGTTGGATGTGTAACATGCTCTTAACTGGATTCAAGCAATAAAAGGCAATATTACTCTAGGTTTGGATGGAAGAGTTTACAAGGAGTTGGCAAGCATGTCAGCAGCTTTGGTGGGGCTGGGACCAAAACCCACCATGGTTTATATGGTACATTTGGGACAGGCTTTAAGCTTGTGATCCAAGAAGCAGCTCATAATTTGGATGACAAGTACTCTAGGGAAAGTGAAAACACAGACTTTTGTATCACTTAGAACTGTTGCAGTATCTGCAGCAAGAAGGAACAGGTGAAGCCTTGTTTTATATTATTTCAAAACAGGCTGTAACAGGAGAGTGGTGCCCCAAAATGAGTGGGTCCAAGGTTAAATAATTCCAATCGCCCTCTCCTTGTGAAGAGATCAGGAGGTTGGTCATTCTTCCCCGAGGGCGTTTGGGAAATTAGTGGTAAATGTTTTCAAGCAAACTGGGCCAGTATCACTTGACAAGATTGAAAGACTATATAGGAAGGTTTACATTTTTCTGAAAGGATCTTTCTTAAAAATATATGGACAAGTTTCAAAGAATATGATGGAATTGTAATTTGGGGACAGAATAACCATTACTTTGTGACCAACTAACCCTGTCCGCCACTATCGTAATCAGGCCATTAGACTTGAAATTCAAGATGGTGGCAAGCCAAGTCTAATCTCAAGCCTATCCCTCAGTATTTGCTTATTGACATCGGAGGTTCAGGTGAGTAATCAGACATGATCGAGAACTCAAGGCCGACAACTGTCCCCTCCCCATCCTACATAAAAGGCAGTCTGCCTCAATTCCATAAAATTATTTTATTTCCAATTACTTCATGCAGGCACTTGATTCTTCAACAGTATTCACAATTGCTATCGCTTCTTTCAATTATATTTATTTTCGCCTATAGTCTATTCTGCAGAATGTCAAGTATATTTTTCTAGCAGTTTATAAACGAAACACACAATGGCATTGCGATGAGTAGTTTTAGTCAAATTTTACTTCAGTAATTGATAAACAAGAGGAATTACATGGGGGTCATCATACACAATAGTGATGCTAGTGTAAAGTCACACATGTGCACTAAGCAGGGAACGCGTTGCTTCCAGATTTGGCAAGCAGGAAGAACTTCATTCAGCATGGAATGGATGCGAGTCACATTTGTGCACTTGAGTGAGACATGTGCACATCGATGGCAGTGATGAAAGGTTGCGGGTGCGCATTGAGCGAGACACAGGGACAAACAGTCACACTGGTTGCTTAGCAATGTTACAGCTTTATATGGTGAGTTCTGTGCAGTGTGTAAGTTGCACATGATGGCTTGATCAAAAATAAACATAAACAGGTGCTCAGTAAAATAATAAAAATCCAAACAGGTGTTTCTTTCAGAATCACAATGCCAAAAATGAGAAGTGCCTTACTTAGTTCAGACGCAACAATAGGTTGATTCCTTTCCTCATTCGCAAGGTGTGGAGTGGTTTCCTCTGTCGCTTCACCTTGGTGTTGGTCCAGATGTTGCTGGTGGCACTCATTGCCAAATTGAAATAGTGGCACACACCGGTTTGAGTTTCAACATATGTTTTATTATTTTATCCTTAGACCAGGACGGTAAATGTCCTTCCTGCCAGCCAGCAGCAGCCAATCTACTGGTTGGAACCTCCCTGTGTGATCTGACTGGAACTGGTGACTAGTGATCCTCCAAGTGAAAAGATTTACCACCAGTCACTTTTCAGACTCCTTTCATTCGGTAAATTAATTTCTACAAGCACCCAAGTGGATCCCCTTTTCACAAAGGCAGTTATCCACAGTTCCTTTATGCCCGCGTTTACCCATCTGCATTCTAATCTTTAGCTAGTTGGCAATCCTAGAAGGACATTTGGAGACACCACGCACCACTCTCTAAGGAATATTTGCAGATTTTCCCCTTGCTTCATTCCAGAAAAAAAGAAGAGACAGGTAAGGTCTGACTTGAACAGTAAGAAAGCAGTTGATAAGCACAAAGTAGAAGGCAGCTATAGAATTTCAAACAAGTATTGGCAAAGACAAAATGTCCAGGTTAAATGTTTTTATTGATTGCAGCATTAGCATATTAGAGCGAGATTCACGATACACAGCCAACAGCATCAGAAAGAGAGGGTAATAGCTGTAAAGTAGTCTCTCATGAATTTCAGTGCAAGCAGGCAAGTGGAGGTGGAAGGATACACCTACTAGCCAGTAGAGTTAGGTGAGAGGCGATAGCTCCACTGGGCTGAAGCAAAACTTAATTGTCAAAGACATAAGACATGTTCGCTATGGATCTTTCCCATCACTCAGTACTGTACCAGCCCCATAATCCATGATTTGTAAAGCACAGCAGATCACCTGTGAGGGTCTCCAGGCGCTATATTATAGGTGTGCAGAGATCAAGTGATTTCCCAAAATCACAGGATATTGCCATCACCGCCGAGACTCGAACCTGGGTCTCACTGGCTCGTGAATTTGGCAGCTCAGGCCGTTACACCACAACCAGTCATCACCAACTAAGCAGACATGGAATACCTGAAGTGATCTGACAAATACAGCTGGTCACTCGGAGGACTGCACTCTAGTCAAGCATTGCAAGTCCCAATTAGCTACATTCTATGCGTGACTCTTTACGTCTCAAAATGGCACTCAAATATGAGATGCTGGTAACAAAGTCCATCCGAGCTTCCCGACCACTTCTCTCACCAAACATGCCTGCTCAGAGCCATGAACTGTAAACAAGATATCAATGTGGACAACCCTGTGGAGTAACCATATAAATAAATTATGAACATATAAAATACCATAAAAATACCTGCACAGATGCTCAAAGCTGCATTCATTCAGAGAAAACTGTGAAATCCACGATTATCACAACTTACATGAACTTATTTTGACTTTTACTTATGTTGGTTGTCTAATTATGTACTTATATACTATTGAGCGACCTCCTTTGATGTGTCTGTAAAACTTACCTATTGTCGCAAATTTTTGTCCTGAATTTTGACCTTCTGTTCTAAATTTTGTCCTGAATTTGAACCCTTTGTCCTGAATTTTTACACTCACTGCCCTGAATTTGTACCCATGCCAGTTGGCCACCCTATATGTACTATGTTATTGTGGCTCAATCATTGTATGTACTTCAGCCACATGCTGTTCAATGCATACGTTCTGATAGTCCAAATTACTTCATTTATGGTGTATATTGTCCCACTTCTATGTTTCTTTAATTTATTTTTTCGATTTTTGATAAATAAAATATTCAATTGTGAATCTCAAACATAAAGATAATTTTATTTTTGGAATACTAGTCACCCATTATGTGCAAACAGGCTCCAGTCACATTTAGTCTGGGACAAAATAGAGAGCACAGCTCTGACAAGGGGACAGGTCAAAGGCCTCCAGAGGCACCCCATTTCCCAAGGCTGGGATGAGCTATTACTTCACTTCCAAGCAGGGTGGACAGACTATGAGCTTCCGCCATCAAGTCCGCACCCTCTGAGAGTGTACTACTAGCTGATGTGTAATGCCAGGTCGCCACTCGACCCCAACACTAAGCAGATTCACCCTAAAACGTCTTTCGCCAGCATACCCACCACTTCTCAGCTCCTAGTATTAAACAATTGGTAGCCTGTGCCAAAGAGACATCCACAGAGGCACATGCACAGTTACTCACCTACAACTCCCCTGGTTAACTTACCGAACTCTGCATGATGCCACCAGCTGCCTGCCTGTCCACCCCATAAAAGTCACAGGCAGCCTGCCAAATTTGTCGTTTGACGTTTGCTTTTTTAGCCCTTTCGATTTCCTCTCATTCTTGCAACTCTGCTAGCCAGCGCCATGCCGACAAGACCAGCGGGAATGCCTGTTTCTCACTTTTATCTTGTAAATTGTATCCACTGTCGTAACATAGTGAATGATTTGACTGCAACGGAGACGGATCCAGTCGCACATGAAATAGGTTTTGTGCTTATGTTAGGCTGATAAAAAAATAAATAAAAGAAATATAAAATAACAGATCTTGTCAATTGCATTTAAAAGGAGCATAAAGTGGAGAAAGGGAAGGACCAACTCCAAAAAGAACTCTCGGGATTTTTGCATTGATGGGTGTAGTTGTGGACATTTCCAAATTGTTGAACTAGATGGCAGGGATCGGTGTCTGGTTTGTTTAATCAAACACAGAGATTTCAGCCTTTGCTCCATTAAAAAGTGCATGTTATGGTAGGTATGGGTAAGGCAGTTTGTGATTCCGTTCTGATTTGCCGTGGATTTACCTAATTGAATGATTCAGTTGAATGAGTATTGGGCCTCATGTATATGTTGTCATTGTTAATTTATGCATGCGTCGTTTGGCACAGGTCCTAGGACAAAACAGAGTACAGCTAAAAATGCATTGGCATACATTTCTGAGTTATGCACATTTTGTCTGTTCTAGGGCCTGTGACAGGAAAGGCACTTGGAGGTTTAACGGTAACAGCAAGATAATTCAGCTAAGTGTTAATCCATAGGACACGTTCCAAACAGATAATGCTGCAGATGCAGATTCGTGCCTTCTGGCTATGATCAGGTAGCAAGGACCCACGTGATCTCTTGGTGATCCTCTATAATACATGCTGGAGACCTCCAGATTCACCCTAGAAGAACCTAGGGGCATATTATCAAGGGGGTTTATCTCTGCTTTTTTGACTTTAAAAGCCAAGAAAGCGGAGATAAAATGATCTCCCTATTACCTAGCTGTCGCTAACACTAGTTAGCGACAGCTAGTAGGAGATAGCGACCATCTTGGGCCCCACTTTGCATGTCAGTGATATTTATCACTAATGACATGCAAAGTGGGCGTGCCAAGATGTTAGCGACTGGAAACAGTCGCTAACATCGCTATCTCCTATTACCAACTTTTGGAGATATTCGCGCTAAGCGCGAATATCTCCAAAAGCTAACACCTGCCCTGAGCAGTTCTTAGCCATGTTATCCAATGGGAGGTGGATAACATGGCTAAGAGCATTAGCTCGGTAATGCATGAATATCCCTGACTTTTTAGCTATATTCATGCATTGCGGACGATTTTTATCGCATTTGCGATAAACCTTGGTAAGGTTTATCTGCGATAAAAATCGCTGCAGCTCAGCGGTAAAAATATTGCCGCTAAGCCAACATAGCGATAATTATCGCTAGTTGTTGGTAATATGCCCCCTAGTGTCATGGGTGTCTATAAACTTTCAACCACCGTACTACAAATCACATTTACCTCCTGAAGAAAGTACAGATAAGATGATTGGATAGTGGGTGGTTCAAACACTTTGTGGGTGCTCTATTCCATTAAGAGCTCAGGCTCCATCTCCTCACTTTGCCCATCAGCAAAGGTCCTAAAGCCCTATAGACTTTCCCTGCCAAAGCAATTGCTTTTGAATAAAGCAAATAATTTTTTTAATGCATTCCGTCTTCCTTAAAGAAAAACGGGTTGCATTTAAAAAAGAAAAATGAAAAGTTTTCTTTACATTTTCTAAGAGCAGGCAGTGGTCCATGGGACCATTGCCTGATCTGAAAAAAAATGTTTTAGCTGCCAATCCCAAAGAGGAAGTGCCCCCTTGGGGACCCCTTCCCATTTGCGAATGGGTTGTCACTTAATTGAAGTAGGTGGTAAAATGTGAATGTTTTGCAACTGCATTCACAGTCACAAAACATTCATACATACCATTATGATTCACTATTTGGACGGGACGCCCTCAACACGCCCCTTCCAAATAGTGAATCACAAACCCATTTTGCGATTCAGTAACAGGTAACCGAATTGCAAAATAGGGTTTGATACATGTGAAAAGCATTTTTTGTGTTCGCAAACGGGCCGAATCTGTGTTTGAGAACACAAGTATGTTTGATATAAGTGGCCATCAATGCCAAATGGAGAACACTTAACAGATCTTCCAATTCCTGAACTAATCCCTTGCCCACAGCTTCTTTGGTCCAATATTTGTATGTACAGGACCAGCCGCAGCCGCTGCATGTAAGAGCGATGGGGTCAGGTGAGGGGGGATTTTGAGAGACGACCATGTGGGAAAATTAAATAAATAATACATTTTCCCTTGTGGTCGTCTCTTACCTGTCCCCACCGCCCAACAGCTCTTACCTGCAGCGACCACGGATGTACAGGGCTGAGAAAGCATAAAAAAGAACACTGGTGTCAGGACTACTGCACGTGCCTACACACAGAAGTATCGCCAATTTAGTCAAACCACGTAGGACATTAAAAGAAGCACCTCAGGACAAATCTGCACACAATGCTCTTCTTGCTCCCATTCTCCCTTCCTTCTGCTTTTGTAGAAAAAAAATCTGCTTGCTTCCCTACCTCATTTTGGTTGGAATCAGCCTGCTACCCCTAGGGCCAGAGCAATGTCTTCACTACTTAAGCAATTATACATTACAAAAACATAATGAATAAATACTAACTGCTGTCACAATGAAAGTGTAGCTGTCTGTAGCAAGGGAGCTAAACAGCACTATTGAAAGGAGATATACCTCAGCTATTCTCGCTGACTACCCTATATTCTGGCCTTCCATTGATGTTTTTGATCATGTGAAAACCTTTGAATTGACTGCAGAGGAGTAGAGATTCAATGAGGCTAGCATCTCCTGCCGCAGTGCCACAGCCTGAGCATGTTATCTGCTGAACAGCAGGTTCTGCTGGCGATGCTCTATTTTATAACCTATACATTATATGAAGTTTTCTTGAGCTATGCAGCATACTGCACAAAATGTCAATTATGTGTTGGGGATCCGTGTAAGACCGGAAGTATACTGACCCACCCAGTGATGATGATAAAGTATCAATGGTTCGTGAAGCAGTGCTAAAGGATGAAGATGGGACTGCTTTGATGATGAGTAACTGTAGAAATGATTTTAAAGTGTGAAACGCAAAATATGCAAGATCAATTATTATTTTTAAGAATATCAATGTTAAAACAGATTCACACTAAACCTCTTACTAATCCTGAAACGCCTTCCTGTTCACGAGAACATAGTCTGATGCCCTTCCTGATCACAGTCCCACCTCATCCGACTCCGAACGGTTCTATCATTATGTCACAGCAATCTATCCTCTACCTGCCCAGAATAGCTAAACAGATTTGTCCATGTAGGATGTTACGTTGTTATTCTGCCTGTTATACCATCATTCTGAGTTCTCCATTAACTCCACGAGGGTATACTGGGGCCAGAGTTAACTTTCCGGATTGGATCTCGCTGTAAATTGGCAGGGATTATGAGATGTCACTAGTAGTAAAGTCATTCAAAATGTCATGAGGGATGCCATATGTGAGGTCACAAGCAGTGTATGATGAGCGTTGTGTGTTATGGTTACCTTACCAAACCATAATTCGTGAATTTCAGTGGGTTCCAGGTTTTAATCTGTAAATATTTGTTTCACTTTAACTGTGCCTTTTTATTTATCAGTGATTTGTTAAGCTTTTTGAGCATACCTTAAGGTCCTAATATCTAAGGAAACCATATCTTCACTTTAAACTTTGTTTATTTAGCAAATGTATATTCACTACCCACAGATACATATTAAATACAAAAAAAATAATCTGTAACATAATTTGACCGTATAATCCTTGGAGTTCTGGTGATATTTGCGAATGTCACATGGATTTTCACTGATTTTCAACTGAAAAGGTGAAGTTATGGTTAGTTTGATTTATACCACAGTAACATATATTTAAAATAAACCCTCCAGTTTCACTGAAAAACATAGTTAACATAGATATGTGGTTGAAAATTACAACTAAAACTGAAAAAACGAAGAAATGTGCAAGTTATTGTTTGCACCACAATGCAGAAATCACAGAAAGCAAATGCAAACCACACCTCATATACCAGATGCAAAGCTCTGGACCTCATATTGATGTGGCAGGTGCAATTGCAAATGCCGTTAATGATCTTACAGATATTTTTTCAAATCATATTACTCTTTACTCTATGAGAAAGTTACATTGAATGTAATATTTTCGCTTAATCACCTTGTTCATTTAGGAGTTCTACTGAACGGATTTATGCCATGCAAAGTCATTTTCTTTAGTTAAGTTCGACTCTCATGTCAAGCTTTTCCTGTATTTTTTTTTAGTTTAGAATGCTTTTTTGAGGTAATAAACAATGTAAAACATCAGTACAAAGTCATGTAGTGACAGGATATGAATTAAACAAAGCATGTTATGGGAATCAATATCAAAGTAATATCCTCCTAGAATAAAACTGTACTAAGAGTAAATGCATTTTTAAAAATATTTTAAGGGGAAGAGAAAGAGAAAAGAAGAAAGAGAAGAGAAGAGAGAGGAAGAGAGGAGGAGGAGAAAGAGGGGAAGGAAAAGAAGAGTCCTGGAAGTAATGCAAACACATACAATTTTAAAACAAAGTTAGGTATATTGTGAAAACAATATAGTATGTAACAAGGGGAATCAGTCTGGTACTCTGGAAAGAAAGTTAGATAGAGGCAACCATAATAAATCTCTTTTAATTAACAAAGCAGTAGAGGTAGCATATGCTTGAAATGACATTTTTGAGGCATCTTTCCAATTAGTAGTAATGATCTGGAGCGAGATGGCTAAAAAAAGTTAATAAAATTGTTATCATTACTGTTGGTATCCCAGGCAGGGGAAAGGCTGCCCAGAAAGACATGTGTAATGTGGAAGGGGACGTTAGAAGATACAATGTCATTAAATTTCAACCAGATACGTGACCAAAAGGATTTAACAAAGGGACAATGAAAAAACATGTGAAGAAAATTCCCTCTTTCATTGGAGCAAGACAAATATTTCGGAGAGTCCAATATTTTGAATCAATAAACGTCATTAGGAGTGAAAAACAATCTATTATAAAAATAATATAAGGTCTTCATGCTGCTGGCTGAATGTGAGGTGGTATGTAGTTTTGACCAGATGGAATCACAAGTGTGAAGAGAGAGGCCAAGGTCTAAGTCTTTTTCCCATAAGAGTTCCACAGTGGATTTGGTTCTAATCGTAGGGGAATGAGATAATATCTTATAGCAAGAGTCAGACAAAAAAATCCAAATTCATTTCAGGGTGAAAGCCGAATGATATTGTCTGAGGTTAGGAAAACTAACCCCACCCAATCCTTTAAAAAGTTGAACACGAGCCAATGAGATTATGGCTTTACGATTATTCCAAAGGAACTTGGTCAATGAACTATTGATAGTGCAACAGAACGTTTTAGGAAGAGAAACAGGGTGCATAGAGAGATGAAAATGAATGATTGGAAGAAGCATCATCTTAATTGTAGATAATCTACCACACCAAGAAAGGAAAAGTGGAGACAAACCATCAATTAGGGCAGAGAGTTTCTTAAGAATATCAGTATGGTTGATTCTAATGGTTTCCTTGATATTGTTGGAGTAAAAAACACATAAACATTTAATATACGAAGAGTTCCAATCAAATCCAGAACCAAGAAACATGGAGGGGAAGCAAAATGTATTTAAAGGCAGGATTTTTGATTTGTCAATGTTCAATTTATAACGGGAGACGTTGGATTAATCATGTAAAAAAGAAAAGAAAGCCGTCGAGGAAACGGATGGGTTAGAAATTAATAATAAGATATCATCTGCATATGCAGTAACTTTGATACAAAGGTTATGAAATAGAAACCCTGTGTAATGTGGAAAACGTCTAATAGTTTCTAAGAAAGGTTTGAGGGCACGAATGAAAAGGATGGGGGAAGTCTAGTACCCCTGAGAAGAGGAAAATATTGAGATTAACAGCCATTTACCCAGGCAGATGTAGTAGATGCAGAATATAAAAGTTGTATAAATGTAATAATAGGGGAGCTGAAGCCAGGCCATCTCAAAGCACCGAATATAAAATCCCAATTAACCCTATTGAATTAATTTTCCGCATCCAGGGTAATGGCCGCCACAGGGGAGACAGACTTTGAAGCTAAATGTATTATGTTAAGAAAAGTATGTGAGTTATCTGTGATTGACCGTCCTATAACAAAGCCAAATTGATACATATTGACTAAATCGAGGATAACCTTGTTGATGCGAAGGGCGAGGTGTTTAGCGTAAATTTAGCAATCAGTGTTTATTAAGGAAATGGGCCTATAATTCTTGCACAGTGAGGGATCTTTATCTTTCTTGGGTATTAAACAAAGCATTGCTTGCGTGAAGGAACCTTGTGATGCACCTCCGAGCAGAAAAGAGTTAATCAGTGACATGAGGTGGGGGACCAAAAACGCTTTGAAAAGTTAAAAAAATCGAACAGTAAAACCATCCAGTCCTGGTGTTTTATCTTTGGGTAGGAGGGCAATAGCCTCTATAAGTTCTCGTTCAGAAATAGGAACGTCAAGAGATGAAAGATCAAGGGAATTATCAGGCTGTTTGGGAATATTTAATAAAAATAAGTCAATGAGATCTAGAGAAGGGTAGGTTTCAGGGGTGTAAAGAAAGGAATAATAATTAGTAAAGCATTTGAGTATGTTGGCATCTGAAAGGTGCAGATTCCCCTAATCATTCTTTATGGCTACAATTTTAGATTTTTGTTTCTTGATTTTGAGATAGTTTGCTAAAGATTTTCCTGCGTTGTTACGTCCACCATACATTTTTGCATTAAATTTGAGAAGAAAATTACAAGCTAAATCCAAAGATAGCTTGGTATATTGCATTTTGGCTTTAATAAGGAGGGGTAGTGTATCGGAGCAATTGATAGTGAAGTACTTATGCTCTTAGGTTTTGATTTGTTTTAGAAGCAATGTTGAAAGTGAGAGGGCTTTCTTTTTTTCCGAGATACAAATTCTATAATGAAACCCCTAGCAGATGTTTGAAAGCATCCCAAACAAGATGGAATTGAGAGACGGAGGAAAGGTTATGAAGAAAAAACTCTTGAGCGAATGAGGTAAACTGTTCAGAGAATTGAGGGTCTAAAAGAAGGGAATTATTAAAGCACCACCGTCGAGATGTAGGAGAAGAGGAGGGAGAATCCATGTCTAGAATACAGGGGCATGATCGGAGATAAGTATAGAACTAATTTCAACCTTGTTCAAAAATTGTAAGGCAGGCTGAGTGAGAAAGCTGTAATAACTGCGTGAATGGGATTTGTGGACAGGTGGAAAAAAGGAAACTTCTAGAACATCAGGGTGAGGGGTGCGACAAGCGTCTATCAATCCCCTTTTAGTGATGGCTCTAAGGAATACTTTTTGCATCTTATTTGGAATGTATCTGGTTTGGGATTTCCGACCAAGGAAGGGATCCATAAGTTGATTGCAATCCCCACCCATAATCAAATTTTCAGAGAAATGTGAGGAAAGGAAAGTGGAAAAGGCGCTCCAAAAAGATAGATCAATGCCATTTGGACCATAAACATTACAAAAAGAAAGTTGGTCATTGGTAACTTTGACATCTAAATATAACCATCTACCATTAGTATCAGTAAACTCATTTTGTAAACGAACATTCAAAGATTTATGAAATAGAATTATCACACCATTCTTGTTATTAACAGCTGGTGAGCAAAAAATGTCACCCACCCAATGTTTACATAATGAAGGTAAGTCTTGTAACTTAAGGTGTGATTCTTGCAACATGGCTACATGACAATTACATTTGGCAAGGTGGGGCAATACCCATTGTTTCTTGACAGGATAATGCATGCCTTTAACATTCCATGAAATAATACTGAGTCCTTTCATGAGTAAGAGGTAGAGAAAGATAGGTAACAGGGAAATACACTAGATTGGGAGAGAACAGTGGGTAAAAATGAATAAAAAATCAGTAGGTAGATAGAAGATATGTGCATAGAACTAAAAAGGTATACATAAAAGAAAGTGGAAGGGAACCAATAGCTTGTAAAAAAGAAAAGAAGAGAGCATGAAAGGAAAGTAGTATAAAATTTGAATGAGAAAAACCAAAGTACGAGGCGGAGGGAAGAACAGAGAAAAAGCATGAAATAAGTGTACAAAAGTCTAAAGAGAGGAGTAATGTGTGTGGACCCAAAAGTGAAAAAGAAAACAAGGAAAGAAAGATAAGAATTAAAGAAAGGAACAGGAAGAGGAGGACAGGATTCCTCCAGAAGAGATAACAAAAAGAAAATGAAGAAAAGCCCGCAGGCTTTAGCCATGGAACAGTTCAAAGAAAAGGACATTAAAGCGGGAGGGGGGGGACGAAGAGCAAGACAGCCACGCAAAAGAATAACACCGAGAAGGAAGAGGTTACCAAATGGGACTAGATAAAAATATAGAATAGGAACCAGAAGAGAAGGAGGTAAACAAATGAGACAAAATTAAGGAAGCTTACCAGACATTCGGGTAAAACGCAGCAGGACGAATTATACGTTGCAAACACAAGGGCAAAATGGATGGGAACCATCATCAGCAACACTGGAGAGGATAGACCTGGGGAACATGAGAAGGAATGAACAAGGAGATGTTAAACATTTGTATTAAACAAACCAACATAAAAACAAAACAATTCAGAGAAACAATGACAGAACAAGTATGGCTTGCTCAATTCCAAAAGTTCTCCTTTGTGAGAGTGAATAATCTTTTGGAGGTCAGCTGGATCTTAAAAACTCAAGTTCTGTCTTTGTAAGTAACTTTTTGTAGAAGCAGGGATGTATTAAACTTTAATGTGTGTTCATGGATCTCAAGGCGGGTCTGAGGTCGAGGAATTCCTTTTGTCAGTTATCAGTTGACTTGGAGACATCTTGGCTGAAGAAGATTCTGTGACCGGACAATAGCATCTACTTATGTTGTTTTGCAGCCTTGAGAATTGCCATGAGATCTGAATATAGAAGGAAATAGGCAATTATACCACTTCTGTGAGCTCTTTGAATATTGAAGTGCGTGGATTTAGGGAGGCTACTGATCTGAAGGACTTGGGTTTTCAAGAAAGTAATCATGTCCGAGCCTTCAGAACCTTCCAGAATACCATAAATGTGCAGATTGTTGCACCTATTGTGATTTTCCAAGTCCTCCGAAATTCTTTTGAGTTGATTAACTTCTTTAGTGAGACCGTCAACTCTAGCTACAACATCTTGAGCATCACTGTTTGTTTGTTCAAACATCAGAAAGCCTAAAATCAAGACCTGACCATTTATCTTCAATCCGTTAAAGGGTGGCGGCAGTATCAGTCATTAATGGATGAATAAGACGCAGGTACTCCATAATATCTTCCAACGTGAGGGGAAGCGGTGACTTGGAGGGGGAGGGAGTGTCTTCTTTATTGTGTTTACTGGCTCCAGCCGTTGAGTCTTTGCGCACTCCAGAAGAGGTCCCCTTAAATGTATGCGTATGATCCATAGTGACGTAGAGGCTGAAATAAAATAGGTGAGGCGCAGCTGTGAGAGAAAAGAGGCAGGAGCCGAGGCAGCACTGGTGTGAAGGGAAGAAATGCAAAAGATTGCGGTCGCAGCAGATTGAGAACAAAGGATGGTAGCGAGGGGCCAGCCAGATACGTTGTAGAGAGCTTACAAGGAATGTCAATAAAGGTAGGCAATGAAAACCTAATGTAGAAATAGCATTATAACAACAGCCGTATAGACACGGCTACAGCCCGAACTGCTGAACGGAATTAAATCAAATTTGACAAAAAGGTAGCCCTTGGTTCAGAAAGAGCCCTTTTTGTTAAATGGTGTAAATCCATTCAGTAGTTGCTGAGAAAATCAAAATGAAAAAATATCGATATCTAGAGGCGCGCAGGATACGCGCACCCTCCCGATCACGATCTTCATGCTAAACAGGAAAAACAAATGCAAAAAACAAGAAAAGGGAGCAGGGTAGAAACACCATGACCCCCTAGGCCGGCTTAGGGGGTCCCACAAGGACCCCCAGAGTACAAAGAAATCACAGGATGCGCGGAGCAGGCAGCTGAAAAAAAAACGAAGTGCAGACTCCCGTGATTCATTATCAATTAGCCCCTGAGTGGGCCAAATCCCGGGGGCA
This sequence comes from Lissotriton vulgaris, assembly GCF_964263255.1. Classification (NCBI taxonomy): domain Eukaryota; kingdom Metazoa; phylum Chordata; class Amphibia; order Caudata; family Salamandridae; genus Lissotriton; species Lissotriton vulgaris. Next base: position 1,373,429,861 of record NC_141691.1, read on the forward strand.
ATGTTTATAATGTAATGGGGTGCCCAAAGGGGACCCCCAGCTCCCGGGGCTTTTTAAAAGGCTCACGGCCCCCTGCAGCAAGGGGACCACCACCCCCCGGGGCTTGTGTATTAAATGAGGGGGCTCAAAAGCTCCCCCATTAATACAGCCTTCCCTTCAGTGGTAAAGGGAGGGGGCAGGCCTGAGGTGACATGTGGGCAAACATACCCTGTGGTGCTTTTAAGTTGTGGAATTCCCTGGGGGGCAACTAGCCCACCAGGTACCTCCAGTAAGCACCACAGAGCTGTGTTGCAGAGTGTTGTAAAAAGAAAAGGGGCGAGGCCTGCTGAACACCTCTCTGTAATGCAGATCTCAACCCTGAGGGCCCCTGGGGGACAACTAGCCCACCAGGTGCTTTCAGAAAGCGCCACTGCACTGTGTTGCAGAGAGGTGGTCGAGGCGTGCCCCTTTTTACACCTCTATGCAACATAGCTCTGTGGCGCTAACTAGAGATACCTGGTGGGCTAGTTGGACACACCGGATTCAAGGGAACTTTATCCCCCAAATTAAAATGGCCACAGAGCGTGTTTGACATGTCATCTCACGCCCCCTTTCCCTTCACCACTGTGCAAACACGCCCCATGGCACATTTTAAGAGGTAGTTTTAATCCTACTGCCCTATTATGTACTAGGGACTTACGGAGGAGGTCATGCTGACCACACGGGTACCTCAACGCATAGTGTACCCTAGTGTATGTAGGTGTTTTCACTGTATTCTAAGTGTCTTTTAGCGTAGCACTGGCTCTAGGACTGGTTAGTCAGAGTCAGTTACCACCAGTACCCATCTGAAAAAGTTGAGGGTACAGGATGATTTTGTAAGAGGGCTTCTTCATGCTCCTCTGTTTGTTCTTTCTGCACATCTTCCTTCTTTCTGCATGTTTCTTCGTCTTTGAGGACTTTTGTTGTTTCTTTCTGAATTTCTTTTTTTCTTTCTGTGCGCTTTTTCTTCTTTCTTCACTTGTCCTCTGCAGCGCAGCTCTCTGGCGCATATTGAAGGTACCTGGTGGGCTAGTTGGCCCCCAGGGGCCCTCAGGATTGAAGAGGAATTAATTTTCCAACTTAAAATGTGCCACAGGGCGAGTTTGCAGACATTTCGCCTCAGACCCCGGCCCCTTCCTTCACCATTGTGCAAACGCCTCTGTAGGCAGTTAGAAACTAGCATTTAAAAAACCTTTGAAATTCCCTTAAAAAATCATAGGTTTCAGTCATGTTACAGTTAGAAATTAGCATTTAAAAAACCTTTGAAATTCACTGAAAAAACCATAGGTTTTAGGCACGTTATAGTTAGAAACTAGCATTTAAAAAACCTTTGCAATTCACTGAAAAAAACATAGGTTTCTGGGACGTTATAGTTAGTTGGACATTTCACTCGTACAAAACCATAGAAATTTCCCCATTATAGTTAGTTCAGCTAACTATAACTCGCGCGCCCGCAATGCACTGCTGATGACATCACATATTACACCCCTCATGACATGGCCAGTGACACCACTCCTCACATCACTGATGACATCTCAAATGATATAATTGATGACATCACTGATGACATCATTCTTCTGATAGAGTGGCAGACCTCCTCTCACCCTAATATAACTTTTGATACACACACGCAAAATTAGAAACTAACATTTTCAAAACAATGGACATACCAATACCAGTTACAACACACCTATTCAGTAATTCCAAGATCTACACACACATCCATTCATTCAGCAACAGTCTCTATACAGTCACTCAGACATGTACTCACTCATCATATGTACTCATACACGTATACATCCTGTTACACACCGCCACTCATCCATAGTTATTCACACACATAGTCACACATGCCAACAAAGTATCAAACATCCATTTACTTGTATATACAGTAATACACACACTACCACACTTACCTCTACAGAAACGCACACATACTTACTCTATTAAACAATCACTTATAGAAACACCTACTTATTTGTACAGGAACTCTTCCAATCTCTCACTCTCACATATGCTCACTTATATACACCAGTACTCACATATACTATTTTAAAACATATGTAGTTACTTATAAAGACACTATTGAGACAGTCATTCACTCACTAACACACCCAAACACACTCATCTACCTATACAATCCTGCACACATGCTGTCTTCAACACATGCAAACAGTGAGTCACTCATTCACGCATCTATGCACCAAGTAATACCCCCACCAACCCATAAAGACACTCAGACACTCATACTGATACTCAAAAAAACAACTAATAACCCATATAGACACTTATGTAGCTACTCACCAACCCATGCTGCCACTTATACACAAAGTGAGAGACTGGTACAGACATTTACATATTTAAACATTACTCACTAACCCATGTATTCTCTAAGATTCGCGTAATCAGTCAGTTATACAATCAATATTCCCAAAAAATCATCCATTTAGACACTTATATACCCATTTATTCTTCCATCGACCTTGAGATATACATATATAAAACATATTTAATTTTCAGACAAACACACACATTCACTGGATGATATCATCAGGGATGTAATTTAAGATGTCATTAATGATGTCATGAGTAATGTCACTGACCATGTCATGAGTGATGTAGTATGTGATGTCATCAGCAGTGCATTGCGGGCGCGCGAGTTATAGTTCGCTGAACTAACTATAACGGTGTAATATCTATGGTTTTGTACGAGTGAAATGTCCAAATGTCCAACTAACTCTAACGTGCCTGAAACCTATGTTTTTTCAATATATATATATATATATATATATATATATATATATATATATATATATATATATATATATATATATATATATATATATATATATATATATATATACACATATATACATACTCTCAAGGTGCATGTATAGTGAGTTAAGTATAGTAAACCTGTACATACTTCTATATATTTACAGTCACTATATTTTCTAGCTGAAACTCTGCTACTATATGTTTGTAGCACAATATTTAAAACTCAGATAGCATCCCTTAAACACCTGCTCTATTTCCACTTTTGTTGCCACTGTATAGCCAATGTATTCACACCCCTGCTTGTATCTGGACTCTTTATTGTCATTATCCTGAAACAAAAATTCAAGTTATATACTGTGTTCCCAAAAAATGGTAAAAGGTCATTTTTATCGATGGCACTTTTTTCACACCTTTAAACTTTTATTTGTATTAGTGTATTTTAAATGCAGATCATCGTGGAATAAATGGGGTCAATTTAAAAAAAACACACAGCAGTAATTACAAGTCCCATGACAGAGGAAGCTTCTGTGCTCAGCATGTGGGGTAATTAGGACGTATTTACAGTCTCTACAGTTACACTCTGGAAAGTATCTGGGGAATTTGGAGTGGCCCGCAAATTTCAAAGTGCAAACATGTTCATCTGTTCAGCATTTCAGTGTGGCTTGATTCGTGCATTATTAATCATCAGCTCAATTTCACTGAAAAATATTGATGTTATTGCAAATGCATTTGAACATGAATGATGGGAAATACCACCACATTATGTCATAATTGGAATAATAAAAATATTCAATTTAGATAATTGAGAATCCAAGTGAAAAACAGTGCTGTCACAGCAGGACCATACAAGTAATTATTCCTGCGGTCTGGTGTGGTGGTGGGGGGGGGGGGCAGGGGGGGGGGGGTAATGTACATATGCCTGTATGTGTCGAGGAGTGGCTATATGTACGTACTGCAACCTATCTGTCAGTCCATCACTAACATAACACAAACACACCTTAGTGGAATGGTACTGAGTGCTCCGTATTGGGTAGAGACTATGAAACAGCTACGCGACTGGGCAGTGCACACTGAACATGTATCATTAGTCAATCTTTAAAACATAAAATGCCTAACTTACTTTAGGAGGGCACGACACATTTAAAAATATCTGCAAATTGTCTTTTCATCTAATTGCATTCCTTCTTTAAGGTTACAGAGGACTGGGAGAGGGTGTTTGGAGGCAGTGTAGCGGTGGTAAGGGGAACACACAAATTTGTTTAGTGTAAGGAGGGGTGTAATGATACCTGCAGCCCCCCCCCGCAAAGCATGCGGAAGACCCCACCCTGGCAAGCATTCAGGTCAAAGATTAGAAGCGTCTGAGGTGACCCACCAGGAGACATCCCTCCCCATAGCCAAGGGGGATGCGGGTCCTTGTGATAAGCCCCTGAGTATAGGTCATTTTACGAGCTTCACTCTGACATCCTAAAGTTTTGGAGAAATAGCGAACATATGAGTTGAAAAGATGAGCAGTAAATTGCAAGAGAGAAGATTTTGCTAATTTTCGGATTGGAGTTTGGTTCACAGTCACAGATATACTGATTATCTGTGCCTATCCTTCATTTATAATCATGTAGCTCCAGGCAGCCCTCTGATGTTGCAAGTCTGCTCAGGAGGGCTAGGTTGTTTTCCAGGTTTGCTATCAAGGCAGTGTGAATAATACAAAACTTTTAGATAATTCTGAGGTCAGGGCGTTAGTAAAATGTAGTTTGAAAAAGAAGTAAAATGGGGGAGGGCAGTATATTTTTACTTAAATGCTTATAGATGTGAGATCCTCACACAAATGAGGTGCGGATTGTTTATATTTTATGTCATTTATTTTGGAAAACACTCTCACCCCAGAGGGGTGGAAGCATGTGTTCATATCCTTCAGAGAAGTGTAGGGACCTGCATTGCAGAGCTGGATGTTTGCCAATAAAATCCCTTCCTGCCCTGCTTATGCAATTTTATAGACTACCAACTGTTAGCATACAAGACGCAGTAGAATGTTTGCCTGGTGGGAGTATTTCTTCTGCACTGTCTTCTCTACATGTCTCAATAAAAGCCACTAAGCCCTGCCAATCCTCCCCCTACAGTGAAGTGCATATGCCTTTATTAGAAATAGAAAGGTGAAGCTAGGGGACTTCTGAATAAGCCTACATTTAGGTATGGTGCTGGATAGCCCACATTTTCCCACACATATTTACAGGTGCCTTTAATATTTCTGCAAGCTGGAAAATCATTAGGGATCAATTTTGTCAGAGTTCACTCAAGCCTACTCATTAGTGCTTCTGAGACCATACAGCAAGCTTTTAAAATGGGAAGGCCATGAAGGGGAGCAAATAAATGCCTGGTGACCAGGGCTAGAGTGATGTGGTTGAATTGGCACTGTCTGTTGATGAGGTAAGTCTGCCTCGATGTTGACTACGCTTTAAATTGGATTTATTGAGGAACTGAAGAGGTAAGTGGAAAAAGCATCACTACTATGTTGGTTTTAGAGAATTATACATTTGCCATTTACATAAAGGTTTATTTCTGGAAGAAAGGGCTTAAGCTGCACTGCTGGGATATCATATAGTATACTGCCTGTAATTTGATGATATGTGAAGATGAGATGGATAGTAAAGTAAAATATTTGCTTTAGTTTTAGCTGTAAATTGGAAACTTTGAGGTTTATGGATTACAACTGAGGACCTCATTACGATGAAGGACAGAGGGGCATATTACCAACAACTAGCGATAATTATCGCTATGTTGGCTTAGCGGCAATATTTTTATCGCCGTGCTGCGGCGATTTTTATCACTTAGTAACCTTGCTATTATCAAGGTTTATCTCCTAAGCGATAAAAACAGCCGCAATGCATGAATATCGCTGAAAAGTCAGCGATATTCATGCATTACCGAGCTAATGCTCTTAGCCATGTTATCCACCTCCCATTGGATAACATGGCTAAGAACTGCTCAGGGCAGGTGTTAGCTTTTGGAGATATTCGTGCTTAGCGCGAATATCTCCAAAAGTTGGTAATAGGAGATAGCGATGTTAGCGACTGATTCCAGTCGCTAACATCTTGGCACGCCCACTTTGCATATCATTAGTGATAAATTTCACTGACATGCAAAGCGGGGCCCAAGATGGTCGCTATCTCCTACTAGCTGTCGCTAACTGGTGTTAGCGACAGCTAGGTAATAGGGAGATAATTTTATCTCTGCTTTCTTGGCTTTTAAAGCCAAAAAAGCGGAGATAAACCCCCTTGATAATATGCCCCACAGTTTCCTCTGCTCAACATAGTCTCCTCAATGGACCGACCGACACCTGGACTGATTATGAAACAATCGAGCACTGTTTGGTCGCATGCCTATACTTTACAATGGGAGCATGTATTTCGGCCGGAATACATGCTCCCATTGCATAATAGGAGGTGCAGTTCACCCCAGCACACTGTGGCAAGCACCATAGGTGCCCCCTCAGCCTCCAAGCGGAGGCCATGAACCCATGGGGGCCCTGCTGGGGGCCCCCAAAGTCAAGTTCTGACAGCCTTTCTGTGTCAGAAATGTCGGCACAGAAAGTCTGTCGAAATCCAACATCCTAATCCCTCGGGCAGAAAGAGTCGCCCATGGGATTACTGACATCATTCCAACTAGCAGATGGGCTCGCTGAGTCCATTGGAAGCCAGTCGAGATGAACGATCGGATTCCACGACATATTACAATGCAGTCGGAAAGGCTCCGACCAGCATTTGACTTAATGCTCTGGACATCCATGAATAGATCTGCACAAAGCAGAACTTGAGGTGGTACTTAATGCTTTGAATAAGGCCTGGGATGAACTTGCATAATTTTACTTTGTGGAATCTTGCAGAGTAACATAAAAACTCAACAAGAATCTGCGGCGTTCCGCCAATGGATGGAAAAAATCCACATCACGCTGCTCATGCTCTAATTTTAGGCCCTGTAGCAGAAGATCAGTGTGAATGGCAGAGCGTCATTTTCAAATTGATCTTGCTGTTTCTCGAGTAGAAAATCTATTCGGGAAGCAGTTCTCTGACCACGGCTATCAGCATTCATAAAATCTCGCCGGAACTCTTACTAGCAATTCAAAATCTACCTAGGGGATTCCAAATCTCACTTGCGCTTGCCAGCTCACATTCTAATGCCTTCCATTGTTTCCATTGTCATCACGTTGCTCAAAGGGAAGAAATTACACCACACAAAGATAAGTGGAATTTGGCTGGAACTCCGCATTATAAGAGTAATTTGGGGTGCCAACATTTGCGGATTCTGCTTGCAAAATAAAATTCCACCCAGGCTTGCTTTGAATGTCATATAGCAATGCTATTTTTAGGAATAAATAAGTGTACTTGACAAGTTAGTGGATGGGTTTTAAATTTTGTATGAGAACTGAAGATAGAGCCTAGGGAATACCATTGGTTGACTAGTTGTTATGTGTCCCTTGGGGTCACTTTCAAAGTCATTTATGTCTGACATAAAGGCATAGAGAATGCATGGAACTTAATCTTAAATAAGGCATAGCATATTTTTTAAAATATTTTCTTTTTTTCCTGTAAGAATTCTGCGCCTACTGTAGTGAGTACTGGGAGTCATTAAAGATTAACATTGCTGAACATATGGAGCTATTTCAATGCAAGGGAGGAAAATATAACTTCTAATTTTGCCACTACACTGATGCATGCACTATTTAGTTTTAGTAGATGTGACAAATGTTTGTGGATTTTTTTGTGACTGGGCATACTTATACTTAACTAGGCATGGCAGACCCAGTGAGAGCAGCCAAGAGATAGAGTGAGACTCAGAAGCTTGAGCAGCCATTGTTGATGATATGGGAGGGTTTTCCATGACTTGTAAGATGAATACGTATGTTCTATTTCAGGGCATTAAACTTGTTAGATTGACTAAAAAATGTATGTACATGTAATTATAAGCATTTTTAAAGAACTTCTCAATAAGTAGGTGAATAATGGAACAGTCATTGCTGAACTCATCCAGGGCTGATTTTCCCTTGACAAGCAGAGAATATCTGACCCGTGATGATGAGAAGGCTCCTTGAGCAGGGCAAGATAATTCCTTGGTTAGAAAGGGAGTATGTGTGTTACCAATAGGATTATAAAAAAATATTTTTTTATTAACCTTTCTTATTGCTGAAGTCTATGATCATGCAGGTGTACTGTGTGGAGAGTAGGAGGGGTAATAGAGGTGTCCCTGGTAGAGTTAATATGCACCAACACAAATATTTGGGTACCGATCCGGCTGCACAGCCAAGTCCTGGATTGTATGAATCAAATAAATCAAGTTAACCACTCTTTTCTTTATTCCTTGTTTTATTCTTTTTTTGTTCCATGTTTTTTACCATGCTAGACGTATTTTTCTCGATTTATTTTACTCATTCGTATGCCATAGTTAGGTGTTCACATAGACACAGGAGAGATACGTATTTCCACATGTCACAACTTTATTCATGTTACCCAATGCATTTCGGAAATTGATTCCCTTCATCAGGGGTATCATTTCAACAGTGTGCCGGAGTATTCTTGTCCATTGGAAAACGGACAAGAATACTCGGGCACTCCATGGAAATCGCGCGATATGGTGGAACCTAATATACCTGTGGATACAATGTAGCAACCAGGGAGTTTTGGCTTTTATTAACATATGTCACGAAACCCCTGTTCAAGCGTGGTAAAAAACATGGAACAAAAAAATTGATAAAACAAGGTGTAAAGAAAACAGTGGTTAACTTGATTTATTGGATTCATACAGTCCAGGACTTGGCTGTGCAGCCTGATCGGTACCCAAATGTGGTACCATTGTGTTGGTTCTTATTGAAAGCGCAATGGGACAGTGCGCACCAAGTTTGCATGCCTAAACAGGTTTAAAATGGTCAAGCATTGAGCACAGAAGCATGAAAAACATGAAGCATATTGTTGTGCATCTCACCTTCTATAACACAGTTAATATGCAGCCACAATCAGAAATAATTCAGATGGGAAGCAAAGGCAGTTATTACATGTGTTCCTATTGTCACATAATTCTGCTGATACTTTGCAATCCACTTTTGTAGTAAGACTATTTTGTAGGAATATCAAACACACTAAAAGGATGGGTGGAATGCTTGTAATTTGTCTAAACACTGGTAATATACTCATGGTAACAGTCTAGACCGAACTGCCTGACCAGGGCATCCCTGAACAGGCGCACAAGCAACCCTGGACTGGGTTTGCCCTACTTATTGACTCATCAGTCGGGTACAGCTTGGTTTCAGTGACACAGTGAGCACGAGACCCAGCTCTGGGCAACATTCCGTCCATCATCTTCTTTGTTTTGCTGTTCACCCTATGTGGGAAGGGTATGCCCAGACGTGGGTCCCTTGCTCACTACGCCACTGTCAAGCTATCCTGGCTGAAGACGGCCGATAGCCAGAAACCGGTCCTCGGATGCTTGATTCCGGTCCAGGGAAGACATGGCTTGGCAGTTCGGGCTGGACTGCTCCCATGAGGTACAGGGTCAAGACTGATTTACATATGGCCATGTCTGAACTGGGGTGGCTTGGTGAGCAAAATAACGATGGATTAAACCCAGATCTGTGACTGGGGGTGAATGTTTTGCCATTGTGCAACATTCCGTCCATCATCTTCTTTGTTTTGCTGTTGACCCTATATGGGAAGGGGATGCCCAGACGTGGGTCCCTTTCTCACTATGCCACTGCAGTCAAGCTATCCTGGCTGATGAAGGCTGATAGCCAGAAACCGGTACTAGGATGCTAGATTCCGGTCCAGGGAAGACATGGCTTGGCAGTTCGGGCTGGACTGCTCCCATGAGGTACAGGGTCAAGACTGATTTGCATATAGCCATGTCTGAACTGGGATGGCTTGGTGAACAAAATAACGATGGATTAAACCCAGATCAGTGACTGGGGGGTGAATGTTTTGCCATTGTGCAACATTCCGTCCATCATCTTGTGTGTTTTACTATTCACCCTATTTGGGAAGGGTATGCCCAGACGTAGGTCCGTGCTCACTAAGGGCCAGATGTAGGTGGCCATTTACCGGCCGGTAACAGCCGATTTTGGCCGTTACCGACCGGTAAATGGGTTTTTGGGATGTAGGGGGCCAATTTTACCGATTCAGTAAATTTACCGAATCAGTAAATTTACCGAATCTGGAAAATACTGAATCAGTATTTTTACCGATTCGGTAACTTCCAGATATAGATGGGACTCTTCTGTGTCCCAAAGGCCTTTCAGATTCGGTATTTTACCACCCAATCCAATTGGGTGGTAAAATACCGAATCCAGGTGTGCATGCACATGCGTGCATGCACACCTATGCCATGTGACAGACAGACATGCCCTTAGGGCATGTCTGTGTGCCACATGGCACACATGCCTGTATTTGAGGTGCTAGAGGGTGTCAAAGTGACACCCCCTGCAACCTTGATGGAATCGGTATTTACCGAATCGGTAAATACAGATTCGGTAATGCCCATAGGAATCAATGGGCATTACCGAATCAGTATTTACAGAATCGGTAAATACCGAATCTTAATGATTCGGTATTTACCGATTCTGTAATACCTACATCCCCCCCCTCTATTTTACCACTTCTTAAATACCGAATCGGTAAAATTCGGTATTTAAGAAGTGGTAAAATAAAATTACCTACATCTAGCCCTAAGCCACTGGAGTCAAGCTATCCTGGCTGATGAAGGCTGATAGCCAGAAACCGGTCCTAGGATGCTTGATTCTGGTCCAGGGAAGACATGGCTTGGCTGTTCGGTCAGGACTGTTCCCATGAGGCACAGGGTCAAGACTGATTTGCATATGGCCATGTCTGAACTGGGGTGGCTTGGTGACCAAAATAACGATGGATTAAACCCAGATCTGTGACTGGGGGGTGAATGTTATGCCATTGCGCAACATTCCGTCCATCATCTTGTGTGTTTTACTGTTCACCCTATGTGGGACGGGTATGCCCAGACGTGCGACCAGTGCTCACTAAGCCACTGGAGTCAAGCTATCCTGGCTGATGAAGGCTGATAGCCAGAAACCGGTCCTAGGATGCTTGATTCCGGTCCAGGGAAGACATGGCTTGGCAGTTCGGTTTGGACTGTTCCCATGAGGCACAGGGTCAAGACTGATTTGCATATGGCCATGTCTGAACTGGGGTGGCTTGGTGAGCAAAATTACGATGGATTAAACCCAGATCTGTGACTGGGGGGTGAATGTTTTGCTGTTGTGCAACATTCCGTCCATCATGTTGTGTGTTTTACTGTTCACCCTATGTGGGAAGGGTATGCCCAGACGTGTGTCCCGTGCTCACTAAGCCACTGGAGTCAAGCTATCCTGGCTGATGAAGGCTGATAGCCAGAAACTGGTCCTAGGATGCTTGATTCCGGTCCAGGGAAGACATGGCTTGGAAGTTCTGTCTGGACTGTTCCCATGAGGCACAGGGTCAAGACTGATTTGCATATGGCCATGTCTGAACTGGGGTGGCTTGGTGAGCAAAACAACAATGGATTAAACCCAGATCGGTGACAGGGGGGGTGAATGTTTTGCCATTGTGCAACATTCCGTCCATCATCTTGTGTGTTTTACTGGACCAGAAGGCAGACTGGGAAGAGTGGGCCCGATTCACAGAATGAACTTAAGACTCAATCCTAAACTTACTACTATTTTGGTATTCACAGAATGCACTTACTACTTTTGGCATCCACAGAATGCACTTACTACTTTTGGTATTCACAGAATGAACTTACTACTTTTGGTATTCACAGAAGTTAGGATTTTGTCTTAAGTCTGTCTTAAGTCTGTCTTAAGTTTGTCTTAAGTCTGTCTTAAGTTTGTCTTAAGACAAACTTAAGACAAAATCCTAACTTCTGTGAATACCAAAAGTAGTAAGTTCATTCTGTGAATACCAAAAGTAGTAAGTTCATTCTGTGAATGCCAAAAGTAGTAAGTGCATTCTGTGAATGCCAAAAGTAGTAAGTGCATTCTGTGAATACCAAAATAGTAGTAAATTTAGGATTGAGTCTTAAGTTCATTCTGTGAATCAGGCCCTCTGTCTTTGTAAAGGGAGGAGAGATGAAACAGTTTCCAAGCACCAAAGGAAATTGAATACCATTTTGTTTTCAGCGTTCGTGACTTGAGACACAATTTATTGTTCTTCTGCAGGGCAAAAGACCCGCAACATTCAGTATACTATGAAGAATATGCAAAGCAAATATAATCAAACAACAGGCCGAACTGAGAGCAAGATACAGGAAACTTTTCAGTTACATATTTCTAGCCCCAAGACCAGCATTAAGTCCGCCACAGTAGCAACCACATCTGAAAAGCCAGATACAAGCCAAGAAGAACAAGGCATAGAGATCCAGGCAGGTGACGGCAGAGATGGATCCTCCATGGATGCTATATCTGATGAAGGTATGGTATATAAAGAGCTTGTTTTTCTGGACTCTATTACTGGATTACAGATCAGTGTCTATAATGCGCAGTATAACACCACAAGGGACTCTGGTACTGGGTCTGGCTCCCTTACTTTTGTCGGGCTGAAAGCTGGAGGGAGCATGATCCCAGGAGCTATTTATGGGACACACAGGCTCTCACCAAGAAAGGATGGCTAGGTCTGTTGAAGTCCAATGGGCGAACTGTGACTTGGGAGCTGTAGAAACGTCAAATCTGGAAGCAATTCCCATAAACTTGGTAGGCCTTTTGTCAAATAAAGAGGTGTTAGAGTTCTTATTCCCTCTTTCCGATGTCTCTGCAGAAGAATCTGGGCACAAGGGGAGGAGGTGTCAGGAAATCTCTCCTCTGATATCAGTGGTTCTGTTTTTGAGGGAGAGGACTGGGAAAGAACATCATGGACCAGATTCGGAAAGTAAATCTCAACTCTGCATAGAGAAGAGAGTCAAGAAGTGTTCTAAAATGGGACTACTAAAGACTCAGCATTTTATTGCAGATCTCTCTGGACATAAAAAAGAGCCCGGCCAGCATTTTTGAAAAGAGTTAGGCCCACTTACTCTTGAGATCATGTATCTAAGTAGAATGTCTCATTGGGAGGAGACTTGGGTTAATAGTCAAAAGGCTCCGGTGACTTCTGGGAGGTTGCGTACACAGTGCAGAAATTTGTAAGACTTGCTCTGAATTAGTGGAGATGATCTCAGCAGTTGACTAGTTGACAACTTGTTAGAGTCAGAGGTTGCCTCAATAAAAGAACAGTTGCAGGCCCATAGTCCTGGCTGGTGGATGTTCAGTGGAAGCTGCAGGATTAAAAAAAAAACAGCATTTGAATAACATAAGGATTCTGGGGGTCATGAAAGGGGGTAGAGGGTCAGGATGTGAGAGGATTTGTTATCAAGTTATTTCAGGCTGTGTTTCCAGTGGTTAATGGTTGAGATTGGAATCATGTGGTCCAAAGGGCTCATTGAATTCCCCTGATGCCACAAAACACTTTGGAGAAGGCCACTTCTCCTGACCCCAGACAGAGGGCTATCTTTGTCGTCTTTGGTCATTTTCTGCTTATGCAACTAGTTTTCGAAATGGTACGCTCGGAGGCCAAGTGATGTTGTGATGAGTATGCATTTTTTTGTAAAACCAGTCTCTTGCCATGTAACAGATGAGTGGCGCTGGATACTCTGTCAAATGATTAAGCCTTTTCAAGACAAAGTTTCTCAGGTCTATCACCTCAATCCTAATATGCTCAAAGTAATCTACAATGAAAAGACTCATATGTTTGACACTGAGAAAAAGGCTAAGGAATGCCTGTATCACCAGGCATAAGAGACCACTCCGCAAGAACAATTTTAAACATGGTTATGTAGCCTAATATGCAATTGAAGGGAAAGTTTGGAGGAAGAAAAATAATAATGAGGAGAAAAAATGATCTTAATGAGATTGTGCTGGATTGTGCTGCTTTTGTTTGTTGGGATGTAACCTGCTTGGGAAATTATTCAAATTTAACACACTGCATTCTGCTTTTAGCTAATGGGATGCAATACTTTCCCTTTTTCTTTGTACTCTGATGACCGTGATTCTCATTTTCACAGCTAATGTACAGGGTCTGAATTACAGGCTTACATGGGCTAGGTGGCTAAGTGTCTACAGATAATGAGGGCTGATATTATCGGCCTTCAGGAAACTCATATCGCAGTAGATAAGAAACATTTGTTAGGGACTGTGAGGTATATATTGCTGGGTTACACTACGCAGGGGAGTGCTTTGAGGGGGGATAGCCCTATCAGCTAGAGCTGGCTTCTCTGATATTAAAAGGAACACCTTAGATAGACTGTGCAGATGGATTCTAGCCGAATATCAACACCCTGACCCACACCTATAGTATTGTTTGGAGATCTTACTTGTCATATGGGACAGAAATACCTCTCCATGGCGGGATAATATGGGAGGAAACCCAAGGTTTATCGTGCTTTAAAACAACTTATGGACTTGCATGGGTTGATTTACGTTTGGGCGTCCCCAGAGGATATGGTTCCAGGATTTACATATTTTACTTATCCTCATAAAAAGCATGTATGCTGGATTCTTTTTTGCTTCATCTCTCCTCCTATGAGTTGCAATATCAAAATATACAAGACTATTTTCTGACCATAACCCTCTGTTTCTGGAAATAGGGTATGCTGTTAGGGCTAGACCAAGAAACTCATGGGCATTCAATAGAGCATTACTCTCAGGCCCTGAAATTGTAAGGCACAAAAGGAAGTGGTTGTCTGATGTTTTAAATATAAATAGAAGTGGTAGTATGGAATGCCCTGAAGACCAGGAACAGAGGTCAAACACTTAGTTTCAGCCTCAACAACCAGAGGGTTAGATTAAATATAATGAAGATACTCCATTAGGGATTAGGCACCCTGGAAAGAGCTCATGTAAAGTAGGATATGACTGGGCAGCCTGGGGGGGGGGGGGGAGGGAGGGTGAAGGAGGATGGGGCTCATCTGAGGATTTCTGGCGTTTAAGCTGAGATCAATACTTTTCTTGTCAGGGCTGCAAATTAATATAAGGCATACAAGACTGAGAGTTATGAGTACAGTGATAGAATTAGGAAGCCACTAGCCCTGAGGGCTAGGCATAAAGAAACACAGGCTGGATTTATCAAGGATAGACACGGCCAGATATCCAATTACACCAAGGGTGTTTTTGGAGATTACTCTAAGTTTTATGGCACTTTGTGTCAAGATGAGCTAGATCCCTCAGTGGCTAATGTCAAGCAGTATCTGGACCTAGTAAATAGCAAAGCTCTGGGGGAAGAGGATAGAATTCATCTTGATTGACCAATTACCATAGATGAGCAAAGGAAAGCAGTGAAATCTCTAGCACTTGGGAATGCTGCTGGACTTCATATTAATAAGTCCATTAGAGTTGTATTATATTTTTTGTACAACCTTGTCAGTTGAAAAGCTTTGTACTTTTTTGAATGGTCAGAGGTAGATTCTGGCCAAGAATGAAGGTCAAATACTAATATAACTGTGTTTTTGAAAAAGGAGAAACCCCCGCTGTATACACACCCATATTGTTAATTAATTGTGATATTAAAATGTATTCATAGATGTTAGAGAGCCAGATGATTAGGGTCATTGCCAAATTGGTCCCTCCTTGGCAGCTTGGATTTATCTTAAGTCGAGGTGCATCATACAATATTAGAAGGGCTATAACTTTGTTTGACATAGTTGAAATGAGGATGACCCCTATGATAATGATCCTGCTTGACGCCGAAAAGGCTTTGACAGGGTTACATGGGCATACTTATGGGAGATATTAGAAAGGGCAGGTGTGGGTCCTGGATATTTAGCAGCCATTCAAACTATGTACAAAAACTCAACATTCAAAATACAATTGATGGGCTTGGAATCTGAGAGCATCAAGATCACAATGGTCATGCAGCAGCGTTGCCCAAGTTCTCCTCTATTGTTTGCCCTGTATATTAATCCCTTCTTGGTCAAACTAATTATTAGTTTAGTCTTAAGGCCTGTGTTGGTAAATAGTATTGCCACTAAAGTGCTGGCATATGCCATAGACGTGGCCATTATAATTACAGATCCTGGTAGAGCTATCAGGGAAATTGACATTGAAGGAGCTAGGTTTGGGTGGATATGATGGTATCTTCTTAATAATAGAAAGAATGAAGTAATAAAAACACTCACAGAAGTGATAACCATAAGACTGTTAGAGTGACCTATCTGGGAGTAGTTATGACATCGACTATGGGTAATATTATTCCAACAAATAATGATATTTTGATGCCGAAAATGAAGAAGTATTGTACGTATTAATGACTTCCATCTGATGATGATAGGTCAATCCATCGTTATTAAGATGCTGGTACTCCCTAAAGTTCTTCACTTATTTAGAGCAATTCCACTAGTTTTTAAAAAAATGTATTTTATTTAGAGAGTATTATATAGTGCTGGCAGGACCGGAAAGCATCAGAGAGCTTTACAACATTGACACAGGTAATAATATCAGACAGCAATAAGCAAAAATAAATAACTGAGTTGAGCATTGCATCCAGATTGTTGTTAATAGAAATTCGTCAATCTATTCATTGAGCAGATTAGAGATTACCAGTATGTGCTAGGTGTTACTGTCCAGAGGAAAGACTGGCTAAACAAGTTGAATAGAATTTGTAATAATTTTATTTGGGAATACAAAAGGGTGAGAAGGCCCTACCCTGTTTTAAGGATTAGTTTTGGCTGCTATGCTATCATTTATGGAACTGGTAGAAATAGGCTCTAAGATGTGGTACCAACAGCCAGGCTTGTTACAGGGCATTTCTGAATTACCTTTGGGAAAGGACATTAAAGGACACTTTTTAAGAAATTTGAAGCCCAGTTATTATGAAAAAGTTTTATATAAATGGTTGAAGCCGCACATAAAGTCTTGGTAGCTTTAAAGGGGCAAACTTGGTAATGTCTGGTATAGCATTTATACTCCACTACGGGGATCTCTTTTGTTTCCATCAGTCTTCCATGATGAACACTTCACAGTGTGGCAGATGGCGCATATATGGAATTTTGAGGATGTCTTTTCTGAGAGTCAATTTTGTACCTTTGTGGCTCCGCATATAACATATGGATTTATATCCTCCAGGTGTGATCTCTTTGTTCCCCAGGTGGAGTGGCCCTTGAGAGGGCATTATATCTGACAGGTCCTGATGAAGGTGGCACTCTATCATCGTTCAGCCACCCCAACGTGCCGACCACTGCCCTGAAAACATCCTGCTATTTGCAGTTCTTGTCTTTGGTCATCCCAATTGCATTGTTATCTAGTAGTTGTGTTCCCGAGATATGGTATGAATGTGAAGGTCTGTTTGGGTGTGTGTGAGTAGGGTTTGAATGAGTTGGTGTTTTTTGTATTCTCTACCAGGGTCATTGTATTTGATTTAGCCGTATATATTGTCTCTTTAGTTGGTGAATATTTATGAATATATAATGTATGTTGAAAACATGAAGAAATAATCATGAAAAAAGTTTTGATAAAAGAAGTGAAATAAAAGATTTTTTTTTTTATAAACGTTGACATTTTTTACTCAGTGGGTTTAATAATCTGGGTTGGATGCTCACTGTATATATCTGGATTGATTCCGCTATATAATTATTTAGGCCATGATGGAGCTCTTTGTTGTGTCTATAAATTATGGATTGCCACAGCAAAGTTTCTTTAAGTACCTACAAATAAGAGACTTCATTCGATTATTGAAACAAGGAATTATATCATTGGATAAGGTAGCAGTAATCGAGTCTCTGATGGTGGAAGGCAGAACTAAAATTAAAACTGTTTATTGTTTGCTCATGGAACTTACTTCAGATGATCCAAATGTACAAAAACAGAAATGGGGTAGAAGGTTGGGTCTCACCCCACAGGATGTATGTTATCAGCAGGCTTTAATTATTGAGCAGGATACATTATTGAGCACCAAGTTGAAATCAACATCATAAGATGATGTATCATACCTACTATACCCATCGTAAAATGTATACATGGGGTAAAAGAATGGACTTGAATTGTCCGTGTTGCGTAGATTGTGACGCCGATGCCATGCAAATGTTTTTCTCCTGTGTGAAATTAGGAGAGCTGTGGAACAAAATATGTGAATTCTTGAGCAGGATTTTAAATGCTCTGGGCAACCTTACACCGCAGCAGGTGCTATGAAATATAATATATATTCCAAAATATGGAACTCTATCCCCCCGCATATCAGAACTATACCGCCCTATGCGGAATTCAAGAACCAACTTAAATCCTTGTTCCTCATCCATTCCCTAGGTCCTAGATGACCAGGATCACCCACAGAAATATGTGCTAGCTCTGTATCCTTCTACCAAAAGCCCTACTGTTACGAACTTTTCCTCCTCCAATACTGTCTTTTGAGGTTTGCCTTTATTTGTTACGTGTCTTTTTGTTTCACCCTGTCATTCCTTTACTGTAAAGCGCTCTGCTACCTCCGGGTCTTGTTAGCGCTATAGAAAACTTCTAAATAAAATAAATAATAAATAAATGAGGCATAGAGTCTCACTGTATGAAGAACAGAGGTAAAGCCTATCCTATTTTAATCGCTGTTGCTGTTGTACAAGTGTGTATCGCGGCAGCATGGCTGGACCCAGAACCCCCCTACTTTTGGCAGTGGCCCATTAGATTTCTAGCAGCATTTTATATAGAAAAGAGTTTATATCTCTGCAAAAATAGGAGGCAAAGGCAAAATATGAAGCTGTCAGTCCCCTTGTGGCTCAGTGGCTGGATTTTGTATAATGTCCTTCAGGATGAATAACAAGAGCTGATCTTTGTATCAGAGTAAGCTTAAAATGTACCTTTATAGCAATAAAGTATGTATTACAATGTTTGTTTTGATAACAGGTTATTAATATGTTGTGAAATAAGGATAACCAGATTTATTATAAGATTATGTATTTATAATGGTTTTACCTTTTTTTCCTCCTTAATAAAAAAAACAGTATCAAATAATGTTTTACTGGTGTCTCCATCCCAGTTTGTTTGGAGCAAGGCTAGAACCATTTTTGTCAATTCCTCCCTTTTAGTGTACAACATCCAGACTGCTTTAAGTTTCATTCCCTGGTTAAGTACTTGCCCCCTAATCTCCCAACTCCTGTTGCATTCAATAAATACTTTAATTTATGGAGTACTTTAAAGGCAGGCCTAGATAACAATAGAAGTTCAAGTACACTATTTTAGTTTTTGTGTGTTAAAAGCATTGCTTCAATGTGTCATGGATATTTAGGCCTACCACTTCTGAAAGTGCAAAGTCCAGAAGCGGTGTCCCAGCTTCTGCATCTCTTAGGAATTTCAAATTGTGATTCGTGGTCAGGCATGTTTTTGGACCGCACATTGCAACTATGCTGCTAAATTGTAAGATACATAATCTGGTGCCCAGTTGACTCCCTCCTGAGTTGATAGTTGCAATATTCGAAGAGTCGCTCTACCCTTGCCATCACCCCAGATGAAGTTAATCAGTAAGATGAATCTTTTCCAGGGATTCACAAAAGTAAGTTTGGGGAGTTCTATCAAAATTGCAATAGCATCACCATTTTAGTATATGCTGTTTCACCTATTGTGGACAGTGGAAGTCTTTTCCAAAAGAAATTGATATTTTTTTCCAATTATGCTCCTAACCACATTCCCATATTCTTCTATTAATTTGGAGTCCATGATCCATCTGTATCTCCAAATAGCTAATTATTTCTTTTTGACACCCAAGGAACCCTGTGGGTTTGTCTGAAATATCCAGCTGTTTGAGAACAAGGGGAAAAGGCAACACATGCCTGATTTTATTTTCAGTCCAGAACAATCATCAAAGTTATCCAGTTCTTCAGCACTGGTGCTATATCTATGTGAATATTTCTGGGGTACACAAGATTTCATCAGCAGACAGCTACATTGCCTTATAAATGGCCATCTAATGATATTCCCTAAGTAGCCCTTCACTTATCACACATGAAGCCAAAGCATATTGCCAAGGTGAGCAAGAGAGGGGATAAGTGTTGGATGTCAGGTGTCAGATATGATTCAGCCCATGGAGATTCAGGCAGTATGTTTCGAGTATAGCACCTTGAACTAGATAATTTTGCCTTCTCATCTGAACCCCATCTCCCTAAGAATCATACTATCCTCAGCATAATGTGTCACAAGCTTTCTCCATATCTAGGGAGGCTACATCAAGTATTTGAGTATTGACCAAACAGCTGTTGAGCAGGTGAACAGGCAAGTAATGCTGGGTGAAGGACATCCATTAGTGATGAATCCATTTTGGTTGGGATGGATGAATTCAGGTAGCACTCCAGAAATCGTAGTTGCTAAAGTTCTCCCCAATATTTTACAGCTTAGGTTTAACATGGGCAGCAGTCAATGAGACCTAATGTCTATGGTGTCCTTTATTGATTTTGGTAATGCAACTATAATGGACTGTTTTGTTATGGGGAGAAGGTGGACTGTGTCTTGTGCTGCTTAATACATCTCCAGTAGGCATGATGTTAACAGCCTCTGGTAGATATACAAAAATATGATAATGAGTGGATCACTTTCTGGTACTTTATCATGAACCAGATTGTCATTGGTTGTTTTATATCCATTAATGATTGTGGAACCTCAAACTGGCTATTTTGCATGCCAGTAGTTCACATCTGAGATTTCAAATTAACTATTCAGAGCACATAGACACTGCAGTGACAACATTGACTTTGAAAACTGTGTTATTGATATTGAACAGAGGTTGCTGGCAAGAGGTTACCACCCATTGCCACATCAAATATATAACATACTTAAACGTTACTGCTATTTTCTCACATCTGATCTGTAAATGGATACTTGTATAGCGCACTACTCACCCGCAAGGGTCTCAAGGTGCTTGTACGAATACCGCTGTGGAACCCATCCTGGCTTTCCCTGAGAGGTTTCCACTCCTGGGCACCCCCAAGGTGGAGGCCAGGCATCCTTAGCGTTGTGGGTGCCGTTGTGGAGATTAAGCAAGCTATTGCCCACATTGCCAGCGTACATATTAAGACATCCTAATATCACCTATCGCAAAGGCAAAGCCATACGCAATATTCCAAACCCAAGGTATCCCAGGGTGCATGAGTTGGGCCATATATGGTTACAAAAGCTCAAATTGGGATCATACAGGTGTGAGTAATGTAGCATGTTTAGAATATCTATTCATGATTTTGAATACAATGGCTCAAGAAAGTTCCATATATGTACACACATTGATTACTCGACGGAATTTGTGGTTTATGCCATTATTTGCAAATCTGACAAAGTCTACATAGGTAGTACAATCAGATGCCTAAAGGATCTAATTTCAGAACACTTCAGGGCTCTGGAGAATCTGGATATCCTATTTGTATTCATGCCCTTGATTGTGAGGCACAATGCAAACAGTTGACATTTAAGTTCTATGGCATTGGATCCATTAAACCTGATGTAAGGGGTGGTAGTGGAGAGCTTAAATTAAGACAGAGTGAAGTACGTTGGATCTTGAAATTACGTGCTGTAGAATTGGGTCTTTATATTGATAATGAACAACAGTATTTTCTAGGACCATGATGTATTAGTGGACATTCGCCCCACTCTTTTTTCTGTCTGCTTAATTAATGTCATTGTACCCTGTCATTTTTCTCTCCTGCTTATCATGTATTTTTAACAGTGATTCCCTCTTAATATCGATAATGAACTACAGTATGTTAAGGAAATTGATGTATTAGTGGACGATTTACCATACTCTCTTTTCCGTATGCTTATTCAGTGTCATTGTACTCTGTGATTTCTCTCTCCTTATTACTACTTATTTTACCATGGTGACTGCTCCTTATGGCACTGATTCTTGCTTTACTATGGCCAGTGGGGGTTTGATACTTTTTTCGATTACTTTGGACATCTTTTGTTGTATTTCTTATCAGAAATTGCTGCTTTATTGTTTCATCACGTAAACTTGTATCTTTGAAGCATGCTAATGTTTTAGCTCAACCCTTGACTTGGGTAATTGTGGCATACTGTTTCTGTACAAGGTGAAACTTTTTATTGACAGGTATGATGGTTTTACTTTATGTATTGTGTGACCTGCAGTTTGAGTTTTTATGAACGAGTAACAGGATCGGTTTCTGTTCAAAAACTTATATTTATGTAGCCTAATAATTTTATTTTCTTTAAGTTTACTTAGTTGACTGTACCAGGAGTGGCTTAATTAGAATATAAGATATGTGCTGTATACTGGACGTACATTTCAGCAGGTATCCTTGGCAGTTAATTAACCATTATAGTCCGCTTGTTGCGACTTAGCTGATATGGATCTAAATACGGTGTCATTTCAAGATGGTGCTCACGTCGTCTCATTGAGGCCTGTAGTCCGTTTTTGGTGACTACACCTTTACTCCTGAATTGCTTTTTAGTCCCTCCTTTCTTTTACCCTAATTCAGATGGGTATTTAATGACATTTCAAGATGGAACAAGTGCCAGAAGCCACCGGCACCAGAGGAGCACTCTCTGTACAGACCAGAGCTTTTAAGATGAGCTGTGATGATGTGCTTGAGACTTAATGTTGGGTTGTCCTCCCAGCTTATTTTTGTTTGGATTGGTATCCTATACAATGACGCTTTGGTGGGACATACTGCCACTTTTGGATATTCATTTTCTTCGGTGCTTGACTGACGCATATAATGGCTATTGCAGTTTGCCTTAATTGATTAGTGTTTCACGAATTTGAGCTGATTTTTATACCCAATTGCTTAAGTTTTTTAGGATAGGCTTACAGTTGATGACTAAGCATATTATATTACAGGATATCACTTAGATGGCATTGTGGGATTTTACTTTTTGAATACGAGGACAAAACTTTATTTTTGATGTTGCCAGAATATTTACAGTAGTTGGTGAGTTGGTTTAGAGTGTTACAATCCTATGACTTTGATTTTGTGCACTGAGTTCTTTGGTTCCTTCTCGTTTATTAGTCTATACAGAGTACTACTTCTGTAATTTCAGTTACTCCGTGGGTATTTGTTTGAGGCAGTATTATTGGTGTTTCTGGGTGACATTTCCTTTTCTGCCTTATTGCTTCACTCCTGTTTTATGTATAATGGACACAAGATTCATGTGGCCTGCTGCTTTTGCCTAGTTTCAGTAATTAACAAATGTACAGATAACTTTTGTTGTGTCCATATTGGTTTTAATGTGGGCTTACCTGGTTAATTTTAACCCTTAAGAAGTCATTGAATACATCCACGGAGATGAAACATGTGCTCGTATGTTTTACTGCGTTACAAATTGTTTTTAAAAACCAACTCACCGACCCCTGGGCACCTTATCCACTTGGCGCAGGCACCCCCGCACAGCGGATCTATCGCTGACACGGGAGAGTCTCTCGCTCTCTATTGCCGCCATTCTCGAAAGCCACAAGACACGCCCACTTGTTTGGCCACACCCCCCGCACCAGGTACTTAATCGCGCTCTGAGTACAAGCGCTGCATTAGATAGCTGGAACCTCCTGAGGCACAGCCGGGAGTAGAGTTTGCTCGTATGTTTTACTGTGTTACAAATTGTTTTTAAAAACCAACTCACTGACCCCTGGGCACCTTATCCACTTGGCGCAGGCACCCCCGCACAGCGGATCTATCGCTGACACGGGAGAGTCTCTCGCTCTCTATTGCCGCCATTCTCGAAAGCCACAAGACACGCCCACTTGTTTGGCCACGCCCCCCGCACCAGGTACTTAATCGCGCTCTGAGTACAAGCGCTGCATTAGATAGCTGGAACCTCCTGAGGCACAGCCGGGAGTAGAGTTTGCTCGTATGTTTTACTGTGTTACAAATTGTTTTTAAAAACCCACTCACCGACCCCTGGGCACCTTATCCACTTGGCGCAGGCACCCCTGCACAGCGGATCTTTCGCTGACACGGGAGAGTCTCTCGCTCTCTATTGCCGCCATTCTTGAAAGCCACAAGACACGCCCACTTGTTTGGCCACGCCCCCCGCACCAGGTACTTAATCGCGCGCTGAGTACAAGCGCTGCATTAGATAGCTGGAACCTCATGAGGCACAGCAGGGAGTATAGTTTGCTCATATGTTTTACTGTGTTACAAATTGTTTTTAAAAACCAACTCACAGACCCCTGGGCACCTTATCCACTTGGCGCAGGCTCCCCCGCACAGCGGATCTATCGCTGACACGGGAGAGTCTCTCGCTCTCTATTGCCGCCATTCTCAAAAGCCACAAGACACGCCCACTTATTTGGCCACGCCCCGCTGTCCTCTCTCCACCCCAATAAGTATGTGCATCTACAGGAAGCGCAGCGGACGAGCGCAGCGGGCGCAACGTTTGCGCGCCGAAGGCGCGCTTAAGGCAAGCTCGTCTGCGCCGAGTCCGGGCCCAGGGCCATACCCCTTACATCTCTACCCCAAAAGACCACTACATACAGCGCCGAAACTCTCCACAGTTTTAGGCCCCTAGGGTTGGACTGTGGTCTGCATTTCTACCATGCAGAAGACATTCCAGATACCTGTCCAAAATGTAAATTACCGTTTAAACCTAAGCAGGTCCAAGAAATGACACACGAGTACTGTATGTTTATGTTAAATTACAGATCCCTGCCTAAACACAGGGCGGAAATTGCCCTTTTGTTAGAAGAACGCATGCCAGACGTAGTATTCCTCACGGAAACGTGGCTTTGGATAGATTCCGACCCTGCCCTAGTAACAGCCCTCCCTCCAGGCTTCCAAATTACTCGGCAGGACCGACCTGAGGGGAGAGGAGGAGGCCTAGCAATTATTTACAAAGAACAGTTCCACTGCCGAGTTACCCCGAAGCAATCCCTGACTGTGAGAGCCTAGCCTTCAGTCTGGAACTCTCTCCTAACAACTGCTTCTCAGGAACACTAATCTATCGCCCCCCGGGCCCTCCCAAGCAGTTCCACAATCACCTTTCCTCGATTGTGGCTGAACGCGTTAGCACTGCCTCTAACTTCACTCTGTTAGGTGATCTCAACCTTCATTTTGACACTGCGCTCGACCATACAGTCACAAAGCTTGTAGATGACCTAGCTGCCCTGCAATTAATCCAACATGTCATTACCCCAACTCATGTCAAGGGCCACTTCAGGACCCGGTGTTCAGCAACTGTGTAGACCTGGTAGTAGGTCTACCAACCCCCCTCCCGTGGACGGATCATTCACTGGTACCTTTCACCTGGACCACGCTTAAGCCACCACCTACTAGACCCACGATAAGACACTCCAGATCCTGGGCACACCTGCCAGTTGATGAATGGACTAATAAGCTCGCCAGCAACCAACCCCTCCACAATGAGGATCCTTGTCTAGCCA
This sequence comes from Lissotriton vulgaris, assembly GCF_964263255.1. NCBI lineage: Eukaryota > Metazoa > Chordata > Amphibia > Caudata > Salamandridae > Lissotriton > Lissotriton vulgaris. Next base: position 1,373,455,021 of record NC_141691.1, read on the forward strand.
ATCAAGCTTACGAAGACTGGATCACACAATCCCTGGAAGCCACGCTCCCTCTGAGTAAAATAACACTGAAACGCTCCCACAAAACTCCCCCCTGGTACTCAGAGGCTCTCAGGGAAAAGAAACGCCAATGCAGAAAAATAGAAAGACAATGGCGTCTAGACTATTCTTTGGAGGCAAAAAATCGATACCGAGACGCAATCAATGCCTTCAAAGCTGCCCAATCTGTATACTTCTCTGACAGAATTATACTAGCCAAATCCAAACCCAAACCCAAAGAAATCTTTCAAATACTGAAAAAACTCACCAAACCTCCATCATCTAGCCTGCACGGGGCAAAAACAACAGCCCACTGCAATGACTTGGCAGAATTTTTCCATCAAAAAGTCAACATGATCTACTCATCCTTCTCCTCTACAGCCACTTCCCCTTTAGCTAAGGCCAATACAAATCTGGCAGACACCCCACCAGAGCCTCCACCTATACTGGATCACTTCCCCCTTCTAGATCTTGAAACCTTAGAGTCCGTGGCTCGTAAGGTGAAATCTGGATCCCCCGGCGATCCGGCTCCACCAGATGTCATTATGTCAGCATACCAGATCACCTTGCCAACCATAATGGACCTTTTGAACTCATCCATCATCTCTGGCACTGTCCCTCCCGTTTGGAAGCGGGCTGTTGAGTTCCCACACGGCCCACACACTGCAGGAACGAGGTAAGTCCCAATCCACTTCCCCGACTCACTAGCCACTCACTTGATGTAACCAATGAGTAAGCCAATGACCCAGAAAAGGGGGTGGAATATGTAGAGACACCAAGCATTCCACCCCTGTAGAGCGAAGCACTAACAAATCCCTCCTCCTCGCATCTGCACCTGCATGAACAGGGAAACAAAACACCTCACAATAATAACCCAGTCCCCAATCTATCATCGACAACCATATCCAGCAGTTTATCACCACATGAACTTACCAGTGACAAATGCAGGCTTTGCTTCGAGGGGGTTTCAGTCCAGGAAACAAGCAAATCCAAGATAATTTCTCTTGGGTAAATACTATGGGACTGATCTCAGGGAGTTATAAATCGGGTCTCTTCAGTATTTTACAGGGTAAAAAACATGTCATGGTATGTTGACATGAACAAAAAACCCCTGCGTGTGCAGAAACTCTTCTTGGCACAGTGAGTAATAAACTGCAACAAACACCGTCTCAGGGGAAAACAGAGTGAATTCACCGTATTGGAATCACACTTGCGGAACGACCGCAAACGTCATTTCTGCCCTACAACGATGAGGAGCGGTTACTGTACGGCAAGCGGACAGCGCGACTCAGCGCATACACCGGTACTAGTTTGCCAGGCTCCGGGGAGGGAAAAGGAAATAAGTCATCCACAGCGGGAGGAGGTAGACAGGAGCCCCTGAATACCCACAACACGGTGTAACGGTGGATGGAGTAAAGTACAATGAATGTGAAACAAAAAAGGGACAAGGATCCTACAACTCACTAACTCTCTAATACTGAGACAAAAAACGAAGGAATTGGGGTGTTGATACAGGGAATATCAACTCAGGAACAGGTTCAAGGAAGAAAAAAGGAACAGACCAAGAATTCTCACGAGCCCGTGAGATTCAGAAAACGTGAAACAGGATACACAGGAACCAGGATACCAGGAACCCACAGGTTAACAATAACAAGCACCAACACTATGGTAGGACTAACCTTTATGTGTAACTTGCGAGTCATGTGATAGCAAAACATGGTCATCAAAAGAGGACTGGGGACCGAATCCTAACACGGGCCATGGTCCGAGCCCTGCTAAAGAAACCCAATTTGGATCCCTTTAGATTTTAGCAACTACCGGCCTATTTCCCTGCTTCCCTGGGTGAGTACAATCCTGGAGAGATACATCAACCTCCAACGGTTGAATTTCCTGGAAAACAACCAGCTGTTAGACTCCACCCAGACGGGTTTTAGACCCAAACACGGAACTGAGTCTGCCCTCCTTATAGTCACCGAGGAATGCAGAAAAATCCTGGATCAAGGAGGATCAGTGGCAGTGATCCTCCTTGACCTTAGTGCTGCATTCGACATGGTCAGCCATGACACCCTGCTGAACCGCCTGTCGAATGTCGGAATAATGGATAAAGCCTGGCTCTGGTTCAAGTCCTTCTTGAAGGACAGATCTTTTCAAGTATTTGATGGAGAGTCAGTGTCCATGAGCAGACCATTGAGGTGTGGAGTTCCACAAGGCTCCTCTTTAAGCCCTGCGCTTTTCAACATCTATATGAGGCCACTGGCTGAGGTTGTCCGTCCATTTGGGGTTAAGATTATTTCTTACGCGGACGACACCCAGCTGGTGGTCTCATTGGCGCAGGAGGACGACATGCCACTGTCAGGCGGGCTTAGAAAGTGCTTAGAGGAGGTAAAGGGCTGGATGTCTTCATCATCCCTCAAGCTCAATGGGGATAAAACGGAGCTAATGCTCCTGGGCTCCTCTAACCCCACTTTTTTCAAAGTGGCCCCCCTGTCTAGGCACCCCCCCAGCACCCAAGGACAACATTAAGAGCCTCGGAGTGTGGCTAGATAAGACCCTTTCATTTAACATCCAGGCTACAAAACTTTCGGCCACCTGCTTTGGCCTTCTTAGGATGTTAAAGAAAATTCTCCCCCTTCTACCCATGGAGGCTAAGCAAGTGGCCATCCAGGGTTTGATACAGTCCCACTTAGACTTCAACAATGTCCTCTACCTTGGTGCCCCAGAGTACACCTTGCGCAGACTTCAGACTGTGCCGCTCGCACACTGCTACATCTCCCACGCAGACAATCAGCCAAAGCTGGACTGATCAGCCTTCACTGGCTACCAGTGCGTCAGAGAATCCTCTTCAAGGCCATGTGTATTGCCCACCAGGCCTTCTGGGACACAGGTCCTATGATCACCTGTGACCTAGTAAAACGCTATCAACCCAGCAGAAGCCTCCGATCGAGCCAGGCCTTTATGGCTATAGCCCCGAGAATAAAAAAGACATGGTCTGGCGGCAGGACGTTCACCTACAATGCCACCAAAACCTGGAATTCACTCCCCCTTCATCTTAGATCTAGCCCCAACCTTTCTTTATTCTGAAAACAGTTAAAATCATTCCTGTTCAACCTCCCTCAATAATCTCAGCTAGCAACTCTGTCAGGCCGCTTCTGGTGGTTCCTAGCGCTTGGACGCCCCCGGGCAGCAATCGCGCTTTTATAAATCTACTTTTCATTTCATTTCATTTCATTTCACTGTTGTCCGTAGTTACTGGCTAAATATTTTTTCCTGATGGCCAAAGTAACAATTATCGTACAAAACTTGGAATAAACAAAGATCTAGGAAGACTTCAATGAAGAAACACTGTGTTGACCTATCAATTCATTTTGGACTCGATAACCACAATGAAATAGCAAACACTAATATCCTACTCTCATATGGTCTCACTAATTATTCCTATGTACCTTGGTATCTGACAGTACTCCCAAATAAAACGTCCATTACTGGGGAATGTTTCTGTTCAAAAATACTATATCTACAAAGTATAAAGGCACACATTAAACACAGGAAATGACAATCATGCCTTAGTTATACTACTGCAAGCAGACAACATACATACCCTGTCCATGAGCAAAGAGAAAGTAAAAAAAAGGTTCCAATGTAAAAGTAAAACTATTGTGAGGCAATTCTTCATGTCCTAATCCATAGCATGAAGGTGGGTTTCCCTGATACTTTTCAAGAGCCACAATCCCAGGATGAACACAAAAAGCAGACTTCAAATAGAAAAGGATCACATGAATACAAAATGAACCATAGACACGGTAATCTGTGGTTCTATAAACCCCACTGCATTCCACTCTAAAGTATGAACACTCTCCTTCTGCAGAAGACAAGTTCAAAGTCGCACAGCACATGTAGACATGGTAATGTGTGGTTATCCCTACCACAGCATTCCACTCTACGAATTAAGTAGCACTTTGAAAGCGGGCCGACTGGGAGTCACTTGGCAGCCACGCCGTTACCACAAAACACAGCAAGAACAAAATCCCACTCACCCGACCTGGATTAGAGCCAGAGGGGCCCTAGGAGCGATGAACAGAAGACACGCTTACAGCAGCGCGTTTTAGGAGACAAAATGAAAAGAAACGGCGGCCGGCAGCCATTCACTTCTCGCAGCCGTGAGGGACGCCAAGAACGTCAATAGAATTACGCAAACCTGCGTGCACTTTGCCTTCAGTTCTAAGGCCCCTCCTCTCCTATGGCCTTCTGGGAGTTGTATTTCACTCCCCAATCAGGCAGGCGCTACCCGCCTAGAATCCTGACAAAGGAGGAAGCAGGTCAGCACAACAAAAAAGCAGTATTTCCAGAGAGCAGTCCCGTAGAGTGGCAGTTCTTCAGCAGCCAACAGTCCTTCTTCCTGGCAGAGTATCCACAGGTCCAGAAATGTACAGTAGAGGTAGTATCAGAAGTCAACTTTTTTTACCCAGTAGTTCCTTTGAAATGGAGACTTCAGAGAAGTGTTTTCAAGTGCACAGAGGTCCCCCCCTTTCTTCCCTAGCTCCAGACTCACTGCAGGGAAAAAGAAGTCTGGTGTAAATGTGAGCCTGAGTCCAGTTCCTTCCTCCCATCTTGGCCCATCAAGTCACACCTATGCTCCCTTTGTGTGTGGCTGTCTAGAGATCGTTCACAAAGCCCAGCTGTCACCGACCCAGATGTGTTTTGGAAACAGGCTGCAGACACACAGGGCTAAAAGCAGAAAAGTGCCATCTTTCTAAAATTCACGTACAAAGGGGTTGGGCCCTTTAATAAGTGTGATTATCAAGAAACTGTGATAGACCCAGCCTATAATTATTCAACAGACATCTTTTGGTGTGATCAAATATTTTAATTACCTTAATCCGAATTTCATTTATAACTTTTTCATATTTCTATACATTTTACAAACACTTTACCATATCATTCCGACAACATTTCTCTGCCAGGCCAATTTTTTACAGCCCAATATAAATAATTGTATCCTTTACTGAAAATCAAGCATTGCAAAGGAAACAAATCAAATACATTCGTTATTTTAAACATGTATTAAACATTGTCATACTTTTCAAATTGCAAAATGAAAACATGCCATAATGCACCTAATATTACCTCCATGAACAAAATGTGTTTAATGTCTGGTCATCCTGCGAAAAAAACTTAGAGTAAAGTATACAACGAATAGGTTAATACATAATCTTTATAATGGTTGAAAAGCTTTCATGTTCAAAATGTGGAGCGGGAACAGAATTAAAAAATACAATTAATCATACAATCTGAAACAGACACGCGTACCAGTACCATGAGTACCAGAATGCTGTGGGGCCAAAAACATGTAATTGACTACACAAGTCTGCGAAGCATAAATTGCACTTACAAACGGCTAGACACACCGCCCAAAGCTGGAGAAACACTGGAGAATCTAAAAGAAACGTTTCCAAGCAAGTTGGATATAAAACATTTTTACATAAGAAATTGTATGAATCGAAAGAACATTTAATTGTGAGCGCGGATAAACTTTCTGCGAATACAACGTGAAGCATGCATCTGGAAAACAGCATGACAACTTACTAATAAGTTTTGGTTACAAAGTTGCATGATCATGAACAGATAATACGAGCATTGCTCACAAAAAAAAGAAACATTGTTCTCTAAAGGTCTATGAGTCATAATAACTGAGACTCAAGTTTATTTCTGTATAGTTGAGGAAACAGTTGAAAAGAAGCACAAAGCTCACAATGTACCAAACAGACAGGCATAGTATGTACTGCTGAAATTGGCCCTGATGCAACTAGGCAACAGCATAGCTTTAATGTTTATTGCCTGCATAAACAGCTCAGGTGAAGAAGCTCTCGAGGGTGCATTTTGAAGAGCAGCACACAGTCATGATTCACTTTTTAATGCAGAAAACTGTCGATAAGAATTAAATAGATTAGTGTGTGTCAATACGTACTTATACAAGCAGCACCAGAGAAAAAAATAATTGGATTAATTACCCTTGGCCAAAACCTTATACTATTATCTCTCACAGAAATAACAATGAGGATCTACCTGTGCCATGACCTGCTCACACAGAAGAGAGTATTGAGTGATATTTGCTAACAACACAGTGGAAATAAGCTCAAAGAGACTTGAAGAGGTAACACGTCAATATAATTCAAAGTAATTACAGCCCGGACACAATAATAAAACAAACATTAATCCGATATTCACTCTATTTATTATAACCAACCAGCCAGGGTCCTGATGAGAATCCTAATATAATTGTAAGGTTTGAAACGTGTTGCCAACTAAACCTTGGGAGTTATTACTACTAATGCGAAAACCTAATTTAGGCAACCCTGCAAGAGACATTGTTAGCCTACGCTAACTAAGTGTGCTTTAATAACCACCGAGGGACAATTGAAATAAGAGGTGAACCATAAAACTATCAAGAGACCTAAACATTTTAAAAACATGAACTGTTGGAAGCTTTCCTATGAAATTTGAAAAGTCTACCAATGTTTGATACATGTTTACATTAACACATGTATGTGATTTACGTTTCCTTTGCAATATTTGATTTTCAGTAAAATATAATATTTCTTAGATTGGGCTGTAAATAATAGGCATGGCACAGAAATGAAGTCTGAATGATATGGTAAGAGATTTGTAAAATGCAAAAAAATATGAAAAGGTTATATATCGAAAAAAGATTGTGTTAATTAAATTATTTGATTTCATCAAAATTATTCTGTTGAATAATTATTTACTGAGTTTATCACAGTTTTTTGATCTTTCTAAAAGAGGCATTTTTAAAATTGAAATGATAAATTCAACTTTACCATTAAATAGGATTTATCATTACAATTCCATAGGTACTAAACATGACAGCTCTACTTCCTTCCAATTACTCAAACACTCACAGAGACACTTACACACTCATTCATAAGCACCCACAAACACTCCAACACCATACACACAGGATACTTTTGTATATATCATACACATTTTCATCAATCTCATGAACACATGTCCCTTTTCGATCAATTTCTTTAAAAAACGACATTAAAAGTCAAATACCTGTTGATTGAGTCGGCTGGTCACAATTTTAGTTTTTTTAGGTAGTCAGTTAGACTGTACTCTTTGAGAAAATGTGAAAACTAAGCAGAAGAATGGTGCACTACTCTAATGCAAAGCAAACATTCATAGCAACCTTTTCAACTTTGCACTCAGGGATACTGTTGAAGTCTGCAAATCAAAAGGTCCCTTTCATATTTTACTTTTGTTGTTATAGTGCTCAATGGTCATTATTTCTTAGCCCCTTGTTGAACTTCCTTGATGAAGCCCAATTTAGTAGTGGTTTTGGGTGTAATCATGAAGTCCTTATGACCCTCAATGTGGCATTTGTGTAACTTCGCAACAAATCTGTGAATACCCACGGGAGTCCAAAGAAGTATTTAACATAGTACTCCTAATACTTTACATCTGCAGTGCACTTTATAAGATGGTTCTGAATAAGAAAATAAACCCCAATTTAATAAGCAATACGTCAAAATCACTAGAATTTTAACTAACATACTACAGTCTGTTTAGTACCCTTCCCCCACAGTGTTCTAACTCAGGGCCTCATTAGGATGGCGGACGGATGACGAGGTGGAGGGACCATCCGCAGGGGCAGCGACGGTCCCTCCCGTGCAATTAGGATGTGACCGCCACCCTGGCGGTCACATCCTGGATCTTTAACCTTGTGGTGGGTGCTGTTTGAAGCAGCACCCGCCTCAAGGTTAAAATAGCATGTTTTACATTTACATGCACAAAGCGGCAGGCACCGCGTGGTGCCTGCCGCTTTGTGCATGTAAATGCTGGGGGGTACCATAGGTACCCCCATGTGCACCACCCACCCCTCCTTCACCCTGGGGGCCCGCAACGGGCCCCCAAAGAAAAGACTGTATGCCTTTTCGTGGCGACATTGCCGTCGCGGAAAGGCATGTCCCAATGCAAATCCTAATATGGCTGGCAGTGTCTGATAGACACCGCCACCATATTAGAGCTTTTCCGTTGCGGTCTGCGGCGGTAAAGCGGCAGGAAAGCGGCGGACGGTCTTCCCGTCCGCCGATGACCCACCCAGCCATCCTAATCTGGTGGGGCGTCTTTACAATCACCGCAGCGGTTAATCCGCATCCTCCGGGCCGGCTTTGGCTTCCGCTGGCCCGGAGGATGCGGATTCACTGCTATCCTAATAGGCCCCTTAGTTTCCATTGCAACCCCCTGAAACACTCTCTTGTAACAGTAGGTCAGAAGTTCACAACACATTCTAGAAGCAGCATATTACTGTCCAACTCAACTGCAGAAGGTGTGTTTGACTGTTTACAATTAAAAGCATATCCAAGATTGCATTAAATTTTTTAATTTTTACCAGAGCCAATCATAGACTTAGTTACTTTTCCCTACAAATTACTCCCTAATTTTAGCTGCCTGCATGTATACACCATCCAATCAAATATGTCATTTTTTTTAACCAGGATCTGACCTTCATTTTGACAGCCTTTCATTTTGAAAACATTATCAGTATTCCCCAGCGTTCTCCTTTGCACTGCTCCTCCTTGCCTTCTAAATGAGTATGGAATGTGGGTCACAGCTTTGCTAATTGGGCTAGAGATTGTGCTAGAAAGAGTGGAATTGGACATTACTTGGATTGGCCAGAGAGAGTTAAAGTGGCATCAATCACTGCGTTTGGTTCAAAGCATTGTGGATTCCAAACACCTAGACCTCATAATTGCGCACTGTGGTGGCAATGACATAGGTACATTTACAGTTACTGGGGTAGAACTTGAAATCCTAATAAAGGATTATTTTGCTCAATTAATGGCACTTTTTCGTTTGACTGCATTGGTATTCTCCAAAATATGTCAAAGGCAGAAATGGAAGTGGCCAAATGAATTCTGTCCACAGATAAACAAAGCCACGAAATGTGAATACAACTGTTTCTGCATTCCTCAGAGACCATAACACGGGCTCCATCTACAACAACAATTTACTCACTTCGCAGAGAAAGGCAACAGGGTATTTCTTAACAACCTGAAAGACTGCATCCTGTTTTTATGTGTAGATATCACCTACAAATAATAAACACAAAGGCTCTTTTCAGAGTTGAACCTTTTCCCAAACACTGCTTCATTTTCATTTTAAATCTTTTTTTTTTGTAGAATTCGCAAATCACAATACAAAAGCACCCACTCAATGTACACTGACCATTGTGGCAGGTTTGCGAATCCACACACAGAGGGAAAAAACTTCTAGAGTTTTTCTGGTCCACCAGCGGTCCCTCCCAGACCACCATATTACATCCATGGAGTCAAGAAAGACGTACCCTGACCACACCTACAACATTTCACCTGGATATTTGCTGCCAGGGACTGCTGGATTGCAACTGTGTGAGTAGCTCAGTGTATCTGACTAGATGCATTACTGTCCGAGTGGGTCTGTGAGTGGATGCACATGTGTTTCAGTGAGGCAGTGAGTAGGTAAGTGAATGCCTGAGAAGGACTGTTAGTGGGTGCTTGAGTCTCTGAGTGGGTCTGTAAATGGGTACATGAGTGTCTGAGTGGGTTTGTGAGTGCATGTTTAAGTGTCTGAGTGGGTCTGTGAGTGAGTGCTTGAGTCTCTGAGTGGGTCAGTGAGAACATGTGTGAGTGTCTGAGTGGGTCTGTCAGTGGGTGTGTTAGTGTCTGAGTGGGTGTGTGAGTATCTGAGTGGGTCTGTGAGTGGGTGCATGAGTGTCTGAGTGGGTCTGTGAGTGGGTACATAAGTGTCTCAGTGGGTCTGTGAGTGGGTGCTTGAGTCTGAGTGGATTTGTGAGTGAGTGTATGAGTCTTAGTGGGTCTGTGAGTGTATGCTTGAGTGTCTAAGTTGGTCTGTGAGTGAGTGCTTGAGTCTCTGAGTGGGCGTGCAAGTGAGTGACTACATTAGTGCCTGAGTGAATAACTGAATGTATTCTTTTCATAATCTTTTGCTATGATATTCGTGAATCCTTCAGAACGCTACACGGGGGCCATGATGAGAGTCACAATGAATTTGCAAATATGGCATGTAGTAAAAGAAACCATTTTTCGATGTGTTGTACCAATTGGGGATCCCTATAAATATCTCCTTAACACATCCATGAGGTCAAGGTACATCTACCCTGACTACAAATATGACTTTCAGTATTTATTTTACGCCCAAAGGTCCATGTCCCATTATATAAAATGTCCGGCTGCAACTTTCTACACAGGTTGTGACCAGTCAATCACATATTTGCAGTTGGCATGTGGATTCGCTAGGCATCGCAAATTAATTGTGAAGGAATTGTGCCTCTAGAGACACAGATTTGGATTTTCTCTAACATCTCCAAAACTACAGAAAAATGTACACCAAATTGCAAAAAGCAAACTTTGTAGTCTAAGATCTAGCTATCTACCAAATTGGTATAATTCTAACCACAGTTTGGGCTCTGGTCATGTCTACAATCTCTAATTAATATGGGAACATAATTTTTACAATCTCCCTTTTTCTCAGCCCCCACTTGATGGATCATCCCGAAATTTCTCATGCACAATAAGACTGGGTATTTTTCCTAAACTGTAAAATCAGTGAGAACGGCACCAAGAGCAGCGCAATAGGACGCTACTTCTTTCTGCTGCTCAAGCAGATGTTCTACTCAAGCAATAGCTTCCTCAATGCGAATGGAAGGTTTCTCAATGCAAGCGGTGGCGGCTATCAGCAACCGTCTGCGTTGAGAAATCTAGCCAGCAGGTGGTCAGGAGTAAAACTCTGCTATGCGGAGCGCAACAGAGTTTCTCGGACCTATGCAGAGTGGGAAAACACTGCAAACTCCGCAAGTGGGGCAACAAAACTCTTTTATGCCACAGAAAGTTTCAAGAGCCAAGAAAAATGTGAGGGGCCCCAAAAGGCAAAACCCCATAGCATACTTTTTAAACATCACTACTGCAAAAAACTGCTAAACGGAATTACACCTGATTTGACAAGAAGCTACAGCTTGGTTCAGAAAGCATGCTTTTTTGTGATTTGGTGTAAATATGTTCGGTTGTTTTTTGAGACATTAGGTCTCAAAAATATTCATATAGCTGGACAGTTGGGGTTGAGTATTTTAGTGAGAGCCGTTCAAACACAAATGTAAAAGATAGAGCGTTCTGGTCGGACCAGGTTGTTTTTTCCCTTTGGGCCAATTCGCTCCCCTGGGTGACCCGCTCCCACATGAGCGAGCGCTCTGATTGGCTGCCTGCAACATGAAGAAAAATGTTGCAGGCAGCAATTACTCAGAGACAAAGTAATCTGGCCTGTGGATTATTTAAGAAAACAAAAAGTATAAGGGGCATGGTAGGGAATACCTTGCCTCCCTAGGCCTTGTGGAGGGGTTCCCAGAAGGACCCACCCTGGGGCAAAAATAAATATTCTTTTAAGTCCAATTACAGCATTAATTTTTAAAAAGAAAGCCTGTCGGAGGTTTATTTATAATTGAAAGTGGCCCTGGGCCCATTTTTGATTACATTTGAATTTTTGGGGGACATTAGCAGGCCCCCTTCTCTGAGTCACTGAAGGGCCCAGTGACCCCATCCCCTGGGACAAATGTAAATTTTATGGGGAGGGTAACATGTGGCCCCCAGCATCTTATGGGCCTAAGCCCCATCCCACAGAGCTAAAATACTAATGAAAGGGGTGGGGTCAGTGCAACCACCTTCCCATGCCAATATCGTCTCCATTGGCCTCATTCTTTGGTTCCCTACCCACACTCAGCTAAATATCCTCCCTCATAGCCTATCAATACTTTACATTAGAACCTTGATTCTTCTGAATTCGTTTTATACATTTATTCACAACAGTGACATAAAACCTAAAGATTTTTCATTATCTTTATTTTTTGCACAATTCATATATTTTATATCACTTACATTTTTCATATTCTTCTTTTATATATACTTTATTTCATTCAAAGTAGAAAAAGTATTTTCTTAAAAGATAATAACGTGAACAAAAATGTACACAATCATTACAATCAATATTCTGAAAACAGATCTATACAATAGAAAAAACTGTAGCGGGCGCATCCTAATGGCCACCACAGGACTCCCGCCCTTTTGGCGGGCGGTCCCATTTCACGATAGGATGGTGGGCCATCCTAATGACACCCATAGTGTTTGCTGGATGCTCATGGTGGGCATGTGGGAACCCATTTAAAAGCAGAAAAGGTTGCTTGGGTTTAGAGATCCCCGGGCTACTACAGGCTCAGAAACAGAGGCCTTGTGCCCCTTCCCCTTTCAATGAAAAGAAGGCCATGGGTGATGGGGTCACTGGGGACATAGAAGTCCATAGGGGCTTGGGGTGAGGGGTTGTGCACCCATTCCCCTTTATAGTAAAAGATGGCCTTGTGGGATGAGGTCCAGATGTCCATGGAGGTATGGTGAGGGGGCAGTGCTCCATCCCCTTAAAATATATACCCACCTCTTTTCAATTATCTTTTGACCATGAGAGATGGAGTACCTTGGGAGGGGGGTCCGTGCACACCCTCCCCGTAAATAAAAATACACTGGGGACGGGGTCTCTGTTTCCTCAGTGGCTTAGGGAGTAGGGTAGTGCACCCCTTAACTTTCAATTATATGTTTTTGCCCCCCCCCCTGGGGATGGGGTACCTGGGGTCACTATTGGCTCAGAAAGTTGGCCCATGTGCCTCCTTCCCTTAATTAAAAAAGTCTCGGTGGGATGGGGTCTCCCGGGCCACCAGTGGCTCAGGGAGGGGGGCTGCACACTTCATTCCCCTTAGTATAATAAAAAACAAGGGTCCAGGGAGATTGGGTCCCCATGTCCCCAACTGGCATCCCCTCTCCATAAAAAAACAAATGCCCTGCAACATGGGGTCCCCAGGGCCCAAAGCGGATCGGGATGGAGTCATGGGCCCGCACACCTAAGAAAGGTCCCAGGGGAAGGGGTCTCTGGTGCCCAAAGTGGGTTGGGGAGGGCGGGAGCACCAAAGGGTTGGACAAAGAACCCGGCTACAAGCCAGGTCCTGCTGCCCTTCATGCTGTGCATGGCTAAAGCTGTGTATGGTATGCATGCGGGAGGCTGACTGTGGTTTTAAACGTACACCATGGTATTACTGGATGACCATATTATGGTAATAAAATAATGGCAATACAATACTTTAGAGGAAATAGAGGGAATGGGTGTTGCAGGTTGGGCCATCCAATGCAGGATGGGGAGGAGCTGTCACCTACCACACTTGCACTTAAACATTAATGCCATTCAGGATCAATCTTCTATAAAATCATATTGTGACTTCGTATGATGAACAAAAGCTGTTCTGTAGATGAAGAATGGACGTTTGTCGCTGTTAAAGGTTAGAGTCTACTAAATATTTCCTATTCCGCTTTAACTTGCAGTTTTGATTTACTTTCAGTGTTGTCACTTGATATATTTATCTGGATATGTAACTGACTTTACACACTGAACCCCCACCTAAAGCTGTAAGAATCTATGGAGGAGAAAAGTTAAACAGAATAGGCTGGTTTGATTTGAAACAAATAATTATCATTGTTCTGTTGTCTCAACCTTTTATGTTTCTGTAGAAAAGTTATTGATTTAATGAGAAAATCAATACAAATACATCAAAGACTTCTGTATTGCAAACATTGTTTTTCACCTCGATCTGAAGAGCATTTTATTTTCTTTAGTGATTGACATTCCAATGAGGCAATTAAGGGAATTTGTTGATAGTTGGGCAGCATATCCAGTAAACAATGTATCAAATCCCAAATCCTTTGATATTACACTTTCATTTTAGCTATGGCAACAATTTATTTTCTACTCATGAAAGACCCAGTAACTATATTCCATTCATTACTCATGTGGTATGTTACGTATTTTAAAAACACTTACGACTGTGGAACAGAATCAAGTAAGGAGATTCTGTCTCAGAATGTGGGCCTGATTCAAGTGCTTAATTTGAACTGTTAGGCAGTAGTTTCCAGTACTCGGTATTGGCACTTAATTTAGAATTTAAAGGGAATTTAGAGAGGACAACAACAACAGTTAATTATAAACTCAATGTACATTAAAAAACACTATTACCTGCTACCAAAGCAATTCTTATATCTTTGGGGGAGTGACATAGTCCAAATTGGCACACTTCGAGGAGTGTGATGGTTAGTAGTTGTGTTGGTACAGCGCTGGCAGGTGCAATGTCTACAAGAGCCCTGACATTTATTTATTTATTTGTTTATGTTTACAAATAAAGCACTTCCTCATTCACAAAGGTAAACTTGCACTTTTGTGTCACTTTATAGTTTTTTTGGGGGTAGTCACAAACTATGCGTTAATAATAGATTAAGAAAGGCACAGACTTTGCAGTCAGGGTGGAGTACTACTCAAATAAAAAGATAGACCTGTACTATATATTTATGTGCGGAGTTCTCTGCCACGACTGTGGAGTCTCTGCTGTTGGAAACTTAATATTAACTTGTAGTTTGTGAATACAAAGAAATATAAACTTCAGCAAAAGTAAAAGTTTACCTTTGTGAATCAGACCTGAGTTTGTATCTCGCAGATAAACATAGGGCCCTATTTACAAGAAGTGACGCAGGGCTGCTGCAGCACAGTGATCCTTCAAACAGTAATGCGCTGTGCTGCAAAAGGGCTCTCTTAGTCACCATCTGGATTGTATTGAACTGCATGTTCTGCAGTTTCTATCTGCTGGGTGGCTATGAAATGCTTTTTACACAAGTATCTTGATGCATGTTTTGTGTATTTACGGGTTTAAATCAATGTAGTTTTTAAGTTTGGAGGTACTCTTTGATGATTGTAATAACAGAATAAATTAAATAAATATATATATAATGCACCGCCGTGCAACAACACAAAAAGTCATGTTTGTGCCATATTTACAGTTCTGCGGACCATGGCACAACTCGGTATTCTGCGACAGAAAAAAATACATTAGGGGGCAGATTTATGAGGCCCTTGCGCCACGTTTACGCCGCTGTTGCGTCACGCAAGGCGGCGTAAATGTGGCGCATCCCTACGAACGATTTACAACGTAACGCATCTAGGCAGATGCGTCACGTTGTAAAGCCCTGCGCCGCTTGTGGGCGTTCCGGCGCAGGGTGGGCGTTCCGGGGCAGGTGCGCCTCGCAAAAGTGGCTGAGTGGAATCTATGACATTTCACTCAGTCACTTTTAAGCCAATGCTGCGTCAAAAGCCTGCGCCTGCTTGAAGCAGGCGTAGGTCTTGACGCAGCATTGTTAAAATGGGGCACCCCCAAGCCTTGCTGGAGCTGCGTCGTGCTTGTGACGCAACTCCAGCAATGCGCCACATTTCCGGCACAGATGCGTCACGCATCTGTGCCGTTTTTGCACCATGGTGCGCCGCATTATAAATGCGGCGCACCATGGCTGGCGGAGCTGTGGCGCACTGTGGCGCATGTTAACTGGCGCATCCCTGGGGATGCGCCAGTTAACATAAATCTGCCCCATGGTGCCGCAAAAAAACGCAAGTCAACCTAATGAAACTGCCGTAAAAGTGACGGAAGGCAGAATTGCGCAACGTAACGCAAGTACGAACATCCCACTACAGTCTCCACTACATCAAGTGGCAAAAAAATACCAGAAACAAATTATTCATCTCCCCCAAACAACATTTGGGGGGCCATAAAGTCTGCAGTGGAGCGGGGAGCACAATGCCCTACTCAGAAGACCCAACCAACTAACCTAAACAACAGTTCAGTTGCACACACAGACGGCCAAGCAAAGAAGAAGAAGAAATCAAACTTTAGTGATGAGGGAAATTAGATACTGGCCACTGAGGCACCCATTCATCAACATCAGCTGTTTGTGAGCTCAAAGAAGCAATATGGCAGTCCATCGTGCAGAAAATAAACTGTGTTGGACAAGCAGAGGACAGTTACCGACTGCAAAAAGTGATGGCACCATTATAAGCACAGAACAAAGGGAACATAGCCTCAAACCTCAAGGCAGCATTGCAGACTAGAGGAGGAAGCCCAGCAGTCCAGGAGGTGCTGGATGCCATGGAGGAGTTGGTGACTGGGATAGTGGGACAGGACAGCCAACTGCTCCCTGTTGTTAAATGTACAACATGGTAACCAGATCTACAAGTATCTGAATACAATAGACTGCATTTCAATGAAAGCTAGGTAGCGCTGTGCTGCGTTATTGCAAAATCACAGCAATGCATCATCTTCACAACAATATGACGTCTTCCTGACCTCTTCCCTGCATCTGTTCATAATTGGAAGCTATTCGCCATGCAAAGATGCCTGCGTTGGCACATGGCAACCCATTGTGCATCAGCATATGGGTAAAAGTTGTGAGTGCATTATATCACAGAGATATGGCACAGTCCTTCCCTTTTATCATGCAGTAAGGCAGCACAGCAGGAAGGAGTGTGGCGATGCCCCATAACAAAAAACTCATAAATAAGGTTCAAATAAATTATGAAATAAAGCATTACTACTCATTTCGCCTCCTTACACCTCCCTTGAGTAGGTTCATGTTTTGGACCTATTCCTATGTTGACAAAACATTGAAAATAAGTGAATGCTGATGAATGCGTGTATGTTGCGTGTGCAAAGTGCTGTGACAAAAAAGGCATCATGGGCCTCAATTAGGAGCTTTTGATGTAGGGCTGCGCCATAAGTAATCCAGCTACACTGCTCTATGTCGAAAGAAAAGGGCAGGAATGCGCCCTATCTATGTGAGACAGGGCCTTCCTGTCCTTTGCCCCCTACACAATTAGCTGTTTTGCACCAACACATGCATCCATGCACCATGATGCAACGGTTCCTGCATTGTGGGGCTGATTGTGTTTAGTGCAGGAAGGGACACCTTCCTGCACAAGAAAAACCACAAGAGATGTTTCCCTCTTCCTATGTGTGGTGCAGAAATGCACATGAATTAAAAGAGAAAAAAATGATGTAAATGCAAAAGAATCTCCTAGTTGGGCATCCCTATGCCTCCACAAGGGAGGCATACCCTGCTGATGCATTCCCAGCTTTACAATTTCCTGTACATCAGTAAATATGGCAGAAACCATGGCTTTTGCGTGGGAACACCTACTTCAACACCCATGGCATGCCCCGTTTGCGCAAATTGTTGCCTGCAAAGGGGAAATATTTTCACGGACATAACAAGATCAGCAGGTGAAGCTTTATATGTCCTTGATAATATGGGGCACCACACTGCCCCACAGGTGCATCACAAAAAGTGATGCATTTTGGTCAAGGGTTTGAAGTCTTACCTCTAGGTTTGCACCACTATAATGATTTCTGGGTTGGCCCACAGCACTCACATTTAAAATACCCAAGTGAAGTAGTAGAGTAAACTCTAGCCTAAATTACAAAATATACTACAGCCCCCACAGAGCAGCTAACAGACACATCAGAGGAAGAGGATTTCACTGAGACACAATTACTGCATAAGACTGCCCACTAACATTTCCCTGTGTCACATTTGAACTGTGTCCATAAATGTGCCTGTGTGAATTCAGGAGATATTGTCCTACTCTTGCTGTGTCCACATATTACACTCCACCATTGTTGTCTCATTGTTGAGGGAGAAAATCACATTGTGTCACTGTCATTCACATCCTCACTAGAACACTACTTGGCCACATGGATCTTCACCTATCTCCCCCTTGGAAACATGCATGCACATCCAAAGGCTTGCTCCCAGATTCATGTATGCTTGTTTTGAGTACTGCCATTACCCTTTGCTTTCTGTGAGATGTGTAAATAAAGATGAACACCTGTGCCAGTGTGTGGAATTACTTTACATGTGTCTTGAAAGAACTATAATGTGCATGTGACTACACCATGTACAACAACAGTCAACGGAAACAAAGATGTTGCCATGTTTATTTAGCAACATAGCCACAGCGAGAGTAAGCAGTAATACCAGAACCCACACGGCATGCTAATCAGTTCCATTGAAAAACCAGGTCACAATCCTGCTAGGCAACATGTTTTCTTTTCAGCTATTGTTTTTCAGCTATTGTGATGAGCAGTATCATACATTGACCATTTGTTGTACACTATCATGCTGACTATGCACCAAAAAAGGTTACAAACACACATAATGTGCCAATGTGGAGTGTGTATGTGTTTGACATCTGAGTATGAACCGGCACCTAATCATACAAATGTAATAGCCACCAACATTAGTCTCCCAAAAATGTTTGGCACCACATTCCCATGCACTTACAACTGCAAGGTGCTAATTGATACATTCAGTTAGGACAACTCCCACCATTGTATGTGCTAAACCGTTATGTCACAAGGGTGGAAATCCCATGTCATATGTCTGACAAGTGACGATGGTCCATAACAAATGTACAATACACACTCACATATACACATTCAAAAATGACATTTCATGGGCACAATCATCCAAAATCAAACATGTAAATGGTAATGCTGCCTACAATGAGAGTATATATGGCACACCTATTTTTGTTATTAACTATGAAAATATAAAGATGAATTTCAAACAAAATGTACAAAACATACTTATCCCAATTAAATTAGCCTCCACCAAAAATATCTATCAAAAACCTAACCTATTTTAATTTACTAATAATCTACCTAACTAACCTTAACTTATTCTATGCTACACAAGTATCACATAAGACCACTAAATCATTTGCCACCACCCCCACTTAACACATCAATGCACAATTGGCATACCTATACTTAAACTGTACACAAATTACCTAAACATTTAAGCCTACACAATAATATATATTGTTTTAATTTTATTTTTGTATACCCTAAATTTAATAACACAGAAATGTAACAATAAAACTACCTACATACCTGCTAAAACTACAAATACAACTAACCAAACCTAACCTAATCTAACCTACACTATACTAACACTATCACTATTACTAAACCTAAAATAATATGTAAGAAAACAGTTTTCAACAACTTTTAACTACAGCTGATCCAGGATGGGGTCCACTGATTGCTACAGCGTGTCTGCCTTTTGAAGCATTGAGGCCATCTGCAGCCCCAGTCTGGGAAACTTTATTTAAAAAAACTCAACATCTTGAGTAGTCTCCCCCTAACCATCCAATTGCCCTGCACTGGACTGTGTATCATGTCCTGGCCCCGGCATTGCAGCCGATGAAGGGGCTGCCTGCTGATCCTACCCTCCTTCATTGCCCATTCCCTTGCAGACCCCGGTGCCCTTTTTGTTAGCTGGAACTTTTGCAGGAACAGAAGAAATCCAGGTCTTTTCTGCCTACTCCATGTCTTATCTCCTGGACATTTTCTGATTCTAAATGCACATTCCCCCTCTGCAGTCATGTTGTCTGTTGGAGAAGAATGACATGTTTCAGATATTGTGTTCATAGATGACACTCTCTACTGTCCAATGCACGAGAATATTGTAAATGCTGACTGCTAAACTAGTGTCAAACATCTGATTTCTGTGGGAGAAACACACTACAAAAGCACCCATCCAGGTCGTCCGTCACATCCTGTGCCATCACATTAACAAACTTGAAATTGGCTTGTGATCAGATAGAAAGGAAGTGACTGTCAAAAGTCACATTGAGCCAAGATAAACTTAAAACCTGTATTTAGTGCATTAAATAGTGTCCAGAAATGTGTACGTACAATGCCCATCTAGGACCCATCTAGGAACTCTATAGGGAAGGACATGCAGCAAGCAAGAATGTACCAGCAAGTGGAAACAACCTATGTGTTAAGTATATAGTCACACATGCCCCTACCTGGTACACAATATCCTTGTGCATTGAGTAGATCGCTCACCATTCAATAAATCATATTTGTTCACCTGTTAGGGCAATTGCATTCTATCCATACAATCACATCTTCTGTGCTAATTGTTTTCGGGACAGCACAATAGTCCTTACGCTGATGCCTCATTCAATCACACAATCATATGTTACCCACAGCCAGGACTCAGAAGGTTGCACAGGCAACCCTGATGTAGGGTGACGTTAGCAATGCTCATGCTGCATGTGTGAAAAAAATGCACACCATTGAAATTATGACATTCCACAATGGAGTCAGACATTCAAAGAAATCTGTGCTGTACTAGTCGTACTAGGCGCATTTATTCCTATCAGGAATGAATGATTGGTACAATGGCACATCACCGTAACATATGACATTTCTAGGATGTACCTGACTATCTTTTTCACCATATAAACTTGCTCACATGTGATGAAGGTGACAGCTTTTCCCAAAACTGTCCTGGATGCTCATGTACAGTGCAATGACAGCTCATTGTAAGTGATGAACATACAAATGAACAGAAAATCTAATGTTAGAGCAAATGCTCCAAATCCAACTGCATGTTTGGGGTTGACATACTAACTAAACATCTATTAATCAGATGGGGAAGGATCACTGGTCCTGCATAACCAGGGTATGCAGGTCGTAGATTAGTGTGTCCTACATAAAACGAGAGCGGAGCAACAAGCGCTGAATGAGCTGAAGAATGATGGTCAAATCGGCATAAAACCAGCAGATAAGGGCGGGGGGATAGTCCTTCTAACAGCTGATGGCTATAAGAAACAATGTATGGACCTCCTCTCAGACAAGAAATTCTACAAAATCATTACTGTAGACCCAACAGCAAGATTGCAAAGGACTATAGCTCTTATGGTCGAAGAAGCAGAAATCCATATTTGGATATCGAAGAAAGAGGCAGAATATTTAGAGACTAAGACCCCCAAGATCCCGTATATTTATTCCCTACCCGAGACTCATAAAGCGCGGATACCTCCTCCCGGATGACCAATAGTCTCGGGTTTTGGGTCGGTTTTAGAATCGCTCTCACAATTTGCAGACCAATATCTGAAACCACTCACCCAGAAGACCCCCACGTATCTAAAAGATACGCAGGACCTTCTCAACCACCTACAACATGTAAAGTTTTCACAGGAAACCATGATTTTAGTGGGATTGGATGTTGAAAGCTTGTATACGAGCTTACCTCAACAGAAAACCATAGACACTTTGGAAACAATAATATTCAATACCGATTGGCCACACAAGACTCCAAGACACTTTGTACTTGAGTCCTGCAAACTTGCTCTCATCGAAAATTATTTTCAGTACAACAAAACCCTCTACCTACTACGCCACGGAACATAGATGGGCAGTACATTTGCCCCAAGTGTGGCAGGGCTGTATGTCAGCACCTTTGAAGAGACATATGTCCACAATGAAAACAATCCCTACCTACGTCAAATACTGTTTTGGAAGCGGTATATTGACGATATCATTCTCATCTGGGAGGGAGATATGGACAGTCTTCAGAACTTTCACTAGTGGATTAACACCAGAGATGAATGTTTGAAATTTGCCTACATCGCAGACAAACAGAGCCTTAATTTTCTAGATATAACTATCTATGTGGAGGGCAACACCTTACAAACCAGGACATTTTTCAAACCAACAGCAAAAAACAGCATGTTGTCATTTAATAGTTTCTACCCACGCCCTTTGAGGGAGAACCTCCCATATAGTCAATTTTTAAGACTACGGAGAAACTGTAGTAAGACCGAGGAGTACAAAACACAGGCAAGTGACCTCTGCAAAAAACTCAAAGGCCGAAACTATCCAAGTAGGGTGATCAACAAATGTAAGAAGCAAGCCAGAAACCAGAATAGGAATGGTCTCCTGGAGACAACAGAAAGAGCCCCGCAAGAAGAACTGATATCATGTGTAACCACATATAGCCCTGTGACGAACAACATAAAGAAGATAATAAATAAGAATTGGAAAATTCTCACCTCAGCTTCATTGACATGGCCAAAACTTAGGTTCGCCAACAAGAGGAGTCGGAACCTAAAGGACATACTTTTCCACACAAGACCACCCCCAAAGAAACTGAAAGAACGTGTAGGTCTTTGGGGGAATCCACCAGTCATCGGACACTTTCCCTGCGGTTCCTGCTCAGTCTGCAATTTAACTCAAACTGTCAAAGAAATACAACTTCTACCACACTTGAAATGGACGATAAGGAACCATACGAACTGTAATACCAGCCATGTTGTATATATGATAACTTGCCCGTGCAACATGTGGTACATCGGTATGACATGCAGAAAGATTAAGCAAAGAATTTGCGAACACTGCAGCAATGTAAAATGTAAAAAGATCACCATGAAGATTTCCAGCCATTACCTAGAAGCAGGACACACAATAGAAGAACTCCACTGGGTGGTTCTAGAAACACTCTCGATTAAGGATAACAATGCTGAGAAAATCCTGTTCGAAAAAGAACAAAGATGGGTACACAGGTTGAAGACAGACTTTTTGTGCCTCAATGATAACATCCCCTGGCTGAGCCTAAACAAATGAGTTTCTACCAACTGTCCTGGCTGAAAATGGTGACGAACTATGGGATTCTCCACCTTAGTACACTGTATCAGACATAAATCATTATAAAAGAGTCACCCTTTCCAATAAAGTCAGCACTAATTCATAACCCATACCTCCAGCTCGAATACTTACATAACAGAACTCATTTTTATAATGTAATATCCTACATACACACGTATTTCCTCTGTGACATAAACCCTTCATAATTACAGAGTGATACACATTATGGGTGATTCTAATTTTTATCTCTAAAGTTATGACACACGTGTTATTTGAAAGACAGACTCGCGTTCAGCCCAACAAGTCTTTCTATTGTGTAGTCATTCCATTCCGTTTTTATACAACCTGAGGGAACACCTTAACATATCCGGGTTGGACAGAGGCAGCGTCAGCACAAGCAGTGCGAGAGGGATTTTGCCGCAGGTACCAGAACGCGGACTTCTTCTTGGCTTCGTCAAGAACCACAAGTATACTTTACTAATAATTTCCATCTCCCAACAGTAGGCACCCTCGCCCTCCCGCCAAACCGGTTGAAGTGCGGTAATACCTCACTTAAGGTATGTAACTAAAAGGCACCCGCATCACGCAAATGCGAGTTCTCCACCTTTAGCGAGGATCACAGCTAAACTTAATATGCACTCCTTCAAAAATAAATGAAGATTTAGAGGTCCCATATGTGCATACATGTTTTTTATACGGCAACGAGACGTTCTCTATAACATGTAATAGTGTCATTTGAATATACTTAAGGACACGAACAACAACGGCAAACGTGTCCCCACTTTAATCATAAGAGCCCAGTAGGATATCAGTGTGATTGCATGCTCATTGTCACTGCGTGCTTATTGTCACGAGTGAACTCAACTTCTTTTACTTAAGATAACGCAGATATATACGTGGATAGATTGTACTAACACTGTACATCACCTTCAATAACATCGTACAGAGATGAGAGAGTTGAAACTGCCACTAATTGTGAGGTCTACAAAGTATTGCCATTTTCTAGTTGCATTGTTTTAATGATATATTCAACATTTGAATTTGTGGTAAATGTAGCAGAACTGATCTGCTGTGTGTGGAATGGAATGGAATGGAATATGTTTTTGTAAAGCGCATGAGATACCCGCAGGCGTCCTAGCGCTATAGCTGAATACAGTTGGGTGGGGCAGGTCGAGGTTATTTGCTGAAGAAAAAGGTTTTTAATTTTTTTCGGAAGAGCAGGATGTTCGGTTCTGAGCGGATAGATAGTGGAAGGGAGTTCCAAAGCCTTGCCCCATTTGTTGAGAACATTCTCCCTCCACTTCTTTCTCTTTTGTACCTGGGAATGATGACTTGGAAGGCAAGGGTCGACCTCAGCTGCCTGTTGGGGTGGTGTGGAGTGATCACGGTGTGATTAAGAATTGCCCCTTTCCTCCAGTAGGCACGGTGGGCGATGCACATGCTTTTAAAGTTGAC
Organism: Lissotriton vulgaris; assembly: GCF_964263255.1. Lineage (NCBI taxonomy): Eukaryota > Metazoa > Chordata > Amphibia > Caudata > Salamandridae > Lissotriton > Lissotriton vulgaris. Next base: position 1,373,478,932 of record NC_141691.1, read on the forward strand.
TCTATCTTTTACTGGCAGCCAGTGAAGTGCTCTTAGTTCAGTTTTCACTGATTGCCTGCGGGGAATGCGCAAGAGGGTACGAGCAGCGCAGTTTTGAATAACCTACAGTTTTTTCAGGGTGGATTCGGGGGTGGATTCCAAACCTTACCCTTCCATCCCCCCTTGCATATACACTGTTTATTTTTCTCTTACAGGTACAATGAGACCTTCTTAAAATTAAGGAAAACAGGTCACTTTATTCCTTTTTCATTTTTTGATTATAATGAGAAAGTTTCTATTATAAACGCTCACTTTTCACCACTCACTACGGTCCTGAAGAAAGCCCGCCAAACCTAACAAGGCAATACAGGGCAGAAACATGTCAACCACTTTTAACTACCAATTTGTGTGCGTATGAGTTCCTAAGAAATTCACAGGATGCACGACCTTACAAATTTGCCAACAGGATACCCAAATCCAGACCTAATAAAGCACAGAATCTGGCTGTCCGGGTATTTTAACTTCACAGAGCACTGACCACATCACTGATCACTACTGATTTTAACCATGGGTAAGAACCTCCGGGTGGAGGCTGCATAACAAACTGACCCAATGATTATGCACACACGTGTATGAATAGCGGAGAATCAAGATATACCGCTACCCCGATCCTTCCAACACGTGCATGAGGGTTTTTTATTTGGGACACACCAATCTACGACCTGCATACCCTGGTTATGCAGGACCAGTGATCCTTCCCCATCTGATTAATAGATACATTAAACATAGGAAGCTGAATGGATCAGACCTTCTTCCTCCCTCACATGATTAAATTATACTAACTAAACAGCCATTGCCTTAATAGTCAGTCCACACACAGGAAGCAAAATGCACAGGAATTTGCTCGGCACACTGCTACAGGTGACTCCATAGATGCATGTGGCAAAGCAAAGTTGGTTTGGTGTTGGTACTCACACAGCTTTCAGCCCTGGCCAAAGCTACATACATGTATTGTCCTTACATACTGTTCATTTTAAGTCCCAGCCGTTTCCATCCAAAGGTACTCTGACATGAGGCCTCATACATGGTGACTCTTTCATGAGGCCACATGAGCCTACAAAATGTAATATTGTTCATGTTATGGTGGAACAAGAATTCATCATATAGCAATGCTGCCAAGTGTGCACAATGTTGTAAGGGTGTCTGCACTGTAGTCAACTTTGTGTTAGTGTGGGTAGGTACACCCTCAGTCTCAGCCAAATAGTGTGATGGGATTTACATCTTGCTATGTGTGCTGCACAATGCAGCACATGTGGTAAGAACATTATTCAAGGTAAAATATGAGTTTAGCTTCAAGTAATGCCTGTTGAAATACAGGAATAGGAAAAAATGAAGAAAGTCCACCCTTCATTCACGAAAATAGCTGCACTTCCAGTGATTGCTTTTAGTATGTTATAAAAAACTATAGATCTTCTTCAAATAACCCTCACCCACGAAAAGATCCCCTGGTGGCATGCTTCATCATCGGGTTCTTCCCTCCCCGCTGCAGGACAGGGCATGCTACAACCGACAGAGACGTGGGAGCACGTTTGTGAAGTAATACTATGTGTTATTTGTGAGAGAATAAGGGTCAGAAAAAACGTACGTTAAAAAATACCTGGCTACGTGGAAACTATATTTTAATAATTCCTGTGGCTGGTATTGTTAAAAAGGTAGGGGGGAATGTACACTATAATGAGTGGTTTTCACTTTGGTCTACATGTTTCAAGCCTTCCCCTAGGCTTTTCTTCAAGACCAAAGCGATTGATCCCTGTCACTACTCATTTTTTAATCTAAATGGTCTACCTGATTAATATCAAGGTGCAATGTGCATTTAAACATGGATGAATACAATACCTAATTGGTATATTTCTTCAAAACAATCTGGAAGGATAGAGTAAAACATGACATAAATTATAATAGAAATAAATACTCGGGAAAAACCACATCACCAAACTCATGGACGGTAAAAAGGAAAGTGACATATTTTTCACTCGTGCACGACTCCTCGTTTTCATCATATGTGAGTAATGTGTTGCCCTTTTATAATAATTATGAACCCTCCACACCACTGCCCTGGTCTCACCGACGCCACTAGTCGACCATCACTGGGCGGTTGCCTGCAACGCGACTTGCGGACATGCACACTGCCCTGCTACGCTTCACATCGCAATTGCAACGGTTGCCATGACAGGCCAGCACTGATTACCAAAGGTAATGTCTACGAGTCTGTTGACAATGACGCTGGTCCGCACCAACGTGATCGGCAGGAGCTGTTGAATTCTGTTAGTTTCAAAACCGCAGGAGCCCTGAAGAGAGCTACCGGCTTTAAGGAACCGTATTTTAAAGTCAATCTTGCAAAGTGCATATTTTTCTTTAATGTATGTTGGTCTTTTATTGTTTTGGTCTTGTTTGCACAGATAAATATTGGTTATTTTTCTAAAACTGGTGTGGTGTACTTTTGTAGTGTTTTCACTGTATTACTGTATTTTATTTGCAAATGCTTTCCACATTGCCTCTGAGATAAGCCTGAATGCTCGTGCCAAGCTACTGCGGGGATGAGCAAGGTTTAGTTTAGAAGTGTATCCCCCTTTTTTTAAAATTTTTTTTTTATTGAAAGTTCATGACAATATAATGTACTCTATACATAACAGTAGTTATTAATACAGGAATATAAATATACATACAGGAAGACGAATACACATAATAAGAATAAAAGCTCAGCTGTTAAAGTATAGGGCAATAAATACAATAAATACAATAGAAGTGTCTACATTAGACATAAAAAGAGCTATAGACCCCCACTTTTTAGCCTCCTCCATGAAGCCACGGGCGCCCAGATCCTTAGACCCATTTCCCTGGATTTCGCTCCCTTTAGTGCGTACAACTCTGACTCGATATTATGAATCCCTAGCATCCTGCACATCCACATTTGGAAGGTTGGGGCCTCAACATCCTTCCATGCAGCAGCAATTAATATTCTAAAAACAGCTTTTGATATAAAAACGAGTGCCTCAGACTCTATACTTAAACCCAGTTTAGCATCACACCCAAATATTAAAAGTGTAGGGGATAGGTCTATTTTGACAGCTAGCAGCCCCTCTAAGAACTTTTCAATTTCCTTTTTGACAGACCCTAGTTTCCCACAACTGCAAAACATATGTAGGACATCAGCCGGTCCAAGTCCACATCTGGGACAGTTGTTGTCCGGCCTCTTTCCCCATTCATACAATTTCGCCGGGGTATAATATAAGTTAAAGAGATTCTTAAAGTGCTGTGCTCTTAGATTTGAGGAGCGTAGGAACCTTTTATCCATTAGGATAGCGCTACCCAAATCAATATCAGGGTCTCTCAGTTTATCGACCCAAGCAGCCTCTGTCTTAAGCATATCGTCAGGGAGCGTTTCCAAGAATAACCCGTACATTGACCTGATTCTGCAACCACCTCCCTTCATATAGTCTAGTAGTGTGCAGTCTTTCAATATGTTTATGCTCGGTCTTTTTGATTTTATTGTTTTGCCCAACTGCATGTATTTGAACTCTTGGCAGCCTTGAAGTACCTATCGTGTCTTCAGGAGTTCAAGGGGCCTCAAAACATCCTTTATCATCACTTGACCTAATGTAGTGATTCCCTGTCTTTCCCAATGTCTCCAGGGGCCATCTTTACTTAAGTGCCGAAATAGTCCTGATTTCCAAAGTAAAGTATGTTTATTAAACTTTGGAATGCTCTGATTCTTCTGTACAGAGGACCATAACCACCATATATCTTCTAATATTTTATAACCTGACGCCTTATAGAAACGTTTATCGTATTTCCTTAGCAAAACCCTGTGGTGTGCTTCACTCCCTAGCGTCAACTGATAAATAGATGGGATATCACCCTGCCTGTGTGGCATATCGTCAGGGAAAAAGAGTATAGCCATTTCTGTGAGAAGGCAAGACCAATTGTAAAATTTAAGATTAGGTATTCCTAATCCACCCTTTTCCTGGGGGAGGGACATGAATTTAATTGATCTCCTCACCTTGCCGTACTGCCAAACAAAGTTCATGAAAATTGCCTCAATTTCCTTAATCAATATGTCGTCTACTCTGAAAGGAATAGACCTGAATTTGTATAGAATCTTCGGGAACATTGCCATTTTAATAACATTGACCCTACCTATAATTGTCAAATGGAGGGTATCAATTCTTTTTAAATCTTGTCTCATCTTTTCCAGTAAAGGCACAAAATTATCTTTGATAATTTCCCTTGGCTGGGCATTGATTGTGATTCCCAAGTATACCACTGAATCTACGTATCTCTCATCCAGTTTGACTATATTCCTTGAGCATAGTACTTGTGTTTTTGACACATTAAGTCTATATCCAGATAGCCTACCAAAGTCAGATGTGATGCTAATTATTGCCCTCATGGCACTATCCCCCTTATCCAGACTGGAAAGAAGGGTCCCTATTTGGCCAATGGTACAAACCATTGTCAACTAGAGACCCCCATTTCTAACAGTGTTGAAGTAGAATTTCCAGAGCAACAACCATTGAACAGACCAACCACGCTAAATGGTGCATCAATAGGAGCATAACCTACAAGGTGGCATGTTGCCATGTAGGCTGGCTTTTCGATCAACTTGTGATTCATGTAAAGGACTCAATGCCAGCTGAAGGTTTGACACAGTGATGTAATGGCGGTATTGACTCATTGTGAATTTTGATATAATTGTGGATTGATGACATGCACTGTGAATTGATACATTTTACACAGATGGATACTTTGATGTGACACCTATCAAGACAGCATGTCAGGGCACATGTATAGTACTATATACAGGCATATACTGTTGTCTGATGTGTCGTGTTAACTGTCCATGCAAATTATCATTAGTATCCTTCTGGATCAAACCCTTTGAAACTTGCTACTCACTGGTAGGATTGGAATCCTGAACGAGTCCACCTCCCTTTGTGTGTATGCCTGGTGTCCACCTATGAGACATAAACAGAGGTACATTGACCTGTGAATGCTCGACATGTGTACAGTGAATGCATTCAGCACAATACATAGACATTTCACAAGCATGGAATTTAAGTACAGTGGCTTTTGTTAGGCAATCCATGTTGTGACTCAAGAGTTATGGAAATCAGCATGTTAATGTACAATCATGGCAGTACATAGTGGCCATATCATCCCAGTGGAGAACTGCGTTCAGTGCAGGTAGGAGATCTAGCATGCTTATCCACATGGGTGACAGTTGTACAGATGTCTGGGCTGTGTCGAGATTGGTTTTTGCAGTTGCACATGTGGAATACTTTGGCAACAATGGCTGATCACATACTTACATGTGATCCCATGTAAGAGAAAGATCACACTGTTCACAGGTTCATTGTTGTCTGACACAACGCGCTTCACAACACAGAAAGGGCTTGTTTTATGAGCGCATATGCACTGCTGGAAGGATAGTTTTTTTTTTAGTTCTGTGGGACAGGAGCATGCTCCATATTTACATGGCAGCACTGAACCATTTTTTTAGTTTAATGCTGCGATGTGAATATGGCATTTTGACAATGCCTCATATTTACATACAATCATTTATCTGTATAGTGCAAAGAAATTTACGCCTCACCAAGGGAGGCGTAAGGGAGGCACAACTATAAGAAATATATTTATTTCACTTTTGTTTAAACTTTATCATTATTCCGACATATACAGTCAATGTTATCTTAACATTTCTTCCTGCAGCAATATATTAACAGTTCCACTCATATGATACATTGTATAAAGTTGTACACAGAAATGAAATGACAAAACACAAAGTTTCAATGCATGACCATCACATGTTAGTCTTTCTCTTGCACCCATTCTCCCAAATAGAGCAAATCTCCCACCACCGAATGTACATGATACTTTAAAAACAGTACAAATGCCCATTCAGTCTATTCAACCCACGCCTGTTGGTATTATGCCATCAGGAGTTTGGGTTGAAGCGCCAGGTTCCAAATTCTGTAAATACGTTTTGAGTGGGCTCCAGATATCTTTTGGTTGGGAATTGGGTGAGAAGTTGTATAGCATATAACTCACATTTTTGTGTTGCAAAATGTAAGACTGGCAAGCCATGCACCTGTTGTGAGAGTTAATTTACTGCCCCATCTAAGCGTTTAGCCAAAAGTAACGCAAGAGCAATCACTTTCCGCAATTTCTTGGGCATGTTATAGATGTATCCTAAAAGCCCAACCTCCGGGGAGGGGCCTATTTCCAGCAGTGTTATTGGCAATAGTTTTTCAAAAACGACTACCCAAAATTCTGCAATCTTAGTGCCAGCCATGTCAAATGGGAAAGTTCGGAATAAGGGCTATTGCACTTTCTACAGGTGTGATGCCGGGAAGGGTCAATAGCGTGAAGCTTGGCTGGGGTAATATATACCCTCCATAAGTATTTAAAACATGTCAATTTAGGCCTGCTTTTGAGGGAGATCCCCTAGTCTGCGCGCAGCAAAAGGCCCATTGGTCTTCCAGCATGGGGTGCCCTAAGTCCAACTCCCAGGCAGCTCAGATCTTAGTATCATGGCACGGGATCAGAGACATGCCAGCCTTGTATAATTTTGATATCAATTGCTTCCATTAGCGTTTGTTATTACAAAGGATAGAGGTCCGAAGGACTGCTGCTCGAGGGGATATTCTGGTATTTTAGCGTGCAGAGCCCTGATCATCCTAGTAAAAATAAACTGGTCCATAAAGGTCAATCTAGTCACCCAATCTCTATCCACATTTTCAAATATATGCCCACCCGAGAACAGATCGACAAACTTTGCCATGGAATGGGATTTAATGACTCGCAAAACCAATTTCTCTTTTGTGATAGGAATCCATGGGTTGTGAGCAATTGTAATATTGGACAAGTACAAGGAGCCATGCCCCGTAATCTGCAAGAGTTGGGGCCATGCCCAGCTAGTGGTGGAAATGGTCTGAATGTCTCTAGGGTAACGAGGAAAGCCCTGGGGTAAAATGGCAGAAAGCGGAATCGGGAGTGCCATGTCAAACTCAGGCCTCCCATAGGGAATTCACGCATCTGGATGGTACCATGAATGGGCAAAGCTAACTTGCGCTACTAGATAATATATTCTGAAGTCTGGATCCCCCAAACCCCCCCTTTTATACGGCAAAGTCATGGTGTCCCATCGTATCCTAGGTCGTTTGCCCCCCTTGCAAGCCCGAAAAGGTGCAACCGGAGGGTCTTGAGGCTCTGTCTGAGAGCGGGATGGGAATGTTGTGAAACATGTATAAAAACTTCGGAGAACTATCATCTTCATGGGTGCAATTCTGCCGACCATGGAAAGTGGGAGCCGTAGACAGCGTTCTATCTGCGCTTCTAGGTTGTGCATGGCTGAGCTGTATTTTAATCGAAGCATCTGTTCCACTTTCTATGTATCTGTATACCCAAGTACCTGACTGAGTCTTGACAGCAGGAATCCACATTCTCATTCAGTGGTGCCAGTGGTCAAAGGGAACAATTCAGACTTGCTCCAGTTAATGCCTGTAGGAAGGTGGATATCTGACTATGGTTACCCCCAAACTTTTTGCCTGGTGTTTAGCTGGTTTTTGACTTAGTTGGCCTGGGAACCTGCTATTCAGGGCCCCAGGCTGATTGCTCTCTCCTTAAAATGGACTCCATGTACCTTAGGTGCATAACACAATTGGAATTGGTTCACCTTATAGGCCCCTGTAACAGTGTACCATAGGTACCCAGGGCATAGGTGTAGCCAAGGCCTACCAAGGGCTGCAGCACGTATTGTGCCACCCCTGGCCTGGCCTCCATCTGTGACACAACTGGCTGATCACTCAGCTGGGGTAAGTCGGTGTAACCACCTCTTACTTAGGTACAGTATGTCTGTGCCTAACCCTAAACTGGACACATATGTTCCTATCAGCCACTCCTATGGAAGGCCTCATCAATCCTGGAGGCAGAGTGCTTGGAAATATGTGAGATGGTGCTCTAGCATGAGCTGAGCCTGTCTGCAGCTGTCGGGAACCACTCCCTAAGCTGTTCCGGGATATTGCCATACCATATACTCTTAAGTGCATTATAATCCTCGCGGTTAAATGCTATCTTTGGTTTGGCTTTATCAAAACATGTCGAGTAAGGTGTCATACGAATTGGAATACTATCCCCTCGCCAGTTCTGGCGACGGGGATAGCATTCCACCCTTCTAGAGGGACACGACATGTGTGTAGCCTTAACCCCGGTTAAAGTTAAACAGAGCCTCAGCATCACAAAATGGATGCTGCCACCACAGACACAAGTCTGGCCTCCTGCTGCTGACCGAAACTCGGCAGATGGTGGCCTGGACAAAGGGTTTCCTGCCTTGGGAGGTGCGAGCACCACCCCAGACAGGATTTTGTGTATTGGGTAGGACAGGGCTGAATAGAATCAGACATGCCCGGGGCACACAAGGTGTCCCCGTGCATAGGCCAGCCCAAACCGGTTCTGGGGCCTTCCAGCCCCAGTCCTGGCGCGGAGCTGGACAAAGGAAAGGGGGTGTAACCGCCCCCCTTCCTGGTTCCTCCCAGAGGAGGGACCTAGTAGGTGATCCACCCCCTAGATTGGAATAAGAGGGGGAGCAGTGCCATTGCACAGCAGATCATCCCGAAATCAACTTAAAACTAAGAAGAAGACTGGACTTCGACATTCTGCTGCACAGAAGACTGAAGAAGAATCTCCCTTGTGGCCAAGGAGTGACCACCCTGTGAACACAGGTACCAACCAGCAACTCGACGTCTGCTTTGCCGCCGCCTCCCGCCGGAGCCCGAGCCCAGAGCCCGACAAGAACCAGATTCCCAGACCTCTCAGAGCCCGATCCACAGTCCCTGCAAAGAAGGGACCCGTGGAGGCACCGAGCGACGTGGGACCGGACCTCTTGAAAGACACCCGAAAAGCTGACTGCGCAGCTTCTGAGGCATCCTCGACGTTGTGCTTTGGGGACTGAGAACCCCCACCACCGAGCAGCCCTTGCACCGAAGATCAGCCCCCCAGCATCTCCACGATCTGCGTGGGGCCCTTTTGCACTGTGCCACTCGACGCGCCATCCCGGCCACTAGCCACGCGGCCAGCGGCCATCTTGGCGACGAACCCGAAGATTTAAACAGCAGGTCTGGTTGCTCCAGACCTACCCAAGCTCCTGTGAAAAGGAGCACCCGCTCTGACCTTGCTGGTCCGAGTGAACAGCATCTTTCAACTTCTGCGTGGCTTGCATTTGCCAAGGCCTGTTTGCTCCGATCAGGTCGCCGACACCGCCAACAGCGAGAAGCCTACGTGGGACAGCTCGTGACCAACTCCTGGACGTCCTCGACCCCGGGTATCCACGTGGCTGCTGAAAGAAGCTACCCGACAACGCCTGTTTGCACCCGACATCACCTGGTTCCACTCTGGTTCCACGGCAGTCACTGGCTAGTGACTTTGAACACTGTCCCCTCTGCTTTCAGGTCTTCACATCTACAGATCCACCCTTGGATCCACCGGAACTCTTCTCATCGAGCCGCCTGCAGCCTCTTCAGCTCCAAGCACCATCGACCAGCGTGACGAAACCCGACACATCTTCGACCCTGTGCACCCGCTTCCTGTGGGTGAGGTAACTCAGCTCCGCCGGTGCTCCTGCACTGGTACACATCCCAAGGGCCTGTGTTTTAAGTTTCAGCTCCGTAGGTCACTCGGAAGGTTCCTAACTTTCTAACTTTGTGCTTTTTACGCACCATAGACTTTGTATTGTAAAGTGCGTGCACTTTGAACACTGCACCCGAGTCCCGTGGGCCTTTCCCGACTTAGTTAACTCCAGTCTCGAATAGCTCCAGCGATTCCCAAGGCCCTAGGCCTCTTCACTTTCCTCCTGGTATCCCTTATACCACTTATTTAGTATATGGTTTAGGTGGCCCCTAGGGCTCATCCATATTGTGCAACTTTTGTGTATTTTAAACTGTCTTGTGATTTTACGCTTGTGCTTCTGTGCTCATAAAGAGTCCAGGGGATTTTAATAGTTAATAAATCAATATATATTTTCAATATATATCTGTGTGGTGTCCCTTTCATTTGGTATTCAAGGGGGTTGTGTATGGTATAACAGCTGGCTTCACATGCCTTTCAGAGTTTAGCCTAAGACTGCTTTGTCCACGTTACCACTAGGATAACTGGTCTACAAGGTTGAATTACAACCATCATCATAAGGGTTGCTTGGCATGGTACAAAGTGATCACTAGAACTAGTGAGCATTATATACCAGGCCAACTTCCCACATTGGTGAGCAGCGGATTGGGATCTGAGCTTGCTGTTGTTTTACCATTGCAATCTTTGAGATTATCATTTGAAAGATCATACAGGTACCTGCTAGGTACATATAAAACAAGACTAGTATACTTAAGTTCTACTGAACTTAGTTGTTGTAGAGCAAAGGGAGTAGCACACCCTAGCTACAACTACTAGATAGGTTTAGTAGGTAAACACCAGTGTAGGTAGATTGCAACACATCCACCCACACTAGAGCAATGTCTGGAACAGAGGGGTCCAGTGGACTTACTCCTGTTGAGAGTGACCCTCCAAGGGCACCATCCCAGTTTGCTATTTTTCCCTTTAAGGAATTAAGACAGCTTTGTGTCTTAAGGGGTCTGAAGACAGGGCCTTCCCCTACTACAGACCACCTAAGAGAGCTCTTGGATCAGTCTGAGGCTCTAAAGACCTCTAAAGCAAACCCCACAGGGGATGCTGAAGGAGGCCATCCTTCAGAGGATGACACTGTAGACACCCCTGCCCCTATCATCCTGGTAGATGAGGAAGCCTCCACCACTGGAGCTCCTCAGGTAGATGTAGAGGAAGAAGAAGAGGAGGAGGAGGTGGAAAGCAGTGAGTCAGATGATGACAGAGATAGTCAGGTGCTGGTCAGTAGACTGAACCAGGCTAACTTAAGTCAACTTGGGAATGAATCAGGTAACAACCCATTCAGACCCCCAGGTGGACTTAACCAGGGCCATAGGAGGAGGAGGCATCACTCAGGTGAATCCAATACCTCCCATGTCTCTAGAGGCTCTCATGGTCACTCCAGGAAGGAGATGACTAGCCCTCAGAGAAGGGAACATGAGGCCAAGATGAGAGAGGCTGAGCTTAGGATCCAGAGGCAAGAACTAGAGGTTGCCCTGGCCAAGGAGAAACTTGCTAGAGCAAGACAGCCTAGAGAGAGTGGGGTAATAGAACCCACTGGTGGCAGCAATATCCACAAGGATAAAGACAGGTCTTTTGATAATAGAAACCTGAGTAAGATTGTGCCCCCCTACAAAGCTGGGGATGATATCCATAAATGGATTACTGCAATGGAGAGAGCCTGCAGAGTACAGCAGATCCCTCAGGAGCAGTGGGCAGCAATCTTGTGGCTCTCCTTTGAAGGTAGAGGCAGAGACAGACTCCTCACAGTTAGTGATGAGGATTCTAGAAACTACATGGTCCTGAAGAGTGCTCTGATTGATGGGTTGGGCTTAACCACTGAACAGTACAGGTTAATGTTCAGAGACACCCAGAAGACACAGACTCAGGACTGGTCTGAATTTGTTGAGTGTGCCACTAAGGCTCTGGAGGGCTGGTTGCTGGGAAGTAAGGTTACTGACTATACAGGATTGTATAATTTAATTATGAGAGAGCAAATCTTAAGTAATTGTCAAAATCAGCTTCTACATCAGCACCTGGTTGACTCTGATCTGACCTCCCCACAAGAATTGGGTAGGAGGGCAGACAAATGGGTCAGAACCAGGATCAGGCCTAAGAACCAGGGTGGTGACCAAAAGAAAGAGACTACCAAGCCTCAAGAGAAGGGTGGGGATAAAAGTAAGGAAAAGACTTCCCCAGGGCCCCAAAACTCCAAGAATGGGGGTGGGTCCCAAGACACTTCTACATCCCAGAAAAAGCCTTATTGTCATACCTGTAAACAGGTGGGGCATTACAAAACAGATAGCTGTTGTCCCAAGAATGGCAATAAGGAGAATATACCTCCAGGTAAGGCTCCAACACCTCCTGTCACTGTTAACAGTGGTCCCCCAGGTGGTGGGAGCACCCCCAAGAATTTGGGTGGGTTTACTTTTGGAGGACAGGTGGACTCTGGCCTATCCAGGTCCCCTAACTCAGATACTCTTGTCTATGAGACTGGCATGGGGTTTGCCAATTTCACAGCTTGCCCAAACACTTTGAGCAAGTATAGACAGGAGCCCCTCATCAATGGCTTGAAAGTTGAGGCCTTCAGAGACACAGGGGCTAGCATCACCATGGTGGCTGAATGTCTAGTCCCCTCAAGGCAACTTTTACCTGATGCCAAATATCAGGTGACAAACATTGATGGCATAGAATCCAATCATCCCATGGCAGTAGTCAATCTTAGCTGGGGAGGTGTCACTGGCCCAAAGAGAGTGGCAGTGTCAGCAAACTTGCCTGTAGATTGCCTACTGGGTAATGATTTGGAAATCTCGGCCTGGGCTGAGGTTGAACAGCAAACCCATTCTAGAATGGTAAATCTCCATGGAAAGGTTAGTGGGGCTGTAATGGCTACAGCCCCAATTCAAGATGTCCTTCCTGAAAAGGTTGGGAGGGCTGAGCAAACCTCAGCCCCATCTTTAGATAACTTCCCTCCTGGAAAGAGTAGCAGGGCTGTACTAGTAACAGCCCATACCCAAACTGAGTCTCCTCCTGAAAAGGTTGGTGGGGCTGTGATGGCCACAGCCCAAACTCAAACTGATACATGGGTAGTGAAGCCTGAAATGATGGATCACTCCACCCAAACAGAGAGCATTGAGGAGGAAGAGAAATCTCCCTCCCACCAGACTTTAGGAAAGGATCAGCCTCCTCAGGGAACTGATCTTACCCCTGATGAAGGAACTGTCCCAGAGGTTGTTAGGCCTGGCCTAACAGAGCCTCTGATGGCAGTGGACCCTTCTCAGGTGGGACCCAGTCTGGAGCAGGTAACCTGCCCCTCTCTACCTTGCCTTACTCAGCCCAGGGCTGCAGAGGACAAGAAGGACAGTGAGACCCAAAGGGCCCCCTGTCAAATAAAGCACCCCCATCAGCAGATTAGGGGCACCGAAACTAGTAGCCCTAGTGAGGTGCAAGCTTTAAAAACTCCTGAGGGATCCCCCTTAAAAGTAGTTAGGGACCTCCCCCAGATGGATATTGTTGGGCACAGCCAAACCTGGGACCAAAAGGCCCCAAACCTGACCTGTCCCTCCAGTAAGCCAAACAGAGGGACCCAGCCTCCAGCTTTAGGTAGCCAGAGGTTGACCCTGAGAGCACAGTGCAACTCAGTCAGAGAAAGAAAGGCACACATGGTGGAGAGTGATTGGAGGAAGCTGAGCCCTACAGAGGAAACTCACTTCAGTACTCCATCTCAACACCAGCCTTTGACTTTGCAAAGACACACCACAGGTAGAGATTCCCTATGGTGGAGACCCTCAGATGCCCTTAGGGTGAGGGATTGCTTAGTGGACCATGAGACAGGGGGTTACCAAGCCAGAGCTGGTACTTCCTTATATGGCCACTTAGGCAATATAGGCTTACCTGGTCAAGGATAGCCTTATCTCCTTTCGTTTGGGGGGGGGTTATGTAGGAAGGTGGATATCTGACTATGGTTACCCCCAAACTTTTTGTCTCATATCCACCTTCCTACATAACCCCCCCCCAAACGAAAGGAGATAAGGCTATCCTTGACCAGGTAAGCCTATATTGCCTAAGTGGCCATATAAGGAAGTACCAGCTCTGGCTTGGTAACCCCCTGTCTCATGGTCCACTAAGCAATCCCTCACCCTAAGGGCATCTGAGGGTCTCCACCATAGGGAATCTCTACCTGTGGTGTGTCTTTGCAAAGTCAAAGGCTGGTGTTGAGATGGAGTACTGAAGTGAGTTTCCTCTGTAGGGCTCAGCTTCCTCCAATCACTCTCCACCATGTGTGCCTTTCTTTCTCTGACTGAGTTGCACTGTGCTACTCGACGCGCCATCCCGGCCACTAGCCACGCGGCCAGCGGCCATCTTGGCGACGAACCCGAAGATTTAAACAGCAGGTCTGGTTGCTCCAGACCTACCCAAGCTCCTGTGAAAAGGAGCACCCGCTCTGACCTTGCTGGTCCGAGTGAACAGCATCTTTCAACTTCTGCGTGGCTTGCATTTGCCAAGGCCTGTTTGCTCCGATCAGGTCGCCGACACCGCCAACAGCGAGAAGCCTACGTGGGACAGCTCGTGACCAACTCCTGGACGTCCTCGACCCCGGGTATCCACGTGGCTGCTGAAAGAAGCTACCCGACAACGCCTGTTTGCACCCGACATCACCTGGTTCCACTCTGGTTCCACGGCAGTCACTGGCTAGTGACTTTGAACACTGTCCCCTCTGCTTTCAGGTCTTCACATCTACAGATCCACCCTTGGATCCACCGGAACTCTTCTCATCGAGCCGCCTGCAGCCTCTTCAGCTCCAAGCACCATCGACCAGCGTGACGAAACCCGACACATCTTCGACCCTGTGCACCCGCTTCCTGTGGGTGAGGTAACTCAGCTCCGCCGGTGCTCCTGCACTGGTACACATCCCAAGGGCCTGTGTTTTAAGTTTCAGCTCCGTAGGTCACTCGGAAGGTTCCTAACTTTCTAACTTTGTGCTTTTTACGCACCATAGACTTTGTATTGTAAAGTGCGTGCACTTTGAACACTGCACCCGAGTCCCGTGGGCCTTTCCCGACTTAGTTAACTCCAGTCTCGAATAGCTCCAGCGATTCCCAAGGCCCTAGGCCTCTTCACTTTCCTCCTGGTATCCCTTATACCACTTATTTAGTATATGGTTTAGGTGGCCCCTAGGGCTCATCCATATTGTGCAACTTTTGTGTATTTTAAACTGTCTTGTGATTTTACGCTTGTGCTTCTGTGCTCATAAAGAGTCCAGGGGATTTTAATAGTTAATAAATCAATATATATTTTCAATATATATCTGTGTGGTGTCCCTTTCATTTGGTATTCAAGGGGGTTGTGTATGGTATAACAGCTGGCTTCACATGCCTTTCAGAGTTTAGCCTAAGACTGCTTTGTCCACGTTACCACTAGGATAACTGGTCTACAAGGTTGAATTACAACCATCATCATAAGGGTTGCTTGGCATGGTACAAAGTGATCACTAGAACTAGTGAGCATTATATACCAGGCCAACTTCTCACAATGCCCAATCCCGAGTATCCATCAAAGCAAAGAATGTCCCTGATCAGTGGGTCTAAGCTGGTTTGCGGGCACCAGACATACAAGACAATGTCGTCAGCATAGAGCGAGATGAGGAGGGGGCCTGTATTAAACTGAATACCTCTATGGAGGTGTTTCTCCTGAAAGTGGTGGACCAAAGGGTACAATGCCAATATAAAAAGTAGAGGGGATAACGGGCAACTTTGCCTGGTACCACGTGTAAGATTAAGTGGGGCAGATGATGTGCCATTCAAGAGGAGTCTGGTGGTGTGGGAAGTGTAAAGCAACGCTGTAAGATCTATGAAACCCTTGGGGATGCCTCATTTCCTAATTACAGCCCATATAAAAGGCCATTCCGGTGAATCAAATGCCTTTTTGGAGTCCAACAGGACCCCCGCAGCAGGAATCTCTGGGGAAATTCTGTAGAGCACTGCAAACAAGGTATGCAAGTTGAGCGCAGTGGACCTGTGGGGCACGAAGCCAGGTTGCTCTGGGGATATGATGTGATCTAAGGGTAATGCGAGCTTCAACGATATAGTTTTGGCATGGATGCTGTAGTCTAAATTTAAAAGTGATAGCAACCTATAGGAGCTACAGCGCAAGGGATCTTTGCCAGACTTGGGCAGTAAGACAATTACAGCTTCGAGAAGTGTTGGAGGCAATGATTTCATTTCCAAGGCTTCATGGAAAACCAAGAGAAGGTAAGTTGCAAGTATATCTATATAATGTTTGTACAAAATGCCTGTGAAGCCATCTAATCCAGGCGCTGTAGTGCCGTTTTAGGCATCTATGGCACTCATAATTTCCTCCTTAGAAAATGGCTCCGCCAATAACTTCTGGATATAATCCTCAAGCCTTACCATAGCAATCTCATCTAAACAGACTCTGCAATTGTCATTGTCCTGCTGTGCGCGCGTTGTGTATAAAGGTGTGTAGTATTGGCAAAAAATGTGTGAAGAAATGAGGTGCACTCACAAATATTCCTATAGTTTGGTATGTATTACTAACTAAAGCATTTACTCTGTGTGGGGTGCTACACTATGTACTAGTATTGCCTAACACAGTCAAAAATCACTGAAAGAATGCAGGCGCCGGCCTGCAAGCAGTGTGCACTGTTCCCTGGAAAACTATATTTCGCTTTGCAAGTAATAAAGATTAATCAAATAATCAGCTTGGCTGTTTTACGTTTACTTTTATCTCGAAAAAACAACAATTCACATAAGTCAAACAATTACCTCATTGTTTCTGCATATGTAGTACATAGTTGTGAACATACATGTATTTTCACTAGATATATGTCCATGACAGGAGAGGTGCTCTCATTTTCGAAGCACATATGGGAGAGGGTCTGATACTTCAAGGGATCTCTAAATCTCTACTAGAATTAGAAGAGATTTACTGGTGGCCAGGGATGAAAGCTCATGTATACAAATTCGGAATTAATTGCGATGACTGTTACAAATACCACAGCTTTGAACACCACCAGATTCCTGACTACAGCATAGCCAGCCCAGTACAGACACCACTGTCAGACAGCATGAGGCTATCTACATGCGGACGTCGGAATGGACTGATGCAGTCCCATAAAAATTAGGACGTGATTCTTTTGGATGTGGCCTCAGCGCTCAGCTGACGCCGGAACTATTATAAAAGATTTGCGAGTCTTTATCGGCATATACGCAATCGGCACGCTACATTCTGACCACGGTCCTGCGTTTAGCTCTAGGGCTTACAAGGAGGCCATGGCCAGCTTGGGCGTTGCATTGAGATTTTCGAGTCCATTCCATCCTGAGGGAAATTCGGTTGTGGAGAGAAAAAACTTGACATAAAGCAATCTATTCCAGCTAGGGTATTAGGTTCGGGTGATGGGTGGGTAAAACATCTAATAAATGTCCAACATAGGCTTAATAACCTGCCAAGAAATTCTCTGGGTGGAATCACTCCATATGAAATCCTTTTTGGTACTAGAATGATCGTCACACTTCAGTGGTGGAATAAAAACCTTTTGATGTAAAAGATCGTTTGGCAGTTTTACAAGACTTAAATGAAACAAGAAGTCTAAGCAATGCCAGCGAAAAGCCAACGACCACTGAAGAAAAACCACCTGTCCCAGCAAGACCTGCCTTGATTCCAAAGATTGGGGATCTGGTCAGGGAGAAAATAGCGTACAAGAAGGAATTTGGGCCTCCTTACAGAAAACCAGTACCTGTACTAGAAATCCACGGATCAAGAACAGTACTACTGCTGCCCCTTGCTGAACAAAAGGAGAACCGGTCTGTGTCAATTGACCTGGTAAAACCATACCATGTGGCCGATAATAAGTAGTAGGCCCAGTGGACTCTCAAGAAACTCCTGTCTACAATGATGTAGCATCTGACTATACAAACATGTCAAGGGAAAAAACAGCTCCAGCGATTGCAAAGAATCCGGATTAGATACCAACAATTGACAGAACGGCCTCTGGTTATTTTATCAACTTCGATAACTTTTCTGAGGATCTCAGTGAACCTGAAACTACGCCAGCTTACAAATACATATCTGGTTTCACCACAGGTTGAACTTTGGATTGTGTTAGGTGTACTTTATCTCCTGCTATGGCTCATTCTTGTGTTAAGTTTGGGGAAGCTGATAGATGGAAAACACATTAAAATAGACACAGCAAGTAAGAACATCAACTTGTTCCTGAAGCCACACAAATCATCTCATCGTGAACAACGAGACCTGTCATCAGTGAACATCACAGTGGTTCCTCTACCTGGTGGAATAGCTTGGGATACAACTAATTATGACATTCATGGCCCTGTTGAGCTGCTAAATATTCCTCATCAATTTAAGGTTTCCTTGAGTGATTTTGCCTCACCAAGCAAATTTTCTGATGATTGGGACATTGAGACTGTTAATAACATGATGGCAGACTTAGAAATGTCAGCAACATTTTCAAAACATGAATACTTAGAAGGTTCATTTTATGAAGAAATGTATTTTTTTAATAATTTTGGCAATTATTACTTACATAAATCTGCAAACACTAGAAATGCTTTATCTCATACTCAATGGGAACATTGTCCAACTCCCCCAAAAGGTAGTTCTAAAACGTTTCTTAGAAAATCTCCATATTTCACAGGTTTTAATGTTACAAACCCAGAAAGTTTTTACTTTAAAAATGTGAATAAGACAGGAATGAAAGTATGTTGACAAATACTAAACACATTTATTCTGCTGCCTTTTATGCTCAATTTTCCACCGTACGCTTTGCGTTTTGGAAAGACAACATTGAGACAAAAACTGTTTGGGGCACAAAAGACTTGCAGGTACAAAGTTTAGAAGCATTGTTCAGAGTCTGCATCATCCCAGAACAAATGATGTTCCTAAATGACACTGTTCAACAGACATCTTGTCTTGGCATTGCTAAGATAAAAGATTTAAACAAACCGTCCATACCTAAACCCACACCTGATAGTAATTTTACTTCAGATGAGGAGGTAGACATAAATTATATTTTACAACAGAACAGTACACATCCTGAATGGAAAAAATTGTCAATCTGCCCCACAGACATGAACAACTGTCAAGGTAGATTCCTGAACAAGACACAAGGGTTCGCAGTAACTCAGACATATCCAAGATATATCCAAAGACAACATCCAAGAATAATAACAACCTATAGTGTAGGAAAACTATACCTTGAGTGGCAACAGAGATCCACACTTCCAGACATAAAACAACACTTATCTTTGCTTAATGATGGCATTGATTTACGAGAATTCTTACTTGGACCTCGTAATCCATGTCATAAACGTTTCATATACGCCGGTATATACGCCTCTCACAATGAAGCTTGGAAAGTCACGCAAATGGAAACAGCTGAAAGAATACGAGAAACTGACCGTATTCACTTAGAGAAATCACTCTCTGTAGTTGACAATGGGTTAACAACTCTGGCGTCCAGAATTTATTCTTTGGGCAGCATTGTATCATCTGGCCAATTATGGCCCCGGGGACCCCTTCCCCGATGCCGGCCTGCTTTGTTTTTTTAATTTTTGTAGGGTGGCCCCCCTCCCTCGCCACTTCCAGCCCCGGGGACCCCATCCCCAGGGCTGACCCTCTCCGTTGGGTTTTGTGGGGGAAGCCCCAATGCCCTCATGTTCCCTGCCGGCTACCCGCCTCCTGCCGGAGCCGGCATTGCTTTTCCACACAGGGAGCTGCTAAGATGCAGCTCCAAATGTGGAAAAGCAATCTGGTTTGGTTTTTGGAAGAGAGAGCAGGTTCCCTGCTCTCTCTTTCAAAAGACAAACAACAGTTTGCTATGGCAGGGTGGGATCCGCGAGGCTTCTGCCCTGTCATAGCAAACCGCAGTGTCCCGGGGTGGGCACCCCGGGACACTGCAGGATGTAGCGGTTCCCAGGGCCAACACTGGTTCCAGGAGGGGGGCCATGCAGGCCCCCTTCCATCCAAACCACAGCCCCAGGGGTGGTGATCACTAGGGCTCGGGGGTCCGTAACGGACCCCCAAATTTAAATATTTGTGCCCCGGGAGGGTGGTGGTTCCCAGGGCCCCTGGGGGGCTCGAGCTCCCCCACACAGGCAAATTATAAACAATATAAAAGCCCCGGGGTGGTGGTTCCCGGGGCAGTGGGGGACAGTGTGCCCCCGCAATTATAAATAATAAAAGCCGGGGTGGCAGTTACCGGGGCTTGGGGGGCCTTGGCGGCCCCTGACCCATTAAATAGGAAGCCCCCCACACAACTCTGTAATCAAGCTCCAGGGGGGTGGTGGTCCCTGGGGCTGCGGGGGCCCCGGATACATTTGTTGAAAAAGACCTGTCCCACCCTGGGGCCTCAATTAAATGAAGCACAGGAGCCTACGCTTAATGTTTTTTAAAAATGTCATCAGAATTCTTTTTTAAACGCTTTTTTGGGCCCTGGGGGTCCTCGTGGGACTCCCTGAGCAGACCTATGGGGTCAGGGTGTTTGTACCCTGCCCTTTTCTTGTTTTTTTGGTTTGCTTTATTGCTTTCTTGTGCCTCTATTATTTTTTTTATTTTCTCAGCAACTACTGAACGGATTTCCACCATTTAACAAAAAGAGTTCTTTTTGTAACAAGGGCTACCTTTTTGCCAAATTTGGATCAATTCCGTTCAGCAGTTTGGGCTGTAGCAGTGTCTAAAGTATCCTATTGGAATTAACATGGAGAAAACATGTTTTAGGATCCCCTTTTTTCTCTGCCCCTGCTTGCCGAATCACCCCGAAACTTTCAAGATAGGAGTTGACCTGAGCACCCTACTAGTTTTGAAAATTTTGCAAAGATTCGTCAACCGGCGCCAAAGTTATTAGGAAAAGAAAAAAATGATTTTTGAATAGAAGCAAGGTCCTAACTATAACTACCTACTGACGACCACAAGTAGGTAATGAATATATATATATATGTATATATATAGAACAATAGAGGAGAATCCCCGATACGCGTTGAGTGTTTGCCTTTTCATTTGGAATAAAGGCTTTTTTTCGCAAGAAGAGTTTGTGTGTTTTCTGCTGCTTAAAACAACAGAATTTCGATTTAATTGTTAGGTTTGTTAGCTACACACGAACCACTGTCGCCAAGCGGCCAGAGCATAATGAGACTTAGCAGCTTCTGAGTCAAAAAGGATATATATATATATACGCGCTACAAAGGCGTCCACAATGTTTAAACCAGGGGCTCCAGCGGCAGACGTGACCCGCAAAACAAAGGCACCTGACACTGAAAATGTCACGTTAAAACAACAAATGAATGCATTGGAACGCTTGTATAAAAAAAGAAGTGAACAAAAGCTGGGAAATTATAACTCTTGAAAACTATGTGGAAGTCAAACGTATACTGCGAGGGTTAAGGATTTTTACGGTGCCAACTCATCCAGACACCAAGGAGGAATTGATTCTGGAATGGTTAGAAAATAACACGACGTGTTCCCTAAACATGATGCGCATCCTTATTAAACACGCTAAAATGGATATTGATGACATCACAATAAAAATAAAAGAGATTGAAGAACTAATCTCCAAAGAAACAAAACAGGAAGAAATAATCAAATTAAGATCAGAAATGGAAACAAGACTGGATGCATACGAAGTAGAAATACAGGAGCGCAATGAGCGCAAGTTCAAAAGAGATGAACTTGATTATTTACATGGCCGCATCTTGACTTTTGCGAGACGATATGACAACTTAAAAAAGAACTTTCCTCCCAACACACAGGCATCTAGTGGCAGCGAATCAGATGCAAGTTTAATTGAAGTGACAGGCGACCAGTCAAAAAACTTCAATTTTTTAGAAGAAGTTAAAATGGTGAACCTAGAAAAGAACATCACCAGGGGAGGCGGAAGGGGAAGAATGTACTTTCAGAGCACAGGGAGAGGAAAAGGTGCACAAAACCAACCAAATCCCTCACCAGCACCCGAAAAATCCGCAGGTCCAAGCAACGAAAGAAGACAATACCCTCTACGCAACAGGAAGTGACCAATCTAATCGTGAATCTATCACAATACCAACCAACACAGGAAGAACAGAATGTATTAAATAAAGGTTTATCATTTTGCCCAGAAGCCCATTTCGATTATCCACAAACAAAAATTGACCTGTACAAAATTGTGAGGAAACTAAAATTGGCCAAAATCCATGCCAATAAAGTGACATCAAATTGTGATAATGATACCACAGAAAAAGCTACGGAGACAAATATCACTACTACCATTGAACAAATATCTGACCTGAGAGAGACATTTGAGACAATGTTTAACCCTTATGGAAATGTTTTAACAGACTCACAAATGTTGGAAAAAATGGACATTCAAACCAACTTGAGCAAAAACACTGGATTAAAAAACAAATCTCAATACTGTCCAGTTCTGTCGCCAGGAAACAAAATTGATTTGTTCTCGGATGCCATGATGGAAGAGATAGACAATCTAATCAAAGTCAAAGACAACAAGAGACAAAATCTATCAACCAAAGAAAGAAAGGCAATTCAAAATCTAATGAACAATGTAAACATAACGTTAAAACCCGCCGACAAAGGGGGAAATATCGTTATCCTGGACACTAAGGATTACATCCAAGAAGCGGAACGTCAACTAAAGGTCCCACAACATTACAGCAAGTTGAGAACGAACCCCATAGGTAAAATGACATCCCACTTAAAGGAACAACTACTAACCTGGCAGGCGAAAGGACTGTTAAACGAGGACGAGAGAAAATACATGACCACGGAACATCCAATCACTCCATGTGTCTATTTTTTACCGAAAATCCATAAAACACTTATTCAACCACCAGGGAGACCCATTGTGTCCTCTTGTAATTCGTTATATGAAAAGGTCTCAAGGTATGTTGATAACTTTCTCGCTCCGATTGCTCAAAGTATGCCATCGTATCTAAAGGACACCGGAGACTTTCTGAGAATCCTAATGGACACACCATGGAATCCAAGTTATCTCTTAGTGACAATAGACGCTGTGTCACTCTATACTTCAATAAGGCACGAAGTAGGTTTGAAAGCATGCAAATATTTCCTACACCAGCGCAGCATCAAAGAACTGCAGCACACAGCAATGCTTCTCAAGATGATTGAACTATGCTTGACGAACAATGTCTTTTTATTCAACAGTGACCTGTACAAGCAAGAGTGTGGCACGGCCATGGGGATATCTTTTTCTCCCAACTATGCTAATATCACCATGGGCTACTGGGAGAAAATGATAGTATGGAACAACAACGAACAGGAAGAACTTAATCGGATTATACTTTGGGTCAGATATATTGATGACCTTTTCCTGATCTGGAATGGGACCAACGATCAGTTCCAGAAATTCTTTATAAAACTTAACCAGAATGAGATTGGACTCCAATTCACATGTTCAACCAGCAAGAAGGAGATAGACTTCCTAGACACTAAAGTCTACATCTCAGAAGGAAAACTTGAAACAACGTTGTTCCGTAAGAAAACTGCCACGAATAGTGCTCTCCATGGCACCAGTTTTCATCCGAAATCACTGCTCAAAAGCATTCCATACGGAGAATATGTTCGACTAAAGAGAAACTGCTCAAAACCGGAAGATGCGGAGAGAATGATACTTGAAAGTAAAACCAGATTCCAATCCAGGGGATACAAAGACTATGTATTGAAGGATTGTAAAAAGAAAGTTGACAAAATCAGCAGAGCCGAAACCTTGATCGAAAAAAAGAAACCCCAACAAGACAAGGATCCTCCAAGATTCATAACCAATTACAACAAAGAGAGTGGGTTGATTGCAAAGAAAATGAAAAAGTATTGGCATCTAATAACCAGCGATCCTGACATTGGACAACTAGCGGGTAAACACACTTCCATTACATACAAAAAGAACACATCCTTACAAGACTTACTAGTGAAAAGCCACTTTCAGATTGACCAAAAATCGAAATGGTAGACAGAACAAAGTGTGGGCTTCAAACCTTGCACCACATGCAAAGCTTGTAAAATAGGCAAAAAAATGAAGAATGTAATGGAACCAAATGGAAAATACATGCCAATCAGACAATACATCACATGCACATCCAAGAACGTAGTGTATGCGATTGAATGCAAATGTGGTATGAAATACATAGGATCCACAACATGTATGCTGAAGAAAAGAATTCTGGAGCATATCCGGGCTGTAAAAAATTCAAATATGCTATACGCCACAGCCAAACACCTAAAGACATGTCAAAATGGGGATTGGTGTGCCATGAACTTCTACGGACTGAAAATGCTGACCAAACTAGACAGAGGGGGAGACACAGTGCGTCTCCTTCGACAGATGGAATCCCGTCTCATAATTCAATTCTGAACAAAACACCCCGGAGGCATGAACTTTGGAGAAGATCTCCACATACATCTAGAGTGATATTGAACTCAGCATAGACTATAATAGATGGTAATAGGGTACTATGCCCAACACTGCAAAATCATGACTATGATTGCATAAAATGCCCTAAGGGATAATAACTGAGGACGCTTAAGTACTATACTTTAACAATCAGAGCACACCAGTCCCTTGTTTTAATTATATTGTTTCAAATGTATTGCTTTATAAACTACATATCCCATAATGCCACCTAATGGCTATAATGGGGCAGTATATAAACAGAAAGCAAAAAGGGACTTGCTGACCGTGAAAAAAGCCGTGAGGCTGAAACGCGTCGGTGGAGTGTTTGTGTGATTAAAGCTTCGTAAAAAGTATCCAGTTGTGCCGCCCTCTTTGTTCTAAAAAATATATATATAGAGAATGGTCACATGTTAAAATGTACAGCAGGTTTATTGATGATGTATTTTTAATTTGGGACGATACGCGAGAAAAACTTGAGGAGCTGATTATTGCTTTGAATTCAGTTGATAACAGGATCCAATTCACTCATAAGATCAGTAACAATGTCATCGACTACCTAGATGTCAGGATCACAAAAACGCAACAAGGCTTTGAAACAGCTTTGTACACGAAACCAACAGATCGCAACAGTGCGCTTCATTACAAAAGCTTTCACCCTAAAAGCCTTATCAACAACTTACCGGCATCTCAATTCATAAGAATTAAACGCATATGTTCAGAACCACATGTATGTCAACTCAATCTGGAGAAACAGACCGTGAAATACAAAGACAGAGGTTACCCCTCAGATGTACTGGTACAACAGTTGAATAAAGTACAATCAATGAACAGAGACGATTTACTGAAACCAAGAGAGAGAAAAACACAAAAGACGATGGTATTTGTGACCAAATACACAACCCTGTCGACAAAAATCAGAGCAATAATCAACAAACGATGGGAGTTACTATCAGTAGAACCCGACTTCCACGGGATCTTTAGAGAACTGCCAGTACATGCACATACCAGAGGACCAAACCTAAGAACAAGGTTAAAACACAAACAGCCTTCCACAAGTCCGACACCATACAAAGGAACAACAAGATGTTCAAATTGTACCAACTGCAACAATGTGATCGTAGGCAATACGTGCACTCACCCAACTACAGGAAAGTTGATACAGCTAAAACATAACAGTGACTGTAATTCCAACAATGTTGTATATGCAATCAAGTGTCCCTGTGGAAAAATGTACGTGGGAAAAACGGAACGTAAAGTGAAAGTACACATAACGGAGCACAAAAGCAGAATCCGCAACCAGAACTTGACGTCACCTTTAGTACTTCACTGGAGAGATGAAAAACACACTATATCTCAGTTGAGATTCTTCATCATTGAAAAAGTGCAGATCAAGGAAGGTATTGACAATCACCAGAGATTGATGCAACGGGAACTTTTTTGGATAAAATATTTCAAAACTTTAGCACCAACGGGGCTTAATGACAAATACGACCTTTCATGTTATTTGTAAAGACATAAACAGCACGTGCAAAATGAGTCGAAACAATAATATAACACTACCCAGTCAAAAAATATCTGTTTAACACTTATAGACCACCACACTTCTTACACCATAACACCAGAGGGAACTAGTAATGCATATTGTTGTAAAACAGAATGTCCGACTATGCATTCATGTGAATTTCATATATGTCAACATGAGTCATGAACTAGCGTCTATACACTTTAAATCATTATACTGGAGGAAACTGGTTATGTGTATTGCTAGAGGATCTTATTAAGTTTCAATGTATTTTATATGCGTTAACATGTGCAATGGTTTATGATTTTGACGATGAATGTCATCACAATATGTACACACCAGCAGGTCGTTCACATAAGGTTAGATAGTAATAACATATGCACCGCAAGCGCGTATAATATCGATAGGACTTCCACTATAGTCCAGTTAACACGTATGATCAATTTATCACATGAACCAAACCTCCCTTGAAGACATCTAGTGAATAACAACACCCCAAGAGATTCATTTGACGCTTTTTACACGAAAAGTGAGCTAGTCACAAATAACCCTCCGGGATTTCTCTTCGCTAAATCTCATCGACCATCAGTTGAGTTTGATGAACGGGATGTATACCTGTGAGTTATCACTATTCTGACAATTTTTGACTGTAAGTCAGATAATGAGATCACAATTCACCGTTATGCCCATAAAACAACCATACTTTCAATATGGCGCCCAAATATTCTATCAGAAGGTCTACAGCATTAAGACCTAGTCCTTCCTTTATGTTTACAAACTCCGCTCCCAGGCGGAGTTCGCGGAGTTTTCAATGGCGTTTTTTCGGCACTCAGTGCATGGAGACCGTGAGATAGAGGAACCCCAGATACGGTGGAAATCTTTGGCAATTCAGGTACTTATTGACTCGTTTTCGCGGAGTGCATTGACATTACCGCTAGACACCCACAAACATGTTAGTAATTGCGCTTTTTTCACCAAACAGATTCACTATCCTGGTGAAGATAAGGTAAGGGTTCTCAGACCCACGTTGTTTGAGCAATTGATATACAGGACAGGAATCCTTTAGTCCTAATTTATGTTATTTTATCCCTGCAGCTATTACATATCATCCAATACAGGTATGTCCCCACTAGTATTCTCAAGACTTATTTCAATATCCATAAGCTGTCAAATTCTTATAACCAACATAGGTTATTCATTATTACTTGTAGTGACTGAACACTGAGTCCAGCAAGTGAGGCGAATTCATATTACCACCCATTATGACACACAACAGGTATGATAACAACACAGAGTCCAGTTACATACCCCCCATGAACTTCATCGAATCAAGATTCTCATACAATTTTATATGTTTTATTTTCAGACACGCCCCTGATGAAGGCACCGTAGAGGCGCCGAAATGCATTGGGCTCTTCTGTTAAAAATGTTTTGTGTACTGTTCATTGTATGAATACGAAGCCGAAGTATTGAATATGTAATCATGACATAATGTTTACAAAGTCGATGAATTGATCTATATGTTTGTATTATGAGAAATATAAATAATACATGAGTAATTGAAACCAATCAAAAAAACTCAAACACAAGAATAAAAACGAGTACAAAACCTAAAAAGTGTGTTAAGCATAATTAAGGCACGGAGCGCCAAGTGAACAGTGCCCGATTTGATGGGTCTAAAAACCCATCATAACCTCAAGTTACCCACAGGACTGACTACCCTGATAAATCGGAGCACCAGTGGATACATTGATAAACGTGAAAAACTAACGGAGTGCTCCTTACGCCCTTCATTTATTCACATTTTGTTTCTGAGCAGCCCCTGAAAATTTGGGGGGGGTTTCGTTAAGGGGGGGCCGAGAAAAAAGGGGGGTCCCAAAACGCATTTTTAACATTGAGTTTTCCATAGGGCGGTTGGACTCACTTTTAGCTCGAACGGCTGAATGGATTTACATGAAACTTGGCAAAATTGTAGATATGGTTTGCCCGACGTGCCTTTGCTATGTCTCAATATATGTGCTCCAGAGGATTTTGGGAAATTAACGTTTTAAAAAACAGATATATCTGTGACAGCGCTCCGGTTAGCGCTCTGGTTCGCGTACCTGACGCGTAACGGAACTTTGCGAAGCAAAGCTGATTGGCTCTCCGGTGTCTGTCAACATTCTAAACAGTCCGGACCGGCCGCCATCTTGTCTCTCGGTAGGATCGAGAGACAAGAGGAGGAGAAAAACGAAGGGGGAAGTTAATGAAAGGGGGCAAGGTAGACACCTCTTGACCCCCTAGGAATGATGTTGGGGTTATTAAAGGGTCCCGTGGGGCAAATAAAAAAAATCTGATTTTTCGCGGTAGAAGCGCTTCCCGGTACGCGAACAGGGTCGCTCACCGGTAGTGTAACGGGAGTTCGCCATTTTGTGTTTCGTTTTAATTAAATCACAAGATGGAGGAAAAACAATGTGGGAAATGGGTATAAGGGGGCACGGGAGACATATCCTGACCCCCTAGGTTTTCTGAGGGTGGCTGAGGAGGCACATATATGTTGATACATGTCTTCCAGAGGCTGCGCGTGAGTGGATTTTTTTTTTGCTGCGTGACGTCTGTTAACGTTCGATTCGAAGGAAATCAGGAAGTGTTGACCGCCATTTTGTCACTGCAAGTAAATATATTGTTCATTTCAAAGCGTTGGAACATGGAAAAGGGAGAAGGTAGAGATTGTCTTGCTGCGTAGTTTTTCTCAGGGTGTGCAGTAAGGCCCCGGTTGTGCTTATACTCACGGTGGGGTCTTCGAACACTTTAGCAAATGATGATCCAAGCTGAGGTAAAGAAGGGTGTCAGTCGGGGGGGAGCAATGGTGCAGTTTTCACTTCCATGTCTATGTGTTAAAATCTGGTTTGCGATGTCAACATAATTGGCGCCACCTTGTCCCCACTCAGGCACGTACGCTCTAGCAAGCAGCAGCCATTTTGAAAGCGCTAAGGCCCCTCTGCCCCTCGCCAGTCCCCAGCGCGTCTCCCTGGCGCTACAAACACCCCCCCTCTCTGACCACCCCCTCTCTCTCTGTGGAAAATTAATCCGTATTGATAAACACTGTCTGCGCCATCTTGCCTTTTTTCCAATGCCACACTTTTGTCGTGCACGGCAGCCATTTTAGATGCCTTGACCAGACCCACTCTCTGCACGCCGCCGATCCTCAGCATGGCTCCCCACCCTCGCAAGCATCTCCCCCATGCACTGGTCACCCCCGCTCTCTCTCTCATGCATGGGACATAAACCTCCCCCCATCTGCGCTGCTCTTCCCTGAGAATCACACCCCGTGCCCGCCCGACACCTCCCTTTCACCCTATTCACTACCGCACCCTCTGACACTCCTCTTCCTCTGTGTCCGATTGTCCAGGCCGGTCCCAGGCTATCACCTAGCCCTGCGGATGTAGTTTATGGCCCCAACTGTAAAGAATCACCCCTCTTCAAAGGAGTTATAATAGATCAAGGCCCCCATCCCATGAGATCCGTCACACCACACGCATTCCGGGAATCGGCGGAATGTCCTGCTGTTCCTACTATCTGATGACGATCCTGTATTGTGATTGGGATTCTCACTGTAAGGGTGTGTGGGACCGAGCCTGAAGCGGAAGATTCCAGGGATGCTTTTCTGTACATCAAAGTCTTCACAAGAATGTGTCACATGTAATAAAGCAATAAACCTGTGTATAAGAGGCCAGGCCTCGGAGATGTGGTCAGAGCACCTCCCGAAGACATTCTGTGTGCGTGTCCGAAATGACAGGCTCTCCTCATGAGAAATAAACCCTGTTCTTGCGTTCCAGCTTCCAGCGCCTGTCTCTTTATTTGGTAACTATTTGCTATGGGAAGGCGATCGACAGTAACTGGCTGCTTTTCCTCAATTGGCGTCCCAACGCGGGGCCCATCAGCGACATGTGGGTTCAGTAAGAGAGGTCCTGACGACGGGGTGAACGTCTAAACGATTGGAGTATACCTGCCTGGAGAGGACCCTCGTCTGGCTGCCGATCGAGTGAACTTCACCCATTCTGAACGGACCTCTCTTGAGTGACCTGCTGTCCTGACTGGGACCCCACAGGAGTGCTGTGGTAAAACTGGAGTAAGAGGACGAACGGGCGCTGGAAGGGGAAGGCAAAGAACTGTCCTCGTGGTCCGGGTAAGGTTAAGTAGGACGTTTTATACGTCTGATTGGCAGGATGGTTTTATCCACCTGATTGACTATTTGATTGATTGTTTGTATCGGAATTGTTTGAAAATACTAGTATTATTCGATTGATTGGTTAGTTTAGCCTTGGTCGCTACTTGATACATTGGTCCTCTTTGGAGATTCTCTGTCTACAAACGGAGAGGAATACGAAGATTCTCTCTTCCTTTGCAGGTAGTGAAGGGTAGGTAACGCGGACCTTTGTCCCCCGTTGTAACCCGTCATGCCTATCTCTTTCTCACCATTTGATTGTTTGATTGTCCGAACACTGGTTGTTTGATATTAGTTCTTTGGAGGTATTCTCTGCTTACAAATAACGTGGAATAGAGATGTTCCGTCTAGTCTTTGCAAGCAGTGAAAAGATAGGTAGTGCGGACCCTTGTCCCCCCTTTTGTAATCTGTCATGCCTATCTTCTCCCTACTGATTGGTAATTGGTTCTACCCGGACCATTTATTAGAGGTAGCTCATCCGGCCCCACCGGAGGGCACCCCTAATAAAGAGGACATAAATATAAAATACGGATTAGCCACGGTACCTTCCTAGCAAATTATGGCAAAACGAAAGGAATCGAAGAAAATCAGTAGGCCACTGATAGGATCCTTTCTAACCCTGCTAAAACAAGAAACACCAGGAAATAGACCTCCGCAAAAAGTATGAAACCAGGGGGAGGAGCCAAGCTCGCGGTCGGGATGGCCACGAGGTAGTTCGGCTCCGTCGCCCTCGCTGCCTAAGCATGCCTGCCCTACCACCCACCCCGCCCAATAACCGACAATCCCTATACAAATGAAAGTCTGCTGATACCCACTATCAGAGTCACCAGATTGGACTAGCTCACGCACAATTGGACTATGTCTTTTTCTGGTTATACAGTAACATCTTTGTGCTCGTTGCCACATTACAAATATATAGCACTCCAACAAAGTAGTAGGATTATAACACTTTATTAACTTATAAATATATACAACGCTCCAAAGTAAACACGTTAAAAAAAAACATTTTAAACAACTATTTACATGGCAGCCTGCTGCAACATCCATCTCAAAGCATTCACCGTCTGCTTGACACTGTCCCTGCCCCTCCCTCCCCGGAGTAGCAACAATGGGCTGCTTTGGGCTGTCTTTTAGTCAGCTTTGGGCTATAAAAAGCCTACAAAATCCGTCGGCCTGTGAGGCGGCGTCAGTAGCGGACCGTTGTGCGAATAGGCCGAAGGCAGCACAATGCGCCGAGATCCGGAAGGTACCGAGGTGGTGTCCAGCAAGTTACCGCACTGGTATGGCCATCCTACAATGCTACGCTGAAAGAAGGCATGAGGCGCCCTGGGGGGTGGGGGGGGAGGCGGCGCGAACGGGCCTCCCCCGCCTCCCCAGGTGGAGGCTCCTCAGCTGCAGTGGGGCGCCCCTTGGCGTTTCACTCCCCATCCAGCTGAGTTGCGCCCGCTCTTGCGGCACAGTGCCTCACCCGCCATCCATCTGAGTTGCGCCCACTCTTGCGGCACAGTGCCACACCCGCTATCCAGCTGAGTTGCGCCCGCTCTTGCGGCTACAGCATCTCGCCCACCATCCAGCTGAAATGCGCCCACTCTTGCGGTGCAGCGATAGGCGGCTGCCACAGGACTCTCAAAATGGCGGCCGGCTCTTCGGATTTGGGCCTGGTCCACTAAAATGGCCCTGGGACACCTTGGAACTCGGACGCTTGCCTGTTAGGGCATGGGCCCCATTCCCGAAAGCGTCCCCTCAGCCTTGAAGATTCTACAAAAGTCACCGTGGCCCACGACTCCCGCAGGCTTCCGGTGGGGAGCGGCTGCCATGATTGCTTGTGGAATGGCCACGACGGAGCCACGAGACGGTGGTGCTCTCATGCTGACGCCAGCTTCAGTCTGAAACATCCAGAAACACTGTAGAATACCAATTTGATCAGTTCCGGTGGAGCCCCAACGTGACCCGGTAGGGAAGAACTTGCTCTCCCCTCTTTTGACTGATGGTTCTTGTTGCCTATCTCTTCTGTTGTCATTTAACGGAACCTTTTTTGACTGCCGAAAGGGGTTCTGGTCCGACCGCTGGTTGGTGGAGACATTTTGACTCTATCCTGGACCTGCCCGGCCTCGCCCAAAATGGCGCCGGTATAAATGGGACTCGCAACTCCTTGTTGTGTACTGGTTGCCCAGCCTTGATATCACGAGATACGTATGCAGTTTTGAAGCACATGGCGGGCGGGGACGAGTACTGATTGAACATTTGGACATCCCTATTGATATTAAGTTCTGATGTGTTATTGATTACTGTACTATTGAAAGTTCGAATTAACGTCACCCATGGTATTTGCCCGCAAATGTATATCTAGATAATTTTATTGTAACTGGCCCTGTCGTACTTTAATTATAAAATTTACGTCCACCGATTCCGCAACTGTTAGACACCTTAGTTCTTGCAACCTAATGGCCCACCCGTTACGTTCTTCTACAGTTTAATGTCCCCTCATCATATACGATTCCAGTTTGCTCCGTGGCCGGCCCACGTGGTTATAGGCCCGTATTTGTATACTGGCATTTTCACAATAAAGATTTTTAAAACAAAACATTGTAGTAGTAACTAGATTGGTAAAGTTTTGAATAATAGCCACTGTTTTCGAATCAGTAAAAGGCAAGTGAAATAAAGCACCCCGATTACATGACCGTTAAAAGGTATAATACGCAGGAATGCTGTAAAGATAAATGGTCAAGGGCTGTTGTGTTTTCCACTCCTGCAACATAAAGTGATCGATAAGAATCCGATATTCAGGCCTATCAGCGACTAAGACGCAGGCCGAGCCTCTTTTGCTCAACGGCTCCCTCATGGGACGAAGAAACACCCTTTTTCTCGAAATAGGAATATTTTACTTGCAGGACAGTTGTAAATTTCCCGGGAAAATACATTAGCCTGGAACATTGTTAGTGATAAACTGTAAATGCATCTGGGTCCTTTGCTTTACAAGTCAGAGTGAGAAAAAAAAAGTTGGGGATTTCATCATTTGGGGAAAAAAAAATGTTCTAAACCAATGAAAAGTGTTATTTTTAGGTCATATGACCAAGCCTTCCATCATTAGGAAACCTAAAGTAAAATGAACCAATGAAAAGTTTTATAAACAAGTCACATGACCTGTTATGCTTACGTTACGCGCTCCGCGCCGCGCCCCGGATCGCTTCCGGGGTACTGCGCTTCGCGCCTCGGTTCGCGTTCCAAAGCGCTTCCGGGTGCGCTAACGCGGCGCGTGATAAGACACATTACGCGGTAACGTGATACGTCGTGCTTACGCGATGCGTCACAATGTTGATTTCTAATGCGGTAGTTGCGCTAACGGAACGTTTACCGGTTCGCGGACCGGATCGCGGAACAAAATGAAGCTAACGGGCAGTTGCCCGGTTCGCGGACCGGCAGCAAAACAAAAAAAATAATTAAAAAAGAAATATATATTACAAAAATATAAAATATATTTTTGAATTAGAATAAGAATACATTTTACAGCTTTTGATATTTGCTACTAAAAAACCATTGAAATTCACTGAAAAAACCATAGGTTATAGACCATATATAGTTAGGGATTAGCATTTACAAAACCTTGAAAATTCACTGAAAAAACCATAGGTTATAGACCATATATAGTTAGGGATTAGCATTTACAAAACCTTATTTTACTCGCACAAAACCATTGAAATTCGCATATATAGTTAGTTGCACTAACTATATATCGCGCACCCGCAATCCTCTGCTGATCATGTCACATATTACATCATTCATGACATGGTCAGTGACATCACTGATGACATCTCAAATGACATCACTGATGACATCACTGATGACAACATCCAGTGA
Organism: Lissotriton vulgaris; assembly: GCF_964263255.1. Classification (NCBI taxonomy): domain Eukaryota; kingdom Metazoa; phylum Chordata; class Amphibia; order Caudata; family Salamandridae; genus Lissotriton; species Lissotriton vulgaris. Next base: position 1,373,512,640 of record NC_141691.1, read on the forward strand.
CGGTATGTTTCTGTAAAGTTAAAATATGTCTTACATATTGAAGAATGAGTGGATGTATAAGTGTCTGGATGAAGGATTTAGTAGGTGCATGACTGACTGTAGGAGTGAGTGATTAAATGTGTCTCACTGAGTGCATGGGTTAGTGACTAAACTGTCTTAATTTGTGCATCATTATGTCTGTTGTTCTGTAAACTGCTGCATGTGTTGATCAGTAGCTATATGAGTAACTATATGGGTTATTGATTGGTTGCCCAAGTATTTGTATGGGAGACTGAGTGTGTGTGTGGGTGGCTGGGAGGTGTATGACTCTGTGCATAGATGTGTGAGCAGTTGATTCACTAGATGTATGGGTTCAAAAGTGCATGTGGAAACAGCTGTATGGGCGGTTGACTGTGTGCATGAGTGTATTGGTGAGTGAATGGATATCTCAGTGCTACATGTCAAAGTAAGTACATATGTAAAACACAGTACATGTGAGAGTTGACATATATAAAAATCTGTGCATAAGAGCCAGTGAATGTGTGAGTGGCTGTATGGATCATTGTGAACTTGTATCAGGGATTGTATAAGAGAGTAAATATGTGTTAGTATATGTTTGAATAAGTAAGGTGTGTATAACTGTATAATTGAGGAAATGGAGGTGTGATTGATTCTTTGCATGACTGACTAGGTGTGTGAGTAACTCCATGGATGAGTGACAGTCTGTGAGTGTCTGTTTACACTGAGTGTATCTAAGGTTATATTAGAGTCTGAAGAGGTTCATTTTTATTATCACATGAATGATGTCATCAATGATGTGATCAGTAATGTCATTTGAGATGTCTTCAGTGATGTCATCAGTGATGTCATTTGAGATGTCATCAGTGATGTCATCAGTGATGTCATTTGAGATGTCATGTCATCAGTGATGTCACTGACCATGTCATGAATGATGTAATATGTGACATGATCAGCAGTGGATTGTGGGTGCGCGATATATAGCTAGTGCAACTAACTATATATGCGAATTTCAATGGTTTTGTGCGAGTAAAATAAGGTTTTGTAAATGTTAATCCCTAAATATATATGGTCTATAACCTATGGTTTTTTCAGTGAATTTTCAAGGTTTTGTAAATGCTAATCCCTAACTATATATGGTCTATAACCTATGGTTTTTTCAGTGGAGTCATTTTCCCGGGAGTTTTGGAGCGTAATATATATATATATATATATATATAATCACCAAGCGGGGGCCGAGAAAAGAGGGGGTCCCAAAATGTCAATCAATCAATCAATCAATCAATCATGGACATTTATAGAGCGCTCTACATACCCGGAGGGTCTCAAGGCGCTAGGGGGGGGGGGTGCTGCTACTACCCGAACAGCCAGGTCTTGAGCTTCTTCATGAAGGCGAGGTGGTCTTGGGTCAGGCGCAGGTCGGTTGGGAGGGAGTTCCAGGTCTTGGCGGCCAGGTAGGAGAAGGACCTTCCTCCTGTCGTCGCTCTTCGGATGCCGGGGACGGCGGTGAGGGCGTGACTGGCTGATCGGAGGTGTCGTTCGGGAGCGTAGAAGTTGATGCGGTTGTTGAGGTAGCTCGGGCCTTGATCATGAAGGGCTTTGTGTGCGTGGGTGAGTAGACGGAAGGTGATTCTCTTGTTGACCGGGAGCCAGTGCAGGTCTCTCAGGTGTCCGGAGATGTGGCTGTGTCGTGGGACGTCGAGGATGAGTCTGGCGGCGGCGGGGTCGTTGGTCAGGGAGAGGATCAGCTGGGTATCGTCGGCGTAGGAGATGATGTTCAGGTTGTGTTGGCGTGCGATGGCCGCGAGGGGGCTCATGTAGACGTTGAAGAGGGTTGGGCTCAGCGAGGATCCTTGGGGTACACCGCAGATGACTTCGGTGGCCTTTGACTTGTACGGTGGTAGGCGGACTCTCTGTGTCCTTCCGTCGAGGAAGGAGATGATCCAATCCAGTGCCTTCTCCTGGATACCGACGTTGTTGAGGCGCTGCACTAGGGTGCAGTGGCAGACGGTGTCGAAGGCCGCGGAGAGGTCTAGGAGGATGAGGGCCGCTGTTTCTCCGTTGTCCATCAGGGCTCGGATGTCATCGGTGGCAGCGATGAGGGCGGTCTCGGTGCTGTGGTTGGCTCGGAATCCAGACTGTGAGGGGTCGAGGGATCCGTTCGTCTCGAGGAAGGCGACCAGCTGCTTGTTGACGGTCTTCTCGATGACTTTGGCCGGAAACGGGAGCAGCGAGATGGGGCGGTAATTCTTGAGTTCGGTGGGGTCCGCTGTTGGTTTCTTGAGTAGAGCGCTGAGTTCAGCGTGCTTCCAGCTCTCAGGGAAGGTGGCGGTGGTGAAGGAGGTGTTGATGATGGCCTGCAGGTGGGGTGCGATGACAGCGTCGGCCTTGTTGAAGATGTGGTGAGGGCAGGGGTCGGTCGGAGATCCGGAGTGGATGGAGTTCATCATGCGGACGGTGTCTTCGGTGCTGATCAGGGTCCAGGCGCGGAGGGTGGTGGTGGGGGGCGTTGGTTCGGTCGTGTCGGTCATGGCATTCGTCGGTTGGGTGCTGAAGCTGTTGTGTATGTCCGCAATCTTGTTGTGGAAGTAGGAGGCGAGGGAGTTGCAGAGTTCTTGCGATGGGGTGATGTCGTTGTTTCCGGCGTTGGGGTTGGAGAGCTCTTTCACGATGTTGAAGAGTTCCTTGCTGTTGTGTGCGTTGTTGTCCAGCCGGTCCTTGAATGCAGTTTTCTTGGTGGCGCGGATCAGTTGGTGGTGCTTCCGGGTGGCAAGCTTGAGGGTGGTTATGTTGTCCGGTCTTGGTTCCTTTCTCCAGGCTTTCTCGAGGGCTCGGCAGTTCTTCTTGGAGCTCTTGAGTTCGTCGGTGAACAATGGGGCCTTCTTGCTGCCGGGTCTGCTGGGCGGGGTCCTTAGTGGGGCGAGTTCGTCCGCGCAGTTGCTGATCCACTTCGTGAGGTTGTCGGCGGCTTGGCTGGGGTTCGCTGAGCTGGCGGGAGGGTGCTGGCTCGGGGAAGCTGCGAGCTGGTCGGCTGTGATCTTCCTCCAGCTTCTACGGGCAACCTGTTGCTGGTGGTGGTGGATCGTTGTTCTTCTGAAGGTGAAGTGGACGCAGCTGTGGTCCGTCCAGTGGAGTCCCGTGGCGTGGCTGAAGGCGATGTCTTTACTGGATGAGAAGACGGCGTCGAGTGTGTGTCCGGCGAGGTGGGTGGGGGTGGTCACCAGTTGCTTGAGTCCGACGTTGGCGAGGTTGTCGAGCAGGGTGGTGGTGTTGCGGTCGTTGTTGTTCTCCAGGTGGAAGTTGATGTCCCCCAGGAGGATGTAGTCAGCGGAGCGGAGGGCATGCAGGCTGACGAAGTCGGCGATGTCCTCGCTGAATTGTGTGCGTGGTCCCGGGGGTCGGTAGATCAGGGTGCCTCTGAGGGTGTTTTCCCCATGTTAATTTCCATAGGGCGGTCGACCTCACTTTTAGCCCGAACGGCTGAATGGATTTCCACGAAACTTGGCAAAATTGTAGGGACTGGTAGCCCGATGTGCCTTTGTTATGTCTCAAGATATGTGCTCTAGGTTAAAAAAAATATATATATCTATACCGGGGCGCGAACCAACGAGCTAAGCGAGTTCGCGCGCGGAAAGCTGATTGGCTCTCGGGTGTCTGTAAACATTCCAAACAATCCGGAGCTGCCGCCATCTTGTGTCTCGGTAGGATCGAGACACAAGAGGTGGCAAAAACAAAGAGTGAAATGACCAAAAGGGGGCAGGATAGACCCCCCCCTGACCCCTTAGATTTGATGTGGGGGCCATAAAAGGGCCCAGCGGGACAAAAAAAACCATTTTTTTCAATTTGCGCGGGGGGAGCACCCGGTACGCGCACCGGGAAGCGTACCATGGGGAAAAAAGAATGAAAGAGTTTTAAAAAAATTTAGCCTTTATTTATAAATTGGAGGTAGTTCTAAAAAGAGCAGGTTTTTTTTCTTCTTTTTCTTGTTTTATATTTTTGTTTTGTTTTTTGGAACATTTTATAATTTTTTGGGGCTTTTATGAACAGTTTTATATTTTTTTGTGTATTTTATGGGGACAAACAAAAAACAGGGAGTTGTAAACAGCTCAACTGGAGCAAAAAAAAACAGGAAAAATGTAAGGCTTCTTTCGGCACCGGTGGTTGTCTCCAGCACGGTTTATAAGTTTGATGCTCTGCTCCCCATAAGAAATGGTAGTCCCACAAAATATACAAGTAATCTTGTATTCTCCAAACTGGCGTTGGATGCATGGGACCATCTCTCTAGTTTCAGGACCCGATGGAGTGGGTTGTTTAGAGGTGCTCGGAAAAGATTGGGGAGGGTTTCTGGTCAGTTCTTTGACCTCTGCTGCAGAATAGTTATTGGGGTGCTTTTGTTGCATGTGGCGTAGCATTGTGTGATTCCCAAATGAATATTTTTTTGCAGGGTTCCCCCTGGAAAGTTTAGCGCCACAGATGAGACAGGTCACCTTTGCAGCATTAACTTTTTTGAAACCCCTAAAGTGCTCCTTAGGTTTACATGGGGGATTGTCTTCAGGCAGGAACTGCCTCCTCTCCTCCTCCTCCTCCTCCTCCTCCTCCTCCTCCTCCTCCTCCTCTTCTTCTTCACCACCAATGTGATGTTGTGGTGGTCCTTGTGGTGGTGATGGTGGTGGTGGTGGTGCAGATGCTCCAGCTGCTGCTTTACTGTAGCCATTTCTCCATCAAAGAATAAAGTGAGAATGAGGAAAAAGGTGGGGGCTTTCATCATTTGGAAAACAAAACTGTTCTGAACCAATGAAAAGTGTTATTTTCAGGTCACATAAGCCGGGCTTTCATCATTTGGAAACCAAAACTGTTCTGAACCAATGAAAAGTGTTATTTTCTGGTCACATGACCCGACGCGCTTTCGCTACGCGCCCGGTGCGGCGCTTACGTAGCGCGTTCGTATGCGCGTGGATGCTTCCGGGTGCGCTTACACCGTGCGTATCACGCAGACGAGGCTACGTGATACGTCACGATGATGTTTTTGTTCGCCGCAAGAGCGCTAATGGGACGCTCACCGGTACGCGCCCTGGAGTGCGCCTTAAGACTGCGCTTACCGGTGCGCTGACCGGTAAGCGCAGTCTTAAGCTGGATGGCGTTTCGGTATTCCTTCGTCAGTCGACTGACGAAGGAATACCGAAACGCGTTTGTCTGCTGAGCGATTAAAAATACATTGAACACTTCCCCTGCGAGTGCCGTAATTTCTTTCTGTGGAACGCGAAAGAAACTTGGAGCCGTAATCTATTACGTGGGGCGCCGCCACGAGAGGCACCCGCCTGAGAGTGACCCGGATCTTGGCGCTACTGAGCTGAATATATATATATATATATATATATATATATATATATATATATATATATATATATATAAAATTCGAAACAGGAAGCCAATTGCTACAGTGGGCATGGCTTCATCGCAAAGCCTTCTGTGCCTTGTAGTGCGCTGGCCTTCTTCCCCCAGTGGGGCCACTCAACAGTCCTTAAAATTTGAACAAAGTATTCACCAAGTGGAGTAAAGTAAAGCGCTGTAAGCCCTCAGTTTGCGTTTTGCAGCAGTGAATTCGTGCTCAAGGCAGTACCACCTGAATTGGAACTGCTCTTGACTCCGTTCCGTCATTTGCACGCCCCATCACAGAGCCTGCACGAACCCTTCATAAGGTGGGCCTAATTCTCGACTGGGCAAACAGCCGATAATTACCAAATTTGAAACAGGAAGCCAATTTGAAGCAAAGCCACACAAAGTTCAGATCAGCACGTTTATTTGCATCCATTTCATTGCTCGCTTCTTGACAGCTTTCAGAGCAATCTTTGAACATGTGAAGCCTGACGCGTTTCAGGAAGTTATCCTTTCTTCAGAGGCATTGTTCTTGAAGGGCAGGAAGAGCAGTTTCTGGCCGCGTCAGTTCATATAATCACTGCCACCTGCTACAATGGGCGTGGCTTCATCGCAAAGCCTTCTGTGCCTTGTAGTGCGCTGGCCTTCTTCCCCCAGTGGGTCCACTCAACAGTCCTTAAAATTTGAACAAAGTATTCACCAAGTGGAGTAAAGTAAAGCACTGTAAGCCCTCAGTTTGCGTTTTGCAGCAGTGAATTTGTGCTCAAGTCAGTACCACCTGAATTGGAACTGCTCTTGACTTCGTTCCGTCATTTGCACGCCCCATCACAGAGCCTGCACGAACCCTTCATAAGGTGGGCCTCGCTTCTCGACTGGGCAAACAGCAGATAATTATTAAATTCGAAACAGGAAGCCAATTTGAACCAAAGCCACACGAAGTTAAGATCAGCACGTTTATTTGCATCCATTTCACTGCTCGCTTCTTGACAGCTTTCAGAGCAATCTTTGAACTTGTGAAGCCTGACGCGTTTCAAGAAGTTATCCTTTCTTCAGAGGCATTGTTTGTGAAGGGCTGGAAGAGCAGTTTCTGGCCGCGTCCGTTCATATAATCACTGCCACCTGCTACAGTGGGCGTGGCTTCATCGCAAAGCCTTCTGTGCCTTGTAGTGCGCTGGCCTTCTTCCCCCAGTGGGTCCACTCAACAGTCCTTAAAATTTGAACAAAGTATTCACCAAGTGGAGTAAAGTAAAGCGCTGTTATTATTATTATTATTATTTAATTTTTATAGAGCGCGTAGTCACCCGTAAGTATCCCAGCGCTAAAATCAGTACAACTGGATGTTGACAGGGGGAGGGGAAAGACAGTTTAAGGGAAGAGGTGGGTTTTCAGTTGCTTCTTGAACCGTAGGTAGTTGGATTCGGTTCTCAAGTGGTGCGGTAAGGCGTTCCAGAGACGTGCGGTGTGAACCGAGAAACGTCTTCCTCCTGTTCGGGCCTTCTTAATTCTGGGGGTAACAATGAGGTGTTCCTGGTCCGAGCGGAGGGATCTCAGGGCATTGTATGGTTTGATGAATTTTTTTGAAAGCCCTCAGTTTGCGTTTTGCAGCAGTGAATTTGTGCTCAAGTCAGTACCACCTGAATTGGAACTGCTCTTGACTTCGTTCCGTCATTTGCACGCCCCATCACAGAGCCTGCACGAACCCTTCATAAGGTGGGCCTCGCTTCTCGACTGGGCAAACAGCAGATAATTATCAAATTCGAAACAGGAAGCAAATTTGAAGCAAAGCCACAAGACGTTCAGATCAGCACGTTTATTTGCATCCATTTCACTGCTCGCTTCTTGACAGCTTTCAGAGCAATATTTGAACATGTGAAGCCTGACGCGTTTCAGGAAGTTATCCTTTCTTCAGAGGCATTGTTTGTGAAGGACTGGAAGAGCAGTTTCTGGGTGCGTCAGTTCATATAATCATTGCCACCTGCTACAGTGGGCTTGGCTTCATCGCAAAGCCTTCTGTGCCTTGTAGTGCATTGGCCTTCTTCCCCCAGTGGGGCCACTCAACAGTCCTTAAAATTTGAACAAAGTATTCACCAAGTGGAGTAAAGTAAAGCGCTGTAAGCCCTCAGTTTGCGTTTTGCAGCAGTGAATTCGTGCTCAAGGCAGTACCTCCTGAATTGAAACTGCTCTTGAATTCGTTCCGTCATTTGCATGCCCCATCACAGGGCCTGCACGAACCCTTCATAAGGTGGGCCTCGCTTCTCGACTGGGCAAACAGCCGTTAATTACCAAATTCGAAACAGGAAACCAATTTGAAGCAAAGCCACACGAAGTTCAGATCAGCACGTTTATTTGCATCCATTTCACTGCTCGCTTCTTGACAGCTTTCAGAGCAATCTTTGAACATGTGAAGCCTGACGCGTTTCAGGAAGTTATCCTTTTTTCAGAGGCATTGTTCGTGAAGGGCTGGAAGAGCAGTTTCTGGCAGCGTCAGTTCATATAATCACTGCCACCTGCTACAGTGGGCGTGGCTTCATCGCAAAGCCTTCTGTGCCTTGTAGTGCGCTGGCCTTCTTCCCCCAGTGGGGCCACTCAACAGTCCTTAAAATTTGAACAAAGTATTCACCAAGTGGAGTAAAGTAAAGCGCTGTAAGCCCTCAGTTTGCGTTTTACAGCAGTGAATTCGTGCTCAAGGCAGTACCACCTGAATTGGAACTGCTCTTGACTCCGTTCCGTCATTTGCACGCCCCATCACAGAGCCTGCACGAACCCTTCATAAGGTGGGCCTAATTCTCGACTGGGCAAACAGCCGATAATTACCAAATTTGAAACAGGAAGCCAATTTGAAGCAAAGCCACACAAAGTTCAGATCAGCACGTTTATTTGCATCCATTTCATTGCTCGCTTCTTGACAGCTTTCAGAGCAATCTTTGAACATGTGAAGCCTGACGCGTTTCAGGAAGTTATCCTTTCTTCAGAGGCATTGTTCTTGAAGGGCAGGAAGAGCAGTTTCTGGCCGCGTCAGTTCATATAATCACTGCCACCTGCTACAATGGGCGTGGCTTCATCGCAAAGCCTTCTGTGCCTTGTAGTGCGCTGGCCTTCTTCCCCCAGTGGGTCCACTCAACAGTCCTTAAAATTTGAACAAAGTATTCACCAAGTGGAGTAAAGTAAAGCACTGTAAGCCCTCAGTTTGCGTTTTGCAGCAGTGAATTTGTGCTCAAGTCAGTACCACCTGAATTGGAACTGCTCTTGACTTCGTTCCGTCATTTGCACGCCCCATCACAGAGCCTGCACGAACCCTTCATAAGGTGGGCCTCGCTTCTCGACTGGGCACACAGCAGATAATTATTAAATTCGAAACAGGAAGCCAATTTGAACCAAAGCCACACGAAGTTAAGATCAGCACGTTTATTTGCATCCATTTCACTGCTCGCTTCTTGACAGCTTTCAGAGCAATCTTTGAACATGTGAAGCCTGACGCGTTTCAAGAAGTTATCCTTTCTTCAGAGGCATTGTTTGTGAAGGGCTGGAAGAGCAGTTTCTGGCCGCGTCCGTTCATATAATCACTGCCACCTGCTACAGTGGGCGTGGCTTCATCGCAAAGCCTTCTGTGCCTTGTAGTGCGCTGGCCTTCTTCCCCCAGTGGGTCCACTCAACAGTCCTTAAAATTTGAACAAAGTATTCACCAAGTGGAGTAAAGTAAAGCGCTGTTATTATTATTATTATTATTTAATTTTTATAGAGCGCGTAGTCACCCGTAAGTATCCCAGCGCTAAAATCAGTACAACTGGATGTTGACAGGGGGAGGGGAAAGACAGTTTAAGGGAAGAGGTGGGTTTTCAGTTGCTTCTTGAACCGTAGGTAGTTGGATTCGGTTCTCAAGTGGTGCGGTAAGGCATTCCAGAGACGTGCGGTGTGAACCGAGAAACGTCTTCCTCCTGTTCGGGCCTTCTTAATTCTGGGGGTAACAATGAGGTGTTCCTGGTCCGAGCGGAGGGATCTCAGGGCATTGTATGGTTTGATGAATTTTTTTGAAAGCCCTCAGTTTGCGTTTTGCAGCAGTGAATTTGTGCTCAAGTCAGTACCACCTGAATTGGAACTGCTCTTGACTTCGTTCCGTCATTTGCACGCCCCATCACAGAGCCTGCACGAACCCTTCATAAGGTGGGCCTCGCTTCTCGACTGGGCAAACAGCAGATAATTATCAAATTCGAAACAGGAAGCAAATTTGAAGCAAAGCCACAAGACGTTCAGATCAGCACGTTTATTTGCATCCATTTCACTGCTCGCTTCTTGACAGCTTTCAGAGCAATCTTTGAACATGTGAAGCCTGACGCGTTTCAGGAAGTTATCCTTTCTTCAGAGGCATTGTTTGTGAAGGACTGGAAGAGCAGTTTCTGGGTGCGTCAGTTCATATAATCATTGCCACCTGCTACAGTGGGCTTGGCTTCATCGCAAAGCCTTCTGTGCCTTGTAGTGCATTGGCCTTCTTCCCCCAGTGGGGCCACTCAACAGTCCTTAAAATTTGAACAAAGTATTCACCAAGTGGAGTAAAGTAAAGCGCTGTAAGCCCTCAGTTTGCGTTTTGCAGCAGTGAATTCGTGCTCAAGGCAGTACCTCCTGAATTGAAACTGCTCTTGAATTCGTTCCGTCATTTGCATGCCCCATCACAGGGCCTGCACGAACCCTTCATAAGGTGGGCCTCGCTTCTCGACTGGGCAAACAGCCGTTAATTACCAAATTCGAAACAGGAAACCAATTTGAAGCAAAGCCACACGAAGTTCAGATCAGCACGTTTATTTGCATCCATTTCACTGCTCGCTTCTTGACAGCTTTCAGAGCAATCTTTGAACATGTGAAGCCTGACGCGTTTCAGGAAGTTATCCTTTTTTCAGAGGCATTGTTCGTGAAGGGCTGGAAGAGCAGTTTCTGGCAGCGTCAGTTCATATAATCACTGCCACCTGCTACAGTGGGCGTGGCTTCATCGCAAAGCCTTCTGTGCCTTGTAGTGCGCTGGCCTTCTTCCCCCAGTGGGGCCACTCAACAGTCCTTAAAATTTGAACAAAGTATTCACCAAGTGGAGTAAAGTAAAGTGCTGTAAGCCCTCAGTTTGCGTTTTGCAGCATTGAATTCGTGCTCAAGGCAGTACCACCTGAATTGGAACTGCTCTTGACTTTGTTCCATCATTTGCACGCCCCATCACAGAGCCTGCGCGAACCCTTCATAAGGTGGGCCTAATTCTCGACTGGGCAAACAGCCGATAATTACCAAATTTGAAACAGGAAGCCAATTTGAAGCAAAGCCACACAAAGTTCAGATCAGCATGTTTATTTGCATCCATTTCATTGCTCGCTTCTTGACAGCTTTCAGAGCAATCATTGAACATGTGAAGCCTGACGCGTTTCAGGAAGTTATCCTATCTTCAGAGGCATTGTTCTTGAAGGGCAGGAAGAGCAGTTTCTGGCCGCGTCAGTTCATATAATCACTGCCACCTGCTACAGTGGGCGTGGCTTCATCGCAAAGCCTTCTGTGCCTTGTAGTGCGCTGGCCTTCTTCCCCCAGTGGGTCCACTCAACAGTCCTTAAAATTTGAACAAAGTATTCACCAAGTGGAGTAAAGTAAAGCACTGTAAGCCCTCAGTTTGCGTTTTGCAGCAGTGAATTTGTGCTCAAGTCAGTACCACCTGAATTGGAACTGCTCTTGACTTCGTTCCGTCATTTGCACGCCCCATCACAGAGCCTGCACAAACCCTTCATAAGGTGGGCCTCGCTTCTCGACTGGGCAAACAGCAGATAATTATCAAATTCGAAACAGGAAGCCAATTTGAACCAAAGCCACACGAAGTTAAAATCAGCACGTTTATTTGCATCCATTTCAGTGCTCGCTTCTTGACAGCTTTCAGAGCAATCTTTGAACATGTGAAGCCTGACGTGTTTCAGGAAGTTATCCTTTCTTCAGAGGCATTGTTTGTGAAGGGCTGGAAGAGCAGTTTCTGGCCGCGTCAGTTCATATAATCACTGCCACCTGCTACAGTGGGCATGGCTTCATCGCAAAGCCTTCTGTGCCTTGTAGTGCGCTGGCCTTCTTCCCCCAGTGGGTCCACTCAACAGTCCTTAAAATTTGAACAAAGTATTCACCAAGTGGAGTAAAGTAAAGCGCTGTTATTAATATTATTATTATTATTTCATTTTTATAGAGCGCGTAGTCACCCGTAAGTATCCCAGCGCTAAAATCAGTACAACTGGAAGTTGACAGGGGGAGGGGAAAGACAGTTTAAGGGAAGAGGTGGGTTTTCAGTTGCTTCTTGAACCGTAGGTAGTTGGATTCGGTTCTCAAGTGGTGCGGTAAGCCGTTCCAGAGACGTGCGGTGTGAACCGAGAAACGTCTTCCTCCTGTTCGGGCCTTCTTAATTCTGGGGGTAACAATGAGGTGTTCCTGGTCCGAGCGGAGGGATCTCGGGGCTTTGTATGGTTTGATGAATTTTTTTGAAAGCCCTCAGTTTGCGTTTTGCAGCAGTGAATTTTTGCTCAAGTCAGTACCACCTGAATTGGAACTGCTCTTGACTTCCTTCCGTCATTTGCACGCCCCATCACAGAGCCTGCACGAACCCTTCATAAGGTGGGCCTCACTTCTCGACTGGGCAAACAGCAGATAATTATCAAATTCGAAACAGGAAGCAAATTTGAAGCAAAGCCACAAGACGTTCAGATCAGCTTGTTTATTTGCATCCATTTCACTGCTCGCTTCTTGACAGCTTTCAGAGCAATCTTTGAACATGTGAAGCCTGACGTGTTTCAGGAAGTTATCCTTTCTTCAGAGGCATTGTTTGTGAAGGGCTGGAAGAGCAGTTTCTGGGCGCGTCAGTTCATATAATCATTGCCACCTGCTACAGTGGGCTTGGCTTCATCGCAAAGCCTTCTGTGCCTTGTAGTGCGTTGGCCTTCTTCCCCCAGTGGGGCCACTCAACAGTCCTTAAAATTTGAACAAAGTATTCACCAAGTGGAGTAAAGTAAAGCGCTGTAAGCCCTCAGTTTGCGTTTTGCAGCAGTGAATTCGTGCTCAAGGCAGTACCTCCTGAATTGGAACTGCTCTTGACTTTGTTTCGTCATTTGCACGCCCCATCACAGAGCCTGCACGAACCCTCCATAAGGTGGGCCTCGCTTCTCGACTGGGCAAACAGCCGATAATTACCAAATTCAAAACAGGAAGCCAATTTGAAGCAAAGCCACACGAAGTTCAGATCAGCACGTTTATTTGCATCCATTTCACTGCTCGCTTCTTGACAGCTTTCAGAGCAATCTTTGAACATGTGAAGCCTGACGCGTTTCAGGAAGTTATCCTTTTTTCAGAGGCATTGTTCGTGAAGGGCTGGAAGAGCAGTTTCTGACCGCGTCAGTTCATATAATCACTGCCACCTGCTACAGTGGGCGTGGCTTCATCGCAAAGCCTTCTGTGCCTTGTAGTGCGCTGGCCTTCTTCCCCCAGTGGGGCCACTCAACAGTCCTTAAAACTTGAACAAAGTATTCACCAAGTGGAGTAAAGTAAAGCGCTGTAAGCCCTCAGTTTGCGTTTTGCAGCAGTGAATTCGTGCTCAAGGCAGTACCACCTGAATTGGAACTGCTCTTGACTTCGTTCCGTCATTTGCACGCCCCATCACAGAGCCTGCACGAACCCTTCATAAGGTGGGCCTCGCTTCTCGACTGGGCAAACAGCAGATAATTATCAAATTCGAAACAGGAAGCCAATTTGAAGCAAAGCCACACGAAGTTTAGATCAGCACGTTTATTTGCATCCATTTCACTGCTCCCTTCTTGACAGCTTTCAGAGCAATCTTTGAACATGTGAAGCCTGACGCGTTTCAGGAAGTTATCCTTTCTTCAGAGGCATTGTTCGTGAAGGGCTGGAAGAGCAGTTTCTGGCCGCGTCAGTTCATATAATCACTGCTACCTGCTACAGTGGGCGTGGCTTCATCGCAAAGCCTTCTGTGCCTTGTAGTGCGCTGGCCTTCTTCCCCCAGTGGGGCCACTCAACAGTCCTTAAAATTTGAACAAAGTATTCACCAAGTGGAGTAAAGTAAAGCGCTGTAAGCCCTCAGTTTGCGTTTTGCAGCAGTGAATTCGTGCTCAAGGCAGTACCACCTGAATTGGAACTGCTCTTGACTTCGTTCCGTCATTTGCACGCCCCATCACAGAGCCTGCACGAACCCTTCATAAGGTGGGCCTCACTTCTCGACGGGGCAAACAGCCGATAATTACCAAATTCGAAACAGGAATCCAATTTGAAGCAAAGCCACACGAAGTTCGGATCAGCACGTTTATTTGCATCCATTTTACTGTTTGCTTCTTGACAGCTTTCAGAGCAATCTTTGAAAATGTGAAGCCTGACGCGTTTCAGGAAGTTATCCTTTCTTCAGAGGCATTGTTCTTGAAGGGCTGGAAGAGCAGTTTTTGGCCTCGTCAGTTCATATAATCACTGCCACCTTCTACAGTGGGCGTGGCTTCATCGCAAAGCCTTCTGTGCCTTGTAGTGCGTTGGCCTTCTTCCCCCAGTGGGGCCACTCAACAGTCCTTAACATTTGAACGAAGTATTCACCAAGTGGAGTAAAGTAAAGCGCTGTAAATTTCAGAAAACGATCTTGCATATTTAGCCATGTCAAAAAGGATTTTGCTTCATCTTTCGTACCTTGCCAGATTAAAAAAACATCATCTAATTAGCGTTTCCATGTCAGTATTTGGTGTCTGTAAGGATTCGTATCATTGAGAATCTTGTTTTTTTCCAGTTGATGAACATACAGGCCCGCTATGCTCGGCGCAAAAGTGCTGCCCATGCTAATCCCGTGCTGTTGTTTGTATAGCGTGGCCTCAAAACAAAAAAAAATTCTCAGTGAGTGCTAGTTGGCAGCACTCCATCACCACAAGTCGTGGGGTATGGTATTTCCACTCGCTCTCAAACAATACCTCCTCCAGTATTTGCAAAGTTTCTCTATGTGGCAGACTCGTATATAGACTCTCCACATCCAGACTGATAAGAATGCTGGATGGGGGGTCAAAACTCTGATCTTTCAAAAGGCGGAGTACGTCTTTGGTGTCCTTGAAGTAGGTGTCAGTGTTTTGTACTATAGGTCTTAGGAAGGCATCAGCGAATTTCGACAGTGGTTCTAAAATTTAACCAATCCCCGAGACTATAGGTCTTCCTGGGGGGTTATCAAGTCTCTTATGGATTTTGGGGATTGTATAAAAGTAAGGGGTTATTGGTTTCTTATTGTTCAGAAATTCTGTTTCTTTTTTGCTGAGCCAGTCATTGGCCAGGCATTCCTCAGTAAGATAAGCAATTGAAACTCTCAATCGTTCCGTGGGGTCCTCTTTGAGGATGGTGTAGTTTCTTGTGTCTCCCAACAGGCGAAGGCATTCCCTTCTGTAGTCTGCAGTGTTCTGTAGAACTATTGCTCCGCCTTTGTCAGCCGGTTTGATCGTGATTTGATCATTTTTAGATAGTTCATGTATCGCTGTTAGTTCTGCCTTGCTGGTGTTGTGGAAAACTTTGACTGTTCGTGGGTCCAGTTCTTGTACCTCTTTCATTACTGCTTTTTCAAAGGCTAATATTTCCACTGGTAGGCTGTGGGCTGGTGGAACAAAATTTGACCTCTTTTGTAATCCCGTGTCACTCTTTGTTCTTTCCTCTGGTTTCCTGTCTTTAAAGAATACCTAGAGCTTAATTTTTCTAAGGAATTCTTTTAATTCACAGCAAAGTTTGAATTTGTCTGTGATTGGAGTTGGTACGAAACCTAAACCTTTGTTTAGTACTTGTATCTGTATATCTGTTAGAGACATGGAGGACAGGTTGACTACTAGTCTGTGTTGTTGCTCGTCGGTTCCAGTGGTCCCTTGCTCCGTGTGTGGCGTCCTGTTGTCGCCACTGGTTCTGCCCATTGTACACTCTGGTTGGGTTTGTTTTTTACTCGTTGAGTTGGACGGCCTCTCCCTAAAAAAGGTTTTCCTTGATTTCCTTGATTTCCTTGGTTATTACCCCAGTTCTGGTAATTTGGTTGATGGTACATAGGTGGGCCGTAGAAGAAAGGTGGTGGTGGAGTACCATAAGTATAGGGGTCCTGATACATAGGCAACATGGGTGCTGGGTTCCCTCTTGGGTTCCTCATGTTACCTCTTCCTCGTCTAGGTCTTCTGTTGGGGGTGGTGTTGTAGTTGCCTGTCCCTCCTGAGCTATCAGACCCTGTATCTGAGCCTTCACTGTCAGTGTTGTAGCCTGGGTTTCTACTGCTGGTTTTGTAGTCGTCCCTGACATATGCATATACTTTTTTATGTGAGAATGCCTTCTTATCCTTTGATAGTTTTATATATAATTTGAGTCCTTGAGACTTATCTCGAAATCGGTCATGGTTTTATTAAGCTCATCCAATCTTTTTTTGAGTTCTATAGGATTTTGGAAGGATTTTAGACGTATCTCCATGGATTGAATCTCCTCTTTTAGGGAATCCACTAGCCTCGTCGCTGTTTTGATGATTAAAACTAACCAGTCTCTGGTACAATGCCACAAGATTTGTGACCAATCTAGCTTGAACTGTTTATCATGTTGAAATATGAATGGCTCATTTCTGACTATAAGCCCTCTTGGTGCTGCGTTGGCTTGTAGGTATTCTGCCATCATAATTCCATGTATCAATGTTTTGATCTGAGTCCTTTTTAGCTCTGTCAGTTCATCCCAACACTGACTTGCATCGCTGTTTTCTCTGTTAGGTGCCCCTGCATGTGGTAGCATTGAGGCAATAACCCTGTCTACTTCGTCTTCTGAGAATGACAAACCTGTATTTTGTGCCATGGTAACTCTGTGTTGTTTTGTGTGTGTTATCCTGTGTGGTCACTAGGTCAACTAGGATCCGCCGATCCGGTGACCTTTTGGATTTTTATTAGGAAAAAACTCGTGGCTGCCAAATACAATAGTCAAAAACAGGGGGAGAAGGAGGATAAACAAAGCTAGGTCGGCCTCCAGTTATATATATCAAAAAATCAGGAACCCATATTAATGGGTCCAGAGACCTAGTTTGTATGTATGGCTACTGCATGAATTATGTCAGTGTTTACCAAAAAGAGAAAGAAAAATTTCTTTCTAGAATCCCCTCACTCACCGGGGTTTCCCCACGGTGACATGCTTCATCATTGGGGCCATCCCAGTTCTCTACGAAAAGGGGCGTGCTGCGACTAGCGAACTACGCAGGAGCACTATATTTGTGAAAGGCTATGTGTGGTGTAAAGTGTTGTGACTCAGGAAACCTAATCACAACAACCCATTTCAAAGAAACAGCTCGCAACTGTCTATTAACATTTGACAGTTTTCATCCTCGCCACCTCAGACAAAACCTCCCATTTGGTCAATTCCTGCGACTGCGAAGGAATTGTAGCAGCAAGGAAGACTATATGATCCAGGCAGAGGATTTGAGCAAAAAGCTAAGATGCAGGAAATACCCCAACAAACTAATAAAAGAAGCCAAAAAACGGGCTGGAAATAACAACAGAGATGCCTTGTTGGAACCAAAAGAGAAATCAGAATCAGAAAACACAAGACCAATCTGTATCACAACATTTAACCAAGTATCGGATACAGTAACAAAGATAATCAACAAACATTGGCCAGTGGTAAACAGTGGCGGTCTTACAATACCGACGCCTATGTTCAGCCACCGCCGGGGAAAAAACTTAAAAGATTTTTTGGTTCACACTCGCCCAGTACTCACAAACCCAACAGTAAGAACACAATCACTACCAAGTGGACATTTTCCCTGTAACAATTGCAGTGTCTGTCATTTAACATCACAAAGAAAGACTGTAACTTTCAACAACAACACAAAATGGGAACTAAGAGGTTTTTCCAATTGTAACACCTGTGGAGTGGTATACTTAATAACATGCACCTGCAATTTACACTATGTGGGTATGACCACTCGGAAGGTCAGTACCCGAATAGTGGAACATCGAAGCAATATTCGATGTAAGAGAGCTACCACCAGGATGACGAACCACTTCATCGAGCAGAATCACACACCCAATGATTTGACATGGGTAGTGTTAGAAATTGTAAAAAACAAAGACAACCTGGAACAAATTCTACATGAACGTGAGCAAAGATGGGTGTTTAGATTAAACACAGACACCCTCGGGCTGAATGATGACATTCCCTGGGGTGCTTTCAGAGACTAATGGGACCCACCACACCAAACAAAACCACTCGGAATTAAAAGGCCTTTTTCCCAAAGAAAACAAACCCTACCCGGATTAATATGAGGGAAGTCATTACAAAGAAAGACGAGTTTGAAAAGTAAAAATCTGATCAACTATTTTAAGAAATATAATAGGATCAGATAACATGCCAGTCTCCAGAACACAGCAAGATATGAGTGCAGAACACCTAGGTGTTTTTAAAAAGAACTAAACGCACCAGCATGCATACCTTCATCTGATCCAACTTTATTTTAGGCAGAAAAACGATTTACATATTTTTTTTAAAAAATTCATCTAAATAAACCACAAAGGAAGTGTAACATTGGGACACCTTCGAAAAATATCTCTGTCAAAAAACCGCATTGAGAAACGGCATCGCGGAGCTCTTAATTGTCACACCCGTCCCGCCGCACTAACATTCTCCCAATATGGCCACATTACATGGAGCGGTCTAGTTTCCAGGAACTTGCAAACCCGGAAGTGCAGTGACTTTAAGTACACCGCTCGCCCGACCGCAGTCAATATGTGGCCGGGTGAGGAACGAGCAGGTAATACCGAGCGGTTTCACCGATAAGGAAGTAAGTACAGGTATGCTAAGCGCGAACAGAGACAACTTGTGTATCGATCGTAAGAAGGGCTCTATACTCTTCGCTAAAAACACGTTTCCTGACGAAACGCGACTTTAATCATTATTTTAAAAACCCAACAGCAATGCTTCCACGAGGTGATCCCGCCCTCGCCTGAGACCATGAAGTGCAATTTAGCACCAATACATGTAAATATGCCGTCGTCATGATGAAACTGTATATATATGTGATGTGTGTCCTGTCTATAGTCACATTAAGTCCTGTGTTGTTTACATGTGTGAATTCACAAAATCACGTTTTTTTCAAACCGTTCTTCTTTTTTGCACTGGATCTGAAAGCCTGCACTCACCAATAAGGTGCACAAGGGACACCTATGCCCTAGAAAATGTGAGTCGCATGTGTGATCCTCTTGCTCTTAAGTAGGGGATGTTTTGCCACTAACCACGTGTCATTCTCTTTTACAGATACATCATTAAGATACAAATCGTATGTATTAAATGCATGTTTTAGATTAACAGCGCATAGAAATAACATTGAATCTATCCTATTTATTTAAATATAGGAGTGGTATATACAGGGCTGGACCCTGTATGGTCCTGATGAAAAGCTTGGGGAGCTTGAAGCATGTTGACCGTAAAACACTGATTTAGCCCAATTAAAGGTTAAATGACTGTGTTACCCCATTTTAATATACCAAACTAGGAGCAAATTGTTGAGGCCCACTAGCACGGTATTTTTAATCACACATCCACTCCACCATCACAACACTTTACACCACACATAGCCTTTCACAAATATAGTGCTCCTGCGTAGTTCGCTAGTCGCAGCACGCCCCTTTTCGTAGAGAACTGGGATGGCCCCAATGATGAAGCATGTCACCGTGGGGAAACCCCGGTGAGTGTGCGAACTCTAGAAAGTAATGATTCTTTCTCTTTTTGGTAAACACTGACATAATTCATGCAGTAACCATACATACAAACTAGGTCTCCGGACCCATTACTATGGGTTCCTGATTTTTTGATATATATAACTGGAGGCCGACCTAGCTTTGTTTATCCTCCTTCTCCCCCTGTTTTTTGACCAGAGACAGAAATTACCTGCTAGAGTCCCTTTTCTGGACAACATTTTAGCCAGGGCCTTTCAGCAAAAAATGGGTGTCTGGTGGGAGCACAGAGCTGTAGCTGTTCCGGGCCCTGTCACCCTTTGGGCCAAATGTCATCCACTTCTTCCCTTGTAGCATGACAGAGCCACAGATCCCTGCCTCTTACAGCTGAAGGAACCACCTCGCAGGTTATCCAGTGCGGCCCCCAGGAGAGGAAGTGAGACCTCACCCACCACCCAGCTCCCACTGGCATCCACCATCAGCAATACCGGTACAGCCGCGGCCACTTCATCCCACCGGCTTCACCTCCCAAATGATCAGCGGGTGAGCCAACAAATCCCAGGCCGCTGAGGGTCCAGCAAACGTAGGTCATCATAATTAGCTGTTTCCTCCTATTTTCTGCCCCATTTTACTATCTGTGCCACTCGTTCTCCCTGCCGCAGTGCCCCCTGCAGCCCCGCCCCCCTGTTCCCTGCCCACTCGCTGCTCCCGCCTCCAAGCTGCTCCTCCCTCCCACCTTCCCATATATGCTGGACACTGCGCAGTCGTGCCGGTGGCACGCCAAAGGCGCGCCTAATCAAGCCCGTCTGTGCCCGTCAGCGCCTGGACCGCGCCCAGCGCCAGAACCCCTGGCCCCCGCATACGTCACAATGTCAGACTCCAATACAATGTCAGCACCGTCCACGCACTCAACGCCGGCCGAGACCGCTGCTGCTTCCAGGCCACCCCAAAATGCACCCACGGACCTTTCTCCTGCCGCACCTGCAGCTTCACCTGCGACAGAGCCACCAAACCACCAAGGACCGGACCGAACCACCTCCGTTGCATACTCCTAAACACCCGCTCTACACGCAAACATGCCGTCGAGCTCTGGGACCTGCTCGACTCCTCCACCCCAGATATTGCCTTCTTGACCGAGACCTTGGCGCCCGTCATCGCCATAGCCATCCCGGACAGCTATAAAATCACCCGCAGGGATCGCGCCAACGGAATCGGAGGAGGAATAGCCATCATCCACAAGTCCACCCTCAAGGTCGCCACTCACGCAGATGACACCCTCAACACCGCTGAACTTCTGCACTTCCGGATCCACACCCCCATTTCCACCCAAAGAGGAACACTCATCTACAGACCACCCGTACCCCGGGCTCAGTTCAGCAACTCCATCGCTGACCTCGCCAGCACGCACGCCCTCGCTGCCACGGACTACATCCACCTCGGGGACCTGAACTTCCACCTCGAGAACAACAATGATGCCAACTCCACCACCCTGATCGACAACCTCGCCAACCTTGTCCTCAGACAACTCATCACCTCACCCACCCATGCCGCCGGCCACACACTGGACTCCGTCTTCTCCACAGGCACCCACGTCGCCTTTGAGCACACCACCGAACTCCACTGGACCGACCACCGCTGCATCCATTTCACCTTCAAGACACCCACCATGCACCACCGCACCCAACTGCTCCCTCGCCGCTGCTGGAGCAAAGTCACCGAAGACCAGCTGATCACCACACTCACCCCCACCTGAGAGACCTACACTGGCTCCCCGTCGACACGAGGATCACCTTCAAGCTCCTCACCCACTCACACAAAGCACTCCACAACACTGGAACACCCTACCTGAACAGCAGACTCAGCTTCTACACCACCACCCGCCAGCTCCGCTCCGCAAGCCTCGCCCTCGTCGCTGTCCCCCCGATCCAACGAACGACCTCCGGCGGCAGATCCTTCCCCTACCTCGCCGCCAAGACCTGGAACATCCTCCCTTACCACCTACAGCAGACCCAAGACCTACTCGCCTTCAGAAGACTCCTCAAGACCTGGCTCTTCGAGCAGTAGCGGCACCCCCCCTCACGTCAGTGCCTTGAACCCTCACGGGTAAGTAGAGTGCTTTACAAGTACTCTGATTGATTGATTGATTGATTGATTGATTGATTGAATCAGCAATGGTAGGTGCTGCAAACTGCTATTTAGCCGTCGGTGTTTTTGGTCCCAGTTCAATGGAGGAGGTTCAGAAGGGGTCTGCATCCTTACAAAGCTAGCCCTGTGCCACCATCTTGCCTATAATGAACAGGAATATAAAGTTCGCATTTAAGATCAGCTGGATAGCTTATCCACTCTTAGTAATAAGTGGTCTCACAAAATGAATTGTTATACTATTGTTTATGAAAATAAAAGCCTATTAGGATCAATAATCGGAGTGTCAACATTTGAAGACTGAAAAACCATCATTATAAAGTTATCCAAGATTTGTACTACAATCCTAAAAGATTATTTATTTGTGTTTGTTGACCAAGCTTTACTTCATTTTGGTGCCCGTTTCCTGTGAGGGATACCATACATATCTTTTTTACATGCCATTATAAATAAAACTGATAGACAAATGTATTCTGGGAAATTGTTGACATAACTGGAGTATCTGTTATTCACACGCCAACGGAATTATGCTTGGATTTTTAGATGCAATGCAGTTAAATTTACTGGCATCATGTTCAATATGGAGAAAATTGCTAGACTCTTCATTGTCACCTATGTTTGTATTTTGATTTCCCTCATGCTTCCATATGATGGTCACAGTGTTTGGTATTCTGTGAATATCTGTGAGCTCGAGATTTATACTATTAACAGCAACCCGGCACTCAGACAAATATGGACCCTGTTTATCGATGGATTAAACCACTTGATACTCTGGGGCATATTTACAAGCCCCTATTGCCACGGGAATGTCACTTTTTGTGACGTTCCAGTGGAAATAGGAGGCAGCGCCAAAAGTAAGACCAGGAAAATCCGGGTCTTAGGTTGGCGAAACGAGGAGAAATGCATTATTGCTCCTCATTTTTGCTTTTTCCATGTGTGCTGCCTTGTGTAGCACACATGGAAAAAGCAAAACGCTATGGTTTGTTAATGTACAGGAAGGTGCTCCTTGCAGTACATAAGCAAACCTCTTTGAAAAATGCCATTTTGTAAATCTCATGTGTGTCGCATTAAGCAGCACACATGAAAGTTACAAAATGGCAATTTAGGATTGTTCAAGTGCAGGAAGGGACACCTTCCTACACATAACCAAACCCCCCTTGCACACAGACACCCTTGCACTTTCTGAAGCGGCGGAGCATGTCGTTAAGCCCAGGAGGCTAACAAAACGGTCAACCACTTCATTGTACATATCACCCTCTGTTTGCATGAGATACGATTCGAGACTACTCATGTATTTGACTTTTTACATATTTCTGACTCTTAAATGGCTTGATATTATTTGAATGATAGGTAGTGCTGCCAGCAAGGGATTTATTTTAGACAATTGCTTTCCAGTTCAGGATAAGATCATATGATTCTCAATGATCCTGGCTGACTAATCAGAAACTGTAATGATAAATGAGTAACTAAGAGTAGTCAGAGTCAATCAACTATCTTGGATCAGTAAATCATCAAAAGATACATGAAAATTGAAAGAGACACAAAGTAGCAAAACTTTTGATAAAAATAGTTGATTAATAGATTGCTTCTTAAATTCAAAAACAGGGTACAGATAAACAATTGCTGGTCATAAACACAGCTCAGAACAAATGAAATACAGAATTGTATAATCAACCTATATTTCAATCATGAAGAGAGTCCAGTCCATCATAATAAAAAGAGGATGACCATTATAACATCATCATAAATTCGAGGTTCGAGGTCATCCTAGATGCCGATACCGACTACTGTGTTCTTCTGACCGCGAAACACGGATTAAAACACTTTTTGCAAATCTGAAGCTCCAAAAAGTGCACAACGACTACTTTTTAAGCGCCACCTGTTTCGTGATTAATCTTGTTACATACACAAACAGATATAAAGTTGGCTGGTTATAGTGGAGGACCTATTTATGCAGTCCTGTTTTTCTTTTGAAGGGTCACAACCACTGATCTACTGTACTGTCCTGGGGAAGGTCTCACAGATTTATTCTACGTGAGACCGAAATGTCGACTACTGAGTTACATTCCTTTAATTGTGATTAAAACATACTGATGATGTATTTATGATGATGTTATAATGGTCGGGAGCGCAGCAGGTTCGTGCATCCGAGGTGAGTGGTCCGGGTAATAGTCTCCATTACCCGGACCACGCACCTCGGACGCACGAACCTGCTGCGCTCCCGACTTCTGTTCCAAGTACCCCCGGGAAGTTTTGGATGTACCCATCCGCTACTTCCGCCCCCCACTGAGGAACAGGGTCCCTTTTTTGTATTTACTCCTGCTCAAATACGTGTACACTTCCACCTCTGAGCTCGCCACGACGACCCTGATCACCCCTTCAACAAAGCAGCCCTGATGAATCACATCTCCTTCACGGTGTGATGAAACACGTGTCGGCTGGCTATTGTTTACTGTACTGACCAACAATTGATTTATAACAGACTTCCTCACGTACACAAACATTTGTGCTTGATTTTTGTACTTTGACATACCTTTCCTACTCGTATGTATCATTGCGTCCTGACTTCAGGACAACCGATCTCTCCAGCGTGTGCACAGGATCCGCTTCTCTTCTACTTTGGTCTAGGCCTCCCTGAACCTACACAGTGGTGTTTTTCCATTTGGGTTTGTGTTCCCCTGTCCTGTATTGCACTGCGTGCCCACCGCACGAACTTTACAACTAAAAGATCACACCGCTTAGAGCGCCACTGCTTCCTGTTCTCCAAACTCCAAACCATTTCCGTACGTAAACATTGTACTGTACTGAAGGGGTTATTTTCAGTCTGAAGGGTTGTTTTAAAACATGCACTCCTTTAATTTATTGTAGCCCTATAATCTGTTTTTGTTTAAAAGGACTGGAAAATTAGCATTTATAAAGCCAGTAACCACTAACTTGTGTCATGTCCCTGTCTTTTTCTGTTTATCCAGTGCCTAGGCACTGATTTTTAGTCCTCAAACTGGCGGTGATGTCTGGAAACAGCACCGAAAGTTTGGGAAGAACAACAGTGCCACAACTAAAGGGAATGAAAATGAGGGCTCCGAAGCAGGTGCCACAAAGACGAGTTAAAAACATATACAGCATATCAATTATCCATCCCTGTTTATGCATGTTAGTCTATTAAATCCAGATATGTAATCCTTGCCAATGCATGTTACATCTGGTAGCCTTGCTTGCAGAGAGCTTTAGATTTCCGCTTGACATCAACACACACAAAGACACAGAAATTGGGTTTTGAGACAACCCCTTCCTATTAAGGTGATAAGGTGAGTAGCAGTAGCAGTGCAAAGCAAAATAGCAACCCTTTCTATTAAGGTGACTGTTGTTCTAATGTGTTCTTGAAATTTAAATACTAATAAGTTACCTTGCAGTAAAAAAAAGGATGGAGCTAAGTTAGTGCTGTTGTCCGTGTTTTTTAAGTCCCGGTTGCAGAGACTCCCATGGTAATTTTACAGTATTTAGCTGCAGAAATGTAACTATCAAGTAGCAAATGAAAAGACTGACACAGTGCAAGCAAGGATTCAGTTTCACACATTGGCATTTAACAAAGTGTCCTTTAAATGCATACATATATTTCAGCATGTTTATTTAAAAGTAATTTTAAAACCCTCACTTAAGTCCACAATGTTCTGTGTTAAATCAAATGCCTCCGCTGGTTTTAGAGGGGTTTCTAGTAGCATATAGATGTACTGTACAATTTCTGCTGACTTCAAAGCGACCTCTAGTAATGATCTAAATAATGCACCTTTTATGCTTCTGCAGAGGAACCTACAGTAACAGGCTTGTGCATCTAGCAGCATAAGAAGGAAGTAGAAGCTAGAGACATTTCTGTTGAGAAAGGAGGGGGAGGGTGTAGTGTCATCAATGTAAACACTAGGGCCCTGATTATGAGTGCCCCAGAATGAAGGTGATATTTATAGCACCCGACAAGATCCGTCTTCCAAGGGTTTGTAATTTAAAGGGTGAGATGCATTGCCCAGTTCCTTGATTTTTAGGGAATAACATGCAGATGTTTCTTCGTACTGCAATGACGACCAGCACTTATTTTTCCTCATCAGACATTTCCTGAGAAAAGTAGAGAGGTCCGTGGTGGATTCAAGATTATGCCACTTTTTAATTTCATTGGCTGTGGGCTTTTGAGCAGAGCTTTGGGCACCAGCACTTATATTTTACAAATTAAGCACTGTCGGGTTGTTACCAGATATAGTAAACTAAACACAACTCTGAATTCTAATCTTGCGCAAAACACGGGTTTTCACAGCAGTCAGAAAGCTGCAAAAAACTCATAATCAGGACCTGGGTTATTTGGGAAATGGCTTCTTATAGTAGTATTTAACCTCTTAAGTGCTGCGTCGGGGCGTTGGCCGACGGCAGCACTACCTCCCCAGTGCTGCGCACGACCATTGGACGTCCATTCAGCACTAGTTCCAATGGACAGCGCAGCACTGGGGAGGGATGTTTTCGCGCATCTAAGGTGTTAATGTTGACTTTTTTGCTAATATGCAAACAGAATGAGGCAATATCACTGAGTGATTGTGCAAGCATGTACTGAGAATGAGTGACTGAAGGTGAAAATCGTAACATGCACAAGGGATTACTATTCTAAATAATGGTGCAAATCTGCCCTGACGCTCTGGATCTGAGTTCAAATCTAAACAATATTTTAAATTAAAGAGTAAAGAAGCGCATCTGAACATGCCCCAATGTTCTGGTTTTGAGGTGTGTGTTGCTAGGCCTGGTTACTGTTTAGGAAGGGAATCGGGAGCTCGAGCAGGTAGGGAGTTACGTGAAATATAAGTGAGGTCCTGAGGGTCGTCTGAGAAATAAAGATGGCCAGGGTAATCAATATATCCTGGTCCAATTCCCATTCTGATCCCTCATTTTCCAGATTTTACCTCAAGATTTAGCTGTTTTCAGCATCTGCAATCTCCGGATACACAGGTTGCCCATGGATCTCTTATATCCGGTGAGGATGGTTACGTTTGCTATCAATCCCAACCGAATTACAGAGAGATTCTGCTCATGACGAGCTCAGCTCGTCATGAGGCATGGTTGAGCTGTGCTGATGACGAGCTGAGAGCGTCATGTAAAATGATAATGAAAAAAAGTCAGCACAGGAGGGGAAAACACCTAACAGCCAAGGGTTTAACAAGCAACAATTATTACTGAGCAACGCTCAAATGTAAACACATGATGCAAATCTGAACATGCATCATAGTAGGAATCATCATTTCCTGACAGCTTGGGGTCATTTATGGCACAATAGTGCGCCCACTCCCGCTTAATATTTGTGGGGCAAATGACTGTAATTCTTTTGATATTGTAGACAATCTTGGAACAATGATGCCAACATTCGCTATAATGATTACACTGGTACAATGTTGACAGGTAGTTACATTTACTGATGACATTCTTGGTTGCATATGACCAAGTTCTGGTGTAATGTACACTGGCATACTAGTGCTATTTCATGACACTCTTTGAATTCTATATAAATTGTTGGATGAGGCCTCACACTACAATATTGGCATGAACTGCTTGAATCTATCCATGCACTCATTCATGAATCCATGACTGCGCTCCTACATTCCCCCAGTCATCCTTTAAAGCACTTACATATTGAACCATCCATTCATCTATGAACTTCTCATCGGATAGTTAACCATGTATTCAGTTGCTTCCTCATCCATCAGTCTTAGTATTCATTCATTTCTCCAACTGCTGGCTCCAAATCACATTTAACAACTCACGCATCCAAACAACCACTCCTCAATCGAAGAATCAACTTTTCATATAAAACCGCCGGCCCTATTGGTTGTGCCTTTGCCTCTTTTTCTATGATTGCGGCACTTATTGTCGGGGTTGCTTTTTACACTACGAATATTTAAGTTGCCTTCTCTCTAGTATGAAAAGCAGAGTCATATGCATGGGTTGTGTTGGTGACTTGCTTGCTTCATCTGATAAGTCCACAAGCATAACTGCACTCATCGATAAGATATATATTTTAGCCATGTCACTATCCGGACGCTTCCATGGTTAGGCAAGCATAGGAGGTTAAATTAGATGGTCTTGTGTGCCAGATCATGTTTTGTCATCCAACGTTCACACAGGAATATCCCCTTTTGTCAAGCATGGTCGGAAAACACTCTGTTCATCTTATCCGTGGTAAATCAGGTCATATGATTACTAGTAATGGTTGCACGAATTTTGTTAAAATTGAGTTAGTTTCATATTTTGTAATTTCTTTTGGTGGGAGAACGTATCTTATGTAGTTATTTAGTTTACTACCTTTTAGGGATAACTTTGCAGTTTTTTTTAATTAAAGATTTCATTCATGTTGAATGACACCCTCCTACATATTAATAAGGATGCAAAATATTACCCACAACACAACCAGTGTCAGACAATGGCGGTCAACATTTTTTATCCCGTCTTCACTGCCGTCTTGCTTCAGCGAGAGCTGACAAAGGCAACTGGTTTTGTTTGCTGTAAGTGAAAGTGGCGAATTGCGATTCCTTAAATGCAATGTAAGAAGCACATAAGAAAGTGCAATTTGGCCTTAAGGAATTGCAAATTACCAAAAAACTTCAAGTTGGTGGTAATTTGCGATTTCACTTAAAATGTCACTTAAAAATGCACTATTTTGCATTTTTTTTAAGTTCTAGGTGGCACACTTACATGTCCTTTTGACACCCTGGCACCCTTGAAATTGCATTCTCAATTTGCGATTCTTTATTTGCTAATCACAAATTGAGAATGCCTTCCCATTCATTCTTATGGGTATTCCTTATTTGCGAATCTCAGTTTGCAATTTGCAAATTAGGAATATGCTGGATTTGCAAAATTTTTAGCAAATCCCACATACATTGCATTTTGCGATTCTCAAATTGCGACTCGCTGGAAATCACAATTTGAGATTCGCAAAACTCTATTTTCATACATATGGCCCAAACTCCGAGCAATATATCTCATTGGAATGAAGAAATAAAAACAAGGTGCCATACACTTCTAGCCCTCACCCAAAGTGCCCTACTGTGGAATTCCCACGTTACTCAGGAGCTGCAACATGCCAGCTTCACCAATGTGAAGTGCACTAATATTCAATGGTTCTCAGTAAGTATAGTTGGTTTGCGTCCCTGGAACATAGTCCAAAGAAGGCAAGGCACAAGGGCTAAGAGAAGAAACAAAAAGCAGGTTAGCAATCCGCCACACTGGCACCAGCCGTCTTTCAATATGTTTAAGCCACAGGCATATTAAATGAGAGGATTCCTTACAGCATTAAATTGAATGAATGAATGGTCTGATTATGCACAGGGAATGCCTGTAGGGGTCTGGCTGCTGTACGACATCCAGGATGGTGCGACTCAGATATGATCTATCTTAACTTAGTTGGTTAAAAAGCCATGTTTTTAGGAGTTTTCTGAAAGTGGAAAGTGATGAAGATAAATTGAATCCCACTCACGGGCGAACATTAATGCCATGATACTTTTGCTATCTTAAATGATTGGATTCTACTCGCAATCCATTAGGGTTAGTCAGCCAAAGCAAAGCGTTATCCTGGCCATCACCAGAGCTATCGGAGAAGGCTGCACTGAGGGAGCACTGGCAGACAATACTCCAGTAATGTTTCGAAGATGCTCCCGTTCAGAAGAAACCAGTGGGTAGAATGTGACTCCCTTTGTCTTCTTGCTATTGAGAGCTTGGAGCATTCACAGGCGCTACAGGCTGAATCAAACACACTACTTTGCTAATCACTTTGACCACCAACAAGTCAGGGGTAGAGGAAGTGACATCACATGCAATTTAATACACCCATCACAGAAAGTAATATCACTCAAGTAAAATAACCAATAAAACGTAAAAGTAACGGTATGCCTAAGTATATCTACATATGTCTGATTGCAGTTTCAACTGGATAGGCACTGCAAACATATTCTTATGCATATCTTCACATACTTAAGGAGCGTCTCAAATGTCCTGTTTGGACATTTACTGTCCTGGCAATAGAACAGAGTTGTCCCTGATGTCTTACAGATCTTGCATCCCCAGGCTTTGCACAGCAAACCTCCCTCTTAGGTAATCAGATTTTACTGGCTCTTGCTTTAGACAACTGTGCTATCCATTAGGCTAAACAGGTTATAGTGGTTCAGAGCTGGTCCTCAGGTTACCAAAGCAAGCCTAAGACAGGAGATATATGCCTGAGTTGAAACCGATCTTAAGGGCTTAGGCCTCAGAGAGTAGAGGTATCCAAAGGGTAAGCAGAGTTTAGAGCCTCATGCATCCGATAGCAGATCTAACCTTCAGGCCTCAAGGATCTCATAGGTTAAAACAGAGCTAGCCATCACGTTACACTCGTGTGACAGATTCAAGTTCCAGCAGAAGACTTTTTCATCAGGTTACTCATATCCTAAAGGTTTAAACCTCAGACGCTATAATTATCCTTAAGATTAAATAGATCTTCCAGACTCACTACTCAGACACCAGAATTATTGTTCAGGTTTAGGCATGGGCGAATTTTGCGAATCTGGCATTCGCGAATTTTGCGAATTTGCGAACTCGCAATCCGCAAAATCCGCGAATTCTCGCGAATTTGCGGATTTTTTTTTTTGGTGTTCGCAAGGGTTTCTGCCAGTTCGCGAGGGTTTGGTACTAGTTCGCAATTGCGAACTTACTTGTCAGCTCGCAACGGTCGCGACTATGTTGGTTCTACGTCTGGTTCATCATCACAGCCTCCCAGCACCCTCTGTTTCACCACTGCCATCCTCTCTTTCACCCATGCCACCTTCTGTTACATCAATGCCAACCTCTGGTTCATCATCACTGTAGATTATGGGGGGGAAAAGCAAGCACACCTGCCGTGCTTCAACTGACATGAATTAATTTGGGGTTAGTTTATTAATGTGTCACTATTTTAAAATTCCAGGTCTGGCACCTGCTTCCTTATCAGTAATTTGCATTCTGTTGCAGTTTTTTTAACTCTTTTCTTTTCTTCTCTTCCCTATTCTATTTTCTTTATTCCTTTCCGCCCAGACCATGGTGAAGGGAGCCGGGAAGCTTCCCGAGAAGGGGAAGGGTCCCGCACCCCTTGCCCGGCTCCCGTGCGGGCGTTTGAGGGGGGAGACAGTCGCTCCCCGGGAGATTTTCAGCCCGGAGGAGGTGGGCGCACTAGTGTTCTATGTACAGCGCCACCTCCCCAGGACCATAATGGCAGGCGGCAAGATCGGAGGCGGGTACGGGATGCGGGATCACCGGAAGCGGTGGGATAAGGTGTGCCGGGCCATGTACCACCACTCTCGGGTCCAGCGCACCTACAACCAGGCCACCCACCGCTGGACGGATGTCCTGACCCATGAACGAGATCTGCTCGACCTGCTTGGCCTCGAGATCCCCGGGCTTGGTGAGTAGTAGTAGTAGCTATTTCTTTACTACTCTGTTTTCTCCTGCTGTGTTATTATATTGCATTTTTTTTTTTTTTACCAAGAGCAATAATGCTGCTCATTACATTGTAGGTATATTATATTTCAAAATCTTCTGTGCATTTCAGGTGCACTGCTCTCCTTCTCAGTAGTGTTGCTACTATGCTTATTTGTTTCCGATTTTGTGTTCATTTCATTGGCCTGTGAAATTATGTATGAGTGTAGTTTAAAGAACTGCGTAATGCTACACACTAAGGTTCAGATGTTTAATTACCGGCGCATCCCTGCAAAGTAGCAGGGATGCAGCAGTAATTGTGCGCCACGCCACTATCACCCATGGTGCGCCGTATTTACAATGTGGCACACCATGGGCCCAAAACGTCACCAAAGCGTTACGCATCTGTGCCGTAAGGGCGGCGCATTGCTGGAGTTGCGTCGCAACGATGGCGCAGCTCCATCAATGCTCTGGGGTGCCCTATATCCCCAAAGCTGCACCAAGCCGTACGTTTGCTTCAAGCAGGCGCAGGATTAGAGTCACGCATCATTGGCGTTAAAGTGAGTGATTGAAATCTTGTAGATTTCCCTCAGCCACTTTTAGGATGAGTTCCTGCGCAGGAACGCCCTCCCTTGCGCCGGAACGCCCCCTGATGGCGCAGGGATTTACAACGTGATGCATCTCCCATATGCGTCACGTTGTTAATATACGCCGCATCATTGCGCCTCTTTTGTGCTGCCGCTGCGTCACAAAAGTCACGCAACAATGGAGCAAAAGAGCCGCAAGGGGCTTCTAAATCAGCCCCTACAGACTCAAGTCCAGTCCTTCCTTTGTACACATGGCGATAAGAAGAAATAGTGGTGGTGGATTGATAGTTTGAGTATTTTAATGACTGGTTAATGTAGTAGGAAACTTTAGTGTTGTCGCTGATCTGCAATCACGGTGGACTTTGGCTGTCACTTCACGTGCTACGGACTGCTGCCTGCCAATCCTAGGCAAACCTTTTTAGTACGTTGTGTAGTGAGTTACATAAGAAGTTTACAATTCGACGGTCCGCAAATCAAGCAATACTAATAACGTAGTAGACCACATGACATTGGTCCATAATATATCCCGTTGAATAGTTGTCTATTTGCTATTTCGCCAAAATATTTTGTTAGTTCTTTTGAAATGTTTGATTTGGTTGACAAATATCATCCATGTTTTCTGTTTTTCTTTCTTTCATGTTGTACATCAGCTTCCCCCAGGGGCAAGAGGAGGACACAGGAGGAGGAGGAGGAGGGTGCTGTTGAGGATGCAGGCCAGGTTCGGGCAGGCGAGGGCTCCTTTTCTGGCCCCAGTAAGTTTTAATTTTAATATAGAGTACTTATTTTTTCCCAGCGTTCCTCATTCGATTTTTTCTAAATCGTCTTTGATATTCTTGTAGACTGGATCTAAATTCTTATCCTGCCTCGACTATCACTCCGTGTGGTATTACTAGATTATTCTTATTAGTCTCTCTGTGTAGCTAACTAAGATTGCACATTTGTCAATTCCATTGGACTCCCATTCTAGTCAGCAATAGCTCTATGCACAGAGTGCAGTCCTCTGGGATTGTCCATAATGTCTTTTCAAGTCTTCTAAATGTTTATGCTTTGACAATTGCCAACAATAAAAAGGTGAATGACCCCCAAGAAAGAATAAGATACTACTTTACTTTTGGTTTGGATAGGAGGACAATCCATTCTACTACTGTTGCAGGGACAAATCTGCACAAACAGAACTATGGACACTAAATAATGCATTGCTTAGCTTATCAATTATAATAGGTGCTGTTAGACTTTCCACATACCTCAGTGATAACAGATTTTGTAGTTGAACCCCCAATCTCCTTACTGACAAGATAGTGTGGCAGAGTCATTTAGCTCCCAAAGTCACCGATGATTATGATTATTCTCCAATGATGTCAGAGGCACGGACTCATGCTTGCAAAAATGGCAAAACCTTTAGCTCATCCACTCTATTCTGGAGGACCAAAAACCACAGAGTCTATTTAAGTTTAAAAGCTTTATTAAAAGTAAACACATTTATTAAAATCAAGTTTGTCATAAAAGTAAACGTTTAACTGAAAATGGAAAAGTGCTTAGTGCTGACGATTAATTGGACACATTTCTTGTGGTCGAGCCGAGCTCTCACCTGGTTTGAACTTGATCCTGCTCGAGTTCTTAGAAGTCAAGCTTCTGTCTGTTAGGAGAAAAAGTGGTGCGTGTTAAAAATAAAAAGCAAGCATTCATCAGTTGTGTCAAAAAGTGCAGCAAGACAACAGCCTTCCCTGGAAAAAGAGACATTTTTACTTTAGAGTAGACAGTCACAAATTATTAAATTGTATACTGTTTTTTTCACATTTCTTTCTTCCTCCTAGACCAAATATTATATAGTAGTGAGTGGTGTATTCTAACATTATTAAATGTACTTTTTAGGTGGAACATCTGGAGGCGGGGCCAGCGCGGAGGTGGTGGCGGCATTGGACGAGGAGGACAACTCTGGGGTGGAGGCGGTGCAAGTGCCGGACAAGGACATGCTTGTGAGGGATAACACGGTGGTGGCGGGCAGATGTAAGCTATATATTCCTTACTCATTGAGATTGAAGACTGCAGAGTGTGCTTTCTGCATGGGTGTATTATAAATAAACCAGGTAGTAGCCTCCTCTAAATGTACTTCGACTTAGCTGTGAAGTTTTTGGCGAGAAGAATCCCAATCAGATCTGAGATGAACTTGATGGATGGGATGAACGAAAAGCGAAAGAAGGGTGTAAGTAAGTGTGGAAGGACGAGAAATGTAATGATGATTGGCAAAGAAGAATGATATGTGTTTGCTTTGTCCCCGAGGTGGCTGGGAAGGAAAGAATATGGTATGGTGCATGGCTGGGTGAATGATGAAGGAGAACAGCCTGGGTGGGTGAAACAGAAACTGTATGTGTGCATATACTTTGAATTGATGGATGCCTGGATCATTCATGGTACTATCTGACTCTTAGATAGCATATGTGTATCTAGAGAGAGTAGACGGTCACTGGATGAACTAAGTGTTACTTTGAAGAGCACGTAACACCGCACCCGCACGTCCGTTCCAGTGTAGGAAAGGCAAGGAAAAGATGTTGTAATTTTGTCCAAATACTACCATGAATAGTAGCAGTAGTTTGTATTGCAACTGCAAGCACAGCATATATCCGGTTATTACGGTGGACACTCCCTACCTCTCTTAATAACTTTAGTTAAGTAGTAGTACGTCATTCATGTGTGGGTGTATCACTGTTCACTCAATAATAAGCAAAGCACCTAAAGTCATCCCATATGTCATCAAATACATCCCATGTGAAGTGATAGATAATCAGATTATTTAGCTTCTTCATTTTCCTTTTCTAATACTCATTTGCACTGTAGGGTGAAAGCTAAATTAATTAAGCAGTAGCCCTTTTAACAGAGTATTCTCAGTGCCACCCGTAATAGAAAAGTAAGAGCTTCACCACCTGCATGTACTGGACCGGTACAGTAACGCAAGTCTGTCTCACTCACCATGGTGTGCGTCTGTTTTTCTCGGGTGCAAGTTCACTGCGCTGGCATTATGCCGGCTTGCATAAGATAACGTACCACTTTTCCTAAACAAGAGAGAAGAAGAAGAATAAGACTGGTGTACTGTCATAGTCGACTGTAATGGAAGTCCATAGTGCTCGTAGAATTTGTTCCTTAAACTCCCACTAATGTTAGAGCAAGGATGAAGAAGTCGGAGGTTACATAGATACTGTCCTCAATAGTTATGTACTGTGCTTTCAATTTGCTACTTGTACTGTGACAAGTTTCTGCTCAATCATTTTGTGTTAATCTTAAGGAGCATTGGTTACAGACTATGTCTTTCTTTCTTCATGTAGTTGCTCCTTCCAAATCCAAGAGACCATCAAGGAGGAAGGAGCTGGCTCGAATGGCCCGGCAACGGAGGCTGGATGCCACTGTCGCTGAATATCGGCGGCTGGTGGCCCTGGAGGAGGAGGAGATGCAGTCTGGTAATACAACAACGTCCACTGGGACAGCTGCATCCTCCTCCGTGCGGGCTGCCAGCCAGCGCAGTGCTCCAGCGGTACGGAGCCGGGCTACCAAAGGCAAACGCCACAACCGAGCAGCAAAGACAGCAGCTGCCCCCCACAGGATTTGCAAGGCACGCCGGCGCCGCTTATCCCTCAGACTGTCCTACCTGGAGCAGGAGGTCCTGAACTATAAGAACTTGGTGGAGGGCCTCCGCTTCGAACATGCCACCCTCCGCAAGGAGCATGATGCCCTGGCTGCTAAAGTCAACAGCACCCTGCCATTGTGTCCCTTGCTCCTTTTTTAGAGACTTTTTTGGGGGTGGGAATTGGGAGTTGGGTTTTT
Source organism: Lissotriton vulgaris (assembly GCF_964263255.1). NCBI lineage: Eukaryota > Metazoa > Chordata > Amphibia > Caudata > Salamandridae > Lissotriton > Lissotriton vulgaris. The sequence goes on from NC_141691.1 coordinate 1,373,547,708, forward strand.
GGGGACTTTTGAAGGACAATCGTTGGGGTTAGGGAGAGTCTTGCGGGAGATTATTTTGTTAGGGCTATAAAAATATAGTTTTTGAAACTTTATCTGACCATACCTGTTTTTTACTGCTTTTGAGTCTGGTGGGTGGGGGTTTAACAGTAAGTTTTTTTCCTGAATAGTCCTAGGACTTTAGTAGTACTACCATCAATCTCTCGTCTCGCCTAATACTCCATTATACTACCTCCAACCAAATGCTTATCTTACCTGTAATTTCTGTTTGAAAGTAGGGCTAGGCCCAGGGCTGGCTCCACGGGAAATGGCGATTAAGGTTGCAATCCAGGGCGGCTGAAATTTCCTCCTCCTTGTGGTGGTACTAGTGGTGTGACACAGTGGCAGTTGCATGGCTATGGAAAAAAAGAAAATGAAACCTGGTTTGTTCTTACTGTAGCATTACAATGGTACGATAGAGAATATAGCAGGTAACAGTACACTAGACTACAACAGTGCCACAATGTAGCCTAACAAATGGTAAAGTATTTATAGTATAACTTGTACTTGCGTAGGATTTCTTTGACATTGGCGAATACTACAAGAAATAGTACTGAAGCTGAGTAAGTCTAGAATATATCCTCGGATTCCTTCACCAGCCTGTTGCTATGACCTTATCCTCCCCAGCAAGTGTGTGGAATTATTGATGTCAGTTAGTCACACATCAAGCAAAACCACACAACCTGGGGGAAGAGGGTTAGGGTTTGTAAAAAGGATAGGAATGGGGGTTTCTTTTTGGGTAGGTTTTGTTGAGAGAAAAAAAGAAGCACAGCATGGACAAACAATAATTGAACATAAAGAAATTTTTGGGTACAAAGCTAACCATAAATCTTTTACGTGACATAAAGGAAGTGCATTCACTACTGAATGCATTGTTACAGAAAAGTAAGTAGTACTTTCGACAACCGTGAATGCCAGAATGCGATAGTACAGGGCTACATTAAATTAGGTTAAAAAATAGCCGAAGTAAAACCTATAGAATGGCTGTAGGGATCAATTTAGAAGCAGAGAGAGATCCAAGAAATGCAGTCACACACACTCATTGAATAAAAGAATGGATACTGTATCTGTATTGTTGTAGTTGTGTTGTTGAATTTGGTAAGTAAGTTGCATGCAGCAAACAATTCCTCTTATTAGTGGCACTCCTCGATTCCAGCTGACGCTTCGTCCATCAATGTTGGTGACCATAAGACACCCTGTACACTGCCTGCCTGGCGGATGCTGAATTGCGGCTCGCTAATGTGAAGCCTGACTCCATCCTTTTTTCCCCATTGCAGACTGAAACCCGGACTGTAATTATTGAACGAAAAACAGCACTGATAAATAAATATAAGGTATGTACGCTGTGTAGTGCAAAAAGTCACACTTTGATTTTCCTAATAGACAGTACAACATTTTTGAAAGTGCGTACTCTGTCTGAGTCACCTTTTCAAGGATAAATAAGTATGGGCGAATTCATTTAGCGGATCTTTCCCCTCAAGCTAGGTGTACTGTAAACTGTGTTTTAGAACAAAATTAGACCTTCCCAGCAGTGCTTCCACCCAGACCCTTACTAAAGCCAGTTGCAAAAATGTAGAAGACCCCCAATCAGATCTCAAAAAACGAGGCCTAGCAGAAAACTGGTGACAAAACGTACTTCGAAAGTAAAAGTAGGTCCAAATACCCCCTTACCCACCGTGGATTGTATTCAAACCACTTGCAAGCAAGCAAAAGTATCCATAGCCAGCATCGCTCCAAGACTCGAAAACCCCCCCACCCAAACACATGCAATAGAAATACTGCTAACCCTAACGAGCCATAAGTTAAGAATAGTGGCAAACGCTTTCTTTAACTATGCCAAATCCCCCCTTTCCCACCATGGATTTTCTTCAAATGACTTGCAACCAAAATTACACATTCTCACGAGTGCTCTAAGACCCCTGAACTCAGTTGCAAAAATCTAGAACACCCCCAAACACATGCAATCCTGCTGCTAGGGCTAATCCTAACGAACCCTAAGTTACAAAAAGTGCCAAAAGGCTTTTCCTTATGGATTTTGTCCCAACCACTTCTATCCGGTATTAGACCTTCCCAGGAATGCCCCAAGACCCGCCAACCCACCCGTCAAAAAGCACAACACCCCCAAACAGCCCAAAAGCAAAATCTCATACTTACAATATTTCTCGGCCTTCGGTCCAAACGCGCTGTGTAGCTAGGCCATAACTCCGGTTTACCACCACGTATTTCCTGAAAAGCAAATGCAATCAAGATTAGAGTGTCCCAGCAGTGCTCCCAGACCCTGAAACTCACCCACAAACAGCCGGAACCCCCCCAAAGAGCTCCTCAAAGGCAAGCAAGTCAGCAAAAACACACAAAAAATTACGCCTCCGATTTGGTCCAAACCACTTTTCTCCGGTATTAGAGCTTCCCAGCAATGGCCCCAGAGCCGTCAACCCAGGAGAAAACGAGTAGAAGACCCCCAAACAGCCAAAGAGCTAAAGTACAAAAATGGGGACTTAGTCATTTTTTTGCCAATTTCCCAAATCACTCCGCGCGCGCTCTGCAGCTAGGCCCTAACTCCCCTCTGCCACCATGGATTTGCTTCAAACCTCTTGCAAAGTAAAGTATCCATAGCCAGCAGTGCTGCCAGACCCCGAAACCCACCCACAAACACCAGGAAGCCCCCCAAACAGGCCCCCGAAAACGCTACATTGAGCAAAATGTCAGAAATAGCAACAAAAAAATCAGCGTGGATTTTGTCCCAACCACTTCTAACCGGTATTAGACCTTCCCAGGAATGCCCCAAGACCCGCCAACCCACCCGCCAAAAAGTACAACACCCCCAAACAGCCCAAAAGCAAAATCTCATACTTACAATATTTCTCGGCCTTCGGTCCAAACGCGCTGTGTAGCTAGGCCATAACTCCAGTTTACCACCACGGATTTCCTGAAAAGCAAATGCATTCAAGATTAGAGTGTCCCAGCAGTGCTCCCAGACCCCGAAACCCACCCACAAACACCAGGAAGCCCCCCAAACAGGCCCCCGAAAACGCTACATTGAGCCAAATGTCAGAAATAGCAACAACAAAAAATCAGCGTGGATTTTGTCCCAACCACTTCTATCCGGTATTAGACCTTCCCAGGAACGCCCCAAGACCTGCCAACCCACCCGCCAAAAAGCACAATACCCCCAAACAGCCCAAAAGCAAAATCTCATACTTGCAATATTTCTCGCCCTTCGGTCCAAACGCGCTGTGTAGCTAGGCCATAACTCCAGTTTACCACCACGGATTTCCGGAAAAGCAAATGCAATCAAGATTAGAGTGTACCAGCAGTGCTCCCAGACCCCGAAACCCACCCATAAACAGCCGGAACCCCCCCAAAGAGCTCCTCAAAGGCAAGCAAGTCAGCAAAAACACAAATAAAATTCCACCTCCGATTTGGTCCAAACCACTTTTATCCGGTATTAGAGCTTCCCAGCAATGGCCCCAGAGCCGTCAACCCAGGAGAAAACGAGTAGAAGACCCCCAAACAGCCAAAGAGCAAAAGTACAAAAATGGGGACTTAGTCATTTTTTCGCCAATTTCCCAAATCACTCCGCGCGCGCTCTGCAGCTAGGCCCTAACTATCCTCTGCCACCATGGATTTGCTTCAAACCTCTTGCAAAGTAAAGTATCCATAGCCAGCAGTGCTGCCAGACCCCGAAACCCACCCACAAACACCAGGAAGCCCCCCAAACAGGCCCCCGAAAACGCTACATTGAGCAAAATGTCAGAAATAGCAACAAAAAAATCAGCGTGGATTTTGTCCCAACCACTTCTAACCGGTATTAGACCTTCCCAGGAATGCCCCAAGACCCGCCAACCCAACCGCCAAAAAGTACAACACCCCCAAACAGCCCAAAAGCAAAATCTCATACTTACAATATTTCTCGGCCTTCGGTCCAAACGCGCTGTGTAGCTAGGCCATAACTCCAGTTTACCACCACGGATTTCCTGAAAAGCAAATGCATTCAAGATTAGAGTGTCCCAGCAGTGCTCCCAGACCCCGAAACCCACCCACAAACACCAGGAAGCCCCCCAAACAGGCCCCCGAAAACGCTACATTGAGCAAAATGTCAGAAATAGCAACAAAAAAAAATCAGCGTGGATTTTGTCCCAACCACTTCTATCCGGTATTAGACCTTCCCAGGAACGCCCCAAGACCTGCCAACCCACCCGCCAAAAAGCACAATACCCCCAAACAGCCCAAAAGCAAAATCTCATACTTGCAATATTTCTCGCCCTTCGGTCCAAACGCGCTGTGTAGCTAGGCCATAACTCCAGTTTACCACCACGGATTTCCGGAAAAGCAAATGCAATCAAGATTAGAGTGTACCAGCAGTGCTCCCAGACCCCGAAACCCACCCATAAACAGCCGGAACCCCCCCAAAGAGCTCCTCAAAGGCAAGCAAGTCAGCAAAAACACAAATAAAATTCCACCTCCGATTTGGTCCAAACCACTTTTATCCGGTATTAGAGCTTCCCAGCAATGGCCCCAGAGCCGTCAACCCAGGAGAAAACGAGTAGAAGACCCCCAAACAGCCAAAGAGCAAAAGTACAAAAATGGGGACTTAGTCATTTTTTCGCCAATTTCCCAAATCACTCCGCGCGCGCTCTGCAGCTAGGCCCTAACTATCCTCTGCCACCATGGATTTGCTTCAAACCTCTTGCAAAGTAAAGTATCCATAGCCAGCAGTGCTGCCAGACCCTGAAACCCACCCACAAACACCAGGAAGCCCCCCAAACAGGCCCCCGAAAACGCTACATTGAGCAAAATGGCAGAAATAGCAACAAAAAAACCAGCGTGGATTTTGTCCCAACCACTTCTAACCGGTATTAGACCTTCCCAGGAATGCCCCAAGACCCGCCAACCCACCCGCCAAAAAGTACAACACCCCCAAACAGCCCAAAAGCAAAATCTCATACTTACAATATTTCTCGGCCTTCGGTCCAAACGCGCTGTGTAGCTAGGCCATAACTCCAGTTTACCACCACGGATTTCCTGAAAAGCAAATGCATTCAAGATTAGAGTGTCCCAGCAGTGCTCCCAGACCCCGAAACCCACCCACAAACACCAGGAAGCCCCCCAAACAGGCCCCCGAAAATGCTACATTGAGCAAAATGTCAGAAATAGCAACAACAAAAAAATCAGCGTGGATTTTGTCCCAACCACTTCTATCCGGTATTAGACCTTCCCAGGAATGCCCCAAGACCTGCCAACCCACCCGCCAAAAAGCACAACACCCCCAAACAGCCCAAAAGCAAAATCTCATACTTGCAATATTTCTCGCCCTTCGGTCCAAACGCGCTGTGTAGCTAGGGCATAACTCCAGTTTACCACCACGGATTTCCGGAAAAGCAAATGCAATCAAGATTAGAGTGTACCAGCAGTGCTCCCAGACCCCGAAACCCACCCATAAACAGCCGGAACCCCCCCAAAGAGCTCCTCAAAGGCAAGCAAGTCAGCAAAAACACAAATAAAATTCCACCTCCGATTTGGTCCAAACCACTTTTATCCGGTATTAGAGCTTCCCAGCAATGGCCCCAGAGCCGTCAACCCAGGAGAAAACGAGTAGAAGACCCCCAAACAGCCAAAGAGCAAAAGTACAAAAATGGGGACTTAGTCATTTTTTCGCCAATTTCCCAAATCACTCCGCGCGCGCTCTGCAGCTAGGCCCTAACTATCCTCTGCCACCATGGATTTGCTTCAAACCTCTTGCAAAGTAAAGTATCCATAGCCAGCAGTGTCACCGCGGTACTGAGCGCTCACATTGAGGCGAATGGGGGGCTGGCCTCTCGCCAGGCAGGTTTCCGCCCCAGGCATTCGACCGAATCGGTCGTAGTCTCAGTCCTAGACAACCTCAGAAAGGGTATGGATGACAATAACCACCAGGCACTGGTCCTCCTTGATCTCTCCGCCGCCTTTGACACGGTGGACCATACCATCTTACTTGCCCGTGTCAAGGCGGCCGGCATCGGGGGATCAGCTCTGGTCTGGCTCTCCTCCTTTCTGAGGGACCGCACTCAGGCGGTCCGACTAGGCGATTTCACCTCCACCCCTCTCCCTGTCACCTGCGGTGTTCCCCAGGGCTCCTCTCTCTCTCCCTTACTCTTTAATCTCTATATCTTTCCTCTTATCTATGCACTCCAGCAGCTGGAGGTCACTGTTTACAACTACGCGGACGACCTCCAGCTCATCTTTGATCTGTCCCCCTCTCCTCTCTCGGTCTCTAACTTCCAGTCAACTATGACATTCATCAGGGACTGGATGAACCACAATCATCTTAAACTGAACCCTGACAAGACCGAGCTGGTTCTCACTGGTGGTTCATCCAGCCCCTGGAACTCTCTTTTCTGGCCCCCCTCTCTTGGCCCGGCACCATCCCCTTCTACCGTGGTCAAAACACTGGGTGTTAAAATGAATAATCAGCTCACTCTTCACTCACAAATCAGTTCTGTGGTTTCCTCCTGTTTCCTCACTCTCCGAACTATCCGCTCTGTCTCCCGCTTCTTCTCTCCCCAGGCACTTAAGATCATCATAGCCGCCTTGGTAATCTCACGATTGGACTACGCCAACGCCCTCTATCATGGCATTCCAGCGTACAGCCTGCGTAGACTCCAAACCATCCAGAACCAGGCGGCCAGGCTGATATACGGCCTCCCACGCTATCACCACTCCACCCCCCTCCTAAAAGAGCTTCACTGGCTCCCCGTGAAACAACGCTCCCTTTTCAAGATCGGATGCATGGTCTTTCAGGCCCGCCAGGGCACTGCCCCCGCTTTCATCGCCTCACTAATTAAACCCTATGTCCCCGCTAGAAACCTCCGGTCTTCCTCCAAGTCCCTTCTCCAGATCCCCCGCTTCTCACGCAAAAAGTGGGGCGGTTCTAACTTCTCAACTCTGGCCCCTACTCTCTGGAACTCACTTCCAGACAATCTCCGTTCTGCAACTCAGTATCTCTCCTTCCGTAGAGACCTGAAAACTTTCCTCTTCAGCCAGGCTTTCCCCGCCTAATACTTACTCCACCCGTCCATGGTCTTTCCTCCTCAGTTACTGAACCTCCAGCGCCAAGAAACCGCAAGGTGTACGCCGCGCTCTACAAGTGTTTTAAATTAGAAATTAGCAGTGCTGCCAGACCCCGAAACCCACCCACAAACACCAGGAAGCCCCCCAAACAGGCCCCCAAAAACGCTACATTGAGCAAAATGTCAGAAATAGCAACAAAAAAAATCAGCGTGGATTTTGTCCCAACCACTTCTAACTGGTATTAGACCTTCCTAGGAATGCCCCAAGAACCGCCAACCCACCCGCCAAAAAGCACAACACCCCCAAACAGCCCAAAAGCAAAATCTCATACTTACAATATTTCTCGGCCTTCGGTCCAAACGCGCTGTGTAGCTAGGCCATAACTCCAGTTTACCAGCACGGATTTCCTGAAAAGCAAATGCATTCAAGATTAGAGTGTCCCAGCAGTGCTCCCAGACCCCGAAACCCACCCACAAACACCAGGAAGCCCCCCAAACAGGCCCCCAAAAACGCTACATTGAGCAAAATGTCAGAAATAGCAAAAAAAAAATCAGCGTGGATTTTGTCCCAACCACTTCTATCCGGTATTAGACCTTCCCAGGAATGCCCCAAGACCTGCCAATCCACCCGCCAAAAAGCACAACACCCCCAAACAGCCCAAAAGCAAAATCTCATACTTGCAATATTTCTCGCCCTTCGGTCCAAACGCGCTGTGTAGCTAGGCCATAACTCCAGTTTACCACCACGGATTTCCTGAAAAGCAAATGCAATCAAGATTAGAGTGTACCAGTAGTGCTCCCAGACCCTGAAACCCACCCATAAACAGCCGGAACCCCCCCAAAGAGCTCCTCAAAGGCAAGCAAGTCAGCAAAAACACAAACAAAATTCCACCTCCGATTTGGTCCAAACCACTTTTATCCGGTATTAGAGCTTCCTAGCAATGGCCCCAGAGCCTTCAACCCAGGAGAAAACGAGTAGAAGACCCCCAAACAGCCGAAGAGCAAAAGTACAAAAATGGGCACTTAGTGATTTTTTTGCCAATTTCCCAAATCACTCCGCGCGCGCTCTGCAGCTAGGCCCTAACTCCCCTCTGCCACCATGGATTTGCTTCAAACCTCTTGCAAAGTAAAGTATCAATAGCCAGCAGTGCTCCCAGACCCCGAAACCCACCCACAAACACCAGGAAACCCCCCAAACAGGCCCCGAAAACGCTACTTTGAGCAAAATGTCAGAAATAGCAAAAAAAAATCAGTGTGGATTTTGTCCCAACCCCTTCTATCCGGTATTAGACCTTCCCAGGAATGCCCCAAGACCCGCCAACCCACCCGCCAAAAAGCACAACACCCCCAAACAGCCCAAAAGCAAAATCTCATTCTTACAATATTTCTCGGCCTTCGGTCTAAACGCGCTGTTTAGCTAGGCCATAACTCCAGTTTACCACCACCGATTTCCTGAAAAGCAAATGCAATCAAGATTAGAGTGCCCCAGCAGTGCTCCCAGACCCAGAAACCCACCCACAAACACCAGGAAGCCCCCCAAACAGGCCCCGAAAACGCTACATTGAGCAAAATGTCAGAAATAGCAAAAAAAAAATCAGCGTGGGATTTGTCCCAACCATTTATGTCCGGTATTAGACCTTCCCAGGAATGCCCCAAGACCCGCCAACCCACCCGCCAAAAAGTACAACACCCCCAAACTGCCCAAAAGCAAAATCTCATACTTGCAATATTTCTCGGCCTTCGGTCCAAACGCGCTGTGTAGCTAGGCCATAACTTCAGTTTACCACCACGGATTTCCTGAAAAGCAAATGCAATCAAGATTAGAGTGTACCAGCAGTGCTCCCAGACCCCGAAACCCACCCACAAACAGCCGGAACCCTCCAAAGAGCTCCTCAAAGGCAAGCAAGTCAGCAAAAACACAAAAAAAGTCCGCCTCCGATTTGGTCCAAACCACTTTTATCGGGTATTAGAGCTTCCCAGCAATGGCCCCAGAGCTGTCAACTCACCCGCAAAGAAGTAGAACACCCCCACAAGTGCTGAGTCTTTCTTCATTGGGCATAAACCAGCCCTCTGCTTTGATCAAAATAGGAGTCTGGAGGAGGAGGATAGAGGAGCATGTTCTTCTGAACTTGTGAACCTGAGGAATGCAGACTGCGGCACCTTCAAATCAATAAGCAAACAAGTGAAGACCGTTCTGCTGATGGGCTTGCTTTTGTGATTAGGTGATTAAAGTTTGAATTATATTAACTGTGCACAACAAAGAAAGACAGACACACAGGAATAAAAGTGAATAAGGACGAAAAAGAAAGTTATTGATTCATTGTCTCATTTTCAGGGCTTGGTGTCAGGTTCCACGAATAAGAATAAGGCTTTGTCATCATACTCTGCGAATTCAGGCAGGGTGAGCTCAGTGTCACCTGACAGAGAAGAAATTCCCTCATCTATGTTGCTGTCCACCTCGTCTTCATCCGGCGTGCTTTCTCGTACTCTGTAATCTGGTGGTATGTGGTGCTGATTCATCTTGATCATTGTGAACCTCTCCACATTTTTGGGCGAGAGGCGGCTCCGTTTGGAAGTTACAATGCCACCAGCAGCACTGAAAACACGTTCAGAAGACACACTTGCGAGTGGGCAAGACAAGTAGTTTAAAGCCAGGTTGGAGAGCTGTGGCCACAATTCTTTTTTCCCATGCCAATACGCCAATAGGTCAGCATTAACATAGACCTCTTTTGAGTCATTCAGATAGTTCTTCACCATCCACTCAAGGTGCTCCTCCAAGGTTCCTCCACTTTGCTTAGCTGTTGCTGTGACCTTTTGAGAACGAAACCCAAGCCGAGCTAGCCAATCCTCTTCAGCCTCCAATGTTACTGCTGTGTCTGGTGGTGCAGATGATCCGGTTGCCGGTGTCTTTAACGGCTGAGAGGTCACTTTTGCCGCAGCCACAGGTGCAGAAGTGGATTGTTTTGACTGGGGATGGCCTGCTGATGATGATGTACTGCCTTTTCCTTCAATTTTCTGCCGTTCTCTTTCAAACCTCTTGGCTGAGGAGGCTAGCCACTGTTTGTACTTTGTAACATCTTCATCAGCAAAAGGAAAGAATGCTCGGCCTGCCAGCGCCTTTTTGTAGCGTGGATCCAGAATAGTAGCACAAATGTAATGCTGGTTTGAGTGGATCATTTGAAGACGTTCATCACCTTGTAGGCGCTCTAATAATTTCTCCGCCAAAACAAAAGGGTCTTGTTATTTTTCATCTTTTTGAAACACAGAACACACCTCCTTCAGTTGGTGCTCCAGCATGTAGAACAATGGGATAGCTTTTCCCAAATTACAGTCCTCCTTGCTGACTGCACGCGTGAAGACCTCAAAAGGACGAAGCATGCGTGTCAGGCTTTTAACTATGTCCCATTGCGCCACACCCATCCTCAGGTCCTCCTTCTGAGCTGTACCCTGTGTTAAGAAATAGTGATCGAGTACCGTATACTGCTCATACAGACGCTCAAGCATGTAGAAGGTTGAGTTCCAACGTGTTGCCACCTCCTGGATGAGTGCTTTCACTGGCATTCGACGTTCATATAGCAGGCTCCTCAGATGCTTCCGGGCCTTAAAAGAATGGCTGAAATGCTTGCACATTTTTCGGCAGGTGTCCACTACCCTGTACGCTGCACTGTCTTTATCACTCAAGAATTTTTTGACAACCAGGTTTATACAGTGCGCCAAACACGGCACTCTGAAATACTCACCCAGCTCCATGGCCTTAACTACATTGGCGCCATTATCCGTGGAAACATAACCAATCTGGCGTTTTTCTGGGGATATCCAGTCAAGGACCTTTGTGTTAAACTCATCCAAAATGTTTTCTGCTGTGTGACGTTTCTCCAAACCAAACATGGCTAGTGTTGCATTTTTCCGAGCAGCTTTAAAAACTTGGTCTGGGTCAACACCTGCGTTTAGATTTGCTTTAACCCCTGAAAAAGAGACCCAGTGTGCAGTGATGCACATGTAATCAGCGCCTGCGCCACTGGTCCACATGTCTGTTGTCAGATGTATAGTGTGAACAGCACTTTTCTGCAAAGCTGCCCCAATCACCTCCAGAACATCTTCATGTAGTACTGGAACCGCAGCTCGGGCAAAATAGAACCGGCTAGGAACCTTCCATTTAGGGCAGAGCGCTGCCACTAATTCTAGAAAACCAACCCCTTCTACAAAAGAAAAAGGGAGAAGGTCCAGAGCTAGCATTTTAGCCAGCTTAGTGTTATACAGACGAGTCAGTGGGTGGTTGCGTTCATATTGCGCTTCTGTAAACAACATCTTTTTAATGTTGCCCTGGACCAAGCATTTACGGGATAATGATGATGATGATGATATCTTCGACCCAGTTACGCTCGCTGAAGAACTTTTTCGCATTGGTGTCTCACTCTCTCCCACACTCTTAGTGTGGCTCACATGGGGTGTGCTGCTGACAGGGGTACTGGGTGTAAGAGAAGTGTTTGACACGTCTTCTTCCTCCTTGTCATCATCAGATGAAAAATCAACGGTTTCATTACGTGCAATTAGGGCTTCCTTGATCGCCTGTGGGTGCGCAAACCATTGGACAGGGTGCTGTCTCTTAAGATGACCTCTCTGGCCTTCGGTACCATAGTTGGTACCAAACTTACCACGACTAACTGCAACCTTACAAATGCTACAAATGGCAAAGTTTTCCCTTTTTGGGCAAACACTAAAGAAGTCCCAAGCTGGGGACTTGAATTGTCTGTGGGGGCCGGAGGAGGCGGCGATACTGGTGGCAGTGGTCTTGCTGCTAATGCCAGATGAAGTGGAGGATGTGGATTGCCGAACTTTAGTACGTTGTGCACTTTCACCACCACTAATTGAGGTCGAGGTGGATGGAGGTCCCTTCTTGCGAGGAAGAAATATGGAAGCAGTAGGTGTTGGTGTACTAGTTAACTCCAATGATTGTTGTGTTTCCATTGCCTCCTCGTCGACATCATCATCACGCTCAGCAGCTTCTCGGGCTAGGGTCAAAATGTCTCTTTGCTGCATGCCCGCTCGGGCTCCAGTGACCTTTATGATGACTGGCTCATCGTCGTGAGAGGCTTCATCAGCAGCAGTATCCGCCACTTCTTGTTGAGCCTCATCACACTCCATAACTATGAGTTTTTCGACGACCTTCCTTTTACGCTTAAGTACCTTTGTCAGATCATGGTGTGCCTCACTCTCAGGCAGCCGTGATGGTTCCCAATCTTCATCCAGATCATCAGAAGGAGGTGGGCTTGAAGAAGATGTAGACACCCCCCTTGATCTTTTCCTTGCTAGGGATGTGGAAGACAATGAATGATCATCAGGAGGAGTGGCTTCCTCAAATGATACCTCGGTTTGATTGTCGATTTCCTGATGTGCCCCTACTTCGGGAGGAACAACTATTGTGGGCACTTGTGACCCTCCATGCACCTCTGCTTGCGCATCTCCTTGCGCTGCCTCTCCTTCCACATGTACTTGGGCTTGTACTTGCACATGTGGTTGTTGTTGCGGCTGTGGTTGTTCAACACTTGTCAGATGAGTTACAACAACCTGTGTTGATTCAGGGACAATGCTGCTACTTTCTTGCGATGAGCCAACATCACTGGTCGATGGTGATTGAAGAAGTACACTGACTGCCTCTGCAGCACTCAAAGGCTTGGACTTAAGTTGGCGTGGTGGTGGTGGTGGCGGCACTGAGCCCAATGGAGCGGGGGTGCTGCTCCCAGCTTGGTCCCCAGCAGATCCCGCTGCTGCTGCAGGCGTACTTTTTTTTTTACTCCCAAAAAACGTGGCGTCCGGCACACCAGCCTCCTTGGTAACTTGCTTCTTCTGCTCCTTACTGGCAACTTTCTTGCTAGAGGAGCTACGGGGAACTCTTTTTGGGGCCATCTTCTTCAGAGCAGGTCAGAACAGCAGGCCGCAGTTGCACGAGTTGCGGAGTTGTCTGTGGCCAGACGTGACGCCGCGTGACGTTATGCTGCACACACACACCGCTGCAGGACTTCTTCCTGGCACTGGTGGTTCTCTTGAGTCTTGTGCAACTAAAAGCAATGGAAGACAGAGGAACATCATTTCAGTTATATACCCCAAAAAAATCGAAAAAAAAACAGAAAAATCAGCACAATCCCATGCCCTCCATGATATTTAAATTCAAGACACCCCACGGAAAGACTAGGCCCATGCAACACTCACTACCCCTGGGCATAAAGGTTGAAAACTAGGCAAAATGGTTGCAGGCCTAACAACACTGCCTGCATTCAAAATGCCCCCTCCCTCCCAGCACATGGCCAGGGCCTGTAGCAGCACTCAAAATGGCCCCCAACCACATGGCCTGTCCACAACAGGCCAAAAAAACGAAAATCACAGAAAAATCTGCACAATCCCAAGCCATCCAGCCCCTCCATGATGTTTAAATTCACCCACAGAAACACTAGGCCCACGCACCACTCACTACCACTGGGCATAATGGATGAAAGCTAGGCAAAATGGGTGCAGGCCTGAGAACACTGCCTGCATTCAAAATGGCCACCTCCTTCCCAGCACATGGCCAGGGCCTGTAGCAGCACTTAAAATGGCCCCCAACCACATGGCCTGTCCCCATGAACACCCCAAAAAATCGAAAAACACAGAAAAATCAGCACAATCCCAAGCCATCCCGCCCCTCCATGATGTTTAAATTCAAGACAACCCACAGAAAGACTAGGCCCATGCACCACTCACTACCCCTGGTGAAAAGGCCACAACAGGCCAAAAAAACGCAAATCACAGAAAAATCAGCACAATCCCAAGCCATCCAGCCCCTCCATGATGTTTAATTTCAAGACAACCCACAGAAAGGCTAGGCCCATGCACCACTCACTACCCCTGGGCATAATGGATGAAAGCTAGGCAAAATGGGTGCAGGCCTGAGAACACTGCCTGCATTCAAAATGGTCCCCTCCCTCCCAGCACATGGCCAGGGCCTGTAGCAGCACTCAAAATGGCCCCCAACCACATGGCCTGTCCACAACAGGCCAAAAAAACGAAAATCACAGAAAAATCAGCACAATCCCAAGCCATCCAGCCCCTCCATGATGTTTAAATTCAAGACAACCCACAGAAAGACTAGGCCCATGCACCACTCACTACCCCTGGTGAAAAGGCCACAACAGGCCAAAAAAACGAAAATAACAGAAACATCAGCACAATCCCAAGCCATCCAGCCCCTCCATGATGTTTAAATTCAAGACCACACACAGAAAGACTAGGCCCATGCAACACTCACTACCCCTGGTGAAAAGGCCACGACAGGCCAAAAAAACGAAAATCACAGAAAAATCAGCACAATCCCAAGCCATCCAGCCCCTGCATGATGTTTAAATTCAAAACACCCCACATAAAGACTCAGTGCACCCACCACTGAGTACCCCTGGGCAAAAGGCCCCAAAACAGCCCAAAAATCGAAAATTCCAAAATTGTAGTTGCAGCAACTGTAATGCCCCAAAAAACTTACTTGTGAAATTTCTAATCCAAAAGTGATCCAAAGAAAGTCAAAAAGGCCTCAAATCCAAATATCCAGCAGCATCCACAAAAAGTAATACTTCCAGCTCCAGATCCAAATGAAAAGTGACCAGGAGATGGACAAAGCACTGGGAGGAGCCTGCTGTACAGGAACAGGAAGTTGAAGACTGTGGGGCACTTCCTTCCTCCCACCCCCCCCTCCCCAAAATGGACTCCTCGCAAAAAAAGTGCAGGCAAATGTCAACCTGATGAGTTATTCAGATAAAAATCATCATTTCCAGAAGGTTTATGCTGCTTGCTGGTGGATTTCTTGTGCAGAATTGCAAATTTTGTATTTTCGCGAGTGCAAGATTATTGTTGCTGCTCGCCGCATCTACAAGCTCGCAATTGCGAAGTACCGCGATACATGATCACGGCGTACTCGCGTTGACAAACTCTCGCTGTGCAAGTTGGCAAGCCGCGATTACGTAATCGCGCTCGCCAAATTCCCGCGGGATCCCGCAGCAAGATCCAAAATGGCGCTGCACTCGCAAAATATCAAGAAAAACAACTCGGCAAACGCTGAATGACGGTAAGTAAACGCCACGCGCCGCAAAGTTGTATCACCAAGAAAAAAAAATCCGCTGCGTGCGAATTTGCGGATTTTCGGTAAATTCACGAGCGTTCGCGGATTGCGAATTTACCGAAAATCTGCAAAATCCGCGAGCGTAACGGATTTTCCGCCCATGCTTATTCAGGTTGCAGATATACAGCTTCGCAAATTGGAGGCCATATCACTCCCTCACTTGTACACGTATGTCAAAGGCTCAAACTGCCAACAGCTTCATCCATCAGGTTGTAGAGACCTTGCAGAATCAAGGTTCATCTGCAGACCTATCCCTGAAGTAACTGAGTTGTTACATGCTTACATATTCATGCCTCTGACGTCAGAACTATCGTACAGGTTACATTAATCTGGTGCCCTCAAGCATCAAGTATTTGATACTTTGTGCAGTCCCTAAACAGATGCTATCATCATTTTAGGAACTATCCAATAACGTTTAGAGCTAGGTGAAGACTGTACAATTCAATTATGAGCGACATACACAGCCATCAATCAGCCTCATGCCTTGTGTGACATATTCGGCAAGTGGAAGCATACTTTGAATAATGAGATAGTTATGCTGATGACTATAATAAGAAATTATGAAACTAAAAATCCCTTACTGCAAATTGCAGTTGACTAAAAAAGCTCTATTTGAAGACACTACTTGGTTACATAAGGGTGCATTATATTGAAAATAAGAGTTAACTGGCTTACCAACTTCTCAACTTTACTAGAAAAAAACAATAGCTAGGTCAGCTTCCTGATGATTCCGTTGTGTTAAATGTACAGTGTGGGAAGTTTTCAATTCTTACCTGTTACAGTCTGTAAAAAACTAATATTTTCATTACAGTGGAATAGACTGGGTTAAGGGTTTCATAAATACCTGTATGTATGTTAGTGTGAAAGATTATGCATGTTTAATCACTTAAGAAGGGCATAAATCATTTCTTCTCTTTGATTGGTGTTTATTAAATTCTTATATATACTGATTTTTTGCAAATGCGTATGTCACACAATCATGTGCTTGCAGTGCTGTCATTTTGAAAATTAGTTTTCATGAAAAAAAGTAAACATTATGTATTGTGTCACTATCTCTACTCGAATAGAACTCATTGTAACGTAGAAAATAAGAATATAACGCTCTTTCCAAGATTTCATTTGCAAAGAAACATTGGTCCCCCATTTAAACATTTCTCCCCGGTAGCAGTTCACTTGACATGTTGATGTTGACATGGCAGATATATGCTCTCTGTCTTCTCCAGAAAGAATGCATTATGCTGACACTACACATGCATGCAGCTTGAAGGGACATCAGTGGCAAGGTTTTGTAGGCATGCATGCTAATAATAGAAAAAGAACAGGTTTCTCAAAACACAACGGGGCATATTTACTAGGACGACGATAAATAAACGCAAAGCGCGCTTAGCGCTTGTTTATTTATCGCCGTTTATCGCTGGAATTTATCGCCCAGTAAAGCGTTAGTAACAACGTGTTACTCCAGGGTGATAATTTTCCAGGGAAATGGGCCAACATCACTGGAAAACCAGCGATGTTGCACTCAAAACGGAGATAGCCTTGGTGATGCGACCCTGTGGTCGTATCACCATAATCCACCTCCCATGTTAGCTATGCCTTAGTCGGGAATTGAAGAGACGTTACATTCCTGCGTTAAGGCATAGTTAATGGGATTTAAAATATCGCTACCACTTGTTGATGATATCACGAAGCTGGGGTAGTGATATTTTCCCATGGTGTTTTGTCAGTCACGCCTCCTTTGCATCTCATTAGAGATGCAAAGCGAGGAGTGAACAAAATGGGAGCTGAATCAAGGAAACACGCACTAGCATGTCCTTGCAAATAATGCAATATAATTATCGCCGCTTTTCGCCCCAAAATGACGCTAAAGTGGAGAAAATTATATCTTCAGCCCTTGATGATATGCCCCTGCATTCTTGTCCTGGTGCTGGTCCTGCTATCTCTGAGACCAGGGGTCGCAGAGTGCAAGCCAGGGGTCGCACCTGTGACCTCTGACAACCCCACATTGACTTTCAAGCTAATCATCTCTACAAAACATAAAAAGGTGCAATACTATTGTCAGCTGGTATTTACGTGATTGACACTTCACACAAAGAATACTGAAGAGGACTGACCCAGATAAGCCAATGGCGAAATGAGGCTGCCCTATTCCTCCTTTCTGTGTATGTGTGTATGTTAATAGCATGGGCTCTAAAAAAACAGCTACATCTTTCTGTAGCCACATCTAGAAAATGGGATTAATCCAAACTGCATTGCTCTTAGCAGAGTACAGTAGAATAAAAAATGAAATAAACATGAATTGAAAAATTACTATATGAAGCCTTGTAATTTGTAGAAAAACAATTAAAGAGGAGAACCCCATGGCTGGATGGTTGAAAAAATGATATGTGAGTCCTCCTTTTTTTCCCAGAACAAACAAAATGCATTGAAAAAAATGGGGTACATTTGAACACACCATTATAAGCTGTTCCTGTGGTGCTTAGAAGGGGCCTCTGCTAACAAACAGCGGAACTGGGGCCTTTTTTGCTGACTCAAGAACGACCACTGTTAACAGCAGGTGTTCCTGCACTCTTTTACTGCTCGCCATAGCAATACAGACCATGACAGGACCTTGTGGAGTCAGAAAAGGCAGGAATAACAAAAGCAGACCTTGTGAAGTTATCAACCTTGCACAGACTCTGTATCAACATGTAAAACGGGCTAAATTACTGAAATTCTTTTTTTTAAATATGCCTGAAGAAATTGTAAAGGAATCAATTTATGAGCTGACTGATATTTTGCAAAGTCATTCCATGCAATGCACCCAAAGTCCACCGTGCATGGCTCGAATTTTTGTATGGCAAGCCATGGAGTTTGTTGCCCATAATTCAGGGAATTCATTACACAGTTCACAAAGGAAAGACAATATATCCACAAAGCAGACATAGTAAGAGTATATTTCTATGAAGTAGCACCCAGGCTTGAAAGAACCTAAAAAGTGGAGAATGTGGAAAAACAGGTTGTCCTTCTGTAGGATTGCTACACTACATTAAGCATTACTGGACATATTTACTAGAACGTCACACAGCACAGTAAGTCACCTTGCTGTGTTGCGTGACAGGGATTGGGCAGGAATGCACCTTATTTAAAAGAGTATGGCAGATGCCAGCCTTTGTCCCTGTGCAGGCGCTGTTTTGGCTGCTTAGTGACAACACCTGCACCTTTGCACTATGGTGCAAAGGTGCCTATGCTGTAAGCAGGATTGTTTTTCTGCAGGAATAGGCACCTTTGCGCCGTGGTGCAAGGGTGCCTATGCTGTAAGGAGGATTGTTTTTGTACAGGAAGGTGCACCTTACTGCACAAAAACAATCCCTTTAGGCACTGCTGAAAACAGCACACATAGAAAGAGGAAGTAAGGCACTGAAATTAATATATTTCTCTTTGTTACTACTACTGTGAGAAATTTGTAGTATATAATGGTGAATAATTCAAGTAATCCAAGGATAGTTGGTATTGGTTTAATAATAACAGCACAGTACTCTCTTCTTTAAGTCGCAGCAGAATAATGCCAGTACAACACATTTACAGGTAAACAATTCCAATAAACAATCTTAAAACACTAGCATGTGCACAGAACTAATGAACATCATCTTAAAAGGGAAACACAATGTAGATAATCTTAAAAGGGAAACAAAACAGAAAAAGAATGAACTGAAAATACTACACATTTCCCCTCTTAAGAAATTGAATGACACAAGGATGTACATTTAGAAACATGTCTGACATTCCAGACCTTACCATCTTGCGTGACAACACTATTTCGGTTTACCTTCACAATTTTAATAGGTTTACCAAATTTAACATCGCCTTTAGTAATAAAACCTGCTTTGTGAATTCTCACCCAATCTCCACACTTAAACTCTGGTACTTTAACCTTCATTCGAACATCATAATCATTTTTGATCTTGTCTTGCTTCATTTCAACTTTATGAGCCACATCAGTAAGATCAACTATAACATCATGAGGAATAGTACTATTTTTAAACCACCACGGACACAATTTAGATGTGGGATCGCTACCTCTTAACAACCGGAAAGGAGAAACCTCAGTAGTCGAATGAGGTGTTATCCGATATAACCAAAGTCTCTCCCTTAACCTTTCTCTCCACAAGCTACTAAAATTGCGAGCCCAAAGAATATCTTGTTTGAGAACCCTGTTATATCTCTCAACTTGTCCGTTCCCTTGTGGTTCATACAAAGCTGTTGTGACATGCTTTATACCGCAATCTTTAAAGAAATCCAACATTTCTGACGACTTAAACTATACACCATTATCAGAAATTATCATTTCAGGATAACCTTCTCGAGCAAAAAGCTCCTTCAAAAACGAAATCACATTACGTGAATTGGGATGAGAAATGAGCTTGACCTCTGGCCATTTAGAATGGTAGTCAACAACCACAATGGCAAACCTACAGTCTACAGGTAAAAAATTGAAAGGTCCAGATATGTCAATACTCAACTTTTGCTATGGATACTGAGGCCACTTTACAGGTATCAAAGGAGCTGGACTACATTTACAAGCCTTGTCACTTTCTATACAATCTGGACATTCTCTCACAAACTTATCAACAAATCTATCCACCCCTGGCCACCAGAAATGAGATCTAATCAATCTCTTCATGGATGACATACCCATGTGACACTCGTGACTAAGTTTCAAAATAGAATCACGAATGCCTAAAGGTGGAACACACTTTCCTGTTCTAAAAATCAAATCTGCCTCAGTAACTAACTCTTCATTAATATTCAAAAATGGAATGAGAACCGCAGACACTTCACACTTAGGAGGCCAACCCTTCTTGATATAATCTCTCACTTGACACAGTGAAACATCCTCATTCATACTTTTTCTCCACATATCTTCAGATATCAACTTAAAATTTTTGGAACCAGCCTCGGTAATACTAACTACAACTTCATCATCACTATGTTCTTCAGCACCGTGACATGGCAGCCTGGACAAACAGTCCGCAGTTACATTCAATTTCCCTGGAACATACTCCATGTCAAAACTGTACTCCTGGAGGCGTGACATAAGCCTGGCTATGCGAGCAGTAGCTCTAGACCCTCCATCAGGCGACAAAATATTCACCAAAGGCTTATGGTCAGTTCTTAACACGAACCTTGCACCCCAAATATAATTCCGGAAATGTTCCACAGCCCATACACATCCCAAGAGTTTTTTTCTCAATAACAGCTTATCCTCTCTCTGTGACAGTGAGCGTATGAGATGCAAATGCCACATTCCACTCTTCCTTTCCAGAACGTTGTGACAAAACACAACCTAGACCATAAAGACTAGCATCTGCAGTCAACAAACACAACTTATTAAGGCAGAAAGGTCTGAGGGTGGGAGCAGCAACCATGTCAGCTTTTATACTTTCAAAAGCACTTTGCTGTTTACTACCCGATACAAATTCCACATTTTTCCTAGCAAGTTCTCTAATGGGTTCCATCTTAGTAGCAAAATCTTTGATAAATTTGCTGTAATACTCACAGAGACCTGAAAATGACAGCAACTTGTCTTTACTATCAGGTGCAGGTGCTTTTAAAATAGCATCAACCAACGTTTTCTTTGGAGATACACCATCTTTCGAAACTGTGTGCCCCAAATATTCTACAGTCTTCTGAAACAACTTGCACTTTTTGCTCTTAATCGTCAAACCAGACTCGCTCAAAACTCTACAAACATTTCTTAAATGTTCACAATGAATTTCATCATCCTTAGAAAAAATGAGAATGTCATCTTGAAAACATTTCACATAATTTTCCATGTCCTTGAATAAATGATACATTGACCTTTGAAAAACGGACGCCGCCGAAGCTAAGCCAAACTGCCTTCTCTTAAATTGGTACAATCCTTGAGGGGTAATAAAGGCCTTTAGATGTCTAGATTTTTTTGTCAATTCAATTTGATGATATGCTGATCTAAGATCGAGAGTAGAAAACACTGTGGCACCCCCAAGCATGCTCACAACTTCACTTATGTTGGGGAAGGGATGACAATTGATAACGATATTTGCATTTAGAGCTCTCAAATCAATGCAAAGTCTCAAACTTTTATCTAGTTTAGGGGCAAGAACAACTGGAGAAACCCATTCAGATGATTCAACCTCCTCTATCACTTCATTATCTAACATCTCCTTGAGAGCATGGCTTAACTCCTCCATGACATTAAGTGGCACACCTCTAAGCTTTTGCACTACAGGAACAGCTCCTTGTTTGAGCTTAATAGCATGTGCAAAACCCTTCAATCTACCTAAGCTTTCTAAAAATACATTAGGGAATTCCTTAGCTAAATTCTTCCATCTACTGTCATCTTCTATAGTGACTATAGATCCTTTTCTGAAAATACATCGTTTAATACTGTGACAGGTTCTTTGCTCCATGGATTTAACATAATCCCTAGCTTCCATTGATCCCTCCATCCGAGTACATCAACACCCTTCTTAGCTACATACAATTTAATAATGCCAGATTTTCCTTTGAAATGAATAGCAGACTGTAAATAACCAATAAAATCGATGTTTGAACCATTAAAACACAGCACATTAATATCTGGAGAAGAAAGATCCTTTTCAGATAATATTGAACCATATTTTTCAGAGAAATAATCTCTAGTTATTATGGTCCAGGGAGAACCAGAGTCTGCCATCAATTAAAGGTCTACCTCCATGAAATTTACAATGCATTTGGGTGAATTAAGTACTCCACCATCAACCACCCCAACACTTATCAAAGAAACCACCATTCCACCTTCTCTTCATTTCTCCAGTTTTAGAATGTTCACACTGAATACAAGAGATCTCATAGGAAGGAATAGACCTTACACAAGAAACTTAATTTTTCTTGAAATTGCGATCACTACTCCTTTTTTTATCATCTCTGCATGCTTTAGAGAAATGACCAATTCTGCCGCATTTGCTACACTCTTTACGAATAGCAGGACAGAACTTAAAAGATGCTACATGATTATTACTCCCACATCTGTAACACACAATTTGGTTTCTTCCAACATTCTTATTGGATTGAAAATTATTCTTTACATTACTTATGGCACACACATCATCACAAGATTTGTCATTCTTCCCACATTTAGCGTTCTCTTCAATAGTTTTCATCCATTTATTGGATTGCTCAAACGCTTTAGCTGTAGATTTACTCTCTTTTAAGGTAGGATTCCCCAAAATCCATAACTGCTCTTGTGTTTTCTTACAGCTTACATTCACTATAATCTGGTCTCTTATCATCTCATCTGTAATCTCCCCAAAATTGCACGAAATAACTAATGACCTAAAGCAGTCAAAAAATCATCAAAAGTTTCAGAATCCTTTTGTGCCCTGGTGTAGAATTTATAACGGTTAAGAGCAATACTAGTAGTAGGTTTGAATCTAGTTTCAACTCGTTACATGGCTTCATCAAAATTACCCAATTCTCCAGGTACTGGAGGAAGAGTCCTAAAAATGGCTTGCCCTTCAGACCCTAAACAATGAAGAAAAATATTCTTCTTTTTCTCATTGCCCATCCTTTTCCCATTTATAGCTTTAAGATAAGTTAAGAATTCCTCCTTCCACCTAGTCCAAGGTATTGGAGGATCCCCCTTACTTTGGAGAAATTTTGACGGAGGATCGAATTGCATAGTAAAAATGTGAAGAATAACAAATATATATAAACTATGAGAGGTACAATAATAATATTCACTAGTTAAAAGAAATAAGCTTATGGTAATGCATTTTAAAATATGAAATTCACCCAAGTAATCTCGCAAATGTCACAACAGTTCACAGTTCACAGTTGAGTTAAATCGTCTCGGCAAAAGACTCCCGCGTTGTTATGGCAACTCAAAATGGCCGCCAATGATGTTGCACGTCGCCGCGTAGTGATGTCACAGCGTTACAGCCAATCATTCAGTACGCTGTCTTCCTCGCGTAGTCAAGGTCGTTGTGCAGTGCACCTCGCGTAGGTTGTTGTGCTTCTTGGTAGCCAGGCAACAGCAAAGTTCCAAAAGTTACAGCGGACTTCACGCGACTACGGAAAGCGTTGCGCAGAGCAGAGATGAAAGGTTTGAAAAATGCAGGAAAGTGTCTAAAATCCGTAAAGCCTCAATAATTTGATATGGAAAATTCTCGTTTTGACAGCAATAATACTTCGGTGTATAAGTATGACGTAGATCAGATTAAAGCGAAGTAGGATACAAATCTCTTCACAATGGAGAAGTGTGGCTCACTGGTTAGAGCAGGCAGACCCTGAAGCAGAGGTCAGACCCGGGACCAGGGTTCAATTCCCGACGCGGCAGGGTCTTGAGCTCAAATGTCCATGGACTCGATAATTCTCGCCTCGGTGCCTGACCTAATCATGAGTTCACACTCTGCAACTCTGGGCATTAAGCTTGCTTAATCTCCACTTCGGCCCCCAGCGGCGGGATGCCTGGCTTTCACCTTGGGGATGCCCTGTAGGGGCTATCTCACAGGGAAAAACCAGGACGGGTTCCAAAGGCAAGCGCGGAGATACCCCTTCGGGGGTCGATTCTGGCGCTATATAAGAATATAATAATAATAATAATAATCCCTATGCCAGCCGAAATAAAGGTTCAGAAATACGAGAAATCCTTGTATTCATAAGACAGGTTCCATATGAAGATAGAAATCGTAGTTAGAGTAAATCCACTACAGTCCAGAGTTATTCTTCTTTCCCAATAAAAGATTCAAAGGTTCAAATGTTCATGAAATATCCAAAAATGTACCACTCCTGTGCTGCAAGTAGAGTAGATAGGTACTGGTCACCCCCGTCGCCAAATTTGTAGTATATAATGGTGAATAATTCAAGTAATCCAAGGACAGTTGGTATTGGTTTAATAATAACAGCACAGTACTCACATCTTCAAGTCCCAGCAGAATAATGCCAGTACACCACATTTACAGGTAAACAATTCCAATAAAGAATCTTACAACACTAGCATGTGCACAGAACTAATGAACATCATCTTAAAAGGGAAACACAATGTAGATAATCTTAAAAGGGAAACAAAACAGAAAAAGAATGAGCTGAAAATACTACAAAGGTGTATCTTTTTGGTTCATTCCTAGGTCTACCACGTTTTGGCAAATCGGTGAATACATCAAAATCCTTGAGAGTTTCATGGAAACACCCAAGCAAAGCTCATGAGACATGTTCCCAGAGAAGTGTAACATAACACAGTGATTTGCTCCTGAATTATGAAGTCACTCAGGTCCATGCCAGGTGGCCTTGCTTGACTAATGAATCAGATTTTGGACTTGTGTTACTCTTGCACCATGTTCTGTGGTGCAAGAGCGATGCATCTCCTCTCATAAATATTCCCCTGTATGTATAGGGAGTGAAGAAAGGTGAAAAATGTAGAGGGGGTGTTATTATTCTCTCCAGAGTATGTTGAAATCTGTCTAATTTCAAGCATGTATTCCCATACAGTATATAGTCAGGTCATCAGCACCTGCAAACCATTCTTGGTTAGTGTACTATACAATAGTTTTGAGTCAGTTTACTCAAGGAACAAATTCCTACGTCTTGCTCCTGTAATATTTATATATCTATATCTATGTCTATTACCTACTGGCGATAACCAGAAGGTAGTTAAAGTTAGAATGCAGTTTCCATAGGAAGAGCGTTTTTTCATTTGCCAATAACTTTGGATTTGTTTGACAAATCTTCAAAAATTGCAAATCTGTTTGTAGTTGCGGAGTGATGTAAAGAAATTTCCAGTTGTATATATAGGGACGGGAAGGATCCGTGACCCCTTCCGATCTCGTGCTGAGATCTGATTGGCTGTAAACACTTCAAACCATTAAGTGTGGGCAGCCATCTTGAGACTCAGTTGGAGCCAAGTCATAGAAAGCACATACAAAAAGAGAGCAGGATATAAATACACTGATGCCCTAGGCATCTTGGGGGAAAGGAGTCCCACAGGGACCCTGCAGGGCCAAAAAATAATTTTGTTTTAAATGGGTTGCTGTATCCATGGATACTGAAGAAAATGTAAAAACAAAAATTAAACCAGGTCTCCTGTGTTGCCTTAAAAATCACCCCCTGGGTTGGCCAGGTCCTGGGGGCATTTAAAAAAAAAAGAGGAGTGGTACTCGCCCCCCTCCTAGGGCAGATTAATGCTCCAGGGACCACCACCTCTTAGAAATGAATGCAAGGTAGGCATGTGCAGCCTCCCTCACTGCCCTGGGGACCTACCCCTTCCCAGGGTTTATTTATTTTTACATTGGAGGCCTCTCAGACCCCTACGAAGCCCCAGGGGCCACTGCCTCCCTTGGGGATTTATTCACAAATAATACTGGGGGCCACTCGGTCACCCCCCTGCAGCCCTGGGGACTGCCCTCTTCTTGACTGTAACCATCTCTGCAGTGCGCAAAGTTTAAGGAATTAGTGTGCCATTCAAAATGGCATAACAAAATAGCTTCATGTAGGGTCCCCTGATTTCAAAGTTTGATTTCAAAAGCTCATTTGGAATCTGGTCAGGACTGGGTGCTTTTGCTGATAAGCTAGTTCCCATAGCCTTGTCAGTCTCACATAGGTCTAACACAACAGTATTATATTTCTTTAAATTGATTGCCAACTCAGGGTCGAACCTTGCCCAGGGTATCACATTGTTGCAGGAATATAAATTTCTAAAATAGGAAACTCAGTCCTCAGGCTGCACATGGTATCCAACTTTGCTTCCGCCACCATTATTCCTCAGTGCCACATACTCCCAAAACTTTGTCTTATCTTTTGCCAACATGGTATGGGACAACTCGTCCCATAGTGCATCTTCCCAGGCTCTTTTAGCAATCTCCATTTTTTTTCATAAAGTGCCCTACACACCTCAAGCTGTGACCTGTCCTTAGATTTGGCAGCTGCCAATAGTTGTGTGTTGGCCAGCCTACAGCCTTTGGAATACCGTGTTGCTTCTTTCTGGATTGTGTTATTTCACTGGCGATCGCTTATACAGCTCATTCATTGTTACTAGCGGCAGACCTCTATCCTCGGGTGCCTAATTATCCAAGCCACTAACAGCTCATTAGCCTCAGCAACCACTTCCTGCAGTGCATTCAGGTGTTTTTCAACCCATCCCCATCTAATTATTTTTTCCATTGTTGGAGAGCTCCACACCCCCAACTTGTGTAAAACTCTGGATAGGTGGAATGTTGTCAAGGGTACCCATGAATGACATGCTAAGAGTCTTGTGATCACTGTTTACCCTATCAATGACCCCATACCCTGTACAAAAGTCCAGCCCTTCAAGCCAATTAAAAAGGAATAGTATAGCCTGGCCTATTAAAGTATGTTTTCATTTAATATCAGACAAGGTTTTACCATTTACTACTCAAATAATAAAAGTCAGCATTAGTGCCAGTAGCTGTGCAGCCCTCATGGACCATTTTAACCCCTTCGCTGCTCATGACAAGCTCAGCTCGTCGTGCAGTACACTGGTCGTGTGCTCATGACATCCATGGAATATAGGAACTTCCAGCACAGGAGGGGAATTGCCTTAGCAGTCATGTGGTTAAAGTAGGCAGGCCTATTGGGGAATTCTCCATTTTGCATCCTCCTCTCTAACATATCATGATCAAATGACATAAGAGGTTCAAATGCAGAAGGTTGAATCACCTGCCACTATGATCTCACCTTTACCCTTGTAGTCAGAGAGAAAATCCTATATAGAACTAATGACCAAGGTCTCCTCTTTCCAACCAGTACCCTGATAATAATACAAATTAATAATCACCAAAGAGTTGTGACTGCAGAGGTCTACCTTTATAGCCAGCACATTCTGGAAAGTAACTTGTAGGACTCTCACTGAATATTGTAGATCTGTGCTTACCTATGTCACCAAACTCCTGGATGGTCTTCCCCTGGATGGCTCTATTGCATTCACAGAGAATGAGGAATACCCATTCCTAGCCACAGGTGAGACATTCCATGTCTTCTGGAGGAGGAAGATACCATGTTCATCTATGAACTATGAACAATCTGTGTTCCTCTATTTAGCACATATCACAGCCACATTCCATGATAAGATTGGTATTGGTATGTGGGCATGAGCCAAAGAAATCTCATTACTGCAAGGGATACAGCCCCCCAGGTATGTGTTCTACTAAACTCGCGGAGGCCATCACATGCCATTTCCCCCGCTCATCACTGGGGAATTGGATGACTTGGGCTTGAAGAAATACACTATAGTAGATCTAATTTCCCCCTTAATCTTGGGGTCGGTAGGTCTATGACTATCTTGACTTTTATCCACAGGGTATGTCCGGGTGGTGATGTTACATAGTCCATCTATATCACCTAGCCTACTATACCCACCTAGGCCATAGCCCTTCCACCTAGGGGTGTACTGCACTTCAGGGTCGTACAGATAGCTAATCTGGATTTGGGTGTTAGCTGTGCAGATCCTATGGGCATCCACGGACAATAGGCTATCGACCAGGTCCTGGTCCTTCAAAACCACTCTCCCTACATCCTCAGGGAGACCAGAGACCACAATCCACACCACGCCTATGATGTCACTCCTGATGATTGAGTAACACCCCTTTCCATTCTAAAACCAGTGAATGATTTTATTGGTGTGGGATTCTCTGTCTACCCAACACCCTTGGATGGCCTTGGGGAATTGAAAGAGGAAGATCTCATTCTGTTTTGCCATATATAGGCTGAATGTCAGGCACTCCCATCACCAAACTATCTCCTTGGGCAGTGAGGTGGATGGTATGTATAACAAAAATTGTTAGAGTCATTAGAGGACCTAGTATTCATCCCCCTGCATATTTGTCTGGTCCTCGAACAATAGCCTGTTCCACTTTTGCCCTTCAACCAAATCCCCCTAGCCCCATGGTCATGCATCTGTGTTTGTAGCAACTCACCTGCTCTATAAGTTGAGTTAGGTCATGGATCTGTGACTGAGGGTGAATGTTTTGCCATTGTGCAACATTCCGTCCATCATCTTGTGTATTTTGCTGTTCAACCTATGTGAGAAGGATATGCCCAGGCGTGGGACCCATGCTCACTAAGCCACTGGAGTCAAGCTATCCTGGCTGAAGACGGCTGATAGCCAGAAACCGGTCCTATGATGCTTGATTCCGGTCCAGGAAAGACATGGCTTGGCAGTTTGGTCTGGACTGTTTCCCATGAGGCACAGGGTCAAGAGTGATTTTCATATGGCTATGTCAGAACTGGGGTGGGTTGGTGAGCAAAATAACGATGGATTAAACCCAGATCTGTGACTGGGGGTGAATGTTTTGCCATTGTGCAACATTCCGTCCATCATCTTGTGTATTTTGTAGGTCATGGAGTAGGCTGTGTCAATAAGCCCTGTGCTTCATGGGTGTCACTGAGTTGGAACTCATGTTCAATTAAAGTTGAGGAGGGAGATTCTCTATGGGGATATCAACTCACCCCTGGTCATAGCAGACATAGAGCTCTTGGAATCCTCTTAATTGATTTATTTTAATCTTTTTACCCTTCCTTGGACTTATTAATGATCCTTACGTCACGAACCTCACTCCTTAAACCCTCAATCATCTCCATTAGTTTTGCAACATCGTTGGACATATTATGATGGGGCACAGAGCCAGCTGCAGGCACCCCACCCCTCCTGCAAACAAAGAGTAGCAAAACATGTTTTTACATTAAATATCAAGATTAACTAAGGTCACTATATTGTCCCCGGAGTTTTGGTCACCAATACTGCGGGACAAGCTGAAGATCGAGGAGGTTTCGATAGACCGTGGAGATAAAGACTTCTTCCTGTTGAACATATATGGATCCTCTTTCGTGGTCTTTTCCTCCTGGCCAAAGTAGGTTTGGGGTATGGCAAGGCAGATAGTGTAACGCCCTCTGGGAAATGTAATATCTCTTCAACTTCAACCTAGAGGGCATCAATTCTATTAATTACCTATTTTGCTCCTGCTGAGTTGGGACCCTTCTTTGCACTTGGTAGCCCGTGTATTGCCACTATGTCCTTTCTCTTCCCCACCGCAGCATAAAACAAGGGCTGTAACCACTTCGCTTACAAAATTACATTCAGAACAGTACCATGGTCAAGATGTAGGGGGAGTGCCCAGCCCAGTCTCTTCCGGGCTCTGACAGGCTTGGATGGCCCGCCCTTGGCCGTGGCTTTACCCGCACGTGTACCGTGGGTGGGGATTGCACTTGTGCTTTTCAGCAGGTCAGAAGAGGTGCCGCCCCCTTTAGACAACAGCCTGCAGGTGAGCCACCTGGTGCTGTGGAGAGGTATACTCCCCAATAATGAGGAAAGTCCAAGGGCGTCAAGCACCCTAAGGATTTTGATTTCAGCAAAAGACTCCCAAAGGGATGGATTGCACTTGTGCTTTTCAGCGCGTCAGAGGAAGCCTGCGCTCTAGGCAACAGCCTGCAGGTGATCCTCCTGGTTTTGCCAGAGAATTATAGTGTAGTCCCCAGTGATGAAGAAAGTCCAAGAGGGTAAAGCACTCCAGTGATGCCATCAAAAGACTCCCACAGGCCGGATTGCACACGCGTTTTTCAGCACGTTGGAGGAGGGCCCGCCCCCTCCAGACAACATCCTGCAGGTGATCCTCCTGGCACTGCGGGAGAAGGATAGTGTAGTCCCCAATGAAAAGGTAGGATTGAAGGGGCCAAGCACCCCAATGATTCCAGCAAAAGACATAATGCAGGGAAACTAACTACTCATTAACCCTCACTACACTGCTTCTAGGCAAACGTGAGCACCATCACGTTAACATATGTGTGAAAGACAGATAAAATGCCAACTGCCAACCATCAAATGGCAGCGAGATGGCAATACAGTTTTAAAGATTGTGTTTCCAGTTTAGCCCAATTTATACCAGCCAAGCCAACAAGCAATGAGTGGGTGTCTTCCACCTGGTCAGGGGAAGCAATGATCCTCATATTGGTGAGCTAATCAGAATTGTTTACACGAGTATCCTAGACTGTTAAACACATGGAAACATACATCAAGTGAGTGTTCATCACTTTAATATGCCAAGCACATTTCTATATCAAAACCCTCTGATTGCATATTAACACACGTGGAACACAGACAGAATTTGTTTTGATGACATCTGTATTAAAAAAAATAAGGATAAAGGTTGAAATGCAAGAGCAGTGGATGTTCATAGAAATTACATCAAATAAAAGTTGTAATTTGCAGATAATATGAGCTTTTAAGGCACCTCCGAACGCAATAGGTGTCCGAACTTCGAGAAAGATAAAAATCACATAAATATTCTGCCACTACGGCCCTGTGTAGCCAAAATGTATTTAAATATTAATTAACAATTAGTACATTGCAGACTTGTTATGACCAGTTTCCTTTAAGCTGAGCAACATTAATGTGACCTCCAACTCCCAAAAAATTAAACTGTAAGAAGTTCCTTTAAGGAAGGAATTTTGATGCTTGAGATATGAAAAATGGAGAATGTTCCTTGGCACTTTCACATCGTTTTTTAGTACAATGCACTATAGAGAACAATTAAGATAGCATTTTTTTGTAAATCATTAGATGAATGTACGCACATTATATAAAATCGGGTTGTGTTTTAGGTGTGGTTGTAATAAGAAGACATCTACCTTATGAATAAAAATCAAAGAATATTTTTTTGTAAGCCGATGCACTTTGGTATATCTTTGAATGTTCAAGTATAAATGTGTGCTTTGTTATCTTGCACGAAACCTGACAAATGATACGTTCCTAAGTCCCACATAGGATGTGGTCACCTTGGGAGGGCAGCGTCTAGGTGAGGATTGTGGACCTATACTGACATGGGTTTATTTATTTGTATGTTACCAAAAATTAAGGGGCATATTATGATTGCGGTTTCCCGCATCCTCAGGGCCGGCGGAAGCCACCGCCGGCCCGGAGGATGCGGGAAAACCGCTGCGCAGCCTCCACAGACCCACCACCAAATTAGGATGGTTGGTGGGTCTGGTATTCCGTCCACAGCTTTTCCGCCGCAGTCGCCTTCTGACACTAACATGTCTGGCGGTGTCTATCAGACACCGCCAGGCATATTAGGATGTCTGAACTTCTATGCTTTTCCACGGCGGCTTTTCCGCCGTGGAAAAGCATACGGACCTTCACTTCGGGGGCCCGTTGCGAGCCCCCTAGGTGAAGGGTTGGTGGGGGGTGCACGTGGGGGGTACCTATGGTACCCCCCTGCATTTGCGTGCACAAAGCAGCAGGCACCGCGCAGTGCCTGCCGCTTTGTGCACGCAAATGCTGTGCATGCCTTTTTAACATTGCGGCGGGTGCAGCTTGAAGCTGCACCCGCCACAATGTTAAAGATTGGGGATGTGACCGCCACCCTGGCGGTCACATCCTAATCTGCACAGAGGGAACGCCACAGCCCATGCGGACGTTCCCTCATACTCCGGGGTCGCGGACGGACTCCGCGATCCTAATGACCCCCTAAATATGGTTTTCTGATATTCAATCAATATTTCATTACAAGGCAAATGTGCAATAGATGAACAGAGGCAAGTTGTAAATTGAAATACAGTGCCTTGACAGACAGACAAATCTTCAGTCTGCTGCTGGAATTCCATTGTAGATGCTTGGTTCACAAAATTCTGAATTGTAGTTGGTCATAATACAACCCATTACATCATTATACATTAGGTAGGTCACAAATTACGACTCACTACTTTTGGATGACATCACTGGTCAGTTGCCTGCTGGGGTCAGCTGATCCCCATGTCTGTGGTTGCATTTACATAAATTGAACCTTTTATAAATACATCTCCTTTTCTTAAACAGGGCTGCATTGAACAATACATTTTTTAATTTGTTTGAAAGTTGGCAGGTGTCCCCAGGACCACTGTCTACTCCTCTACTATTTTTTGTTTACGTTCACAAATGGCTAGAGGTGCGAAGGGGAACTCTTCCCTTTTGTAAATGTGTTACCACTGCATCCCAGAAAGCTGTAACTTTTCAATGATTTGCAACTGGATTACGATTGCAAAACATTCATATATACCAAAACAAATCAGTTTTTGGAAGAGGGAACCTTAAATATGTCCTTTCCTAATAGAATTTTGCTATGCCTTTCTAAACCTATATTGTAATTAGGTGATATTTGAATAAATTGCAAAATGGGTTTAGTACATTTAAAAAATCTATTTTGCAGTTGCAAACTTTGTCATTTAGAATATCCAGTTCACTACATATCCCCATTGTAAGTGACTAAAACCACTTAATCTAAACCCAGAGATGGGCTTATCTTCCAAACTATGGCAACTAATTTTCCAGAACTCTCAGACACGGTCATTTTGATTTTCAGGTTTTCGATCCACTGTTGAGTGCATCCATATCTTTCTTGTCTCATCATGTTTTAGATGCTCGTGATCAATAAGTGAGTAAAAAAGTTAGAGCTTGTGAACCCGATACAATCCCCCAAGGCAGACATGCAAATGGGGAAAATGAGCCTTCCAAGTATAACTCCTTACCAATTGAATTGTGTGATCATGATCTGTTTGCAAACATGAATAGTACATGTTTTCAAATATTGTTTGAACTATTCCAAATGTAGCTCTGGTACAGTACTGGGTGGTAAAATCTGCAGTTAAACAATCTATAATAGTTGAAATCCAACACAAACCAATACTCATATAAATCACATCACTGAAAAGTAATCTTTTGCACCATTGTATAGCCCTTTGAAGGTCCTTGGAGTACATTGTTATCCAATCTTAAATACATGAAATGTGCCATCTTGCAAGTGTATTGTAGCCTATGGCACTTGTATTATGCTTGATGGGATATCCGTTATGCTTCAACTGAATATCCCATCCTCAAAACTTTAAATGAAGTCCAACATTTCTTAGCAATTGGGCCATGTTTGCCTGAAAAGTATTTACATCTGAAGACTAAAAATGACTACTTTATTACAGTTTTTATCACTCATTTCCACTAAGCTGAACAACACTAAACAAATCTGCAACAAAACAACCCATGGAGGAATTTAGCTGGTTGTTAAATTAAAATAGTGAAATGTTCTGCTTTACTTTCACACACCTTTTCAGGGTAATAATCTTTATTGACCAATTAAGAATCATAAAACTATGAAAGTTAGTAAATATTTTTTAAATGCAGTTGATGAATCTAAGTAGTTGGTAGGACACTGTGCTGTGTTTTATCCATGGTCATATTAATAATATGTTTTTATTACTGATAAAGCTAACACTGCTCCTTGGTGGCTGACTATTTAGTGAACCGTAACAACATACAGAGGTAGATTTGCTAACATTTGACTCAGCACAATGCAGCAAGCCAACTTGCTGTACACAAATGCACCATATCTACGAAGTGACACATTGCTGCACAAAAACAATCTTCTTAGGCTTTTTCCACTTTCTAAGTATATTTTAGAGTGCCACACATGTAGAAAGAGAAAACATTAGGAGAAATAAACATTTATCTCTTTAACTCCTCTGGAAGGCATAGCTTTTACATAAATAACCAAGTTTACTATTGTTAATAAGTCTGGAAATAAGCCAAAAACCAAGAGTGGATGTGTGGGCACACGCATGGTGCACCCATATAATGCCTTCCCAGGTCAAAGTAACATGAGGCAGCAACTTGCGCTGCCTTGCATTACTCCAGATTTCAACGTCAAGAGTGTCCACATGGTCGAAGTTCTGTCGTTTCTGGTTCAGAATCTTGTCCAAATTGAATCTAGGGTCCTACAGTCAGGTAAGCCTTTTTTACCCACGGGAGAGGGTTGGACAGATTCAGGGGACCATCTCAGGGGAGGGTTTGGACAGTGGGGAGGTTACTTCTGTATCCTTTGTTTAGTTTTGCGCCAGAGTAGGAGCCAACGGCTCCCAGAACTGGTTTGAGCTGGACTATGCACAGGGACACAAAGTGTGCCCCTCGTGCTGACTTTCAGGCACTTTGGAAGTGCACCCACCCTGCCACAATACACTAAATCCTGTCTGGGAGGTGTTCACACCTCCCTGTGACAGGATGCCTATTGTTCTGCCTTCCCCCTGCTCAAGTTTGCCTCAGCAGCAGGAGGGCAAAAATGTGTGTCCGGTTGGCAGCAGCCATTTTGTGCTGTCCGGGTTGAGAAGGCTGGTACAGGGAAGACCAGGGAGCCCAAGAAGCTCACTTCAGAAAGGTGGAATCATACCTCCCACACCAGGTACTGGTGGGGAGGTATGATTCCAAGGTGTTTGATACCAAACACAACATGTTTTGCTCTCACCGTTTTTGAGATAGCATTTTACGTGAGCATATAATGCACCCCTACCTTTATGTCTGACTGCGTCACCGACAACCCGGGAGAATGGTCTCTGAAGGCTGCAGGCATGTTCTGCTCATGCAGGGGCACTATCTCACGTAAAACCCATAACCCTGCCCTCAGGATTGGCAAGGCCTGCTAGAGGG
Source organism: Lissotriton vulgaris (assembly GCF_964263255.1). Taxonomy (NCBI): domain Eukaryota; kingdom Metazoa; phylum Chordata; class Amphibia; order Caudata; family Salamandridae; genus Lissotriton; species Lissotriton vulgaris. Next base: position 1,373,582,383 of record NC_141691.1, read on the forward strand.
GTGACTGTTTTAAGTGTAGATATCTATAGATATAGTAAACCTATATCTTTTATAAGTGATGCAAGCACCAACTTACACATGCTGCAATGGCTGACCTGTAGTTCCATTTTGTATGGCCTCTCCTGGGAGGCATAATACATGCTGCAGCCCACGGGAGGCCTCTGGGGTACCTATGCCCTGAGTACATGTGTACCATAAGGACTGACAAAGGTAGCCCACTATCCAATCTGGAGTGTACCTAGTAAATATCATAACAGTTTTAAGGAGAAAGTAGATTGGCTGGGGTCCTGATTAGCAGGATCCCAGCTGAATTAGTCAAAAACCAGCACAGCACCAGGCAAAAAGTGTGGGGGTAACTATGCAGAAAGATCTTACCTTCCTACATTTATGTACTAATTTAAATTTCCATTTTTGTTCTACGACTGAACTGCAGATGCTGTCACAACACTTACTGGGATATCCATCCCACCTCAATGCCTTGTTTGCTTGTAATCTAGCCTGCAATAAGTGTTGTGCAAAGTTATATTGGAAGGGGAGATAAAAAGTCACAACCTAAGAGATTAATTCCTGAGACCACTGGAAGAAAAGGCAGATGTTCATAATAAGCAGTGCACATTTTTATTGTAGGCAAATCCTGCATGGGTTGTCTATCTAGAGAATTCAAAAGGAAAGAATATCAATTTTAAAAAACACATACAGTACTCCTTGATCTACTGATGAAACCTCTATGTCTGCCTGTCTGTCTGGGTAGGATAGCTGGTGGATTTAATATGGGCAGTGCCTATCACTTTCACCAATTCAGTCAAAAATAGGCTATGAGTTGAGATTCTCTATCAGTAATGATGGCATCTGGCAAGGCCAGGAAGTCTAAATAGATGCCCAGTTTATAAAAAATAGTGAATGAACAACAAACGAGTTTTGAATCCTTGCACATTTGGTAGTTTGATGATAGAAATAGTAGATCATGCTTATTGCGGTAAAGTAATAAGGGTTAATACCACTGTATCTTGATGGTCTGCAGGAAATCCATCATTATGATGAACTGCCAAAATAAACAATGGCAACCTGATGAATTCAGAATGGTGACTCTCGATTTTCAGGAAAAAGTTCTAATGACAAAATACTTTGTCCACAAATATTTTTGTGATTACCCAGACAATCAAAGATCATTTGGAGTCATACTTAATATCAGGAGTCCTAGTCCATGGGGAAAAACAGCAGTCTCACCTGTGACTGCGCCTCTTATACCTTATGACAACCCTTACACCAACAAACAAGGCCTGTTAGGTTTGGTAAAACAAATGGATCCAAATCCCTGAACAAATTGTGGTACAACAGGGCCAAGAATCCTTAAGTTGCTAAACCCGTAAAAAAACATTAAATGAGCTGATTTGGACATTCAGATAGTTCTAAATGTGCATTTAGGGCTACCATCTTCTTGAATGTCCTTAATTGATAGAATACTTTGATTATCATAGTAATTAGGTAGAGTGTTCCTCCCGCTAAGAATGAGACATTTGTTTTCTGATAGCTCAGGTGATGTATATCCAGTGAATAATGATAAGGAGGAAGATAAATAAAAGAAGTCAATTCCTAGACAAAATACATATTTACAATGACTGCCAAGATATAGTAACATTTTTTCAGTCACTTTCATAGTTCTCCAGTTGGTGCCCACAAGCTAGAGATGTCAGTTTCAAGATGTTGGCCTACACCTTCAAAGCTTTCCACAACCAGCGTACATCAACCACTGACAGAACTTCCCCCTTCCCTCCAGACATTAGCGCCTCACCACCCTCTGCCTCTTCTACACCTACGCATATGCCTCGGCAACAGTGGAGGAAGCTTCTTCTCCTCCCTCACTGGGCAGTATGGAACAGCCTTTAACATCACCTATGAACTTCATCATCTCTGCTTGAATTCAGAAAAGGACTCAAGACCTGGGTGCTCTTCTAGTTCCCTGCAGCAGAACTCTCAGTGCCTGGATACCCTCACGGTTGAATTGCTGCGCTCTACAAATCCAGATTGATTGAGAAACACAACTGTCACTGCCAAAAATGCACCTTGCTTAACATTACAGCAATAGTCAGCTCATCACATTACTTTCATGCAAAGTAATAATTCTGTCAGTTTAAGTAATATTTCTTCTAACATATGGGGGTTTTTCTAGGACCTGCACAATCCCGGTTGTTTTCTGCTCACTCAGTAAACACCATGTGCAATATCACCTACTGATACAACCTTGTGCGGTATTTCTTCGGTGCACAATCACCACACCAGTCTGATTTTTGCTCTTTGAAGCAAAGGACAACATGCTAACAGCTTATGTGTTCCCTCATTCTGTGGGGTGAAGCCTACAAATGTGCGTGATTGGTCCACATACCTTCCTCCAGGTATTACTGGGACAAACTGTGCAGTCACACACTTGCTAAAGCTCTACTTGGTATACAACTCAGATTTATGATTCAGGTTCAAACACTTTCCTTCATCTGAATAAGAATTAGGGAGGATCACAGCTGTATCATGTTGTTTTCTGGTAGGCTGACTGGATTGTAGCAGCCGAGACAGGAGTCATATTGAAACTAACCTTGTGGGGCGGCAGCCAGAGAGCACATCTCCCTGTCCTTCCATGACCCTCACATACCTACCTGACCTAGTCTGTAGAAGATTGCTATGAGTTAGGGGCTACTAGTCCTAGAAGGAATAGCTCCCTTTGTGCATCCAGGGCTCAGTATCAATCCTTGTATGTAACCAGCTGGATTGAGGGGAATGTTATAAGACCTATAGACAGAGGGAAGGTGTCAGAAATGTCTCTCCATTGTTTTTTGACCATTACATCCCTGCCTGACCCTACTCAGTAGAAGAACGCCAAGACACCCCAGCACATCACAAAAGAACATAGGATAACTAGACTCAAAATTATTATTACTACTCCCTGAGTACTTCCCAGGACTCTGACTCTACCCCATATCAAAAAAGGATTTGGGCCTGAGAGCCTTAAAAAAACGTTGCAACCCATGTGCCAGGTGGGTCAATATGTGTCCTAAGTGGCCTGGATTGGGGCCGGCCTGCGTCAGAGATATCCAGTTGAGAAGGAATGTTGGTTGTTAAAAACTTAATATGACAAAGAGAAAAATGATAATTGTGGGGATGTCAGGGTGTTGATAGGTCCACTAGTGGCGCTATTGATACAAAAGAACAGGCTTTCATAAGGTGTGTGACAACTGAAAATAGCAGTATATGAATCTCAAGATGTCCTACTTAAGAAGGCCATTCACTAGAACATAAATGTGAGGGGCTTTTCTTTGTTTCTGTCAGTTATACAGATTGTGGACTGCCAGTGATGTCCCAAATACTGGAAACAAAATCTTATTCAGAGTGATCTTGCTAATTGTGAGATTGCCATTGGCCTTCCAAATATGCAAAAAAAAGCGAGACCTGTCTAGTTCTGACAAAAATTCAGATTAGGTTGATAGAGGGGTTCCCACGCAACGACAGGATCAAATGGCAATGCAGATAATGTATATTGAATTCCTTTGGATCCCCCACATAGGGTTACCAGACTTTGCAGCCTGGTGTGCCTGATGTTAAGGGAGTAAGTAGCGAACAGATGATAGTAGCAGAATAGATGCTCTCGTTGGATTGGCCTTATACATGGGCCAAGCGTTAGATGCTGCTTTCTAGGCATCCATTGAATAGTTGCCCAAACCATTCAACACTGTTACCTCTCTTGAAAGCCAGTTGAACCACCTGCCATCTGTTACAAAGGCCCCTTCAAACCCTAGATATTCGAATTTGGCAACAGAGTTGATGGGGAAGAAGGCTTTACTGAGATGGGGATTCATAGAAGGGGGTTAAGATCTAATGTGGAATCCTTAGAGGGAAGACTTGTAGTGACAATAGTTATTACCTTGAACAGTGCCACTTTTTCTACAAAGCTGGGAAACCCAGAATATAATCATTTTAGTTCATGGCATGATGTGATGAGTTTTCAAGAGTTGTTGGTGCTGGATCCTATTCCCAAATAGTGTGTATCTAATTATAACAGGAGTGGGCAAATCACTGTTGGGGTTTTTATACATTCTTGGAAGAAGCACATCCCCTCTCTTTGGAGGCCTTTGAAAAAGATTCAAATGCAATTCATGAATAACAAATAAACTTTTTTGAGAAGAACAAAACAGCTTGAGTCTGTTGAAAATTCTTTTTTGGGCTGGTAATGGTAGGTTCCGTCCAGATATGCCTTGAAGTCAATCCTCCATCGAGGTAAGTAAAAGTCTAGATTGGACTATATTTTTATTGATATTGAGCATCGCAATAAGGATGTTGATGAGAGGACGGAAGACTTGAACTTCTCATCAGACAAGCCATTAGCCTTGGAACATCTATACCTTGGATGGTCCTAAGCTTGACATTACTGCTGATTTCACTCATAAAGGTCCCATTCTAATTCTACCTACTGTATTATGTCCAGTTGCAAAAGAAACATTTAATTTGACTAAAACAACTTTCATGAACTGTACATAACTGCTTGTCAACTGCATATCTCTGGGGCCAACATTCATAAAGGTTTAGCGTTGGGTTAACCTTACTTTATCAATGCATTGCAGATGCAGAACATGGGTGGTGCATGAGCAACCACCAATGCTTTTTGATGTTAAACCATATCTACTAACATTAGTTAACAGTGTTTATTGAAAAACTTAACCCTGCTGAAAATCAGGCATTAAAAGGAGAAATGTTTTCTGACTTTGCATGTGTACTGCACTGTGTAGCACACATATAACAAAAACAGTTCTAAACTTGTCTAGCCATAGTATTTTGTTCAGGAAGGCTGCCCTTCCTGTACAAAACCTATGAGATTCTCAGGCACGCACCCTAGCACAATGGAGCTAAGGTGTGTCCCTGGCACATGGCAGCTGAAAGCAGCACCGGCGCTAGGTAGAGGGTAGGAGAGACAGAGCTGGACTGGCCGTAGCGGGCACCGGGTGTTTACTCAGTGGGCCAAAGGGGTGGGGGCTGGATGTGTACCCGTGGGGGCCGGTTTTGTTACTGGGGCCGGTTTTGCAGCAGTGCTGCAATATCGCCCCCCCCCCCTGTAACATAAACGGGAGCAGTGCTCCACACTATCAGCACCCCCACCAACAAGGCTGGTTGCTGTTCCCAGTCCGGCCGTGAGGAGAGAGCCGTATCTCTGTAGATATGGCGTTCCCCTGCTCCCTCCCTGTCATGCAACACAGCACAGTGCAGGATTTGTGGCTGCTGCACTGCTTTCCATGAGTGTTTAGAGAAACTGGGCCTAGGATTGAAATACTCTCTTGTTGCTGCCACTAAAGAGCTAGGGGCATATTATCAAGCCTGTGCGCTAAAATTATCGCCGCTTTATAGGCCGAAAACGGCCGATAAAGCGGCGATAATGGGCTTGATAATATGCTCTTTGGAATTCCAATCGAAGCCCATGTTAGATGTCTTCACATCTAACATGTGCTTCGATTGGAATTCCATAGAGCATATTATCAAGCCCATTATTGCCGCTTTATCGGCCGTTTTCGGCCGATAAAGCGGCGATAATTTTAGCGCACAGGCTTGATAATATGCCCCCTAGTTCCCAGGCAGCAAAAGCATGGAAGTAAAATAGAGGCTGGGTACTTTGGCAGACTTTTGTAACATCATATCACAGGAGTCGGAGTTTGCAGATTGGTATGTGCATCTCCATTGCTGTTTTATCTCGCCAATATCGAACTGGCCAAACCGAATTCTTCAATGTTCTTTTTCATTCTTAGCCTCTGTTAATTTAAGAGTGCAGCATTACCTGATTATAAGGAGTTAATAAAGTATGAAAGCGTTTTAGTACATGGCAGGCATTAGAATCCAAATTAAAAGTTGGGACTTCTAATCGCTTTTTAAAACTAAGTTTAAATTGTGTCCAGAAAAAAAATAATTCTCAAGCCTTACTCTTTTGTAAAAGATGTCAGGCTTTAAGCAAGGAATCATAATGGCATGATTTATTTTTATGGAGTTTCTAAGTTCTGACCACAGATAAAATCTTAAAGAGCCTTACTCTGCATTCTAGTGCTTCTGACAAAAATGTATTACAATAGATGCCTGCTGGGCTGACTGTTTAATTAAATTAAACTCCAGGCAAATTTGGGCCAGCTATAGAAGGTGGCAAAGAAGTGCCTTAAAATTACATTGTGCTATTTCCAGCCACTTATTCAGTGATCCAGGTAACACTTGGCAGCCATGGGATAAGGAAGGCAAATACTTGTCTCTAATTACATGATGGATGGGTTTTATTGACAGACTAGAGAGCCTATTCGCCACTTTTGGCGGGGCAAACGCAAGCCACTTGCCTTGGTTTTAATACTGCTTGCTCCATGGTTAAAGTTGATGTATTATTGAACCACACACCCAGGTATTTGCAATGTCAGATAGTTTAAATGTGTTTCTTTTTTTAAAATAGAGCACATTGGATTTATCCTGGTACATCATTTCATAGTTGTTATGACAATACAACTCAAGCTTTTTCAGGGGTTGTTGCAATCCATTTCAGGCATGGTCAAACATCACAGTTTCACCTGCGTACATTAGAAGAGGTTATGTGTCCGATTCACAAAAGTAATACTTAAGTTTAACCGAGACAAAATGCTAACTTAATGACTTTCGGTATTCACAAAGGGCATTTAGGAGTACTAAAGTTAGGATTCCTAACTTTAGTACTCCTAAATGCATTTTGTGAAAACCGAAAGTCGTAAAGTTAGGATTTTGTCTCAAATTACTTTTGTGAATCGGGCCCATTGGCTTTCCTCTGATATTTGGGTGTACATTCTCTTGTATTATCCACATCTTTAGCAATATCAGAAACATGAAAAAGACTGGTGCTAAACCAGAACTGTTTTAAATTTCTGTTTTTGAAAAATGTTTCTTAGCAAAGGAGGCCCTGTTGTCCAGTTTCACTTAAATCTATGTATCTGAGTATAATACATTTTGAAGCACTTTTAGAAGTGTGTGGTCAATGTGTCAGGAGTTCAATTTCAATCAGAGCTTGTAGCGGTCAATGTTGCTGAATGCAGTTGTATAGTCAATAAAACAGGCATAAATGCTCAACAAAGAAGAAGCTGTGTATTCGTTTATTAAAATTTAGAGCATCATGGTGTTGCTGATGTCTTCATATATTTCACTGAAGCCTGTTGGTACCACGGGATAGCTTCATATCTTGGGCCTTATTTACAAGATTTTGTTGTAGGGCAGCACACCAGGCCTTACTGCTGCACAGTTGTATGGCAAAATAAAAGGGCAGAAATGTGCTGTATCTATCAGATACAGCGCATTCCTGTATTTTTTGCCCATGCCGGCGCACAATGGGCTGCCATGTGCCAACACAGGCCCCTTTGCGCCATGGTGTAAGGGTGCCGGCTTTGCTGGGATGATTGTTTTTGTGCAGGAAGGGCAATCTTAACAATGCAGTGATCTTGAGCATGTAAGGGTGAGGCACACAATTAATTCTTTAGGCTATTACCCTTCTAGAACGAAATAATCATACCCCTCTTATATACTGCCCTCACCCCTCCCTTACAGGTCAAAACCCCATCTTTAGTTCCTGAGGCCATGGCAGCGGTGAATGTAAATGAGGTGGAATCATCATTCCCCTATTTAACCTCCTTTTACAAAATGTAAATGTAATTTTAGCGTGATATGTTATTTGAAGACTAGTGGACAAAGCAATGGTGCATTCACTTCTTCCGTTGGTTTTGGCCGGGGCATCAGCTTGGCATGGATTTGGTACAAGGCAAATTTATTCAATGTCCCCGCAGCTCAAGGTCTTACACTGGGGGCTTAGTAAAATGTTCTATTATATGTGCAAGATATGTCAAACTTCTCTCTGCAGTGAAATGATCGCAATCGCACAAAGACACATCATTCGTTCAGATCAATGATGTAATATCGTGGAAAACAATATCAACTCACAAAAATATCAGTTAGAAAAATTGGATGGAAAATATCGCCATCCCATATCCAACGGACAAAAACAAAAATTTTGATGACAATAATATTGTCATCAAAACTATTTACTTTAAAAAAATATTGAAAACAAAAATATCATTGACAGAAATATTGTTGTCTTTAAATAACCATATTAAACAACAAAAATATAAAACACACACTATTATCTACAATAATAGCGCTAAAAATAATCCCACTAATTATAAAAATCTATTTTATTTTATGCAGCAAATAAAATTGAAATTACATAAACTATTGCCTTGACACATGTACAAATGTAATTACCTTACAATAAATAATTTATACCAAAATAATAAATATAATGGCAATGTTACTTATTAAAATATAACATTATACATAAAATATATGCATAATAATAGAGAACAACACAAACATGTAATTTACATTAAAACAGAAACACTAATTACGGTCCACCATAAAAATTAAAGAAAATATTCAAACTAAACTAAGCAAAAACGAATCAATAAATGTTGCCGTAATCAAACCAACCAATGGCAAAACACTGAATTAATTCACAAAACAATTGTGAGGAAACCCCCGGGAGCGCCACCGCTACTCCCGATATTCCCTTGGTAAAACCCTCATGAGTACCTTACCGTTCTAGCCAAGGCGAAGATGATAGTGAAATTCAGGAAGAAACACCACCAGTAACATAGGACTTTTCCCTCGTCTCGCAGCCCGGAAGAAGTGACCTGGAAGCAGCCAGTCTGTGGAGAGGCGGGGCGGAACAACAACGCTACCAATCAGGAATGCAAGGAACAGGTCAGGCTTTGCAGAAAAGAGAGGAGGAAGGCGTGTCTTGTTCATCAGTTGCTGGGAATTGGAGAGAGCGGGAGAACGGAGTGAGAGCTGGAGGACCGGAGACAAGCATGGAGCCTGTTGCTGACACCAGACCCAAACACGGCAGAGAGAGAGACCCAGAGGTTCCTGAGGACTGGAACGAAGACTGGTGGATCCCAGAGGAGGTGCCTGAGCTTCCGCAACTCAGGAGAGTTGTGGCAGAGAGCGGTACATGACCTGGTCTGAGGGTGGGGAGCGGGATAGAGGGAGACTCTTTCTCTCTGTTGTTTTCTTATCACTTTGCTTCACAAATGGCATGCTTTATGCCCAACCACCCCCACCAGAGTTGAGTGAGCTGGAGACTGAGGTGTTACCATTCACCCTACTGAGCACTACAGGTCACCTGAACTTTCTTATTTTTTGGTTATCTTCCCGTATGCTTTTCCCGCATTTTTCCCCTCACTCTTTTGGCCAGTCCTGCACATAGTGTGCTGGAAGTTGTTAAGGTCAAGTAGGACCTGAGTACTGACCAATGCTTTTTGCTTTCTTTTGTTGGGGAACTGGAACTTCGGAACCCGAACAGACATCCTCAGACAGCGACGAGGACCCCTTTTGATGCCCAGGTTTACAGATCCCTGTTGGAATCCCTCTGGTGTGTGCTAAACCCCTTTGCCTGTGCTGATTCAACAGGACCACTTTGATTACCCTCCATCCTGACTTTGCCTTACTGAAACCTGTTTGGATTGCGTTTTTACTCCTCTATCTGTGCTGCAGTACCAGAACTATTATTTTGTTCAGTCCCCCCCAATGTATCTGTGACTCTTACCCTCACAGAATATCACAGTAGAGATCCCATACGGCCTCCCCACTTCTGTTTCCGACCGTCCCTCTGACAGTAATGTAAATGGAGCAGAAAGTCACTATATCTCACACCAAAAGCAACAAACCTGCAGGAGATAGACACAGCCGGATTCCTAAGAAAAAAACAAAGAAATAAAGTATAAAATACACTACAAACACCTTAATAAGTAAGTCATGAAGTTTACATCAGTACAAAGTAAACCAACTAATTTAAAAAAGATTAAAGTACTAACCAATCACTTTATGCCTCTTTTATTGTTTACATATTAAACAACAATTAAATAAAAGTCAAGGACCAACAAAACATCTATTTAAATTCATAATTCGAACACCCGGACAAAGGTACATTATAAGTTAGCAAAATCATATTGCTTCAAAACATAAAAATTAACCTTAAATGTAAAAAAAATAAAAATCCTCAGACGCAACAAACGAGCTAAAACTAAACATTTAAAATATAACTTGATCAATTTTTCTCCCAACAGTAAACAACCAACCAGACCCACATTTCAAAAACTTCAAATAATTTTTTTAAAAAAAGAAATGAAATTATAATCAACACACATATGCAAGTATAAAATGTTACATGATTAACATAATATTTTATGTACATTAACAAAGTAAATTAGATTGATAACAAAATATTTAACTATACTCTGAAACTATTTTCACCAAGAATGATAGAAGGAACAAGATATATAATGTCTCAAAAAGGCAAAACATGGAAATCACAAGCACTGATAATGGAATTGGAAATGTACAAAATACTACTCTAACCCTTGTCATGGGAGGGCTACTACGAAAAATGTTTTAGATATTAATGTGAGAGCACACAACCACAACCCAAGTGTCATAGATATCCAAGTAAGGCATGCACTACAAGATGTAAAAGACCCAAGCACTATTTCCCAAGTGCTCACTGCAAAAATTCTGAAAGATTTACTCCCTAAAGTATCTGAACACATCACAGGTCAGCTACCAGCAATATCCATTTTGAAATGCCTAATAACATGCACTAAGATATCCGCCAGCAAAACTACTGCTGCCGCTAGAAGATAATAAGTCACTGAATTCCTGAACACTTAATCACTACACATAATGATGAATCCATCCTCCTACATGACAGCCTTAATACTGAGAAATTAATTATTATATTTGCTACTGCAAATAACGTACTAGGACTAAGCCAATGTGAAAGTGAATGATGGCTGGAATATTCAAAATGTACCTGAGACCATTCACACAGATATACACCATATATAGTGAATATCACAACACTAACAAAACCATAATATATGCTAACAAACACAGTAGTACTCACTATGAACTACTAAGCCACATTAAAATAAAAGAAACAACTGCTTCCCTTAAAAAATTATAATAGACTTTGAACATGCAATAATACAAACAATACTTAAGCACTTAAGCTATACCCACGGACCGCCACACATGGCTATTATTGCAACCAAAGCATTTGGAGACATAAAAAAACTGCACTAAGAGGCTGATTACGATGTCGGGCTGAGTTTACTCCCCCCGACATCATCTCGGTCATGGGACCGACCGACACCCGGTCAGCCATCCAGACTAACTAATTAGAATGCGACCAAACACTGTTCAGTTGCATTCCTATACTTTACAATAGGACAATGTATTCCAGCCATAAACTCGTTGGGAAGCATGCTCCCATTGTAAAATAGGAGGTGCAGTTCATCCCTGCACCCCGTGGCAGGCACCTTGAACTGATCAACGGGGGTGGCCTCCAACCGGAGGCATCCAAGGGGGCCCTGTAGTGAGCCCCTAAAGTCAAGTTCCGACAGCCTTTCTGTGTCTGAAAAGCCAGCATGGAAAGGCGGCCGAAACCTGACATTGTAATCCCATGGGCAGAAAGAGCTGCCCTTGGGATTACTGGCCACATTCCGACTGGCAGACGGGCTCTCCAAGCCTTTCGGAAGCAAGTCAGAATGACCGTTTGGGTTCCTTATTGACGCCTCCATGGTAATGAGGCGGTCGGAAAGTAATGCTACCGGCATATTACAATGCGTTCAAAAAAGGCTCCAGCCGACGGTCAGAGGCTTTTTTGACCACATCGTAATCACCCCCTAAGTCTAGAATATAAAATAAACAGCCAGGTTACCTTTGAAATAAAGAATTGAATTGACCTACTAGCATATGTTCCAGTAACACAGAGAGCTAACCACTGCCAAATGCTTATGGAAACTCAATTTTACCACTGAAACAAACACACATTAAGTCCCTTAATGGAGTACTTTGAAGACAGTTGGGTTGGCGGACTGCACGGCTCTGAAAACAAAGACCAACAAAAATTCAAAATACCATGGTGGAATGTCTACAACAGCACCATGGCTCCGCAAGCTAAACCCAACAATGCTGCAGAAAGATGGCACAATGCCTTCCAAGCCACACTTGGAGAACCAAACCTGCACCATGTATATTTTTAGAAGAGCACCAAAAAGAAAAAAGCCAACAACTAGGAAAAGTAGACAAACCAAGAGAATGTACCACATGCTAAAATTTAAGGTTAGAATCTTTATTAACAACAAAGGAGTAGACTACTAATAAGTAACTGCAAATCCATATTATAAAATACTTAACAACCTGCACAATCCTTAACAAAAGAAAACTCCACCATAAATAATATAATCATAAAAATTATATTTTTATGCATAAATCAACACATTATATATATATAGGATTGAATCTAAGACTGCTAAATAAAAATAGTGGGGCATATTAGCAAGAAATAGCAATATTTATTGCATTTTTTTTTACCGCTGTCTATCGCTGGATATGTTAGCGATGAAAACCTGCTATTAGCAACGTTTTTCTCCGTTGTGCTAAAATGTCTAACGATAGTGGCGAAATGTGTGAATATCGCTGGAAATCCAGCAATATTCTCGCATTAACGCCAATGGAGATTTAACCTGAAAATCCACCTCTCATCGGATAAACAGGTAAGTCATGTTTTTAGCAGGTGTTAGATTATAGCGATAATCGCGCTTAGCGCAATTATTTTATCGCTATGCCTGCCTTGCTAATAGGCGATAGCTGTGTTAGCGACTGCTTTCAGTCGCTAACAGTTTGGGTACGCCCACGTTGCATGTCATTAGCGATAAATATCGCGGACATGCAAAGAGGGCTACAAACCGGTCCCTATCGCCTAAAATCTGTTGCTAACTTCTGTTAGCGGCAGCTTGCTAATAGGGCGATACAAATATCGCCACTTTAGCGGCAAAAAGTGCCGCTAGCGATATGGCCCTTGCTTATATGCCCCAATATGTTTTGATACTTAATTAAAAACCTACACATAAACAACAGGAAACACATTAGGTAATAAAATCAATACATTGCAATTAGCCGTAATACATACACATATTAAACTATAACAATTCCCAACCAATAACAAAGATAGATAATATACTTACTGTTCTGTAGCTGTAGATCTTCATTTGTGTCCATGTTCAAAAAATCAGATCCTCACAAAAAAAAGAAAGCCCAAAGAACCCAAAGAAAATGCAAACATGAAAATGTCCAAAGTAAATTCATTGAAGTAAACCAAAGAAGTTAGGAACCATAAATAAACAGAAAAATCAAAAACATAAAAATCACTCCAGGAAACCTGAATATTGAAGGAAAATTTTAAAAATAATATTGGTTTACTGCAAACTGAAGTCATTTTCTTTAAAAGAAATACCTATAAAATATAGGTCCATGGGATAACTATGGATCCGTCAACCTGTAAAAAAACATACCTACCCTCACCAAGCACAATTTCCCAAAGAACATACACATTATATTAGACCTGCAAAAAAACACAAGAAACAACAATACATCATCTATATAATACAGAACTACCATCAAACTATATTTAGGCCTAATACACAACACTACTATAAAACAAAACACAAACTACTACAAAATAGGCTTAAAAAACACAGCTAGGACTATAATTAATTCTATCTATATCTACCTACATTTTTCCTACCCTCAAAACTCTAACAAAAAGTCCAAAAAACGCTTACCTTATCAGTCCACCACCAGCAGGTTTTTGTGAAGTTCTTCCATGAAATCTGACTAAAATGCCAACAATAGACTACAAAATACGGGCAGGAAACAAAGGGGGTACTACAGGGCCCCCCCTGCCCATGCATGTTGGTGCATGGAGGGGGGCACATGTTGGGCCCCCGAGTGCATGCACCCCGAGTTCCAGAACGACATGGACATCACAGTCCATGCCAATGCTGGAACGCGTTGTGGTGGTCCAGCAGCGATGCAGCATTACGGCTCATAAATAAGACATTTTACTGAACCACTACGGAACAGCCATGCTGCTCGCCCTCTAGACTATTATTTCACTCGTAATCTGGCGGTCGGATCGTGACCCTGTTTGGCTGTGTGGGAGCTGACGGTAGCATGGCCGCCCACCCCCACACCACCAATCCGGGGGTGGCTCCTCCACTAGGGCAGAGGAGCATGGCCCCACTGCTTTCTCGCAGTGCAAGAAAACCAAAACATAAAATTGTACTAACTAAGGGGCATATTATCAACAACTAGTGATATTTATCGCTAAATAAGCTTAGCGTAATTTTTTTTATTGCCGCGCATCGCCAGATTTTACCGCCGAGAGAACGTGCTATTAGCAAAGTTTATCTCCAAGGTAATAAAATATCCAGCCATAGCGGCGAAATGCGTGAATATCGCTGGAAATCCAGCGATATTCAGGCATTGTCGCTAATAGGGACTTAGCCTGAATATCCACCTCCCATGGGATATACAGGCTAAGAACTGGTCTAAGCAGGCGTTATTTTTCAGCGATATTCGTGCTTAGCGCTAATTTTCTTGTCGCTACGCCTGCGTTGATAATAGGCGATAGCGATGTTAGCGACTGACAGGTTGGGTACTCCCACTTTGCATGTCGTTAGCGATAAATATCGCTGACTTGCAAAGCGGGCCCCAAACCACTCGCTATCGCCTACAAGCTGTCGCTAACTGCTGTTAGTGACAGCTTGCTAATGGGGTGATTTTGTTTGGCTTCTGGGAGGGAGCCTTGCTGCCTGCTTCCTGTTCCTGTCGGAGGCCGTAGAGCTGGGGAGACGGAGCGGAGAAGACGCGGGACCCGGCGGGAAGGTACATTTGATTTTATTATTATTATTTTTTTTTATTTCCCCGTGATCCCCATTGCAACACTCTGCGAATCCCTCCATGGCCACTCATGCCCGCCCTCCCACCCATGAGCAATGCCGGCCGCTAATGCGCCAAACTCGTAATCGGCCCTAAGTGGTAATAGTCAGAATGAAGAAATTAAACTATAGGCCTGATTATAAGTCTGGCAGTTTGAGGACCACCAGACACACAGGGCCACATTTGTGGCAGTTCAGCGACTGCTGCACTAGCATCGAGACCGCTGTGATGAGGCATGTGCCTGCAAGTGTGTCTGGGTGTGACTGTCTCCAGATATCTATCAAGTGATCCTCGCCCATGATGGATTTTACTTGTGCCATGGCCTTAGGGTGCAAATTACGGGCCGGTCCTTCATGTCGTCTAATACTAGGTTGTAGTCTCCGCCTCATATAATCATTTTTCTCCCCGTTTTTAATATTTCTGCCCACACTTTTCAGTAGAAGTCCAGGTAGTAAGTGTTTGGGCCATATACAGCCACCATTGTGAGTTTCTGTCCTCTGACATGCCCGTCTGCTATAACATATCTGCCTTCTGGGTCTGTACGGTGGTCACGGTGACCTTTCCCAATTATTTGCGGATCAGAATCGCTACTCCCCTTGAGTAGTTTGAGTAGTGTGCTGCATTGATGTGTTCCCATCACTTCCAGTGCAACTTGGTGAGCGTTGTAGCGGTGAGGTGGGTCTCCTGTAGGAAGCACACGTCTATATTATGCCTAAGTAAATAGGATTGCATTAAGCTTGCTTTTCTATAATCATTTAACCCTCTGATGTTCCAAGTAAGGAGTGATAGAGACGTCATGTCCAGCCATGTAGTGCAACTATTAGTGCAACTGTACTAATGGTTGTGTTTGGGATCTGTGGTATAGTGGTTTTCATCTGACCTATTGCCTGGTACATGGCAGAGCTATCTATGGGGTGTGTTGAATCTATGCAGTGATTAGATACCGGCTTGTCATAGCTGGCATTTATCAACTCCTGATGATGAACCAAATTAACATCAACAACTGTTTCCCTCCTCCCTCCTCCGACACCAAGCCCCCACACAGGTTGTGCACCCATGCCCACCCTCCCAACCAACTGATATCATGATACATCACAACAGAAAAAGTAGGGAATTCACCCGCTGAGGGCGAGGCATCACCAGCGAACTCCCTCACTGTAGTTAGCGAGGTGGCAAATAGTTATGTGCTCTGTTGGCTCTTCCCATTCACAGTTCTGTGATTATAATGGGTCAGGTAGCAGACTTTGGTAGGAGGTTAAGAGGGATTTCAGTAGGGGTATTAATGCAGTGTGACCTCGGCCTGTACAGTTGGATCCAGTGCCTTAGGACAGCATGGTGATTTGAGACTGTCTTGCCAGTCAATAATTGTCACTTGGAGTGTCTCCTGTTCTCTCCCCGGGAGGAGGCGGGCTGACACGTTTCCAATAGCGAAATGTTTATTACCTAATTGCATCACCGATTTCACATCCGTGAAGAGGTGGTGTTTTAATTTGTGAGTGATGCCCAGTTTTACTGGGTATAGATGCGTGTAAGGGATCGCTGTAGCAGGCGCTTTACTGGGAGGAATTCTTTTTGAGCCACCTGTACTCCTGGGGGTCAAGTCAGGGTAGAAGACTAATGTGTTGCCTTGATGTCTTATAATGCCCCATTCTCAAGCCAAACTGAAAACTCTG
Organism: Lissotriton vulgaris; assembly: GCF_964263255.1. Lineage (NCBI taxonomy): Eukaryota > Metazoa > Chordata > Amphibia > Caudata > Salamandridae > Lissotriton > Lissotriton vulgaris. The sequence goes on from NC_141691.1 coordinate 1,373,598,921, forward strand.
TCCCGATCTCTGTAGTTTAGTATGCACGCTATGATAGGCCTTGATGTAGCTCCCACAGGTAGTTTGGGTCTCAGTGAGGGATAGGTCTTCTCCACTATGAACACTGCAGAGAGGTCTGTGCCAAACAGGTCTTTTAGTAGGATTTCGACATATTGTTCAATTTACGCCATTGTTGTTGTCTCCGGCACCCCCGCGATGCGCAGGTTGTTGTGCCGAGAGCATGCTGCAAGTTCTTAGTTTTTGGCCCGTATTATTGAGAGAATTTTTTCCATTTGGAACATTTGTTCCTTAGTGTTTGTTTGGAATTGGTGAGCATTGTCTGCTTTGTTTTAATGTTCATGTATGCAAGAATCATGTTCGTTAACTCTCCACTTTACTTGATCTAGTCGAGCCGTCAGGGCGTCTAGTTTCCCATCTATGATTTCAAGGTATATGTCACTGTAGTTAGCGAGGTGGCCAAATAGTTATGTGCTCTGTTGGCTCTTCCCATTCACAGTTCTGTGATTATAATGGGTCAGGTAGCAGACGTTGCTAGGTGTAAGCATGGGCGGAAAATCCGTTACACTCGCGGATTTTGCGGATTTTCGGTAAATTCGCAATCCGCGAACGCTCGCGAATTTACCGAAAATCCGCAAATTCGCAGGCAGCGGATTTTTTTTCTTGGTGATACAATTTTGCGGCATGCAGTGTAAGTTCGCAGTTGTGAACATGTAGGTGCGGCAGGCAGC